>NC_087446.1:25414219-26664219 GCF_036321535.1 Camelus dromedarius
AAGACCTTAAGGCTTTAGCTCCTGCCAGGGAAAAAGCTTCTATTTTACCAGCAGTGGTGAAAACTATGCAGGGGCCCCCAAAAGATCATCCTGCTGGTCAACACCCATGTCTTTGTTTCCTAGCAACATGTTCTAGCAACAAGGGACTTTCTTCTTGTTGCAGCAGCTGAACTGTCAGCTCTTGGTTGTCTAAGCCAACTCCCCTAAGGACCAACTGGTAGAAAGTTACACCTCTTCTAAATTTGGACTTTATTTTTTTTATCTCCCCTTTCCTGGAACAGTAGTATAATTGATCTATCATTGGTATGGTGTATGCTATTTCTTTATTGGCTTATTAAGAGACATTATCTCGTATGCTATTGTCTTGTGAAATTATTATAATCCCCACAGTGAACTAGTGTTAAATAAAATATTGGCAAAGACAATCTCTGTCTCTGAGCATAATTTGTCCCCAGACAAAAAAGTTTCTTCAACCATAAAACAGAGAAGTTGGACTAGATGACAACTAAGGCTTGAAAAAAAAAACTTCAATGGACACAAATGATTTCTAACGAAAGAATTTAATATTATAGTATTCATTTTTTCCTTTTCCTCTCATCTCTTTAATTTTGCTACAGCTCTGTTTTATCCCTTTCCTTTCCTTCCATTTTAACAGTTTGTTTATGATTCTGTCACACTTTTTTTCTAAAATAAACATGGTTCACACTATTACTCTTTTTGTAAGTCTCTCCATTCTTTTCTAATTCTGCTAGTTTATTTTCAAAATACAGTTTTCCAAATAAACTTACAAACCATAAAAGTTAGTATCAGTCACAGAGTTTATTTTATAGTTTAAGGAAGAATTAACTGGCCAAGGTGAGATAAGTGTTGTTATGTAAATATAGGATTATTCTTCTGCTACATTACTTTGCCTTTTAAATAAGATGTAGTCACTGTTTTGAAAACTTTGCAAACTTAAAAGTGAAATAAATAAATTCTAAAAAAATTGTTCTACAAGGTTAAAAATGACAGCAAAGTATTCAAAATTATCTATAACACTATTTGAAATATGGATTATGTCAATTAACATTAACTTCACTCAAAGAATGTATTGTGAATAAAGTTAATGAATGATAGCAGTACATATGTACAATTAATAAATAGAAACATACTCATATTGGAGAGTGAGGGGCTATTTTTTTCCTTTTGTTAAGAGTGCCTAATTAGCATTTTAAAGACCATTAGTCTAAAGTATTTATTAAAAGAATGATAAGAAGTGAAGCAGAAAAAAATAAGTGGAGTCCAAGCATAGAACAGTAAGCAATGTTGAACTGCTAATGCTTATTTGGAGCAGGAACATGACATGCTTAGAAAAAGAATTTGTCAATCACATTCATTATGAATTTTTCCAGGAAAAGACTGATTGGTGAGAATTTCATTTATTGTGGTTGAATTTTTATGTCTGGTTTATACCAAATACTTTTGCTCAGTATTACGGTATTCTGTACGCTTGTCATGATTACATTCAATGTGTCTTTGAAGCCTTCCTCTTTTTATTCTCCTCAATACCTTAAAAAACAAAAGATGTCAAGTATTTTCTGGACAAGCAAAGGGCCAAATGACTGCAATGATCTAAGGACTCTAAAGGCAATCAACTTGATGCTGTGATATGGCAGGATTTGGTCAGGCAAAATTTGGTTCAACCTTTTTTAACTTAGGACTTTTATCTCCTCATCTAAAACAATGAGGATCACACAAACAATAATTGCTTAATCATGGAGATATCATTTATCAAATGCTATCACGTATGTAAGACAAATGGAATATCTATTAGGATAACAAAACAATAACTGCTTAATCACAGGAGTATCTTGTTGAGTCAGGGCTATCACATGTGTAAGACAGCTAGCCATCTATCAGAATGCAGGCTCAATTTATGCTACTTCCCTCCCTGAACGTAGGCCTCTGGAAACCATCTCTCTGTCTCTGTTATTTAACCTAACATGCAAACATCTTTCTGAATTTTCCTTATGTATGCAGGCATGAGAGACACATAGAAGCAGAGTAAAGTGCAATTTATTTTCCAAAAATGTTCACTAGGTGTTGAAGAATGTTATACCTGATTTGTGCACCAGTCAAATTCTGGAATAGTGATAAAAGCTCCAGAGAAGTATTCTAAACTAATCTCTGGGAGTGAAGAGAAGCTATCCATGGGAAAAGCAGGATTCACTACCCCTCATGACAGCAAACTCCTTTAGGGCATCCAAAACCTGAGAGCTTGTAATGGTGGTTCCAAATCACAGGTCTCAAAATCACTTAGTCATTAATGCATATAAAATTGAAGAGGAAAAAAATTAACATATGATATATAAAGAGTAAAAGAGCTCTACAGCTTGGATAAAGAAATTTTTAATCTTTTGGATAAACTGCTACTTAATTTACTTGAGTTTAAAGTTAACCAGAATGTTTGAGGTGAGACAAATGTATCTATATTAAAACAGAGTGCTTTGGCAGATGTACTCAGCTCCGAACTTGTTTTCCCCTAAAATGTATGTACATCCACTCCACTTTGTCTTAGGACTAGTAGGTAAGGTAGATTCCAAGTTAAAAGAAGGAGGAGGAGGAATGGGGTGGGGGTATGTAGAGGACGGGGAGGAGGAATAAAAAATAAAATCCAGATTATATAATTTTCATAACTTAATCTCTTTGCTTTTTTTCCTCAGGCAAGATAACTGTCTATATATACAGGCCTGTATAAATAAGTCATTTTTTTCCTCAAGTACCATTATTTTGTTTTGCTTACTCTCTGATTTAGAGAGAAATTAGTTGACTCTGGCCTGCTTGTTACATAAGGAATTTGGGAGAATTTTATACTTTGTTACTTGGCAAAAGTTATGCTAGAATTTCTCTTTAAGTGGTCATATTTTTTGCTCATTTGTGCTTTTATTCTACCAATTTTATGCAACTTGTTGAGGATAAAAACCTCACCATGTTAAGATTAGACAGAAGTCTCAGAGTATACAAAGGTCAAAGAAAAAATAAATTAAAGCTATTCATTTTTAAAATGCTAAATGACATATTCAATAAGAACATTTTATACCTGTATAGAAAGTGAAGAAGCCTATCATACTACTATTTTTTCTGAAATTACAACATTATGACATTTGTCTTAGAAGGCTGCTTTCCTCCATTCTTTGTATAAAGTGAAATAAAGCAATGTAGGTTACATAAACTTAAAAAAAATAAATTATTCTGATTATGAACCCTGGAGCACTTTTGATTGAGGTAAAAAATGTCTGATCAGTTTTGTATGGTTATTTTAGCTGATAAGTTTTCAGAGACAACATTGAATTGATTTTCTTGAAATATGGTTTAGAGTTTGTTATAAATAATTGGGCTGTGCTGGATAGCATTTCATCTAACTTGCTTGGCTGATTTTAAGTTAATTTTGAAAAGAAATCAAATTCTAATCGTAAAAGGAAAAAGAACATTTTAATATAAAATGTTTTTTAACTCTACTTTCATACAGTTATTTTAACTCTATTACTCTATATTTTAAATAGTGATATATTCTGGTATAAATATTTGTTTTTCAATTTTATTTTCAATAAGACTATTCTAGTCAACTGACAAAGTAGGAAAACTTAATGTCATTAAAATTTAGATTCCAAATATGTTTCAAATTCAATCTAACTATATTTGGCAAATCTTTAAAGACTGAGTAATTCCTTTAACATACTAATTTAGTCACAATATTTATTGAGCAAATACTATGTATCAGACACTTTTTTCATTACAGGAGTGTAGCAGTGAATGAAACAGACATACCACATGTTCTCATGGACTTATGAGGGAATGAACAAATAAGCACATATTTTGTTGGGTTATGATAAGGACAATAAACATAATCACAGTGTGGACATAATGAATGAGCAGTTGAATGGATGTGATCCCCCGGGGGAGGAAAAGAAAAGAACAGGGAGTACAGGAGAAGATGGACAGGAGAGGGAGGGAAAAGCCCTTGAGAAAGGAGAGATGCAGAGGCTAGGCAATGGACCCCTTCACTAGCTATGGGTCATGAAGATGAGGAGAAACCATCAAAGGAGATTAAGAAGGAGCAATTAATACAGTGGAAAAAGCAGCACTTCTAGTACCATGTTTCCAGGAGGAACACTGGATCAGACGTTGCTGAAAGGTCTCCCCAGTGAACATGTAATGATTTGGAAGGGAGAAAGTATAGACAGTGATTATTGGGCAATTTTTTTAAGAGTCTTATTGTAAAGAGAAATGGGTCAAAGCTGATATGGATGAAGGATTCAGAGGGGATTTTTCACTGTATTTAAACTTTAATAATAAACTTACATATTTTCCATTGCTCAAACATGTGACTAAAAATCATAATACCTCCAAAAGTGTGCTTTCTTAAATTTTTAAAATAAATCTCTCTCATGCACACAGCAGGGGTACACTGATAATTACCATTCTAACACAAAGTGAGAAAATGATGGAATAACCACTTTCATGCATTTGTATAATTTCTCGCAATTCTTCAGTGACGGTTCTGAAACTGGAACACTGTATAAACTAACTGTCCGCTGCCTTACTTAAGACACTCAACTGACTGTCTTTATCCTGTCAAATCAAATCCAAATTTGTCAGTATGGTATATGCACATATAAAAGCCTCTAAAAGATGTGACCACTAATCAAAGCTTTGATCCCATTGCTAGATTCCCCCTGACTTAAACTATATCTGTATTAAGCTTTCTTTTCTTTTCTTAAATAAAATGTCTTATAGGTGATACATGTTCTCCTGTCACTGAACCCCCAGAATGTAGAATATCCCCTGGAATATTGTAGACAACAAATAATTGTTTGGTAAATGAATACATAAATTATTGTGTGAGTGGATTTACTTATCACTCTCTGTTGACTTTAAAATAGTCATACTCATTCTTTAAGACTCAAATTCACTATACTTTCTTTATGAAAATCATATCTTGCAGTATAACAGGAAAAGTTCTATGTTACCACTGAATGTTGTGTCTGATGGAGTGTGAGCATGGTAAATTGGGAGGAAGTACTATGTGGGCTGAGAGGATGTTTATCATGTATTTGCTTGGAAAGTTCTGAGTGAACTCCAAATGTGGGCTTTGGAATCATTCAGATTTTGCAAGTCCCAGTTTGGTAACTTAAAACAGTAATCTTAAACAAATGTCTAAATTGTCCTCATCTGTAAAATGGATATATGGTCCATGGTTGAAAAAAATTTTCCAAGGACAAAATGAGACATGTGTTAAATCCATATATAGTGCTGTGAACTGAAAAGTGAGATCGTGTATTCTGTCCATCTTTACAAAAGTCCTAGTGTCTACTAGGATATAGGACTCAGATTATTTTTTAATTTTGTTGACTTGCATTGATGTTTGTAGCTGCAGAATCATGCAGATGGCACATCAGTGTCTTCAGGCTCACCTCCAAAGAAGTAGAATTTGCATCATAATATAAAAAATAGTTCAAATGTAGGCATAGCAAAATGATTACAACTTGTGGTAGTTCTAACAGTAATGGTTGTATGGACTTCTGTATTGAGAAGGCACTGAGATTACTTCTGACTTTTTTTGTGGAAGAATGTCATGTGAAAAAACTGGTATGTTCCAAAAGAAAAGAAGAGTGCCATTTTGGGGTAGAACTCTCATGGTGCCAATTTTAATTAGCTTTCTTCTTTGGAGAGCACTGTTTTTTTGTTTTTTGTTTTTTAAGTCTTAGCGCTATAATCCAGACTCTAAGCTTCCAAAATATGTGAATAGTATAGTGAATAAGCAAATTGGAAAAAAGGAGAAATAAAACTATAAAGAGCAGAGGAACTCAAAGAGTAGATTTAAATTCACTGTGAAAAAGATATGGAAACAATTGCTTGTAACTTTAATATCTAATACCATAAAATATGCAAAAGCAGTATTTCACATTTAATTATTCTCAGATCTAAAGAGACATGAAACAATTTAGTCTGATTGCCATAAAAAGTGACTATTGCATTTGGATAGTTAAGACTGAAGATTGTAGAAAATAATACTAGAGGTTTAACAGATCTCAAAAAGGATATGTAATTAATTCAACTCTGTATCAGCCACAAAAGTCGCTAGAGTTCTCCATGTTGACTATGAGATTACTTTTTCAATCATTCAATGTGTTTGGCAGAACAAATTATAACAATGTCTCTGAGGGACAGCAGTTTATTATCAAACATACACACAGGTAAAATTCTTCTCCTAAATGTTTAAGATCTATTCATAGGATTGAGATGTAATTTATAAAATATAGTCATATCTTATGTGCTCTGGTGCAATGAGACAAATTTTAGTTTCAGATCAGCACTATTTACATGATCTTTAATAAATAAGAAGACTATATTGAAAAATGAGAAGAGCTTATCACTTAAATTAATTGATTAGTAAAATCCCTACTTGTTCTAAAATTGTATGATTTTAAGTAGTTAATTTTGTTTTATATGAATCTTAAAGAGTATTATATTTAAGTTAAATAAATCATTCACTTCTGATCATGGATAAATGTATATTTTCTGAATAGCTTCCTTCCTTTATTTATTTATTTTCCTGGAATTAGTCTAAGCCTCGGTGAATGATTCATTAATTCTGGGCAGCACAGTTGTTCAGAAATCTCCATCAAAATGAAAATGGATATACTCTTTCTTGATTTCACCAGCAAATTACAGCTCTCTTCCTCCATAAATATCTACCAATCCCAGTAGGTTTGAGACAACCCATTCTGTAAAGTAAAAATAGAAAATAAGTGACCTGCAAGGATTGATATTTTTTAGGGCAAACATATTTTCCTATGCCATTACTATACTTTGTAATATTGTGGAAACTACCATTATTACATGTAAATCATCATGAATTGAGCTTATCATGTGCAGTGGCCATAAGTACATCATCACAATTACTGTCGACAAGTACCTTATGTGAGTAGGTACTATTATCCAAATTTTAGAGACGAAAATCACACAGCACTTAGGGCGTAAAGCTGAGATTTAAATCTAGTTCTGACTGGCTCCAACACCAGAACTCTAAACCGTTACATCTTTTTTTAAATTTTTTATTTTGAAATAATTTTAGATTCATACAAAGCGTCATAGAGTACAGAGTGCTCCTGCATACTCTTTACCTAGAGTTAACATCTTACATGATTATGAAACAATGATCAAAGCTAAGAAATTACTATTAATAGAATAATATTAACTAAATGAGAGGTAAAAAAATTCTATAAATAGTCACTTATTATTTTGGGCTTGTGGGCCAAATGGTCTCAAATAATCAATTCTTCCCTGGTAGCCTGAATGCAGCCTTTACATGAACAATACATAAAATAAACAAACAGGTATGGCTGCACTGCACTCAAACTTTAAAATAAGCAGCTGGACTGACTTGGCCCAGGGGCTACAGACAGCAGATTTCTGAACCAAACTATAGATTTTATTCAGAGTTCCCCAGTTTTTCTACCAGTGTTCTTTGTCTGTTTCAGGATCCAATCCAGGATGGCACATTGTACTTAGAGGTCATGTGTCCTTAGTTTCTTCTTATTTGCATATTTTTTCACTCTCTTTTTCTTATGGAACCTTGACATTTCTGAAGAGTAATGCCAGAAATTTTGAAGGCTGCCCCTCAATTTGGTTTGTCTGATATTTTTTTTCATTGTTAGATTAGGGTTGTGGATTGGAGAAAAGAATATCCCAGGGCGATTTTGCCATTCTTGCATCATATTATATCTCCTTGAAATGAAAATGTAAGCCATCAGTTTTCAGAATTTACTAAATCTTGACATTTCTGATTTCCGTTTACTCTAAGTTCTGGCATTATGTGGACTGTGAGAAACTTTGCAGATTGTGATGCAAATATTACTATTTATGACTTATTGTCAACTCTAAAATATTATTCAGGAGCTACCAATATTATAAGCTTTTAGGCTAGGAACATAGCAAATTATTAGGGTTGTAGGATACTAATATCATTTAAAATTCTGAATCTTCCATTTGTCAAAATAATTTAACTATAGCCACCAAAAATATATTCATGAAAACATAACAGGTCTCAGTAACTAATTATAAGGCAATTTTTTAATTAGGCTAAAGATTTTGATGTCTCCATTGAGTCAATCCAAAATTTCTTTTGTTCATCTAGCAAGATCATCTCCATCTTAATTAAATATGTGAAAGCAGAAATGTATGTTTTTGGTGAATCCCAAAACTGACTTTAAAAATATATTTCTTCCGTAACATTATATTTAACAATATTAGCTTTTTTTCATGCTGGGTAACTACTAAATGACAAGACATTCAAAGCTTTTATAATTTACAACTAAAATCTTCTCACTTGAAGATGACAAATATTTATTGTTTATCATGAGTGTCTTCTCATACTTTATAATCATATATGGTAATTTCTACATTAATGTCATCAGAAATATAAGTAGAATTTTGTGGCCTAAAATTTTCACTGATTATTTCAGACACATGTTGGCATATATTAACTTGCTGATCATATTTTTGTTGACTCATATGTATTTATTCTTCCTGAAGTTCAACAAGTCCAAAGCTAATCACATTATATTTAACTTCATATTGTCAGGGTCTTTTGTGTTCCCTAAGTAAATGAGGTGACCATTTGCCCATCCTTGTATACTAAAAATTTTCTGAATAAATTGGACTGTTTCATTCACTGCAGTGTCCATTTTCCTTCCACGTCCAGTGAATTCTTCATCAGAAATTTCTCATATGATTTCAACTTAGTCCTCATTGCTGTATCTTAGTCCTATACGTTATTATCTTCTTTTTTGACCTTAACTCCTTATCCTGACAACACTCTCTTCTGATTATTGTCTGTCCTCCACAATGTTGGCATACCTATCTTTCTGAAAAATATATCTGATCATGTCACTCTGCAGATTAAAAAACTCTAGTAGTCTTTGCCTAAGATGAAGGCTAAATCCCAAACTTCTAGGCATAGCATATATAAGCCCTTCTACAACGTGCTTGCAACTTTATTCCTCAGGTTCATCCATGAGTACCCACCCTCACCTCCTCAACTTACTCCAGAGTAAATGTGAATTTCTTATGATATTCCTGTTCTCTTTCCAGAAGAGTCTTCTCTCTTCTGTGTCTACTTGATTGTTTAGATATCTTGTTCTTTTATACATTTACTAAAATTGTGCTTAGGATGTTGCAAATATTTTAATGTAATTTTTCTATATTTTAATTTTAACAGTAATGTGTATTATTTAAACATCTAGTTCACATGCAAAATTTATACATATATGATAGTATATTTAATAATGGAACTAGATAATATGTGTGATTGATTCTAGAAAGGAGTGTATACCTCTTCTATATATGCCTCAGAGAATGGATAGAGATTATCAGTTTTCTTTACAGATGTTCAACATACCAAATACAGAAGGTTTTTAAAAGATCTGAAACAATCTAAAATCAATTCATTCTGTACTTTGTAAGAATAGCACTTTGGCAACATGTTCAGTTCCTTCCACAGTTATTGGTCTGGTAGGTTCATGTTTTCTGTATGACGTTGCTTTACAGATATCTGAAGAAAATCATTTAACTTAATTAGAATTCCAAATTATTATTATGCAACAGCATAGCATTTTCTAATGTATCTTGAAAATTTTGTTTTATATATTTTATTGTTTTTGTATTGATTTATATATGTACTTTATTCATTTTGTGATAGCTTTCTATTGTTGTGTATCAAAATGCCACAAATTTTGCAGCATAAAATCACACTGACTTATTAACTCAGTTCCTTGGTCAGAAGTCTAGAATGGTATAACTGGGTTCTCTTGTTAAGAGTATCACAGGCTGATATCAAGATGCTGGACAGTCTGGGTTCTCTGCAGCCTCTGGGGAGAAATTTGCTTTCAAACTCACTCTTGTTAGAAAGTTTCAGTTCCTTGCAGCTATGGGACTGAATTCCCCTTGCCCATGCTGGTTGGAACCCAGGAGCCACTTTTAGCTTCCAGAGGTCACCTAGAGCCTTGTCATATAACCTCTCCATCTTCAAACCAACAATAGCACGTTGAATTCTTCTCATGCATCAGATCTCTGACTTCCTCCACTGTGACCAGCCAGAAAAAGCTCTCTGTTTTTAATGAACTCATGTGATTAGGTCAGACCCACCTGGATAATCCCCCTATGTCAAGGTAAACTGCCATAAATTATAACCTAATTACAGGAATAAAACTTTTCATATTCACTGTGCCTTGCAACCTTACTCCTCAGATTTGGAACCCATCACTACCCACCCTCACCTCCTCAAGTTGCTCCAGAATAAATCTGAATTTCTTATGATACTCTTGTTGCTCTCCCAGAAAAGTCCTCTCTCTTCTACATCGACTTGATAAGGACACATGACCTATAAATTACATCTTCTTTTAAAGAAAATTTAAGCCATCAATTTTTAGGTTTATTAAATCTTTGCATTTCTAATTTCCATCTACTCTAAGTTCTAGCATTATGCAGACTGTGAGCAACCTTGCAAGTGCAACAAAAGTGGGAAATCTTGGAAGCCATCTTAAAATTCTGTTTACCACAGTATCCAAAATTCACTCTAAAATAAATATATTATATATTCCAGGTAAGTAAAGCTCCAACTCATCCATATAACCAAGTTGGATACTTTAGATTTGTCCAATCCTTATACTATACCTATCCTTACATACAAGAACATTTTAGCAGATAATGAAAATGAAATTCTTTCTCAATAACATCTCTAGAGAATAACCTTTACGATTTATCCCCAGTGCTAGTTCAAACTTTATCAGCTCTGGTCAGAATGCACTCTATTTATGCCACCAGCCTGTCTTATTTTTAAACCAGTTTTCTGTCTGCCATTAAATTCAGCTTGCTAAAAACCAAATCTGATCATTTTATTTCTGTAATTTAAAATACATTTTGATTCTCTTCCTTCTTTATGATAAATTTCAAAGTTCTCGACATAATAAACACTCATTGTAAATTTGTGAGAGCAGCAGGCAGTGTGAAAGAACTGTCTGCTTTATAACATGCATTTGATAAATACTTATTTACTGAATTATAGAAAAAGTTACTTTTAAAAACCATCTTAGTTTATTTCCTTCACTTCAGCTTCTGCCACTTTACCTCACTCTGCATTCCAATGACATTAAACATCTCACCTTTCACAGAAGAAACAGCCCTTTCACACATTTTTTGGTCTTGAAACATGCTCTTAGCTATTCCTGTAAAATCTTTTCTCACATTTTCTTCCTCCTAATTTTTCAAAATCCATCTCAAGTGTTTCCTCCAGTGTAAACTCTTCTTTAATAACTCTCAATATTTTAGTCTCCTTCTCTTTCTATTTCATTAATGACATTGTGAAGTTAAAAGTGGTATAATCACGTTAAAGTCCTGTAATGTGACACTGTATTTGGTATGTGGTAAGACTATGATTCATTTTTGAAAAAGATGATGGGCTGGAAAAATGCCCTTTCCTATAGCAAATCAGGAAAAGTTATATGTTAAAAAATAAAACTATATATATATATATATAGTTTATATATAGGTAAAGTAGTAAAGTTGGTAAGAGGTAAAGTGGCAGAAGTTGAATGAAGGAAATTAAGTGAGATGATTTTTAAAATTAACTTTTTCTATAATTCAGTAAATAGTTTTATATATATGTATATATATATATGTAAACTGTGATATATTTATATGATGGTATACTACTCAGCCATAAAAAGAATAAAATAATGCCATTTACAGCTACATGGATGGACGTGGAGACTGTCATTCTAAGTGAAGTAAGCCAGAAAGAAAAAGAAAAATACCATATGATATCACCTATATGTGGAATATAAAAGTTAGACACAAATGAACTTATTTACAAAACAGAAACAGACTCATAGACATAGAAAACAAACTTATGGTTACCAGGGAGGAGAGGGGGTGGGAAGGGATAAATTGGGAGTTTGAAATTTTCAGATACTAACTACTATATATACAGCAGATAAACAACAAACTTATAGTGTATAGCAGAGGGAACAATATTCAATATCTAATAGTAACCTATTAATGAAAAGGAATATGAAAATGAATATATGTATGTATATGTATGACTGAAACATTATGCTGTACACCAGAAATTGACACATTGTAAATACTTCAAATTAAAGAAATGGGGAAAAAAAGAAAGCAAAAAAAAAAAAAAATGCACTTGCAACCCTGACTCATAACAAAGTGAACTTTTGACTTACTGAACAATAACAAGTAAGTGATATCTATGCAAAGGAATAAATTGAAATTGCAACCCAGGATCTGCAGAGAAAAATACTGCTACGGATGAGTGGAATCAGCACTAACAGTGGTCCACACTAGGGAGGGGTGGGACCAGAAGTGGTAGAGGGCTATGAAGAGTACGTGAGCTCTGCAGTCGTTGCTGTGTTTTAACTCTCAACCCAAGGCCAGGAGCAGTAATACCAGAATCAACTTTCAGGCAAGAATACTGAAGTTGGGGTATACTAGGAATTGGTGACATTTGGGAACATCAAGGGCACAAGTGCCAGGGAAAAAAAAAAACACTTTATCAAATTCCAACAAAAAGAATTCATTTCTTATGAGAGTGTCAAATTTATCAATATGAATTGTCATTCAGTCCCAGATTTTCTCATGTAACTGAAATCATACTCTTTTGAAAATCCACTCATCTTTCAAAACTTTTCTTTTTTTTCATTTGTTTGACATATTAAAATTATAGAAAAATATTTTTAAATAAGCAAAAACCAACAAAAAATATTTATGGGACAAAAATTTGCATAGGTATATACTGGCATACTAGACACAGTCTGGTAAGCTAAAAAAATGACCTCCCAAAGATACCCATATCTTAATGCCTGGAACCTGTGGATGTTAACCTCATATGGCAAAAAAGGACTTTGCAGATGTAATTAAATTAAAGATTATGAGGTGAGGAGATTATCCTAGATTTTCTGGTTGGCCCCTAAATGAAATCACATATATCTTTATGAGACACAAAGGAATATTTAATACATGTGGAGAAGAAGGTAATATGAAAAAATGAAGCAGAGAGAGATTTGATGATACTGTCTTCAGTGACTGGAGTGATGTGGCCAGAATTCAAGGAGTTCTGTCAGGCACCAGAATTTGAAAGAGGCAAGGTTGGATTCTCCCCTAAAGGCTTTGGAGAGAATGTGTCCCTGCTGACACGTTGGTTCCAGACCAGTGATAAATTTTGGATGTCTGGACTTTAGAACTGTGAGTAAATTAATTTCTGTTGTTTTAAGACACCAAATCTGTGATCATTTTTTATAGCAGCTACAGGAAACTGGCACATACAGAATGATGAAAGAAATAGATAAATTAGGTAAGTCAGGGGGAAAAATACCTTTATATGTTTTGAATTAGATGTATGAGATTGGTAGTGATGTTGGAGAAATTCTCAGTTTTCTAGTAATCTAGTCTAAACAGAATTAAAGCTTTCCAGTTATGACTATTTTATTTTTCACATTAGCCAATTCTCAAGTAACCAGAATAACTGAGTCAGGGAAAGTAAAGAGATACACAGATGAAGGCAGAGAGTTTTGAAGGGTGAAAACAGGCAATTCAAAAATTACAGTGAAAAACCATATAAAGTAAATTATGAAAGCATAATGTAAAATTGCATCCAGTATTTAGGAATATAAATTCCCATTCTAAAAGTATCATCTGAAATATTAATACATGTAAAATGTTTTATTATTCAAAAATTATTTATAGAAATGTGGCTAAAATGTTACAGCCCCACTAGGGAAGCCATTTTAAACACAAATCATGCCATGCATCTGTGGTACCTTCTTCCCATGATCAGCAAGGCCTTAGAGAGGCCACAGCTTGCTTGTCTATTCAATCTCCTCTCCATTACCCATTTCCCATTTACTCCTCCAGCGCTCTGTAGTCAACCCTGTCCATCTCCACTTTGTTTCTGTACACACCAAGGTCTTTCCATGTTTAATGCATTTGCATATCTCATTTCTTCTTCCTGGCAAACATTCCCCCAGCTCTTCTCATGATTGTTTATTTCTACTATTTGGGAATCTATCCACTCTATCTAATCCATCCCATTAAAGTCTAGTTAATATCCTTTATTTTGCCATAGCACCATCTAAAATTATTTTTTCACTTATTAACTAGTTTACTTTTCTGTTTCAACTAGCCCTTCGAGCAAGAATTTTGGCTTATCAAAACTGCATAACACTTAGAGTTGTGGCCAACATGTGTCAAGCATTGAAATATTAGTTGAATGAATAAATATCTCTAGAGAGGATAATATGCTTTCCTTTTGAGTTTTAAATTATTCCTGCATACTGTCTTTACATGTTCTTGATCATGCATTGGATCCAGTCCTTCCCTCTCAACACAGTATTCTTAATGTTTTTCTTTCAAGAAATAGCATCACTGTTCATTTTCCAAACCCATGTTTCTACCAATCTAGGTCATATTATTGTCAGTTAAGAATTTAAAGACACAAATTCTTAATATCAATTTCTTCAAAATCTGTTTCTCCTTTCACTGAAAGTAACTTATTTGCAAGGTAAGTTTTTGGAAAAAAAATTCAAAATGGAGAGGCTTTAGGGAAAAGCCTTTAAATCTAGATTCTTAGATCTTTGTCACAAAGTTCAAGACTCATCTCCAGCACCTCCCCTGGAGAGGAGACTTTTCATCATTCAAAGTAGTCACTTTTTCATTTATTTATTGAGCATCAACTATATGCTAGGATCTTAGAACATAGCAGGAGATAAGACAAAGTCTTTGCCTTCACAGAGCTTAATTCTAGTAAGTGAAGACAGCCATCCAAATAGTAAATAAATGAGCAAATATTTATTACATTAGATACAGATGAGTATAATAGAGTAAACAGGGGAATAACAAATTCCATGTTTGTGAGTATGCTACTTAATATCAGATGTTGAGAGAAATACTCATCCTCACAGTGAGCAGATTCCTGGAGGAACTAAGGATGTAATCCATCCTCATATGTGAAGAAACAACATTCTAGGCAGGGCAAACAGACAGTGAAATATCCCTGAGTGAAGTGAGAGGGTGTCTGGTACTTTCAAGAAATAGCAAGAAGGTCAACGTGGGAGAGCAATGTGAGAGAGTGGTAGCAGAGGAAGTCAAAAAGTCAAAAAGTGCAGGGGGCAAGTCATGAAGGGCCTTCTAGAACATTTTAAGAAGTTAAACTTTAAATCTGAATAAAATGGCCAGCTAAGGGAGGGTTTGAATAGAGCAGTAACATGATCTGACATATTTCAAGTGAGTCATCCTGGCTGTCATGTTAAGAATATATTTCTCCCTCATTTCAATTAAGAAAAATTCTAAAGATTAAGTACTTTCTAATTTCAGCTGAAAAGCGGTAATTTCAAGTGGATAAATATTTGATTGCTAAAGGGGAGTCTGTCTCCTGATAAAATAAATAAACTATGGTACCTAATTCTTAAGTTAAACTACTGGAAATTTCCAATATTCAAGAGCTTTTGATTTGCAGAAAAAAAAGCAATTTCATATATTTAACCTAGTAATTATTAAGTAATACTAAAAAAGAAAATATGCCTATATATATATATATATATATATATATATATATATATATATATATATATAACTTTTGCTGATTTTAAATACTTTTCCCCAAATTTATCCCTTCCCACCCCCTTTTTCCCTAGTAACCATAAGATTGTTTACTAAGTCTGTGAGTTTGTTTGTTTTGTAGGTGAATTCATTAGTGTCTTCTTTTTTCTTTTTCAGATTCCACATATGAGTGATAGCAGCTTCTATACATAAAAATCGATTAAAAACTTTTCTTCTGTATAGCACTGGGAAATATATTCAATATCTTGTAATAACCTTTAATGAAAAAGGATATGAAAATGAATATATGTATGAATTTGCATGACTGAGACATTGTGCTGTACACCAGAAATTGACACAATGTAATTGACTATACTTCAGTTAAGTAAATACATACATACATATATAATTTTCCCCCAAGTGTTCTGCCAATTATTCTTCTTCACCATGGTTAACTTCCAAATCCATGTGTCTGTCCCTGTATAACTATGCTGTTACACAATTGATTCTGTTAATAATTTTTCTTAATTTAAATGATCTCAAACTTTGCTTACTCTTTGGACCTATGATGATTAGGTTTCTAAATATTGGTGAGAAATATGAGAATTTAAGTGTGGAATGCAATTTATAATTGGCTAAAGTTAAACACAAAGGTAATATTCTCTCCCCAAAAGAAACAGAAAACATTTCATGAAAACTTCTATTTCTAGGGTGCTGTTTAGTTTGCCCCGAACTTTTAGATTTCTAGTTTCATTAGCACTTGTAAAATGTGGTAAATACACCTTCCTCTCATATTTCAATGGTTAGTCAGAAGAAAAATAAATAATGTTTAAATTAAGTTTTAATTATTGAATGAAAGTTACTAAAACAACAGATGTCAAAATCATGATCATGCAACTTGACCCATTCAAAAGAAAATGGTATGTGAGGAAACTTTTCATGAATGTTTAAAATTATATTCATATGTCTTTTCTTTTTAACCAATTTTTATTTTACTACAATTAAAATCTATTGTGAAATATACTATGAAGTGCAGTGACACATTAGCACAAAAATAATCAATATGGACAGAATTCTAGAAGAGAATTGTAGCCTAGCTTCAACTTAGTGAGAGAAATGTCCTCCCAAATTATATGCTTCCTCAAAAGAGCTTGGTTAAATGGTAGTTTATGCCCTTAAATTATCAACCATACTTGAAAGAATAATTTCCAAAGGAGAATTTTACTCTCACTGAGTTAAAATTGCATAGCGTGAAGCAAGATGGCTGCATACAAGAAAGACAGAAAGATTCTTCAGTATTAACTATGGGTTAGTAATGCATTATCCTAAAATACAATATTCTGGGTCACACATATCAACAAAATGACTATTAATGGCATAATGCCACTGGGATTTTTTATTGTCTCTAATCTAAACTTTATTTTTTTGTTTTTGTTTTTTTAAATAAAATTAATTAAGTTCCCTGACAAGTTGTTTCATGAGGCGTGCACCCAAACTAATTAAAGCCTGTTTTCTTAGGGATTTATGACTCATGGTTGATTGACTTTATAACTGAATTACATACTAATCTTGCTTTATAACACCTGATATTTTTGGCTTTACAATATTTCTCTTACCAGATAATATCTTTAGGAAAGTGTTCAAGAAACTATTGTTACCCCAGAGTACAGATTGAAAATAGTCTGTGTTGCAACAGTGCTCAGTGTTACAGCAACAGAAATGCTTCACAGGTAAGAGGAGCCCTATCCCAGCAATGCTACAATACATCCCAGCCACAACCATTATCAGGCGTGCAGCCATTCACCAACAGGTAATACAGGTGCATGTAATCCAGTCACAGAGGAGTTTAAGTACAGTGAACTGAACGTGTAAATTGTAATACAAGCCTTTCGGGACCTGCTACTGTGGTCTGAAAGTAGTTGTGAACATTGAAAGAGGCAAAATATTACTGAAAATATTATAAATGTTTTACACAATATCATCTTGAACCTTGGTATGTAAAAGCTATAGAAACTTTATCTTATGCCAAGAATTTAATAATGAAAATGCCCTGATTTAAAAATATATATATATGCCAGATTTTTACTTTCCATTTACATTGTAAAAGGGAATTAAATCTAAGATCTAGATAATTACATCTGAGATAATTACATTTTTAAATGTATCATGCGTATTAGTTCACTCTAGTAGTCCTATGTTTATTATAATTTGGTTGTGTCCTGTCCTGTGGAAAATCAACACTTTCCTACTTGGACTGCCAACAGTAAAGTCTATAAAGATCAGGTGGATTATAGTCGCATAGTTCTTATATGCACACTATTTATTTGGTCTAGCTAATTGAGTAAGTTTTTGATTCAAGCCAGCTCTCTGTTGTCTAGGTCTCCTCTCTCCTTTATTTTCAGAATTGAAGATTTCTTATTTTCTTATTTCCACATTTCACCATTACTCCTATTCCCAGTATTCAACTAAAATATAATTATCATTCTCACCTCAGTGAAAGAAAAATAAGGCCTGTTGTCTACATGCACACATTGGTCTAAAGACAAATCCCATGCTCTCAGTTACAAAAACCCTAACCTGGTAATCAAGTTTCTGAATTCAGTTTAAAGATCTGTCACCCAAAAAGTGTTTTGGGGTCTTTAACTCTGTGGGATAGAGAAAAAATAATAATTTAGTTGTCTGGAAAGTGTATGTCCAAGGTCTTTCAGATAAGCAAGAGACAAACTGCAGAAAAAAAAATTTTGCAAAATGCAAAATTGCTTTCCTTTTTTTTTTTCTTATTGCAACTTAAAGATGTGATAGACATTTGTGTACCTGTTAAGAAACAGAATAGGAGAGTGTGTGAGCTTACTTCCAGTGAAGGGTAAACAGACTGAAGGCTCCTGTTGTTTTAGCTTCTAGATAAAAAAGAAGACAGTATCCACCAAGAAGCCTAGTTCTAGCATCAACGGTCATGAGTGTGAACACATACATTAAGAGGCCACGTGAGTGCACACACACACACACAGCCAGAAAGAACTATCATCTATGCTACAACCCTTTGCTTTTTTTTTTTTAAGTGTGGTAAAATACATGTAACATAAAATTTACCATTTTAACCACTTTTAAGTGTAACCACTTGCTTTGTGTAACCATAGGCTTTTTTCTGTATAAACCAGATCACTGGAGGCTTGTAATTTTTGGACTTAAGTCTCATAAGTAGCAAAGTAATCAGAAATGCTGTCTGAACTGAATGATAGGCCTTTTCCCCTTTCTGACTTATGCCAGGAAGCTGCACGCAGAAATGTACTGACTGGTCAAAGCAACTCACACAATCATGATCTTAACCAGTACAAAAATTCACTAATGATTAGACAAGGACACAAACAGCAGGCACAGATGAAGGATCAAAGCACTGGTTTCTTGAAGGGATCTAAACCATCAAACACAGCTTCAAAATAAAAATTCCCTTTTCTGCCCAGAGACATGTCTGTCATCTCATAGTAACAGATGAGATCTAATGATGCATGTAGCAAGGCTTAGAGACAAGAAAGCTTCTCGGATTTGGCCTTCTTTGTGTTTATATTTCATTATTCATTCTGACTGAGAGTCCACATCTCTAATTTTTGTCCTTTGACCAATGGCATTCCACAAGTCCACAGTTCCAGGTGTGTTTACAAAAAGCACTGGTGACAGACCAGTTATATCCTGCTAAAAACATTCTTTGATAATGACTTCCTTTGTTATCCCTATGCTAGGAAATGACAACACAGTGTTGATGAGGTCTAGTCAAAGCCAGAAGTTGCCTCTCACATCTCCAAGGTGTGGAGAGCAGGTCACGGGACTGCAGCCACCACTTCCCTTCCTTTCCTGTCTTATCACATGAAGTTACACACCCACACTTTGGCATCAGATTCTCTGAGTTCAGATCTAAGTCCACTGCTTGTTAGCTGTGTGAAAGCTGCAAAATTTCTGAAAGCTTTAGTGCCCCATTTGCAAAGTGAGATTAACATTTGATTCATAAAACTGTTGATGATTAAATGGGCCAGTTTCATAAGATGTTGTTCCCTTTGTTGCAGTGCCTTCAATAGAAAGATAAAACACACAGGTACCAACTACTAAGATACAAATTTGGTAAATATTTCTTCAGACACACAAACACAATTTAATAGATACAGCAGAAGGTAAATTCTGTCTTTTTCCCCCAACAGATACAGCCTCATCTTGTACAATAGTGACTGACACATTGTTAGGCACTCACTAAAACTGTCTTGCCTGTATGATAATGTAAACGGATGAATGAGTGAATATAGCTTTGGGATTATGCTGTGTTCCTTTTTCTGGGTTCCTCTGAAAGAATAATCCACTATAGGATAGAACTAAATTTTGTGCATTCTACTGGAGATAAATAATGAGATTATTTTTCTAAATGTTCTCTATTATAAGGAGTACTATTTATGAACACCCTTTGTGCCTATATAATTTTGTATCTATGTGAAAATGATTCTCTAAGGCAATTATTAGTAAAATGCAAGTGTGTCTGTAATTGTTATTGGCCATTAAAGCTTCCTTTTCTGTGTATTACCCATTCCTATCATGTCCACAGATTTTTTTTATTGGATTTGTAACTTTTCCCTATCCTGCACTGCAGAATTCGGAACACCAGCCTTTTTTCTTAGTTATTATTACCTGTGCTGTATATATCTTTTTTCAGTTTCTACCTTATTGTAACTTTATGTTGTATTTGTTTTATATACTTTTTAAATTTAGTGTAGAAAAATCAGTAAGTTACACAGTATGATTTACATTTTTAATGCCATGTTTAAGAAAAGCTTTATAATTCCAACATCATAAAATATGATCCTATAAAGTAGAAGTAATATGTTTTATTACTGTTTTACTTTTTAAGAATCTGAAAAGTACAAGGATTACTTTTTATAACTTTAGTTTGCATTTATTTAATCACTGCTGAAGTTAGGTATCTATTTATAAGATTGTTGGCTTTTTGGATTTGTTCCAAAAAGCTTATTCTTATTTGCTCTTTTACTATAGTTGCATTTTTCTTGTCAATTTGCAAGAGCTCTGTGTATATTATATACATTAACCCTTTGACTATTACCTATATTGCTAATATTATATCCATAGTTTCATCTGTATATAGAATTTGTGCATTGTGTTTTTTGGCATGCTGGAATTTCAAGTTGTAATACACTCAATATGTCTATCTTTTCTTGTAATGGCATCCGAATTTCCAGGCTTAATTAGAAAGTTTCCTCCTGCATTTACATTTTGCATATTATTGCTTGTATTTCTTTCAATATTTTAATTATTTTAGGCTTAATATTTGATCACTTGGTTCATCTACATTTTATCATTTTGTGTGGTGAATAAGCCCACTTTTATTTTTCCCAGAAAGATAGCCTGTTGTGTTAGCACAATTTATTAAGCAATTCATTCTTTCCTAGTGAATTAAACTATTATCTTTGTCAAATATTAACTTCAACTGTAAAATGTAAGGGTAAAGTGTGAATAGAACTCTCATGCCAAATCAGTAGTTCCCAAATAGGGGTGATTTTACATTCTGGGGACTCTTAAGGTTGCCACAACCTGAAGGGTAGAGCGTCAAATACTGCTGAGCATCTCACAAAGCAAAGGACATCCCTGCCTCCAATCCCCTCTACAAAGAATTACCCAGCCTAACATGTCAATAGTGGTAAGACTGAGAAACCCTTCCTAGGCCCAGGGATGTCTGGAGGTATGATTCTGGATTTGCCTGGTATGTGCTAAATTAAATCAATATGAAATATTCAGATTGTATCTGGTTATCATAATTGTCAAGTGAAATGATCCATTAACGGCCTATAGCTGCATTTAGAGGGAATCAAGTTGGTAAGTATTCTATGCAATAAGTACGAATAAAAGATCAGTAAGGATGGAGTTGGCAGCTCCTCTGAGTTGAATTGGTCTATGCAAACTTCCAACATATTTCGTGCAACCAATACTTTCTGTTGGCATTTTGTGTATATAATTATTCCAATAAAATCGTAAAATGACATAAAAATAAATAATTCCAAGATGTTGCATTTTTTTAAAAAATTACAGAATTATTATCTCCATTTCAGTTTACTTGGATATATTTTAAATTATAACTGTCTTCAAGAAATGTATTGTGAAATATTTATATTTTTTTCATATAGAGAGTGTAAATCTTTGGTCCTTGGAGTGGAGTGACCAGTCAGCTGAGTCTGATAAACTGCTAACGGCGCTGATTCTTGCTGCAGGTGCTGATTCACCAGGAGCTCCACTGTCTGTTGTATCCGTGATATGGCCACGTAAACTGGGAACGTAGTGTGTCTTGTATTTTCATCACTTCCAAGTAAAGGAGCATCTAATTGAGTCAGTCAGTAGTCATGTCAAATGCATAATTGTTTCCAATTCTGAATTCTTTCTTCTATGATCTTGATCCATTCTCTTAACCCTATACCAAAATCGTATTGACAGAATGGCCTTGATGTTAGGGTACATTCTAACAACAGGCCAAGAACTCTGCCTACTAATCTCATTTTCATTGTTTCCTAGATATTCTCCTGCATTTGTTCTTCATTTAAATATTAATTTATTCTACCTAACTCCAAAAGGAGAAGAACAGATCAAATTTTAAAAGTGGTGAAATTCTAGCTCGGATTGCCTTGAATTTTACATTATTATAGGCAAACCTTGTTTTATTGTGCTTTAAAGATAGTGTTTTGTTTTGTTTTTTAACAAATTGAAGGTTTCTGGCAACCTTGAGTCCAGCAACTCTATTGGTACCATTTTTCTAATATCATTTGTCCATTTTATGTCTCTTGTCACATTTCAGTAATATTCTTAATATTTCAAAAGTTTTCATTATTATGTTACAGTAATTACCATTAATTATGTTATGGTAATCTGTGATTAGTGATCTTTGATGTTACTATTGTAATTGCTTTGGCATTTTTTAGCAGTCAAGTAGTTTTTAATTAAGGTGTGTACATTTTTTAGATATAATGCTGTTGTACATGTAATAGACCCCAGTATAGTGCAAACATAACTTTTATATGCACTAGGAAACCAAAAAAACCCGTGTGACTTGCCTCACTGCAATATTTGCTTTTTTGCAGTGGTCTGGAACCAAACCCACAGGTGTGCCCTTATGTGGGAAATGATTTTGTTTTGTTTTGTTTTCATATTCTTTTTTTAAACATTTTTTATTGAGTTATAGTCATTTTACAATGTTGTGTCAAATTCTAGTGTAGAGCACAATTTTTCAGTTATACATGAACATATATATCTTCACTGTCACATTTTTTTTTTGCTCTGAGCTACCACAAGATCTTGTATATATTTCCCTGTGCTATACAGTATAATCTTGTTTATCTATTCTACATTTTGAAATCCCAGTCTGTCCCTTCCCACCCCCCACCCCCTTGGCAACCACAAGTTTGTATTCTATGTCTATGAGTCTGGTTTTGTTTTGAATTTATTTATTTACTTATTTATTTTTTAGATTCCACATATGATCGATCTCCTATGGTATTTTTCCTTCTCTTTCTTGCTTACTTCACTTAATATGACATTCTCCAGTAACATCCATCTTGCTGCAAATGGCGTTATGTTGTCAGTTTTTATGGCTGAATAGAATCCCATTGTATAAATATACCACATCTTCTTTATCCACTCATCTGTTGATGGACATTTAGGCTGTTTCCATGTCTTGGCTACTGTAAATAGTGCTGCTATGAACACTGGGGTGCAGGTGTCATTGTGAAGTATGGTTACTTCTGGATATATGCTCAGGAGCGGGATTCCTGGGCCATATGGTAAGTCTATACCTAGTCTTTTGAGGAATCTCCATACTGTTTTCCACAGTGGCTGCACCAAACTGCATTCCCACCAGCAGTATAGGAGGGTTCCCTTTTCTCCACCGCCTCTCCAGCATTTGTCATTTGTGGACTTTTGAAAGATGGCCATTCTGACTGGTGTGAGGTGATACCTCATTGTAGTTTTGATTTGCATTTCTCTGATAATTCGTGATATTGAGCATTTTTTATTTGCCTATTGATCATTTGTATTTCTTCCTTGGAGAATTGCTTGTTTAGGTCTTTTGCCCATTTTTGTATTGGGTTGTTTGTTTTTTTCTTATTAAGTTGTATAAGCTGCTTATATATTCTGGAGATCAAGCCTTGGTCGGTTTCATTTGTAAAAATTTTCTCCCATTCTGTAGGTTGTCATTTTGTTTTACTTATGGTTTCCTTTGCGGTGCAGAAGCTTGTATGTTTAATTAGGTTCCATTTGTTTATTCTTGTTTTTATTTCTATTGCTTGGGTAGACTGTCCTAGGAGAACATTTTTGAGATGTATGTCAGATAATGTTTTGCCTATATTTTCTTCTAGGAGGTTTACTGTATCTTGTCTTATGTTTAAGTCTTTGATCCATTTTGAGTTTATTTTTGTGTATGGTGTAAGGGAGTGTTCTAGCTTCACTGATTTACATGCTGCTGTTCAGTTTTCCCAACACCATTTGCTGAAGAGACTGTCTTTATTCCATTGTATATTCTTGCCTGCTTTGTCGAAGATTAGTTGACCAAAAGTTTGTGGGTTCATTTCTGGGCTCTCTAATCTGTCCCATTGGTCCATATGTCTGTTTTTGTACCAGTACCATGCTGTTTTGATTACTGTAGCTCTGTAGTATTGTCTGAAGTCTGGAAGAGTTATTCCTCCAGCCCCTTTGTTTTTCTTCTCTAATGCTTTAGCAATTCTAGGTCTTTTGTGGTTCCATATAAATTGTATGATTTGTTCGAGTTCTGTGAAATGTGTCCTGGGTAATTTGATAGGGATTGCATTAAATCTGTAGATTGCCTTGGGCAGTATGACCATTTTAACAATATTGATTCTTCCAATCCAGGAGCATGGGATATCTGTAGCGAAGAGACATGCTCATATGTGGCCATCAATATCCGTGAACTGATCCATCTGGATCATTTAATGTGTCATATATTTCCATCAAGAATGATGTGTGTGTGTGTATTTTAATGCATTGTTGGATTTAGTTTGCTAATATTTTTATTTAGAAATGTGCACCTTTATTAGTGATTTTGACCCATGATTTTCCTTTCTCATTCAATACTTGTTCTGCTCAAAAACTTATCAGCAATTTTATATCAAAACGTTATTCTTAAATTTACAAATTTGATGGAAAGAAACAATTAGCAGTCTGTTAATAATTTTCATGATATGTGAATCAGGTCATGTATTCAGGGCAATATACTATTAAGGTTATAGTTGTATGCCTATAAAACAGTTCTTCCTTCCTTGTGTAAAATCTCACTGGCCTACATACAAATTAAATTTATAACCTCAGCCTTATCAGTACCACTTTGAATTAATTAAACCATCCCCTAATAAACTCAGCTTAACCACATGGATTACAGCATCAATAGAGACAAAAGTTACTTATTCCAGTAACATTTATAGTCATATGTAAATAATACCAAACAAGTTGCATTTCTAAAAAATTGAGGAATTGTTATCTACATTTCAGTTTACTCAGATATTTTTCTAATTACAGCTGCCTTCAGGAAATGTAAAATATTAATATTTATTCATACACTGAGTGTAAATTTTTGTACTTTCTGAAAAAAATTAATTTTTTAAGCACCAAGCACAATAAATAACTGGAACCAAAGTTATCACAAGTGTTGCCAAAGGTATTTTCAGATGCTTAAAAACTGATCTGATGATACCAATCATCTCCTAAATTGGAGACTACTGTATAATAGAAAAATGCTAGCCCAGGAAGAAAAGAAAGCTATATAGCATTTTTTAAAAGTATCATTTAGTTATTTGCTTCACATAGCTCTATGTAAATAAGACTGTTTTCCCAGTATTTAAATTACTACATTAAAAGTACTTGGGAAATAGTAATGATGAACATGATGGCTTCAGCAAACATTATGTTTATGTTTAATGTATTCTGTATGAATTATACAGTGGCCCATTTTTTTTAATTGGCAATCCAGCTGTAGATGCTCTTTTTAACCATCACACTCAATTAAGCAGAACACCTCAATGCTCAAATGCTTTGAAACAACAGAAGATAATTTCTTGCGCAAAAAGAAATGACTGTGAGGAAAGTCAAGCAGATGTTTTAACTACTTGAAGTATGTGTGTGTATGTGTTTGCATGCAGCAATTATCCTTGCTCTATCTAAAACTATTCAAATTGTCAGTTGCTACTATTACGCAGTAAATTTGTACACTTGTGCCTACAATGTGTAGAGATCAAATATAGGAATCACTCTAAATCCTAAAGAAGGAAGAATGATGCTATATCATCATCCAACTTTTTCTCCTTATTTTGAAGAAACGGGATCATGTCAGTCAGGCAACTAAATAATAAGCCTACTCTAGGCTGTTGCTTTCTGTGTGGCCCAAAATCATGTATCATATCCTTAAATCATATATACATATGTAAATATATATTATATGTAATTATAATATATAATATTATACATATACAAATAGAAATATAGAGAGAGAGAGGTCCCTGAATTGTGATGGTTTGATTTAAGATTTTCTGACTTTACGATGGTGCAAAAGTAGTATGCATTTAGCAGAAACAATACTTTCCCCATATTAGCAATGCATAAAGCAATGCTCTCTCCAGATTCTGGGCAGCAGCAGCGAGATGCAGTCAGCCATGTGATCTTGAGGGTAAACAACCAATATACTTACAATCATTCTGTACCCATACCAACATTCTGGTTTTCACCTTCAGTAAGGTATTTAATGAATTATATGAGACATTCAACTCTTTATTATAAAATAGGCTTTCTGGTAGTTAATTTTGTCCAACTGCAGGCTAATGGCAGTGTCCTGAGCACATTTAGGGTGGGCTAGACTAGGCTCTGATGTTCAGCAGATTAGGTGTGCTAAATGCATTTTCAACTCACAATATTTTCAATTTATGATGAGTTTATTGGGACATAAAACTATTGTAAATCAGTGAAGCTCTATCTGTCTGTCTGTCTCTCTGTCTGTCTGTCTATCTCGCCATCTGCCTATCAAGAGAATATAGCTCCCAATAGGCAGCATGGTCACGGGAGATGAGAAGTGATTTATTCTTATCTTTTGATTTGAGGCTACCTTCTTTTAATCACTTTATTAGAGGATGGAGGACATAAGAATCCTAGGAACAGTATGTTTGCAGGATTGTGTTCTTTCTTGAGCAACTCTTGGTCAAAGATGTTTTATACACTGTTGTTCACACACAAAATTATCTAAAGAGTTAGAAGCCATGTAGCACAGGAAAAGGTCTATATAGTTCCTTCAGAGCTACACTAGCTGAGACTTGCTGGGCAAAAGAAAAGAGAGCCCATTCTCAGTCATGTGCTCTCCAGTTATAGATTGAGACCAAGATTCTACATCCACCAAGGGAACAAGGAAAAGAGAAACATTTTCCAGACACCTCATCTGCTGGTCAGATAAAGAGAAATAAAATAACTTTCTATTTAAAATTATATCTGATTAATAATCTATAAATCAGCCTCTTTTAATTTCCCACTAAGATACAGATGAAGATTTCAAAGGAAAACACACACACACACACACACATACACACACTCCAAATGTAAGACTGAGAGACACCCAGACAATTGTCAGATCCCAGGAGTAAATTCCACCAATTGTAACATCTATGAAACTGAAATTAGAGTATCAGTTATGTCACATTCCTTGCAATATAAAAGAGAAACTGAGAGCTCCTAATAGATGTCTTTCTCCTTTTCAATATTTTGTTCCTGGTTAGAATTCTAGGGTCTGTTACAAAGAAAAACCTGGGCAGCTGTCCTTCTATATACAGCTTTTAAGATGGCCAAAATATGCATACAAGAGTACAGGTCATTCTATCTTTTATTCTGGGACTTTGATATCTTTTATTCTGGGACTTTGACCCATGGAAAAACAGCATTCTACAAGGCAAGTGGAATTGGTGGTATCACATTGCAACACTGGTAGTATTGTTTCAACAAGTAAATGCATTTATTACAAAAAGCTGCACCATCTCCACTCCCATCTTTTCCCCTTCTCAGAAAAAAATGTGCTCCCGTGAAGACAGGAGGAACAAGAGACCTGAAAAAGAAAATGATGTAGTAGTCCCCAAAGCAGAAAATATGAAATAAAATATTGATAAAATTGACTGAATAAAAATAAAAACACCAGTATATCAAACTTCTGTCACTAGAACAAAGTTAAAAGATAAATCACAAACTTGGGGAAAACATGCTAGATTACTGGAAGGCAAATGTCAGTATCCTCATCATTTAGAGAGTCATTACAATGGAAACAACAACAACAAAAAAAAGGATGGACATTGCAAAGGTAAAACAAAGAACCTGAACCTCAAATTCACAAACAGAAACACTGTGGCTAAAAGATCACAGTAATGCAATTTCAACAGTTTAAACAAATTAAATATCTTCAAGTAAAAAAAAAGGATCCCATATTTCATCTAATAAATTAGTTTTTTTAAAAAGGGAAGAAAGAAAGGGAGGGAGAGAGAGAGAGAAAGAAAGGAAGGAGAGAAAAAAAGGACTTTGTAAGTATAATGCGAAATGTCACCTAGAATTTATATAACCTACCTGGCTAACAATTTAGAAATCAAGAGTTCTATAAATATTTATAGTCTTTAACCAAGTAATCCATCTTCTTGGCATCTATACTAGACAGTAAAATCAAATAAGGAAAAAAATAGGCATACACAAATTTATTTATTGAAACATTATTTCTAAAAATATAATTTAGAAACTACTTTAATATTTAAGGACAGGAGATTATTTCAGTAAATTATAATGCAATAATATAATGGATTATTATGTAGCTGGTTTTAAATAATAAAACACTTTACAAAATAACATAAAATAGTATGTTATTAACTATGCAGAAAGAAACCCAAGACAAACAAAATGAGAATGAAATACACCAAAAGCCAACAATGACGATCTCTGGATTTCTACAGCTACCACAGAGGTTCTGAATTAAGACTTTTTTAGAGCTGTTTTGATTCACAGCAAAATTGAAGAGAAGGTACAGAGATTTCCCATATAACCCTGCCCCTACACAGGCATAGCTCCCCCACTATCAACATCCTCCACCAGAGTAGTACATTTGTTATGGTTGATAAACTTAACATTGACACATAATAATTACCCAAGGTTCATACTTTATTCTTGGTTATGTATATTCTATGGGTTTGCACAAATATATCATGGCATATATCTACAATTATAGTACCATACAGAGTATTTTCATTGCCTTAGAATTCTTCTGTGCTCCAACTACTCAACACCCCACAACTCTCAGCTCAACCCCTGGCAACAACAGTTATTTTTGCCATCTCCATGGTTTTGTTTTTTCCAGAATGTTATGTAGTTGGAATCATACGGCATTTAGTCTTTTCAGATTGGCCTCTTTCACTTAGTAGTATGCATCTAAGTTTCCTCCATGTCTTTTCATGGATATTTGATTTTATTTATGTTTGCTGGATATATATGTAGTTTATTTGAGAGGTGGTGCCTGTTCTGAACAGCTTTTCTCTTCTGATTCAGTATATCTCACTTTCTTTTGGGGCTGCCTTTTCTTCTCCCACCAGGACTGACAGATAGGTAGGTAGGTAGGTAGGTAGATAGACAGATAGATAGATAGATAGATAGATAGGAGATAGGTCTAAACTATCGATATGGATGTAACATAGACAAAAAAAAAACCCAAGAAGATTGCTCAAGAAGATAATCAACAACATCAAAAAATTCTTTCTTTGAAAAAAAAAAAAGACAATTGATCTATAGAGTATGCTCAGTGATTTGGGTGATGTTCTCCTGGAACAAGCTATTATCTGCTTGTAGACTAGTAACAATAGTTGGTGGGTATATAACCCAAGTTAACTCAAAAATACTTATTTCACAGACATCACCACATAATAATAAGAGAGAGACTTTAGAGAGAACTTTTTTCTTTTTTTAGATTGTGTTAAACATAAATAATGAGTCAGAAGCTGCACAGGTAACATTAAAATGAGGAAAAGTCACCTATAAGAGAAAGTCAGGAATATAGGTTTCTTAAATAATGGTGTGTTGGTCACGGTTCTCCACAGAAACAGAAACAACAGGGTGTGTGTGTGTGTGTATGTGTGTAGATTTATAAGAAGAAGTTTTTTTTTTTTTTTTTTTTGGTAAGAATTGGCTCATGTGATTATTGAGGCTGAAAAATCCCAGGACCTCCAGTTGGCAAACCAGAGACCCAGGAAAGTCAATGGTGTAGTTCCAGTCTGAAAACTGACAGGCTTGGGAACTGAGAAGAGATGATGTTACATTGGAGTCTGAAGTCAGAAAAGCATTGATGTCCCAGCTCAAGACACTCAGGTAGGAGGAGTTCCCCTTTACTCAGTCTTTTTGTTCTTGTCAGGCCTTCTACTGATTGGAGGAGGGTCACCTTCTACTGATTAGGGAGGGCACTCTGCTTTACTCAGTCTGCTGATTCAGATGTTCATCTCACCCAGTAACACCCTCACAGACACACCCAGAAAAATATTTGACCAAATACATGAGCATCTTGTGGCCCAGTCAACTTGACACATAAAATTTACCAATTACAAGTGGTAAGAAAAATATGTCAAGTACAAAGATTTGGAATGAATGTTACTGGAGTTGATGTCAGATATTCTTATTATTCATATCTTTCAAATTAGAATGATATACAGCCTAAAACATCGTTTTTAGAAACAATAATCTCTTTTTAAAACAATATTCCTGTGACAGATCACTCAGAAAAGCAAATTAAAAAAAAAAAACACCAGACACAAGGGTAGTTATCCTGTTCAGTGGGGTATTGGGAGTTCAGAGTTACAATTACTGTGTCCTTGGTCACCCTTACCCACTCATACTTCCCTACAATGGCTGCCATCCTGGGATAACTTAAACATCACTGGAGAGGATGATTTAAAAGTTGGTTCTAGCTTCAAAAATCCATAATTCGTTGTAATTCTTGGTAAGGTCAGTTAACCTCACTAATTTGTCCGAAGAGCCTCATAAAGGCAAAGAACTAGAACAGGCAAATAAATCTATTAAGAAAACATTTCCCCCAATGCATTCTTTTCTTTCACTTAAGAAATACAAAATATGGAAAATGTGTGTTTATTCCCATAGGAATAAAACCCAGATAAAAGAATGGCATAAAACTCATCCTAGCTATAAGGATGGATAAAAAACATTCTCCCCAAAATCTCATCTGCTCGGTTTCAATGAAACAGCAATAAATCTATCTCATTCAGTCCCAACATGAAATTTGGTCTGATGAGAGAGCATTTATTCAGTTCATTGTCTGACTTCGCATATTTTCCCTATAAAAGAAGATTTCAAGACTCCAAATGACTTTTAGATCACTTGTTCTACAGCCAGCTGTTGCAATACGACACAAGGTCTTGGCTATGAAAGGCATTTTTGTGTGCTCCAATATTTACACTTTGGCACATCATTTTAACAGGTGCTAGGCTGCAAAGAGAGGCTAAGCACTGGGAGGCTCGAGAAAAGATTTCTGAAATAAAACTAACTTCTTTCATTGGCATATACTTGCCTCTTGGCACCTATGATTTGTTAGCTATAGTTTGATCAATCTACGGTTTCAGTCTCTCTACAAACATATCATCACTTGAATGGAAAATGAAGACTATCTTCAAGTTATTTATGCATTGGTTCTACCAATTCTAATCCTAAAGCTTAAAAAAAAATCACATAAAAGAATGTATGGGCGATTTGTTCCAAATAAAATAGTTTCAAAGGACTTTATCATAGAATGTGGAAAATCGTAATTTGAGTGAAGTAAGCATTTTTGTGAAATAAGAAAAATTTTGGAAGAATGTGAAAAATTAGGGCATAGTTTTTTTACTGCTTATGCAAATGTTGGCTTTGTAGATTTTTTTGAAGTTTTGAGTTTTCATAGCTCAAGGTCACTTTCCATTTAAAAACTCACTCTAGAAAGAGCTAAAGGAAGCCTCACAAAGGACACCTGGCTTATTCAGAGACCTGAGTTATTTCAAACTGGATTTCTAAACGAAATTATTGCATCAGTCATGTTTGGCCATAAAAGCTAGATTTTTATACTAGAAAAAATTTCCTTCTCAAAATAGTATTTATATTTTTAAGCATAGTTGAATCAAAAATAGTACGTATTCCATTTATAGTTTTCCCCTAAATATTCTTCATTAAGTTCCAATAAAGGTAAATATTTGAGGAAAAGAGCTGTTCATTCTCTTGCTTCCAAATCATCAATAATTTTTCTTAACTTTACTATAAAATAAAATCCTTACATATGGCAACACAATTTTTATGATAGCCTCTCACCCACACCTTTATCCCCTTCTCTAACCAACTCTTCCTTTATATACCCTACACTCAAGCATTTCCTCCACAAATCTATTCATTTTGCATTCTATTCTGGAAATCCTCTAAATACCTTTCCTTCACTTTAATGATTCCAGCTCATTCTTGAGGTATCATCCAGATTTACCTTTTTTTCTGGGTAGTCTCCCTAAAGATACCCTCCCCCTACTCTACTGTCACCTCATCTCACTGTATCTTGTATAGGTATGTTCTGTCCAACACCCCATACCACCTTCTGTCTCTCTTTCTGTTGTGTGTTGCTCTGAATTTATCCCACCTCACCATGTTAATTGTAATTACCTCTTTACTCTCTTTTTTCTCATAGGAATTCCTGAATTCCTTGGCTACAGAAGCTATATCCAATTGGATTTTGCATTCCTGGTATTCAATTTCCTATCTTTGTGACAGAATAAGTATTAGTTCATTAATTGTTTGCTGAATAAATTTATAAATGAAGTGTATATACTGCCCTCGACCCCTGTTGTATCAGGGTTGACAGTACATGGGACAATAAAACCCTTCTATTGCCTATGTTCTGCCCATAAAAACTGATCTTCTCTAATATGCTCTTGAAAAGAGATAATTTGGAAGCTTCTGCCATTGTCATTAATGAATGTATGGGTGGTTTCTGCATTTAGGTCTTACGTTTAAAAGAAGAAGTGAATTGTTTGGCATCAGACGCCTATTTTTATGGCATAAAAATAACTAAGAATTTAGGAGTTGGGGGAAACTGGAGAATATAGAGAAAAGAAAAGATGGGAGGGATGAGAGAAGAGAAAGACCAGGCTGACAGGCACCAGACTAGAGCATATAGGTAAGTGACTCATAATTCATGCTGAATTAACCAAATGGTGTTTAAGGATGGCAATGTCTGTTTTTAATTCTAACAAGTTAGCATTGCTGTGAAGTAAATACCTTCATTAATCTGAAATGTTAGGTTAAGACCATAACAAAATACAAACGTCTTCTGAAGGTATTTGTTTTATGTTGCATTTATGTACACAAAGGAAAGACAGCTGAGTTTCAGGTTAGGGAAGAGAACAGAGATAGTAACAGCCTCAGGAGATGGGACACAGGGGATCTTCAGCAGCATCAGAAACTTGGAAGCCAAATGTGCCATGAAATTGTAAGCCTCAGAGAATTCACTAAAACCTGGGGAAGGTCACTGAACAAGGATGTGGTTTAGGATGCTACAGTTTGTTTGTGTGTGTGTGTGTGTGTGTGTGTGTGTGTGTCTGCATTTCTGTGTGAAAGAATAGGGCAACTTTAGATGACTTTTAAGATTTGCACAACTTAACTTGATGCAATTATATTAAATCACTGAATTAACATAAAGAACTGTATATAACTTACCCTGTCATATTATATTCTCAAAGATATCAAAATATTAGTAATGTTAGTGCCAAAATTTACCTACCTATAAAATAGTAATTAGAAAAATACCACAAACGTTTGTTATATTTCATAAAAATAAATTTCTGACTTTAAGAAATAACTGGAAAATCTAAAAGACTGATTTTTTCTTTTTTTGAAAGAGAAATACAAATTCATCCTACTACATAAATTTTAAAAGAGCAATAAAGAATATTAATTTTTACTTGTACCAACATTTTTAACAGTAATTTGCACCAATCTTGTTGCTTTTCCAACATTATTTAACAATCTTTAAAATATGTTAATGAAGTTTCAATATATGATATACTTTATTTTATTTATAAATACTTTAAAATTAATAAATACTTTATTAAAACACATTTGACTTTAGGTTAATCTATGAAATAAGTGTCATCTACTTTTCATATGGTTTTATAACAGATTGGTAAATTTTTATATAAAAAGAACAGATATTTTGAAGTCAATTTTAAAAAGTACAGAATTCAGAGAAAAAGCAACCACGGTGGTTCTTATATAGTACAAAGATCGCCTTCACATTAAATGATAGGATAAATGCCCACTACAATATGGACTATGTTGTACATTGCTTTTCTTGTAACTCCTTGTGTTTGATGCATTTAATTTGACTGGCTGATGATGTGTCAAGATGAATTATGTTATAGTGGTACTCTTGTGAGAATGCATAAATTCTAGGGTGTTTATGTCATTTAACATCAGTTCAAAGCTTAAGAATTTTCATATTATATTTTATGGGACCTGGACTTTCTCCAGATCTCTTGAATTCCTTCATTGTAATGAGATCCCCATTTTGCCAAGTAACCTTAAGTCATATACAGCCACAAGCAATTAAGCAAGTAGGGATAATATATCTCAACTTACATATATATGTATATATACATATATACACATACACACAAATATATATCTATATATGTAGATAGAGAGAGAGATAGGTGTGAAACACCAAGTGTTACCTTCCAATATTTTATACATCAACTTCTTCAGTAGTAGCCTATCCCATTACTTCACTTTAATCAATGGCATTAGCAGTGAAGTTAATAGTCCACTGACATTCTAATCACTGTGAGGTCTTGCAGCTATTGTTGATGTATATAATTATGTAATTTGTTTTAAGAATCTTTGTATCACTCTCAACAAGAAATGAATTTTAATTTATTTTTAGGGGAAGTAGACTTTCAATTATATGTATCTCTGAAATGGTTAAAATTTCCTTTAAATGTACAAATTATAAGATATTTCAATTAAGCATTTAATTAATAAGGAATTTAATAATTTTGCTTCCTCACAACAATATCTTCTGTTCCAGTTGTTAGGGGTGTATAACAACTTACCTTAAACTTAAGAGACATAAAACAACCATTTTATAGACAGATTGTCTGGGCTGACTGTATACCATCTAATGAACATACTCAAGATTCTTATTATCAAAGTGGGTAGAGAATTTACCTAGAAGAAAATTACATTCATCAGACAGTGTGCTACTACACACAGTGCCCACTGCGAGCTGGACTCTATGCTAAGAGCTGCTGGAGGTTCTAGATAGGAATCAACATGGATACTGGTTTGGGTGCTGCCTGGAAATGGAGAGATGAGATGATCTCTAACATTAACTATTATAAGACAAATCTGAGAGGGGCTAGGGAGGACCAGTGTGGTTTAGAGAAGATAGGAGGCAGCATCAACCTGGCAGGACCTGATAAAGGAGAGCCTGAATAACTCTGATTAATCAAATGTCTCACACGGAAGGACTTAAAAGTTTCAAAGATGAAAACTGTTACCAATACCTTATAATTATAATCATGTAGGTACTTGCAAGTTTTATAGTGCACTAACAAAGAAGGGCGGGCTTTGCTATCACATGAAAATTCTGGTATTTTTATCATTTGCACATTTTGTTTAAAAAATACTATTTGCTTGACATTTTTTTTAAACTGGAGCTAAGAAAAAATTTAAAGTTCCTGAGAAACATGATTTTATAAAACATCATGACTCTCAGGGCATTTTCATCACTTTGACCTACTCTGTTATACCAGGAAATGTGCCAGGTTGTGCTGCCCCTGGTTTTGTACTTTGCACCTCATTCTGGTAAGTAAACTCCTATCATTTGTGCCAAACATCTGTGAACAGTTCACCAAGCTGCCAGTTTTAATCCTGATATGTTTATAAATGTAAAAAATTTATAGCCACCTGGATCCTCTTTTTTTTTTTAACAAGTTAAGCCAGAATGTAATTATTTTATTGTGCAAATTGGTAAAACAATTTCAGTATCACTAAGGTTTTATCTGCTCGAGCATACAGCACTAAAAATTTGAAACAAGAGCCCAGGTAATTAGAAATAAGGAAACTGTGTCAAATGTAAAAGGAAGTTATTATAAACTGTTTTGTTTAAGGTTTTGATTGTCATTTTACAAATTGAGTCTCTACATTATATCTAACATACCTGCAAAGATCTAGATTGTAACAATTTAACTAGAATTTAATATCATGCCTTGAAATTGTTTTGTTTTACTTTGAAAAAAATCAGTTTTTCTCCAAAAAACACAAGTAAGAGGGAGGGTTACTGTAAAGATTTAAGTAAGGTAATAAGGAGATGGCATTCTCATGGAAATGGAAAAACAGAACTGGAGGTCAATAAAGAACTGAGCTGAAGGTTAATTTTGGTTTCAAGATGTCTTAGTCAGCTCAGACTGCCAAAACAAAATATGTATGGTAGACTGAGTGGCTTAAACAACAAAAATTTATTTCCCACAGTCTTGGAGTCTAAAATTAAAAGCCACCCATTGGTCAAAGAAGGGAAAATTTGATCATCAATAAGGAAAATCATTGTAATGGATTGTAATTCATCAAAAACTTTTAAATTAATGAGTTTTTATTTTGGAGAATAATTAGAAAACTCATTCATCAGTCCTGACAATTGAAAATAAAGAGGAAAAAACAGGCATGAATGTCCTACCTTTTTTATATGAGCTGTATCACTGGCAAACCAAATAACAATTTAAAGGAAGTACCACTTTATAGAAGTATATCTAGCTGATATATTTTTAATCATTAAAGCAGAATACTATCACTCTGAAGCCTCAGTGAATGAGTGGATCTAAACACTGACCATCTACAGCTACAAATGTCACAAAAATAGGGCCAAGGGGACATAATATTCCCCCTGATGAAAGAACACACCACTACCTGTAGTCTTGTCCAGGGATGGAACTTAGGTCTGAACAAGCCTTTGAATTCACCTGCTTATACAGAGGGAAAAAATAGTGGAAAGAACTACATCTTGAACTGCACAATGAGTTTACAATCAGCAACATTTAGACGATGGCGAAGTCTACAGGTTAAACAGCTCAGGTTGTATAACATCTTGAACTGCACCATTAATATGAAATCAGCAACAGGCAAACAGTATATCACAGAAAGGGATAAAGGGCGAGCCTGTAGATTAGTGCAGACTTAAAAGATAAAAATTTTAAGGCAGGGCTGGGGGCAGAACAGTATTATAGCATCTATTACAAAGTAATCAAAATTAGTTCCTTAGAGGGCAGTAGTATTACCCTGTCAGTCTGTACCTCCAGGGACTAACATCATGCTCCACATGGTAAGCTTTGAAAATGGGGTTTGTTTGTGTGAGATGTGTGTGTGTGTGTGTTACTTTATTCCTTGTGACAACTGGTAGCTGTTTTTCCCTGAATAAATGTTGATCATATTGGCAAAAAAAGCAGAGGAAAATATGTATCTCGTTTAGTATGAAGAAGCATTCACTGCTGCTAGATGTAAATTTTCTCCCCGGTATTTCTCATATACATTAAAACACTAAGGCACTCTCTGGAAGAGAAGTCAGGTTCCTATTGGTTATCTGAAGACATAGAGCTATGCTACAGTGCAGGTGCAAATCTGTGCCATGGTAAGAAATGTTATGTAATAAGAATGCAGAGCTCCTACTCAGAGTGAATTATCAATAGGAAAATCCCAAAAGAGGCTTTCAGTGATGTTGCCCCATTCATCCTCTGTTGGAGACTTTAAGAAAGGGGAAATTCATTGAGACCTTACAAAATGGCTAGCTTATTTCTTGGAAGAAAGAAGGAGAACTAGTTTCACTGAAATTTCTGTCTTTTCAATCTACTTGCATCCTTTTCTGACAAATAAACCACATTTCACAGAGATCTTCGAAAAAGTTTTAATGAGTTTGGGATATATTTCTGGGCCCCAACTCATAAATAGTCCTGACAGCTCCCACCAAATAACTGTCTCTATTTCCTGCCCAATGAATGTTGGAAAGTTCTAGAACTACCATCCTTTTGGGAGAATACAAATGAAATATGCCTTTCTTCTTGCCCAAAGCACCACCAACTGGGAATTTCCAACATTTATCCAATCCCAGTAGCCAACTCTTTATAAACAAAGACAAAAAAAAAAAAAAAAAAAAAAAAAAAAACCTCAAGCAATTTTTCCTAAACAACACACACAGGTCAACTATTATCTATCATATTTTGAAATGTCCTAAAAGCCACCATGTGAGGATAGATGTAGACTGTAATGTTAGCCATGATAATATTTTTATAAAAGATATAGTTTTACTTTAATAAATATATATTTTATTTCTTCTATATATTTATTTTAAGCTGTTAAATATTAGTGTTTCTGAGTTAAATATCATGAAAAAAGTGTTTTAGTTCTTTAATAGCCTGTAAAGCTTAAAGACTTATTCAAATCAGAATAATCACGTAAATGTACCAAATATATAAAATTATAAAAAAGTATACTGAAAGAGCTACTAAAATATTTTAATTGTAATACAGTAAATTAATGTATATACTTCTGATTAATGCATTAAATATTAATATCTTGCAATGGATCTAATAACTACCATAATTTTAAAGTAGTAATATTTCAAGATTAATCTGTTAATGACTGCAATGAGATATGAAGATATCTGATTGGTACTGCTAATCCTACTATGCGGTTGTCAAAATTCTCAACTGAAGGAAAGCTTAATTTCAGGTAGAGGTTAGTGAAAATAAAGACATAATTTTCTTTCCATTCAGTTGTTAAGATTATTTAAATTTTGCCCATCGACTCTTTAGGGATATTCAGCATTCAGATTAAAAACCTCTGAATTAAGCCAATTTAATGAGGCCTCTATTTCTTCAAGAGGAAAGGAGTTCCCTTAAGTCTATTCTTAATCAGTTTATCATATTGCATGTATTTATAATATTTCATATGACTATAACATTAAAGTGTTATATTTAAATATTTAAGTGTGCTCAATTGCTTAAATAGTAAAAACAATTAAGAATATTAATAATTAACATGTATATGTTATGAACTTACTATTTCTTCCAAATATGTCAGGAAAAATGTTACTTTTATGATTTTATTCTAATAGTCATGACAAAAAAAACTCAACTGACTTGGCATTATACTTAAGAACTTAAAAAAACTATTTTCTTTTCAAAAAGTTCAATTATTTTTTCTAATCTCTCTCTGATTTGAATATAATTTCTCTCTACCCAATTAAGGTTTTATTATGTTTCTAAGTATATGTATATATATATTTTTTTCCAAAGCTGAAATTAGCCCTTTGGGTCTAACCAGTCATGGAGGATCACAGAACTTTCCACAATCTTATTACTAATCAATTTGCAATCCTTTGTTGCTCCCTTCTTCTAATAGTAGGCATGAGGAAGAGTAAAACATGACCTTCAGGGACAGACAAAAGGGCAGAAGATAAAGTTGGAAACGGTTATGTGACATTTTCTCTAGTAATGCATTATTTATTACTTTGAGGATTTCTATATTAGGAATGAAATACATTTAAATTATCTAAGGATCTCTTGGTTATCAGAAGACATAAAATCACATGATAGATCTTTGAAGTACTAACCTAGTGACCTCAAGCAAATTACTTAGTCTTCCTGGCACTCAGTTTTCTTTGATGCAAAATGGCAGTAGTAAAAATCACTTTGCAATTTTATAGTGATAACCAACATGACTGAAAACTTTCTATACTATAAACCGCTCTATTACTCTTGGTTATTTTTGCCATTAACTATTATAATTCATTTATGTATTCAACAAATATGCATTCAGTGCTTTCTGTGTGGCAAGCAGTCTTTGGATTCTGAATGTAAAACGGTGAACAAGTCACCTCTAGATTTCACTATGTTGACAGCTGGAAGAGAGTTGATATTAGACGGTTGAGAAGATCATCAGGTATATACGTACAGCCTGAACAGACAAACCATTGTATGGTAGAAGAGAATGAATATAAACTTTAAAATAAAATTTACTAGATTCATATTTATGAGAAATTACTTTTTCCTTTGAATCTAAAAAATTGCTATTAATTTGACATATATCAGAGGAACATCATGATACATAATTAACTCAATTTAGTTCAACTTAAAAAACATTTTCTGCAGAAGTGATACTGCCAGAAACTGAGCTATCAGGCACCTTTAGATGAATATTAAGGGCAGGAAAATAATCTAATGAACTATAATATTATGAGTTTAAAAATTTAAGCAATGAATGTATGAAGGTACGAGATAAAGAGAAGAAAATTTAAATGCCTATGTGATTTTAGAATGACAAAAAGTAAAGGTAAATTTTTATACTTTAAAAACACATTAAGTTATAAAAATAATATTACAAATATCAAGCCTCAAGACCCAGCATTAATAATGGTTAATATTTTGCTATATCTGTTATATATGTATATTGAATTTGGACCTCAGGTATGATTCATGACACACTATCTGCATCACTCTGTGCAAAGCCTCTCTCTTATTTTATTTGAATATGAAATATTTTAAATATATTTTGCCATAAATACAATTTTATCTGTAATGCAAAAGTATATTTTAAGAACTATCCTATTTGCACTTTAAAAATCTAAATCACTATTAATTCTTATTATATTGTATTCAAACTTATGTATACCCCACAATTTATTCATTGTATTAAGTGAGGTTGTTCTTCAGTAACGCTGTAGAATAAACAAAATCTCAGTGATTTACAACACATTTCCTGCATGTGGATATGCAGAGCAATTAAATCTCTGCAGAGCTCAAGCAAAGTCAGTGGTGCAGGGGAGTATACTTTGACCCCAGGAAGGCTGTGTTGAGGTTAGGGAGGGAAGGAAAATAAACAGATAATGCTATCACACCTGTTGCTACTTCCTAGCCACCAGAATGATGAGCTTTCCCCAAAAAAGTGCCTTCTAGTGCACCAGCCCAAATTACTACCAGGTGTTAAACAGGAGTGGCTTTTCTGGATATTTAAAGTACTGTGACTGATTACTGGCATTAGGTTTTGCCAGACTGCTTTCCGAATGGTTTGGTCACTAAACTCCCTCACTAGAAAAATAACAAGGGTTCTTATTCTCTTGTAATCATACCACCTACTGATGTCATTTTCAATTTTATTTTTTTCCAAGTCTGATGGGAGTAAAGATGTTTCTCATTTCTTAGTTTTTTTTTTTAAATTTATCTTAGAGCTTGAGCACTTCTTTTATAATTTTCTATTCAGGTTTCCCATTCTATTACTTGCTTATCAACAATATTTATCCGGTTTTTCCTTATTGACTTCTAGACATTCCTTTAAAAATTTAGGTGTTAATCCATCAGTAATATATGTTCAATCTGTCACCTTATAATATCTTTATTACTTTATTGGTCAGAAATCCTTAGGTTTATTATTATTTTTTTTTCAAATATCTTATAATGGATAATTAATAAATAATGGAGTATTATTTAAAAGAATCTTACCATCTACAAAGTAACAGAAGTATTCTGTATTTTCTTCCTTAATCTTATTATTCTTCTTAACTTCGGACTTTTATCCATTTGGAGTTAATTTTTGAATACCATGTTAATTAAATCTCCAATTTAGTTTCTCCTCTTTTATAAAAATAATATTTACTTAATAGTCTATTATTTTCTAACTTACTTATGTTAGAAAATAATTTATATGTATATATCTTATATCAAATTCTCACCTGTGCATGGGTTTGTTTCTGAATTCTATATTTTATTCCATTAGTTTATCAATTTTTATTTTTTAATTTTCAGTCTCTCTTAACATCTCATAAGAGTAATCTTCATCCTTCATATTTTCCAGATTTTTATTAGCATGATTCTTCTATTGGAATATTTATTCTAATGTCAAAATCTTGCCAGAATTTTTACAGCATTTATTGAATTTATAAATTCAGTTTTGGAGAATTATTATATTCACAATATTCAGTGATTCAACAATGAACATGGTATGTCTTCCCATTCATCCCATATATTTTTATGTCTTCTGTTAGAATTTAACAATTCTCTACAGATTTTTGTGCATTATATTTTTTCAAGCATTGTTTGAGTACTTTCTATTTTGTGTTATGTCTTGGATATTGTGAATTGTACATTTATTTTTGTTTGTTATCACTGATATTGAAAATGACTTTAAATTTTGTAGTTTTATCTTTTTCTGAAAACACTGCTGAAGTATATAATTATTTCTAATAACTTTGCAATTAATTGTGGTGCTTCTCCCTGTTGACAGTTACATTATCTACCAAAACTGAAATTATTTTTCCCTTATCTTCCTAATAAACTCAAAATTTTCAACTCTTACCACATTGGGTAGCTCTCTTAAGACTATGTTTAAGAAGACAGACTTACTACTTTAGTAAGAAGTTATCTAATAACAGTATTTCGAGAATGTGTTTTCTGTGTGCCTTTTGGTGTGTTGACACTTAGTTAAGGAATTTACATTCTCGTCCAACATCTATAATAAATGAGCACTGAACTTAATCAAAAGCCGCCTCTGAAAACAGAGATAATAGTTAAATTTTCTCCTTTAGTCCATTAACACAGTGCACTACATGATAGTTTCTTATTTTGAATCATATTCGAATCATCTTTGGATAAAACCAATCTGATCATGAAATATATGTGCATATATTTAAATACATAGTTAATTTGATATTCCAATTTGCTCACTAGCCATTAGCAATTTATTTCATTTTAACTGTATTATACTGTTCACTTTCTACACTGCTTTGGTATCAATAATATTATAGATTAATAAAAAGTATTGAACAGCTGAATAGCCCTCTCTCCCCTCTCACTCTCATAATCTTTTTTCAAGGGATTAGACAGATGATAGATAAATGGATGGATAGATGGATAGATAGATAGATAGATAGATAGATAGATAGATAGACAGACAGACAGACATAGTACCTCATGCAAAGAACACCCAAACCAAGGACAAGTGCATGTGTTTTTATTAGAATTATTAATTTTTTTTAAATCTCAGGAAGATTTGGTTCATTAAAAATATTCTTTTTAATACTTGTGTACTTCTTTTTAATACTATTTATGTATTTCTACAATTTACCCACTTTTTGAAATTTTCAAATACATTGGCTTACAAGTTTGGAAAATATATTTTATCATTCAAAATTATATTTTACTTATATAGTTTTTTCTCACTTTTATTCCATATTTGAATCACTTTTGGTATAACATGTATAATAAAATGCACATATTTAAAGTATGTAGCTCATTTCTATATTGATGCAATTTAACTTGTTCCTAATTCATAAATATTTTTCTATAACTATCTTTATTGATGCCTCTTTTCTAATACTCATGGGTGAGAAATTATTTGCTGTAGTGTTTTTAAATCTGTGGGTTGTAAATCAGCAGTTGGTTCTAAAACTAATTTAGTTGTCTGCATTAAAAAATTAGAAAAAACAAAGGGTGTAAGAATATAACATACATAGTAGGTGTAAATCATGTTTCATGAATCATAAGTCAATTTAAGGTTTATGTGTGTGTGCTACTGGATTGTAATGAAAAATGTAACATTTATTGTGGGGTTGTAGTCTAAGAAATTGAAAAACAGCACTCTAAAATATATTTCCCTAAACAGAGTCCCTATATTCTTAAAATGGAGACTTCACAGTTCAGCTTTTATTTCTTTTAGCAAATGTCCCTTTTATAACACAGTTTGGCTGCAGTTCCACAAGTTGCTAAAGTTCCCACAAGAGTCTACCTTCACCTTTTTCTCCTTTGTTGCTAGACTATAGCCTGTCAGGGTCTAGAGGAGAAAACATGTGTCTCTGAATTTTGTCTTGAAACCTGATCATTGAATTTTATCCTTCTAGCCCAATAGGTTGCTAAATGAGGAGTTCAGTCTCTTAGACTTTTGGCTGCCTCTTCCTGGAATCAGTAAATGCCTCCACAGAAGAAATATAGGACCCTACACTCTGGATTTCTGTCTTCTTTATCCAGTAATTTGTTACCATATGCAAGGAGTTTTTTTTTTTTAATTTGTTGTTGTTGCTTTCACATTTTTTCTGATTCTTCTAGTTGTGTTCAATGATAGGGTTCTTATGAATTATTTGTCATTACTGGAAAAGTCTATTAAACTTAACAGCAATATTTAATTCAGATTTTAAAAGTCTAAAAACATGGCCATTTTCCTTCTCAATAAAAGAATGAAAGCAGTATACTCTAACTTCTCTTCCATCTCTTTCATCTCACAACTTCCTCATTATTATCTATTACTTCTTTCAGCTTCTTTCAAATGTACATACCTACAGTGATAGACATGTTTTTCTCATTATTCTGTTCCTGGGACTATTATTTTTGACTCATTGCTTATTTTTATCACCATTATCTATCAATATTTTGGTTCAGTGTTGCTTTATTAATGTAGCTTCTTTTCTCCAGATTACTTTTGAGAATATATATTATCCTTTTGTAATTCTTCAGGGAAAATTTTATGAGTAGGAAACATTTAAGTCCTTCTATGCCTGAAAATGCATTTATTTTGCCTTTATTTTTAAATGACAGCTTGGTTAGTTCAGAATTCTAGGTTCATTATTACTTTCCTTTTGCACTTTGTATTCTGGAATCTTACCTTCTTTGTGAGTGGTATCCTGCCTATCTGACTGCCATTTTTTTTTTAATTTATGTTTTGTTTTGTTTTGTTTTTACCCAGCATGTTTCAGGAACTCCTGAATAATACTTGATATTCTACAACTTGGATGGATGGTAGAACTCATTTTTTTTAAGAATTTGAAATAATTATCTAACTCATCACTCAGCAGGACCAACCGATGATTTTATACCTTTTTTTTCCAACAGTATAATTAACATACTGTTCAACTCACACATTTAAAATTGTTTTTAGTGTATTTACAAAGTTGTGTAACCAACACCATGATCTAATTTTAGGACATTTTCATCAGTCCTCAAAAGAAACTTCATATCCATCAGCAGCCACTCTCCCTACCCCCACCCATTTCTCCCATTCTAAAGTAACTTCTAATTTAATGTTGGTCTCTATAGAATGGCTTAATATGGACATTTCATATAAATAGAATCATACAATACAATATATGAATATTTGTGACTGTTTTTTCAGCAAATGTTCTAAGGTCCATTCATGTTGTACCTTGTATCAGTAGTTTATTAATTTTATTGCTTAATAACATTCCATTGTATGAGCATATTAAATTTTGTTTATGTGTTCATTTTATGTATTCATTAATTGATGAACATTTAGGTGGTTTCTACTTTTTGGACACTATAAATAAAATGGTGTATCTACTGATACAATCATGTGATATTTCCTTTTTAGCCTGTTGATGCTATGGATGACAGTAATTAATTTTATATGTTGAACTGGTCTGATATACCTGGAATAAATCCCACTAAATCATGGTATACAGATCTTTTTATACATTGTTGAATTTGATTTGCTAAAATTTTGTTGAAGACTTTTTGGATCTATATTTATGAGAGATCTTGGTCTACAGTTTTCTCTATGAAGGTTGAGAGAGGTGAGGAAGCTTCTGAAGGAAAGTTTGAAACAAGCAGAGGTTGGTTCATGAAGTTTAAGGAAAGAAGTTGTCTTCATAACATAAAAGTGCAAGGTGAAGCAGCAAGTGCTGATATAGAAGCTGCAGTAAGTTCTCCAGAAGATCTAGCTAAGATAAGTAATGAGGGTGGCTACACTACAGATTTTCAATGTAGATGAAATAAGCTTCTATTGGAAGAAGATGACAACTATTATTTTCATAGCTGGAAAGAAGTCAGTGACTTGCTTCAAAGCTTCAAAGGATAGGCTGACTCTCTTAAGAACTAACATAGCTGGTAACTTTAAGTGGAAGCCAATGCTTATTTATCATTTCAAATACCCTAGGGCCCTTCAAAATTATGCTAAATTGATTCTGCCTTGCTCTATAAATGGAACAGCAAAGCCTGGATAACAGTACATTGGCTTAAAATATTGTTTACTGTATATTTTAGATCCTCTGTTGAGATCTACTGCTCAGAAAAAAAAAAAAAGATTTCTTTTAAAATATTACTGCTCATTTACATCACACCTGGTCACCTAAGAGCTCTGATGGAGCTGTACAGCAAGGTTAATGTTGTTTTCATGCCTGCTAATGTCCATTCTGCAGCTAATGCATCAAGGAGTAATTCTGATTTTCAAATCTCATCGTTTAAGAAATACATTTTGTAAGGCTATAGTTATAGACAGTGATTCCTCTGATGGGTCTGGGCAAAGTCAACTGAAAATCTTCTGGAAAGGAGTCACCATTCTAGATGCCATTAAGAACATTTATAATTCATGGGAATAAATCAAAATGTCAACATTAATAGGAGTTTGGAAGACGTTGATTCCAACCCTCATAGACGATTTAGAGGAGCTCAAGACTTCAGTGGAGGAAGTAACTGCAGATGTGGTGGAAATAGCAAGAGAACTACAATCGGAAGTAGAACCTGAAGATGTGACTGACTTGCTGCAATCTCATGATAAACTTGAATAGATCGGAGGGTCTTCTTTTGGATAAACAAAGAAAGGCGTGTCTTGAAGTAGAATCTACTCCTGGTGAAGATGCTGTGAATATTGTTGAAATAACAAGGGATCTGGAATATTACACAGACTTAGTTGATAAAGCAGCAGCAGGGTTTCAGAAGACTGACTCTGGTCTGTAAGAAGTTCTCCTGTGGGTAAAATGCTGTCAAACAACATTGCATGGTGGGGAGGGTATAGCTCAGTGGTAGAGCACATGCCTAGCATGCACAAGGTCCTGGGCTCAATTCCCAGGACCTCCTCTAAAAATAAATAAATAAATAAATAAATAAATAAATAAATAAATAAATAAATAAATAAATAAATAAAGTATACACATTGTTTTTTCAGACATAATACTGTTACACACATAGTAGACTATAGTGTAGTGTAAACATAACTTTCATATGCTCTGGGAAACAAAAAAAACATGTGAATCACTTTATTCTAATAGTAGCTTAATTACAGTGGTCTGAGAAGCTGAACCAAGAATATTTCCGAGGTATGGCTGTATTGGGGGATTTTCCAGATATCTTTATAGAGATCTAATTCAATTCCACCATGGTCTGAGAGCAGATATAGTATGTTTCTATTCTTTTAAATTTGTTAATATTTGTTTTATGGTTCCAAATGTTTCCTAGCTTGGTGACTGTTCCATGTGAGCTTGAGAATGTGTATTCTGCTCTTGTTGGATGATGTCATTTATAGATGTCAATTATATCCAGCGGATTGATGGTATTCTTGAGTTCAACTATTTCCATCAGATTTTCTGCCTGTTGGATCTGTCCATTTCTGACAGAGTGGTGATAAATTCTCCAGCTATGATAGTGAAGTCATATATTTTCCTTGCAGTTCTATCAGTTTTTGCCTCATATTGTTTGATGCTTTGGGGGTGGGGGCACATGAATTGACTCCTTTATCATTATGTAATGCATTTCTTTATCCCTAATAAATTTTCTTGTTTTGAATTTTGCTCTGTCTAAAATTAAGACAGTTACTTCTGCTTCTTTTGGTTATTGTTAGCAAAGTATATTTTTCTCCTTCTATTTACTTTTAATCTATATGTGTCTTCATAATTAAAGTGGGTTTTTATAGACAATATATAGTTAGGTCTTAGGGGCCCCTTGATGACTTGGTCCCTCAGAAGTTTTTAACTTTCAGAGTTGTCCACACTGAGCCTCCAGCAATTTGCCAACTACTGTTCAGGCTTTTCTATCCAGGCATTGGTACCCATAGTGGTTTCTGCTTGTGATTCTCTCCTCCAGTAGGCTAGGCATCCTTGTATTCGCCTGTCTGAATCTCCAGTCTTCGGGGTAGCAGTTTCTCCTGTGTCCTCCCCACTCTTATGAATCCAAGAAGAGTTGTTGCTTTTTCAGTCTATTCAGCTTTTTACTTGTTAGGACAGAGTGGCCACTTCCAAACTCCTTATGTATAGAACCAGAAGCTGAGACTCTGCTATCTTACTTGTATGCAATATAAAGTTAGTAACTCAATAAGTCAATTTATGTCACTATTCTCTATTCTGTAGTATTTAATAGGGTGGTGCTAATATTATTGTGACTAATATAATAGTATCTTTCCTTGTGGAGTTTACTACAATCTAGGAATTGACATGCATAAGGTTACAATGAGCTCTCTAGTGTTTCCCTTTTCTACAGTTCAAATTAATATCAATTTACTATTTGCCCATTAATTTTATCACCTGCTGGGCTTCATTAGTAGAGAGGAAGTATTAGATTTTAAAGGATTAAGAAAAATTTTATGGGAGAAAGCTTTACAGTGAGAAAAATATCCCAGTCTTAACTTTTCCCCTCACTTCCTGTAAACTGGATAAAAATTCCTATGATTTGATATTAGCAACAGAACACTTGTTCATGTCACATGCCAACAGTACGTAATGGGAGTAGAGTGTAAATATCAGTGTGCTAATTCTCTGTAACCTCCAACCTCACCCCCCAACTTTATGGAGAAGGAAGCAAGGAAAAGCAAGACCAAGAAAAGAAAATGAGTTAAATAGCAAAGTTGTATGTATTAAGAGTTCAGATCTCTTAAATCCAGTCCTTTTTTTAATTTAACAGAATGGAAAATAAGAAGTAAAATTTTTCTTTCTTTGAAACTCATCAATATTTGACATGAGTTTTAAGCAACTGCACTAACATATTAAGTATTTAAATGTTGTCATCCTTTTCATCGGAAGAAAATTCGTGAAATTATCTCCATTATAGGTGAAGAATTACTGTGCATACCACTCTGCGTAAATAAAACTTTGACAAAGGAATGATGCAGTCATTCACATTCAATACACTGAAATTTAGTACTCAAGCTGACTTACTATTAAATTCGCAATCTATATAGTCTGCAGTCATCTGCTTTTTCCCTAAAGACATGCATCCAATGTCAGCAGACGGGAACAAGATACATTCTTTCTGTAGTGACATTCTAAGACCTCAAAAAATCTTGACAGAATGAATTTACCCAAGTTTCAAGAAACTACTGTTTAATTTGTAAAACTTTATACTCTTAAAACTTGGCTGAGTTTTACTTTTGTTTAAAACTCAATAATAGAAACGTATATGCTTATTGTGATCAAATTATATCTTATTCATGCAGGGAGTATTTGATTCATTTATTCTCAAATATCAAGGAAGAATCTTCTCTGGGAAAGTAAACATAGACATGGAGTTGTTCACAGTGTAGATTTGGGCAAGTTAATGAACTTCTGTGGATCCAGGTATCATCATATCTGCTTTGCAGAGAGGTAATAAAAGGGGCTCATCAGTGTCTTCAAATGAAATAATGTAAGTAGAGATTAAGTCAACAATGCAAAATGTAAACTTATTAGATGTTGACTATGAAGGTCAATTGTATTTGTTGACCTCATTTAACTAAGGTCTCTAAAGTGCAGTTGGTAAGATCTTATTTTACATTTATTAGAGGACCAACATTTACAAAAACACATAGAATATTTACAGTTCTGTTCCTTTCTTTTTCAATTCCTCACTTGGTCAGCAGGGCATCTCAAGACAGAGGACAATGGAAGAGAAACAATTGTATCTGTCACAAAGAATCAATGAGGCAGAAGTTAGGATTAAAATAAGATCAGGCTGGTAGTCCCGGATGCATCCTCTTCCAACTCCCACTAATATTCACATAAAAGGCAGAATTTTAAAAAATTCCCAATGCAGAACACTATGACTGACAGTCAGCCAATTGCCAGACGTGGAAAGGATTTCCTCTAGGTAAAAGCCTGAGAGAACTGCATTGCAGTATAGCAGATAAACTTCTAGGATAGGCTACACTTGTCTGATTTCTTGAGTAGTAAGGAGAGATTTATTTTCTTCTCCATTGTTTGCCACTCGCACTAAAAACAAAACAAAACAACAAACTAAAAACCAAAGTCTGCAGAATATTGGGAAGCTACCTCTTTTTGGTATGAGTGCTATTTTTTAGATATCCAAAAGGTTGATCTGTAATTCCCTTTTCAATGCAACACTTTCTCCATCTAAAGAAACAGAGCAACTCCCAGAAAGTTGAGCAGAGCTGGGGCACTGATGCTTACAGGTAAATTATTTCAATCTGGAAGACAAATGCCTACAGTTTTGCAGTTCCCAGCGAAATTATCTGGAAAACCTAATTCCCCAACAGGATTGTCTGTGGGAACCCTGGAAATACAGATTCCTTTTCTCCATTTGCAGATTCTGATTTCAGTCATTCTGAAGAGAAGACTGAGCTTCCAAGTGATTAGAGGAATGATCTTGTGTGGGAGTCAGTGATAAAAGACTCATGACTGATATGTCCATTATACTTTGATTATTTTGGACTCTAAAATCACAATATCATTTTCTATTAGTATTTTTTCATCTATTGCAAATTAGTTTTCTCATGGTGACAAAAATTAGGTCCAATGTAGCAATTTCCCTGAATGCTTTGCTCACCACATCACTGAAATATTCAGCAGGGCAAATGAGAAATTCATCATTAGTGTTTTAAGTAGGATGAGGTATCTCATTTTTCTGACTAGTTGAAAGTTCACTGCCAAACCATCATTTAATAAGTTTGTGATATCTCCCTTTGTAGTTTCATTTACACCCTCTATATGATGCTAGCCTAACTATCACTTTCAAATTTGGTATTTTCTATAGAATAGAATTCTTGGCACATAAGCATTGCTACCTCCATTTATTCTATTGAATATATTTTTAATAAGATTGGTCCTTCTCCTGTATATTTCAGTTATGTGTCACACTTCAGCAAACATCAATGACACATAGGAGAGTTTTTTTTTACGTTCTTGTGATAAAAATTTCCTCTTGACTTTGTTTATTATCATACTCTCTATTTTATTAGACATATCGATGGCTTTTCTAAGATTCTTTTGATGTGCTTGCTTTGATAAGAGAATTTCAAAGATGTATATTCCTTTAAATAAGAGCAGAAGTGAGTGAATTCTGGAACTTAATATTTATTTAACAAAAAACAACTGAAATTATTATAATTCAAACCTGACATAAGAAGACTGTGTCTTTTGGCTTTTATCAATGGAAGTGATCTTCGCCATACAATCAAATTAACCTTGTAGTAGAAGCTTAAGTTATTTGATTTTTCATATTACACTAGAATTTTAATTCTATCATTGTAGAAATGTGAAGAAATTGACATAATAACAACTGACTTGCCAAGCACAACTTAATTAATGAAAATAATTATCACTAATATCGGGAATCTATTATCATGATCTTAAAGAGATTAGTTTGTCGGAATGTCACTCAGGAATATGCTGAATCATAAGATGTAAGGACTTCAAAATCTAGAACAAAGAGTTCTGCTACCCTCTTAAATTTAATATTTTATAAACTAGTACGTATTATATTTTATAAAAATCAAGCACAATTTTTAACATGTTGGGACTTAGCTTTTTATAGTAAAGCAGCCTCATAATAGATATTTATTTTCAATTCAGGCAAAATGTTTGAAAGAAATATTACTGAATTGAAATGCTTCCTGATTACATAGAGTCTGATTCCAAAGAAATGTGATAAATTTTAATAAGCATGTCAATACTTGGACATTTATATTAGTAATTTTTTGAAGTATTCATTTAAGGAGGCTACTTATTTTCTAACATAGATGTTATTACTCAAAATATTTAGGTAGCTCCTCTTTGGGAATTGCCCTCTGTGCCCACAGCACATGTATTTAAATATCCATAATGGTGAAAAATATTTGTCCCTTGAGAGCTGATTTAATTTTGAAAACATCTCAGAATCATCCAGAGGCAAGCGTTAGGAATAAATTTGATGATCAGGCTAAACATTAGAGTCTGGGTCAGGAATAAATCTAAAGTAATGAAAACTAATTTGTTTGCCCAGCTTATAACCTGCTTTGATGGTAATGTTCCCTCCAAAAAAAATACAAAATAATTTTGGAAATAGCAACATTTTTTATAAAGTATATAGATTACCAAAGATAAACTTCATTGGATATGGAAGTTTGACTATAATATTTAAAATAAATCTAATTACTAAAGAGTGAATCCATATCTTCTGATACAATGCCTGGCATTTAGCAGAAAAGAAAAGTGTAGGAGAATTAAGGAAAGGACACAGGCATTAATCAAAGAATACCTACTGTAGGAAAAACACTTTTTGAAAAATCACAGTGCTTTTCAGGTACTTTCTAAAATAATCCACATTACACATACTTCATTTATAAAACTAATATGTATAGTACCTATACTTATATTTTCAGTTTTATTCATAGTACCTATACTTATATTTTGATAGTATACGTATTTTTTCTACTTAAAAGAAAATGTTAAATCAGAAAAGCAGAGGTAATTTAACAAACTATTATAGACCATATGAGTACCTGCTCTTTTATAGATCCATGTTGCTGTCTAAATTATTAGATTCTCTAGCTATGAAAGGAAAACCATTTTAAAATTATTTAATCACAGCTTTAATCACCTGTACAATTTAACCTTTCTCATTCAAGTCACGGCCGTTTTGAGCTGCTTTTCTTTCCTAGTCTTTGAATGTCAGTTTACTTCTCCACCTGACAACTCCCACTATCTTTCAAGCTTTAAACCCAGTATTACTTCCTCTCTGAAACTGTAACAAAATCAAGTAATTAAGTATCCCCTTCTCTAACTCTATATAACTTCATGGGCATACCTCTATTATGGCACTTACTATACACCAGTTACCTGGGTGTCTGCTCTCTACACCTGGGGTTCTTTCACACTGAGTCCTTATCTTTCCAACTGTGTATCCCACTATCAAGATAGTGTCTGGTATATACCAGGCACTTCTTAAATACATGTAGAATAAATAAATGAAACAGACTTTCTCCAACAACTCTCAATGATGTCCTCAAACCTGAAATTCTTATGAAAAGAAATTTTGTCCTTCCATTTACATCATTACACTCTGTAAAAGTCAGTTTGGATAATCTATCCACAGTGAAATCTTTCTAAATATATGTACATTTCAGACTACAATTTGGTTTATTATTATCATTACATACACAATTCTTCAAATATATCACTGAACAACTGATTCCTTAATGAGGACGCCTTCATTATTTAGTGATTCATTAAACAAATATTGATTGAAAACATAAATACATAGAAACTCATTTAGCCTTTAAAAGGTTTTTTTTTTTTTAACTCTCTTGTATCTCAAAGTAACTTATTTTCTTTGTCCATTTTATATTCTGTTATACCCTAAACTTAAAAACATTGGGGAAAAAAGAAAATCTGTGCCATGTTTAATTTCAGGAACTTTCCTAAAGCAATTTGAGCAGGAAGATGAAAAAGATCCTCCTAACTTTTAGTTTTATAAAAACCATTATTTTTTTGTGTTATCCATAGGTTGGTGTTCCTTTAATTTCTATGTTTTCTTTTAAAATTTAGGGAGAAGTTTTTTAAAGGAGAAGATAAAACCTTCTCTGCTTTACTGGAACAGGTCTTTTCAGTTCCTAGTTGAGGATTTTGCCTGAGAGAACTTTCTGTCCATCATTTGCTTTGGTTGACAGCAACATTTTCAAAAATCATTTCCTTCAAAAGTATCCCCTTTGGATTTACATTCTGTATCCCAAATTTTGGAGGAGCTAAACATTGCTTTTTTTCATATTGACTAATTTGCATTATATATACACAATAGAATATATATTAGCAAATAGCATATATATATGCTTTATTTTATGAAGCAAAATGTATCATCATCTAAATTTTATAAAACAGATACTTGAGGAAAATACTCCCTCACTTGAAAAATTGTTTTAAGGAGAAATTTTCTCTGAATAGTAATGTGTAATGTGATTTTTTTTTTCATATTTGACTTTTATATAATTACCTTGTATATTGAATCATTCAGAAATGAATTTTAGTATCTTTGCAATAGCTCAGTCTTCATGTATTTAGAATAGTCATCCCAGGAAAAGGAAGGCAAGAAAAGGGAAAAAAAGAAAAGTCAAAGTTGACATGCAGGAGAAAAGAAAGACAAGAACAAAGAGATAATGCTATAGGAGTAATGCAGAAAGGGTAAACTGAAAGTTCCATGAGATGGTAGGGAGTAGCAAACAGTAGATATTCCATCAAATGAAAAGAAACAGAACCACGCAGATGAAGTCAACAGGGGACTGTTCTGTCCTCTGACTGTTTCAGACGACTTTAAGAAAAAACAATGTTTAAAATTCTTCAGCACTGAGTAAAAGCAATGACCAAAAATAGGGACAAAGTCTCCATACCCTCAAGTGCAGGAAATTTGAATTTAGCAGAATGATATACATGGTCTTAATTCTTAATCTTGTTAGCAGTGCTAGAAGGTTTGTAGTATTATCCCTGTTTTACAGTTGAGAAAACTAGAATTAATAACTGAAAAACTGACATTTTTATTGACCCCAAATCCATGTAATTTCCACTACATCATACTCCCTTTCTAACAAGAAACTGTCTCTGGCTTCAGTCTGTGTTTTTGTAGTAAACAGTAAATGAACACTGTGATAGCTATAATTTCCAGTATGTTGAACTTGAATATAGGGGGTGGAGGGGAAGGGGAGGGAACATACTAATAATGTCTATGTAGACAGATCATGGCGTTTAATTCTTAAAGCCACCTAATCAATAAATATCATTGTTCATGTTTTATAAATATTAATAGCTTCCCTTTTGAACACCTACTATATTTCAAGTGTGGTTTAAATCATTTATATAATAAATAACTTAATCTTCAAAATATTTTCAAAAGTATTTTGAAGCTGAAACAGCTTCCCACAGTAAAATAGTTTTCTTGTTTCAGCCTAAAAACATTCCCTATATCTATTTTTGTTTTAGTAGATTTTCTACCATATGTATAATGATTGGTTTTCTATTACAATTGTTCAAAAGATTAAATAAATAATAAATTTAAATACATATGTAGACATAGACATACACACACACACACACACACACACAGAAAGAGAGAGAATTTAAGTGCACAGGCTCAGAAGTTAGCAGACTCCTGGTGTTCAATCATAGCTCCACTAATACTGTGAAATATTGGGAAAATTCATTTATTAATTAAATTATTAACTTAATTAATTATTGATCATTGCTATGTATCAGGGTGTCAGGCACTGTTCTATGTACTTGATATTCATCACTAAAAAAAAATCTCTGCCCTCGTGGAGCTCATCTTACGGCTGATGGGAGGTAAACAGTAAAGACTAAACATAGTGAGTGAATTATACAGCATGATAGAGAATGTCCCATACTACTGGAGGGGAAAAAAAAAGAAAGGAAGGTGATTTAAGGAGGGTGAGGAGTAGAGGGTAGAAGAGAAGGCGAGTTGCAATATTAAATATGCTAGTCAGGGTGAGCCTCATGCTGAAGGTGAGATCTGAGAAGAGAACACCCTGAGGGTACCATGAGGAAGAGCATTCTAGGCTCAGGGAACAGGAGGGCAAAAGGCCTAAGGTGTGAGAGCGTGTGAGTATTTGAGAAATAGGAAGAATTCTCTGTGACAGAACAGAGCTATCCATGGGAAGAGAGTGGAACAGGTCCAAATGGCAAGGGTGGGAGAGAGGGAAATAACATGGATCCTTGTAGACCACTGTAGGAACTTTGGCTTTTATGGGCAAGAGGAGCCACTGCAGGGTTTTGAGCAGAGAAGAGACATGAGAAAAGACTGGTATGAAGTTAAAACAGCAAGACCTGCTGGGAAGCTAAATGCAGTAATCCCATGAGAAATGCTGGCAGCTCACAGCAGGGCAGGAGCAGGAGAGGTGCTGAAAAGTGGTCAGATTCTGGATGTATGAGCAACAACTTCTTAATATGATTAACCCGCTCCTGAAAGTCAGACTACCTACCCCCAAATGTTCTTTTTCATTATTTTAAATTATTTAAATCTCATTATTTAAATTATTTAGTAATTTAAATTTTTAGACTTTATTTAAATTATTTTAAACTATCAAAACACAATAACTAAAACATAATAAAAAAGACTGTCTACAAGTAATAAATTATGTCAGGTTGCAAAATACTTGTGACTACCAAACAATATGAATACTGACAAAGATTCATTTTGTCAGTAATTTCACTGGTTAGTACTAGAAAAATCTGAGGAGTCATTCTTTGTTGAAACTTTTTTTTAATTGAAGTACAGTTGATTTATAATATTATGTTTGTTTCAGATGTATAGCATAGTGATTCAGTATTTCTGAGGATAATATTCCATTATATGTTACTATAAGATAGTGAGTATAATTCTCTGTGCTGTACAGTAAATTCTTGCTTGCTTATCTGTTTTATATATAGTAGTTTGTATCTGTTAATCTCATACCCCTAATTTGGCCCTTTCCTTTTCTCTCTTCCTTTTGGTAAACACAAGTTTGTTTTCTTTGTGAGTCCATATCTGTTTTGTATATACATTCATTTGTATTATTTTTAGATTCCACATATGTGATATCATATAGTGTTCGTTTTTCTCTGACTTATTGTACTAAACATAATATTCTGTAGGTTTATCCACACTGCTGCAAATGGCAGTATTTAATTCTTTTTAATAGCTGGGTAATATTCCATTTTATAAATATATATGTATATATATTTTCTTAATCCAATCATCTGCTGATGGGCACTTGGCTTGCTTCCATGTCTTGGCTATTGAAAATAATGCTGCTATGAACACTGGGGTGTATATATCTTTTTGAATTGGTCTTTTTGTATTGAAGCTCTTTTCTAAATGTCTCTACATAATTCTAACATTTTATGAACTGTATTTGGAATGCATTCAAGATTTTCCCCACACATCAATTTGTTAAAATGTTAAATATTTTATTGAATTGTGTTTTGGGAATCTGGGTATAATTTTTTTCTATGTAAAAGTCATCTGAAGAGTGTTTCTTTGAGAGATACATACATTCCCCAAAGTTTGACATAAAAATCAAGAGATACCTGTTTTACTGAAAATGTTAACCAAGAGATACCCTTCAGGGTAAGCCTGTATTTTGAAGACTAACCAACTATATTTCCTGATGGATTGGGGATGGTGTGTGAGAGAAAGACAAGAGCCAGGGACAATTCTAGGATATTTGACTTCAGCAAACAGGAAAAATGAATTTGCCATCACATGAGATGAGGAAGGTTATGAGGTCAAGTGAATTTGAGGGAGGTATGTTTAGGGTATACATCAATATTTCCATTTACAAAATACATTGAGTTAGAAATATCTACTAATATCTAATAGAGATGTCAAGTACATGAATATATTAGTCTGGAAGATAAAAAAAATTGGGGCTAGAGATATAAATTTGAGACTCTTTAGTGTATAGATGACATTTCAGGTTTTTAAAGATGAGAGTACCAAAAGAATGAAAGAAAACAGGAGAGAGAAGACAACTAAGCTCTAAGCACAATAACATTGAGATGTCTGAAGAAGAGCAAGGACCATCAAAAGAGACTGTGGGTAGAATAATGTCTCCTCAAAAATGTCTACACCCAATCCCAAGAGCCTATGAACACATCATACCACAGCACACAGGGGAATTAAGGTTGCTAACCAGCTGACCTTAAAACAAGGAGACTGTAATGCATTAGCTGAGGAATTTTTAAAAGTGGAAGTGAGAGGTAGAAGAGTCAGTGTCAGAGTGATGCTGTGTGGGGAAGATTCAACCAGTCACTCCTGGCTTTGAAGATGGAAGGGAGGACACAAGCCAAGGAATGTGGTCTGCCTCTGAAAAACGGAAGAATAACAGTACTCACTTCTATTTAGATGTTTCTCAACCTGAGCTGCTCATTAGACTCACTTTGGAAACAGAAAGTATCTCATGCCAGCATCCCCAACCCCATCCTGGGAATCTTCGTTTTATTATTTGGTAAGAATCTCCTCATGATTCCAACGTTTATCTAGAATTGAGACCTCTGCTCTGTAGGGTTTGTCATGAGAATTATCTGAGATCATCAGTGTAAAGTGCTTAGAACAAACTTCCCGTGAACTCAGTTAATTCTGATCTATTTTGATGATCATCCCTTTACAGTTGAGGAAATTAAAGAGATAAACGTGCCTAAGATAAGAGCTGATAAGTGGCAATGTCAGGTCTAACTTCAAACGCGGATTCATTCTAATAACTGACTCTGACTACAGAAACAAAAGAAAGATAAACGAATGCCTTTCTGATTTCAAATAAATGTTTTTAATCAATAGTAATCTACTCTGGGATTATTGAACAGCTAAAATGTTATGGACTGATTTTATTTCAACACTTTTTTTCGTATTTTTAATGTTTCACAAGCGATGTGTTGATATAATTGAAAATAAGTTAAAGATGATTGTGCCACAGTCCATCTTATCCCATCTCTGAAAGTTTTACATCATCAGATAGTACATTTCAAAAAAAAATGTGCTTTCCATCAAAAGGAAGTTATGATGGAAATGAACCCACTCAAACACCAGCACTACCATTTAATATCTGGTTTATCTATGTTCTTAATAATGAACATAAAAATATAACAATATATTTTATAGGATTTACTGAGTTCTTGCAGAACCCTTCATATGCATTAAGTAATTTAATCTTCTCAACAGTCCTATGAGTGAGATAATGTATTGCTCCATTCTTTTCAGATAAGAACCTCTCTGAACAAGTTACGTTATCTGTAAAATAAAGAGAATAATATAATAGCAGAGAAAAACTGAAAATAGAAAGATAATATGGATTTTCTAATGAGATCCACCAGAAGAAACGGTCCAGATTTTTGGAGGAACAAAAGTTGCAAGAAAGACACTTGAAATGATACTTGCTGGCGATGGTAGCAGGAAAGCTAATTTGTGTGGTAAAGAAATAAGTGCCAGTAAAAGGAAATACTTCCTAGAAAATGAATTAATTTCCCCAATCTCTACTCATTGTTTTGTGTCTGAACATTCAGGGAGGCTTTGTGCTGAAAGTGGAAAGCACACCAAGGCAGCAAGTACTAAAAGTTGTGGCCTCCGGTTTCCAAGAAAGCAGGAATCAAGGGCAGAAGAGTCTGAGCTAATGAGAAAGCAGTTGAAGGTTCACAGCAGTGGAGAAAAGGAAAGATGGTGGTTGTCTCAGAAATGAGCCTGAAGAAAAATTCATGGTCACCTTCAAACAATGAAGCTCTGTTTTTTTTCTAGACTTGAACTTTGAAAAGGCAGAAAGAACTCCTTCTTACGTAGACCACAAAGTCCATTCTATTTCTGAATATAAACTACCCCCTCTCCCTAATGACGGGTCAAGCATGGGTGGGGAAAGTACTGAAATGCTGCACTGAATCCCTGGAAGATCTGTGGATGCTGCAGCCTGAGTACAGAAGCAAGGGTCTCCCAAGGACTCATAGGCTGATGTGCAAACTGAGAAAAGGGCAATAATATCTGCTGACATGAAAAAGGTTTTATGGTCAGAGTTATCTGCGAGATCTCAGTTTCATTGTTTAGTCCATGTACTTACTAGATGATATGTGCGTTGTTTACTGTTTTTGGTAAGTTCAGTTCCCAAATACATTTTTTCCATAAGAGTACTTGTACGCTATTTCAAATAGGAAAACAGGAGTATGCCACCTGACACTATGCATTAAGCCAATTACATTAGACATAGTCATGGAAAATAGTATGGAGATGGGTATTAATAATATCGATATTAAGGAGTTTTTAATTAGGATTAGAGATCATGCAGATAAAGCATCTAACAGCTTTATACATGTTTATAGCACTTGATACAAATATTAGTATTATCAGAGGGAGAGTTTCATTTCAAGGACAACAGAATTTGTAATCACAGAAGTTTGCCTTGCAAGTGTAATAAAATCATAAAATCCAATACCCCAGAGAAAATAAATAAGCATTAAACAACAACAACAACAAAAATCCTTCCTCAGGAAGAATCATATCCGGAAATACACTGAACCAGAAATTCTATGCCAAAATATTATGGGAGCACCTGTCTATCTGCTAAACATCTCCTACCTGCAAGATACATTTCTAATGGGTCCTCCAATCAGTCTCATATTTCTCATTGCCTTTTTCTTGGGGGTCTTCCCTATAAGTTCTAACCAGATGCAAGCCTGTTTGGACTCCATTAGAGTAAATCCAGTATTCAAAGCACCAAATTCTTTACTTGCTATAAACTTCTCCTCATTTTTCAAGTGCAAAACTATTGAAATATACACTCTTTAGCATGCATGTAAACATTCCTCCAACATTTGTATACAAGCACCTATTTAATATTCGCATGTCCCTTCCTTATTTTAGACATGAAATTCACAATGTCATTTTGGTTCAAGTGTAAATTGTGAATAAAGTAGAAAGATTCAGTCTACACATTTATAAAACCATACCACCTCTTCCTTTTATATGCATAGCATTTCCAATCACAGCAGTAAGCATGATTGCTCCTGCAAAAATCTGCACCTGTGACCATTTACAAAAGTCATACATTGGTGTGTACTAAAAATCAGAATATTCATGAGTTGTGCATGATATATTTTTTTAAAACTAATGCAAACTGAAAGGCTCTAGAAAAAGCCCACTATTTGCATGTAATATTCTGTCAAAGCCCCACATAATTTGGCCTTTTCTTATGTGTTTTAGGTACCATTTTCAGGGTATGATGTTTTTGTCAAAGTTAGGATAGGAAAATAAAAGCTATGCCTACCAAGTCTACATTTACACTATCTTCTCTCATCAGTATTCTGAACTTTTTTTTTTTATTCTTGAAGGGTCACTGTCACTTTTCACATTTTAACACGCAGCCATCAACTTCTGCATAAATGCAATCACACCAGGAACTTCTTCATCTGCATGTGTCAAAGGGAAGATGTAAAAGATGTATACTACATGACATAGTAACATTCTACAAATTTCATAATGGAATTCTGCAACCTTTGCAGATACTTCTATTCTCAGACTGATCCAACAGCTAGGCTGTTCATATATGTAAGTTTGCAGCTTCGTGTTTTATTTTCAATTTTATTTTTTGTCAAAATATCTCTAGTTCTACGACGTCTATCTATCCAGAAGCTATGTCTCTATCCTCTCTTGTGCTGCAGAAAAATGCTATTTGTTCAGAACTTTAATTTCTTAGGCTGAGCATTAGGAGGCAAAGGTGAATTCAAAGTGGTTTAACTTATCATCTATCTAGCCTAAAATAAAACTCCAGTTTGAATTAATAAGCACTTTAATTTACATGAAGAATGTGTCCCCTAAAAATCTGCTGCTGGACCCAGAATTCTGTAATCAGGACTGCTGTGTACAATTGTGTAGAGTGTGCACTTTATAAAAACCAAGAACTAGGTAGATCTGGTATACAAACCGAATGCCCTTCCTCTAAACCAGGACGTCTCAGGATTGCTGTGAATGCTGAGATTATGCATGCCAAGGTCACAGTCCAAAGCTTGGCACATAGAAAACAGTCTTCTTCATTTTCTGTTACCACTGTAAAGAATTACAAAGTTGGTATCTTAAAGCAACCACAGATCTATTACCTTACAGTTCTAGAGGTCAGAAACCCAAAATCAGTTTCACTGGGCTAAAGTCAAGGTATCAGCAGGGCCGTTTCCTTCTGGAGTCTCTGAAAGGAGAATCCTTTTCCTTGCCTTTCCTGGCTTCTACAGCTACATGCCTTACTTCTTCCTGTTTCCATTGTCATATCACTTTCTGTTGCTCTGCTCTCCTGCCTCTCTCTCATAAGGCCCCCGTGATTATATTAGACCCACCTGGATAATCCAGGATAATCTCCCTTTATCAAGAATCTTTATCACATCTGCAAAGTTCCTTTTGTCATGCCAGGTAACATATTCATCACACATTCCAGAGATTAAGACAAGGACACAATGAATTACAGCACGTATTACTTTTTTCAGTAGTAGAATGCACATGGAATGGCAGGGGGTTGGTGGCGGCATAAGCAGTAGTAATGGTTGTAGCAGTAGTAGTAGTAGCAGTAGTGGTGGCAGTAAACAAGTTATGGTTAACAACCCTGTATAAGATAACACAATTTAAAAGGTATGGCCTCTCTGTACGTATCTTTCTGACCAGCCTACAATTGAACCAAAAATGCCTAAGCTTAATTTCAACCCATTGATTTTAGCACTTCTTAGACAACTAACATATTAATCCATCAAGTTCCCACATGATATAATAAAGAGATTATATGAAGACTGATAAATGCTATCTCTTTAAATCACTAGAGTACTGTAAATCCTTGAAGTGATGCACAAAATGAGTGTATTTTTATGGGAAAGAGGAAGAGATTTTAAAAAAGGAAAGGTAAAGTTTATAATATGTTACCCTAAGGGGTATGATGAAAGGATACATGTAAAGAAAATGAGCAGAAAGATGGGAAGGACATTCATTGCATTCTTAAGATGCCTAGACACTGTTTGTAGCACTTTACTTACATTTCTTCTGTTAATTTCATAGCGTTATTAGGTACATGCTATTATTATCCCATTTTACAGATAGAGAAACAAACTTTGAGCTAAAAGTGGTGGGCCTTGCATTCCAGGTACCTTGGCTCCAGAGCCCACACTCTTAACCTTTAAATCATACAGAGACCTGTGGCTTGTCCAGGGGCAGCATGCCCCTCCAGACTCCAGAATGTAAGGAGAACTTGTTACTGCCTGGGGTAGTGAAGAGGAAAGATACAGACCATCAGTTTGCCAGTGTTGGCATCTCATTTATCTTCATGAAGTTGAAGAACTTTACCAAGTCCTTTTTGTCTGAGGAGGGAAGGGAGAGAGCAGAGGAAAGTACATAAAAATGGAAATATACTAGTGAATATTGGATTGTGTGTTTAGGTAAAATAACTTTATTTTTCTCATCTAAAAGTTAACACACGTGATTCATAGAAAATTTGGAAAACACAAAAATGCACAAAATGTGAATCATGATAATCTGATGACATTTTTCCTTTTTTCTTTCTTTCTTTCTTTTCTTTCTTTACAGAATTAAGATGTTTGGTATCCTGATTATTTCCTGATGATATGTTATCATTTATGAAATTTAAATAGGAATGAGTTTGAAGATAGGTGTCCCGCAGTTCTTATCTTTGGAAATTTTGAGATCACAATACTTTGAGAATCTGATGAAAGCTAGAAGAATGTAGCATAATACAATATTTTGGATATAATTTCAGGGGGTTTTATTTGCAACCACTCTCATATTCATGTGCAACTAAGAACTGAAATTATCTCCATCAGAATCTGCCATAGCAACCTGGGACACTGCCAACACTCAGTGCTATCATTTTGATAATGGAACACCAGGAGGCTTTGTTCTAGTGGACAGTTGTTCAATGTTTCCAAATATGTTCTTTTAGTAGAACATAGTTCTTGTTAAATATGGATTTTTATACTCTCATCTCTGTAAGAAAGTTATAAGAAATGAAGTATGATGCTAAGGAAGTAGTAGTTCCAATGTAAGGTTTGCTTCTGATTACTCCAACAATTTGTTTAAACTGTGACATTTTCTTATTTTACTGTGATTGATTCTCATTGCAGAAAATAAGAACAATTTAGAAAAGTGCAAAGGAAAAAACTATAAATACTCTACAAATTAGTGATAAATTTCATTATATATTATTTTGATTTCTCTTTTTATACATAATTAATTGAGATTTTACTGTGTAAGAGATAATAGCAAATACTTATGTGACAGACACTGTTCTGAATATTTTACATGTGTTAACACATTTAATCTCCTGACATATCAATTAGCTTCACTGCACAGAAGCAGCAGCAGAGAGACTTGAACTGACTTTCTTAGGGTCATACAGCTAGTAAGTTGTGGGCTAGGATACGAAAACTATTTCAAGAATCTGCTCTCTTAAACCACTAAGCCATATTGCTTTTTAAAGTAGGGAAAGGCAGAGGAGAGAGCACAATGCCAAAGAAACCACATCAGGCCTTTGAAAATAGTGGATAGCAAAATAACCCATATGGCAGACAAGTCAGAAGCATAAAGGTTGAAACAGTACCCTTGAAGTTTGGGAATTTATGAGAAAATTTCATTTCAGTGATTGACGCAGATGCTAGACTAAAGAAGGGATAAAAAGTGAGAGTTTTGTGAGTAACTCCCCTTCTGGAAGATTTTGACTGTAGAGAGTCTTTCAAGATGTTATGTACAAAAATTGGAGAAAAACAAATATCATAGCTTTAGATGTAGCAGAAATAGCACAGAGAAGAAAAATTTTAAAGCAATTAAAAAGTATGTGTTACGTGAAAGAAAAAAAATAATTTACTGGGCACTTAAATTATTTAATTCTCACAACATATTCTTAAGGTCAGTGTTGTTTTTATCCCCATTTATGGCAAATGTGGATTAAGAGAAGTTACTAGACTTACCCTAGTCTCTTAGATAGTAAGAAGTCCAGCAAGGATTCAAATCCAGCTGCTAACCCAAGCCCAAGCCTCTGACTATGAAAATTTTACTTATTAGTATGCTAAAATCTATTTACAGCAAATTATTAAGAAATAAATCCAGCATACTCATGAACAGAATTAGGAATTTGATATGGTCATATCCATCACAATGACTCCCAATGTTCATCTATGAATCTAGAAATAAAAACAAAACATTGTTCTTGAACACTACAATTCAATGTTTCCAAAAGAAAATACATTTAAATATTTTATAATTTGGTTAATATGATCTTTTAAAATAAATTTATTGGAATAATGGAATCAAGAGAAGAGTAGAATATTGGCTGTCACTGCTGGAAATTCTTACCAGGAATCTAACATCACTGGATTTAGCTTAAGGAGTTTTATGAAGGTCATTCTTGATTGCAGAAGAATTTAATAAATTAGAAGTTCCTGAGGTTCCTTAAAAGTACCAAGATTCTTTAGATTATTGTTAACTCTAAGCCATCATTTATTCTTGGCATTGACTCTAAAGACTTTATTTTTATTCATTTTTTAGGATGTGAATAATATTTGGAGTCACATATTTTTAAGCAAGAACATTAGTTGTTTTTTTATAATATTCAAAAAATGCTGTTTTTTAATTATAAGAAAAAGATATTTAAATATGGGCTACTGCTGTCAAACTTTATTTATCATTTCAAATGAAAACATACAAAGTTCTACCTATCAGTATATCCTAAACACTATATTTTACAGTTTAGTTTATGTTGCAAACTTCATACTGCATTTTCATTCAATATTTCTCATCAAAAGCTATTTAAATATTCAGTAAATCTTGAAGGTAATTTTTATTTGTATTAACTCTCTGGCTATTTCGATATAAAAATACAATGTAATTAATAAATTTGGAAGTGAAACTATTGATTTCATTACAAAGAACAATTCCTCTACATTCAACAACCCAACCTAAGCTTTCTGAGGAACTTGAAAATGTACTTGTTCACTATATCAGCTGTTTGGATTTGGAGAGGACTTTTAGTTTCCAATAGGGAACAAATACAAACATTTGTAGTCATTTTATTTATCTAATTAGGCACTGATCACGGTAAGGACTTCTGGCATAAAAAGACACTGGGGACATTAAACATTGAAGTGTTAGTGTGTATTTTTATTTCTATATTAACCTCAATTTAACTCATAACAACTACTTCTTAGGCAGATTCTCTCCAGTCCTTCTTACAGTTTTTTTTTTTCAGTTTGTTGTTTGTTTGTTTTTGGAAAATAACAGTAGTCATTTCTACTCAGTTACTTGAGCAAAAATAACCAAGTAACTCTTCAGAGCTAGATATGGACGTGTTGCCAGAACACCTGATATCTGTCCTGGCACTGTCACATGTCAGCCACTGCTTCCCCGAGTCTCAGTTTCCTCATCTAGAAAATGGGGAAGTTATCTGCATGGCCTGCCACTAGAAAATCATGTGTGAGAAGCAGGAAGCCCTTCGAAGTATAAATAAAGTAATAGCATTTCAGCTGTCTTTGAGTCTAAATCATGGTTTGTTAAAATGAAAAGTTTCTCCACATATTTCTTGGAAATACCCTATGCAGGTGCAGAGAGTGACTCACCATGCGTAAGAAACCGTAAGACAGGTCTGCCAAGCTAAAAGGGGTTGGGGGATGAGGACACTGACTATTATTTAGATTTGTTCATAGAGACAATGAATGATGATGTGTATGTCAAAGATCATGTTCTCAGCCTATATAGTGTTGTCACCTAATAAAAGTGCCCTTTTCTTAGAGAAAGCACACAACACTACACGTCTAAGACAGTACTTTCACAAAGTACATACAGATTAGTAGTACATATAACTTACATTTTCATTTTTTGTTTATTTGACATGCCTCTAAAAGAACGAGATTTAATTTCAGTATTTTCAACTTGTATGCACATGCAAGCGTATGTGTATTCACACACACACACACACAATGTACTGAGCAACAATCAACTGGCACACACCCCAAGTTCAAAGTTCCTAAGGTGTGCACAGGAATGAAGGAGGGCCTCCTGCAGCAGCAGAAGTAAGAGGCTGATCTCAAACACCCAGCCTCCTTCACACAGTAGCTAACAACCAAAAGCTGTAAATAAAGATCACAACTCTAGGACTTGAAAAAGAACATGATTTGGGTTTTTTCTGACTCATTGAGTTAAAAAGAAACTTTTTAAGACAAATTTCTTCTGGAGCCATTATTGGAGTCCTTAAAAACCAGAAAGGAGATACTTCCCTTTGCAGGTTAATTGGAGACTGCAAGGCTCACAACAAGATGAAGCTAGAATGAGGTCAGCATCAAAGATCAATAAATACTACTCCATGCCTTTCACTCTGAAGTTCTTCAAAGTACACATGGATCAATCAGGTGCCTCAAAACCCTCTCCTAGCTCAGTCCAGAAATACCCCAAATGCCATTTCTAAACAGTATATCCTGTAACCTTTTTTTTCTTTCTGCTCAGATATTCATTCTTTGCAGTAATGCTCACAACAGGGTGACTACACTTTTATACCTGTATTCTTTTTACAATTAGAGTCAAGTCATAACTGTGAGAACAGGAATCTCAAAAGTAGTGGAATAAAAAGAAACACTAACTCAGTAAAAAGAGTTTGAAGAAGAAAATAAGAAATTATTCAAGAAGAATCTTCTGGGGCTGTTTTTAGAGAAAAGACTAAAGAAAAGCTGCAAAATGAAAAATATAAGAAATGTGTTCAATAGACCAAAAATATTTATTCAGAGATATATTACTCTAAAAAAGTTGAAGGTGATGTTTCACTGAATCATTTAGCCAGCACATTTTATGTGTCTGTTCCAAAATTTTAGGGACCAAATTTACAAAGACCACAACACAGTTCCAAATAAGAACCTCCTTTCTGTGATTCACACAGCAAAGCATTTCAAATAAGTCCTGTGAAATAACTGATCTCTTCCCTCAGCAAGGATTAGATGATCAGAAAAACCTTAATTATCTCATTCCCTGATTCTCTCCATCCCATTTTTAGATATATTTCCCATTTCAGTTCACACTGGGGAAGGCAGCACCTACTGGGAAGAAGGGTATGCAAACCTTTGGGCAGCTTGACAGCTTGTCAGAAATCTAGCTTGTGTTACAAGACAGAATGAGAACAACAAACTTTGTCTGACATTCTCCATCCCAGCAGCTAAAGGAAGATGTAACTTTTTCTATTGGGGTTGTTATTTCCCAGGGGATAGAAAACCTTTTTGAACTTACTGCATCTAAAATTGCCTCCTAGAGACCATGCACAGAGCATCATTACAAAATGAAAGATCAGTTTCTGAGGGAAAATTTTGATTGGTTTCAGTTTTGCTCTACTGAATAAACTAGACCTTCTCTAGATCTGAGAACTTTCTTTTGTGCAGCCTGCCTCTAAACTGATAGAAATCCAAAATCCCATTTTATAAATTGTATTCTTTTCCTTCTCCCTACCCCTGCAGTCCTGATACTTTAAATACCTTCACAACAAACATAATTAATCAACTGCAATGAAAGGTGTAATGATCATCTATAGGTAAAGGTTGAAGCAACTTATTTGCTGGAAAACCACCAAAAAAACCTTCTTATAGTAAAATCAGTCATTGACAGAATGGGGATAAATAGGAAGGTGGGCAGAGACCATAACCTACCTATAGCTGGAGTGATCAACTTGAAACACAACTCATATTCTACAAACTGCTGCTATTTACATAGATCATTAAAAGCAGACTGAAACTGCAGAGCTGGAAAGAAATTATTTAGGTGAATGAACAAACAGAATGAAAGTAAGTAAAAATTATGAATCGAATTGGAAAATGAGCTTGGTATTATATCACATTTTATGATTTATGCATGCCACTATCAGAGGCACTATTACTAGTACATTGGTCTGATACGTTGGCCACAATGTGAACAGCTGATTTAAAAGCTTGCCATTTATTCTATCCAGAAGACTGATTTTATTCTCTTACTTATTTAAGCCGGACACTAACTTAATAGGTATGAAAACAAGATTAAAGATCTAATTGCTAAAAAATCTTCCATGAAAGTAGAAATAGTTACCATCTCTTTTCTGCTCAACTGTCGTCCTTCTTTCTCCTAAATAAATAGGTTACTATAATTTTGGGGGTTTTTTCCCCTAAAAATAGGAAAACACGTCCTAATGTTTCTAATTCCTATGAACATGGATGAGAAATCCAGGCTCAACCTGTGGGTATAAACTCAAAGATGTGCTTTGACAACTTTTCTGACTTAGTGAATATTTATACTTGAGAATATCTTTCCAGAGAAGATCTTAAACTGCACAGCTGCCCACCCACATGGGATTCTCTGATCATCTCTGGAAACAACAAATGCATTTGACTAAATGAAAGTCAACTGCCTCACCCATAAAGGTGAAAAGGAGACAATTAATATGAGAGGCTTACTGCATATGACTTAGTTAATGACTGGGAAGCTCTCTCGAACACATAAAAGAGAAGGAAAAGACCTCTTCAGAATGTCTGTGGTGTGTTTTGCTAGTTGCCTTAATTGATTTTTCACTTCAAAAGGCGAATGTACGAAGAGGACAAAAGCAGAGGGCTCCACCTCCGACATAATGCATCATTAGCTGAGCACTTCTCCATTTTAATGTATCTGTAATTGATTGTGCCGCCCTATACAAATACAAAGAGCACTGATTGTGAGTACAGGGCAGCTTGGACTCCTTGAAAAATGCATACATCCTATGAGTACTTTGGTTTAGAAAAAAAGCTTTCCCTAGGCACTTCATTTCAGTTCTGAATGTACATAAACCTCTCATTGATGTTAGTGGACACTTTGCTTCTCTGGGCATCAAAGCTAAACACGTGGTTAAGAAGTCAAAATGTATAGCGCCCTGAAAGACTTTGGAAACTTCAGAAGAGGACAGGGCAACATATTAATTGATGGCTTGATCTCTTTCTCAGTGTTGAAGCTATTTTTGACAAGACGTAACACCACACAACAGTCTCCATATCTCACACATTCTTTCCCTAAAATTTATATGCTATTTTCTTTGCCTAACATTTACAAGTTATTTTTAATTGCATGTGTTGGTATAACCTGTTTCATAGAGAAAAACAAAAAACACAATACAAAAAAAAAAACAAAAAAACCTTGCCTTTTGAGGTTGGTCCTGAGATATACACTATAAGAAACACTAGTATAATCATAGCTTTTACTATTTAGTTTTTATGCCCGTTCCTCAAATAAAATTTGTGTTCGAATTACCAATATATAAAAATCCTATTTTTGCTCACAGGATTGACACTGGCAGAAAGTAGAGCTAGGTGCTTTCAAACAAAATTCAATACCAGTTTAAATCAGATCTTAACAGCAATTTTAGTATTCCTGGTCTGTTGTTTAAAGGAGTGAGGGGTATGCACTTTTGTATTCCATCCTTGTATTTCTCACATGGATTTTTCCCCATCTTTCTTTTTGACAACTTGCCTTTTCTTTCTGTGTTTGCCTAGTCAGACTAACAGTTTTTGTAAACTGATGATTTCAGCCCCCTTATTATTCCACATTACGCAGCTGCACAGTGCCCGTCAAGCATTATGATTTTTTTCACTCCAGCTGTGTTGAACCGCAAGTAGATATAAAGCAATTGACCTTGTTGTTCATTGACTTGCATGATGCTTTACTACCCACTGTTTTGTGCCACTCATTTCACTTCACACCTCTTCTAAAGTTATGACCTTTGTTGGAGATATTACTCTCCAAGCAAGTTTTAGAAAAGCAAAACATTAAATACAATATGGCCAGTGTTACAAAAATATCAAAGATAAGCAGATTTTTCTCGTCTAAGATCAAGGGAATTAAGACTGTTTGCTTTCTAAAAGGAAAACAAAGAAATAATTTTAGGCCATTTGGAAAAGACTACTACGTATGTTACTTGTAACATTTTAAAAGTACTGATTTACTTGCTTTTTTGTTTGCTTATCTGTTTACTGCAAACACAGTTAATGCTTTCTGTTTTAGTGGCTCTTCTAATAAATAGTCAGATGGTGGTGGTAGAATGGAATTCAAACATTTGAAAGAATTAGGATCAGAAATCATGAGTAAATACAATCTATCATTGAATTTTGTCATAATCCACAATCTTGGAAGTTGGCATTTTGCCTTCAAACTGATATACCCTTTACATAATTAGGAAAAATATTTGAAATCGTAACATTTGTAACGGTAGTAAAAGGCTTATTAATGGACTTACAAACATCAATTAAATATTAATGATGCAGTTAATATTTGCAGGATGTCACTGAGAATGTCATAACTATATATAATATATACATAACTATATATAATCTATACAGATGTAGATATAATATGTATTAAAAACATATTTTTTCTACTTACTGACAAACACTTTTTAATTGGAGACTACTTTTAGGACAGAGTTTTATTATTCACTGCATTTCATGAGTATGTGATAATGACAGTCCATATAGAGAGTACTTCACTGTATAACAGTATAAAATAAATCCAGTATCATTAAATACTATTAAAATACTATTAAAATACTATTTGTATTAGTCAATGTTCAGCCGGGAAAAGAGAGAGTTAAAACTATTAAGGGGAAAAGGGAAATTACTGCTGAAGAAATTGAAATGTAGAAGATAGGAGCTGGAAAAACAAAGAAAGTTACTCACCATCACAGATTGTCCACTTGATTGGGCAACTCAGAGCTTGCAGGAAAATTCCTCCCCATACTCTTCTGACTGCCGAAGTGGACCCACAAAAGGATAGCTCACAGGGAGGTCTCTGGAAGCTGTCATCTCTAGTACTTGAGGCCACTGTTGCTTGACTAGACTAGTAGTTGGGAGGATGATCTGGAAGCTGGAGACTGTCCGGCAATCGTCCATCAACCTTCTGAGACCAATGGCTTCTGCTATACATCCATCTTCCAATTTCATGCAAATTCCTCTCTTAGTCAACGCTAATCTGAAACCATTAAGGAAAAGTAACTGTGGAATATATTTTTTTCTAGCTTTAGACAGGAATAGTAATGACAGGTTGACAAAACACAATCCAGCACAGTCAAACCTCTTGTCAACTTGATATCCACATATGCATATTTTAATCATATTTAATTCTAAGTAAAACAATAGCAAAGTCATGAATTCACTAAAATAGTGCAACCATACTCATAAAACTAAAAATACAGTAACCATCTTCTCAAAGGGAGGTACAAAACATCCCGTATGTCTTTTTATCCATCTTTGGTGTTGTTAGTTCCTCTCCAAGGAGAACCCTTACTTCTCACATAGATTTCCCCCCTTCTTTCCTTTTAATAATCAACTTTAGCATTAGTTCTTCCCCAAGCGGACTCATACCTCTCTTTCAGTATCCAGAATTTACATATTAAGATTTAAAGTCAACCATTATCAATTAATATTTTACTAGATGACAGGGTGATTCAAGAAAAGAAAAAAGATTTTGAAGTGGCTTTGATTCCTCTTACAAGTTCAAGTTTGAGTATTGGTTAAGGATCCTTAACTCTATTTTGTGCTATTTCAAGTTTTTTTTTTTAACCAGACTTAGAATTCTTCTACTTACACAAATCAAATCAAAGACTGCCCATCTACTTCAGTAGTAGAGACATCAGAATTCATTAGTTAAAGCCAAAAATTTCCGAAGGTCAAACCATTCTAGCTGTATCAGTCCTGCCACCCACGCAGTAATCATGCCTACACTTCACTTCAGGTTTACTGTTGCCACTTTGTTCCTGCCACACTGGGATCCCATTAGCCCACTGAATTCAGAGTGCCCATTTTAGTGGCAACTTCTTGCCCACTGTCATTGCTAACCTACAAGTAAGAGTCACCACAGAGCTCTTCAAGGAAGCTTGTGCTCCCTGAGTAATGTATTTGTCAAAGCCTCTGTGTCCTCTTGGAGGACACAGAAGAGGACCGAAGAATAGAGCATGTCATACGTAGTAAATACATCCTAGCATCCAAGCTCTCTAAAACTTAGTGTGTCTTTCTCTACCAAACACTGAGGAAATTCTGACACCTCAACTTAATTCACCATAGTTCAACTTTGTGTCCAGAGTCCAGTCAGTCAATCCAGGAAACTGCTAGATCCACTCCAAGTTTCTCAAATTAATTAATTAGATCCAGAATTTCAAGTTAAATGTGCTCATATTAATGAATTCAATCCACTCCAATATTACATCCTTCTACACATCCTTTTACCTTTGGGATATATTCTCATATATATTCCTCTTCAGCTTAAAAGTCTTACAATTATTTTGGTATATAAGATAAGTCCTACTAAAGACATTGTGTACCCAACCTCCTGAAGTCTAGCGGACTTAGAGTCTGCTTATAGGTCTAGATGCCACAGAGTACTAAAGTGTGTCTTGAGGCACTGCAGAATTTTCTACTCTGTTAGTTTCCTAAGGCTGCTATAAAAAAAAAAAAAAAAAAAAAAAAAAAAAAAAAAAAAAAGGACCACAAACTTGGTGGATTAAAACAGAAATTTATTTCTCACAGTTCTGGAGGCCAGAAATCCAAAATCAGTTTCCAACACAAAAATTACGGTGCCCTGCTCCTTTTGGAGATCCTCAAAGAGAAGCCATTTCTTGCTTCTTTCGGCTTCTAGTGAATACCAGTATTCCTTGGCTTGTGGCTGCACCACTCTAATTTCTGCCTCTTTCCTCACATTACCTTCTCCTCTTCTTTCTGTGTGGTGAGGTGTGTCACTGTAACTCTCTTATAAGGACACCTGTCATGTGATAGCATTTAGGGCCCACTCAGATAATCCTAGATTATCGCCTCATTTCAACATCCTTAACTTAATCACATTTGCAAAGACCTTTCTTCCAAATAAGGTAACAATTCTAAGTACCAGGGATTAGGACCTGAGATCACTGGAGGACATTATTCAGCCTACTATACCTGCCAAGTATTTACCTATTTCCCTAAAAGTGGTCATTACAGGTTATTTAGGCAAGATGTGGCTACCTACCTCCTGCAAGGGTACACCAGCAGTGGAGATTCTTGAGAATTTAGAGTGTCAAATTTTATTGTAATCTGCCTTATGTCCCCAGTCCCATATTCTGGGTATTCAATACTCTATATTTAACATGAGACCCTGCAAGCCTGTAAGTTTAACTTACAGCATAATTTAACCACCACAGGAAGAAATTGAGGTTTTAAATATTAAACCTGTAATTACAGGGGATAAGGGTTTCTTTCAGGACAAAGAGAAATTTTCTAGTTGCTTACTCTGGTCTTTAGATGGAAAAGTAAAGCAGTGAGCTCATCATTTCCCTTCCTTCAGGTTTTCCAGTGGAAACCAACCCCAATATCCTTATGCTCTTTATTTCCACTAAAATTTTCAATGGTAGCAACTCTGCGGTCATCCAAAGCCTAGACTCCTACAAGCACTTGACTCCAGATAATTAAAAGTGATTATTTCAGTTACTACTTTTCCACTAAATGTCATGAACTTCCAGTGTTTCACTTATCACTGGCAAAGGGGCTATTAATGTCATTAAATCTAGTCGGATCAAAGAACCAATTCCAGAATCACAGCCTTAAGGTTCTTCCCCCAAGGAATGAATACATAAAACCTCTATCAGTTAGGGCTCAATGAGGAAATCATAGTTACCAAAAATACTATGCAAATACGTCGTTTGCTATAGGAATTACAATGTACACAAATATGAGAGGACCTAAGGAAGTTAAAATCCAGGAAAAGGGGGCCTGAAAGGAACAAAGAGAGTCACTAACCATTACACTTGCAGCACCAGTCTGTGTGAACAGGTCAGAGCTTGCAGGAAAATCCCAGAAACAATGCATATCTGGTTGTCAAAGTGGTAGCACTAGGGAGATGGGGGAGAAAAGGCATGCAAAGATCTTTGGAAGCTGTTCTCTCTCTACAGAGTGTAATCAAGCCCTCAGTAATTAGCTTAAGAACTCTGTTCATTATCAAGCCAATAGTTGAGAAGACAAGCTAGAAGCCAGACCCTGCTGACACCTTGTCTGATGACCATAACTTGCTGAGAACAATAGTTTCCACTTCAGTTTCACTTTTCAAATCATGCACGAGTTGTATTCTTGGCTGTCACCTAGAAACTTAAGGGACGAGGATTCTGAGAAATATAACTCCTACCACAAAAGTGGTAATATTAAGTTCACAAAACACACTCCAGAACACTAACCATATTGTTAAGTGGGCTTAAATTATAAAAATCAAAGAAACAAACAAAAACCCTAACAATGCAGTTTTTCCACTATAAAGAGAAGGATATATAGTTCAGAAATATACAATTAGGTAGTTGTTAAGAAAATTAGTTCCATTGGTTTCATTTATTTCAGTGCTTGATAGAACGCATGGAAAACAAAGCAATCATTCAACTCTCTCCCAATCTGGGGATAAAACACACAAAAAAGAAGTAGCAGGACAACTATGAGAATATGTATAATCTCCAGCAAAGTGAAGTGAGAGTGGGGTGATTGGAAGTGAATTTCAATCCTATTTAAATTGGAATCCTAAACCTTGTAAGCATCATACAACTTTCCATGATGGTAATGATTTCCAGGCAATCTCAGATACGAGATATCCTAGTGGACAGACATTGTATGGGGGTGGAAGGGAGGGGCAGACCACCTGGTCATCTGTCTGCAGAAGTTAGCTACAATACCACAGTATAAATATGCCAAGCATTCTCATTATTCCCGTAATTATTATCTTTAAAAATTTCACATGGTTTCTGCCTGATCCGCAAAGGTAATAATTCTGAGAAAAAGATACCTCAGTCTCCATCATTCTTCAAGAAACCTTGCAAAAAGGGGCAAAAAGAGAGCCTTCTTAATGAGGCCTATTTAAAAACAACACTATCCCTCAATGCTCAGTTTTCTCTATTTACAAGCCTGACGAAGGGAGTGCATAGAGACTTACATTGTAGTAGTCTACCTGTAGCCTTTTGCCTTTCAGTTTTTTTCTTGATTTATGCCAGAATTTATATATTAGCAAGGAGGAAGAAAGGTGAACAAGTGGCAAAATGGCAAAGACTGGCTAGCTTGAGATATGGTACTAGCCAGAATTGGCACTAATTTTATGTTCCCCAGTATAGTATTAGCTGAGCATTATCGTTTTAATGATCTATATTCAAGGAGAAGCAAGTCCCTTTCCTGGTCCTCAGTTTCTAAGGGTGAAACATATTGCTAACTCTGCACACATAAGGGACACTTTGCTAGGAGGGATATTTTCATCCTACCATCTTTCTTCTTTGCTACTATATACCTTCACTCTTGTCCCAGGATTTTTGTCTACAGGAGGAGCTTAGCAAAAGGAAAGTGTCAGGTATTGGAAGGTAATGCAGAAATCAATGGTTTTATCTGAAAGTTTTTTCAATTTCTTAAGTTCTGAGAAAGTTATGGTAGCTACACTGAGTTTGTGATCTTAGCACCCTCCATGATCCCGAAAATGCACTGCTGTTAACAGTCAAATCAAAGGACAGAAGGCAAGGTTTTATGAGCAACAAAAAAAAAAAAATGAGATGCTTTGAACATCAATCCTTTCTTCTTTCTCTCTTGTAGACCATGATGAAAGCAACATCTTTGAAATCTTGAGGCATTAGTCCCTATGCCCTCTGTAATTTTTTTCCCTTTTCTTCACCATGTCTGAGGCCTTGATCTGTGCCATCTGCTTATTCTCACACTGTGGTGCTCCACCTTTCATTTGTACCTGGGTCATCTTCTTTTCACGTGTTCAGCCTCTCCATCTTACCTCTGAACTAAACTGCTTTTGAAAAGCTACAAATCTACCAAGGGCTACAGGGAGGAAAAGTGAAGGGAAGTTCACTTAAAATAAACCATAGTATTTTTCAGATAAAGTTTAACAGAAGTCTTTTGGATTCTTTTAGTCCTTTAGCATACTCTGTACAAACTGTAGAGTTCTCATTTCTCTTTCCTCCTTTCTAACTGGATGATTGGCATGGTCAAATACTAACTGTTGTGATTAAACAGAATACAGAGAAATGCAGCCAAATAGCTAACATAATGATTTTAAATAGTTTAGGAATAATAGTTAATAGCATTGAAATGTCTTATATTTTCTTTTTAAACAGCCTCTTTCACATCTGACTAAAGTAGGCAAGTGACTGTAACAAACACAAGTGTACTCTATAATGTCATTATTCCCATTCTAAAGATTAGAAAAGAGTCTGCTTAAAGACCTCACAAATAGCAAGTGACCACAGCAGCTTTACAACCAGTTTAGATCTTTAAAGGTTGTCAGGAAATGTATAACTGAGATCTATTAAATTCAGATGTTTTCCAAATTATCTCTTATTTCTTACAGAATTAAGACATAAGGTCTCAACTGAGCTGTGGTATAATCATTCATTTATGCCAAAATTTTAATTGAGAAACTAGTGCTAATAGTTCCTTTGTGATAGGAATACAAGGGTGATTAGACAATAAGTAAGGGAGAAAAGATCCTAACTATTTTAAGTCAACTGGTTAAGACACCAAGATAATGCATGAGAAGGTGGTAGCTCCTTCTATGTGGTGACTTATCAGTGAAAATTTCTTAGAAGATATTTATACTGAATCCTGGAAGATTAGAAGTAGTGAACTATAAAAGGAAAAGGGGCAAGTGTTTTAGGTAGAGGAAACAATAATCAAGTAGGCACTGGGCAGGCAACAGCTTGGTATGTTCTACTGACTTTTAGAGGATCAGGGTGGCTCTAGAACAGTGGGTGAGAAGGAAAATTGTTTAGTGAATTGGTGAAGGCAATCAGGAATCCTCTAGGCTTCCATGCACTGTCTTAGTGAACAATGTGTGTATGGGGGGTCATTCATGACCTTTTTTTCAACAGGAATTTTAATGATGTGGCAGGGAACATAAGCCAGAAAGATGTGTTTCAATGTAAATTAGAATTGAGGAAGTGGAGGCAGCATCTGTGCGTAGATAACTCTTCCTTTCAAGAAATTTTGCTATAAAAGGCCCCAAATGAGGAAAAAATTAGCATATATGTGCATTAATGATTAGGGTTCTGCTGAAACATATAAACAAACAACATAATGTAAAATATATTACATTAGTTTATGTATAGTAGAGTGGAACACATCTAAAGAAAACTACTTTCTAATTTCAAGTTTCAAGAATTCATATGTGGTTCTCAAGTTAAAAACAAATAAATACAGTAAATAGTCTATTGGCTTGTTATTAAAATTAAAAATATGTAAAACTAAATGAATATCTGATACACATATTTTCTTAGATTTTTATGTCAAATTCATTGTTCATGCGTATAAATTCTAAACAAGAAATAAATTTAGTCTCACGTCTACATGAAATCTACTGCACGGAGCAGGCTGCTATAGAACTGAGTTCCAGTCTTTATGCATCCATAAAGTGTTGGAATAAGTCAACTTAGATTTTCTTTGTGTACATTAAAATCTATGATATTATCAGATCACATCATAAATACATATTTGTTTTTGTCTTGTTTTTTGATTGCAAGTAACAGAGACACACCAGGTTTATTCAAGCTAAATATCATCCCTGCCTGATATTTGAACAAATGGAAAGATAGGCTATGTGCTTGAATAGAAAAGTTCAGCATCATAAAGGTATGAATCCATTCTAACACAATTTACAAACTTAAACTCTAATAAACATAGAAACAATTTTTTATTTGTTTTCTTTCTTTGTAACTAGATAAACTGATTATGGATTTCACATAATACTCAAGCAAGAATGACCAGAAAATCTCTGAAAATGAATCATCATAAAGAGAAACTAGCTTTACTATTTAACTATCAACATAATAATTTTTCAATTTTTAAAACTGGTGATACTGGTACATAAATACAGCAATCAGTGCAACAGAAAAGAGAGCCTAGAAATCACAGATGAAAAGATGGACCATACGCAAAAGAATATAATTATGTTAGGACAACTGGGTAGGAACTCAATGAAAAAGAAAAATAGTTAAATCCACACTTCACTCCTGACATCAAGATAGGTTCCAAAAAGATCAGAGAAGGGGGAAATTGTGGCATTGCATAGACCATGAATTTTGCCAAGAATTTTCTGCCCCACCATGAGATTCTGCCCTGCTTTTTACCCCTTATTCTCTGTCATATCTGCACTTCCCATGTTCAGAATCTCTTTGACCTTCTGCTCTGCTGATTGCATCCCTCTCCATTTGAATTCATTATTCAGCAACCCTCCCAATCTACTTTCTGTCATTCAGAAATAGAGTGAAGTAACTTAATTTCACATTCACATGCACACATATATAAAGACTTTATTGCTATTTGCTTATACCTTTTCTTTCTTTACTATGCTTTAATGGAAACCTGGGAGTAAAGTGTCTAAAGCTTATGTGTTTAGTCCATGAAATTAGATCCATAGATTAAAAAACACATTTTTAAAAGAGGAACGCATTTGAGTCAAATCATTTCTTTTCAGTACACCTTAGGACGTAATTTATGAATTGATTCTCCTTGAGTAAGAGGATCACTACTCACCAAATAATCTATGGTCAAGAAAAATGTCATTACACCAGAAAATTGCTAGAGATCATCAATGAATTAGATAAAGTTGCAGGATATAAAATTAATATACAGAAATCTGTTGCATTTCCAAAAAATTGTGAACGTTGGGGAAAAAAAACACTAATTCAAAAAGATACATGAACCCCAATGTTCATAGCAGCATTATTTATAATTGCAAAGACATAGAAACAACCTACACGTCCATCAACAGAGGAATGGATAAAGATATAGTATATTTTATATATATACACACACACATATATACACACACACACACACGCACACGCACACACACACACACACAATGGAATACTACTCAGACATGAAAAGAACAGAAGTTTGCCATTCACAGCAACATGGATGGACTTGGAGGGCATTATGCTAAGTGAAATAAGTCAGAGAAAGATAAATGCTGTAGGATATCACTTACATGTGTAATCTAAAAAACACAACAAACTACTGAATATAACATAAAAGAAGCAGACTCAAAGACAGAGAGAACAAACTAGTGGCTACCAGTGGGGAGGGGAAGGAGAGTCAACATAGGAACAGGCAAGTGGGAAGTACAAACTACTGGGTGAATGATAGGATAAAGGATGTATTCTAAAACACAGGGAATATAGTCAACATTTTGTAGTGACTGTAAATGGAAAGTAACTCTTAAAAATTGTATAAAAATTTTAGAAGGTTAAAAAGAAAGAAAAACATCATTAGAATACGAACATGAACATGAAGCCTGCCTCCCCAGATATACCACATGTGGGGAGGATGGAGAGTGGAACAGCCTTTGTGATAGTACGAGTATAAAATGGCTATGAAATGAGGAGGAAAGCAAAATAACAGGAAAAACAAAAAATAAGGGACCACTTACAACTTAATGACTTTTCATCATTTAATCAAGTGCAGTTTCATATGTCTGGCAAAATGATAGCCCAATTTAACAGTAAGTCTGGTCTAAAATTAAAAATCACTTAACTCAGAGGATTGTCTAAGAAATACTACCTCTTGTCTTTGTAAGGGACAAAGAGTCTCAAGCATCCTTTAAGATCGTTCATGTATTGTGTCTTAGCTTATGTCGTTTGTGTTTTCACTTATGTCATCTTACAACTCTCGGCTTTTAGAACCATGTCCTCCTTTATACTTTTCTGTTCTTATTAATAATAGTTTAAGTTCCTTTGCTACTTTTATTTAGATTTGTAATCTTGTAAAGTCATCCTATATGCCTATCTCATGTTCAGGAGATAACAAACATTTCAAAAGTCTCAGCTTTAAATAATACTTGCTTTCATTTCTTCTCCATTTCCCTAACCACACCCTTTCCAGCATGGGCCCAAACTCTTCTGGTATTAATAGTGTAGGTAGGAACTTCTCAAGCAGAAATGGCTTCCTCTTCAATTATATAATCATGTTCCAGGAAAAGGATTCTAAAAAACCTGTTCCCCTATACAGGTGTACAGTGGCTAAATGGAAGGGGTGGACAAATTAGGGACTGTGATTTTGAAACTGAGTTGCAATTATTTTGCTTGAATGAAACAAAAGTGTGACAAAAGCTATACCAAGGTAAATTAATTCAATATGTTGCCAACCTAAATGATACAGGGCTGTTGTTCACAGAGCCAGTTTATTCAATAGAAATTGCTTAAGCCACAGTACTCTCAATCAACAATTGGATGAAAAACTGACTGTTTTTATTTCCAATGCAATGTTTTTATTTTGAATGCAACAGAACCAAGTCCATAAACCAAAACAACAGAGGGAATTTTTACCAGTAGTAAATAATTTAAATCAGATGTTATTAGAACAAGCAAGGATACATGAAAAATCCACATGAATATTTTAGGATAAGACATGGGACTACAAAGATATTTCACATTTATGGTTAGCCTCTTGGGGATCTACTCCCAAATGCCCACGGATTTTAATATTCTCCTCTCCTTACTAGTTGGGAAAGTTTGAAAAGCACTGGTCTAACATAACTGAACTATTTTTAAAGTTTTTAAAATTAAATATTCAAAGAATTTAGATTCATACAGCTTTAAGAATGTGAACAATGAAAAAAGTTTGACTAGAACGCCCAGATAATATAAGGACATGATAGCACCTATATTTAAAAGTAAAATTGTTCAGTCATATTATTAAGGCATTTTACATAGAATGCCTAGTTCTATCAACACCAATATTTGTGAAAATCAAACCTAATATTGGAGAAGGAGGCTCCATTTAATGTCTGTTTGGTCAATTAAAAATGGAGATTTTCAATCCTTCTTAGGAAAAGATGAGAATATCTCATAAAGTTGAATGTTTTTTAAACTGGTAATGTCTATAATAAAATAACACAGGTTTTAGTATCAGAAAGTTATAACTATGATCCTGCCATATTGCATGAGTGTGAAATTGGACAAGTTATTTAACTTGTGAGTTTCAGGTTATTCATGTATAAAACACAAATAATAGTACCATTGTTAATAGTAGAATCACTTGTAAGTGGTGACATGTGCTCTGTGGATTACTTGAGGAATGCAGAGATTCAGATCCAAGAAGTTTTTGTTTTTGTTTCTGTTTTTTGTCTGACCTCTCACGGGCAAGAGAGGAAGGTATGCCAAGACCCACAGACTACTTAGCTTGCATGCCCTTGAATGCTGTCATGCTCCTTAGAGCTCTATGAAAAAAAAGTGGTACGTCTTTCACCTGAATTATAATACAGGCAAAACAAATAAAAACACCTAAGTATTTCAAAACTTTTATTACCTTATGGTATAGCTTACGTTCAATTAATCTTCCAATTTAATATCCCCAGGTTTTGATTTTGTGAGGTTGCTCCTCCTGAATACAGTGTTGCCCTCCTATACTTTGTCATTTACACTGCTAGCCTGAGGTTCCAGCCAGAATTACACCACTTTCTTAGGGAGCGAAAGGGCTAAGGAAGAAAGAACAAACGTAGGATAGCAAAATGAATACATGTACCATGCTGGGCTTAAGAGATAAGCTGTGGGTATGGTGATGCATATGCTGTACATGTGGACCATACTTAAGAGATAAGCAGTGCTGTGTTGCAGTATTCAGGGTTTAAAAGATAAGTCATGCAAGGATGTTTTTAACTAGAGGTAGGAAATCTTTGCGCAGACTAGCTAAACTTTGGTTACATGGAGCATTTAAATGAAAACAACTGAAATTTATACTAAGTTCATATTTTGGCTCTTCTAGGGAGGTAACACCTATTGTCATATCAGGTACTAAAGATACCAGACCATGTTGACATTGTAACATTATCAAATAAACATATTCATTGACTTCAGTTTCGATTTTTCCTGTATAAATTTTAAATGTTCCCTGGAGACTTGGACCATGAATTGAAGGGGTATCAGATGTGACACTTTCTAAAATGGAAATCTTATATGACAACACTTACCTGCTTGCAATTGTTCAGTCTCTACACAAACCTTCACAACATATTCAGACTTCCTGATATGACACGTTACCCGCCTCCAGGGCCTCTGCAAACCTCTCTAGTCTTATTCTAGCTGTTTCCCACCTACACACACACACACACATTCCACTAGTTACCTCTCCATATATACAGTTCTTACAGTAGGATAACGTAGAACTATAACCTTCATACCTTCACACAAACACCTTCTCATGTTCTTGCCCAACTTTTCAATATTTAGACTCACCTCAACTATGTTTCTGATTTCTACAGTTTGGTGAGACTGAATCTGCTAGCACTACGATACCAATCTATGCATTTCTGTACCCATTGCACCCAAGTCATTCTACCCTAATTGTAAGTGCATGCTTCTATCTCTCTCAGTGGAGTTTAAGTATCTTCAAGACAAGGACTGTGATTAAGCTGTTTATAATTTTCCGTATGTGGACTTCAGTATAAATGCCTTTTATAGAATAAATAATGAATGAATTAATTAATTGGATCTATTTATTGATATATACAGAAACTGATATTTCAATTCTGACTTTCAGTGCATTTATTTTAAAAAACACTTTAAAATGTATTAAATAAAAGTCACAAGTTAAAAGCATCTGTTCCCCTACTCTACAGAAAATAATTGTTAGCATTTTGCTTTCTTTACTAAATTCATTCACATATCTGCACGTTTATAATTTAAAATAAAAACAGTATTTTAGAACTGCAGTTTTTATCATGTATATTTAAATGGAAAACAACAGCTATTTTTAACAAGCTGGCTACAGCCACCAAAATTCCAGCATAGGAGCAGGTTATTTTTATAGAAACGAACAATTTTTTTGTTTGGAAGAAACTTTCATGAGCCTTATAGTTATTCTAAGGAGAGGCTAGAGTAGATTGGAGAGACTGAGACAAATTGGCGTTAACTTGCTCAGTGAAACAATATAAAAGAGACTCCCCTTCTCACATTATAATAGAATTGCTGATTTTAGCTGGACGCATGGCTGCCTAAAATGAAAACATTTCCTAGCCTCTCATGGAATGTGACTAAGAGCTGCATAAAAAGATGTAAGATAAAGCTTCCTGTAAATGCCTGTAAGAGCTGGTGCATGCTTCTTGCCCCTTCCTCTTCATTCATTCCTTCATTCTGCTGCTAACAATGTGGTGTGATGGCTGGAACTCTACTTACATATCAACAATTCTATAATGACCTTTTCTGAACATTACTGTCTTACAAGTCTCTGTTTTGTGCAGGAATATTCCTAGAAATGGAATGCATGCTCAATGCATTTGATTGGCATTATCAAATTACACTCTAGAATAGTCGCAGCAAATTATAGTCACACAAACAATAGATGAATGTTCCAATTCAAAATATTCTAAGTATCACTGGACATCCCATGCATGAATCTTTGCTAGTTTCTAAGCAAAAGCATCTCACTGATATTTTAGCATGTATTTTTTGTATTTAGGGATTAAGTTAAATTTTATTCATAATTATGTCTTTTAGAATTTTTGTTCTTAGTCTTTTTCTTATATCAACATTTTCCTGGATTAGTTCACCATATTTTCCTAATAATTGAAGAAGTGCATAAATTTTTAATTACTTTTTAAAAGTTGAGGCAACATTAGTTCATAAAATTATTTAAGTTTCATGTGTACATTACATTTCTACCTCTGTATACCCTACAGCACGCTAACCATCAAATATTCAGTTTTCATCCATCACTATATAGTTAATCTCCTTTACCATTCTGCTCCTTCTCCTCTGATAACCACAACTCTGTCCTCTATAACTACATGGATTTTTGTTTGTTTGTTTGGGTTGGTCTGTTCATTTATTTTGTTTGTTTACTATATTCCACGTAGGAGTGAAATCATAAGGTATTTGTCTTTCTCCTTTTAATTTATTTCATTTAGTATAATACTCTCAAGGTCCATTCATGTCCAAATGGCAAGATTTCTTCTTTTTCTAGGATTCCATAGTATGTATATAGTACATATTCTTTACTCACTTAACTGTTAATGGGTATTTAGGTTGTTTCTATATCTTGGTTGTGGTAAATAAGTCTGTGCTGAATATAGGGATGTAATTCTCCTTGCCATTAAAGATGATTCTTTTTTCTAATTTGAAATTTGTCTTTAATTCTCATGGTACAGTTCAAGACCCAAACTTTAAAATTAAGTATTAAAATATGCTCCTATGAGAAACATTATTAGTAGAAGAGAGAACTTGGATTATTTATTGTTTTTAAAAGCCCTTATATTTATGTACATCTACACATACAGAAAGAGTAGAGACATTGGCCTTAATTTTAGATTTGAGTGGAATCGTCTAATTCATGTCAAAATAAATGCTGCATCCACACAGCTTAATAGAATCAGGAACTATTTCAGCAGTTGGCATTAACAAGACCTCACTACTCAAGAAAATTTTAGACTAGGCAGATAAATTTGTGACTATATTGCTTACTTCAGATACTTTCTAAAAAAACATTTCTCAGAACAACATACTGTTCAGACAGCCCTTTCTCAGAACAATAGATTTCTCCTTAGGGTAAGCAGCTCTCTTAGGGTAATAGGTCATTCAAACGGACAAACCTCTTGCTTATCAAAATACTTATACTCATCAAATCCCGGCCTCACTATGTTCACCAACCCTAAACAATTCTGCCATGAACTTCACCCAGTACTAATAAAATTTCTACATCAGTGAACTTAGACCTGCCTAATACCATATCATAAAACCTTAAGAATATATGGCCTCGATGACCCCACCTGCCACACACACTTCATAAGCAATACCAAAAATATACTGAGGTGACAAATTGAAGTCTCCCATACTGCAGTAGGTGATAAGATCAGCTTACAAAGAATGACAAGTCATTGACAGTTGATTTGGTGGAATTTTTGAAGAGTTGGAAGTAGACCCTATGAATTAACTCTCCAGGACACGGAAACTGCCTATGTGATTATTCTTTCCTACTTAACTCTCCTTCTCAGTGACTTCCTTTATCATGTCTTTTGATGTCAGAGGACGTTTTCAATTCTAGTCACTAAGAAATCCACACATCCCTTAAGGATAGTCTGTATTTTTCTTTGACTTATTTTGCCTCCTTTCCATCTTTGACTCTAGCACAAGTTGTCGGTCATTCAGCTCCATTAAGACCTGTTTTTGAATGTGGGTGGAACGGTGGAGGAGTCATAAGGAGAGTGGAAGACATACAGCTGACCAAAATTAACTTTTAATAAAATTATATTTCCAGTTAGTTATCCTGTAAAAGAGGGTCTTTTTCTTCCTCTGTCTTGGTTCATATGATCAAATTTTTAATCCTAGTGGATGAATTTGAGGAAAGAACAAAAGCTACATCCCACTCTATGTGGTATTGTCCAGGAGATCTTGTGGATCCTGCATCTCTGAGCAATTGGGTAGGCATTGAGAGAGGCACAAACCACTTTCTTCAAATTCCACAAGCTGGAATGTTTCTTTCTATCATTAAGCAGTAAAGTGTGTGTCAGAGTCAACTTTCAACTTTGATTACAGTTCAGTGTTACAGCAAAGAAAACCACCTGGATTTTACAACAAGTAGATTGCTAATTTGGCTTGTCAAAAGCATTATGATTTTTTAAATGAATATATTTCATAAGTTTATAAAGATCTTCCTAAAATTTCCCTCAATTTTACTTTACACACAATTGTAATATTTTCTGAGTTTTATATATGTCAGATCAACTGACTACTTTTAGCATTTTCAACAAGAATATAATTCTTATTTTATCATGTCTCATCATTCATGTATCAAGGTATAATTGTTGTGTTCTGTACATATAAAATTTTTTTTTAATGTAGATGTCCTTTCAAGCATTCTTCACTGAATTTTTCAGAGGGAAATAATATTTTATAACTAAGTAGTATTTTATAACTTCAGTATTTTCTAACTAAAATTTTTTAATATTTTATCCATTAGATATAAATCTAGTAAAAATATATAAGTGATTCATACTACTTACACAAGGATAAATAGCTTACTTTTTAAATTAATTATTTATAAATATATCCAGGTATTCTACTATTAGAAAACACACTAAATTTTACACTAAGATAACCTTTGAGGTTGCTATATTTAATATTATGGCTGTTAACTTTTTAAAAAAGAAGTGAAAAAAGCAAAGTTTTACAGAAACATATTTACAAATCTTAGTCCAAATTTTATATACCTTGAGGTTTATCATATAATATTTTACTTTATAAAAGTCTTAGTTATAAGATATCTCTTTTCTTTTAATCTTACTAAAATGCAATTCATTGGTCACAGTTATAAACCTATGTTAACATTCAACTCAATATTGAAAACCTACTATGTGCAAAATGTCCTGCGATAAATATAAATTAGAATCAAATCAGCTCTTGATTCAAGGAACTACGTTGTATGAAAAACGGCTGTTAGCCAAGAAAGCATTGATAAATAAAATGTCGCAGAAGATGATAAAGTAATTTGGAAATCTCAAATTTATGGTGAAAGTTGAGAAATTAGATTTAGACCTTACTTTAGAGAATACACTGGACCTAAGTGAGTGGAGTTAAAAGGATACAGGTTGCAGATGATGGACTGTGGAATGAGAATGTTAAGTTTCACAGTGCCTTCTGAGAATGGGAAAGGGTACTCCCATCTTGTCTCCAAAACATGTTATTACTGATTTTTTTTGGTTAACTTGAAATGCATTTTATAAACTGGTTTTTGATAGTGAGGTTGTCCTTTGCATCTTAAATGTTCTACAAAGCACCCAGGGAACATTGCACACTCAGTGGGAAGGAAGGAAAGACACATAATTTACATAATTAAGCAAAGCTGGAATGTAGAGCATGTGTCAAGAAACTAAGACAATAAATCTGAAAATGATTAGGTTACATCATGGGGAACTATGGATTGTATCACATTAGATGCCTCAGCTAACAAGATAATTGTTGGAATAATAATGCATTGCAATTGGCTTTATAACCAGATATGTTTCTGTTCAAAAGGTTAGAAAGTTGTCACTACAAGTTGTCCTTTCCCCTCATCTGGTCACACACCCAAGTACTAAGGAGCCCACTGGGGATGAGTGAGATTACTTGACAGAAAAGGATTTCGGGTATCACTCTTTTACAAAGAGGATGTTTGCTTTAGCTGTTAGCTAACTCAAGAATTCTTTATATATTCCTTATTTATTTTGCAATTAGTCTCTGAGTAAAATCACATGTTCTTCCCAGGCATTTCAGCCATCTGCATGACAACTTCACTTCATAGTTGTAGATGGTCAGCCATTGCCACTCTCTGCTTTGTTTGTTTTGTGTTAGCAAATCATAGCCTTATATATACAGAGCATAGATCTATGCAAACATTACCCAGACATAACTGAATAATGAGAAGATGAGGTAATAGGAGGTGCACAGGCATTCCCTCTGAAATTTCTACAAAAGACTACTTCTACAGGAAGCTAAAACTGTTTTAAGGGCTTGTGCCTGACCTGGTGCCCCTTATAGGCAACGGGGAGGAATTGACATTTTTCAAGCAGGAGAATAATATGATCAGAACTGAACACTGATGAATGCAATTTGGCAGCAATGTCAAAGTTGAATCAGAAAGAAAATATAAATTATTTAAATAGACCAAGTATAAAGTAATGAAAGCCAGCAAGAGGCAATGAAGGACATTTAAGAGGCAGGTTTAGAATGCACAGAACACTGCAATTAATTTGAGGGAGAGGCAGTAAGTAAGGAAGAAATAACTAAGTTTCCAACTCTCAGTGGCTGGGAAATATTCAGTCTATAGACGGAGGAATTCAGGAAAAAGAAGTCATTTTGAGGTGGAAACAGTCAAAATTGGGTTGTACCCAAGAGGGAATATAGATAAGTATGTCCAGAAGATGAAGGAAAATTAGATCTGATTTATAAAAGAAAGATGAGAACCAGAGATTTAAAGGTACAGATTCGTTTCACATGCACAGATGACAGTTCCCCAATAGTAAAATATATGGTGAATCCATTAGTAAGTAAAAAGTTTATATTTGAGAAGAAAGCACATAGTTACTGTTGCTCTTTAAAATATGTCATACTAACCTTCAAATAAATTTATCTTCCTTATTAAAACTATAAAGATAATGCCAAATTCTTTACAGTAATATTGGAATAAGAAATAAAATAAAAATATAAATGGGACTAACAAGCAAGTTTAATTTGGGGAAGTTTTCGTTGGTTACTCACAGTGTAGAATAGCTTAGAAAACAAAGTCAGAATAAATTACTCTCAAGTTTCAAGTATTGATGCCTATTATGCTTGCTTACGTCAGCAAATCTTTCAAAGGTCTGAATCAGAGTCGTTGAATCAAAGTTGGTAGATTAATGAGGAAAACTTCTATAGAATTTTATTTTAAATCAAGTACACATAAAACATTGCATACGTATTCTAGCATTTTGAACCAAAAGTTCAATGTTTACTGGCCTTAGGCAAATGCTCAATACCTTCCAAAAGTATTAGGTACACGGTCAAGAAGAAAATTCACTCTCCATTGGAGCCTCCTTAATCAACACCTGTCATATTAAATCCCTCATCTATTTCCCCTGTTTAGAAAATTTAGGTACTAATCTTAATGTGAAAGTTCAATATAAAAACTACATATTATATATGAAGCTGGAATTGTGGTAAATACAGCAAGTCAAGGAACAGTTATCAACCATACTTAATTTATTTTTGAAATTCAGACTTTTTATAAATTACGAAAATTTAGAGTCAATGTATATTATAATTGGAAGGGAGAGTCCTAAGAGATTATTTACACTAAAAGATATGTCCCAAAACTCTTGGGAACCATGGAAGGAGCTGGAGTCACTCCAAAAATGTTTATTCAAACTTATTTTGAAAACCTCTGGTAATATACTATATGCACACTGAAATATCATGTGCTAAATATTAATACATTATTTATCATTAGTTTTGACCTTATGCTATGGGGATTATTCAACTTGGAAAGGAACCTGAGATAAAACCTTTCCTGAAGTGCTTGTTTAATTTAAGAGTATGAAGACTGTAAGTTCAACTTTAAAAATATTACCACATTGCAGAGGTATCAGGCTGAATTTGGGATTCCCTACAAATTTCTGACATGGATAAGTTTAAACTGTTTAGCATTTGAAAGGAAACACACAAGAATAAACATAACAAAGGATAAATAAACAAAACAGAAATAACAAAAATGATAAAGTTAACTTATCTTTAACTCCCATTTTTTAATATGGTCAGTGTAACTGACATTCTCACTGATTGACTTTATAAGCTATAAATTTTACACATAAAACTTAAATATAAAAATCTGCTTTCAATTTTGAACATGTGGTCACCTTGCCTTCTATAGGTATTAATCTTAATCATTTTGGGCTGTTGTAGCAAAGTGCCATAGACTGGGTGACTTATAAATGACAGACATTTATTTCTCACAGTTCTGGAAGCTAGAAGTCCAAGATCAGGTTACAGCACAGCTGGGTACTAGCAAGGACACTCGTACAGATTGCAGAGAGCTAACTTCTTGTATCCTTATTTGGAGGAAAGAGAGCAAGCTATCTCTCTGGCCTATTCCTACAAGGACAGTAATCCCATTCATAAGGGCTCCATTCTCTTAATTACCACCAAAAGGCCTCACCTCCAAATGACCCAGTTACCTCCCAAAGTCCCCAGCTCCAAATACTATCACATTAAGAACTAGGTTTCAACATATGAGTTTTGAGGAGACACAAATATTCAATCCACAACCATATTTGATTAGTAGTGTCCAACAATGATATTTTATTTATCTCTGTTGCTACACCATACCGTAGATTACTAGTGCCCTCTTTACCATTGGAAACAAAGTTATTAGTGCCTTTTTTTTTTCAAACCCAGAACCAACTCAAAAAACTCATCACTAAGATTCTATTCTTCTAGAAACATTCTTTGAAACAAAATCTGTATCAGTCAGTATTCTATGAAAGAAACAGAATTTTATATATATATATATATTTTTATATATGTATAATGTATATATATGTGATGCGAATGTATATGTATATGTGCGTGCGTGTGTGTGTGCACATGTATAAACATACATATATAGCGAGAGAAAGAAATTTATTTCAAAAAATTGGTGTGTGCAACTGTAGAGAAGGTCTGAATTCTGCAGGACAGGATGGTGTGCTGGAAACTCTCAAAGAGGAGCAGATACTGTAGTCCACAGGGAAAGTTTACTCTTCTTCAGGGAAACCTCAGTTTTGTTCCTAACATCTTTCAACTGATTGTATGAGGCCTACCTAGATTATCAAGGATAATCTCCTTAACCTAAAGTCAATTGATTGTAGATGTCAATCACATCTACAAAATATCCACACAGTAACACTAGACTAGTGTTTGGTAGAATAACTGAGGACTACAGCCTTGCCAAGTTGATATACAAAATCAGTCATGACAGACAGTTAAGAAAAAAGTAATTAAAAATAGATGGGACAAATAGAAAATAAGTAACAAGATGGGATACTTAAATGTCACCTAGTAGTAACTGTATTCAGTGAAAAAGTCTAAACATACTATTTAAAAGGCAGATACTGTCAGACTAGATATTAATAAGACCAAATGATAAGTTGTCTGTAAGAGACAGCCATTAATGAAAAGTCAGATACAAATTAAATGTGGAAAAAAAAAGAAAATGCTTACAATGCAAAACCATATACCAAGAAAGCTATATTAATGTAAGAGAGACTATATTAATTTAAGGTGATACAAACTTCAGGAGAAAAAATATTACTAGAAATAAAAAGGAACATTTCCTTTTTTTTCTTATGTTATCTGAATTCCATCTCAATTATTTATTTATTTTTTTTAATATTTTTTATTGAGTTATAGTCAGTTTACAATGTTGTGTCAAATTCCAGTGTAGAGCACAATTTTTCAGTTATACATGAACATATATATATTCATTGTCATATTTTTTTCTCTGTGAGCTACCATAAGATCTTGTATATACTTCCCTGTGCTATACAGTATAATCTTGTTTATCTATTCTACATTTTGAAATCCCAATCTGTCCCTTCCAACCCCCTACCCCCTTGACAACCACAAGATTGTATTCTATGTCTATGAGTCTGTTTCTGTTTTGTATTTATGGTGCTTTTTTTTTAGATTCCACATATGAGCGATCTCATGTGGTATTTTTCTTTCTCTTTCTGGCTTACTTCACTTAGAATAACATTCTCCAAAAAAGGAACATTTCATAATGATAAAAATGTAATTTCATCAAAATCAATCATAAATATATATGCAAATAATAATAGATAGTAAAAATAAAGAAAAATAGAACCTAGGAGGAAAACATATATCCATAATTACAGTTAATTATTCCAAATTCCTCTTGCAAAACTGATAAGACAGCTAATAAGTAAGAATATAGAATACCTGAAGAACATTTACAAATTGTGACATATCCATACAATAGACTACTACTCGGGGGAAAAAAAGAAAAGAAAGAAAAAAAGATTTGAATTACTGATACATGCAACCAAATAAATGAATTATAAAAACCTTATGTTAAACTAAAGAACTCAGACTCAAAAGAGGACATAGAGTATAACCCCCCTTATTTGAAAGCTTAGAGAAGGAAATGAGTCTGTAGTGACAGGACTCACAGCAGTGCCTGAGTTGGGGAAGGGATGGATGAACAACAGTTGTGAGGGAATTTTCAGGGTGATGGAAATGTTTGACTGTTGTTATGATTACACAAGTGTATTCATCTGTCAAGACTCGTATAATTATGCACTTAAAATGGGTGCATTTTCCTCCTGACAAAGAGAACTAGATAGATCTCTGTGATACCTTAAAATTGAAAAGCATATGCAGAATGATGAGTATAATATATTTCTTTGTTGTAAAAATAGGTGTGATATTGTAGACACTGGTAGTATATAAACATAGAAAAAGAAAATCTTGGAATAACACCTAAGAAACTTTTCATTGTGGTTTTGTTTTCAAGAGAGGGTATCATCTCTCACATTAAAGCGTTTTGAATTTTTACTCATGTAAATGCATTGTTTTTTTTTTAATGATGTTATCTGGACAAGGCATCATGAGGTGCTTTTGCTTTCATATTTTTCTGTATTTCAAAGCTAATAAACATTATTAAAGCATAAATCACAGGTGAACCACAGAATCATTACAGCAAAACAAGTGTTTATTTCTAAATCAATAACTAGTCAAAAATGTTTATAGTAGAAAACTTCAACTAATTTACAAAACTATGAGGCCAATTCCTAATCACTCAAATATAAGACATCTGAAAAGAACTGCCATAATTGGAAAATATTATTAAATTAGAAAAATCAATTCGTTTTCAAGATATCAAACTACATAAGGTAGAGTACAACTGCGTATTAACTAGTCACCAGATAGTTATCTTGCTGCCTATTTTGTTTCACTATAATCTAAAAACAGTTCTAACTGCATATTCCCTTTACTGTTTCATATGACTTTGTTATAAATATGGTTTTGGTGTTTTGCTATTATTTAGTTTCTTCAAAAATTCACTTCATGGAGTTAATTTCTGAACAATGTAGCTTCACAAAGGAAGCCAATTTTTTTTTTATCAGAAAGACCCAATAATGGTGAGATTAATTTTTAGCTCATTTCCTAGAATAGAAACATTCTTAGTTCTATTCACACAACAAATATAATTTATTTTATAACTTTCCAATTTAATGCACATGTCCCTCACATTAACAGACAACTAGAAATAACATGAACAGTATATCAGACCTGGATTCAAGAAAATCAGCTGCTTTTTTTCTGATGGCTCTGCCTGCCATTTTGTTCTCTGTTCTAGGTATCTGCAGTAGAAGTACACAGAACTCGTTCCTTTCCTCACTGAGATCCTGGGAGGACTCTGGAGAGCCTATGCATAAACCATTTTGCCTCATTCAGAAGAAGGGGGCTTTATATAAAGAGAGCCTCATTATTATTTACCCTACAATGCAGAACATGTTGCATGACAAAGTCTGCTTCCCAAAGAAATCAGCCATACCTACTTTCTATTCAAAGGGTGAATGAATTATGGTTGAGCAGGAGCACAAAAAAGTTCTATCAGTAAATACTGCTTTGAAATACTGCCCTTAGTGATCATATAATTAAAATTTGGCTCCCTTTTCCCATTTTAACTCCAACACTACAAAATTTCATACAAACTGACAATCACTCTTTTGCCAGTATGCAAATGCAAGTAATACAATACAGCGAAATTATAGTTGGAAAAGAGTTTTGCTGCATAACTAATTTACTTTACTTTCAGTGCGCCTGGTAGACACATAACATCTTCTGTTTTCCTCTGCAAGGTTGAGAAATGCAGCTTTTAACATTAGGTCTGACAAGAGTGCAAGAGATTAGAAATGGCAACACTGGACTCTTTCCCTCATCTCTCTCTTACTGCACATGGGACTAATCCCCTCAGCATAAACAAAACACACATCAAAGCAAGGGGCTTTAGACATAAAAATAAATGAACTTTAAAGGGAGATTTTTGTGTAGAATATGTAATTTCTACACGATCCCCAAATGCTCAAAGCATTAAAGACAAGTAATGACATTTCAACATTAGTGGGAATCAACTTGAATTGACAACACTCAAGCCTCCTCATAGTACTAATCACAAATGTCCAGCATATTAATATATAACATGTGAAATTCATGCATCACTGAGCTGTCTCTACTTTTGTTTATACATCTTTTGGGTTAAAAGATTATTAATATTGAAGAAGATCATAATATTTGGGGAAAGGAAATGCTATTTTTATGATTCCCAGATTATATCTTCTATTTGAATTAAAACAGTAAGTGGCATTTTGTTGTCAAGTGGTGAATGGTGTTCCTCCACAGACAGGAGATGTCAAAGAGGAAGGGATAAGAAGGGGAAAGACGAGCAAAAACAACAAGGGTTTTAGTTAAACACGTTTCTGATAGAGCAAAGAAATCTGCTCTTGAGACATTTCATTTCAACCTCGTAGCATAAAAATCACATGTATCCTGACAGTCACCTGTCCTCTCTTTTAAAGTCCAGGGACAGAGAAGAGTTATTTAACTAAACTTACATTGACTTTCTATTAGAAATCTAATGGATTTCAGAGGTTTCTGCATACCAGACCACTTGGGTAAAAATCTAGTAGACAAAGATAATTGCCATATTTGAGAGGCTCTAAGTCAGTGCTTCTTAGATGTTAGCGCGCCTAAGAATCTCCTGGAGGGCTTGTTAAAACCCAAACTGCTGGGGACCAGGTTTGGGTTTGGACATGAGAACCTGCATTTACATAAAGCTCCTAGGTGATACTGATGCTGCAAGTTTGCAAGTGACACTGAATAGCACTGCTCTTGTCACCGTTTTGCAATACTTATGTCCATGTACATTGAATGAATACCAACAGTAAGTTCTGTTTTATTTTAAAATACCCACAGAGTCAGATTCAGTCTATAAATTTTCAGTAAAACTATCTTTCCTCATATAGATATTAATGACAACTAGGAAAACTGAAAACTTTATTTTTCAGGTTCATGATTCTAAACAAGGATCTCAGCTTTATAACATACTTAGATGGTACATAAATGGGCTTCACATAAAGATGACCTTTATAAAAAGTAAGAAAAATACTCAGTATTGCATAAAATGTTAAGGTCCCATATTCACCAGTGGTCATAGTTCTATCTCTCTATTTGCTAAATGTGTCCCTTCTAACAAAAGTAGTCTACAGGTCTTATTATATTGGGAGGATAGAGGGATCAGAATTGTGGCATACTCAAGAAGTCTCAAATCTAAATTAAGCATTGTTATAATTTTAAAGTGACTATTCTAAAATTACTATATGAACTTTGTTATTTATCCACCATAGCAGTCTGGGTTCGACTGGGGACTAGAAACTCCACAGCAAGGGGCATTTAGTATAATGAATGATTATCTATAATAAAAGAGCAACTGTGAGGTATAAGAAATCTCCTGGAGTCATGGGGGAGAGCACCCAAGGAAGGACAAATCAGGCCTCTTGGAGAAGGTGTGGTTCAGCCACCAAATAGCAGAGAGGTTCACTGGTTTGGCCTGGCCAGGCCAGAGCTGCTCTGGAGTCCCTGGACAAATGATAGACCACCCTCTGGAATGCAGAGAATCAGCAACTAACAGCAAGGGCATAGAGTAGAAATCTGGGTACCAGTAGGGCAAGGAGGCCTTTAGACTGTGCAGGACACAAGGGGAGCAGCTGCAAGCAGGCTATGTGGTAATTTCAGAGGAGTCCAGGTGCTGGGGACTTGGACAGGTGGCCTTTAGAGTTCACGCTGTGCAGGGGGCCTGATTTCAGTATCCAGCGGACTGTGGAAAAGTTATCCTCTCCAGGCTAACACTGCTAAGTCCCACAAAAATTCCTTCTGGGCCTGTGATGTTTTTGCTCTCACATTCTCTCCTCTCCCTTCAACATCTCTTGTTTGTGGAGGAACACCATTCACCACCTGACAACAAACATGCCACTTACTTTTCTAATCCAAATATAAAATGCAATTTGGGAATCATAAAAATAACATTGCTTTTCCTGTAACATTTTAGCATTTGTCAATGCCATAACCTTTTAAGCCAAATGACATATAAACAAAATCACCAAAAGCTTAGTGATGCATATATTTCACATGCACATAATTAATATGCTGGACATCTGTGACTATCAATTTGAGGAAGCTTGGATGTTGTCATTCAAGTTGATTACTGCTTATTGCATTGAGTTTCTCCATCTTCATTTCAAACTTTTGGGTTTAAATTTGCTATTTTTTTTTTTTTTTACTTCCTTAACTTGTAATCTCAGAAACCTAGATCACTGATCTTAAACTTTTCTTCCAACATAAGTATGTAAAGCACAGATTTTCCTGAAAATATTGCTTTTGCTGCAACCCACAGATTTTAATAGGTTTTGTTTTTATTTTTATTTATTTTCAAGTATTTTCTTAGTTTCCTTATAATTTCCTCTTTGACCCATGAGTTGTTTAGAACTACTATGTGAACTTTCCAAATATTTAAGGCTTTCTAGATACAATTTTTATTAATTTCTGATTTAATTTTTAGTTTCAGAGAACATACTTTGATTTCAATTCTTTTAAATTTATTGAGATTTTTATGGCGAAGCATATGTTCTATCTTGATTAATGTTCCATGTGCAATTGAAAGTAATGTGTATTCTGCCATTGCTGGATGCAGTGTTCTATAAATGCTAATTAGGTTAAATTGGTTGATTGTGTCATTGAAGTATTCTACGTACTTCCTGACTTTCTGTCTGCTTATTCTATTACTGATAGAGGAGTACTGAAATTACCAGTTTCAATTGTGGATGTATCTATATCTCATTTCAGGTTTGTCAGTGTTTCCCTCATGTGTTTTAAACCTTTTATTTTTTGTACATACACATTTAGGCTTATTATGGTTCTTAATTAATTTACTCTTAGCATTGGGAAATGTCACCTTTATCTTTGGTAATGTTTCTTGTACTAAAGTCAACTCTGCTTGACATTAACATAGGTACTTCAGCTTTTTTATTATTGTAGTTTGAACATAAGTATAACTTTTTCCATTTCTCTACTTCCAGATCATCTGTGTCTTGAGGATTAAAATGCATTTCTTATTGAGAGTAGACAGTTGGGCACCGTTTTGTTTTATACATTTATGAATCAGTGCCTTATAATTAGGGTGTTTAACTAATTTATATTTAATGTGATTATTGAAATAGCTGAATTTAAATCTACCTTGCAATCAGTCTTATATTTATCTCATAAGTTATTTGTTTTCTTTTCTTCACATGATTTGGATTAATTGAGTATTTTTGGTATAAAACCAAGAGAAATCTCTAGCTTTCTTTTAATTGCCTTGTATGAGGTGATCTATTGACAAATATGCATCTTTAACTTATCAGTCTCCAACATTATCCTTTTTGGTAACATTGTCATAAATTTTGCTTCTTACATCACAAACCCCATTCAGATTGCTATTACATTGCTCTATAGATGATCTTTCAAAGTAATCTTAAAAAATAAGAAGACAATAAAGCCTACTACATTCACCCAACATGCACGTCTACAGATCTCCTTTACAACTGTCTAATTTAGTCCTTCTTTGTCATGACCTGAGTGCTCTTTGGAATTTTCTGAATTCTTAACATGATCTCTCTATTCTGATTGACCAGATTCGAGGCTCCCTTAACCTTGTTCTAGTTCTGGTAACTATTTAGTTTGACCATCCCTTATGATGGATCATCTTCATTTGTCATTATTTGCATGAACCTGTGGATTCTTAACCATTCACATGTGCAGTTTAGCACTCAAAGACTCTAGAAGATCCTTATGTGGATTTCTAGAGTTCTTTTTCTGCATAGTGTAAGCAAAAAATAAGCCAAATTTTACTTTTTCCAAAAAAAAAGACTTTAGATCTATTTAAATCTAATAAATCCATACTTAATATATACATTATTTTCTTCATTATTTTTCTATCTAATTCTTATAATGCCACAAATAAAAGAAAAGGTATGAGTTAGGAGGATATGGCAGTAATTCAGGTGAGAAACAGCAATGTCTTGGAATAGGATGACAGTAGCAGAGATGAGAAGTGCTTGGATTTTAAGTATTATTTTGAAGTATTGCAAAATGGAAAATTGATGGATTGGGTGTGGATTATTACAGAAGGAGATGAGTCAAGGCTAACTACACTGTTTTGGCCTGATTAACTGGTAGATTTGCATTGTCATCTACCAAGGTAAAGCATCATGGGAGAAGCAAGTTTGGAATGTAGAACTTACGAGTTTGATTTTGGAAAACTTAAGTTTAATAAATCAACTAAGCATATAAATGGAAATACATCAAATTAGATATATGAATCTGGAGTTCAACAAAAAAGGTTAGTGCTGGAAATAAAAAGTTGAGACCTGTCAATGTGTACACAGTATTTAAAGACATGAAGCAAGATGTAACCACTTAATAAAGTTTGTATAAATACACCGATAAGTGACCTGAGAGCAGAGTCCTAAGCCACATCAATATTTAGGGAATGGAGAGACAAGAGGAACTAGCAACAGAGACTGAGAAGTGGTCAATTAAGTAAGAAAAAAAGTGAAGGAGTAGTGTCCTGCAAGACATCTGAGGAAAGTGTTCCAAAACAAATACAGATCAACTAGGTCAAATATCATAAATAGCTTTGACTACTTTGAGATGTCATGGCCACTTGACTTGGTAGAGTTTATAAATGATAGTGAAAATACCTGTTTCCATGACGTGAACTGACAAAAGTCTGAATGGAATGGATTAAAGAAGAAATACAAACAGAAAACGTAGAGTCAGCTTATAATGACAACCCTCCTGAAGAGTTTTGCTATAAAGAGAAGCACAGAAACAGAGTGGAAGCTGTAAGTATTGGGGACACAGCAGAAGCAGTATCCTGGAATAATAAATGGCAAGAAATGGGATTCAGAGCAAAGGTGGAAGGAATGAATGTAGGAGCACTTTAATCACATGATAGGAAAGAAGGAAGTGGAGATACAGATAAAATAAGTTGGTAAATCTGATGATGAAGTTTGTGTAAGTTTTCTTACAGTCAATATTATCTTTGCGATCGAACAGGATGGAATATGAAATAATTTTAAAGTTTATTTAGTAGTTTCCAGGAGTACAAAGTGAAGGAAGGTGATTCTGGCTAAGCACATGACTTTCAAAGGCCTAAAGCATGACACCTCACCACCTGCTGGACTCTGCAAACACAGGCTTATAACTTGAAGACAATGTTGACCTTTGGTAGGAATTCTTAAATTCTTTAACATTCTGAAATTACTTTAAAGTAACTTCGAAATAAAAATTTTTAAAGTTGTCAGGGAAGTATCTTAAGATATTCTTATGAGTGACAACCCTTATATTTTATGGAAAATATAATTAATGCAACCTAAGGTGTTTTAAAAATAATTATTAATCAGAATAGAGTATGTAGGGAAATACTTTGCCTAATTTCAAGAAATTTATATAGTTTGGTTATACGTGAGATAGTCTTTTATCCTTGAGCAGGTTGATAGAGGCTGAGAAATTCTCCAACCAAATCTCCATATAATTTTTGAAGGCAAATTATACAGCTAAGGTAAAAGGGAAGAGAACACAGATGTTGCCCTGTCAGTAATGAAATTGAAATAAATGAGATCTGAGGAGAACCAGATGAAATAAAGTCTGTCTCCTGACTCCTCTCTGTTAGGGTAAGAGGGTTAACATGAATATTTGGGTCAAGATGGAAGATGATGAACAATCATAACTAGATATGCATTGGTTATATTCTCCTTACTTTGATTCTGTTTAAAGGGAATAAGTAATGATTTATAATGTATTCAGCGAGTGCACTTTTGCTGCTAGCTTATAATTCCTAAAGGAACTGACTAGTGATGACAGCACATCCCACAAAACTACCATTCTCTATTTGCTTGTTTCTTTGGGATTTTGCTATTTAATATGTTTGTTTGTTTGTTTAAGATAAAAGTACACATCCTAAAGGATTTCTTTTCATCAAATATATCCATAGGATGTTCACTTTTGCATTTCCACTTGGGAAAGAGTTATATGTGTGGTGAGTTAAACAAAGGTAAATGGAATTAAACATAGAGAGTGTATTCTTGCGAAAGCATATGCTCAGGGACTGGGAAATCAACAAGGTCCCTGAAGTGAACAAAGCCTCCAGGATAACAAGAAACAGGCAGTTCCCATGTCACAATCACTGGAGCAGGGAATTACGGCATTTTGCCTAGAAATCAGTTGTAAAAAATAGTTATTTTACAAAGACCCACTCTTCATACATCAGGTATACTTAAAGCTAAAAAAAAAAAGAGAGAGAGAGTCTTTCTCATTCCTAACCTCAATAATGGGAAAATAATTATCTACCTAAGCAAAGAGAATGAGGTTTGAACTGGCCAAATCATTCAAGCTAGCAATACATTAGCAAAACACAGTTTTACCTGGATAACTGCTTTAATTCTCCCGTTCTTTTACATGATTGGAAGCCATAGTTTTAAAATTACATTGCAAAGCAATGCAAAATAAATTATCAAGGCAACATCAGCCATAACTTAATTCTTCACTACAAGATTGCTATGCAGTCTCCCATAGCTGTGCCTCATGCACTTTTCATCCAGTTTTCTAATACTGTAAGACATTCAGAAATATTTTTCCTATCTTCCAAATATTCTGTATCCCCTTCTCCAAAGATTTCCTAACAGTTAAACAGCTGTTGTTTAAAAACATAAGTTCATTCATAATTAACTTTGCCTACAGTTATTCATCAGATTTAATTTTTCTTACTGTTAATGAGAAAATAGTTATTTTATTTTTCTAACAATTACCACCTCCTTGGAGTTTGATCTCAATGTATATCTCCAAATGAACTTTTTTCTTTTCCAGAATTCTTTTAATTCTCACTATAATTAGTGTACCTACCATTAGATCTGTTAGTGTGCCCAAAAGATTATCTAAATCATTCCCTTAACCTATTATAATATATATTCATATTTACATGTTGTGTATGATTTTATTCTTTCTTTAAAACTTGATAGAATGTTTCTGGTAATAAAACTACAATTTCTGCTAAGAAGTATAACTATTTCCCAGCAGAATCTCTGACATCTCAATGATATTGATATTTACTGACATAGAAACTTCTTGTTTAAAACTGACTTTGTATTTTCATTTCATTGACCCAGTAGTATTATTTCCATGTAATTCTCCTAAATATCTACCCTGCAGGGCTAATTTTGGCCAGGATCCAGGCTTTTGATTTTTCTCAGATCAGATATAAGACTGTATATATCAAAAGCTGGGAAGACCAAAGGGAAAAGAGAGACAACACAAAAGAAATCCCAAAAGGTGTAGGAAATTCTATAAACAGCTTTGAGCCAAAGGCAAACAAATTGGCTTTTGGTTGATGATGATTATTTTGGAGGAGATATTTCTGGAGCTAAGATACAGAGAGAAATAAATTATTTTTCTCTGCATGTTTTCCACTTTCTCATCACTTCCACAGTATGTACTAAGCCAAGCAAAATATACTTTCTTGAACAATTAGTTCTTAAAAAGAGAAACCCACTTATTGGAAAACAGATGTCAAGACACTTCTGTATCTTGCATCATTCTCCCTAACTTCTCAGTAAGAGGAAAAGCTATTTCCTACTGATGGGGTTCCATAGGTTTAGGGGTATCATTAATGCAGATAATGAAACAGTTGATATAAAAGAAAAAAGCTCTTCTAAACTTAGTCTAGATGCCTGATCATCACTGGGTCCTCAAAGTTATTTTCTGAGTAAGGCCCCTGAATCAGAAAATATTAGGTTTGTTAGTGTTAAAGAAAAAATTATTCTGACATTTATTGAAGTGGTAACAAAGACTTGATTCAGGGCAATTGCAATTGATGTCAAGACTATCATAACAGGGAAAAAATATGGCTCAATTCTAAATACAGCAAAGAGAGCTATGGATTTATAATCAAGGAATGGAGTGAGGGAGTCAGTATATTGAAAGTTATTAAACAGAGACATCAATAGTAGGGGGATTGTTGCTAAAGGCAGGTCAAGGACTTAAACATCAAAGGTGGAGGATGAGGAACTTGATCAGATACCAATGGTCTTCAGTTATTAAGGGTAGGAAGATTCTCACTCAACTGACTTAGCAGAACTCTTGCTAAAACTGGGTAGTGCAAGCACAGCAAGGACAGAACAGACACAGCAGTCCAAGACTGAAAAGAGGGCTCAGAGGAGTCTAACTAGCTTTCTTAGGAGAGAGTCTTTGCCAGTAGTATGATTTAGAAATTCCAAACTGACAGGGGCTTAAGCAAATAAGAGATTCTTTTTTCTTTAATTGAGGCACAGGGCTAAAATAAAGCTCTGACTTTGGGAAGATAAACTCATTCTAGCTTGTTGCTAGAACATGTCTTACAACTCATGGTCCAAAATGGCCAACTAAAAATGAAAGTTTTCTGCTCCTCTTCCCACTCGCCGCACGTTGAACACGCAAAAGACTTTGTGGCTCATCTCTGCTCCATGTATTGCTAGCTTGGATGGCTCTACTATTGCTGGATTATTCAATATGGCTTCACATACTCATCAAGTTGGGGTGGGGTGTGGGGGGTTGGTGCTGTTTTCCGACTGGTGCAGCTTTGTTCTTCTCCAAGAGCCTCTCTCCCTTGTGATCTCTAATTCCCCAGAGGTTTTCTCTCTTTATGTAACTCCCCCTTGCAGGAAATTCTGGACTTCTTTACACAAAGGCTGGTTTACAGAAAATAAAAGTGGAAATAGAAGATCTCTTAACACGAGGGCCATAAGTTATACTATGTCATTTCTAACACATTCTTTTTGTCAAGTGAAGTCAAGGTCAGCCTACACTCAAGAGGAGAGGAAATGGACTCCCCCACTAGATGGGAGGAATATTATGCATATGCAGGAATAAAAGTAATTGTTGGCAGCCATCTTTGTAGACAATCCACCGCAGCTAATCTTTAAGCCTTCATGTTCACTCAACAAACTACTGTAATTTGCCACTTTTGCCTATAGGTAGACTTTTGGGACTTTTTTATCATCTCCTCTTACAAGTTGTGACCCAGGCCAGAACCTCTTCATACCCTTTATGTTTGGCCAACACAGTATCTTTGGATTGATTTTGTCCCTCCCAATATGGATTTATCTTTCAAAAACTGTTTCAAAATATGTGTATATAATGATTAATGAATGTCTTAATATCAAATTCCAGTATATAAATTCCTATTAATATCAGGTACCATGACAAAACATGACAGAAATGAAATAAGTAGTGAGGCATATGTGAATGGAAAGTGATTCCCAAAATTCTTAGTATCCCATTACAAAAGCTTAAGATTAGGTCCCCCTTAGAGAAATACAGCAAATAGCAAATTATTCAAACTGATGAGAATTTTAAACCCATCACCAAAAAGAAACATCTCCCCTGAATTACATTCTGTACAGAGCATATTTGCAATATTATCAAATCCTGGGATTGTTTTCAAAAAAGGACATCAATACTGGCAAGGTGGTCACTGGAATAATCTTAAAAGTATGTGTTATTAGGAAAATAGACATTTCAATTTGTGTAGCAGCAGAGTAAAGAGAAAAAGTTAACCATCTTCTTATTTGTAGGTTTGCATAAATAGCAGTATTTTGTATTGTTTCAGAAAGTTAATCAGCAGAACCAGTGGTAGAAATTTCAAAGTATATCTTCTCTCAAATTAAGGAACAGGTTTTGGAACAACAAAACCACGAAACAGGGTATACTTCAGTCATAGGAGGTGTATACTTAATACCTGGCACAGAGTAGATACTTCATATAATATTTCTTAATGAAATTGTGAATGGCCATCTAAAAGGGCAAGATGAAAAAAGAATTTCTCAGTGAGCCATAGGAAGGAATAAGAAAAATCTCCAAAGTCCTTGACAACTCTGAAAAAGTAAGGGGGGAGGGGTGGGCAGACTGCCTTTGAATCTTTATTTAAACAGGTTTATCAGTGAAAGAAACTGAACAGTCATGTTGTAAAACTGCCAAATATTCTGCCAGCCAGGACCATTGAGGAAATTACAGCACAATTCCAGAGCCACAGCCATAAAAATGCACACTGGAGTGGTAATGGCATTTTATTTTACTATCATTTTAGCTCGTCTCATTTTTTTCCTTAGATGTATTTACAGTAATGTGTATGTCTTTTACACTTCTATTCAGTTTTCATGCTTACTAGGTTTATGTGCTCCAGGCTAATCATCATATGTCCTTAATTTTCTCTATATTAAGTTCAAGTAGGGACCAAATAAATGTTAACTCAGGATTACTTTGGAGATACTTTATCTCCAATGATTATTTGATTTTTTTCCACAACCTTATACACTAAACCAATATCTCAAGACTGGTAATTTAATATAAGATGACACTATTATTATGGATGTATAAACACATACACATTCACACATGTACATACATAGCCATATTTTCAAGTAATTTCACAGAGGAAATAGATTCTATCTTTCCTCAGTATCTACCATTGTAGATATTAATTTAATAGTGAAATTATCCATAATAAATTTCAGGAAAAAATGTACCCCTCAAAGCTCATGGAACTCTTAGTCTGAAACAATTTTTAAAACTACAGAAGTCTGCAGTAAAGTAAATAAATAGGTATTTGAGAAGTGCCAACTCCATCTTTCACATGTATAGTTCACCTTTCATCAGAGGGAAGTGATCCTTAGGAAGATAACTAAGAATCTTTACTTTTATGGGTGAGTTTTATAATTCCAGTCCACCATACAGTTAGGCATGGATAATGCTATTTCTCAGACCCATAAAAATAATACCAGTTATCAATCTTTACTAAGTCTGATGCCTATTATTAATATTTCAAATGAAGTTTTTTGAGTCATGTAGAAGTTTCTCTCTTCTTTCCTGTGAAAGGATAGCATTTTTAAATTCACTTGACAGGTCACTGGCCAAGTACCACTTATGATAATGTCTTTATGGAAGTGATATTTGTTTTACCCACCAATAATTTATCATTCTTGTTAATAAATTCCCATTAAAATAATATTATTTTCTTGAAGTTGAAATTTTTAAAGGAGAATAAGACAGTTGTATTGACCTATTCATTTCTTCTATTAAAATTGACATCTTGACATGCATGAATCAGTCATTTATGGGCCATAAGAAGCATCAATAGGCCATTGGATAATATATAAGAAACATACTAAAAAAAAAATTAATGGATATAAACCTCATTTAAAGTATAAATTAGTCAGGAATCAAAAAAAATAAAGGAGTTATTAAGTAATTTTAGTATGGTGGTTAATAACATGGCCTTTGACATCAGATAAAACAACTCTGTTTCTTTCAAATTATATGACCTTGAATAAGTTCACGTCATTGAGCCTTAGTCATTTTAAACATCAATATGAAAAATGACACTAAACTACAGGAAATTATACACATTAAGTAAGATAATGTACATAAGCTGATAAACACAGAAACTGGAAAATAGTAAGTTATAAATACATGGCAGCTATTATTATTAGCATCATGTCAAAATTACAGGATTCCTAGATCGACTGAGTAAAATCATCCAGCTGATTATGAATACAAAATAAGTTGAAAGATTACTAATTTAAGTTAGGTCACCTGAGATAGTCAGTTTTTGCTTGACACACCAAAATACAGCATCTATATTTCACTTATGGTCATAGCTAATTTAATAAACTCCTTCAAAGACATTTACTCAGCTCCACTCCTGATTTCACAGGCCAGAGATCAGTTACAGGTTCATGGTGAGAAACTGTCCATGGATTTCAGCCTGAATTTGGGAACTGGCCTTCCATCTCTACAAAAAGAGTGAAGTAAGCTTTTTTTTTTTTTTCCTATCCTTTTTCTACCTACAGAGAAAAAACTGAAGTACCCTAAGGAGCCAAAAGAGAGAAAAATTGCTCTTCTATTCCTTTATTATTAACAGATTTAAGTTAAGATTTACAGAAAGACTGGCTGAAAAAAAATAAAAAACCTCTAGCTAAAATGACTTTGGGGGATACGAAGTAAAAACTATGTTTTATACTGAATATTTAATAATACGATACATAAATCATCACACTAAAACCTGAATTGTAAGTGGACTCAGGGGAAGTTACAAAGGTTAAAGCTTAGACAAGTAATAAATGAGGAAAGCATCGTCATTACCTTGAGGGGAGGTATTGTATCAGGACAGAGGTTTTCTACCAGAACTGATTTATTAGTGCTTTTAAGCAAAAATGTACTAAGAATCTTGTTCATAAAGTTCTCCTGCTGTTAATTCATGCTGGTTCCATTTGCTTGAATGCTGTGTGTGTATATTTGACTCCTGGCCACAGATTTGCCATCAAAAAGTAAGACATAATCTTGTCCCCAAGTAATAGAGAATCATGGGAATTTTACACATAAAGGCACCCAATTCCAACTCTGCTAGAGAATGTTACTCAATATTTATATTTCAGATTCTACAAAAGTGAAACAGGCAGCTGTGTTTCATGTCTCTTTTCCAGTCTCTTTGCAAAAGTAAGAGTGTAATAACATGACCTTTTTTTCTGCTATTGGCATGGTTTCCTAATGAGTTTTTCTATCACATAGTTTTCCCTTCTTAGTCCATTATTCTCCTGAACACAAGATTATTCTGCCTAAAATATCTTATTGATCATACCACTTACTTGATCCAAAGTTTTTAAGGGTTCCCTATGAGGAAAAATAGCTTAGACTTATATTTTAAGCTCAGAAGAATTAGAATTATATAAGGCTGACATCATTAAATTCAGACAATTTTTGTCAGGAAACTACAAATGCTAAAATACTTTTTAAAACTTAAGGTCCTAAACTTACGTATAGGGAGGCGATAATTAACTTAAAATAACATTACTGATCTAGAGTTAATTAACTCAACCTTAATCAAAGGGCTTTGGATATTCTTTTGATATTGGAAGCAAAGGTAAAGGCAGAGTCTTTAAAAACATTATTTAAAAATAAAATGAATTGATCTGAACAGATTAAAATGAAATAAAAAAGCAAAACCTTGATTTATCAACACAGTTCTTAATGCTACCTCTCAAGTCCGAACCACCTCCTAAATGTTATCCTCACATTCTTTTCAGCTGGCACCACAGCTCCCTTGAATTTTCCTCTCCCAATTGTAAATGTTAAGGGAAACACAGACTCTCTATCTACCTACATAGAAAAGAAAGGATGGGCACCCTTATGTTAATTTTTGACTGGTTTTGCCTTCATGTTTTTCCTCTGTCGTATTCTTCATTGAAATTTCTACCACCATTACATTGGTTATTTGAAATGTTTTCAGGTAGAATTAAAAGAAAATAGGAGAGAATGGAGGGAAAAGAAAAAAAGGGACTACTATATCCCCACATGTGGGCTAACGCTTAGGGAAGGAAGTTACGCAAATAATTCAGATGAATTGAAGATACAACAGAAGTAGTAGAACGTATTGCCAGAAGCCTCCTTTGGACAGTGCTGCTGGAGCTATCGCAAAGATGCCTCTTCCTTTTCCGGACTGATAAGTGAGTTCAAGCTGCATGCAACTCTCTTCCCTGGGGATATGGCACTAACTAACCCTCATAAATTGGGGAGGATGAGGCCAAGCAGAGAAACCGAGGCAAGAGATGAAGAGAAAATCCCCAAAACATTATTTTGGCTCATTCAATCAGCCATACCATATGTGGACTAGTTGACCCCATTGACTTTTCAGTGTAATGATCAATAATTTATTTCACCTCTTTTTTGTTGTTAATGTAAGCTAGTTTGAATTATTTTTCTGGCTCCTGCAGTTGAAATAATTCTGATTAACACTGGAATCAAGAGATACATTGGTTTATTGTGGTGGTTTTATCTGTATATTGAGTAAATCAATCAAAAGTTACACTGAGCTATAATGAGCTATTCAGTTTTCATTTTTAGATGATGTTTCATTAGTAGTGGCACTGCTATGAGAGTGGGCCTTGTGGATTACGTTTTCAGTAAAGTCACAAAGAAGATGTGGCCTAGTTGTTAAAGCATAACATTTTTATTTAACAAAAGTTGGGTTGGAGTTCTAACTTTCATTTATTTGTTACATGGCATTATGCAATTTAAAGAACTCTCAGTCTTATTTTCTTTGTGTATAAAATAGGTATTCTAGTAACAGTAAACTCTCCATTGTATTTTGTGATAATTAAACCAGATAATGAATGAAAATATTTCTGGAACAAGTGTACAATGAATAATAATTGCTACTAATATTGCCATTATTTTCAATTTAATTTAAATGTTTTCCTGATAGTTATCAGTAAAATAAACCAGTAATAACATCAATAACAAGAATTATATTGTAGAAATAGCTAAGAAATGGAAACAACCTAAATGTCCATCAACAGATGACTGGATAAAGAAGTTGTGGTATATTTATACAATGGAATACTACTCAGTGATTAAAAAAGAGTGAAATAATGCCATTTGTAGCAACATGGATGGACCTGGAAACTGTCATTCTAAGAGAAGTAAGCCAGAAAGAGAAAGAAAAACACCATATGCTATCACTTATATGTGGAATCTTAAAAAAAAAAAAAGAAAAAGAAGAATTTATTTACAAAACAGAAAGACTCATAGACATACAAAACAAACTTACGGTTACCAGTGGGGAAAAAGGGGGGAAGGGATAAATTCGGAGTTTCAGATTTACAGACATTAACTAATATATATATATATATTAAAAAATAGATGAACAATTTTATACTGTATAGCATGGGGAACTATACTCAATATCTTGTAGTAACTTATGGTGAAAAGTATATGAAAACAAATATATGTATATTCATGTATAACTGAAGCAATATGCTGTACACCAGAAATTGATATGACATTGTAAACTGACTATTATACTTCAATAAAAAAAAATATAAAAGAATTATACTGTAGAAAGTCAATTTTCAATACTGATCTACAAATTGAGTAATTGCAAATGTTAAAACATAATTTTTAAAGGGAAAAATCATGACCTACATGTATAAAATGTATACGTATCAAATTAATCACATTAATTAACAAAGGAGTCAGTGATTAAAAAAAACTCAAAGGAGCAATCAAAGAGCAGACACATACGCAATGAAAAAAAGCTGAAATGAGTTTGTTAAATGGTGCAATATTGTTCTATATAGAAGATAATTCAAAAGTTGCATCTTCACCAGACAAAATTCAACTGTATTTCAATGGATAAGAATCATCTGTATTACTGTTGGTTTCTTCAGTTTATAAAGGTGTAAAATATTTCAAAGACAATTAAAGGTACAAATCTAGGTACAATCAGATAACCCCAGAAGGATCCACTAAACAATGGCCATTAAAAGGACACCCAATAACCTTTTTGCCCCTTCCCAAGTATGTCACAAATTTTTTCTAACAAAATATTTAAAGAATTTTCATCTCATCAGTACCCCAAGAATTACCGATATGATAGCCCTGTCTTCAAACTTCTTATTTCATTATGAAGTCTACCCTATTTTTGAAACTTTAAGAAAAGCAATGTTGATTCTGTTTTCCATAATGGCCTCTGGAAGCGTAAATGTTTCTCTATGTCTACCATGTATATTTGCCTTTCTAAGGACACTAATCTGAGTAACACGCATAGTACTGATAAGTCCTCAATTCATATTTTCCTTTTAGATCATTTCTTCATATTTCTACACCCACAACAAAAGTACACATTGCTTAGAATGACAAAATCCTCTGAGACTGGCCCCAATTCCTATTTCTAATTCAATTTACCACTGCTCTTCTCCCAGCCTTATGTTCCTTCCAAATTGGTACAATCTCTTTCACAAAATGAATCTCTTTCTGTTTGTGATATTCCTTCATCCAGAATGTCCTTTTATTCATACTGTATGCCTAAGAGATTGGTCTCTAGAATCTGACTGCCTAGTTTAAAATCCTGGTCTTGGTCCTGCCATTTGTTTTCAGATTACTTACCTAACCTCTCTGTAATACAGTTAACTCATTTGTGAATAAGGACAGTAATAGTCTTTCATAGAGTTGTCCTTAGAATTAATTAGATAAACCAGATAAACCACTTGATAAAATCCCTGGCAACTAATAAACTCTTATTATTAGCAATCCACATCAAATTCCAAGGCCTAGCACAATGCCACATTTACCAAAAATTTGGCCTTATCTCTTTAAATTAAAAAAAAAAGTTTTTGTCTAAGAACGCTTATAGTTCTTAGTAATAGAGCGTCTCATATGAAAAGATGAGTAAGAGGTGTAAGTCAGTGAATCACCTCCCAATCTCTGTCAGCCTAGTCAAATGTTAGTATAACCATCCAGCCCTTCAATGAATGTTTGTGTTTCCCTGGCCCACTACTTCAAAGCATGATAGTCATAATATTGGACTGCCCTTTGGGCTCACGTTTTTACCCACAAATTTGTCATCCTCAGGTTTTTTGTTTTTGTTTTAATTCATATTATTGCTTGTGGTTTGATAATTATTAGTTCTATATTATGGCAAAAAAAGAAATTGAAAGAGACTGCTATGTTCCAAAATCTCCAGTCCTCAATTAGATGTCTACCACTGCCACAGGTTCTTGAATACACACAAAGGATTTATTCCATACAAGGGCCCCAAACCTCAGAGTGGTGTCCTGTGAGCTAGAATGAGGAACATTCCAAAAGCACTCCTTTTTGTTGGGGCAGTGGCAGAAATTTACCACCATCAGGACATATTATCCTTTTGTATCTGCTTGTATACAATTTAAAGGATTTTCATAAACTCCACATTAAAAAGCCCTGTCCTAGGTCCCTCAGCTGATTAGGGACCTCTAAATGCCAACATTCAGCTAGCAAACAAAGGGGGAAAACCTACAGCTGGTCAAGCTTAAAGGAGGCAACAACTAGTCATTTCCAGGGTGGAGTTAACTCTCTAATGAGTTGCAACCTGAATGCGTATTTCCATAGCAGTCACTTGTGAGAAGTAATCACCAATCCCAACAGCCTATGAATTTCCAAAATATAAAATCCAAAGGCTCATGCCAGAAAGACTTAATGACTCCCATTCTTTGTAATTAATCATTCATTCAATTGACAAAATGTATGAAAGGCAGAGATATCATATTAAAAATTGGAGATAAAATAGTGAACAAAGCAGACATGATAAAATATGCCTTCATGAAGCATATAATTCAGGAAGGGAGTCAGACAATAAAACTAAATTTTATTCCCACAAGATGAGTAGGGTTTTGATCGAAGTACACTGTGCTAAGGGTTAAGGAGGGAAGAGAGGGGTCAAATAGCAGACGCAACTATGCCAAGGAGATTCAAGAAATGCATTCTGTAGGAATTATCATCTAAGTTGAAAAATAAAGAGTGCAAACTAACCCAGTAAACCGTGAAGGAAGAGGAAAGGATGCCACAGAGCAGGAATAATACAGTCAAAGGTGCCTACACCATTACAAATTCTACCTGTCACAAAATGGCCCATTAGCCCTCCCCTGATATTTTATAGACTTAATATATCTAGGAAGCATTTATGAGAAACAGAATAGGAATCAACATTTTTGTCTAAGTTACAATGAAACTTGGAGTTAATTAATATAATGATATTTGTCATAATCTTTCAGGTTAAATGCTAAACCATTCACCAATGTTTCAAGGAGAAATAAATTTTTTTTTTTAGTATTGGGGGAGTGGAATCCTATGTGTGGGAACAGGAAACTATTGATAGTCTCCCCTCTGAGGGAGAGCTATGTCTCTGTATGACTTCAAATTAAATAATTAAGCCCAATAGTTCAGAAAGGCTGGGGAATGTTGCATGGTCAGGAATAGTGGTGACCACCATTTTTCTGTCCCACAATATCCATGATGGGACTTCCACTAGAGTAAGCTCCTTGACTTTTCTCTATAACCTACCTTCCCACCACACTCACAATTTTTCTCATGAAAAGAGAAAATATTTGAGTGATGATGGGTTGGGAGAAATAACTGAGTATGTTCAGCCTAGTCAATTCCTCTCTCCTGAAACAGAGCACATTCTGATCTTCTCTGGACCATGTGACAATTGCCCTGCTCCTATGAAAAATGACTGAGGTGGCCTGGCTGTTCCCACAATAAAGCCCAGGGGGCAGGGGTAAGGGGACATGGGTATATGGGTTTTTTGGGAGAGCTCACATGGGTTAAGGACAAATGACCTAGAAACTGCTCCATATTTATTCTGTGGCCTCTTGTAAACTTTACAAATGCTAGCATGAGATGAGTTATAAAAAGAGAATTGCCTGAGTAGCTTGGATTTCAAAATTTTGAAACAATAAAACTTTGGAACACTCCTGGGGCATTGGATGCTTTCTAAATTTAGGACTTGTTCCTAGCTCTCCTTGGCAAAATGACTTTCCATTCATTTACTAAATAAATATTTATTATAAATATCATTTTTCTTATTGAGTGTCTACTAGATGTCAATACTGCTTTAGGCACTAGAGATAAAACAATAAACAAATAAAAAAATCTTTATATGTGTATGTGTGGGTGTGTAAACATGGTACATTAGTGATTAATGCTGAGGAGACAAATGAAACCAGGAAGGAAGATACAAAATGCCAGAAGTGAGGGGAATTCTTGACTATGAAATCAGACAAGGTTGGACTAGACATGAGAGACCTACAAGCGGGCTACAATGTGGAACCATGTCAAACTGAAGTTCTTTAAATATATTTGAAATACTTATTTATAGGAGAGTTTGAGTGTCTTGTTGGAGAAGGAAAGAGAATGAAAGAGTTTGCCTCACACTGTTATTGAAAGACATTTGGCATTAGCCCGAAGCGTTCATCTAAACAAAAGCCCACTGGTTCCTGGAGCCATCCACTCCAGAAGGCAATTTTCATAAGAGGCAGTTGACTTTCCTTTAGAGAGTTTTGGGAAATATAATTCTCTTTATCCCATTTCATTACTCACTTATGTCTGAGCACCCTATTAATGTTGCATGGCCCTTTATGGATGGAGACTCCAAAGAGCTGCCTGGCTCTGGATTAAAGTGACGAGTCTTGTCTAGTTTTTAATCTCCAAAAGAGGAATCACGAGGAGTATCACAGATCTGAGTGAAAGCAACATGTGGAGAAGCTTGGATCACAAGAAAAGAAGATGAATACAGGTCAAAAATGTACCAACTTCGTCATCTAGCTAAGGACTATTGCTGCAAATACAATTCCTAACAAAAATTTTGTTTTTCGTAGGATATCTCTAAATTGTGTTAAACGGCCCTTTTCTCTGTTCTACTATTTCTTTCTACATGAAATTCTAGAAAGTGCTTATTTATACTCTATCTTTCACAGACATATGCCCCTGTTTTAGTGCCAATGTATTTGCTTGCTGCTAAGTAGAAAGAGTCAAAATGAGGGCTTCCAGTGTCTTTGTTTATGCACATCTTCAATTTGAGCTGGCTGAAGGCATTTCTCACATTCTCCTATCTATTTTTTTCCAGGAAAAGCTTGGTAGATTTAGTTCTCTTGTATCAAATTTACCAAAATGGCTATTTCTTTTTTATGTCTGCCTTTGTGTTCACAGCAGTTTCTTAGCTTCTTTTGTAAATTTGCCAAAATCTTAATTGCATTTGCAAAAGCAAACAAATTAAACACACAGAGGAATATGCCAAAAAAAAAATAGAGGTTTGAGGAAAAAGAAAAATAAAACAAAATGGAACAGAGAGAGGAGCATTTAAGACTCATGTTTTAGAAATTTCTAACTATTAACTTATTATCATATGAGCAAAGGACTTTGGTTTTCTGCAGAAGAATTGAAAACTTGTATCACATTCTTAAAATTAATATTTGTAAAGTAGTTCACTATCTAGTTAATTTAAATCTCGGTACCTCGGTGTTCATGCCAGAGTAATTAACAATTACTGGCTTATTCAGTTATGGAGAGTCTGAAAACAAGTTTCTAAAACAATAAAAAATAAACAAATAAAAAATTTTAAATATAAAGTAAATATTCCTTGGGTTTTTTTCTTTTCTATTTTTACATTTTACACCTACTTCATAATAAGTTTCACAATATTCTCTTTGATGTGTAAAGAAAGGACATTTATTAAATAATAAACACAGTTTTACAACAAAATGGAATATGAATATTATGCTAAAAAGTCAAGAAAAATCATCTTCTTTGTCTTAAAGCAATAAAACAATATTGAATCAGAGTGGAGACAGCTCCTATGTGATTCATGACAGTAGAATAACTAGCTTATAATACCTAACAAAAAGCAGCATAGAAATAATAAAGTACCAAGCCTCTACTCTCAAATCTGAAGATAGATTCACATAATAAGCATTCTTAACAGCTACTTCAAAGGTTTAACACTAATGAGAACTAACATAACTCACCATAAAGTTGCAATCCAACTTTTACCACTGTGTAACCTAAGGCCATCTAATTCCAAATATCCTTCCAAGAGCTTAGACAAACTAAAAGCTTACATCTTTAATTGTTTTAAGTCATGCTATACCAGTTCTCATTGTTTAGGCAAAAGAAATCTGACTATTCTCAAGGTTATCTAATAATTAATCATTAGTCATCTCTTATTTTATAGTTGAAGGGGTGACTCCTTAAAGATCTCCATATTTCTAATAATTTCATTTTAAATTATTCCTGTGATTGAAAGCTCTTAAATTGGTCAATCAATGAATCAGGATGCCAGTGTACCAGTTAGGATTCTGTGTGTTGAAACTGACATAAAAATCAACCCAAACTAAGTTAACAGGAACAGTTCAGGTAAAGTTTCATACAATGTTATCCAAAACTCCAATGATGTATTGTCAGCTGCTAAGATGGTTCCCAATGACTCTAGCTTCCTAGTATTCATGCCCTCTCACAATGAACCAGGGTTTATTTGTGTGATCAGCAGAATACTATAGTAACTGCCACATGGAAGATTCACGGTGGCTCGTAAAAGATACAGCACCTTCCACACTGGTCTCATGAAACACTCACTCTGAAGGAAGCCTGCCGTCACTTTGTGAGGAAGCTCTGGCAGTCTTGTGAAGAAGACTATCTAGCAGTGAACTGAGACCTTCTGACAAAAGCCAACTCACTATCTATGTGAGTGATCTTCCTTGGAGGCAAATCTTCCAGGCTCAGTCAAGCCTTCAGAGGACTGCAACACTGGCCAACATATGACTACTTCAACCTCATGAGAGACTCCTTATACAAAACATTCCAGCTAAGATGCTCATTAATCCTTACCCATAAAAACTATGAGCGATTACAAACAGTTCTTGTTTTAAGCCGCTCAATCTTCAGATAATATCCATTGCTATAAACAACAGATGACTAGTACACTTTGTCACCAAGTACAAGTCTTGGTACTTTTCTTTGCTCTGCGTATTCATGTTGGTTCCTATCCCCCAGGTCTCAAATATTCTCAAGATCTCTGCTAGAACTTGAGAGTGTCAAATATGAAATTAGAGCAGCTGTGAGGGGCCAGATCATGAGAACCATTTCAAAGGTTTTGGGTTTGGGCTCTTAGTAAGATAGGGAACCAATGAAAGGATCTGAACAGTATTATTTTATCCTGCTTATATTTTAAAGCATTATCCTGGATTCTGTATTGAGAAGTCTATTGCAAACATCTAGGATAAGGGTAATGTATAGAGTGAGAGTATTAGAGACAGTAAGAGGTGATCAGATTCATACATTTACTATTTGTGATACCTTTGCAAGTTACTAAGCTCTCTGAAGATGTAATATGTTTTCTACATGTAAACCTGAGATAGCACTACTGTCCTCACAGTATATTATAGAGTATCACACAGAAGAATAAGATACACTTAATTGGTACTTCTCTCCAATCTCAAATAGTCGCAAACTATGAATGGAAAAAATACATTCAGAGAACTGGGAAAGCAGAATTCTGAGAATGTAGATCACAGAATGAGAAGAATATGAGAAATGTTTAGGAAATCTTGTTTTGTATATTTTAACATTTTCATTACAATTAGGAAAATAATAGAACATTGCAAAAGTGGGAGAAAATGAAATTTCTTCATTTTATAAAACTTCTCCACTGGAGTATTTTATTTATTATAAAATAAAAGAAAATGAAGTTTTTCTACCTATAAACCCATCAAAACAACATCTTGCTAATAAATTTTAATGAAAGCTGCTAAATTATTGGGAATTGGAGTTGTTAATCTTTGTTAGTATAATTTAGAACATTAACACAGTGCAGAGGTCAGTGTAAATCTAGGTAACCAAACAAAAATCCTAAAACAGATGATCAAAGTAGGGCAGCAAGGATCTCCTGGTTTACATAAATTTTGGTCCTATCAATAGGATCAAAGCTAGGTCTTTAACTAGGTGCCAAAGGTGTCTACCTTTGTGGTGAAGATGTTATATAAAATAAGATTGAGCTAGAATCCTACACTGAATCCTCAATGTTTTCCAGTATATTCATTTGCAAGCAGTTTTTAGGTTATTAAATATTAAGGCATTTGAGGAAAGTTTAAAAAAGAATAGGGTCAGTAAATCATTTTTTAAAATGTTCTCAGTGAAGGCCAATCCACTTTTTATATTCTGATCTACTTTCAATGTTTCTTACAGACTTGGTGTGTAGTGAGCAAAGTTAATACGCAGCTGCCATCTGCTCTTCAAAATTTTTAGCCTTTCCTACTCTCCAAACATAAAACCAAATCCAGACAGAAATATATGCCAAATAATACAAAACATAATTCAAAGTATACTTATTTATACAAGAAAAACAAACAAAGACAACACTTGGAAAAAATATGCAAAATTTTAAAACACTTTCTAAAAGCTGGGTAAAGAATCCAAGATACAAACAGCATAATCCTAAATCTGGAAGATAAATTAGCATGGCTAATTGTGGACAGTTATTTACTTTCATGTCGTTTATTATTGTTTACTTTTCTATATTGTTTTTCATTCAATGTATACAGATCTCATCCATCTTTACTTTCTATAGGACAGTACTGGTTTATATTTGTGAACACTGTAAGGGTTTTTTTGTTTGTTTAAAGGTGTGTTTCCACAGCTAAGTATTACATCTGTAGACTCCTGAAATAAGAAATGATTATTATCCTGAAGAATCTGGCAGTCTAAATAAGGTGAACAGCCTGGTTCTCTGTGTAATGACCCTCACATGACATATAAAATAAGCATGTGGTGACAAGTAGAGCTTCTGCTTGAGTATCTATCTCTTTGAACAGGTAGAAAAATTTCCCAGAAGTTATATGATCTATGAAGTGCCAGATACTAATATTAGCACCCTATAGATTTCAAAAGAACTGATCACATGGTGAATAATGCCCACCTCTTTTATTAAGTATAGCAGACTTGATTTATGTTCCTTACCCCTCAGAGAGTTGTGCCTGGAAAATCCCCTAGGTAAAGACAACGCTTTCAGTAACACACAGTTAAATCTGTTATGTAGTATGTTGGTAAAAGTGAGTGAGCGAAGCTGACAGAAATAGTATTTTCAGATTTTACTAAAATACACTTTAATATGTATATGTAAAATACATCACTAATGGAATCTTCATGATGTGGCATTTTGTGTCTAATTGTCTAGAAATAAAATGTCTTCATAAGATAGATGTTACACCATCTGCAAGATGCAGTTGTCATGCTCTCTTCACATTCTGAATTAACCCACTCACTTTTAAAAAAGATGTTTTTACTCTAGCAAAGCAAACATATGATGGCAAAATAGGGTCTCTTTTCAATTCATCATGTGTTTCATTAGCTATGCTGTATAGAGAAGATTAGGTGCTCAGTAGCCCTGCCGAAGCCAGCGACTGGGTAATAGTAGCAGCAGCAAAACCTCTTTACATCTCTGTGTCATAGATTCCACATAGAAAATGATGGGTGATGAGCTGGTTATCCTGTAGAGAAAGCTGTTCAATACAATGGTCAGTTATCACATGGGTTCTTGAGCATTTGTAATGTGCTAGTCCAAAGTGAAACGTGTTGTAAGGATGAAAAGTACATGAAGTTTCAAAGACAGTACCAAATATGAAGACAAAGTATCTCAGAAATAATTTTATATTATCTTTTGATATTATAATATTTTGCACATGTTGGGATAGATTAAGTAGAATTAAAAAATTATTTTTACCTGTTCTGGTTACTTTTTTAATGTGACTATTAGAACATTTTAAAGTAAACATGTGGACCACTTTTGTTGCTGTCATTGTAATTCTATGGACAGCATTGCCCTAGAAGTGACTACAAATACTTTTCCAGGCATCACAACTTTTTAGTGTTTTACAAGTTCAAAAAACAAAATGTTTTTTAATCTAACTACTGAGGGATAATTTTTTTTTCTTTTCTAGCTCTCTGGGCTGGGATCAACTTAAGGCTACAATGGAAGGAAGTCTCTTCACAGATTCATTCCTTTAATCTTTTTCAGCCTGTGTGATTTGGCATCAAAAAGAGTGAGAGCATCTAGAGGAATGAATTAACAAGTCTATCTTCTCGTCTTGAAGGGTTAGGGCTTGGTCATTACTTGTTGATTCTACCAGCTTATCTATGAAAGGTCCCTGTTTCTGAATGCTGAAGTGTCTCCAGTAATGTGTATTCCACTTAGTCCTGCTTAATATATTGACAAAGGTAATTTCCACCCTATAAAGTCTCCAAAATCCTCTGTACTTCCTTTCTTTTTCTTAGTCAATGTACTCCACAAGCCATTTGGGCAATACCCTTCTCTACACCCAGCCCTTAATAGAAATGGCAAATGCCTACTATTTGTCTGCACTAAGCTCTCCCTCTAACTCAAATAGCCTTGTGTTTACAATCACTTCTGTATCCTTCAAGCATGTACATCCATCTGTTAGAGGTGGGATACTTCATAGAGCACCAAACTCCACCTTAAGCACTGAATTCTAAGTAAATGTCTATAAATGGTAATTTGCTTGCTTTGTAATACTAAAATCCTAGAATTGATACTTCAATATTCATCTCAAAAAGAAAGGACTTCAAAAATGCGTGTTTTCTATCTTACATTTACTCACTTTAATGAGAATTCATTTGCATAAATTTAAGATACATTTTTTTCCGTATTTTTAAAATCATATTTGTTGACCTAAATGTTGAGCATATGGTATGTAATTTCATTCAGGAAATTGGCTTAGTTTCTCTAATTCTCATTTCACCATGTTCTCCCTAGAGTTGTCATACCAGCAGTTCCTGACAGAAAAAGAAACACATCACTGTGTTGTAAGTAAGCAAAGGCAATGCTACCATTGTGGGTTCATGAATCCTTTAAAGCAAAGCACAAAGATTTATAGAAAATGCTACCTTCTTCAATGGTGAAGTGTTCTAACTCTTTCATGTTTGACTATAAAACACTGTGTATACTAAAATTTTCCTTCATAAAAGGAGGTATAAAAGGCAAACAAAATGAAAATGTTTCACAAGTTTATTTAATTTGCCCATCCCTTTTTAATAAAAAAAATAAGCAATTGATAGAAAAATGAGCAAAGTGGCAACAAACAGCCTGTAAGTTTATATCAACTAAAAAAAAAAAATGCCAAAAAAATACAAAACAAAAAGGACTTAGCAAAACCTCAATATATTTATTTTAAGAACCTCAATATATACTTCAATTAAAAAAAAAAGTAAAGGAAAAAAAGACCTTCCGACAGGAACTGAGGAGACTTAAATCATTTGAAGAAATGGAAAATGAGAGGGACTTAGGGCCACAGAGAATCAAAATTAAAAATGACATATTTAGGAGCATGACAATATTAAAAATTATAAAATGAGCAACTAAGATGACTAAAATTATTAAACATCAAGTAAGCTATCTTCTGTTTTGTATTTTTTTGAAAAGGCTAAAGGGACACATAAATAAATCATTGGTGTTATGTGCACTAGGATACATTTTAAAAAACCTATATAATAAAATGATTATAAGCATAATCATCATAGCTGATATTTATAGTCTATGTGATGTATTATATACTTTCTATGCACTATCTGGGTTATTCCTCAGAAACTGAAACATTTTTCCCATTTTGTAGAAAAGGAACCTTAGACATATTGAGGTTAAATTATTTGTCCAAGGCTACCAACTACTAAGTGACAGACTCAAGATTTAAAATTAGGAAGTCAGACTCCAGAACTCAAGCTCTTTAGCATCAGATGTACTGATGAATTTGAACTGGTATCTTATTTTCACATTCCACACCCTGAATAACTTAAAACATACTTTAAAAGACAGAGTATCAAGAAAATAATCTTGAATGTATTAGACTCATAGCATTTTTGAGGAAATCACATTCTTAGAAACCATCTGCTATAACCACAGATTTCATATATTAGCACACTTGCTCAGGGAAGTTAATGATTTAGATTAAAGGTTATTTTTATTTGGGAAGTGCAGGCCAAAGGTCAGAAGAGATTCTCTCATCCTTAAAAGAATTTGTCCAGAGGAGTTAATGATTTAGATCAAAGGTCATTTTTGACCAAAGTTCAGAGGAGACTTTCATCCTTAAAAGAATCTTAAGTTAAATGTTAAAACTCAATAAAGTGCTAACTGAAAGACTCAGACAACAATCAGATAATAGGTGACAAGTTATTTATTTACTTTTTATTAAAATGAGACTTTGTCACACAAAATTGGATTAATCGCAATAATTGGTTTCTCGTTATTGGTTTGTTGATTGGTAGGCTGAATCTAAGAAGGCCCCTAAGATTTCCTGCCCTCTGGCGTACCCACCCTGCATCATCGGTCAGATTGTGAATGTTACGGATTTTTTCCCCTGTGATTAGGTTTTGTGATATGGCATAGTTGTCCTTGAGATAGGGAGACTGAGGTAGGCCTAACATAATTATATGAATCCTTTAAAAATCAAGTTTTTTCTAGCTAGTTGCAGAAGAGCAAGTAAGAGATTCAAAACCTGAGATGCATTCCAAGTGCCTCTGATGACTTGATGAGTCAAGGAATGCAGGCAGCCTCTAAGAACTTAGAAGGCCCTAAACAGACAGCCAGCAAGGGAATGAGGACATCAATTCCTATAGTCACAAAGAACTGAAGTCTATCAACAGCAAGAAAGATCTTGGAAGCAGATTTTCCCCCAGAGCCTGACAGAAGAACCCAGCCTAGCTGACATCATGACTTTAGTTCTGTGATACTCTGATGAGAAAACCCAGCCACACTGGGACAAACTGCAAATCTAAAGTTAATAAATGGTTGTTCTATAAGCTGTCAAGTTTGTTGTAATTTATTAAATAAGAAAAAACTAATACAATTGACTTATTTTCTGTATATGTTAATACATATTATGTCTCATATATGTAAATATATATATTAATATAATGATTATCTGTGAACTCACCACCCAAGCAAAGCACTAGATATCTAAAAGTAAATAATTCTACCTACAAGTTTCTTTCATCTCCTACATCTGCCTCCTCTCTAATATTCCAGGTTCTTTATTATACCTTGCTTAATTTTTTTTCATTTTATCAGATACACACCTATGTTTAAGTATTGCTTAGAATGAATTGTTGAGTCTGGGTTTATTTTAAACCTTATACAATTATAAGCTATTATTATGGTTGACATCTTCCAAGACTTCTTATTTTCACTGAAAACTGCATTGCTAAAATTCATTCATATAACTTCATTCATATATTTGTAATTTATCGTTCCATTTCATGGCTATATTACAATTTATTTACCTAGTTTTGATGATAGATATTTGAGGTTTTGTCCCAAGTTTTGCTATTAAAAAACTACATTGTTTAGACATGGCTTTGCATCTCTCCAGGTGCATATGTAAAGTTCATCATGGATATGCCTGGCAAAAGAGTTGGTAGTTTGTAGGGAATATGACGGTCCACTCATAAGGCACTGCCAAACTGTTTTCCAAGATGGCTGGATAAATTCACTTTCCCATCAGCAACAGAGAAAAACTTACTTGCCATTTCTCCATTTATTATTTCAGACTTGTTTTTTTGGTAATAAAATGTCATCTCTTTGTTGTCTGTTTTGCATTTCTATGATCACTAATAAGGTTTGAGTCTTTTATGATTTGGGGCCAAATAGGTTTTCTTGTCTATAAAATGCCTTTTCATGTGCTTTGTCCACTTCTCTGTTGGATTGTTGCTTTTACTTATTGATTTTTAAATTTCTTATATAGTCTTAATAATAATCTACCATTAGTTATATGTTGCAAACATGTTCTCACAAATATGTGGCTTTTCACTTTCTTCAAAGTATCTTTTTATAAACAAAAATTCTTCTTATTAAAATACTCAAATGTGTCAATCTTATAGAGACTTTTTCTATTTGTATTTTAGTTCTTCCTGACCCAAGATTAGAAAGAAGCTTGCCTTTGTTTTCTTTTAAAATTTCAAGGTTTTGCATGTGACATTTCAGGACTAGTCCATCTAGAGTTGGAACAGACTTTAGTCCATCTGGAGTTGGGACAGAGGTGACATGGGGATCTGGATTACCGGATCTTGTGTCTTACTTGTGCCATACGGCCCTGTTAATATTTGTCTTGGATGGACCACTTTCATCTTACAACGATTTCTGCTGAATTTCCCTTATCATATGACTTGATGACATCTGAAAGAATCCAGATCATGATTAGCAGTCTGGTTTCATGGTTACTTTGTGGCCCATGATCAGACACCCAGTCTCTACCAAGGCCCAGTAACAGACCAGGAGCTTATTTTCAAAAAGGTATTTAATGACTTGGTTTCTCCCATGAGGTGAACTTTCCCCTTTCTTTGAGTAATTTTTTCTAGTTTTATTGAAATACACTTAACATATAACTTTGTGCTAGCTTAAGGTGTACAACATGATAATTTGATACATGTATGTACTAAAAAATGATTACCAGGATAAGTTTAGTTAATGTCCATCACCTCACATGATTACAAGTTGGTTTTGTGTGTGTGTGTGTGTGTGTGTGTGTGTGTGATAACTTTTCCTATCTGCTCTCTTAGCAACTTTCGAATATACAAGACAGTACTGTTAACTATAGCCACTATGCTGTACATTACATCCTCAGAAGTTATTTATCTTTCTTTTTAACTCAAAGTGATGAACTATGAAGACCTCCAATTATAACTTTTTCTTTCTTAATGGGATTCCTGGAAAGCAGGCTTTCTCCAATCTCTGACAGTAATAATTCAAAGGAACAAGCACTTATGTCAAGCAAAAAGTTTCATGACAAAACTGAAAAAAGAAGTTATGCTTTCTTTGGATTGCTTTGTTGTAAATTGCACATATTATTTTCTGGAAATGGAATATTCAGACACTTCTATCCTGTGCTCCTCTAATGATAATTAACCAAGTCTATCTTTTGCCATATGAGGTAAACAATGTCCCATAACAAAGGCAAAAGAATCTACTCAGTGGATATACTGGCTAGTGATCTCGGGACTAGTAACTTTGGCAGCAGAAATAAGATAGAACATGTCTTCTATTATTTCATCAGAACATATTTACAAATAATTTTAAGTTGTGTTCATGTTAGTTGTGTTACTAAGCATAAATATACTTACAAATGCTCAGCCTCAACTGCAGAAATCTCTATATTTATTTATTTCATGAGTTCAGCTCAATATTCTTTTTTTTGTTTGTTTTGATTCATCAGTCCCATATTCTCCTAAAATCAATTTACTGTTTTTCTTCTGATGCCACCATTGACTTTCTGGGTCATTAGACTAATGGTGCCATGCTATAGGACTAACTAGGGTTTGATTTAGAATACACCATTTATTAAATTCTCATCTCATATTGTTTATAAAGCACATTTAGTTCATAATATCTGAATTTGTTTTATAATGCATAATAAATTATTGAAGAATTTTTTTATTGGCAAGTTCATTTACTCAGGAGGCTTGTTGAACAAATGAACTTACCAGAGATCAACAAATACTTTATGTAAAGAACAGTACAGTGAACATTTTAAGCTTTGTGGGCTATGTGGTCTGTGTCACAGCTATACAGCTCTGTCATTGTCATGCAAAAGCAGCCACCGACAATACAAAAGTGAATGTACAAGCGTGTGTTCCAGCAAACCTTTATTTACAAAAACAGCCTATGGGTCATAATTTGCCCTATTTTTATTCTAGACAAAAGCTCTCAATTAGTAGCTCTATTTTGGCTTCAGTCTCCTATTTCTACACACAATAATGTTAAAAGCAAGGAAGGGAGATGGGAAAGTAATGAAGACAGTACGCATTTGCCTGTATCAGGTAGCACAACTATAGCTGTTCACATATTGACACTTCCTAACTAACAGAGATGCCATCAGTACAGACAGCTATTAAAAAATAAAATGAAACAAAATCTACACACTAACATTTAGCACCTTGGCAGCAGACATGGTGTTCTAGCTGCAAAAATAGCAGTTATTAAATGACAGATGAACATCCAAAGAAATGCACTGAGGAAAAAATGTGCTCAGTTGGTAAGTGGATGAGGTTTGGATAGTACACCAAGCCTCACGCTGGTCAAATGAACACCCTGAACCCAGCAAGGATCAGATGACAGTGTAGCTGTGTATCCTTAACTGACTACTGGGAGAACAATTCACATCATATAACTTACAACTGTGTCTCATTAACATTCTTTTACAATTCAACATGTATTGGATTTCATGGATTTGTCTGGAATTTGTTATAAGAATCTAGAGCTAAATAAGGTCTATAATGTTGCCCTACAATATTACTAAACTCCAACCAGAGATGGAAAATATTCTACATCTTAAGTGCTACATTTAAATTGATAATTTTCAGATTTGGCCTGTAAACCACAAATTCCTCTACTCTATGAGTTGGCAGACTTCTATAAATAGCTAGATGGTAAACATTTTAGGCTTTGAGAACCATCTGATCTCTGACTTTACTACTCAATTCTGTTATTATAACATGAATATAACCCTACTCATTGTGTAAATAAATCAAACTGTGTTTCAATAAAATTTTACTTAAAAGAACAGGCGGGGTGCAAAATAAGCCCTTGGCCTTAATTTGCCAACTCCACTTCTCTTTTTATTTTTTTAACTGCTACTTAAATGCAAAAGACATAGTCAAGGAATTAAAGGCCTTGAGTGGAAAAGACTCCGGTCCTTCAATCAGCACATAAAAGACTGCTTACTAAACAATGTATTGAAAGAGAAATAAACTAATCTTAGTTTTAAGTTGCAGAATTTAGTTTACTCAATATAGAAGGTTTTCCACAAAAGATGGAACATATATTCCAGTAAGAACATAAGTCTTCACTGCACTTGGCTAAATACCATGGCTAAATAGTATGATGACTGTACTGTATGGTATGTATATAATTAAAGTTTTATAAGAAACTGCCAAACTGTTTTCCAAAGTGGCTCTATTATTTTGCATGTTCATCACCAGTTGATCTGCATCCATGCCAGGACTTGGTATATGTATGTATGTGCCAGTATTTGCCAAAGAGAAAGGTTCTGTGATTTTGGCACTTAAGCCCCTTTCAGTGAAGCTATGAAATTAGACCTATATGGTGCCACAGTTACAGAAAAGTTGTTCATACCAAATTGCAAAAATGACCAGAATTCCTCATTCCTTTCTGTATCCACTCCCTTTTGAATAGCAACTTTGCCACTATTTCTCCACCCCTTAAACCTGGGCTGGCTTTATGACTTGCTTTGATCAATTAAATGTAGCAGAAGTCACAGGTCATTCTGAGCCTGGCCCTCAAAAGATTTTGCATGCGTCCACTCTTGATCTTGGAACCCCATGATTATTATGTAAACAAGCCTAGGAGTATATGCAAATACATGAACACATTCAAATCATCCTAGCTGTTTTTAAACAGCCAGCCTCCAATCAATCTGGCAGCTGAACACAGATATGAGAATGAGCCCCATCAAAACCAGAACAACTACCTAGCTTAGGCTGGACAAAATGCCAAACCACAGAATCATGATTAAAAAGTGGGTGTTGTTCGAAGTCACTGAGTTTTGAGGTGGTTCATTATATAGTAATATCTAATTGATATGTTGTTTCACCTCTAAACTATTTATATAATCCAAAATAAAATGTTTGCTACTATGGTTAAACAAAATTAATGTTCTGTCTTTTATTTCTGTTAACTATTCAAATCTGCAACATAATGGAGTTTTCTTTAAAATGGTACTCATAAAAGCATGCAGATTGATTTCTGTAAGTTACAATCTAACTTCTGCCAGTAATAAGCTATATGACTTTAGAAAAATCATTTAATTTCCATTTGCCTCAGAATCTTCATATGTAAAATAATAATATTGGAAAAGTCACATTTTAGGAAGTGGAATGTATTACATTCATATATATAAGTACATATTATATTAATGTATATATATTATACACAAAGATACATACATATGCACCTGTATACGTTTCCATGTGTGTTTGTATTTCTAAATATATGAATTTTTTAAAGACCTTAGAAGAACAACCTCTAAGTGGAGATGATTCAGGAAGGCTATTAGTAACCACAAAATGCACAAAGTAGGTATTTCATATTTCCAAACCATCTAGGAAAGTTCAAATACATATGAGTCTACAATTAGTAAAGACAAATAAAATAAGGGCAGTAAAAATTTATAAAAATGTTCTGATACAACCATCTCTGTAAGAAATAAGGAGAACCAACTGACCAGTCTGTGGTTAGTAGTCAAATGAGAGATATAAGTAGAACTTTGAAGACAGTACAGTAAAAGCAAACCACAAGATTGACTGAATCATAGAACTTTAGAGGTAGAAAGACCTATAAAACTCAAACGCAACTTTCAGAAGTTCTTGAACTGACTTAGTTCATTTCAACAAAAGTTATTGAAAATCTCTACTGTGAAGCATACAATGCATAGATTATGAAAATTCTATTCTGGAAAGATCAAATAACTTACATAAAGTCAACCAATTAGTAGTTGAGAATAGAGAACGAGTTTCCTGATTTCCATTTCAGTAGCCTTTCTACTACATGAGGTAACTAGGCCAAATAGTGACAAAATACCTAATTATCTCTGACAAGTTATAATTATATATTAAACAAAAAAATGAATTTTAGTATATTGCAAGAGAACCAACTATTCAATGTAATCTTAGTTTGAAAAGATTTTTTTAGAAGAAATAAGGTGAAGAAAGTTTCCCAATTTAACCAGAAGACCAATGTAATCAAACTCCTACATCTATGTTGGATTTCTGGGATCCTATCTATGTAGAATCTAAATTGTCCTGCCAATCACAGTTAGGAACTGGGTTATAAGCTGCTGAAATCAATTCATGCCTCCCCCACTTTGCTCCCTATCTTAAAAAGGATCCCTTCATCACTATAATAGGAGGAAGATTTTCTCTTTTCTGATACCAGTTCTCTTTGTGTTACAGAACTCTCAATCTTCCTGTGCCACAAATGTCTCTTAAAATTAACTATTCTCTCTGAGTCACAGTGGTATCCCTTTTCCTCTTCCTTCTCAAGCATACTACACCATGCTGTCCAGACTCTCCTCTAATTTGAGATTAGATTCCTATTTGGGGGAGAAGGAAGATGTTCAAGATGTCTTGGTTTTATGAAATAATGGTGATAAAGAGATCATAATTATTTTTTAACGATTCTACTTATTAGTAAGGCTAAGGGTACACGCCCTTATACTATTTTCCTCACTGGTTCAGGAAATTCACAAGTCCAGGGATCAAATAATACAGTTTCAAACTGACAAAAGTTCCAGTTTGATAAAGCAGATATATAGTCATCTCTGGGTCTGAGGGGAGTGGGGAAGAATTGGTTCCAGGACCCCAGTGCATACCAAAATCCATGGATGCTCAAGTCCTTTAAATAAAACAGCTGTAGTATTTGCATATAACTTGCACACATCCTCATATATACTTTAAGTCATCTGTAGATTAATTGTAATACCTAATCCAATGTAAATATTATGTAAATAATTGCTGCCAAGCAGTAAATTCAAGTTTTGCATTATGAAACTTTCTGGCTTTTTTCCCCTAATATTTTCAATCTGCATTTTGTTGAGTCCTTAAATGTAGAACCACAGCTCAGAGGGCCAGTGATAATTACATATTCCCAGCAGAATTAGCAAGATCTGTTAGTTGTTAATTTTTATTCCAACAATTAATTCCACTCTGCATGTAATACAAGAGAAATGTTTAATTTGACCAACTAAAAAGGGTGAAATTTTAGAAATTAGGCAAATTAATTGTTGACAATGAATTATTGACAAATAACAACATTTATAAAATGTTTTACAGTTTCTTAAAAACATTCACAAATATTATCTCCTTTGATAAGTCCAGGCTGTGTTTCTGGTCTCACTTTCCATGAAGAAACTGAGGCTGACAGAGATTTACTAAGGACTTATTAATTGAAGGATCCAATAAGGATCTTAGTGAGGAATTTAGACAAATATTTTGACTTTAATTCTAGAGTTTTTTCCCTTTGCCTCAAACTACCTTATGTCAAGAGGTTCAAATGAAATATTTCATTGGCCCAAATCACATAAGACTAGATGAAGAACAACACTAACATCCATAATTACAGAGTAAAACTAGATTTCATGAATGTGGCAAAATTGGGCATTTGCTCACTAAAAATGAACAGAAGGTGACAGCATCTTTTTGCAAGAGATGGTCAAATTCAACTCACTGGTAAATATATTTTAAGTTGTAGTATATAGGGAATTGAAAATCACTTTCTGGTTTATTTGCCACTCTAAATCTAGTTATCCTGGGGTAGATTGTGCTTTAACTCAGACCATTTTTTTTCAATTAGTTGCTTCCTTTTCATACTAGTAAAGTTTTCCTTGCTATCAGAGATTTACCTTTGTTAAAGTCACTTTGTTAGGCTGTTAGATTGAAATGAGCACCAGGTAAGGGGGAGAGGAAAGGGGAGGAAGCAACCAAGAAGATAGCAGATAAGGGGCTTCAAAGAGTTTTACTTTCTCTAAATGAGTGCCAACAAAGTAACTGATTAGAATCAGACAATGCAGCTGCACAGTAGAGAGAAGGACCTGACAACATAATCCAATGCTCATTATAATGTAATTAGTATTGTGGTTTGGCACCCCCTACACTAGGCTTTTCTGTGTGCATCATGGGTAAGAGTATGTGCAAAGGAGATGGGCATGCCTAAGTACTCAAGGGACATGGGCTGTCAATCAATCACGAGAACATCTCTAAGCCAGGATATGACAGGAGAAACAAAGGAGTGGAGTGGTGCCATTTTTTTCCTCTCTTGGGTTGGCCCTCCTTCAATTCTCAAAGGTGTACTCTACTTGACTAACCTTTGCTCTACTAATAAAATTTTCTGTTTATATTACACTTTCAGTCTCCTGTGTGAATTTTCTCTCTAGGGTAAGACAAGAATGGAGACCTTTTTCCCTTCTCACAATAGCAACTTTACCAATTACTACACCCTTTCCCTAGGGAACCCTTTTAAACTATGAGCATTCTTGGGTGGAATTTATGCCCACAAGCATTATATACTGCATATTTTCAAATTATATCATTATATTGCCTTTAAAATAATTCTTTCTAAGGTGTCCAAGTCATTACTTTCATCTGAAAGATTCAAGAAACACACCATTTATAGAGGTAACTTCAAGATGATACAGCTTTTAAAGAGCTGTGTACCTTTGGAACAGAAAATCTAGAGTCCTATTTTGCTTTTATAGCTTTGTTTCCGTTTTTTAAATTTCTATAATTATTTTGATAAGGGTTATACCTGGACTTAAAACATTAGGATGAAATGCTTTGAGGGGAAAACTCTTCTACACGTTGTATAGCTATATACATTTTATTTCTTCTTCCAAGGAAGAAAAACAAAACTATTATATCAGAGATATTTCAACAATAAATAATAATTAAGATTTACACAGGAAATTCATTACAAAAGACTGATTTATGGTGTGTGTGTTTCTGAAAAGACTTATTAAAGAGCACTGTGTTACTCTATTTAGAATATTTTGTTCCTAAATATGATTTCCACATGTCCAGAAAGAAATTTACAATGAATAATTTCTAGCTTACCAAATAAGACAGGAAACTGAGATTTGAATAAGGATTCAAAAGACATTTGGAAGCTTGCTATATGCCTATACTTATCCGTTCATTATTTACTCATTCAACAAATATTTATTGGAAATCAATTATATGTCCAGCAACAAGACAGTTCTTGAGGGTAGACTGATGAATGAAGAAAAAAATCACATTTTTTTCCAAAGAGCTTACATGTCTAATGTAGTGGTGAAACATATAAATTTTATATATAATGAAAACAGTTATAATGAAAGAGACATTATAGAAGAGGAGATTCAGGAAGCTATATAACAAGATGTAAGGGGTATAGAAGCCACATTAAAAGAATTAAGGAAGCCTTCAAAATAGGAGAATCAGTAAGGAGTGAGTAGGATTTAGGCATGCAAATAAGCAAAAACATCCAACAATTATAAAAATGTTGAGCTTGAAACATGACATTTAGGATAGAGCAGGTCATTAAACAGAAGTAACTATGCAGTTCTGAATAAAGAGAAGGAATGTGACAGTATCGTCAAGAGTGTTGGATGATAGAAATTAATATAAAGGGGAAGTGATAGAGAGAAGGTAAGAAATCAAAGAGCTTCCCCTTATAAGGGAAGAATAAAAGATAGGAGGAATTGAGCCTAAAAAGTGGGATATTTTAACTGAAAATTTTAACATACAGTTTCAGAGCTAGAGAAGAAAGAAATAATTTCATTATTTATTTACAAGCATTTTACAAAGAAAAGTAATTAGAACTATGAAAAGAGATTGACATTCAAAATAGCGGGTTATTCTTTAAAATTGAAGAAAAATGCCTCACCTACAAAAAATATTTCTGGAAGCAGAATAAAATGTTAAAAGATTTTTGGTTAGTATTTTTCAGTTGGATTGAAGAAGATGTTGTATCTAAAAATATAGAGAAGATAATCATCAAGAGAAAATCAGGTGAAATTCAAAAAAAAATATTAAGTTTTTAAAAGTTAATTGTCAAATTATAACCATGATTGGAAGTTGCAGGGTAAATATTGAGAAAATCTTATCAGTAAAGTTAGAAGAGAAAAATCAAGAAGTGTTCCTAGAAATTAGAGTAAATTAAAATAAAAAAAAAAAACACTATAATTTAACTGGGAGAAGATAGCTGCAATGTGTAAAACCAATACACAGTGTATGCTTTCAAACAGCAAGAATATGAAACGGCATTTGCAGAAGAGCAAGCAAAGAGCTAACAACTGTAAATATAGAGATGATCAGCTTTTGCATAGAAATGCAAAGTAAAATGCAAATGATAACTTGCTTTACATACATCAGAGTGGTAAATATGTGAAAAGTAAATAATGTCAGTTTTTAGTAAATACAAGAAGATGAAACCTTCGTGAACTACTGCTAGATGAGTCAACTGGGACAATCATTTTGATGAGAATTCTGGCAATATTTTAGCAAAATTTAACACGCATACAAACCAAGAATTCCACTCTTATATGTATATGGCCAAGAAATTCTTCCACTAGTTTATAGGAGACACATAGGAATATGCCTTAGCAAGGTGTTCATGTAGTGAGTAGTTGGTATCCATCACTAGGGGAATGGATATATGATAGATATATACTATGTAATATTATGTAGCAGATAGAAGAAATTAACAATATGAACTCCAGAAATTAGATAAATCTTAAAATAGTCTTAAGCAAAAAATTTAAGAAATTATGTTAAAAGATGACAAATCCAAAAGAAGGAATCTAAATGTACTAAAAATCAAAACATAATTTTATTCCTTACCTATATTGTGGAACAAAATAAAGCAAAAATAATTACCAAAGAAAGTATGTCAAGGAAAATATTTCTGAGCTGAAGAAAGACCTAAGTTGGCCAATCAAAATAGTTTTATGAAAATAAGATGTATTAGATAAGATTGACTAGGTTATATTACAAACAACTTAAAATTCAGTATCTTAGCCCAACTAACGTTTATTTCTAGTTTATAAAAGTCAGCTGAGGGTCTGGGTAACATACCAGGGCAACTGGTCTCTGTAAAGTGGCTGAGAGATCCAGGCTGTTTCTCTTGTTAAAGCCCTTCATCCCAACATGTGATTCCACTATTTCTGTGGTAGAGAAATAAAGCCCAGAAAAATCACAGAGCAGCTCTTAAATGCATATCCCTCTTCTGTTCTTGGCCCACAAACTAGAACTAGCCTCATGGCCAATTACTAAGAATGCTAGGAAATAAAAGTTTCCGTATCACCAAGAAGTGAGGAGACACAGATAATGGGGTGTTTTTAATCCTAGCATGAACCTTCTTTCTATTAGTGTCATTCCTGTCCTATTTCATGTGCTCAAGTGGAACATCAAACGAGTTTATGAAAATACTTCATAAATTGCAAAACCCTGTGCAACAATAGATGGCTCACAAAATCAGCAAATACGATGTTCCAAATTCCTTGGCAGTCATTTCTCTGTCATAAAAAAAAAACAATATGATGTCTTGCTATAATCTTCACATTGTATATTTTACCCTTTATATAGGTTTAGATTACTCTCACCATAATTCTTTTAAACAATATAAATTGATGGATCAAAATATGAAAGAAACAAAGAGAGAATTATAAAAATATAGTATTATATGATTTCCATATTTTTAAATCTGTTCTACAATGTATAAAATATTTATTTTTAAAACCTGCAATAGTAAGCTTGCAATTTAATGATATGAAAATATAAGTATTTTACCTATAGTTATATAATTTGTCTGTGTTCCAAAATGAACCAATTCTTTCCTATGCTCATATCTTTCTTATAACATTTTGCTAAAGACAACCAATTATAACCACATAGGCCATGACACTCTGGTTCTTCATAACAATTTCTCCTCAATCTGGGTTTATTAAGTCACATGACTGCCTTCAAAGTTACTGCAGGCAACAGTTCCTCCACAGCATCACCAGGCTCTCCTGACTTCCAGCCTGCTTTATTCTTTCTTTTTTATTGACAGCTACCCAACCACTAAGCCATGGCTATATATTTTATATCTGCTATAGCATCACCCTAATATTAAAATCTCATATGTTAGAATGTTATTTGTTGTAATAAATGCATATGGGATGTCAGAGGCTTGATACAATGTAGCTACATTTCTTATGTATGTAACAATCTAGTGCAGGTGTTCCAAGTTGTTGGGGGGACCTGCTATGGACCCAATACCACAGACAATGTCAACATTAAATACATGAGCTGAAGTTACTCTGCACATTCACAGCTGGTCAGGAGAGGAAATAAGAGAATATTTGGAGAAAATACATCCTTTTTCTTGGCTAAGAGTGGCACACATCATTTTTGGTAGCACTCTCTTAGCAAGAACAAGGCAGGCCTCAAATACAAAGACTTAGAAAATATAATCATTTTCTAGGTAGACAACAGCAAGAAATAACATTATATGAGGAAAAAACTATTATCATTGGACAACCAGCCATTTCTCCTACACAAACCATTGATACATTTATCTCTCAATGATTATCAGCTATTTTTGATTGGTTACTGATATACTGCTTTTATTTATTCTAGCATTCACTTATACTTGCATCCCTGTTTCCCATGGTTAGCTTTCTTTAACTCAGGAATGACTCCTTTACTTATCATTATGTTTGAATTACTTGGGAAACCTTAATGAATATCAATATCTGGATCTAATCAGTGTCTCTGGGTTAAGCACCTAGGCACAGTATTTAGTAAAATCTTCCCTGGTGGTTCTAATTAGCTGCCAGAGTTAATGACCCTGCCCAACATGTGGGAAATCAGAACTTTTGTATTTATATACCCCCTACGTAGATTTTTCAATCAATACTGTTGCCTCTAGTTCCTTTGTAGGCTTATATTCACTTTGCTGCTGTTTCCTCAGACTCCCTTTGTTTCCTTGTTGACACCAGCAGAAAAGTGGATGTGAGGTCCACTAAAAATATTACGACTCTGGTGTTCTTATTATAGGCGTGCAGGTTTAATGTGACACATGTTGGAGTTGCTTTGGAACCCTGTAAGTAGTTTTATAAAAGGTAAAGATTCTTTTGATGGCAGGACACAACACAATGACACTTAGGTAAATGAATTCTTGATTCATATCTCTTTATTCCTTACAGATCCAAACAAGATAAGGCTGTCAGGTAGGGCCAAACAGGAGGTTGTAGTGAGGGACAGGGTACCAGCAAGTTGGAGTTGTTAGAAGGCAGTTTATATATGGCAACCAAGATAGCAAGGTTAATCATGTTCCCTGTGGATTCGGCTAATTTGAATAATTTTGTAGGCTCCAGGGTATAGGAACTGTCCCTAGTTGTCTGGTACCTGGTCCTGGGGCAATTAGGGAAGTGGCCCCAGAGTATGAGATCCTCATTAAGGAAGTGGTTGTGGTGTGGATTTAATCAAGTGCTTAAGAAGAACTGACTGGCCTCTAGCCAGAACCTCAAAACTGGGTCATGACAGCATTTCAAAAAAATCTATATTACAAGCTGACTCTTTGATGTCTTGACATAAGTTTTGAGCTCAATTATTACAAGTATTTGAGTGGCCTGAATAATAGAGGAGGCTTCCAGAGAGTAGGATATAAAATGCCCTAAGCACTGTAGAAAACATTTTATTATGAGGAAAAAAAAAAGGCAAAACACGAACATGTAAAGAATCTCTTATACGCCATCTCATAACCAAATTCACCATTTGTATAGCATTAGCCAATAAAACAGATCTGAAATTTATGGAGTCTCTAACAACATCTTGGTGTAGTTATAAAATGTGAAAGTATTATCAGTTACGCTTTTCATGATAATAATGCCGTGTCATATTCCTTGGGTCAAGTTGGCAGGTCCAGAAGTTACATTGTTGGAGGGTATGAACTGATAGTTCAGTAAGGTATTTGTAAAGATTAGTGGTATTTTTTGTAACCAAGGGGAAGGGGTAGTTATGATGGTCAGAGACACAGGGAGAGGTTGTGGTAGAAAGCTGAAGGAACAGAAAATAAAAAGGTGTTGGAGAGTGAGAGATCCTCTTCCCAGATTGTTGAGAAATGGACCTAAATGAGGCAGTTGCTCCTGAGGAAAGCAATAATCCCCATTATTTTTTAGCGTGGCATAGATAGTAGCATCCACTAAAGTACTCACCATTTCCTTTAGGTATGGGAGTATAGGGGTATATAAGGAAGTACTCAAAAACAAACAAGTAACCTTTGTATTCTGGAACCAAAAAAAGGCATTAGGTGAAAACTAAGAAAATCTGAATAGATTATGGACCCAACTGTAGTTAATAATAGTGTTATCAGTATTGGTTTATTAAATGCAACACTGTATCATGCTAATATCAAATGTTAATAATAATAAAACTTGGTTTGTGGTATATGGTAACTCTAACTATAATCTCAATATTTCTGTAAATCTAAAGTGGTTCTCAGTTATTAAAAATATACATCAAGTCAAATGTTTTTATTTGCATGTGGATTTTTTCCTTTTATTTGGAAAGTAAAGTTCTCTTCATCATATTATATATTCTTTGATATTTTCACCAATAGCAAAGGTTCTCAGAGTATCATCCTTGGGCCAGCAGCAGCAATATCAACTGAGAATTTGTTAGAAATGCAAATTTTTGGATCCCATTCCAGATTTACTGAATCACAAACTCTAAAGTTGAAACAATTGGTGCTTTAACAAACTCCTCAGGTGACTCTAATGCATGCTAAAATTTGAGAACCATTATCCTATAATGTTAGAGACACACTCCAAAGGATAAAAATAACTTGAAAGAGTAACATAATTACTTAGGCATTCAAATATTTTAGAACTGAATACTCAAAGATAAAACAAATACTCAGTAAGAGACCAATAATCGTATGTTAATCATCTGCAAACTTGGTAAGCAACAATTCCATTCTATATTCTGGGAGATTTTTTCATAATTAAAATTGAAAATTAAATGTTATGACTCTCATTTATAAATCAGAAAAAAGTATATCAACAAATTGATTTGCTCAAAGTCACAGGGCTTTGGTTAAGCTCACAGATCTTTGATTCAAAAAGTCATAAAATTCTAAAACATGTGTTCTTTCCACTATATCATTTGCTTTCCATTAAAAAAAACAAAAACTGGATACATAACATAGTCAAAAATTGATTAACCAGACTTTAAGTCTTGGCTCAATCACTCCTTTGCTCTGTGATTTTGTCTTTAAAAATCACTGAGTCTCAATTTTCTCATCTTTAAAATAAGGCTGATAATATTTGCTATTCCACACTTTTCTTATGGTTATTAAGGTAATGTACAGAGAAGCATTTTAAACCTTAAAGAAGACCCAAAGAGATTGCTATATTTCTGACTCCTTTATCAGTTTTTATTATTATCAGGTTAATGGGCCTTTCATTTCAAGGGTATATGTCTCAGTTTCTTTACAAATATGAAGATTCATGAAATGTAAAGAAAGGGTAAAAATAGGGGAAAGAGAAGTACTTATTAGATGCATTTCAGTTCTATTTCTTATTTCCTTTTAAATGATAGGAGAGCCTCATCGGATGTGTAGCCTGACATTACACAGGTCCATGTGCATGGGTAATCCAAAATACCTCAAATGAGATAACAAATTAAGCTGCTTCTGTGCAATTTAGAAGGGGAAAAAGAAGACATGCTGATCTGTCACATAAAAGTTAAATATTTTAAAGTCAACTTAGATGTAGATTTAATACATTTCTTGTAGTATTAAAGGCAGGGTAATTGTTAGTAATACAGAAACTGAGGAGGGGCATAATAAATGGAGTAATTACAAGCCAATCACCTTAATTAATACAAAGCACAAAATACTCAACAGCAGAGATTAGAATTGATCCTATGCAAATTAATTTGGATGACTTACAGGAGAGTCACAGTCAAGAGCCAGTGAATAATACAAGCTGGTATTTTGGCTTCATGAATGTAACTTTAAGCATGTAAATCATATTGTGACTCTAATATGTTTGATACAGTTGTTCGGTAAAATGAGCTTTAGAGTGATTATCTTAGCTTTCGAAATCATTCCCTTTCAAGCAAAAAAAAAAAAAAGACTTTGCTTAATTTGCAATTTAACAGAGATAGGTTATAGTTTGCTTCAAAGATACACTGTCAGAATGTTCCAGAAATAGTCTATCTGCCATGACCACTGCAAGACATACTTCACAGGAACAGCAGTCATGGTTCCATCAGCGAGGCAGAACCACTAGATACGATGCAGAGTAAGTGATTCACTATAAAGATTAAACCTTGCCCAGTTTGTAGGGGCTGGTGCAGAACTCTACAGAAGGTTGTTTCCAGCCTGAAAGTGGCCCTAAAGTCACTATAGGGCAACAGGGCCAGGAGAAAGGAAGAAAAGCTGACACATACCAGAGGAACGCTATAAAAACATTTCAAATCTCAAGAAAAACTGCAACCCACAGGGGCAAACAGGAACTACCTCTCTCCACAAACTCCTACTTTGTGGATCTAGGTGATGTGGAAAAGCAGTCGGTGCTTTCCTCAAAGGACTGCTCCCTCACCTGGCCCAGGACCGCAGAAGGTAAGGACGCTGAGGGCTTCATGGCTGTCCCACAGCAACAAGGTAAGCCAGCCCATCACACAGTGGACAAGCTCTGGTGGTACCTGGAGTTCAACACTGACCTTCAGAACACAACAGCTGCTACTTCCCTTCTGCCTTCTAAGTTGTATGCATTTTCCCTTGTGGTTAACCCTAACCCAGATTTATGCAGAGAAGGAAATTCTGGGAAACATAGTTCCACCTTAACTACCTGACTGTGTAAAACCACCTTAACAAGGTTTTGATAACTCCTTTCCAAATAACGAGTTTCTTAAGACTAAAATAGGCAGTAAAGTAATAGAAAAGCCTACACTGCGAATCAAATGGTCCAGTATTGGAACTCCAACTCCAACATTCTCTGGTTGTATGACTTCTTTGAAAAGTCACTTACATCTTTCTGAGGCTATTTCTTCATCTGCTATCAAAGCATAACATTATGAACTTAGTAACTCTGCTATTATCATTAAATGAGATAACATATGTAAACCACCCAGTACGGTTTCTTACTCATAGTATGTGCTTAATGAATAGACGCTATTAATCAGATTGATACCCGAGCCGTGCTTTGAAACACGGGACACATGAATTTATCCAGAACTTTAGTTTCAACTTTAAGCTATGCCTGACTTGGCATTCACTCAAAGATTTAATTGAGCTATAAAAACAAAGTAATCTGGGACCAGTTCTATACAGTCAATCAAAAATTGAACACATGCTCCCTTCCATCAAAAAGAAAGCTATCCCAGAAATAAACTGCTATGTATTTCACAGTTAAAATTAAGGACAGAAAGGGGCTAAATATTCCATTAGAAAAATAACTTTTTTAAAATAATCATCTTTAATCATGCTTAAGAATTACAATCAGAAAAACATTAATTTTTGTCTTCTGGGATGACTGATGGTTGGTTAGTCATTAATTTTTCCCAATTTTCTCCGTATAAAGCATAATGGAATGAAATATTTGAGGATTTCTGTTTATACTATTATCATTAACCTCTGTCTTCAGGGTATATATACTCTTCCTAACTTTGAATACAACAGTGAAACTGTTAATGAATATTCATATGCACTCTTGCCTTTTACAATTGTTATTTTAACACTTGAGTTTTCCTCATGGACTTACCCTTGCTTCTGTGCTTCAAAAAGTACTTCTATTGTGCTTTTCAATCATTCCAGTGAGGAAAGTAATAATATTTTTTGATCACTAGTGAGTGCTAGAACTGTGCTAGGAATTTTACTTAATTTCATTTAATCCTACAAGAAAATGGAAATATATAAATATATTCACACTCATGATTTCCTGGTTCATTATGCTCTCTATGATGAAGAAGTCTACAGTTTTGCCCATAATCTGTAATTGCATCAGCAATTCTACAGGCCTGAAAACCAAAGAAAGAACAAAACTATGCAATCAGGAACTCTGTACCAGAACAGGGAAGATTATAGAAATGAATGTGCTGGGCCATGTCTGCTGACTGTTCTTTACATAATGCAGCATCGTACTTTGCATATATTGTATTTAATAAGAACAATTTGATGACAACCTGGGGAGACAAACAAGAAAGATAACTTGCCAAAAAGGAACAAAAAAAGTCCTATCACACAAGTAGGAGGCAGTTTTTCACAGAGCTTAATACCTGACAGAGGGAGGGAGCCTATTACAATATTCTGGGAAATCCAGTATCATCTCAAGTTACTTTGAACTAGATAGATAAGGTATAACAAAGCCCAGAAATTGTCCAATGGCTGACTATTCATGTAGCTTTGCTAATAATTGACTGATTTTACCAATACAAGAATCCCAGGCCTTTGTAAACAGTGTTAAGCTCCTTTGAATTTTTATGTCCTCTTTTAATTTGACTTTCCAGAACCATAAAACCAATACACTAGTATTACATAACATAATCTTAAAACATTGTGTAAAAAAATCCCTTTGAATAATAACACTCTGATATCAAATCACACTAATCCATACATTCATATAACAATCTGTTGCTCCAAAATCACATTCCACAAAGTCAGAGTAGCTAGGAGGGCTATGGAGTTAAGCAACAACTCTTGTTGAACAGAAAATCATTCAAAGATGAGAATATTACTTTTTGGTAACTCATTTATACAGTCAGAGTACATACTGTCACTGGACCATTGGGTAAGATATTTCTTCACATTTTCTTTATTTTGAAGTAATGTCTGACCACTTTTGAGATATCAACCCAAATTAAACTGGCAACCTATATATCACTGTGGGAAAAAAAATAGTTTTTGATTTCCTATTTTAAAAGTAGGGGCTTACAGATAGGTTTTTTTCCTGTGGATTCAAACATGGCATATGTTTAATTTACATGTTAGCAAGACACAAAAATCAATTGTTAATTATTTTTTTATGCTATGCTGAAAGGAGGACAGTTTGTGTTTAAGGGATGGTACATTTTTAATGAATGTTGAAAACCTGTACAGAATGGTCAGTTTGTTCTTGAAATATTAAAAAATACAAGCAGTTCATGAAAATGTTTAAATGGGGGTGTAAGGAGATTTGTTTACTGTATTTTTATTAAAGTTGAGCACTTCTAAATAGGATGTCATCATTTGTGATGTGTTCAGTAACTTTTTATGTATCAGAGTAAACATGGGGGTTTTACATAGGCAGGAACTAAAACTTATACAAAAATACATAATCAATAAACTTTTAAAACCCCTAGCTCAAGAAATATGAAAGAGCTAAACTTTACAGTTGTTGTTAATTTTAAACTTGCATGATTCTAAGAAAAACTCATTAATAATTTTGTAGATACTAATTTATTGAAAAACTGTGTATTGAGCACTTACACAATGCTGGAAACTGTGGCTATATACATGAAAGTTAAATAATATTTATGACTCTGTGGTAGGCATAAAATAGCCTCCCAAAGAGGTCTAAGTGCTAATCTTCAGAATTTATGAATATATTACGTTACATTGCAAAGGGAAATTAAGATAACAAATGTAATTAAAGTTGTTAATGAACTTGTTCTAAAATAGGAACATTTTCCTGGATTATCCAGGTAAATTGAATATGACCACAAGAGTCCTTGTATCTGTAAAAGAGAGACAGAAAAGTCAGTGTCAGAGTGATATGATGTGAGAAAGACTAACCAGTAATTGCTGGCTTTGGAGATGAAAGATACCCATGAGTTAATGATATGGGCAGCCCCTAGAAGCTGCAAAAAGCAAGGAAATAGATTCTCCCCTAGAGCCTCAAGAAAGGAACTCCATCCCACCAATAGCTTAATTTCAGTCCACTGTGACCATTTCAAACTTCTGACCTCCAGAACTATAAGAACAAATTCATGTTGTTTTAAGCCACTAACTGTATGGTAATTTGTTATAGCAGTAATAGAAAACTAATACAGATTCTAATATGACATAAATACACATTAATAAGGGTAGTCAGAGCCTATGATGGGATTACAAAGCAGAACGCTGAATTCAACTCAGTAGTGATGAAGGAAGTCAAAAAAAGATTTCCCTAAGGAGTGACAGATACTGTAGCTGAGTTTTAAGGAATGAGCAGAATTTGATAATAAGCTAACATAGGCGAAAGTTATTCATAAGCAGAGAGACCACCATACATGAAAGTTCACAGAAGCAAGAAAACATTGACTCTTTGTATATGTGGCTAAAGCAGTTGGAGAATTACACAGGGTCGAATGCATGCTTTGCCTCATATGTTAAGCTGAGATGGTTGCATTTTATCTCGCAGGCAGAGCGGAACCCAGTGGAGAGAAGAGGATGAGTTCAGAATATTTGTAAGAGATATGGAGAATAATTGATTTTAATTTCAAGGTTCTAATTAAGTTTAAGTTTCCATAACTTTTGCAGTAGAGTTCTGATAAACCAGCTCTAAAAACCAAAACCAAAACCAAAACAAAAGAATGCTGAAGACCTGTAGCATTTGTCATTTTTGCTGCTTTCTACAATTGCAGATTTTTTTCCTGTATACTATAACTGTCCCTAACATAGATATCTCATCTAAATAATTTAAGCAGACTCCTTTCATTGATATTAGGTGGTTTTCATTCTTTATAGCATTTTCAAACAATCGTTCAATATTCTCCCACACCGTGGAGCTTCCAATGATTAAAGTTTTTTTCCTGTAAATTTCTTCTTTGTCACAACTGGTATACAAATGTATTTGTTTTAAAGAGAACTAATGTTCAAAAGCTCGTACAATCATAATATGATAGTATGCATAGCCTGGGCATAATTTTCAGTTAAAAATCATTCCATATTGTCTATCCTTAATTTATTCTAGAGAAGAAATGTTTTAAATACAACAAGCAATAAAATATTTTATGTTTTATAGATAACAAAGCTTGGAGTGAAGAGATCAACAAGTAAATATCAAATTAATTACTTTATTCAGTGAGTATTAAGCATTTACTAATCAGGGATTATATAATTCTGGAAATTCAGAGATTTTAAAAAAAGACACAATAATCCCTATTCTCAAGGGATTCACAACCTAGAAAATGAAAAACATATATTAAGCATATAATTGGTCAAGGTTTTTATTTTAATCCATACATTGTTTGACTTATACTTTGCAGGAGAGATTAAAATTTGCACAAAGTCTATAGACAACTTCAGTTAAATATGGAAAACTCAAACTTTGTGACAAGTTTACACAGTGTTTAAAAATTCTATTTTTGTTCCTCTTTTCTTCCATCTCCTTTGCAAAGTTGGTAGTTGACTGAATTGCACTGACAACATGCATTTCTTCTGTGGGAAACTGAACATTCCTGTGATGTCAACAGTGTATTTGTGAGCTCTGAGAAGCACTCTAGTGCTTCATCCAGATGAGCCACCAGCCACTAAAATTATAGCTAATTAGATGAATTTAAATTCTTTTTTTAATATTCCTAAGCATTACCAGCAATTTTTGTCATGACACTTTAGGATTTCTTTGAAAGGAATAAACAAACATATTTTACTTCTGTCTCATAATTATTAATTAGTAGACTAGCTCTCTGTACTTCAGTTGAGTTTTATCCCATATTAACAAATTTCTCATCATTTATTTAGACACAAGATATATATCTAAATGATATTTTCAAGATGTGTTTTTTCCTTTATTAAAGTATAATTGACTTCCACAATTATATTCATTTCAGGTGTATCACATAGTGAATCAATATTTTTATACATTGTGAAATGATCACTATAAATTGAGTTACCACCTTTCACCATACAAAGCTATTAAAATATTATTGACTATATTCCCTATGCTGTACATTACATCCTAGTGAAATTAATTTTATAACCGAAGTCTGTATCTCTTAACCTCCCTTTACCTTAATCGCTTATCCCCCACTGCCTTTCCCTCTAGCACTACCAGATTATTATCAGTACCTATGAATCTGCTTCTGTTTTGTTATGTTTTTTCACTTGTTTTGTTTTTCAGATTCCACATATAAGTGAAATCATATAGTATTTGTCTTTCTCTGCCTGACTTACTTCACTTAGCATTAATATCCACTGGGTCTATCCACATTGTTGCAAATGGCAAGATTTCATCATTTTTCATGGTTGAGTAATATTTCATTATATATATATATTTTTATATATCTATTCTTCTTTATCTACTCATGTATTGGTGGATACTTACGTTGCTTCCATGTTTAAGATGCTAAAATGCTGAAATGAACATTGCGGTGTATGTATCTTTTCAAATTATTGTTTTTGTTTCTTTGGATAAATACTCAGAAGTAGAGTTTCTTGGTCATATGTTAGCTCTATTTTTAATTTTTTGAGGAACCTTCATACTATTTTCCATAGGATTGCAATGTGTTGGGTTTTAATTAGGGAAAATAGACACACACACACACACACACAAACACACACACACATACATACACATAAAGAGACACTCACTGTGTCAGTTTTCCATTCTGACCATAAAGACATCTTAAGGGATGCTATTCCAAGGAGGCTGAAAATAAAAACATTCTCTTTTCCTAGCTTTTTGCCAACATTTATTGAGCACCTACTGTATGTGTATTCTGTATTGTGTTAAGTGCTAGGGGAAGGACAATAAGAATATAGCAGATATTTGCTCAGTAAGTAAACAAATGAAATTATAGATCTTGCTCTTGAGAACAGTACCATAGGACACATAGGATATGCACAAAAATAAAATGGACCCTCATAAAAAATGAGTTAAAAAAAAGTACAAAAAGTAACATGGGCAATCAAAAGAGTAAAACTGCTTTTCCCTGAAAAGGGCCAAAATTTCAGCCCACTCTTATACAGAACCAAAGTCACAAATGATCCTCAAATTTGAGAATGGATTCAAAGAGCAATGCAAAGAAGTCCTTAAGGTTCACTAAGTAACTAGAATTTTTTAAAATCCTGAAACTTCACTTGATAGCATGAGTAAAAATATTAAACTTAATTTGACTATTTAGAAGTAACTATAAATTACATTAATAAATAGGCTAAGAGACCCTCTGACATGGAGGCATAGTCTGGAACTAAGACTAAAACAAGGTCATCAGTCCAGAAAAAGCCATTTCAAAGTTCAAATTTCCAGGCATGACTTGCTGTGATTCCAAAGAAATGACATATTTTCCATTCAATATTCAAGTTATATTGACTCAGTCACCACAGTCTTGATTTCCAGAATTTTAGCCTACTCACTATTACCACCCCTATCAGCAAATGTTCCTCATAATTAAATATTCTCAAAATCTCTCCTATTCTGATCTGGCTCCTATCATACTGCTTATATAGCCTATCACTACTCCTGGACACAAACCTCCCATAATGGTAACAGTAGCTTCAACCACCTCCTGTTAGCTTCTTTCCTCTGCTAACCCTCCCTTAATTCTGCAACGTAGTCCTGGGAACAATCCCTTCTAGGAGACTGACATCAGAAATAGCCACTTTCTTAAGGGAAAAGTGGTTTCTCCCTACAAAAGGATGCTTTCCTTACAGTTCCTTCAGGACAACTGACTTATGCAGGATTTAACAGCCTAATAGCAAAGAATTTCTGGTTAATCAGTCTAAATCTAGGGAATTGGTACAGTTTATGTTAAAATGACAAAGTGCTGTCCACTTCCTTTTCAGTTTCTCTCTTTATTCAAAGTTAAAGAGAAAGACGAAATTAGACTTTCTTAAATCTTTGCAGTTTCCCCAAACACTGTAAGAAATGTTTGTAGTAAAATTACACAATTTATCTTCTCAAGAGAAAAATAAGTAATAAAGTCATAGGACGTGTTAAACCCATGTTTCTAAAATAAATATGTTTTTTAAAGAAACAAACTTTAAAGATAAGACCACTAAAACTGTACAGTCATCCCTCAGTATCTGCTGGGGATTGGTTCAAGGACCTGCCAGAGATACCAAAATGCTCAAGTCCAATAGTCAGACCTCCACTTCCATGAGTTCCAGAACGTACAGATTCAATCAGCTGCAGATCATAAACATACAAGATCCATGGTTGTTTAAATCTGAGGATGTGGAACTCACCAATAGGGAGGGCTAACTCTATAAACATACAGAGTATGTCTCTTAAACATACAGAGTAGTTTAATTTATTAGACATTTCTAGCTTCAAACATCTGTTTCAGTTGAAGTTATTTAATTTTCATTTATATAACTGAAAGAACCACAAATATTGTGTGTTCTTTCTTTGTTTTGTTGCAGCAAGTATCATTTTGTTTCTCACAACAGTCACCCTAAAGACAAATTCAAACCTCAGATTCTTGAAATTACTTTCCATTTTAAAAGGCAACTTTATAATTCCTTATGATTGAAACTCTCTTCAAATTTGTAGGATACAGATTCAATTACAACCCCTAACTGAATGCTGAAACCAAACTTAAAATGAATCCTAGAACCAGACTTTCTATTTAAGCAAAGATGAAAGAAGACACTGGAAGTTCACAAGCATCAAGCAGAAGAAGGGACAAAAGTGTTTAAGCAGGAATCCAAGCATTTGCAGATTTAATGTGTTATGACAGCAACATAGCTTATGAAGAATTAGAGAATATAAATGGAACTGTGATGGCAGAGTATAAGGTAGGTCCTTAATCAGAAAACACTGATAGGTGCAACTGGATCCTGGTTACAGGTGACTCAGCTGTTGTGGCCAGAGAAGGATTAACCACAAATTTGGTGTGATGTTTGGTTATCCAAAGTTTTGACTGGTTTCAGATCTATCCATGAAGCTTAACCCATGGGCAGAGATTCTGCAGTAGGGCAAGAATCCAGGAAGATCAGGAAACTAATATATCTTCTAATGTTAATATTCTGATTTAGAAGTCATAGTTCTCTACCTATTTTCAAGAGCTTCAACAACATATTCCAAGTACAAATTTTTCCATATATTAGGTTTAATAAGTGCTTAAATGCATCTTCAGAATCATATTCTTACATCAAAATAGGCTCTTATTAGATTTAGAGTTATTATTTAAGGTCATGACATTAGTTTCTGTACTTCCTTACTTAGAAGGACTATAATTGCAATTTTCTGGGATATATCAAGCTGTGTAGCTCAGGCAGAATGTTACACTACAGCCTAGAGTAGAAACGTGAGTTCTTTCATAGCAGTCAACCTAATTATCTTTTATTTTTATTCTTCCCATCAAAAGGGCACATTTATACCTTTAAAAAGATCTTATTAAAATAGACTTCTTACATTTACATATTTCAGTAGTACTGTACATATTGTAAAAGAGCCAGCAATATTACTGTAGCTCCTGTTAAAATTATTAACTTCTTATATAAGCAAAACTGTCAAAAATATTTTATTTAGGGTGAAAAGCTTTGACCCTGTTGCCTCTTACTAGGCAACTTTATTTTGTGGCAACTAACATTTGTGCTTCAGTCAGTCAACAAGTACTTACTGTCCACCCCCAGGTCACATTCACCCATATAATGAGGCAGCAAAAAGAGCATAAATAAATGGAATTTGAAAGAACCTTCAAACCTCATTAAATCAAGAGAATCAGAATATTTTACCAATCAAATATTAGACCGATTTGACAATTTGAGCACTTCTATTCTCCCAGAAGGATTCTAAAAATTGGTGGCCCAATTCAAAAAATGGCATGTGGAGTAGGATAAAAATATATTCTCATCTGGGAAATTCATCTATTTTCAGTATTTAGGATAAGATAACATATATATTGAATACAGGCAAATAAAGTAAGAAGATTGCATACTTACTGTTAAAAAAATAATAGCTCACATAATAAATCAGATCCAAGACAAGGAAATGTTCTCTTCATAAAAACAACTCCCAGCATTTGTCTGTCATCAATCTATCTTAATTTAACTAACAAAAGAGTATGTCAATCAAAGGAATAGGGCAGTAGGCATCTGGTCCGCACTGGAAGTTTAGGGGGAAAAAGTCACTGTGGAAATAATCATCTTTACCCTTTCAAATACCATCTAGAGAAATTAGCCAGCAGACTTTAAATATTCTGATCCCAGTAGGCAGCCAACACCTCTGAGAAACCAGCTAAACTGAATGTTATTAAAAATGTAGACAATTTCTGATTCTCTTTTCTTTTTCTTTTCTTTTTTTTTTTTTTTTTTGCTGATTGTGTGATCTAATAAACATTTGTGATACCTGTGGTAACTCTACATGTTTTCATGTTTTGAATACTCATCCTAGGTTCATTTATCCTATAATTTCCTGTATTTTTATATTCTTATAACATTGGAATTTACAAAGTTATTAGTCATGGTTCCCTAAGGCAAAAGTCAACATTCAGATTCTCAGATTCTGGTTTCAACTCTAATTTGTAAAGAGTTCAGAAGTCTCTACTTCATCCCTTACAATGAGAAAAAGCTGAACAAACTAAAAATCAATGACCATTTTTAGACTACTAGAGAATATATGCTATGGGGTAAACCATCACATCAAAATCTGGAGATACGGGCAAAATTGTTGAGACACAGCCAAGATCAGTTAACCTGGAAGAGAAGCCACTGGAGCCAAAACTGGTAGGAAAACCTTATGGTAATTTTAATGAATTGCTAGAAACTGAACATAGACCAGAACGACCACGAAAATGTTCTGGAGACTAGACTTAGGGGAGGTCTCACCTTCGTCGAATTTACTTCCAAAGGCCACTTCTCAATTGAAGATCTAAGTAAGATCCCATTCTAGACCTTTGTGAAATATGCCCAGAGTTTTCTACGTAACAAAGACCTACAATCCAGGGAAAAGATATTACCAGACTCTTCATGGCTCAGGGAAGGGCATTTTCCCTACTCTAGTCACATACTTTAATAGGGAAAAAAAATTAAAAAGCACTTGTGAAAGTCCCAGTCTGGGGACATGGGACAACTAAAAGCATGAGACTGAGCTGTAAAACTAGAGATTGCTTCTTTTCCTCCATATCTTACCATCACACAAAGAGCACACCAATATAGTGAGTAGTTTTGTGTAAAACTATATAAACTATATATAGAGAGAGTTTCCTCATTTTTTACACTTAATATTCTCCTTTTATTCCATTATTTTAGAACAGTGAGATGAGAACTCACCACAAAGTGACCTTATTCATTACATATTGAGCAGTGTGGACGTGAGGAGAAAAAAAACAAAGCAAAATGAAACAAAATACAAACCAGGAAATTTGTAGTTTACTTTCTTGATTTTCTTTTAATTTTTTAAAATATTTTTAATCGAATAAAGGATTCTTTAAATTCTATAAGTACTTTACAATGTTTAAGTTTCCCACACATGATTTCATATAATCCCGTAATAACCTTTTTTTCTCTACCCTTATATTGCCCCTTCCCACTGGTAACTACTAGTTTGTTTTCTATATCTGTGAGTCTGCTTCTTTTTTGTTTTATTCATTAGTTTGTTAATTTTTTTTTAGATTCCACATACAAGTGATATCATACAGTATTTGTCTTCTCTATCTGACTTATTTCACCTAGCATTATGCCCTCCAAGTCCACCTGTGTTGTTGCAAATGGCAAAGTTTCTTTCTTTTTTATGGCTGAGCAGTATTCCATTGTGTGTGTGTGTGTGTGTGTGTGTGTGTGTGTGTGTGTGTGTGTGTGTGTGTGTGTGTGTGTGCGTGCGTGTGTATACCACATCTTCTTTATCCATTCATCTGTTGATGGACACTTAGGTTGCTTCCACACCTTGGTAATTGTAAACAATGCTGCTATGAACATTGGGGTGCCTGTGTTTCTTTGAATTAGTGTGTTTTGTTTTGTTTTGTTGGCTATATATCAGAGTGGAACTGCTAGGTCATATGGTAGTCCTGTTTTCAACTTTTTGAGAAATTTCCATACTGTTTTCAACAGTGGCTGCATGAATTTACATTTCCATCAACAGTGTACGACATGAGTTTTCCCCATATCCTCAACAACATTTGTTATTTGTGTTCTTTTTGATGATAGCCATTCTGACAGGTGTAGCTGATACCTCACTGTGGTTTTGATTTGCCATTTCCCTGATGATTAATGATGTTGAGCATCTTTTCATGTGCCATTTGTCTATCTGTATTTCCTCTTTGGAAAAATGTCTATTCAGTTCTTCTGTCCATTTTATAATCAGATTATTTGTTTGTTTGATGTTGAGTTGTATGAGCTTTTTATACATGTTTGTTATTAACCCCTTATTGGTCATTTCATTTGCAAATATCTTCTCCTATTCAGCAGGTTGTCTTTCCGTTTTGTCAATGCAATGCTGTGCAAAAGCTTTTAAGTTTAACTAGGTCCTGTTTGTTTATTTTTTCTTTTATTTCCTTTGCTTTAGGAGACTCATCCAAAAAAATATTGCTGCAATTTTTGTCAAAGGGTGTTATGTCTATGTTTTCCTCTAGGAGTTTTATAGTATCTGCTCTTACATTTAGGCCTTTAATCAATTTTGAGTTTATTTTTGTATATGGTGTTAAAGAATGTCCTAATTTCATTCTTTCACATGTAGCTACCCAGTTTTCCCAGCACTGCTTATTAAAGAGACTGTCTTCTTTCTTGTTTATTCTCACCTTTGTCACAGATTAATTGACTGTAGTGTGTGGGTTTATTTCTGGGCTCTCTATTCTGTTTCATTGATCTTTGTGTCTGTTTTTGTGCCGGTACTATGCTGTTTTGATTACTGCAGCTTAGTAGTATAGCTTAGTCTGAAGCAAGGGCACATAATTCCTCCAGCTCTGTTCTTCTTTCTCAAGATTGCTTTGACTTTTTGGGGTATTCTGTGTTTCTATGAAAATTTTAAAACTATTTGTTCTAGTTCTGTGAAAAATCCCATCGGTATGTTGTGAAAATAGTGCATAGAGAGGAATTTCTAGCATTAAATGCATATTTTAGAAAAGAACAAAGAGCTAAAATCAATAATAAGCTTAGCTTCTACTGAAGGAGACCAGAGAAAGGAGAGCTATTTAAGCCTAAAGTAAGTAGAAGAAAATAAATGATAATTTTGGGGGAGAAATGAATAAAACTGAAGACAAAAGTATAATTAAAACAAAAAACGTAATATCAAAAGTTGGTTCTTTGAAAAAAATCAACAAATCTGATAAACATCTTTTTTTCTTGAAAAAAAAAAAGAAAGAAGATGCAAATTACCGATATTAGAAACAAAATAGGTGTCATCACTACTAATTACATAAACATTAAAAGGATAATAGTAAAGGAAAGTTAAAAACAACTCTATATCAAAATGTTCAGTAGCTTAGATGAAATGGACCAGTTCCTTGAAAAATACAAACTATAAGGTGGAATAAGTCATCTGAATAGGCTTATACCTATTAAAGAAATTGAGTTAGTGTTTTTAAAACTTCAAAAAAAAAGTAACCATGCAGCCCAGATGGTTTCACTGATGAATCCTACCAAACAGTAAAGGAAGAAATAACATCAATACTTCACAATTTCTTCCAGAAAATTCTGCTTCCCAGCTTCCTTAGCTCATAGGACATAGGCATGTCTCTGCAAACAAGACACACCTTTAGGAGGATGTAAATAGACAAAACAAAGTTCAGAAAGCCATGTCCAGTGAGAGATTCCAAAGTGAGCAGTGGTAGATGTCTTTGTGGAGATGTTTAGAGATCATTCTATTTCTTGGACTCAGGAGCAAAGAGATTATGCTTGCCAGCAGCCTACAGGAATGACCTCAGTAATGTTTCTGATTGTGCAGCCTCCGTGGATTCTGCAATCTAGTATTCTTTTTTATTAAATTCTATTTCTGATTAAACTAGCTAAAGTGAGTTCTGTGGTTTGCAACTAGACTGCTGTGAAAGATTCTTCTTACCCACAAATATCTAGCCAGTATTTGGCTTTATACATGAACTCTGTTTAAAGAGCGAAGATATGCTTGTCTTGTCAGTAAGTATTAAACCTTTCATGTAACAGTTTTAAGTTAATAGCATTTCCCACCTGGACACAGGTGTTCCTACAATAATCCCCAAAGCAATGTGGCATAGTCATGGAGGAGCCAGTCTGGCTTAACAAAAAAGAAGCACGATTTTGTAGCCAGATAGACCTTGGGATTCAATCTTTCTCTGCCCTTTCTAGCTGTATTATGTTAGGAGAGTTACAAAGATTCTAAGCCTCTATTCATCTATTAATGCAGATAATAAAATATACTGCTTCTGAAAGACACTATCACTCACCTACTCATCAGCCATTTCTACTTATTCTTGATTAACATAATTCAAATTTTATTCAGATATCAAGTGGCGGTGTCCTATCCCAGATGGCATCTTTGGATTAATGAAATCCTACTCCCAGCCACCAGTTAGTAATTGGTTTACCATGTGAGATGTGATATGACACAATTTTGTTCAAAGGAATCTCATGGAACAGATGTTGGAGATTTCTGGAAAAGATTTCACTCCCTGATAAAGACAGAGGAGAGTGAGAGAGTGAGAGGGAGAGCAAAGTCAAGAGTGAGAAGCTTTTCTTTCTTCCTGCCTCTGTGGACAGTTGTGTGAGACGTGATTCTTGGAGTTACGGCAACCACCTTACCACCATGTATGATGTGAAGACCAGGAGATTAACAAGTACACATTGATGCTCACAGAACTAAGCATCATTAATTCACTAAACCAGCCTGGGAACCACCTGCCTCTAGTCCCCCTGTTCCAGGAGAAAAACAAACCCTTATTGTGAAATCCAATTTCAGTTGGTTTTCTTACGTCTAAAGTAACTCAGACTGAAACATTGCTTTATAGGGATTTTGTAAGGACTGCATAAGATAATTTCTTTTAAACAAATGACAGACAAACTCCTCCTCTAACCTTGGCTTTCCATTCTCAGAGTGGAAGCCAACTATCTTACAATGTTCATGATTTGTTCTCTACTCCTTGAATCTCACCATCGAATCTGAACTAATCTCTTGCTGCTTTTCTCCTTGCCCTCTCTGCTCCAGCTTTCATGGTTTTCTTGCTGTGACTCACAAGCCTCAGGAAAGCTCCTTTTTAAGGATCTTTGCTTTGACTATTTCCACTACACAGACTGATCTTCCTCCAAACATACACTTAATTAAGTCTCAGCCCATCCCTCTTTCTTCAGGCCTCACCTTGTCAGTGATGCCTTCCAGGTCACACTGTCAATACACTTAGTCCCCTTTATCCTGTTCTACAATTTTATTTTTCCCCACAGTACTTTTCACTTTTCTGGCAGTATGTAATTTATTTATTACGATTATTATATATAATCAAAATATGTGCTAAATTGGAGCTATATGAGGATAGTAGTCTTTCTCTTTTTTTTTTTTTTTTTTTTTTTTTGTTTAGTAATGGATCTCAAGGACCCAAAGCAGTGTCTGGCATATACAGTTAGTATGTAATAAATACATGTTAAATTAATGAGGAATGCAGTATTTTCAAAATATTCATCTATTCATGAATTTTCAAAATGTCCAGCACATCCTAGCTATTCAATAAATCTTCTCTTAATTGCTGTACCTTTTCTTGCTAATTCTTGACTTTTTTGTCTAAGCATGTAGTAGGATCCGCCTTGCTGTTTTCTATGGTCCTATTCTTATTTCCCTCTTTAACTTCTCTTTTCTCTCATATTCTTTTCTATATGTAGTGCTGCTACACAACCTATGGTTGCTTCTCCTGATTTTTCTCTTTTTATACACAAAGAGCATTATTCTCATTCAATTTGCAAGTATTTATCGTGTGCCTACTACGTGACAGGTATTATGCTAGATTTTAGACTTTCACGAACAATAAAACAGTCTAATCTAACAGGTACTCTCGTACGTATTCTCTCATGTGTTGAAGTGGTTCAAATAGTGCATTTGTGCTCTAATGTGACAAATAAATAAAGGTTTTTGCACAACATGCCCAGGTCCAGGGAGAAATGGTCACCGGTCAAGAAAACAAGTAGATTAAGCATGTTGAACAATGAACTGCAAAAGGAAAGGTCAGGAGAACTGCACCATGAATTACTGTACCAACAAAAGTTCAAGTCTATGCCACTAAGAAGATAGAAGGACAACGGTCTTTTCTGAACATGAAGGAAGTTGGTCTAGGAGTAAAGAAGGCAGATATGATAAATTTATAGAAAACAATACTTTGGTCAAGGATACAATATATTTCTAATGAACCTACTCTCCCAGAGAAGTTATAAAATGTGGTATATATTTTATATACTTGATCAAAAAAATTTAAAAACTACTCTTAAAAAAGTTATTCTATTTGATTCTTTCCTTTGGTAAAGACTTTTTCAGGCAGTATTTTTTTTAAGCAGAAATATCCAATCCTCAATAGCTGTCATAATGCTAAGTGAAGAAGTTATTCATCCATGAAAGCTTCCTTTGTTAAAATACAGATCGCATTATTTATACAATCTGAATGTTTAATGAATGCATACAAATTCAAATGTCAGTGTAGATAAACCAAAATTACATTTCTATCAAAGAAGAAAGGCATTTCAACAAAGAACAAGACTCTTGTTTTAAGGTGAAAAAGTTAAAGGATGAATATTAGTTTTTTTTTAAGTAAGTGACAAAGAATTATATGAGAGTTTTCTTAAAGATTATCTTAAATACAAATGTGAAACCACATCTTTAAACAATGAATGGTGTAGCCATTTTATATTGTAGCTTAGAGAATAAATTCAAATAGCACATTTGTATCCAATATCATTTAAAAAAAGGATAAAATCATTATTATAAAGATAATAAATGCAATTTAAGAATTGTGTCTGAGCATACAAACTGAAGTGTTACGGGCTTTAATGACTCAGGCTCTTATCAATAACATACTTGAACAGAATTACTGTTCATAGAAGAATTTGACCATAACAAAAGATTCTGTGAGATTATGTTTCAACTATGTATGAAACGTTTCTCAAACAAAATACTCAGGTTATTTATTTTATCCAGGCTTGTTATTCCAACATATTTACTCCTTTACAAGGTCATATAAGGAGCTATGGACAAAAGGAAATTATCAGATTCTATCAATTGTTTCCTATTACAGCTGTACAAAGAAGGCCTTTTTGTGGAACCATTTTTAAAGATTTCCCAGATAGCATGGAAGTCACATGGAAGGAGAAAATTAGTTTAATTGTCTTTATGGATGCTTCTTAGAAGTTTACTCTTTTTGTAAACAAAGCAAATTGATTTAAAAAAAAAAAAGTGATTTCTGCCTTACTGAGAATCTAACTGATGAAACACTCCTCCCCTTCAACACCATTGTAGCTATTCTTCAACTAAAATGCCCACCACTAACATATTTTCGGTGAAATAGTCAATAAAGATTTCAGCTGTATCACTAAACTGAGCTTTCTTGGCATAAAGGGTGGTAAGAGAGGAAAGGTTTGAGGGAAAAGGAGTCAAATTCCCCTAACATTTTTCTTATATACAAATAATCTGCACAGTGTTGCTTGGAAGAACTTTAACCATCATGAGCACATAAATTCCAACTGCTATACATTCTGGAGGAATGAACTATTTAATTGTCCATGTGAGAAACAACTCAAGTGCAAATCAACACATGCCATTTGGAATAGCTGCACTTGTGAATTTCAGTTTGAGGCCTGTATAATGATTCTTTCAGATGCAAGAAAAAGCAACCTAAATTAAAGTGGGCATAAAAAGTAAAAGTAATTTATTGGCTCACTTAACCAAAAATTGTACAGACAGTCTGGATCTTGGGATGTAAACAATGTTACAAGATGCAGCCTATGTCCAAAACGTCATGATTTTTTCTCTTATATTGGTTTCATTCAGAATAGTGACCTGATGTGTCACAACAATAGAGTCATGACCTCTCAATTCCAAGACCTGCTCTAGTTTACAAACTCAAGAGTCTCTGCAGTGAGAAGAAGGTAGGATCTCCCAAGAAAATTATATACTGTAAAACATTGTTCTAGTTTTCTCCAAAGAAACCTGCAGCTACATAATAGGAAGGACTATACACTGGAGGAAGAAATGTATGGTATTACTGGATCCTGGCTCAAAATGATTTGATCCCTGAAGGACCAAAATTCCACTTCAGTCCTTCAGGAATTCTTCCTGTTAAAAAGTCAGTAAGGTACATTATCACATTCCTTGAGAAACAAGAGCTTAGAGCCACAACAAAGACTTGTGAGATGAAGGTATGGTGTCTCCTGTTACATCACTATTCAGTTCTCTGATTTCAGCTGTGCAGAAGAGTTACAGATCTTAGACTATGATGGTGGATTACTAGAAAACTATAAATTCTAATTGGCGTTTATAGAATATTCAATTCAACAATGTTAAAATACATTTTTAAGATCACATGCAAAAAAAAGACAGAAGACATCATAAGCCACTAAACATGTATCAAGTTTAAAAGAATATAAATGATACAAAGTGTATTTTCAGACCACAATGAAATTAAACTAGATATGAATGACAGAAAATATCTGGAAAAATCCCAAATATTTTGAGATTTAAAAACATACTACAAAATAACACATGGGTCAAAGAAAAAGTCTCATATAAATTGGAAAAAATTTTTGAGCTAAATGAAAATACAATGTATCAAAATCTGACAGCTGTAATGAAAGCAGTGCTTAGAAGGCTACATATAAAAAATTAAATGTATGTATTAAAAGGCAGAAATATTAAAACTCAATATTCTAAGTTTCCACTAAAGAAAGAAGATCAATTTAAGCCTTGAAAAACAGAAGAAAAGAAGTAAAAATAAAACAGAAATCAATGAAATAAAGAGAATTAATCATAAAAAAACCCAACAATATCAAATGTTGATTCTTTAAAAAGATCAATAAAGTTGATGTCTAACCAGACTAATCTTCAAAAAAAAAAAGAGAAAAACATAGATTACCAATATCAAAATGAAAGAGGGGTCATCCTTACTGATCACATGAACATTAAAAGGGTAAAACAAAACAAAACACTGCATAAAACTCTATACCCACAAATTTGATCATTTAGGTGAAATGGGTCAATTTCTTAAGACAGAAACTACCAATAACTCATACAAGGAGAAATAGATAATGTGAATAGGCATATATCTATTAAAGAAATTCCATCAATAATTAATCTTCCAAAAGAGAGAGCACGGACCCAGAAGGTTTCACTCGTGAATTCTATCAAACACTCTATCCAGTTCTCTAGAATATCTTGCAAAAATAAAAGTAGAGGGAATACTTCCTAACTCACTCATTAAGGGCATCATTGCTCTAAAATCAAACCTAGAGAAGACATTACAAGAAAGGAAAATTAGATGTCAATAGTTCTCATGAACAGAGATGCAAATGTCATCATCAAAATGTTAATAAACTGGTTCCAATAATGTGTAAAGAGTTATGAATCACAACTTAGTGGGATGTATTATAAATGTGAAAGGCTGGTTCAATATTTTAAAGTACTTAAAGTAATTATCATATCAACAGACTAAGGAAAAATCATCTGATGAAATCATTTGAGATAGAAAAAAAGTTTTTGACAAAATCCAATAACCATTCATGAAAAACTACCAGCAAACTAGGAAGAGAAGGAAACGTCCTCAACTTGATAAAGAACATCTTCAAAGAAGGTATTGCTAACATCATATTATATGCTGAGAAACTGGACACTTTTCCCGTAAATTAAGAAACAAGGCTAATACGTCCTCTCTCAACACTCCTATTCAACATTATCCTAGCTATTGCAATAAGATAAGAAAAGAAAAGAAAACTTACATAGATTGAGAGGGAAGAAATTCTTTATTGGCAGATAACATAATTGTCTAAATAGAAAATTCCAAAGAATCTGCAATTACTGGTACTAATTACTGGTACTAAGCAAGTAGAGAAAGGAATCCTTGAGGAATACAAGGTTAATATATAAAAAATCAATTAGGTTTCATATACACTAGTAATAAAAAATTGGTACTTGAAATTTAAAAATATATATATATAATTTAAATAGCACCAAAAGAAATAAAATACTGAGGTATAATATTAACAAAACATAGAGATTCTATGATATCTATGTAGAAAACTACAAAATTCTGATAGAATGGATCAAAGATCTAAATAAATGAAAAGCTATGCTGTGTTCCTAGATTAAAAGATTCAATATTATTAATATCAATATCAATTCTTTCCAACATGATCTATAGTAACTCCAATGAAAATCTCAGCAAGCTATTTCACAGATAACAAATTGATTCTAAAATTTATGTATAAAGACTAAAGACTAGGAATAACCAACAAAATCAATAAATAAACAAAACTGGTAATAAGAACAGTATAGTATTGGCAAAAGAACAGACACAAAGACCAATGGAATAGAACGGGGACCCCAGAAATAGACCCTCACACAAATACAATAAACTGATCTTTGAAAAAGAAGCAAAGGTAATTCAAAGAAGGAATAATAGTCTTTGCAACAAATGGTGCTGCAACTATTACACAACATATGAACAAAAATGAACCTAGAGGTAGACCTCATACCTTACAAAAAAATTAACTCAAAAAGGATCAAAGACATAAATGTAAAATGTAAGTCTATAAAACATCTAGGAGAAAATATACAAGAAAATCTAAGTGATCTTTTATTCAGTAATGATTTTTATATGAAACACTAAAATTAAGACCTATGCAACAAAAAAAACTGGTAAGTTGGATTTTATTAAAGTTAAAAATTCCTATTTTGTGAAAGACATCGTTAAGAGAATGAAAAGACAAGCCATAGATTGGGAGAAAATATTTGCAAAATATATATCTGATAAAGTACTTATCTCCAAATTATACAATAACTCTTAGAACTCAAGAATGAGCATACAAACAATCCAATTTTTAAACGGGTAAAATAACTGAAAAAAAAAATACACAGATGGTAAATAAGCATATGAAAAGATGCTTAACATCATTTCCAATTAGAGAATTGCAAATTTAAAACTATAATGGGTAACAATACAGCTACTGAAGTGGTTAAAATACAAAACAACTGACACACCAAATGTTAGGATGTGGAGCAACAAGAACTCTCATTTATTTATGATGGAAATGAAAAATGACTTAGCCACTTTCAAAGGTAGTTTTCAGTTTCTTATAAAGCTAAACATAATCTCATCACGCTATCCAGTAATTATAATTGTGCTGCTAGTCACTGACTCAAGTGATTTGAAAACAAGCTTACAGAAAAACTTTAATGTAAATGTTTATAACAGCCTTATTAATAATTTCCAAACACTGTAAGCAGTGAAAGTGTCCTTTAGTAGGTGAATAGATTTAAAAAAAAAAAAAACCTGTAGTCAACCATACAATGAAATATTTAGCAGTAAAAAGAAATGAGCTATCAAGCCACTCAACAACTTGAATGCATTTTAAATACAGATTGATAAATTGAAGAAGCCAGTTTGAAAAGGCTACCAACTTTATGATTCTTAAGTGATGTTCTGAAAAAGGTAAAACTATAGCAACAGTAAAAAGTACTAGTAGTTTCCCAGGAGTTCACAGGGAAGTGAGGAATTCTGAAACAGTGAAGCACAGGAAAAACTTTAGCGTGGTGGAAGTATTCTGTGTAACACTGAATACTGTATTCTCCAGCAATGATAGGTTCAGGTTTGCTTACAATCTATTTAAAGGAAAACACTGGGAAACATTTGTTTTGCAAACGCAGGAGCTTCTGGGTAAAATCTCAAATTGGTCCTCATATACAGAGGGCAAGGAGAGACTGACGAAAGAGATATACCATTCCAGATCAGTAGGTGGCAGGTTTAATGAGCAAGGGAACTTCTATATGCTTGTCTTGGGCAGCCACATGACAAGTATATCTCCACCTCCACCCATCAGAATGCCAAAAGTTTATATAAAGGCTTTAACGGGGTTCAGTCACGTATACAGTTGAGTCTCAACACCACATTATTATTTCAAGATTGTGTCCTTGAAATGGCCCCAGCTTAGAACGATGGGCAGAATGCACATTCCAAGGACAGGGGGGCAGGGGTAAACAGTCTTCAGCTGACCAGGTCCAGTTTTAACCAGCAGTCATGTCTTCTCAATGAGCTCCTCCAACAATACAGTCTAACAGCACATGCAGATATCCCAGACTTAGAGCAGAACATACCAAGAGAAGGAAGCTTTGTGAGGAGAAAACTCACGATCCTACTGCAAAGAGAAATGTGGCCAAACCACGTACTGGCCTCCAAGGTTCACTAAAATTTGCTGAAGCAGTGGCAGCCAAAAAATGGGATATGATGAGACCTGGATGAAGTATCAATGTTTTCTGCAGAAGCAAATGAATTTACATAACGTATGTGTTGCACATAGTATATCATGTAGTGTGTACATAGTACATCAGATTTGTTCGTGGGGGAAAAAAAAGGTTATGCCATGTCCTGAAGAGAAATACTTTGAAACCAATCTAACCACATTTTACCAAATGAATATTATCCATATCTCACCAATAATAATTAAGAGTTAAATGAAATTAAAACTGATTAGCCAAGATAAGAAAATTTATTTTTATATATTAAAACACTTGTTTAATTTAGGTTCAAAAATTCATTTAATACCTTAGACATTTTGATTTGAATGACTTATCAATTAATTTCTCCTAGAATGTTTGAGAAAGGCCCATAAGTGAGTTGATACAAGTTAAATCATTAGAATAAAATTAAGGTTTTTTTTTCCATCAGACAACTACTTTTTGTGATAATAGTAAACTGAAAGAATCTAGAGAAGTTACATTAAATCCAAATGACTTTCATCAAGAAGAAGAAAAGCTTTACTATACCAATGTTACATAAAATTTCAGTGTTTCAAATGAAAGAAACCTAGAGATAGGTTTGATGAGCCTTTTTGTTCAAATTCAGGACTAATCATGTGTCTCATAAAAGAAGATTTATCAGCAAGATGTTCAAAAGAAAGTATTGACTTGCTCACATAAAGCTTTAAATCTCCTACCAGGAAATCTGAAAAGACTAAATAAGGATTTTGTCTTTTGGTAAAATGAGGGAATAAAAACCTTAGGAAACTGAATACTTTTATCATGGGTTACTGAAAAGACTTCTAAGTAAAGATCCTTGTTCATCTTCTTCAAATGAAGCATTATCTACAACTACAATGTGTTTTTTTATTGAAGTCCACAAGGAAAAACAATATTACCAAAAATGTGTGAGATGTAACTTTCTATTTATTTTAAAGAAAACTAAACTTTCTGCCCATGCATATTTTCTGAGCAACACCACAAACTATTTCCAAAAGAAAAGGTTGCTTAGTGAGGGAAACTGTTGAATTTATTTATTTATTTATTTTTTCTCCCTGTTCTCTCTTTACCTTGTTTCTCTTCTCTTTCCAAACCTCATATTTCTTAGGAAACTGATGTTATATTCTTGATGATTTAGTCTGCTTATAAAGAAATGTTATGACAATTCATTTGACTTTGAAGAAAAAAATTGCTATTGGGTTAAATCACAAACTATTGACAGAACAAGGCAATGGCAAATAATTTGAAGGCCACTAGCCCAGAGTTCTCTTTCACAATCTAAAATCCCTACTCTTAGTGACGCAGGAAAAACGGATGTGGGGTGTGAGGAGGGCCTTGTCCCAGGCTTTGGTTGAGCCCGTGGGACATGCCCTGCCAAGTGTGGGTCCTTGGCTTCGTGCAACAAAGAATTCAAGAGTGAGCCACAGTTGAGTAAAGGTAGATTTATTCAGAGAGATACACTGAAAGGCAAGAGAAAGACCACGAGGTGTAGGGGTTGGGTGCTCAGATTAGAGTAAAAGTAGGTACACACTCCATAGACAGAGTGCGGGCCATCTCCAAGGCGGGGGGGTGGGGGGGGTGGGGAGGGGGGCAGAGGCGAGGCACCATGTTGCCAGTTTTTATGGGCTCAGTGGCTTCACATGCTAGTAAGTGGAAGGACCAGTCTAAGTAGCCTGGGGAAGGGGCTGGGATTCCGAGGAAGTTGGCCACTTCCCACTCTTTGACCTTTTGTGGCTAGCCTTGAAACTGTCATGGGCCTGTGGGCATGTTATTCACCATGTTAATATATTACAATGAATGTATAAAGAAGCTCAAGATCTGCTAGAAGTCAAATCTCCCACCATCTTGAGCCTCAAGGCCTACTGGGGGTTGAATCTTTCACCATTTTGATGTTAATTACTGTAGCATTCCTTGAATGGTTGTGCCCTGCCCCCTTCCTGTCTCATTAGTAGTTTGCTCATGGATCGGGTTTCTAGAAGGCTGCTGTTATGATATGAATATGCCACTTTACTATCATTTTTTCTATAACTCTTTTTTGAGTGATTCCTTTGGAAACTTTATTGTGATCACTAAATTGTGTTCTCGACTGAGAAGTAAGACATTCAGATTATGGGTTTCTTTCATAAATTTAGGCTTGGATATAGGCTTGAATCCCAGAAGCTCAGAAAGTGCAAAAGGGAACCAAAGAGCAAGGAGATACTTTTGATCTCCTGGATCCAGTTTTACCATGAGTAGGTTGAAAGGGTTCCTGTCACATCAACAAACAATTCTCAGACACCCTGGTCTCAGATAATTCAATTCAATTCTGGCATCAGATTCCATGTATTATGGGTTTATTCTTACAAAACTAGCGCCCACCCCCAATTCAGACTCCAGTCCCAAGCCCAGGTTGTTACTGCACTTCTCAACATAAGTCAGAAGTTCCCAAGACCTTCTCCTTGGGTTTGATTAATTTGCTAGAGCAGCTCACGAACTCAGGAAACCCATGTACTCACTAGATTACCAGTTCATTATAAAAGGCTATGATTCAGAAACAGCCAGATGAAAGAGATGCAGGAGCAAGGTATGTGGAAAGGGTTCAGAGTTTTCATGCTCTCTTCCCAAGTCTCCACATGCTCACCTACTCAGAAGTCTCCAAATCCTGTCCTTTTGGGGTTTTATGGAAGCATAGAGGCATGATTGATTAAATCACTGGCCATTAGCAACCAAGCTCAATCTCTAGCCCCTCTCCCCTCTCAGAGGTAGGGGAGGAACAGAAAGTTCTAACTCTCTAATCCTGTGGCTGGTTCTCCTGGCAACCAGCCTTCCATCTTTTGGTTACCTAAGGGCTTTCCAAAAAATCACCTAATTAACATACCAAAAGACACCTTTATCGCTCATACCACAGGAAATTCTGAGAGTTTTAGGAGCTGTGAGCCAGGAATCAGGGACAAAGACTAAATATATGAGAAATATATTTTGGTCATCTGAATGACTAGATATATATTTCTTATAAATCACAATATCACAGTAGTACTGAATAAATGAAAAACAGATCCTGAGAAATCTCAGGGGGCACAAGAAATTTCAGAATTTCAGAAACTGCAAAGCTTCTAATTAAATTGTTTATAAGAAGAAAAAAAAAAAACACCACAGAAGAAACTATTTTATTATGGCTGACCAATTTTGGAGCTAAAACTATTATCAAATGAAGTCAAATATGTATAATAAGTAAAATGCACTTGTCTATCTGTCCTGACATGACAGAATAAAGAACAAAGGAATTTCCACTAAATTTGAAGGGTGGGTGGAAAATATAAAATTCAATTGTTGGATCTGTAAAAATTCATAAACAGAAACCTCCATTAAACAGAATTGACAGACAGAAGGGGGAGCTCTCATGCCCTGTGATGACAGCCTAGCCCGGCAGGAAGAAGGAAAAGTCCTTTTCTTTCCTGACAAGGATTCAGCCAAGGAAGAGTCAGGGACACCTAGTTTACTATAGCTCTCTCAAGAGGCTTCTTTTTCCTCTCTATGAAAGTGTTCTCCTTCCCTTGCTGTCTGGGGAATTGCATGTGGCTTGCCATGGTTGCAAACCCTAAACTGCAATTCTCCACTGATCCTTAATAAACTCATCTTTGCTGCAAAAATATCTGGCAGTTTATTTGTTTCAGGTCAACAGATCCCTAAAGGTCACTTCAAAGAATTTGACAGTTACCATTCAGAGAGCCCCAAACCAAGCTGTATCAGACGCCCAAGTGACCACCAGCTATGGAGATGTTTTAAATGTATACTAAGGCACTATGTTTGAAGAATGGATTGAGATCAACAAAATAGTCTATATCAAAGATGAATTTATTAACCTGTCAGTCAAGACAGAGGTCACCATGCCAGAACAAATTCAGGTGGATAGTGATACATGTTGTAAGCACAGATCCAGTTCTCTACAAAGTCAGAAAAAAAGTCTGTAATTTTTTTCTTTGTCTTCTATGGGTATAGAAAAACCAAATAAACCATATCTAAAATGGCAAAAGAAGAATCTTCAAAATATGGGTGTGGATTGTAATTTAGCTCCTTATCTTATTGGACAGAGTCTGCTTCACAGTTACTTTTAACATAAATAAGATATGGTAGAGCTGATGACAGAAAATAAAAATGACAGGTTCTCCAATTTTAATCAGACCTAAAATTCACAGTAGCCCTATAGTGTCTGAGATATTATGTGATTTTTACCAATAAAGACACCAAATCTCATAGAACTTATGACATTCCTATCATCGTCTCCCTAAAAATGTCTTCCTGGGTTCCTGGAAATGAAGATAATACAGGTTTGTGTGACAAAAAAACTAACCCTCTTTCCTCCACTGCATACTAATAAAGTAATTATTCTCATCTCATGCTTTCTGTTAGACCTTAGAAGTGTTTCTCTTTCCTTGGTGAGAGACACTTGAGGTGAAAAAAGATATATCATTAAAAATTTGTTTATTTTGTTGTCAAAAGTGGTTTAAAGTGTTGTTTTTGCTTTCTTTACTCAGCTACTAACTCCAACCTGAACATTTCACCACTATTTTCACAGCTACCTTCTGACAAGCTTGCCAAGCTATGTTTTTTCTCACCTAAGGATTGCAGAACTGCAATTGCTCATAATTCAGATTTATTTTTTTTTAGTAGTTCTTGATAACACTTACTTACTTTTACCTCATCTTTATATGATGCACTTTTAGTTATTATAGAATTGTTTTCCCTCCTTACTTAAATTGCTTACTCTTCACATTTGGCTCAGACAAGAGTTGTTCATTTTTAAAGTATTACACATTGTTTAGAAGAGATGTGAAAAATCGAATTCATCCCTCATTTCTATTTACTCTGAGACTTAAGTGTTTGAGTATGCATATTTTGTCATTGTTTTTGTCATTCATTATTCCAAGCCTCCAGTAGTATCCAGCTGATATGTAGCCATTATCATATACTGTCATGTCTTTTTCCTATAATGGGCTCCTCTCAAAGTTCCAAAACAAGCACACTGCAAGAACCCTGCAGAAATCTCTCCAGTCAACACTTTCTTAGCAAAATTCCTCTTGGTTTTTCTATACCCATGTTTTAAAAATGCGCATGTTGAATACGGTATGATAAAGTTAGTGCAGCCACAGCAAGAGATGAGAATGAGGTTTGATAGAAGTCTGCTCTACTTGCAGGTCTAGAGAGGGTTTCTCTGCATGGCACAAGGTCACGGGAAGTCACCAGGGTGGTCAGAGATAGAAGAATGGAGCAAGGGGAGAGCTTAAGCTGTAGTCTTTATTGGGGTGTCCACAGGAAAGGCAAAACAGGGCACAATAAACAGTTTAGGATTGGCTAGTTTAAATAATTCCAGCAGGCTCTGGGATAGAGAAATGGTCTCTATATTAGGCAAATAACTCAGTCTACTAAATTACCTGGGCCCCCATGTTAATGTCTTCTAATGTAAGGCTATAAAACTCAGCCTTTTAATTATACTGCCCACCTCTAAAAATCCCTAAGATACCTCCAATAGTCACAGTTAAATTTTGAGGGATCTGTTATGCAGTGGTCACCATACAATGTACTACACTTGTCCACCACTATGGGGCATGGTTGATTTGATCAACCACCGTGCTGCTGAGTGGCAGGAGAGCTCTAAATGATGCACCCTATACTGAATAATGACTTAGGAATCCAACCAAATTCATTATCTGAAGAGAGTTTGAACTTGAGATAGAGGGCCTGGGTCATGACCATAGTGGACTATTAAAACTGTCTGCAGACCGGCTCTCAGCAAAAATAACTTCTTTTGCAGTCTGAGCTACAATGAATGATACTTCAGTTCTTCCTGTGGCCTGGCCGAGCTGTTAATGAGAATCAATACTGTCCTTAGACACGTCTCTTAACCTACCTCCTTGTCTCCAGTACCATACATCTCCAGTCTGCTTCCTAATTTTTCAACATTAATTTATCTTCATGCAAATGTTTCATTGCCCATGAAACAAAATATGTGGTATTAATTTCTGAATTTTTAAATATTAAGAATCTCAGATTATAATGAATTGTTAAGAATTGCCTAAAATACATGCAGAATATAATGTGACTTTAAATTTATAAAATATCTTTGGTTTCTAAACTTTTAAAAATCAGGACAAAATTCCATCAAGCTCAAGAATTTATTATAGACAGACATCAGTAGCAAATGGAAACTTAAGCAGTGACAATCTTAAAGCTAATCAAATCTATATATGTATAACAAGCTATATGAAAGAATATACCCCAACCTTAACAGTGACTACACTTAGAGATGACAGGGGTTCAGGAAAGCATCCCATTTTTCCTACATTAGTCAAATGCATTTTACAAAAACCATTTTTTACTTTTAATGATAAATTTAATTAAACCTCTACTGATTCACATGTTTAGTATTCTGCCTGATACATAAGAAGTAACTGGGAAATATTGTCCCAAAGCCTGTCCTTACAGTGAACTTACCTTGGAAGTCAGAAAGCAGAAAAAAGAAGACAATAAAGGAGGGCAGTATGAATAAATCTGGGAAATACAACTATATTAAGAAGGATCATGTCTCATTCCTGTTTTTGAAGGAGTTTTCTCTGATAAGTTAAAAGTTAACTTCTCCACTGAGTAGGATCACACACTTAATATATCATTTTAAAAGGTTATGAGTTGGCTCCACTTCAATCTGAGCCCATAATGTATTCATCTTTAACACATTTTAAAAAATAAACTTTAAGAATTTGAATTTAAAACATATTGTAGAAGACAAATTTGTATTAGAACAATCAAAAGTAAAATATTATGGTATTGACAGGAGCATTAAAGAAAAGTAAATTGTTCTATGATTATAAAGTTACCATATCTATCAAAAAGTCAACCCTTTTCTACTATAATTAAATGATGTTTGTTTCAGAAGAATCAACGATATATTAAGCTGGAGTGAAAACTAATATGTAGTAATGTATATGTGCAGAAATTTTAAAGATATACTAGCCCTCATAAGGTTGACATTCTCTTAAAGTTTTATAGGACTTTATGAATAATTAATTGGTTTTATATTCACATATTTTCATTATGCATAAAACATGTTTGTTTAATTATTCTACTTATTTTACCCATTACTTTGACAATGATAATAAAATAGGTCTGTTTAAAGAAATACACTTATGAAAATTTGAAATGGGTCAATAGAGTCTTATTTTTGGGGTGTCATTTAAACTTCCATGACATGTTCTAGTCTTTGCCATGAAAAGGACAGAAGTCCTGAATGCCATTCTGTAAGTCAAAGCAGTTATCAGCTGCACTGTTTTAACTCTATTCTACTTGTAAGTGGTGCTAAATGGAATGTTTTGCTAACTCAAGTATCCTTCATATCATTTCCTAATTTTTCTCCAAGAGTAATCCAAACCGCCTTCGTTTAGGTCGAACTTCTTATCAAGCCATTTCAGGCTCTTCAAAATCAGGCCAAATTTTCAGGCACAATTCATATTGCTCCCAGCTACGAATCTTTTATTCTAGCTCGATCAAATTTCTTGCCACTATACAAAATGTGAAAATACCATACCTTTCTGCTTCTTGCCGAGATTACTTATCTCTTCAGTGGTTGTCAAAAATTGTCTTCCAGCTCTCAAGTTTGATATTCAAATATCCTCTCCTGTGGGGAGTTTTCCCAAAATACTATCTAGAATAATTGCCTGCCTTGTGGGGCTATCGGTATGGTTGTGCAGTTTGTACACTACACAACAGTACCCAGGGAGAGAATGACAACATAAATCCAGTCAGTACTCCACTTACTTTGCCTGTGTCCTAGCATAGGGAGATATCCTGCAGGGAAATTAAAAAACAAACGCCTGGGCTGGGGGAGGAGAGGGTGGCTTTTTTGTACCCAAAGATGCCATCAGTTTTCTGAACCATTTAGTAATAGGACTATCTTTGCCTAGAGGGAGAGCTTGTTCTAATTTATACATCTTAAACATGAAAAAGAATGTGTGTGTGTATATGTGTGTGTGTGTGTGTATATATATATATATATATATATAATAACTGAAACACTTTGCTGTTCACCAGAAACTAATACAACATTCTAAATCAACTATACATCAATTTACATACATACATACATACACACATACATAATTAGAAAAGGGTTTCCTTCTTCTACTTCACACAAAGTTACTACACAGTTTAGCTGCAAACTTTGCTGGCTGTAACACCTCTTAATTAACTGCATATACATTTTTCTCAGATAAATTACAAACTGAGAACAAACTGGGTACTTACTGATCTTTGAAGGAGTAGTAGCCCAGTAACTACCCTATAGTCTGGCACATAGAAAACACTCAATAAGTGCTATATATTCAATGAATTATCCCTTTGGAGGACAAAATCAGGGAGAAAATTACATCAAATTTAAGATCCAGGGATAAAACCCTGCCGCCAGCATTCTCAGCATATTTAATTTATTTAATTTTGATTTGAAATGACTCACCATTTTTTTCGAAGCAGCATATCAATTCATAGTTATGGTTAGGATGCGTTTGAATTCAGAAAATATCTACTCCAAAATAACACTGATTTGTTTTAATTCTGTCTACATAATTCATTGGGATAAAATTTCCTTATTAGTTTCTTCACAGGGAAGACAAATGTTTCATTAATTTTAAACGTATCAGTCTGAGAACGTGATACACATCAAATAGAATAATGACTAACATTATAAGGAACACAATACACTGCGTATTGAAATAAAAATGCCCATTATTCACCAGAACAAGTAACACACCTTTACTTGTACTTTATAAGCTTCATGAGGAGAAATCCAATTAGATATTTAAACCATAGAGGGGGTTGGAGGATATTATGTGACAGAGACTACCATTCTATCATTAGCAATAATACCCTGCATAATGTGTACTATATAAGTAAAGAGTCCCCATGTGAAAATACTCCTTTACATTTAGAAATCATTTAACTAAGATGTGCCTTTCTACCTAACTCCTAGTTTGGGTCAGCACCATCAATCATCATAGAAATAAATGACACTTAGTTAAGTTTCATATGCTGCTCTTTGACCCAATTTTTAAAAAACTACTCATTAATGTATTAAATCAATAAAATTAACACATTTATTTGTTTATTAAAGGAATTTAAAAGTTTGGTAATTTTTTGAGTGCAGAAAGGAGCTAAGGGAAAGGCTTCTGGAATGCCGACAAAGTTCTATTTCTTACCACTTGTGGGCCACTACAAGCTTCTCTTAACAGTATACATTCTACACAAATGCCAAAGCCATGGTTTACAAAGCTGTTCCTTTTCTCAGAATCATTCTATGGTTTACCTGTCTCACATGGAATAAAATCTGAAGTTCTTACTGTGATCTAAAAGAACTCCAAGACATGGCCCCTTCTAACTTTTTCTTGTTCACCAGCCACATAAGACAGATGAAGCAGGTTCTTGCTGCAGGGTCATCTTGCACCCTGTGTCTTCAGCCTTAAAAGCTCTGTTCCCAGTTGTCATCATGACTTACTTTCTCATTTCACTCAGATGTCTGTGTAAAAGTCTCCCTCTCAGAGATGCCTGCTCATCACTGCTAACTTCTTACCCTTTTATCTTTCTTTATGCCATGTATCACAATCTGACCAAGGTTATATTAATTTTTCATATGATCCCATCCACTAGAATATAAACCCTAAGAGTCGAGATTTCATTTGTTCACTGCTGTATCACCATCATTAGTAGGAGCTCAACATTTTTTATTAAGCAAATGAAATGATATCATTGGACTGTTAGTCATGTATATGTAATCTACTTGCAATTGTATAGAGGAATTTAGCATCATTTAAGATATACCAGAATAGTTAAAGAGACAACATACATAACACAATTGACCAAAAAGCAGAATATTTTGACCCATTAAATCGTATATGATCCCAATTGAATGTTTTAGCCATAGTAATCCAGGTACTGTAATTTAAGGATTCTTTTCCCCTTTAGTATATTACTAATACTTTAGAGATGTAAATTTATATAGAAGGCTTTACATGCTTCCAATTAGACATTCTCAGAATACTTTGAAACTTTTGTCCTTGTTCTTAATTTTGGGTGCATATCAGGTAATGAAATAATTGTGTAACGTAATGCTCTGAGAAGAACTTCTCCAGAGAAAACAAGTCATCTATATAAGAATGCTTATTGTTCAGAATTGGAACAGTACAATCTTTTTTGAAGATCTGTCCTTGTCCTTTGCTGTGTGCCACTGAACAGAAGAGCAAATGTAAGATGCAACGTGTACACCAGAGATGTATTCTACCTTACCTGCAACTTTACAACTATTTTCCCAACACTGGTCCCTGTGATAGCTATGTCTATGTTAAGGTTATTTTAACCCTGACTGAAATTAACCATTCATTTCAAAATTAGAGTTCTTAAGCACCAAGGGAAATATTTAGGATATTAATAAACAGAATTCATGAGGAAATTCAATGCATAAGCAAACCCATATTGAATATATTTAAATCTGTGAGTTACAGATTTGTTTACAAGGGAGAAAAACTGAAAGAACTAATGACACTAATGTACATTTCACTTCTGTACATTTTCAAACAAAACCTATAGCCATGGTTCAATTCATTTTGAAATATAAATATAATATCCATTATAAGTTCTTCTGGAAAGTCATTATAAATTTTTACATTTGAATAAGAGAATGTGTTTTTTGGCTGATGACCATAATAAGTAAAACTATCAAGCATCTATTATGTGCTGACAGTGTTTCGGTTGCAAGAGCACAGTGATTACAAAGACACAACTGCTGCCATTCAAGGGACACAAAGTTGAGTAAAAATCAGCCCCTGACTGTAAAGAGTGTGTAGTCCAGAGAAGGAGACAGGTGTACAAAAACAAGTATCACAAAGATAAGTATAGCAAGAGCAGCATGCTGTTACAGGATCTCCCAAGATCCTGGGAGCTTTAGGAATGGTTTTCCAAGGATTATTGAGATGTGTCACAAAATGAGTAGAAGTTACACAAATGAATGAGTGGTGGGGGAGGCAGTACAAAGGCCACTTCAGAGTGTTGCAGTGAGTCATGGGATGAGGAACAGTGAGGCTAGAGAGGAGACAGAGCTCACATGAGGAAGGGCTCCATCAGCCCACAAGGGCCCAGACATTCAGCAGGCGATTGGTATGATCAACTTGTGGGTGTGTGATGCACAGATGTGAGGGAGCACATAACTGATGGCAAAGGTACCATTTGGGAGATGTGAGTAATTGTCCAAGAGAGAGACAACAACAGCCTGACCAGGTTTTAGTGGGAAAGATAAAGAAGAGGACACATATATGAAAATATTTCAGAAAGTCAATTAGGAGGACTTTTTAGTTTATTAGAATGAGAAAACAGGTGAGAAGACAGGAAAGGAATACATGACTCATTATTGAAATATTGCAGGTACAAGAGAAATTGAACAGAAACACAGCTATAGAATTAATATAGAATAGAGTTGTTCAAAATATTTGCTGCTTGCCCTCTCTGGGTGAATTATCCATTACCAGCTGTTGACATCAAGCTTTCTCCTGTGACTTGTGTTGGCCAATGAAACGAGAACAGAAGTCATATTGTCCATCTCTAAGAAGAAATTTTAAGAGCAGTTGCAAAGTTCTGTTATGTTTTATCTTTCCTCAAAGGTGAGGTCAACAATGTCTCAGATCAAGGTTATTCCTTTAGTTTGGGCCCAGGATTGAAGGCAATGTGTGGAACACCGCCTTGGAACAGAGCTGCACCTGACCTAGAATGTATACACAGCATAAGTGAGAAATAAACCTTTGTTATCCTAAATCACTGCCATTTCTTGCATGCTTATTTCTGCAACATATTGAGCCTCATTAACTCAACAGCTATCCTAATATTAGTCTAAGAATAAGTAATTGTCTAAACAACTTATTGAGTAATAAATGGAGTAAACTTGATAGGAGCTCACAGTACATGAGTGCTTATGTCAGGAGCAGAATTGTAAATTATCATGAGACAGATACAGATGATAGTGGCTAAGATTGACTTAAGTAACTTCAAGGAAAAATATTTGCCCTAAAGCCAGAGTGAGTTTGGATCCAAAAAGAAGAGCCCTTACTTTCTATGATAGCACTGGAGTTTATAAGACGGCAGCAAAGTGGTCTAGGTGAAGGCAAGGACCTATAGTAGGTCTTCCGGGAAGTACTGATCTATCTTAAATGAACTACCCACAAGTTAAATGTGTGCAGAACACAATGCCCAGGATGGACACCAATTAATGGCAGAATTATACTTAGTCAATTTCACTTCATGAGATGACACCTGTAATCAACTGAACACATAGTTTATATCCTTAACTGTCCCATCAATACAACAAAAGGCATGTTTTAAACTGCTAGATAGCATATGCTTCATTGTAGTAAATGGAATGGAAAGTTGCCATAGAGAATAAATGGATGCAAAATCCAAGAATATAGGCTTTCCAGGAAAGTTCTCACTTCTTTCTGCTACATTCTTCTGTGCAGTAGCAGCAAACAGTTATCCAAGACAGAATATAGACATATTTCGATATTTGAGAATTCAGAACATGTGTTACACCTTTCCTTAGAACTCTACCTAAAGATGGTGCATTAAAAAGAAATAGGAATTGGGCAAAAAATGAGGAAGAGATGGCCAAGAGAATCAGGTCTAGAGCAGAACAGGGCGTGAAAGAGTATCAGGTAAAATACTGCACTATACCCCTCTCTAACTGGTGGGTATTTGTCTGTATTAGAACACTTTGAATCAGCCACTATCAGACCATAGCACACAGGATTGATTTACTGAAGAAAAATCATTCATGAATTGCTGCAATATCTGCATTATTTTCTTTGTCACCAGTCAGGTATGTGTTAATTGGCATGACAAGAAACATGAGCTGTAGCTGAACAGACTGCATAAAGTATTCTTGTCTGTATGTGTATTGTTTGTATAATGGCACCGCATGGTAAAATAACTACACTTGCTTTTTCTCCCTCAACAATATGTTCTTGAGATTTATCCACAGTCAAAATATAAGTGTAATTCATTTCTTTCAACCACTGAATAGTATCCAATCATATGAGCTGTTCTGGGTCTCTCTTAAGATGGCATTTGTAAGATGTGAGTTTTACATTTACTGTGATTATAAATATATTTCAAATTACTTCCAATAATTTGTGCTTTCTAACTATTAACACTTTTTCTTACTTTTTTCTTCTTTCTTGAAGTTTCATGTTTATTTTCTAACAGTTTAAAAAATATACATATGTAATTTCTGTTCTCTCATGTTAGCTCTTACTTTATAACATACTTCTCTTCACATGGTTTGTAAACAAAACCTAAAAATAATCATTATTTCTGCACCTACCCAAACAAGACAAAGTTAAAAGTTAACACAATTTAATTTTTCCCTGAACTCTCCGGCACGCCTATTCCATTTTATTGTTAACTCATTTTCTATTCTGATCTCAATTTGTTCATGTATTACTGCCTTTACTTTTAACAGTAAATATTTAGGCTTGACATTTATTTTATTACTTTATTTGTACACTGTTGCTCAATGCACTTTACCCCTATCTTCTTTTGTTGTTGACTCACTTCCTTTATACTGTAGTAAATCTTCTAGCAGTTTTTCAGTGATGATCTATGAGAAATAAACTCTTAGTTTCTGCATATCTTATTTTACTGTTACTTCTGAGTGATGGTTTAATTTTGAGGATTGTATTCTAGGTTGACAGTCATTCTTCTTCAGATACTTGTTTTCAGGCACGTATTTTTGTGGATGAGAAGACTTTTGTAATGGAATCTTCCTTTCTTTATAAGTAATCTTAATATTCTCCTTTTTTTTTTTTTAAGATTTGCTCACTATCATTGATGTTATACAGGTAATTATTTTTTCTCTCACTATACACCTTTTGAATTTATCCTGCTCACCTTTCACTGAACATTTTTAATTTGAAGAATTATTGTTTCTTTGTTTCTAGAAATAATAAATTATTTTTCTATTTCTTCTTTATTCAAAAAATTACCTTTTTATATAATTATATATTAATTATTAAATATATACTAGAATTTATCATTCTGTCTTCTGTTTCTTAACTTCTCTTTCACATTTTACATTTGTGTTGTTTTTATCCAGTGTTCTTTGTAGTGTCTTTAAATACACATCTTCAACTGAGGAGAGTCCACCACTCATCTCATCTACTGACCTCAACTTCCAGAGTTTTTTTTTTTAAGATTCATATAATTCATTCTTTCACACATCTGCCTGTCTTTGTTTTGTAACTTCTGTTATTGTTGCAGGACATTTTATCTTTTTAAAAGTTATATACATATTTATTTTAATGCCTTTTTCATCCAGTGTCACCTTCTATTTCTGCAAGCTTTAATTACCCTGTTTAGTTCCTCTGTAGACCTTCACACAATAGTATGTTTTTTGGTCTGCTTCTCATTTCTGTCAAAATGCCTATCATAGGTGGGGCTTTACCATGAAAGTCTTTCCTACCTTGCAGTTCACATTTGCATGGGTCCATCTCCCCAGGGGGAACTGGTAATGATATATTGGGTGGTAATTCTGGGCAAGCATAGGCCAAGTTCCCAGTTCTGAATGACAGTCTCTATTTCCTCCCCAAATCCCAGAATATAAAGCAAACCTCCAGCTTTATCCTTATTTCTGACCAAGCTGTGAGGTTCTTTCAATTCTTGAGTCAAGTCTTTATTTCCTATGGGCCATATGACCACTATGTATTTGAAACTATGGAATTCCTCTCCTCCTTTATCCTATGAAGATGTGCTCTCCTGTTTTTGAGCACATCTGTGTGTTTTGACTGACATACACTTGTATGTATAAGTGTGGGTATATATTCCTTTCAATGCATTCAGAATACAGAGAGGAAAGAATAACTTTCTGTTCACTCTACTATACAAAGTAAAATTTATATTTATTGATTTTTAACATTTAGATTTATCAACTTCATCTCACTTCCTGGTACTCTCTACCAACTTCACTATTCTTTATTTTTTCCCCTAGCACTTATCATCATCTGACATGTAAGCCCTTTGAAATATTTTATTTATTTTGTAATATGTGCATATTTTATTTTGATAAAAAATAAAGCAATGTTGTTAGATATAAGCAAGATGAAGAATGAGAAATAGTAGAAAAGGAAAAAGTAAAATGGAAAAATAAAGAAGTAGTATGAAGCATTTTGTTTCTTTTTTTATTCTAATTTTTTAATATTTCATTTAAGAAACTGAAAATTTTTGTTTGTAATATTCAGGCTTAGCCTAATTATGATGAAGAAAAAATTATTCAAGCAACCATAGGAGTAAATATTGTTTGATCTTACAAGAAAGAAAGAAAATTTGTGAAAGTGGGTGGGAATGATTAAACATATACAAAGTGCTGAGAGAACACCATTATATTTCGTACCTCAGTAGGCCAAAAATGAAAACAGTAATATCGACTCCTTCCTTAACAGAAACCAACGAACAATTTCTTGCCCTAGAATAAACAGATTCATTCTTAACAGAAATTAAGGATCAATTTTTGTACACATTTGCTCAAGCAGAGAACTGTTCTTTACTTTCCTCAATCTCAAGAGCAGTGGTTGTAAAGGTACTAAACAGAGAGGCAGAGGGCGTTAGCTAAGAGAGGCTTTGGTGACAGAGAGATAACGTGCTTGTGAAGCCTGCTTCTCTGATTCTTATAACTCATCTTAGAGAAGGGAGTGACATGGTAGCAACAGACAGAAGATCATTACTAAAGTCTACTGATTCATCATGATCCATCTGTTGGTAAGGTCTGAACTTGAACGTTCTGACTGTGCTCGTTCTGATTTATCTAAACACTGAAGTGGTAGGCATTCACTATAATCGTCATTATAATTTATTTTGTTATTGAAAGTTTTAGTGGAATCATGAATATTTAGTAACACTAGAGGAAAAAATAGGCTTTAAAATATACCTCAAAATTGCCAACAAAAATGCTTAGATGGCAAACAATGCAGTTTCCAAGGTGAAAAGTTTTATTGAATAAATGCAGAGACAGCTGTTTTCAGAAAATCACATTTTCCCCAGTCCCGAGTGAGACGTGTTCTTACACATCACAACATTAATAGTCACATTGTGTTACTTGATTTAGTGCAACATAATGCAGTGTGACTAATGCAACCCAACAGTACAGATTCATGTAAGAGAAAAATCCATCACCTAGGAAATGTGAAACCAAGATGCACTTTCCTGAAAACAAAGGTTAAACAAATCAAAGTTTTCCAAAGAAATAAAAATTATGCAAAAGAGAGTTTTATTCCGAAACACATTTCAATTCACCTTTGCAATGATCCCTGGGTACATTAGGGAGGGGAATAGGAATCAAACATGAAAAGCTGTTAAGCTGTTTGAACTCAGCAATACTTAGTGATTCTGCAATATTTTCCTCTATAGTACTGATCTTCTGAAGCAACAGCCTCTCATCAGTCTTTTCATGCATTGCCCAGGTGACTAGTATATGAGCCCAGTTGACAACCTAGTGTCCTTTCTCCTTCAGCATCTCAGAAATGTACTTGGGATGCTGAAGAGATAATACAAAATTACTGTTTAAAGTCCACATTTCAAACACTATTCAGAAGGTAAAAATAACTGAAGAAAAACAAGTTACTATAGGCCTGTGGATGTTTTTTGGTTGTGTTACCCATCTGTATTATTTTCTCATTGGGAACATGTATGGATCTTTATCTATCTAATAATAAATACATTAAACAGATAATAGAAAACAAAGATTGGACCTCTCCATCAATATTTTGAAATAGGAACAATCTGCATTCTACGTCTCAAAAAATTAAGAAATGTAAGGGAGAAAAGTCTTACAGGGATATTTGGATTATGCTACCAACACCAAAGTCATTATATTCAAGAAAAATGAGATGACTTTAATATTATTATTTCAGGTATTTTTCCAATGAATGTCTATGCTCCATTTTGACCCCATAACATTGAAATCAAATTAGAGTATATTTTAAAATCTAAATGCTAAATAATTATTTGAAGCTCTTTTTATTGCCTTGATTAGACCAGATACTCCTTGAGCCTTCTTCTCACAATTATTATGTATCTACTTGCTTATAGTTACTTTATAGACATTATGCTATTTAACATAGCAGCATGGAAAGCTGTGTGTTGTTATTTCTACTTTCCAGATGAAAAAGTTAAGGCAAAGAGAGGTCAAGTGAGTTGGCCTCTTAATATGGCTAGAAATGGTACAGTGGTTATTTTAATACAAGTTTGTCTGGCTTCAAACATATACTTTTGCATCATCTATAGAACAGAGTGCTTGTAACATTGGAAGTTTTCAATAAACATTCAGTTATGAACTTTAAAAGTTTAAGATCAAAGTCCTCATTTACCTCAATGTCAAAACAAGCTACTAAACATCTGTATAACATTTCAACAACTGATTATCCAGTCACAGTGGAGAATTCCATTGTTAGAATATCATTTACTTAAGGTTCTCTGAACAGACATTGGTGGACAAAGCCTACTGGTGGACATTGTTCTAACCACTAAAATGTTATTAAAGCTGACCAGAACTAAGCCTCTCCAAAAAAGCTCAATGACATTGTCACTGAGAGTAAACTAATTTAAACAAGCACTGCCTGTGGTAGACTGTTACAGTGGTGCCTCCTAATGAACCACACTTTCCAGCATTCATGTTCTTGTACAGACTCTGCCCACATGAAATCTGGGCTTGGTCAAGGGCTGTGCTTTGGCTGAAGGGTTAGTGGCAAGGATGATGTAAGCAAAGGCTTGGTTCATTAAACCCTTGCACATTGGGCCTTGTTCTCTTGGAAGCAAATGGCCATGGTGTGAAGAAATTGAGCTAATGAATGATGAGAGGTCACAAGGCAAGAAAGCTGAAGGATAAGAAGTCATCTTAGGCATTGCAGTCCTAGTTAAACATACATGCCAAATTCCATTATATAAGAAGACTTTCAGATCTTCTGACTGCCTTAGATGTCTTACCTTGGAGTATGTCATTAAATAGATTACATGTGTAAGCAGTTCATTTAATAAAATGATTCTATTAAAGAGAATGTTAATAATAATAGTATCTCCCACTTATTGCATGCTTATTGCTACTATCTTCCAAGAACTGCAGAAATTTATTTCTTTTATGACACCCTAAGATATGTCCTATTATCTTTCCTATTTTATAGCTATGAAAACTGGGACACAGAGGCATTTTGTGAATTTGCACAAGATTAGGCAGTTATGATTGGTAATAACAAATTCAAATACAGATACATCTGGATCTAAAATTTGTATTCTTATTCACTACACTTCTACAGAAACTTTTAAAGCATTACTTTGAGAATAACCAGTGAAGGAACCTCAATAACATATACATAGGTAAAGTGAGTTGTCCCCTGAAAATTAAACTATACAATTAGCATATAATGTATAATATAGAAATAAGCAAAGTCACCTCAAAGAGACAAAATCAATCTTAGGCTTGAGCAAAAAATGATTGTGAGATAATTTATGTCATTAAACACATCTAAGGACAGAGAGTGAGCAATCTGGAAAAGAAACAGACTGAATTAGAACTTGAAAAGGAAGTGTTAAAGAGAAACAGTGGCAGTGTTGATTTAGAAGCTATTCCTGGGGAGTGCATCCTGACAACTACATGTTCTGTTGAACAACTATGTGGTAGGTATTTTTCCATGAAAAGACTGATTCATAAACCTAAACAGATTGAACCCAATATGTAGTTTATCCACACAGCTAATTCTCCTTGTTCTTCAGACACCCTTCTGATTGTAATTTGACTTCTCATAATCCATTGCACATCTGTAAATTGGTGTTCCAGTTTCTATACTTCAGTCCAGTTAACTCTGAGATACTCAGAAGGTCTAAACCTTGGCTGACTCCATCAAGATAATGTTACACTGAAGTCTCTAGAAATTCAGCCAGTCTTACTATAGAAACATGACCTCTTTTAATATATTAAGAGATACTGGTCTGGTCATCACTTGTCTCATCTGCAGCCACATTTTTAGAAATTCTTGGCCACTACCCACACTGAGTGATCAGAGAACTATGTTACCCAACCCTACCTCTCCTGAATGAACTAGGGATATACAGCTGACCTATGTAAGAGTATGGTATGATATAGAGGAGAAGTCCATGGGCTCTGAAGTCTGCCTCTGGGATTCAAATTTGGCTCTGCACAGAGTAGCTGTGATCTTCATTAAGTTACTTAACTGTGTTCTAGCTTTTATGTCTACAAAATAGAAATGATAGTATGATGCCTACCTCAAGGAATTACAAATATTAAATGAGTTAATACATATATAACACTTAGAATAGTATATAGCATGTAGTAAGCACTCAATAAATGATAGTAGTGATTATGGTGAGGGTGATAATGAATATAATGGTACCTAGTTCAAAAAAGATGAATTCAGCTGTTCAGAGTATCTCTTCTGTGATTTATAAAAAAAAGACATGGGGGAGATTTATTAACTTCAGTCTGAACTATGTCGTATCAGGCACACTGGTTCATGAGTAGAATGAGCCAGCAGAAAAAAAAAAAAGTAGTCAGGAATGAGAGTGAAAGAGAATATACAAATGGAAATAAGCAAAGATGATAGAAGCCATAAAACTCCTGAGCTGTGGAGAAAGTATCCTTTGTTCTAGATTTTTCTGAGTTCTGGTTGGTTCTAGCTCACTTGAGGTAAGGCTTATTTTGCTTCTTGATATTGTATGAACATGGAATGGCCAGTTGTATCCTGACAATACACAATGCCTTTTCACCCCACCCATAAGCCATTTAATTGGCTTTCTGATTTTTGCAACTGTAAAAGTATACCTTTTGTTCTAAATTTGTATAGCTTAATTCTTTTAAACTATTCTAGTCTTTTCCACCTTGTTCTGCCTCTCATTCATCATTTGAATATGCCATATTGATAATGTAAACAACATCATAATTAAAAATAAAAAATGATCTGAAATCACAGGAAATTAGATTGAAGTGCAGACAAGAAATACATTCACCTCCCAGACACAGAATGGATTTTTATGGGCTCTGTGCTGAGAAAGATATAACACCCCCCACCCCCCAACACACACACACACACACACACACACACACACTCATACACACACTCTCTCTCTCTCTCTTCACCAGGACCTTAATCAGGAGTATTCATTTCCTCAGGGTCATCATTAACACAAATTCCTGACATTCACATCCACCATCCCACCCTCATCTTTCTGCTGATCTGTCTCTCTTTTCGTCAGTTCCTCTCTGCTCTCTCTGTCTTGTTTTCTCTTTTGCTCTTTTCTCTTAGCTTGTGTCTGAGCTATCACTTCTAAAACTCTGAATTTTAAGCTGCCACTTCAAATCTGAGGAGTCTGTATATATATATGTTCTGAAAAATGTAAACTGTATACCATACAGCTTAAATTCTAGTGGTTAAAATTCATTAATGGGAGCAGATTGATGGTATATTATTATTTTAATTAAAGAAGTTTATGAAGTGGAATTTTAAATAGTAGTCATTTTCTAAATTGATTTAACTCCATCATAAGGAAAAATACTTAAATTAAACCTGAAGTGGAATAGTTTTTCTTCCAGCAATATAAGAAGGACATTTCAGTTTAAATTTTTAACACGCTAACAAAATATTCACTACCAAAGAAAAGGATTTTTCCCATTTTCTCATTTTTGCCTGAATTCTAGTACATAAAAAGGCTCCGAGATTATTTCCAGATATCTCAAAAAGTAAACACTAAGTGTTATATGATTAGAAACCCTAAGTGTTAAATTTCTGGACAAATCTAGAGGAACAAACTAGATTTTTCCAAAAATAGTTCTGTTTTGTTTTTATTTCTTTTGACAAGTGGGTACATCATATCTTTCCTCTGTTCTCCCTTGCATCTTAGAAAGGAGCCTCAGGTCATTGGATATCAGCAATAGAGACAACTGTCCAGAGATGTACTTAATGTCATACAACTTGGTCTGGTAAAGCCAGAGTCATAATTCTGGACTTAGCAGCCTATATAGGGCATTTTTCAACCGAATTATGCATTCTTTGAAAGCAAGTTCCAATATCTTACACCAGTCTTACAAAGTTTTTGGCTTAAGCTGTTAGTATATAGAAGTTTAATTATGATTTTGGCAGGTACTTTAATCTATTTTTAAGGGAGTGAAAAATCCCCTCCTTTATCATTTTTAAGTTTGATGTTTTATGACAATAACATTTTTTAAAGAAATTTTTTGAGGTTGAGTTTTAAAGAGAGGATGAGTTTTGCTTTGTTTTTAAATCCTGAAATAATCCAGATATGCATACAAATGTAGAGAATAATAGAAGTATGTATTTATTAAACACCAGGTTTTATAAAATTTTAAAATTTTACCATGTGCACTTTGGCTTATTTTTAAGATATAAAACATAAACAGAGGTGAATGACTTATGTATTACTCTTTGATACCCTCTTTTCTGAAAAGTAGTCACTATCATATTTCTGGCATTTATCATTCACACAAATATTTTGTTTACTTAACGTCTGTATATTCATAGACAATATATGTATTTTTATGGAAATACATCTAATAATATAAATAACAGCATTTTGAACCTTTTTTGGAACTTATTTTCACTCTGTTGATAAGTGATTTGTTTGAATGGCTGTAGAGTTACCCATTTTACAAATAAACTGCTATGTATTTTTTCTACTATTGATGAACATTCTGGTTGTTTCCAAATTTTCTTACAAATAACTCTACAATTTGCATTCTTATCATAATTTCTTCCAAACTGTATGTCAGGTTCTCAGTGGTATATTTGGTTATTGGTATTTTCTCTCCAAAATGCCTATACCATTTTTGATTCTACTTATAGCCATCAAAATGTGCAAACATTCTCATCTTTCTACATCCTCAAACGTTTTATAATCAGATTTGTAATGATTTGCCCAACTAATAAGTATTAAATGATAATTTATTATTTTTTAATTCAAATTTTCTTGATTACAAGAGAGGATGAAGTACTATATTCATTTATCATCACTATTGTAACCAAGCACCACAAACTTAGTGTCCTAAAACAACACACATATGTTTTCTCACACTTCAGAAGCCTACAATGAATAGGTAGGGCTGCATTCCTTCTGGAGACTTCAAGGGGGAATTTGTTGTCTTGCCTTTTTCAGCTTCTAATGTCTGCCTGCATTCCTTGGCTTGCGACCCCTCCCTCCAATTCCTCCAACCACTTGCTTCTGTCACCTTATCTCCTACTACTCTCCGACCCTCCTGCCTTCCTCTTATCAAAAGCCTTGTGATTACATTGGGTCCACCCAGATAATCTGAAATATCTCCCCATCTTACAATCCTTAATGTATTCACATACACAAAGCCCTTTTTACCATGTGAGGAAACACAGTCACAGGTTTTAGGACGTGGCCATCTGGCCATCTGTTGCAGGGAGGGGGTGGTGGAGGGGAAGGGATTATTTAGCCTATTACAAAAAGTTATTGACAATTTGGGGTTTCTTCTAAGGAAACTACCTATTTATATCAATTTAGTTTATTCCTTCTTTACTTCATTTGTTGAATTTTTTTTTTTCTTCAAGGGAAAAACTGATGAATATTAAGAGTTTGTCAGTCATGGGTATGGAAAATGTCTTCTGGTCTGTGGTTTTTCTCTTCACTTTTGATTTTGTACAGAGTTTTTAACTTTAATGTAGTCAAAATTTAGCTATCTTTTTTTTTTTAAGAGTATGTTCTTTTGTGTCTTATTTTAAAAATTGTCTTGATTCTTCTTGTTCCTCTGCTTTTCCCTATGAAACTAGGTGTCAACTGAACTGATGCTTTGATAAATCCTATTGGAATTTTTATTGGGATTGCACTGAATTTATAGATAATTTGGGGGAATTTCAACATCATTCAATTACTGTAGTTTAATTCATGAACACTGAGTGTATGTATATATAAATACACAGGTTTTATTTGTTTTTATACCTTGAGTGTTTTGAAATTTTCTCCAAAGTGATTTGTACCTTTTTTTAGTATATGTGCTGCCGAAGTGAGCACAATTTGCGCCTCTTTATTAAACATATTAGGTAACTTACAGTTTTTGTTCCTATAGGGACTGGGATTTTTTTCCTGTTTACACTTTTTATTTGATTATCACTGAGGCCCAGGACACCCATTTAATAATTTGTCTATAGATGCTCTTGGAGTTTCTACATAGATAACCATGTCTACAAATAAGGATATTGTTACCTCTTTTCTTTCCAATTCTTACATTTCTTACATCTTTTCTTGACTAGGGTTTACTAGTTTTAGACTAGGAGCACAGTCTCATCATCTTCTTGACTCTAAGAAGACTTCTGAAGTTTCGCCTCTAAGTGTGATGTTTGTTATTGGTTTTCATTGGTGTTATTCATCAGGATAAAGAAGTTCTTTTTCTAATTTCAAATTTGCTTAAGGTTTTTTTCCTGAATGTTGAACTTCATCAAATGATTTTTTATGCACTTATTGAGATATCATTTGCTTTTCTTCTTTAATCTATCAATATAACATCTTTGCATATAATCATCCAGAAATTTTTGAGATAAACTCTATTTGGTTAAAGTATATCTTCCTCAAAATCTCCTGAATTCAATTTGCCAATATTTTGTATAGAAATCATAAGAGAATTTGATCTACCTAATTTGTTCTAATTTGCTCTAAGAAAAAGGGGGTGTATGTATGAATAAGTCGAAGAGTCCCTATAAGGTGATTTTTTAAATCTCCCAGTCAAAGCAGTATTTCCTCTAAGATCATTCTGACTGATTATACTAAATTTATTTTAAGATGAATGCTCAACCTGTGAGTCACCAATACATGGAACTGCTCTCTCAGTTCCATGGGTCCCATGGACTGAGACCCTGGACCTAGATAACACTGTTTAGTGCCATTAGCTTTGCCTCAGCTAGTTGTACATTTGACACAAGTCAGGTAAATTAGGTTCTTTACCCCATAATTTGGATTAGGGTCCCAAACACTAGCCAAGCCCTGCTGTCACTTTGAATTATAAACTTAACACCTATGGCAGAGGTTACATGTCCCCTTTGAACAGAAAAATAGAGGAAATTGGCCTGTGGATACACAAAGAATTAAAAGTGAGAGACAATGGAGCCTGGTTACTCTGGGGTTTCTAGTTCCTTGCCTCAGTCATCAGACCAATGAAAGATCTTGCCTTTCAGTTCGTGACAGAATTCTTTAAGATACTATAAAATACTCTTGAATTTCACTTAATCTGATTTAAGTGGGTTTCTCCTATTATCATTCTAAAAAGTCATGGTGAAGGAAAATGTACTTATTTATCAAATATAATTTTTCATAACAAAATTTTCATATTAGTGATTTCTTAATGGTACTATTGACACAGGAAGGCGGCAGGGCACAGCCATTCAAGGAATGCTACAGCAATTAACATCAAAATGGTGAAAGATTCAAACCCCAGGAGGCCTTGAGGCTCAGGATGATGAGAGATTTAACTTCTAGCTGATCTTGAGCTTCATTATATGCTCACTGTAATACATTAACATGGTGAATAACACCCCCACTGGCACCATGGAAGTCCCAAGGCTAGTCACAAAACGTCAAAGAGTGGGAAATGGCCAACTTCCTGGGAATCCCAGCCCTTTCCCCAGGCTACTTAGACTGGTCCTTCCACTTATTAGCATATGAAGCCACTGAGCCTGTAAAAAGTAGCAACACAGTGCCTCACAGCCACCTCTCTCTCTGTTTGGAGAATGTCTGCACTCCATCTATGGAGTGTGTACCTATTTTTAATCTGAGCACCCAACACCCACACCTTGCGGCCTTTCTCTTGCCTTTCAATGTATCTCTCTGAATTAATCTACCTTTACTCAACTGTGGCTCACTCTTGAATTCTTTCCTGCATGAAGCCAAGGACCCACACTTGGCAGGGCACGTCCCAGGGGCTCAATTGAAGCCTGGGACACAGCCCTCCTCACACCCCACATCTGTTTTCCTGCATCATATCTTTGGCGCCCAATGTGGAGCATTTACATAAAGAAACTAGACTCAAAGGGCATAATCTCGATCCGCCTATTGGGCTATAGCTCCCCTCTCTTCAGAGGATGGCAGAGTTTCTCCCGTGCTGTGCAGATTAAGGTAGCCCTTTAGGTGGCGGTTGACGCTGCCTGCAGGATCTGGCAGAGACCACCTCTCTAGCCGTGAAGGAGCCCAACGAGCCCAAGGCTTTCCTCCCCTCAATCTTTTCTCATTCTCTCCTCTATCGCTCTATCTCTTCGGACTCAAGAAAATCCACCAAGGAAACCACTCGGACATCCAAATTAAGACCATGTGGCAAGTAATTGGTAAACTGACTGGATGAGATTACCCTCTGTGGTTCCTTGAGCCCAATTCCCCTTCCCTACACGGTCTTGGTCCAGTTCCAGGACACCGGAACTGTGAAAGGGGGCCCCAATGAGGGGACTCCGGGAGTTCCCCTTTAAAAATTTGTGGCCTGGCCCTCCCCAAGTGCCCTTGGGGTGCGCGGCCTCACTGCATCTGTAGGCAGGAGTTGTGATCAGGCATGCCCTTTTGCGGACTGCAGGATTGCAGGTTTGGAGGTTTTCACACCCCTTGGTGGGCTCGCAGGTTTTTGCACCCCTCAGTGGGGTCACAGGTTTTAGCACCCCTTGGTGGGGTCGCGATACCCCTGAGAGGGAGTTGCAGTCAGGCACTCCCTCAGTGGACCTAAGGCTCTCTAGTCTAGGAAGTCTAGCGGCTATAGCATTCCCATTTTGTCTTAGATTTTTACCTTTTGAAGCTATTTTGTTTCCCCTTTCGCAAAACGTAATCGGCTTAGTTGACTTAGGACCTAGGTCTCCTCCTTCCCTCTAAAGGATTTAGACCTTGGGACACTACTCACATTTTCTCCCGCTGGCCCTTGCTTCTTTCCTTAACTAGTCCAAAGGAGCACCTTAGGCTCACGGACAGGATATCCTAACCAAGATAGGGACAACTACAAGTATCCCAAAGGAGTCCCAGTTAGGATGCATATTAATAAACTGGGAAAGTTTAAACAGGATAGTTTGAAGGAAAAGGAGTTAATTTTCCTTTGCAATACTGCATGGCCCCTATACAAACTAGGGGACAAAGAGGTCTGGCCAAAGAATGGGTCATTAAATTACAATACCATCTTACAGATAGACCTGTTTTGTAAAAGAGGAGGTAAACAGGGGGAAGTTCTGTATGTTCAAATGTTTCTGACCCTATCCCAAGACCCAGGTCCAGGGAACTCCTGCCGGGTATGCCTGGCTCGTATGCCCTTAAAGCGTCTCCCCCAACAAGAGCTCGATATTCTAGATGACCCCCTTATGGGTCCAGTTCCCCAAGGTCCAAAGCCAGGAACTCCTACTTCCCCCAACTCCGAGGGGGAAAAGTCTTCCCCATCATCTCCCTCACCAGAGGAAAGTCCTGCCAGTACTACTTGGGGCCACCTACCAACCCCCTACTACCAAACTCTGCCCCGTAAGGGAAGTGCCAGCTGGTGATGGAGGAACAATCAGAGTTCACGTCCCTTTTTCTATGACTGATTTGGCTACTTGCAAAAAAAAATTTGGACACTTCTCTGAAGACCCCAGTAGGTTTATGGAAGAACCTGCCAAGCTGACAATGGCCTATGAGTTTACCTGGGGGGAACTACAGGTCCTCCTTTCAACCTGCTGCACTTTCGAGGAAAAAGGATGGCTCCTTGGTGCAGCCCAGGTGTATGCTGATGAATTGGCTGCCCGCAACCAGGGACACATAATCTACCTTACTGGGGGGGATGCAATCCCTGACCAAAACCCCCAGTGGAACTACCAACAGGGAGGTAGAGGACTTGAACGCAGGAACCATATGATAACTTGCCTCATAGAGGGGATAAAAAGGTGTACTGTTAAGCCCGTCAACTATGACAAAGTCAGGGAAGTAACACAGGAAAAAGATGAGAATCCAGCCCTCTTCCAGGGCCGCTTAATGGAGGCCTTTAAAAAGTATACTAATATTAACCCCAAAACCCCTGAGGGGGAAGTCTTGGTAAATACCCGTTTTATCACTCAGTCAGCCCCAGATATTAGGAGAAAATTACAAAAGGCAGCTATGGTACCCCAGACTCCCATGAATCAGCTCATGGACCTGGCATTTAGAGTATTTAACAACAGAGACAGGGTTGAAGAGGCAAGAAGTATCCAGGGACAACAGCAAAAGGCACAATTCTTAGTGGCAGCCTTAATCCCTGCACCACCTCAGGGTTATCCTCCATGAAGACCCATGGTGAGGACAGGATCCAGGATACCTGGATCAGAGCCACTGTCTCTCCAAAAAGGGACCTGTTTTAAGTGTGGCCAGGAGGGCCACTGGAAGAATGAATGCCCCATGTATGGGGACAGTCCATTGGGACCCTGCCCTATGTGCAAACAAAAAGGCCACTGGAAGTGTGACTGCCCCCAGTCCCAAAAGGGACTTGGGGCTCCCAAACCAATGATGGCTGAGAAAACTGAAGACTCACAGGGCCTGGGACCCTCCCTGGCTCCCACAGGACACCTGGTCATTTCTCCGGAGGAGCCTCGGGTAACCCTTGACGTGGCAGGCAGTAAAGCTGTCTTCTTACTAAACATGGGAGCCGCCTACTCTGTGCTAACTGATTTCCCTGGACCCTTGTCCTTAAAGTTTGTCAAGTTTTAAATCTGGCCACTCTAATGCCAGATCCCCCATTCCAAGAATCCCTTATTCATTCCTGCGTAGAGACTATCGAACAAGTTTACTCCAGCTGGCCAGATCTCAGGGATGAGCCCCTGTCCAATTCCGATGCAGAATGGTTTACTGATGGAAGCAGCTTTATATATAATGGAACAAGGAGAGCTGGTTACGCTATAGAAAGCTTTAAAACTGTCATTGAGACTGAAGCTCTGCCCTCCCAAACTTCTGCCCAAAAGGCTAAATTAATCACTTTAGTCAGAACACTCCAGTTAGGAAAAGGTTTGAGAATCAATATCTATACTGATTCTAAATATGGATTCCTAGTGTTACATGCCCATGCTGCTATATGGAAAGAAAGGGGATTGCTAACAGTCAAGGGGGTCCCCTATCAAACACCAGGCAGAAATTCTAAAACTCCTAAAAGCAGTCCAGCCTCCTAAAGAGGTTGCAGTCACGCACTGCAGGGGTCACCAAAAGGGTGATTCTTCCCTTATAAAGGGAAACGCCCTCGCAGACAAGGCTGCCAAAGCTGCAGCCAGAGAACAGCCGGTCTTACAAGCTGCAGTTCTCCTACCTGAAGACTAGCCTCTCCCAATGGTGCCATCCTATACTCCTGAAGAGGTCAAATGGGCTAAACACAGGGGGCTAGAAAATAATCTGTCGGGGTGGCTGATAAAAGACAATAAGTTTCTCATTCCTTGGGACAAACAATGGAAAATAATTAAGCATCTCCGTGAGTCCACCCACCTAGGGTGGGACTCCATGCTTAGACTAATTTCTCAAGTGTTCCTAGGCAAGGGACTGTCCCAAACTGTTAAGGAAGTCACTAGGGCCTGTGAACTTTGTGCCTGCAATGACCCAGGGAGTCACCCTATACCCCAACCCCTACTCCAGCCCATACAACATCAGGGAACTAACCCAGGGGAAGACTGGCAAATAGACTTTACTCAGATGCCCCCTTGTAAGGAATGGAAATACCTGCTGGTATTCATAGACACCTTTACAGGATGGGTAGAAGCGGTCCCCATTAGAACAAAAGAAGCAACAGAAGTGTGAAAATTTCTGCTCAAAGAAATAATCCCGAGGCTTGGGCTACCAAAAATCTTAGAGTGATAATGGACCCTCCTTCACTGCCAAGGTGACTCAACAGGTTTCCTCAACTCTAGGTATTAACTATAGCCTCCACTCTTCCTGGAGGCCCCAATCTTCAGGCAAGGTAGACAAAGCAAATCACGTTCTAAAGAGAACACTTGCTAACACAGGAGACCAGAAACCTGGGTCCCCCTCCTGCCTATAGCCTTTCTAAGAACAAGAACGGCCCCTAAGGGAATCTTAAAACTTAGCCCCTTTGAAAAGATATATGGAAGGCCCTTTTTAACTGCAGATTTCCTGTTTGATGAGGAGACCAATAAACTAGTCTCCCACATTGTTAGCTCCAGCCAAGTTCAAAGTGCCCTCCAGGAATATGAAAACAAAGTGTTGCCCTTTCCCTCAGAGGAAGAAATTGAAGTCCCTGTCCAGTCAGGGGACTCTGTCTTACTAAAAACTTGGAAGGAGGAGTCCCCTGAAGACCAGCTGAAGCCAAAATGGAAGGGACCATATCAGGTATTACTAAGCACCCCAACTGCCGTTAAGCTACAAGGAATTGCTAGTTGGGTACATCTGTCCAGAATAAAACCTATACTTTATAAGCCCCAACAGGAGCCAGGAGACACGTACACTTGTGAGGCAATACAAGACCTCAGTATCCTGTAGTGGTGATTACAAATGTCTTTTTGTCGTTATAGACTGTCAGACTGCTGTTACAAAGGTGCTTCATCTTTAAGAAAATTCATTAGAAGTCAATAAAAACAGTGGGTTACAGCAGCCCCACATCAGGTAATGGCTATGCAAGGATTCCAGCCATACCCTCAGCCCTTGGGATACAAAAACAAAAGGCTGTCCTGCCCTTGGGGCCCCTAGATTAGACACAGATTTTTTTACTCCCCGATAGGCAGGATCAACACCCCTCCTCAGCCTGGAAGCAGTTTCAGAAGACGGATCTTCCTCATAAGATTATGGGAGTAAAATCTCTGAGGGGGGAATGAGACAGGATGGAAGGGAGCAGGGCACAGCCATTCAAGGAATGCTACAGCAATTAACATCAAAATGGTGAAAGATTCAAACCCCAGGAGGCCTTGAGGCTCAGGATGATGAGAGATTTAACTTCTAGCTGATCTTGAGCTTCATTATAGCTCATTGTAATTTATTAACATGGTGAATAACACACCCACAGGCACCAGGGAAGTCCCAAGGCTAGTCACAAAACGTCAAAGAGTGGGAAATGGCCAACTTCCTGGGAATCCCAGCCCTTTCCCCAGGCTACTTAGACTGGTCCTTCCACTTATTAGCACATGAAGCCACCAAGCACATAAAAACTAGCAACACAGCGCCTCACAGCCACCTCTCTCTCTGTTTGGAGACTGCCTGCACTCCATCTATGGAGTGTGTACCTATTTTTAATCTGAGCACCCAACGCCCACACCTTGCGGCCTTTCTCTTGCCTTTCAATGTATCTCTCTGAATAAATCTACCTTTACTCAACTGTGGCTCACTCTTGAATTCTTTCCTGCGTGAACAAGGACCCACACTTGGCGGGGCACGTCCCAGGGTCTCAACTGAAGCCCGGGACACAGCCCTCCTCACACCCTACATCTGTTTTCCTGCATCACTACCATGCCTTGTGTTTGTAAAATATTTCTATACAATGCTATAAAAATTCCCCAAAGTGCTATATAAAGACTGATCACTTAAGAAATATTTCTGCTCTCAAGGAAATCACAGTCTAATAAGGAATTAAGAAAACATACTTATGCAGGAAAACAAAATATTTTAAGAATACTTCTCTGTAAGGATCAGCATTACTATTGTCCTTATTTTCCTAAAAAAAAATTTATTTGCCCAAATTTAAATTGAGAAGTTATTAAAACTAATACATTATTTGTGGGATCTTTTTTGACCAAAAAAGACAAGAAAATAACATTTTATTAATTCAAAATAATATCCCTTTTACTCTGAAAGTCATACTTTTCTCAGGGTATTTATTTTCATGTACCTTCTTATTTAATTCTAAAAATAATTCCAAGAGTAAATTACTTCACAGATGAAGACTTGGGGACCCAGTACGATTAAGTGAGTTGCTTGGGTTCACATGGTCTTGTAGTCATAGACTTAAGTTTAGTATCTACGTCTTCCGTATCCAAGAGCGGTTGTCTTTGCTTTTTATGAACAATCAGTCTAATGATTAGTTTATGCAGAATTTGTAAGTGGTTTTACTTATAAAATCTTCCTGCTTCTTCACCTTTTAAGAACCATATTCTCCCAAAAGGGGCAATTATTAAGAGGAAAATATATATACATATATATATATATATATATATTAACATGCCAATATATATCCAAGTTGGTTTTCAAGTTTATGATCTGATCTGATATCCATACACTGTTCATTGACTATTGTACCAAAGTTTATATGAAAGTTTTTGAAATATTTACTTGTTTCAGCTGAGATTATTATAAATTAACCAAAAAGTAATGTGTAAAGAAAAAATTAATCTTCCAGAAAAGGAGAAATAGTAAAATTATCTCAATAACTACCACTTGGAAAGACTAAAGTTATATTTGGCACTTTCTGAATGTATACAGTGAACAGAAAAGGAAACAAATTTAATTCCCTGGCTTTGAATCACATTTTTAGAACAGCATTATCATACCCTTTCCTGATTCTTAAGGTGAGTTCAATGGTTCAGTATATTTCCTCTGACTTATTTGAAGATATTTGGTACAAAGTCAAAATCTCAAATTTTTACTAAAGTCTTTTTTAATTAAAGTATCAAAAACTAAAGCTTTTTATTAGAGTTTGGTTTTATCTTTGGTGTCAGAATTCTAAAGTATTTGGGCTTATCAATAAAAGAAATTAATCAGCCTATTATATTTTCAAAAAGAAACCCATTTTGAAATAGATCTAGACCCCATAAAGTTTTATGAAAAAAGAAAATTACAATGTGCTCTGGCTTGAATTTCAAAGTGTGATTCTGCCAAAGTATGAATTTTTCAGAAGTAATGTAGGGTCAAAATATTTCTCTTGAAGATGGAGATAATTTTTATGAAGCAATTTATTTAAAACATAAAAATGACACCTGTTTCCAATAGTAAAACACTGTCCAAGTAACCAATTAAACTAAAACGATAGAGAAAAAATCAATAAGGAACATTACAACTGGCCTTTAGTATGGTTTATATGCAAAGTTAGTAATTATGGAGGCTTGTCTACACAGGCACTTCTGTGGCAATCCCCCAGCAGTTCAATACCTGAGAGTTATCAATATTCTGATGACCAATTTCACCCATAAATATTCTCATAACTATTTCATCTAATGGATCTATTTCCCACCCCACCCTCCCCAGAAAATCCTGTTTCCTTATAATTGTCAAGCACTTGTCAAGCACTTGTAATATCTCACTTGGCAATCATTCAAGAGCAAATATCTCTTTACTGCTACCCTTTTCATTAGCAATACTTGTTTCTGTGCATTCTCTATCTTTAACAAGCATTTGATGGTAAATTTTAACTAAATAAGAAGTGCTGACTCAAATCAGATTATAGGTGTATCTTTGAGACCCTAACTGTTAGTTCTCACTTTCTCTAATACCGCTGCCTGACCCTGAGGCTAAAAGCATTTTCAAATTCATTGGATAGGTACACAAACTGATACATCATGAGTTCCCATTGCCTCAGAATCTGAGGACAGATTCTCTTAATTATTATCGTCTCTCTCTGTGGTTAATATGCCATTTCTGTTACCCTTAGGCACAATTTTCGGGATTAGACAGTGGCAGGGGTAGTCAGAAATGTATACTTTACAAAAGAAAAGAAACAAATGAATTGCTTTTGTTTGGATATTCCTCATGTTGTCATTAACATCTTCAACAATTTAACTGCTTTAGAAGAATAGGTTTAATTCTGGGTGACTAAAAAATATCAGTATAATCTTACTACAGCCTAATGTGTGCTGTTGTTGACTCTGCATAGTTAAATAACCTCTACAACTCCTCAATTTCTTTCAATTTCCATAAATCTTTTTTTTAAGTTACCATTTGCTTCTTATACTCTTGTCCTTCTTCTGTTTCATTAACTCTAGTAATACCTTTATACTTTCGTTTTAGAGTCCATTTTCAACCTTTTATAGAATTGTCATAAATCTTTTTGACTTATGAACATCATGAAAAATATGGGATCAAATATAAAGAGGAAGCCCTAAAATATTCTCAAGAAGTCCTTGAGATATTTTGTCTTCTCAATAACTAAATAGCAAAGTGAACTGCAGTACAGAATATATGTATATATATATTTTCTCATTTAAAAGGTATGCATGTATTACTAAAACATCAGGGTTTAAGACTTTGTGTAGAATTATGTCAGTTATTACATCTAACAAGGAGGTGTGTAGAACTTACATAGAATAGTTGCCAAAGCTTAACATTAATTTGCAACACTTTAAATTTTAAACCATTTTGAAAACTATAATGAAAACATAAATTATGAGTGAGTTGATAAAGAAAATGTGGAATATATATACACAATGGAATATTATTCAGCCATAAAAAAGAATGAAATCTTGTCACTTGCAACAATCTAGATGGATAAAGGCATTATGCTAGGTGAAATAAGTCAGACAGAGAAAGACAACTACCATATTACCATATGATCTCATATGTGGAATCTGAAAATAAAATCAAGCTCATGGATACAGAGAACAGGTTGGTGGTTGCCAGAGATTGTGGGTCAGGGATGGGTGACAGGTACAGATTTTCAGTTATAAAATAAATGTCATAAATCATTGGGATGCAATGCACAGCATAGTAACCATAGTTAATAATGCTGTATTGTACATTTAAAAGTTGCTAAAAGAATAGATCTTAAATGTTCTCATCACAAGAAAGAAAAATATGTGTAACTGTGTATGGTGATGAATGTTAACTAGACTTACTGTTGTGATCATTTCACAATATTTACAAATGTTGAATCATTATTTTGTACACCTGAAACTGTTATATGTCAATTACACTTCTAATAAAAAAAGAAAACATACAAATTTTTTAAAATTATAGCATCCTTCAAATGTTGGGATAGTATCAAGCCATGGGCAGTAACTAAAGGCAAAGGAGGGATATGCCAAGAAATTTGTAAGGCAAACAGTAAAGTCAAGACATTTTATGAATCAATGTCCATCGTCTTCACTAATGAAGTAACACAGGTAAAGAAATACAGAAAGCAAGAAGATTTCCTAGAAATCTGGAAGCTTAGGAAGAATGGGACAGGAGCAAACAGGTCAGCCCGCAGGAAGGTCATGGACACCAGAAAAAGTTCCACAAAAGAGAGAAAGTGAAACAAAGCACAGGAGCCAGAGGAATGAAAATAGGGCAACAACAGAAAACAAGAGGTTTAGATATGAAACAAATTCTTCCTTTACTCAGCCTACAGAATGGAAAAAATGTTTGCAAATGTTGCAACTGTTAAGGGCTTAATTTCCAGAATATACAAACAGCTCATACAACTCAATAACAAAAAAATAAACAACCCAATGAAAAAATGGGTAGAGGACGTAAACAAGCATTTCTCCAATGAAGACATAGAAATGGCCAATAGGCATGTGAAAAAATGCTCAATATCGCTAATTATCAGAGAAACGCAAATCAAAACTACAATGAGGTATCACCTCACACTAGTCAGAATGGCCATCATTAGAAAGTCCACAAATAATAAAGGCTGGAGAGGGTCTGAAGAAAAGGGAACACTCCTACACTGTTGGTGGGAATGTAGTTTGGTGCAGCCATTATGGAAAATGATGATTCCTTAAAAAAACTAAAAATAGACTTACCATGTGATCCAGCAATCCCACTCCTGTGCATATATGTGGGGAAAACTCCAAATCAAAGAGATACATGCACCCCAATGTTCATAGCAGCACTATTTACAATAGCCAAGACATAGAAGCAAACTAAATGTCCATCAGCGGATGACTGGATGAAGGCGAGTGGGAAAAGTGTACACCTAGCTGCTTTCCTGCTTTCTTTTTTCTCCCCCACATTTGGGTGGAGAAACTTTTCCCAAATACACAACCAGCTATATGCTAGCAGCAATGTTTGGTTTATGATACAGTGGGAAAGATCAATTTATAAGTATTACTTTCTAATGACAAGAAATGTGATAGAATTTCTTCTACTTAGAAATGTCATAATGACAGCTTTCTAAAACTGCTTTAAATTTCCTTGGCTTCTGCAGAGATAATGGTGCTGTGTTTATTCTTCCCTAAAGGGGAGGGAAAAGGGCAAAGGATATAAGATGGTCCCTGAGAGTCTCCAGCATGGTGTCTGCAAACAAAAAGCCGGTTTGCTCAGTGGCCTTCCTCAGGTTCACTTCCATCAGGTCAGCTCAGAGTTTTACTAACTCCCAGAATTTTCTCTCCATATCATACTTATTATCAAAGTCATGAGGTTAGAGCATAGAGATCTTCTGAGAACTGCACCCCCAAAGTACTAATATTGACAGTGAGTAACACAGTCAATTTTTTTAGAAGGAAATTTTTATATTTATATTTTATAGTTCTATTCTAGAACATCTGAAGAACTATTCCTAATCTTGTTCTTAAAAAAGATGTTCACAGTACCAACCAGTCAGAGAAGATATGAAGACAAACATTTACCTTTGGGAATATGTAGCTGTCCTCAATCAGATTCCATGAGAAAATTAAGCCCTATAGAAGATAATGATTGACTGCTTTCTCAATTTTCTGATTTTACATACCACCACTCCACATGCATAGGAGAAAAGACAGTTCATCTCATATAATAGATATACTGAGGTACTAAGGTCTAATTCTCCCACAGTACCCCTTTGGAGAAGGACAGCACAAAGCCTCAAAACTCACATGGTTTTCAAGAGCTGTGAAGAGTATGAGATTTTAACCTACTGCATGTTAATAAATTAGCCTGCTGCAGTTACACAGAAGCTGGCAAAAGACATGGAACTCCTGGATCAGAAGCATGGGACTTCATTACTCACAGCATAGCAGGCAGTGTTAGCTACACGTCTGCACCATGTTCCTTTGTCCCCCAAATCTCACGGTGGGCGATGAGAAACAGTCTAGATGGATGTTACATACATACTAGGCTTGTGCAACAGCTAAGGAACCCTGAGTTTCAGAAACCCTAAGCTTTGAAAGGGACTCCTAGTAAATTTTCCAAATCTTTGCCTCAGAGAAAGACTATCTATATTATCTTGGCTAGGAAAATAATTCAGCCCTTTACTCCAGAGCTAGACACAAACTCTGTTTTCCAAAGCTATTTGACTTATAATAAAAACTCCTTTAAAAAAACCATTCTGGAATAAAAGTCTTCAGTGCCTCTATATAAGACATGTAGATACTCAAGAGGCACAAGAATTGCCGCCAAACACAAACTCAACAAATCTGAGATATTTCATCCTACAGGTATGCTTCCACTATTCTTTGATTGAAAAGCTACAGAAAAGGGTATGACAATGGACAAATACCAGAGTCAAGCCAAACAGACACTGTGCAAGAATTGTCTCTTACTTGGAAGGACTGAGACACAAATTAAACTCAGCAAACCACTTAACAGCAAGCTCGGGTTGTACTTAGAAAGCCTGCACTCTAAACCAGGTATATTTTTTTAGTTTCCCACCCTGAATAGTGACCATGATATATGAATAAGAGATGACCTATATTACAAGGCTACTGCATTTAATTACTTGGTATGGGGAGCTCTAACACAGAATTGCAGATAAGGCAGTCAGCTACATCTCACAATTGTCCATGGCAGTGGTAGCCTCTTAGGTCAAAAGTGAAAGAAATCAAGTAAAATCTCTAATTACTAAAAGATCCTTGGCACAAACTTTTCTAATTACTCTGGGGAAAATGTTATTATAGTTTCATCCTCTGTAGTAAAATTATCTTTGTGCATATCTCATTTTTTCAGCTAATGATTGGAAGATGAAGTTCTAAAGCTTGGGTCACATGTTCCATAGTACCAATGGAAGACACAGAAACTGACCCTCATTGCTAAAATAATAAAAACATAAATAAAATTAACAAAAACTAATATAGAAACATAGTCCTTGCATTGTGCCCAAGAGGAAAAAAATTAAAGATAAAATTATATAAGTCAAATGTGATAGGAATTTTAATTCTATGAGTATGATTTTGCTAAAATATCTATTTAAATGGCAAAAATCAAATCTTAGATATGTGCATATTAGAAAAAATATTTGTTGCTAACAGCCTGAACTATTTCATATATTCTCTTTAGAAAATGACAGCATAGAGTTGTTAGAAGCATCCCTAGTTAAAAATTAATGTACCTCCTCCAAGCTCCAGATATTGGCTGTAATTAAATATATAGAAAAGCAGCAGCTCCTGCCCTTATGAATCCATTAGTTTGTATCATTTTTTCCATCCAGTATGTAATTTTATTGTCAAAATCAAGTTTAAATACCTAAATGGTAGTACTAAGTTAATTTAACCAACTCTTTTAAAATAAGTAATTCTATTCATCTAATGTTTACAATCATCTTTATCAATCTAAAATAATTTCCATCTTATACTTATTATTTTTTAAATTAGAAAATTGCATATATAAGTAGAAAAAATCCAAGGATAAGCTGTTTTATGTTTACATAAACAGATTACCAGTAAACTTGTCAAATCTATAATTAAGCCATACTGTTCAAACAATGGTATGACATTTCAATATCTAAAAGTCTGCCTAGAAACAATTAACAACTGGAAAGTAAGCAAAAATGGTATCTGGGCAAGTTATACATATATGACAAAATCTATTCAATAAACCCATAGAGACACACATATGAGCACAAACGGAGTTTGGTTTATACATATGTCTAACAAATTTAACTGTGTGGTTTCCAGGATTACAAAAGAAGAGAAATATCAAAAATAGTAACAGAGCAAGCACATTGCAATGCAGAAGAATTACCGTTGAAATAAAAATAGGTCAATATGTACATGAAATCGATGCTCAACATCATTAGCATCAGATAGAATTACCACATGACTCAGCAATTCTATTCCTTGATATAACCAAATTTTAAAAAGAAAGACAGAAAGACAGAAAGAAGAAAGACAGACAGACAGACAGACAGACAGACAGACAGAAAGAAAGAAAGAAAGAAAGAAAAGAAAGAAAATATGTCCACACAAAAACTAGTACATGAACATTTGTGGCAGCATATGCATCATAGCTAAAGAGAAGAAACAACTCAAATGCCCATCACCTGTTGAACAGATAAAATGTACATCCACACAATAGGAATATTATTTGTCAATGAAAAGGGAAAAAGTGTTGATTCTTGCTACAAGATAGGTGAACCAAGAAAACATTAAATCAAGTCACAAAAGACTACATATTGCATGATTCCATTTACATGAAGTAAACAAGCAAAGCCAGAGACAAGTAGATTAGTGGTTGCAAAGAAAAGGTGGGGGTGGTTGGGGGACATGGAAGGTGACTGCTAAAGCATTTGTTCAAATAAAGGGTTTCTCTGAAGAAGGATTAAAATGTTTTAAAACTGATTGTTCATGGTTGTACAACTCTGTAATTATACTAAGAATCATTCAATTATATACTTTAAATGGGTACACTGTTTGATATATGAGCTATAGCTCAGTAAAGCTGTTGCAAAAAATAAATAAAAATAGATTCCATCAAAACAATAAAAGAGGTTACAATTATGCTCTTTGCCCATTGTCTAATACATTCTCCAAAAGCAGAATATTATTTTTCATAATTTTATAATTCTGTTCAAGTAAGTTGTAATTACTTTTTGTGAAATATTTCTGACACCTGATTAAAATCAATGATATTTTTAAAAAACTCACAATCCTTAATCTCTTTAAGTTGGCTGAAAAGGAAAAAAATCCACAAATTTCAAACAGGATATTAACGTAAGTAACTTCTAAACATAACCCGCTCCCAAGAAATAAGATAAAATACATTATTGTTCATGGTGTCCCTCTAGCAATTGAAAAAAATCGAAAGAAAAAAAATTTTGATGATAGTATCATGTAGATTTTTGTAAATTCTGGTATAACCATTTATATTTGCCTCTCTAGGACCTTTACTGAAATGAATACCAAGTTCCTCTGGATATAATAAAGAGACAGACCTAATATAAAATTCTGTTTGAAACATTCAAGCCATTTGGAACATATATATGTTGTCATCATCCCATCCCAGTCCATCTTCATTTCTGTCTACCTTCAATTACTGTAAGTAAATGATACAGTGTTAGGAAAACTAGCCATGGCAATTTCTGTAACACAGAGCACTTAATGTGGTTCCCAGTAAACTCTATCCCTGAAGTGTATAACTTAGCTTCCCTTAGTATGTCTTTCAACTGATTGTAATGTAGCACTTGACACGGCTATTCTGTATTAAAATGCACAGTGGATCATGGTTCTTCTTTTACCAATGGCTTGCATTATTCAAGGGCTGGAGGATTGGAAGTTGTTTGCATTCTTTAGAGAATATTCAGAAAGGGTATATATTTCTAAACTGATTGTAGGTACATCTGTGGGGGAAAACAGCTTTAAACTTAACACACACAGACACATTCACCCCTACACAAACACATACACAACAGTTAAAAAGAAACAAGGGCCTTAAAGGATAGAAATTGCCCTCGGAGCAAATGAAGCAATTGTTCCCCGGGATGGAGCACTGAAAGAATCTGTAAAGGTTTGAGCCTCAGAAGTCTAATGGCACCAGCAAATATTGAGTCTGACAGCTACCAGGCACTATTCTAGACTCTTGAGTATTAAAATCTAAACAAGAGAATCAAAATTCCTCTTCTCAGGGGATTTTATTCTAATATAAGGAAAATGACACTAAACAAATAAATACATAATACAAAATTGGTTAGAGATATGAAAAAGATATAAAGTCTGGAAAAAATATAGGCATCAAAGGATCATGTCTGGGTGCTAACACAGACAGAGGGGACAGGAAAGACTACAGTGATGAAGGTCTTTCAACACAGAAATCGAATTAAAATAAGAGTGTGAGCAGTGCAACTTTATGGAGGAAAAACGTTCCAGGCAGCAAACAGTCCAATCTCTGAGGCAGGAACAAAATTGGACTTCTCAAGAAACAGCAAGAAGGGCAGTGCGACCAGAATGGAATCTGTAGGGGGTGGAATACTTGAAGGCAAAATTAGTGAGGTAGCCAGCAACCAGGTTATAAAGTCATGAATAGGATATTAGATTTTGTTATAAGTATGATGAGAGAAGTCTTCAGAGAGCTTTTAGGGGAGAACTAATTCAAATCGAGTTTCATTTTTAAAAGATTACCCTGGCTACTATGTGGAGAATAGATGCCAGGACAAGAAGAATGGGTTAAGGAAGACCTGTTAGATGAAGATCTCAGCACAATGTGAGGGTCACTTGGATTAGGAGTTAGAGGTAGAACTGGCAGGAAAGGCCAGGCATGGTATGTATTTTGAAGGCTAATTCAACATGAACTTGCTGATGAACTGAAAGCGGGTAGGCTGGGGAAATCAAAAATATTTGCACCTGTTCTTCCATGGACACTTGAATAAAGGATGATGTTATTTACTGAAATTGTAAAAGAAAGGAAGAGTAGATTAAAAGAACAGGGTTCATCAATAGTTCTGACTAACATATATCCAAGTAACAATGTTGGGAAGGCAATTAAATATGTGTCTGAAGGTCAGAAGAAATGACATGGCTGAAGATATAGTTTTAGAAAGCATCCATTTAGAGTTGATACATTTGTTAGGGTGCAATCTAAGGTGCTGAAACAAAAGGATCCAAAAATATACTGACTTAAATAAGACAGAAATTTATTTCTCTTTCATTTAAAAGTTTAGTGGCAAGAGGCTACTCACCTAACTTGGAATTACTGTATTTCTAACTAGGCTACTTGGTTTGACTCACCAACCATAGGCCAAGCTATTACTGTCTTAGAGAAGTAAGGTTTTTTTCCTGATTTGACCCATAGAATATCTCTGTCTTCAAACCAAATGCACTTTTTACAAAGTCAAACCTATTATCTAATTTGCTGTTTTGCCACAATACTCAGGTATCCAGACTATGTGTCTATGGAGGGTCAGGCACTGTGCCAGACTCTGAATATACAACAGTAAATAGAAGAGATTTGGTCCCTGCTCTTAGAGAGAACGAAATAAACAAAACAGACAGAAGAAACAAGTAGTTAACATATAAAATGATGCAGCTCTACAGCAGAAGTACAGTGTCCAATAAAAGGTACCTTAGGAGGGAAATTCCCTGAGGCTTAACTCCCACATTTCAACATGTAGACCCCTACCTGCTGGATTACAAAATCCTTTGTTTTCTAACTTAAAACCTTCCTATAAATTCTATATCTGGTATTTTCAACAAGCTCTACATCTCATCATAGGATAACACCCACTTGACCCAAGTGAGTTCCCTTCTTTTTCTCAGAATAGGCCAAAAATTACCATTTGGTATTGAAGCCTTGAGCATTTGAAAAAGCAAGGGTTTTATTACAAAGGGTCTCCAGATTTATTGTATACTAGGCAATGTCTGTAGACTGAAGAAATGCTGTATCTTATCTACATGTTGGACTCAAACACAGCTTCCATACTGTTTGGTTGGAAGTTCTGCAATACTGCTCACTAAATATTTTGAGTATCACCCCTGCTTACAAAATCTTCATGAATGCATATAATCATCACACGCAAAATCATATAAAAGCATTCATAAAGTCACAGTAGCTTCTTGAAAGCACGTGGTAACTCAATAAAAGGATGTTAAAAGGGGAAGTATTGATTTTGCATTTACAACCTTGCACTCTACAGCCTAATCTTCCCCCATCCGCTAAAGTGAACACTTTAGAACTAAATCCAGTCGTGCATTATGTTCAGAAAACTCCAATGAGTTCCCATCTCACTCAGTGGCCTGCAAGTTCCTACATGATCTGCTCTCACCTCCACTTTCCTCGTCATCTTCCATTCTTCATTGTTCACATAATTCTAATCATGCTGGACAGAGTGCTATTCCTCAATCCAAGCAAGTTCCAGTCTCTTTGGCAAAATTCCACCCTAGGGTCTCTGCAGGCACTGTTCTCTCTCCCTGGAATGTTCTTTAAGATAGTTAGCTACCTTTCTCCCTTATGTTCTCATCAACTTTTCAGAGATGTGAGTGGGCACCACTGGAGCCCCAGCCAGCTGCCTTTTACAGGTTGGCACATCCATTCCCAGCTGCTTCTAGTGTTTGCTTGATGAGACCTTACAGCTGCCTCTCCTTTATTTAGATAATTGACCTCAGCTAAATGGGAGTGCTTTTTTCCCAGGCCATGCCACACCACTTCAGCCAGCAATCAAGTGATATGGCTACAAAAGGCAAACCCTACCTCCAGGTAGGACCAACTCTGCAGTGCATTTGTTCTCCAGAGCTTCCTGTGGTCTACATGGAAGTCTCCAACTGAGACCACATTCTTGCTGAGCTTTTTACCCAGCTCTATCTTGCTTGCCTCACTTATCTTCTCCTGAGAATACTTCCCTCTCCCTCAAATAAATCTTCTGAACAAGAACCCCCATCCCAGGCTGTTCTCCTAGGGAACCAACCTAAGAAAGACACCCTCCCTGACTGCCATACACCTAGGCACTCACTATCTCTCTTATCATCCTCTACTTTTTTACATAGCCACCTATAACCATACTGAATAATATATTTTAAAATTTCCTTCTGTTTTCACTTTTTCTTCCAGTGACATGTAAAGTCTATGAGGGTGAGAATTCTTTTGTTCACTACTATATTCCCAAGCCTCCAAAACTACCTAGTTCACTGCAGTGACTCAATAAATACGTACTGCTAAATGCATGAGTAAATGGAATAGAACAGTGAATTTATTTTATCATTATTTTTAAAGGCTACCTTCTTCTTGAAAACATTGTGGACCAATAACCTGGATGAATTTCATCTGTAATAAAAAATGACTCTGTTGGGGACCATGTGTTCCATGTCTTTTCAAACTCTCAACACTAGAATACTGATCATTGATATAGTACTTGCTTATTAACTGAGAGCTAGTTCCTTAACACATTCCTACCAAGCCTTGCAGATTTTATCGAAGTCTTTAATCTTGCATTCCGATAGCCACTTAAATTTCCCTCTGGGTTTCTTAATTAGCCTTTGTTTCTTAAATGAGAATTTATTTTTCCAGTCATTAATATTTTGAACATAGATCTTAAAAGCTTATATTAAAAACATCTAAATAAAAAATATAAACAATGAAAATTTTTAAATAAGTAAGAATACATTGTAAGTACAGAATGGTTGATGTGAGCATCACTCATATTCAGTCAGAGATAATCCCTAAAAGGATTCTAGAGGAGTTTCTTGAAAACTGATTTTAAAATAAGGTCATACCTGTTTTAGTGCACAAATCCTATTTGGTTGTAGAGCTAGCAAAAGAATTGAGTTTACATCTGAGCTCCTTCATTAAGGAGACACTGCAGCCAGATATGATACACCAAAATATTCAAATGTCCAACTGCGGAGACTCTGGCTGACTTTCAGCCCCTTCAGTTCACAAGCTCTCCAAAAGAACTCAGCCTTGATGAGCATTTGCAGAAAATTATCTACACTGTCAACCACACTCCATGAAAATGACTTGGATATAATTTGACTTTTACAGATTTTTAAAGTCAGAAAGGATGTGAGGTTACATGCCAACTTCACAGAAAACTTTTCATTAAGTAATAAATAAAGTTTGACTTAATTTTTTCATAAAGAGACCTCTGTGGTCATGAAAGCCTACTGTCTGCTCCATTAAAAATAAAGAAATCTTCTAGGGAGACTCTCAAACATATTTAAATGAAGCCCTTGCAAAGACGTTTCCTTCTAATTTGGGAGTACATAATGAATGTACTTCTTTGCAACTAGCATTTAATGCCAGTGCTTTTATGGTTTATGATATAACGTTTGTTTCTTTTTATTCAACAGAAAAGGTCAATGTGACTAATAATTAGAACTATGACTCTGAGAGAAGAAGACTATAATTAGACTATTTTTCAACAAATAATAAAGTGTCAGAAAAAAAGAAAGTGAATCTTTGGTGTCAGCAAAACTAGTTTACATAGAGACAGGAAAAGTAATTCTTTCTTACAGATGCACACTTGGGTGACCTTCTTCCAATAATCTAACTCAAATAATAAATATGCATAAAAAGCACCATCTAGATATTCAAACTAAAGCAATGCTTTCATCCAAGGGTAATTTAGCCTACAAGGTAATATTTGGCAATTTTTGGAAACATTTTTGGTTGCTAAAGCTGGAGGAGTGCACTGACATCTGGAGAGTAAAGGCCAGGAATGCTGCTAAACATTGTACATACATAGGACAGTGCCCTACAACAAAGAATTATCAAGACCCAAATACCATGTTGATTTTAAGAAATTCTGGACTAATGTCAGAAACGTTACTGATGCTGAAATGAATGAGTGAGCTTTAAAGAAGCCCACAGTAATTAGAGCTTTGTGGTCAGGTGGTTGTCTACTGACACCCCCACTGTGAGAGACATTTTGTAGCTGTTGCAGATTAAAAGGGAGAAAGACAGTAGGAGGTATTAGACTTCCTAGTACCCAGCACTCTGAGATAACACTGGGATTCAGGACACTTAGATGTCATGTCAATGTCCTTTCAGGCTATATTAGTTTTTAAGGCTGCCATAACAAAGTGCCACAGATGACATGGTTTAAACAGAAGAAATTTACTTTCTCACAGTTCCAGAGGCTAAAAGACCAAGATCAAGGTGTCTGCAGCATTGCTTCTTAAGAGACTTCTCTCCTTTGCTTGTAGATGGCTATCTTTTCTTCACATGGTCTTCCCTCTGTGCCTGTGTCCGCGTTCAAATTTCCAATTCTCATAAAAAATCAGTCATATTGAATGAAGGTCCAAGCCAATGACCTTCTTTAAATTTAACTGCTTATTTAAAGACTCTATCTCCAAATACAGTCACATTCTAAGGTACTGTGGGTTAGGACTTCAACATACGAACTTTGAGTGGGACACAATTCAGCCCATAACAGGGGCCTCGGCTTGTCTTTGATCCAGAAGTCCTCTAGAGACAAAAAGTATCCAGCAGTCAGTGTGAAAGCTTTCCAGCATTTCTGCTGTACTGGAGAGCAGAAAAGCATACACAAGGGAAAAGTGAGCCTTCTCTGTATCAATCCTTACTTGCATAAAATGACTCTCAACTTGCCCCAAATTTTTTACAGGAAATAGGTCTAGGAACTCAGAAGAAACAAAAGCAGTAACTTTCAATCATGTAATTAATTTTTATATATAAAAAATTTCCCTAAAGACAATCAGAAGTAAAAGAATGCATTCTATGTGAGGATCATGTTGGCCATGAAACTAAAACACCACAAGCAGTACCCAGCATAGAATAAGACATCAATATATTTGCTCATTGACTGTGTGATTGGGTCAATGAAGACTGTTCATCTGAAACTCCACTGTGTATTAGATGCTACTGTGCTTCTAACCTGCCTCCTACCCAATCTCCAGCCTTATCTCTTGTTACTTGTTACAATAAAATACTGTATCATTTTATGATACAGCAATAACAAATTATTGGTAGTCGTATGCTCAGTTTATGCTGTTTTCTTTCTTTCTACAATGTTCCTTTGTTGGGGAATGAAGAAACTTTCCTCTACCCTTCTAGGTTCTTCCAGCTAGTCTAAGATTGACAGGAGAAAAATCAAACAAAAGTTTGATAACTTATATACATGGGAGAGACCACAGAAAATTGAGTAACTTGCCAAAATGGCTGAAGTCCACAATTTAAATACCATCTTCAGCAAGACAAAAGGGGATGTTGGGGGTGTGGTTTGGGACTTCAAAGGAGAGGAAGGTAATTTATATGGAGATGAAAAAGCAGATGTTTGGTAAACAAACGTTTGCTAGGCCACGCAGAGATAATATAAGACATTAGTAATGTGTCAATTATTAATTAATTTATCAATATAAGAAATTAATAATTTATAAAGTAAGTGATAAAAATATAAGAACTTTGCTAGATCATATGCTAAGATCATAACAACTTCTGAAAATGTTATATGACCAATGAAAGAAGTAAAGTTTCATAACGTTTTTGTCTGCCAGATAGACTGACATAACTGAATTAAAACATGGGAGAAATTTTCAGGCAGTTTAATCTTTCTCCTTTTTTCTTTGTTTAACTATATCACTGTATCTCAAACTATGTATTATTTATATAGTCTAGAAATAATTAGAAAAGTAACAGTTGATAAGCTTTCCTTATCAGGACCTGACCAACACATTAAATATACTTGTTAAATAAAGCAAATTCATAGAAGTAACCAAAGGGATGATTGCAAAAGGTGGTAAAAACAAATGGTACTTGAATTATTAGAGAACTATAATAAACAGAGGTGTGTGAAGAAAGTAATTGTGGAAAATAGGTATTATTTTAAAATTACCTTTCCCACAGCTAATAGCAAACATTCTAGTCATTAGCTTTAAACATGCAGAAAATAGAAGATGTATATGCATAGTAATTTATATTTTAGTCATGAAATTAAAATGAGTGTCATATTTTAGATCTTGACTGTATCCAGGGGAGGGGAAACGCTATGAAAAAAAAAAAATCATTGGCCCAAAAAGCAAAACCATCTGGTGAAGTCATAAATGACCGAGTTGAACAGCAGGGGAGCCTACTGTTAATCATTTCTGCAGTCAATTGAGAATTCTGTAGAGAATACAATAAAGAGTAGTATAAAAAGTGCAGTGACCCAAATAAATTGCTGAAGAAAAAATAGTTAAGTTCAGTTCACAGATACTGTATTTTTATAAAAATGAATATTTTTAAGAATTAGTGGGAAAAAGTGTTTGCTTATTGCTGTGATTGAGCTATTTCCTCCAAATTTTAAGAATTCTCTATTTGATTGTGGTTTTGATGATATTTCAAGAGTACAGAAAAATTTCCTATGTCCCACTTTTAGTAACCACTAAGAGATATTTGTTACTAATGCTTCAATTCTGAAACACAGGACAAAAACCAATCGTTAGTAAGAGAAAATAAATGTCTTTGAAATTGAGTATAATTCTTTATAAATCGGTATTTTATGTTGCTAAGTGTCCTCAAGAATTAATTTTTCTTTTTTGTTTGCTTTCTTTATTTTCTTAGATAACAGAACCCTGTTAGTCTAGCCTCCATGGAGCTGGGACACTCTACTACAGACTTGATTTCCCATCCTTCATAGCTGCTACGTATGGCCATGGGATTAAGTCTCGGTCAAATGGGATGTGAGCACAGGAAGTATGTGCAAGTTCAGAGTCACTGCCTTGAAGATGAAGCTATTTGCTCTCAGCATTCTCTTTTCTCTGCCTCTAATCCATATAGAAGACAATATCCCAGTTAATGATGGGACATCAACTTGGATATTATCCTACGAGCAATTTACATCCAAGATTTACTGCAGTAGATCTATTCTAGCAGCCTTGATCTCTCTCCTCTGGTAGGATATGAGAAAATAAACTTTAATCTCATTGAAAATAACAACAGTTTGGGATCATTTGTTATAGAGATTTATCTTGTTCCTCATCTCAAGTAAAATTTTGGTATGAGATGTGAGACCTCAATAATAGAACTCATAATATTTGTTACTGGTTTAAAAATTAGGTGGATGGTGATGGGGAAACAGATACTGAATCTTAAGAAGGTAGTGACCTATTTTATCCCTAATAAAGCCAGCAGCAAAAATGCAATATGCTATGGACTAATTATTTGTGTCCCTGAAAATTAATACATTGAAGCCCTGATTCCCAGTGTAATGGTATTTAGAGGTGAAACCTTTGGGAGGTAATTAAATCATGAGGATGGAGCCCTCATGAATTGGATTAATTCCCTTTTAAGAGGAGACACAAGAAAGATGATCTCTCTCCACCATATAGGATACAACAAGAAGACAGCCATCAGTAATCCAGGAATAGGCCTCTTCACTAGAACCCAACCATGGCTGATACCCTGATCTCAGATTTCCAGCCTCAAGAACTGTCAGAAAATATGAGTTTACTATTTAAGCTACACAGTTTATATTATTTTACTACAGCAGCACAAACTAAGACATAATCTGGCAAAAACTGGAAGGCAGACAACATACTTGCTGAGCCTATTGCTCTGGAAAACTGATTGGAAAACTCAGAATACTGGTGAGTGATGGTGGCTCCTTGCTTCTTTTAGAATATCTTGTAGAATAAAAAGGAGCTCATGTATGAATAGGCCAATTTGAAAGTTGAGATTAAAGAAAACAGACTTCTTATTGGAGACACTTTCTACCTGTGGCATCCATCTATTCTGACTGGGAGGTATTTGGCCTCACAGGGCTGGAAAAGTCAACTGCTTTTGTGCTCTCAACAGCAGAAGCTATGTCTGTCCTTCAAAACTCTTCTTTAAATTCTCTCTTAAATAAAACTTTTTAGTCAAACAGCCAGAAACTGCTCTGGGACAAAGATCAGATTAACTCCCTACTTGAAACCTACATTTTACAAAGACTTTAAACTAGCTAGTGTTAAACTGAAAGGGAGAAGGAGAGATCAAGCACAGATGCAGTAAATAATAAAATATCTCAGAGGCTTAAGAACTAGTAATAAAAGTAACCTGAATGTGGTGATTTTCACATGAATTTTATTGGAAGCAAGTAGGCTTAGAAGCTTATTAAATTTTTGAGGAATCTGTATTGCCAAAGAAGCTCTAAGTCTGACCAGCAAGAGCCCATAACTGTCCCTAAATCAGTGTTCCTGAAAAGCGTACTCTCAATGCCCATTTCAGTTATGGGGGGGGGGGGGGAGGTAACAGACAGAAAAATACTCAGTCCTACCCCAGAGAGAAGAACCAGGGGATTTTAAGGAAAATAGACCAGAGAGATCCCTTCAGAGATCAGGATAAGAGTCCAGTTGAATTTACTCCAGTACTAGAATAAGTATCTTAAAATTATTCATACCATATTTTTTGTCATTCCTATGGAGCAGTGACTGCTCCCATCCTTCCTACCTTATTAACAAGAGATTATGATGGTGGTTAGTCTTCTCCAGCTCCACCACTGTATGCTGGGTATCAGAGCTATACATAACTTTTGTATTAGTTTATGGGTTACTAGATTGCAAAGGGCTAAGTTGAAACTTGACAAAGAGGAAAATGCAACACTCAGCTTAGCCTCAGTTTTTATGTAGATGGGATAACTTAAAGAAATGTGACTAGCTCATTTGGAAAGAGTATGGTCTACATGTGGGAAAGAGGTACTCATGGAGGGTGGCCAGAGGAGCAGACTGAATCAGACTGTCCACCCATATCTGTTCCCTACATTTTCATTTTAATAATAGAGTCTTTGGGGTTTTAGCTGGCCACCTGTTTGCCCAGCTTACAGATTTATACCTTGTTTTGTTTTGTTTGCAGCTGAGCACAGCACTGTATCTAAGTTTGGCCAATAGGACAGGGATTTATGTGAGTAACTTTTGAGTTGTCTCCTTAAAAACAAAGACATTTGCTTTGGACTTTTCTCCATTATTTCTGTTAGATTGCAGACAAAGGGTGATCAACCTCTGACAAAGTAGACAAATACAACACATTAGGGAATGATGAAACCATCAGAGGAATCAAACTGGGTCCCTGAATGACCTAGAAAAGCAGTGCCACCCCAACCAGCTTGGACTGCTCACTTCTGGACTGTTACATACAAGAAAAATAAACTAGGAATTTAAGCCCTTGTGTGTTGGAGTATTCTGTTGTAGAAGCTTAGTCTACATTCTAACACAATATATAATTTAACCTAATAAACCTATGGCTATAAAAGGCACTTACGATTGTGAAATAAAACCAAATCTATAAAGATATGTCTCTGAAAGAAAACAGTAAACTTTTATAGAACAGGCATGGTAAAAGACTATTTCTACTGGAAGCAAGGAAAGTATCCAATAGTTCCTGGGAGACCTGCTGTGATGATGCCTTCAACACAGATGTTAGACTCAGGCACTTTTCATTTAATTTCAAAAGGTGTACCATATGTACATCTGTCTCAATAAACGATCATATTTTATAATTATAAGACTCTTTAAATCATCTGTCAGACAAATCCAGATGCCAAATAAGTCAAAACCTTCAGTGTTCAAAACACTACTCAAAAATAATTTATACACCTGGGAAATCAAAGTTAATGATTTGGAAAGTAATTCTGAATGTGCTATTATATTCCCAAGTAGGTACAAAGTCTTGAAGAAATAGAAAAAGACATTGTACCTCAATCAAGGATATTTCACCCTTGTTGAAAACACAAAACTAACCTACTTTAAACAATTAAAGAAACATATGCTATTAAAATGAATGCTTCTTGTTATAATCTAATTAAAATTATGAGTGTTAATATGTGATATTCTGGTGAGTTAAAAATAAATGATTAAGACATAGTTCCTCTCATGAAAGAACTTATAATGTGGGTAAGGGTGGGGGATTGGTAAAGAAAGGAGAGATGCAAACATCGTCTTACACATAGGCACACACAAGTACACAAATAAATAAGGCAGATGCCAAGAAAAGAATGAATAAAATGTTGTGTCAGGTGTTTGAAGAATAACTAGGAATAGAAAATATTTATTCATTCATCCATTCAACTTGTTTTTTAAAAGCTCTGTGTGTGTGTGTGTGTGTGTGTGTGTGTGTGTGTATCTTATGTTCTAGGTGCTGAGCTTCTGATCCACAAGAATGTTGATCTGACCAACAGTTTAGTCCTGTAGTGCAACTGTTCTGGCCAGATGCTGGGAAGGCCCAGGTAAATGTGGAGGCATAGCCGTGTTCTCAAGGGGCTCATAGTCAAGAGGGGAAAAGGTGAAGGTGAGAGAGAGAGCACTGTCAGTGGAGATGATGCAAAATGATGAGCAAAGTCAAAAAAAAAAAAAAAAAAAAAAGGACAGAGTTGGTGGAGGAAGGAAATAGCATAGCCATATTCTGGCAAATTAGATGAAATACAGAAATACAATAGCATTCAACAAATAATTACCCATGCCAAACATTGTGAATGATATACTCTCAACAAAAAAGTAAATACTGGAGAAGACCATAGTCTAACACCAGAGATAGAATTAGAAACATTATTAAAAATACTAAGATAAGCACTATAATCAAAAGTATTTATCAAAAGTATTTACAGGATTATGGAGCAGAAGTGTCTGAGGACTTTAACTTAAGGGAGTCAGGAAGGGAGTTAAAAATTGTTTACTGAGTACCTGTTATTTTTGACTGAATGAATGAATGATTAATATTTATAATTTATCTAGTATGCTCTAGTTTGCACAAGGTGAGAGAGAGAGCATGAGAAAGACAGAGACAGAAAAAGAAAGAGATTTAAGAATGATGTTGGGGGTAGGGTATGTTCAGTGGTTAGAGTACATGCTTAGTGTGCACAAGGTCCTAGGTTAAATCCCCAGTACTTCCATTAATATAATTAACTAAATAAATAAACCTAATCATCTCCCCCAAAAAAGGCAAAAAACAAAACAAAACCCAAAAAAACTATGTAGTGTTGAAACAAACAACCTATATTTAAACTAATGGAAGGAACTTAGCATTTGTCAACTCTACGTGCTATCTAACTAATCCCAAATATTTAAAACATATTGTACCCTGGATATCAGATGATTTCTTACTCTCTAATTATTATAGCAGCCTATTTTACCTTTGTATTAATTTTGGTTTAGAATTCAATGTCTCTTTGACTTAACCTAAAAGAATGTACTTACACATCGATAAATAAAATTAGTGATCTGTTTACTGATGGCTCCATAAAAAGCTCAGGAGAGGGCCTTTACATCCTCCCCCTCACTGCAAATAAATTAAAGTCAATATTTCAGGATGTGAAATTCTCTTCCTGGACACAATGCAATAAATGAATTATGTCAGTCCTTCCCTCACTCAAAACTCACTAGATGTTTTCCCTCTCTTGAACCTTCTTTTCTTTGTTATGCTTGTTTCCTTCCCCCATCTTCTCCTTCAGAGCCTGCAAGCTCACTTCTGTATCTTATGTACAACAAATTAGTAATTGTATTTTTTTTCCTTGAGTATGTACTTGCAATCTCACATTCCACCTCCATAGGCCAATCAAGGTATTTTTTTTTTCTCAGAAATGCTGATAATCAGACTTAGGAGAATTCTGTGTACTAAAAGAATTTTCCACCTTATTGCATTATTGTTTAACAGACATATGTATCACAACCAAATGGTGGGAGCCTTTCCTTCACATACACAACAGGGAAGCACTGCAAGCATAGAAACAGGACTAAAAAGACATGATAGAGGGTCCCCAGCTTTCTCCTGGCCTTTGATTATTGTCTATTTCCCCATTTCATGAATCTTTAACTGACCAACCATAAGCCTTATAAAAATAGTTCTCAGAAAGTACTATTCTGACAGTTATCAAGATAAGATTACAGCAGCAACAATCCCAAGCAGGTGGCTCAAAAATGAGTACAATCTTCAACTGCAAGTTTTGTAGCATTTAAATTCAAAAACTGTTAACCCAAGCCAAGCCATAAGGACACATGATTTTCTCTTCTCCTTTCTCAACAATATTCCAATCTTTTTTCCGAAGTCACGTGGTCCTTTGATGCTCCCAGTCTGCATCAGAAGAATAAAGCCTATATCATCTCTTTCAGTCACTAAAATTGTACTCTTTTGACAGAACAGAAATATATTGATAAGCTTCACTCACAAAAACATAACATTGAACATGGATCAGTGGCTGACAGAGAAAGAAAACCTCCTTTTTTTCATACCTATGACAGCAGATGGTTCACCTTGTAAACTAGTCATTCATTTGAAATAGCTAAAGATGAAGAAAATTATACCCATTAAAGCAACTTGCTTCTTAATGTCTGAACTGTATCTCCTGTACGGCCTACTTTCCTAATGCCAATGTATTCTGGAGGTCCATCCCCATTCCAGACATTATGGGCTCATGGCAAATTTCAGTTGCATCCAAATTGTTATGCATATTCTCACAGTCAGGGCCTTCTCCAGAGTCACAACAGGGATCTTCAGAACTTACTTTCATCATTCTTTTATTCTGTTGGAACTTTTTCCTACTTTTCCTGAAAACCTTTCTCCTTTATGTTCAGAGGATGATCTCTAGTTTCTTTTGGGTCATTATTTTCACCCATCATCAGAGTTGAACCTTCTGCCCTTATCAAGTTGTATATTTAATTCAACAAGTAGTTCCAAATATCTATCATATGTATCACATATAAGTCACTGTAAGGTTTGGAGTGAATTTACCCATGAGGAATTTAAAAAGAAGAAAATGGTAAGGCAGAAATGATGACATCCCATGTACGTGCACGTGCACACACACACACACACACCCAATTAGCACTAGCTAAAACACCAGGACTTAAAAGCCAGCTGCAACTTTACTGTAAAAGTACTCCACTTTGGCCATTCCACAGAATATTCATAGAGATAAAGGGAAGATAGAACAGTAAAAGTAAGTTGTAGTCATTTTTTGCAAGAGTCCTTACATAAGACTTAGATGTTTGCATGTAATTTAGTAGATAATGATAAACTACTGATTGTTTTTGAGAATTGAGTAATGGATAAAATCAGACTTCATTTAACAAGATTAATCTAGAAATTATGCACAGAAAGGACTGTGTGAGAGAGAGAGTCTTGAGGAAAAGAGACCAATCAGGAAGCTGTTGAAGTACAGAGAGAAACCAAAGGAAATGTCAGAAATGTAAGACCTGCAAAAGTTCACACTTAGATTTTGAGGGAAGAGAAGAAACAGAATTAAAGATGATTCTGGACTTTGAGCCTGAATGACAAAGAGAACATCATTGCTATTGGCAGGGATGAGAGGGACAGGGAGAGAAGTCAATCATGATGAAATCATGAGCTCTGTTTCAGATATGTGTAGTCATGTTGCCAAATACTCATACTAAAAGTTAGGTCTATATTGAGAAAAATGATTTCTGTATTTTTTTTTTCTGTAATCTGGCCTTTCTCCAGAGACCTATCCATTTCTGATTACTTAGGGGTAAAAATACAACTAAACATGCAATCTAGTTTAAGATGAGCTTGAGTACAGCGTCTCTTCGATAAAATATGCTCAGATGATTGATCCCTTGAGTCTGGGGGAGGGGTATGGCTTATTACCCTTATAATATGGGAGAGAAAACATTAAATCTTCTAATTTTCATGTTGTCTCACTCCTACTCCTCCAGTGGTTCAAAAATACTCTTTCCCCTCCTAGATTCTGACTGATCCACTCTCTTCTGATGCTGAAGTCTATGGTTAATATACTTCAGAGGCCATACTTTTGGTAAAAACACTGCTACTTGTGGTATTCATATCTGACTACCTTCACCTCAGATCTTGCTGTAGAAACCTGAGGTCTTCTTGAAACTCTTATTTGGTCCTGGTTAGGGAGGTCCTCCTACAGTCCTTACTTCATCTCAACAATGGTGACCTCTTGTTGGTAAGATCCATGTGAGCATCAAGGATGCCTTAGAAAAGCACATCCTCAGAATCACTTTTTATCTTAATAGGCCACACTGGTCATCCCACTTTGAAACAGTTGGTTATGTGCCAATTGTCTATAGGGCCCCTTGCAAGTAGCCTCCCCCTGAAAGTTCAAATGAGGAACAGAAGCTTCCTTCTAACTTTGCTAGAATGCCCTCTTTTCTAACTCTCTTTGGGGCCAAAGCCCAGAGAAGGGAAAATGCAGAACCACTTCTGATTGCTTTGTTTTCCTCTCTCTGTCTCTCTTCTTTCCAAGCTCCACTGGGCCAAGATTTCATGGAGGGCAGGGTTATGTTCTATAAGTTATAGGAGAGCTCTAAAATGACTACTCCAGTATGTGTTATTTGAAAATATGGGAAATATAAAAATATTGGAACTCTTCTCTCTAGAATAGCTAATAATTTAATTTATCATTATGGGAGGAAACTAACCTTAACTCCAAGAAACTTATCTCATGACATATTTCTTTATTACTTTCTCACTTTTATTTTTTCTGTAACAAATCCTTTGTATTCCTTCTGTAACAAATCCTAATCTCCCCCAGACATATTGTTGCCTCAGGCAAACTAAGACAATGGTTTTGTACTAAAAGGCAAAATGAAAAAGCACATCAATAATCTTCAAAATGTTACTCCATTGCATATGTTTAATTTAAACTTAATTCAGAACATTTAGGAAAGTAAGCCCCCCTTGGTAATCCAGAGAGATTTGCTTCCACATTTTAACTTAAAGTCTAAGCAATGTTCTAATTTTCATTTGGTCTTTTATTATGATTAATCATCACTAATGGAGTTTGGCTATAAACCAGGAGGAATTTTTATACCTTTAAAACCATATAGTTTGAAGCAAACACCTGGCTTCCTGGAAAATACAGTAAGAATTTGATATACCTAATCATAATTTTTAGGTATCAAAGTCCCAGAACCCACCTTCACTTAGCAATGCTAATTATCTTGTTGTGCCAAATATAAATACCAGTGGAAAAAACAGACAGACTGGTTATTAAACCTGGAAAGTCAAGGGAGGGAGGGACCAAAACAGAGAAATAAGATAATCAGAACATAGTTAAGAGTCAAGATATCTCATAGATAACCAAGGTCAAGGCAAACAGACCTAGGACCAGACACAACAAAGTCAGAGCCAAAGGCAGCAGCAGAGAGGACAGATTGTTCACTAAAGCCAGTTGGGAAATGTCTAGGTTGGCAAAGAAACAAAAGCAACCAAAGGCCACCAGGGACCAGGGTTAATTAGTTTTAGGAAGCCACAGGGATGAGATAAGAATTTAGGACTGATATTCTAATCCTTTTCTCCTCACAGGAACTGGTGTTAGATGGGCCAGTGGATCACTAAGAGACAATGATGTTTTTCCTGTGACTGAGGTTACTACTGGCATTTGCCTCACACAGTAACTAGAGATTCTGACATCTACCTGGGTGTGTACAGCTGAAATTGAGGAAAAAAAATTTGAGATCCATATATCAGAGAGTTCAAAGTGACCTCAGGTGTGGATGATCACTGGGGGTGGCAGTACCTTGAGGGGTAAATAGAGATGCATTCAGAATTCAGCAGAGCATGGGAGATCTTGAGTGTTTGGAACATTAAATGGTACCTATAAGTTGCCTGTGAATCAGTAGATTAAGATATATGAGTGGGTCAAACAAGATGGACACTAGACAATATTCAAGCTGAAGCAGTGAAAATCAGGAACCCAGAGGCCAGAGAGAAACCTCTAGGTGGCCTCAGTATAAGGAAATTTCTATTATTGAGCAGGTTATTTTTCATTTAGAGAAATGAAAAGTATATTTTTAAAATGGCAAAAGTTCAACTTCTACATAATATGAGGACAGAACAGGTTTCCTGTCTAATGATTTTCCAATTTGTAAATCTCAACAATAGTTAACTCAAACTCTCAATGATAGTAATGTGATTTCAAATGTCATCAGAAAGCACTTGAAATTCCTCAAGTCAGCAGAAACTGAGTTCTTAACAAACACATTTTAAAAGTGTTCTAAAGTATTTTAGCATTTATGTAAATGCCACTTGTTTCTGAGTTACTGTCAAGGATATGAAGTCATATCCCTTCCTCTATATACTTGTTACATTTTCTTAAGCCATCATTTCATACAGAATAAGTATTTAATGCACTATCTCAATTAACCAACATCTATCAGTACCTCCTATTGGCAAGCATTTAGCTCCATACTGTGAAGAATGTAAAGATACATGACATATAGGTCCATGTCTCCAGCACTTTGGAATAAATATAATTGGAGATGGGAGAGGATTATATGGTGATGTTCCTGAATCCCATTTCTTCTGAAAAAGCCCACATTTGCCAGGACAAACAGCAGGTTTTAACAAAAAACAAACACTCAATAGTAGTAGTTAAAACTTCAGAGGGTCATAACTAGGTATGTTGACAGGAAAAGGCAGACTAAACACAGGGAAGTAAAGATCCTTTATTTGCAGGTCAAATTGCCAAAACATCATCAGCATGAATTCCTTTAGGTGAGGTGAAGAGATATAGAAAGGACTTCATCATTTATCGTATCTATCTTTCATAAAAGCACTTCATAAATCACAGTTACGATTTTTATCTATGTGGTTGTTTACACAATGCCCTCTTTTCCTCTTTGACTGAAGCCTCATGAGTATAAGGACATTTGTGTGATTGTATGACTTATCATTGCACCCTGCCCAACTCTGGAAAAAGTCTTGAACATGGGAAATAGCCAGCAAATACTTACTGAATGAGTACAATTTGGGCTAAATTTCAGGACTGTGATATGACATGAAGTAGGCTCACATGAGCTCTCCAAATCCACAGTAGCTGGGATTGTGCTAAAGCAACACAATATCTCACTGCGTTCAAGGTCATCTTCATTTTGAGAGGTGTCAAGAAACCAGATTGGTTTTAAGGCCTCTAGGAGACCTTGATCCTTTCCAGGTCACTTATGCCAGTAAGCCCACAGGCATTTTTTTGAGGGACCTTTGAGGTAAAGAATGTGTTTGAGAGCAGACGGTCACCCTTGACATCTGCCTTGCGACACAGTAACAATGCTGTTTAACCAGCCAGCCTTATAGAGGGTCCAGGCTATTTCCTATGCTGTGTCAAATTTAGCAGTTCCATAAATCAGCATATTCAGGTCAATGAACATTGCCCTTCCACCTCTGAAGTATTTTCTAGTGTGATCTTATTGAGGAACACATGTAATTCTTTTCATTTTATATTAGTTTTCTCATTGTCTTTTAGTGCTGAGTTTTTATGTAACATTCTAGAATAAATTCTAGACATCCCAGTAGGGGGTTGTATTACACATAAAATCATTGCTTAACTGACATCAGCTTTGGACCCCTGCCATTTGTATGTAACTTCTTGTTTTTGCCCTTCAAATGAACTATATATAAATAGATTCAAAATAAACTCATTACGGAGTTGGAAGTTGAACATATGTCTGAAATGTCCCAGCATTCTTTGCAGCCAATATAAGATTGTCTATAGATTACCATTTTATTTTCAAAAGTAAAAGTTTTTCTTTGGAAGCTAACTTCTAGGGTTTAAGGCACAGCTCAACATTTTTTTTTTTTTTTTGATACAGAAACAACATTTTTTAAGTCTTATTTCCTGCCAATATGGTACCACTGGGAATTTTATAACAGTTATATGACAAAAATATATGTCATAACTCTCTTAGCACAAATAGCTTTTTTATGAGTTTAGCACCAATCTCTGGCTTTATTTGCCCATATTGCAGAGTGCCAATGGTAACATAAATCAAATATTTTCTAAATATGTATGAGTGGGTAGTCCTCAATATAAATGTATTCAGCAAATAATTTTGAATGGAATTTAATTTTCCAGGAAAGAAGAAGAAATTTTAATGTCAAGTAAAAACTTTGCATTAAGACTATATATGTTTCAAGTTCAGAATACTGATTAATTTGTGATCTATATGCTTGTATTCAAAGATATTTTGGAAGTTAAGGAAATTTATATTAATCAAAATTGTGTATATTTTGTTTTGGTGACAAGTACCACCAAAATCACAGTGGTATAATATAACAAGTTTATTTCTCACTCAGGTAAGGTCCACTACCCAGGCAACCTTGATGTCATGGCATTTGCTTCTCAACTGTCATTTACAGGCTTCACCAGAATAGAAGTGAACATGGAAACTACCACACCAGCTCTTACGTTATTAAGCCCCAAAGTAATTCCTATCATTCCCAGTCACAGGATATTGGGAGAGACCAGTCACATAGCCCCATCCAGTGCAAAGTGACTGGGAAATGTTGTTTTTCATAAGTGCAAAAAGGTGAGGAGAACTGGTGAACACTAATAATGCCCACCTCAAAACTCCATCATAGTAAGACAGATTTGACCTAAAGCTATCCTTCTCTGTGCTAGATTGAATAATGTTTCCTCAAATTAATGTCCACCAGAAACCTCAGAATGAGACCTCATTAAGAAAAGAAGTCTTTGCAGATGTAATTATTTAAGATGAGGTCATGCTGGATTAGAATGGGCCCTAAATTCAACAACTAGTATCCTTATAAGAAGGTAATTTGAAGGCACAGAGAGACACTTCAAGAGAATGCCATTTGAAAACAGAGATGGAGATTAGAGTGATGATTGGAGTGATGCATCTACCAGTCAACGAATGCAGTGGGTTGCCAGCAACCACCAGAAACTAGGCGTGGAACAGATTTTTCCTCAGAGCCTCTAGCCTCTTGGCAACACATTGATTTCAGACTTCCAGCCTCCAGAACTGTGAGAGAATCAATTTCTATCATTTTAATCCAACAAATTTGTGGTAATGCTATGCCAGCCCTAGGATATAAATATACAACCTTCAAAACAAGGTGATAGGTAGAAAATTCCATCACTTCCCCTTTGTTTCTGATCTACAAACACAGGCAGATCTACAAACACTCACATCAACTCCTTGGAGAGGCCTGATCTTATTTTAACCACTCAAGATATTCATCTCGAGGAAACAGTCATAATATATATGACAAGTGCATCGCTTAAACTTGAGAGGATACCATTTAATCATCGACCAAAGGATTGGTCTGTTCCCTTTGTGTTAATATTCTATTAAAGTATTTGCTCTAGAACTCCAGAAATTCATGTAGAATTTGAAGTCTCCAGGGAAGCTGAGAACAACTAGAATAGTACTAATGGTCCGCACATTTTCTTGTATTTTTTTTTTTTTTTTTTTTTACTGTTTCACTAGTGAAAGAGGTTAAGGTATATTGAGTTGGTGGTTAAAGTTACAGTAAAACACTTTTAAGAATGTCAGAATTTCTATGCCAAGGTCACTATTTAGCAATTTCACAAATAGCTAAATGGGATGCCAGAAGTAGGCTGTAATAAAAGTCAGGTCAATAGGAAGGTAGAAGTGAAGTGCTTGAATTATTACTTCTTTTAAAGATATATTAGACACCCTTTAAGATACCATCTTTGTTCTTATGAAGAATACTTTATTTTCTACTAAATTTGCAATCTTCTAACAATAGATTAAATCATGTCATTTCCAGAATGTTTCCAGAGTATTTTGCCTTTCTAGGAATACTTTTTCCCTTAATATTTGCAATGAAGCAGAAAGAAACCACAAAACACTGCAATTTCTATTATACCGATTTATTGACATTTATGTTTTGCTCCACTTTGCAAATCCAACCACCTTTGAAGCATGCTTACTGGTCTTCACTGCATCTTATTTCAAACTCATTTCTATCAATGTCAGCATCTGAGCTTTTGTAGCATTATATTAGTTATGTGGAAGAAAAATCACTAGAATGGTCTATTGCAATACTGAACTATACCCAGGCATTCTCTCTGAAGTACTGCCATGACAGCCATTTATATAGTAATTCTAAGGGTCTAATTCACTTCAGCAATGTCCTGTGATGGGCAAGGGCTGATGTATGTGTTCTGTATTGAGAATTACAATCAAATATGTCATTTTAATGTACCCAAATGGATGTATGTGTAATTCTGAAATCCATAATAACTAGTTATAGTGTCATCATACGATGATAGCTAGAATTTCCATGCTCATATTTTCACCAAGCCCACATGATTTCCCTAATAGTGTAGTTTGTTTTAACATTACAATATCTAGACTGAAATAGACTGAAATTATTATTTGCCATGATAGCTATCAAGTGAAATCAGAGCATTAAAATGAGTAGCCATAAGAGAGAGAGAGATCAGCCTTCTGATCTCTCTATGAAATACAGTCCTTTCTTGTTTTGAAATATGGAGACAAGAATCAATCCTAATTTTCTTTATATAATTCACATAACTAGGTGACTTGAGTTTTCTCCAATTTTCACAAAAATCAGCTGTTCTTCTATTTTTCCCAATATTTCACTCAAGTACATGCTGGGCATTCTTTTTACCATTTAATATAGTTTAATTTTTTTTATAACTCCTGTATAAATATTTTTCAGGAAGTCTGTGTTTCCTCTAAAAAGATTTTCTTTCTACATTATGCACAAAATATACTCTTATATTTGTTTTACACTGTGAGCCTTTATCTCTGATTTTTGTGTAATGAGTTTGTATATTGCCTACTTGATTATATGTCTCATATTCCCACTAAACTATTTTTTATTTAATCTCATGATCCTAATGACAGTGACTGGGATGATAATGTTAAAAAATATGACTCATCCAGCTCCTAGTTTGCAGATTTACAGGATTATATGATAGGAGTAAATGCAAATATGTTTGAGTGACTTCTGTACACCTTTACTGAAGATAAGCCATGAAGAAGGCACCCACAGTAACTTCCCTCCTAGAGCTTATAGTACAGGGAAAATTTTTCAAATAAAACAAAGCAAATTTTTTTTTTTAAATTTTTTTGGAGCTAGCTCTCTAAAATGTCCTTGTAGGTTAACCAAAGATAACACTTAAAATTTTATTTCTTCTCATACCTTATCCAATCATGTCACTTTGAATTCATACTGTTTTATCAAGTCAATTAAGTATTCTTTGGAATTAAGGGACATCAGACAGTAAAAAAAAAAAAAAAAAAAAAACAACTATGCTGTTTAATTTCTAACCTATCTATATCATCTGATTTTTATTTCCTCTATGGCACTCTTAGGCAACTAATAGAACACCTACCATTTAAATTATATTCAAACTTCCAAATGTAATTATGAGGAAATAAAGAATAAGAGCTGATTTTCCCAGAGCTCTGAGCACAACCAGCAATGTTAACATTAGCCAATGTTAAATATGATGTGCTATTATTAGCATTTACTACTTCATACTATGTGGCTAGCCTAGGTACCCAATCTATTACGCTGCTATTATTGATGTGAAACCCTTTTGTACAGCCTTTTCAATGCATTAAAATTCAAATGCAAACCATCAAACATTATATTTCATGGTGTTTACCTGCTCTTAATCTGCAGAATGGCAATTAAAAACCATAAAACAGTGATGTAAAATCTACAATAAAAAGAGTTATTTCCCTCTGAGATTTGACTAATACTATGACAATCTGTTTTCTTGTTACCATACATTTTAAATGAAGTAAATGATGTGCCTTATGCTAGTATTTTAAAACTATCTTTTGAATTCTTACCAAAAATGGTAATTCCAGCTAAACCTCAAAGACAAAAAATATTTAGTAGATTTGCTGAAGTAGATTTTAATATTCATATTAGTTGAAGCTTCTTTTTTGATAGGTGAACAATTCTGTTATGTCCTCAGTAGATGTCTTCAGAAAAAGAACATACCATCTGAGAATGCCTTGGCAGATTTCATGAAATACGAGAGTTTTAAAAAATACTTTTCAGGATAATAAGAAATCTCACTTTAAAGTTGGATGAGGAGTGGAAAAGGAACTAGTAATATTCTTAGCACTGAAATACAGGAATATATTTTTTTCCATTTCTGCAGTAGGAAATTTAAAGGTAGACAAGGAAAGATTGACAAATACACTCTAAAAGTTTTAAAAACTTAATCTTATTATGTGATTATTACATTCATGTCTTATTTGCCTATAATATTAAGCATATATGACACACTTATAATTATATGTATATATGTTCTAATTACTGAAGTTATTGCCCTAAATTTTTTTAAAGAAAATCAATATTTTTCCATTTGAGTGGGTAAAAAGCACAGGGAGAAACACTGTGCCAGTAAGGAAGCTCACAGGAAGATGAGCTTTCAGGATATTAGGACCATTGCAGACACCTTGGACAAATCTTACCCCTTCCTGTGAATACACAGAGAATTAGAAATTGACATAGTTGCTCACATCACTAGCCACATAATTGAAGTTAGAGCCTGGGGACTAGAATCCAGATATCATGAGCATAATAGCAAGCAACGGTCTTCTAGAATATCAGCAATTAAAAATCTTAAGAGTTCATCCTCGTTATCCTTCTGTTAGGAAATTAATCTCCTCACTTGGTAAATAATGGAAATTTGGGAGAAAACACATCTTTCACTAGGTATATGCTTAAATCACAACTACAGCATAGATGTAAAAGGTTTGCTACAAAACGGGTTACCGTATCAAATTTTGTCTTATAAACACAACTGAAGCATTTCTGTGTGGAAATCAGAGCATGTCTACCAAGGTTACCTAGGACACTAATCATGCAAACATAAATTTATCTTTCCTTGCTAAATTTTACATTTTTGTTACAAGATGATGCAAGTTCAATTCACACTGAGTGACTGAATTTTTAAAACAAATGTAAACATGGATGCCCTCCAATATTTAACAAAGATCATTAATTATCTTGTAAAAATGCAAGAGCATATTGATATCTCTGAGACAGATTCTGGTCATATCTAAATATAGCATTTAACTAAATTAAAATAAACAAATAACTAAATACAAACTTTCAAAGTAGCCAAATAAATGAGATTCTTGACATAGAGAGAACAAATAATCTGAATATTTTCCTAAGCACATAGCTACAAGTAAGGATAAAGCATTTGGCTATTCATGAATTTCTGACATGAATAGCACACATCATGATATATACACACCTTTAAACTACTGTTGTAAAATATCAGCTTCCACAAACCCAGACCACTAGGACCTTCAGGGTGTCCTGTCTAACCCATCCTAATCCATTTCTAAAAATCTGGCTAGCCTAACCCACAAAAGCACAAGATAACCACTTACAAGTATACCCATGTTAGCCTCTCCAGAATTTTCTCATCCTGTTTCTCCTTTTCTGGCTCAGTGCAATTATCCCCAGTTTTTGATTGCTCCAAGGTTCACTCTGACTCCCTACTCAAAGCAAGAGCACTCATCTCTTGACAATACAGATTGGTCAAGAAGAACCATGTTCAAACTTGGATTTCTCTCAAGGATGACTATCTCTCCTCTTTACCACACACCACTACACACAATGTCTACCCAACATTTCTATGAAAATAACTGCATGGAATCCTCCTTACTTTAAATTTAAAAATAGAATACTACTTCTGTGGACCAAGCTGACTCCCAGAATCTCACCTCTCTGGGAGCAAAGTCTGACAATGCAGTGCCAGTCCATTCCTTGCAGCTGGTTCATATCATCCCATGAGGGGGAAACAAGAAGCTTTTATTTTGGCTCTTGTATTCTGCCTAGAACTTTTGTTCAAAAGATGCAAAGCATGAATTAATTGACAAGGAGTAGCGTCTAGGCATTTACACTAAAATATTTCTTTTGAGATACAAGTAGAAGAAACATTAGATTGTTATTTAAAAAGGAAAATGGGCAATTGTCATCAATGGGAAAAGGCAATATAAGCAAATGCCAATGGATCTGTTTCACATTCATTTGTATGTTTTGTAGTCGTGACCTTCTATAATTGGCAATGTTATACCAGCTCTTTTAATTTAAATCACTTCAGTTACGTTTTATACCTGCAGGTCATTTAGGCCAGTATCTCAATATACTTATATATACAGTTATGGCACTTCACAATAACTAATAACATAAATGATAACTACCAGTTACTAAAATTAAAAAAAGACTTAATTACACGATTTCACCATGAAAATTTAAATGTAGAGTAACCAATTATCCTTTCTGCTATATGGTACAATTAATTATCTAGATAAACTCATTCTTACAGGTTCTGACAAGTAAAGTTGTGTTTTAACATGAGTCTCTAAACATTTGAAAATACATGTGACTGGATCAGTGAGGGAACACTGATAGAAGGGGAGAAAACATCAATCCTTGTGCTCTACCTACCACATTAAAAGTATGTGAACTTGGACAAATCTCTTAACTTCTCTGGGCCTTAGATTTCAATTATCAAAATGAGATTACACCTTGAGCTTAGTTTTATAGGATCATCATGAGGATCCAATGTAAACATTGATGTGAAAATGTTTATAAAATAATAAAGAACAATAAAATGACTGGTTCCTATGGCTTCTATTTAGTTTCCAATCTTTATTTGAAAAACTATCTTTCAGCAAATAGGCAATTCCATCCTTCCCTTCATCTTTATTTTTCTATTTCATATTTTGAGCCCTTGCTACTGTATAAATCAGTAATCATTATCTTCGTTCCCATTTTTCTGTTGAGACTCTCTAGCATTCTATATCTAACAATTCTCCTGACAAAGAATAAAAGAAAAGCATTTAAACTGTTGCTGTTCTTTCTAATCCTCATCATCCTACTCAGGTAATCACCAGCATACTCTCAAAAATATCTCCTGAAAATTGCATTTTCAATGACTCTTTCTTTTAGTAACTTACATATAAAAAAGCATCAAAAGTATCTAGAGTCTTGGAGACTTCCTTTCACACTTCCCTTGGTTGAATTCTGTTTCAGTGAAATTACTAACCTCTAAATCATTAGAGAAATAAAAGAGCTGGGAGTCATTTAAATGGAAGAACACAAAGAAAGGCCCATGGTATAGATATAAATTGGTTTACAATACAACAAGTAATTCTTGGATGCATTAATGGAATTCTCCTAAATTTTGAATTAGCAAATACAAACTCAGTAAAGACACACAGACTTAACATCTTTGTTTCATGTATTTTTAGTAAACATCTTTGTTTCATATATTTTTAGTAAATCTATGTAAATTAAAACTGGTTGCAGCAAGTGGAAATGGATTTTTTATCAGGCCAAAAGTAAGAAGTTCCCATGAGAATCTTGGTAAAAAGAATGTTAACAGTAAGAAAAATTAAACTACTAAAACCAATTCCAAAGTATATTTGTGGATGTGATTGCAAGACAGGACCAGGAGCCTGTGGCACTTCTCAATGTAAAATTATGTGGGTGAACTGATATGAATGACCATGGATGAACATTACATCTCTATCTGTCCGGGCCAATTTATTTGAAGGTTGGAAAAAATTCTAATAATTATCACGATGTTTTATGTACCTAATGACTACCAGACTGACTATTTAATATGGAAAATGGTGTTAAGGAAGATTGTCAAAATTCTAGTAGTTATCAATTAAAAGAAAGTAATAAAATGGAATTTCTAATTACACACGTTAGAAGCATGGTGATACTCAAGACTAGAATAGTGTGTGATACCTCATTTTATTCATAAGATTTATTTAAACTTTCCCCCAGTAGTATATGTAATTAAAACAAAGTTTCTTGAAATAGGTTTTTCTTTAATTTGAACAAAGCTTTTTCCCAACTTAGAATAATAAAACCTAGAATGATGAATAAAAAGAGTATTAAAATTATTTAGCATATCTGTTCATTTTAAAGAAATCATTCTTCAGGCATTTAAGCAGAAAGAGCAAACCATCTACAAGAAGTAACAGGATGGATGTATTAGAAAAATATATACAAAAGCTTAAGAGAGAACCCACATTTGATGAATCAAAAGAAATATAGAGACACACAGAGAGAGAAAATGTTATCTATAAGAAGTACATCTTACATTTGTGATTTTTTTTTCTGGATGGTGAAATTTGAGAGAGTATCTGTTACAGGGTTGTTAACTGAATAGAGATACTACAGCTCATACATTATTGGAAAATATTATAGCTCCAGCCAAGCAAGAATAAAGAACTTTCACAAAGTACTTTGGGCATTCAACTGAGATCTCTGGAAGGCTATGTTTTAGAAGAAAGGCTCAAAGCCTAGTGTAAGGATCACACACTAGGACAGAGAACAAAACCGAAATAGATCAGCTCTAATAAAGAATAAACCAAACCTATCTGGATCAAGAATACTGTCCATCATTAGCCAACAGAGAGATGTAAATTAAAAGAGTAGGGGATTAAGAGGTACAAACTATTAGGTATAAAATAAAATAAGCTACATATTGTACAACATAAGAAATATAGCAAATATTTTTAAATGGAGTATAACCTTTAAAAATTGTGAATCACTATATTGTACATCTGTAACTTATATAATATTGTACATCAATGATACTTTAATAAAGAAATAAAGTAAAATATGGAAAAATCACTGAGTGAAAATACCTCTTCACACATTAAAACAGCTAAATTTAAAATGGCTGTCAAAACCAAATGATGGCAAGGAGCAACTGAAGCTCTCCTACGTTGCCAGTGGAAGGATGAAATGGAACAACTACTTTGGAAAATCATTTGGCATTTTCTATAAAGTAAACATACACCTACCCTGTGACTCCGTTATCCCCTTCCTATGTATATACCAAAGACAAATGAAAACATATGTCCCCAAAAGCCTTCTATGAGAATGTTTACTGCAATTTTCTTCATAATTGCCAAAAAATGGGGGAAAACTTAAATGGATAATAATAAACAAATTATGGTAAATTTGTGATATATTAACTTAGTAAAATATTCTTTAATACTAAAAAAAGAAAGCAATAGCCAAGATATGGAAACAACCTAAATGCCCATCAACACATGAATGGATAAAGATTATGTAGTATATACATGTATACAATGGAACACTGCTCAGTCATCATGAAAAATGAAATCTTGCCATTTGTGACAACATGGATGGACCTTGAAGGTATTAAACTAAGAGGTGCACAAATACTGTGTATTTGACTCATTTGTGGAATATAAAAAACTGATAAATAAACAAGCTGAAACAAAACAAACGAACAAGCCAAAAGAAAACAAAAACATAGGCACAGAGAACAGAGTCATGGTTACCGAAGGGGAAAGGGCAGAGAGGGGTGGGAGAGGACAAAATGGGTAAAGAGGAGCCACTTTAAAGTGATGAATAAAGAATAAATTTTTGATGGTGAGCACGTTGTAGGTTATAACAGAAGTAGATATATAATGCTATCTACGTGAAACTCATATAATATAATAAATAAAAATAAATAAAATAAAATAATTTTTTCAATTAAAAATGAATGAATGAATTAAATAATCCAATAAGAATGTGTGTGGAGAATAGGAGGTATAAATGAAATTAAATGATACTTTTTTTAATAATCTTTTTAAAAAATTAAAATTTTTTAAATTAAAAAAGAAGAACTACTGATACATGAAACACCATAAAATAATCTCAAAGCCATTATATTGAGCAAAATAAGCCAGATATAAGTGAGTACATATTGTATGATTTCATATGTATGAAGCTCAAAAATAGACAAAATTAATCTGATACAGAAATTATAACCTTTATTGTCCATGGTTATAGGACTTGCCTAGAAAGTTAATACAAGGGAACTTTCTGAGACAATGGAAATGTTCTGTATGTTACAGCTCACCAATAGCACATGTCAGATCTCTTCATCTTAATGTATGTATATTTTACCTTAATTTTAAGAAGGAAAATTTATGAGGATTATAGATAAAATTCTCATTAGTCTAAAAATCCTAAAGGAAACTAATTAGTTTTTTAAATATGCTTCTGTCTTACTACTGGAAAAAAATTAGTATGAAAGAAAAGTAATGGGATACAAATTAATTGAGATGGAAAAAGATTTCCTTCAGAGAAATGCTGAGATCTCAGAAGACAGGCTATACACATATGAAAGGAAAAATAAGACCTGGGAGTCAAGGAGAAAAAGAGAAATACAGTTGATCCTTTTTTAAAAATGAAGAAAAGCAAAGAAAATGAAACGCTAGAGATGTATCTCATTGGATAAACATACAGGAGAAAGAAATGCTTCTCATGGCCTAAAAATTCAAAAGCTGAGGAGAGGTGATGGTGAAGGTAATTGACAAACTTTTAATTCTCACTCAGGTCTTGGTGAATGAGGCAAAAGCCTTTCCTAGGAAATAAGTTTATACACATAATCAATTGTAGGGCGAGAAGCAGTAATAGGAGCCGTTGTACGTGCCAAATGCCGACCTGCATTGGGTGTGAAAGCTCTGTCACTAGACAGAGTCCACAACTGTTTGAGACTTTGGGGTAGAAATAGTGCAAACTTCAAAGAGGCACTGAGAACAAAAGGATCTGAATATGCTATTGAGGAAAGAAAGGCACTTCAATAAGACCTAATGCTGGGGGCTTGCATTATTACAAATTCATAAATGTCTCAAATGCCCCTATCTGAATGAAGTGGTATTTTTTGCCCTTACACGTGGTAAATGCATAGTGTCACTGAGTTCTCCAGACACTTACTGATGCTAAAATGAAGAAGATAAAGATAGTCTCTACTTTCTTTCCCTTGGACACAGTTAAGTCTCTATTATGATCTTTGACCAACAGAAATGCACCAGCTCTTTCTTGCTTTCTTTTCACAGACCATTGGCAAGATTGGTCCCATGGCCCATACTAACTTTAAGAGTGTTATATAAGTCTCCCAGGAGTCCCAGGGATCAAGACACAAAACTAATTCTGGCCAATGGAACTGTTTTGTTTTGTTTTGTTTTTCAATGCCTAGGAATACAGAACATGGTAAATATTCATGGTTAAGAGATCAGCATCTAGAGTCAGAATGCCTGGGTTAGAATCCTGTCCCTATCATTCAGCAACTGGGCAACTTTGGGGCAAATTATTTAATTTCCATATGCCTCCATTTCTCCTCCATAAAACATGGATAGTAATGACACCTATTATGTACAATCGTCAAAGGATTCAAACAACTAATATCTCTAAGCGTTTACCATGGATTCAGGCCCACAGAAAGCATTCAATACAAATGAATGATAAGCACTGTGCTAACATGCTCTGAGCTTTCAACCTTGACTTCACTTCTCAAAGTGAGAAATATTGACCCATTTTTTTAAGGAAAAATCAAGAAGAATAGGAAGATCTTTCTGATTCACTTCTATGATTTTGAAGCAAGCTCAGCTAATAAAAAAATGATTTGAGAGAACAGATTTTTCTTAAATTAAATTTAAATCCATTTTAATAGAAAAAATAATAGCAGCCAACATTTGTGTAGCTGCCTCTTGGTCGGCACTTGACATAAATTATCTCACTCAATCTTTACAACAACTAAAGGAGACAAGTATTCTCAGTAACTGCATTTTATAGATGAGGACATTTTTAGCTGAAAGAGATTACAAAACAAATCTCTAGGTCACAGAGTTGGCAAGTAGCTGAGCAGGGTACAAATTGGATCCATCTGACTCCACGTAACCTTGAGTAAACTACTAAACTGTTCTATGCCTCAAGTTTTCCCAACTGCAAAACAGTGATAATTATGATCCCTTCCCTATAGAATTTTCTTAAGGAGTAAGTGAGTTACTATATGCACACTACTAGAACAATGCCTGGCACTCTGTTATAAATGTGGTAATTCTGGTCAAGTTGAGAGCATCAGTGACCAAGAGTTTCAACAGATCTTTATTTCTATGGTAGAAATGGCCTACTAGAAATGGTAGTGGTGATGTGGGAAGACGCCCAACTTACCTAACTTTATTAGTGGTAACACTACAAGTTAGCAGAATAAGTTTACAGTCATAAGCCTACCACTGTCAAGAATGAAAATCAGATCTCATTTGTCAGTACGTGTAAGAGACCCCTTTGGGACTCCTCGAGAACCTGGTGGTGGCTAGGAGGAATGGGGAAATACGTATTTTTTCAGTAGAGTGGAATTTGAACCAAAGAAATATAGGTTTAAGGGTGATGTGGCCCAGAGACATCTGGGTCACAGATATTTTATGACAATTTAATCAATTCCACTAATGAAGAATCCATCCATTTACTACATGTAAGCTTACTGCCAGAGTGTGCCAGCCATCCAAGATGAAGTATTAAAAAACACAGTCCCAGATAACAGCAGAACATCACTCAACCCAGTGTATGTAGCCCAAAAAGCCAGCAGCATTGCTTAATAGGATTATGTTTAATCTGAAAGGATACCACTAGAGATAATGTAAAACATCGAATGGCCTGAAGTGGCAGTGAAATTATTCAACTCCTGGACTGGAGGAGCTCTTAATCAGGGCCCCTGGAATGCTGCAGCAATTTAATAGTTTAAATTGGTTTCACTTAGATAGATCCAGATTTGAGTTACAGATGTTACCCCACCCAAATCTCCTGTACAGGTTCATCAAAAAGGGGATCATGTCTAAGCAATCTGTGGAAATTTAAAAATAAGTAAACTCCAAAGCTTGAATCAGAGAAATGTGTCAGATAGAAAGGCTTTCCAAAATATAAGCCAATGAATGTGTTGATTTTAGACAAAATAAAAATACCACTAATGGATTACTGGAATTTTTTTTTGCTTCATTTTAATGAATTACAAAATTTTAACATAAAGGTGTTAAGTACATTTGAGACAACTATAAAAATCAACACATTCAAAATTAGTAAATTCAACTGGATCCAACAGAGATGCATATACAATAAGAAATATATAGAGTATAAATGTAAATGCAAAAAATTAGTCTTCAAGCAAAAGAGAGAAGAGGTGACTTTTAGAGGTCAGAAGTTCTGTGCAAGCAATCTCCGCTCTTAAGTTGTAGAACAAAAACAATTCACATCTATACTGCTGAACTGAAACAGGGTTTTAAATGCCTATCACCATATATAAAGGAACTCATCTCAATTCCAAATGAAGAACACCGAACAGGGCAACAATTAATTGATTAATTATTCATCAGCATCACCAATGCTCTTAAAAAGTATGAAATAAACCGAGCAATTGCACATTTTCTTACTTTCACAAGGGCATTTGCTAACTGCCTATTAAATTAATGTAACTAATCATGGTATACATGTCTGAATTGTGCATAAATGTATCAAAATTCAAATCACCACACCATGCAACTCATAAAATCCAGCAGGTGCTCTGAAGAACATTTTAGAACAACTTATCTACTAAGCAACCTCCATCACCAGCTAAATAACTTTCAGCAAGAATCTTAATTGTGTGCAGTGCAGAAGATTGTACCTGTAATACAGTTAAATGGTCACATCTTAGGTATTAAGTATATGTAATTTTGTAGCAGAGGATGGAAGGAAAGGAAACTAACCTTTATTGAACCACGTCTCTGAGATGAAATAGCTTATTCCACACCATAAATGCCATGATACCTGGAGTTTTAACCTAGTTCAGTCTGGCACCAAAGCTCACACTTGCTCTGCTTCTACTGTGTCCTTCCATTGAACAAAGCCCATTGACTCTATTCAGAAATATGCCTCTTCTTGAATCCTGATTCACTTCTCCCTTCTGGCTGCCCTGTTCAAGTCTTCTATATTCTAGTTGCCCCAGTAAGTATAACTGACTTTTAAAATTACAGCTAAGAGGCTCAGATTCATGATGATATAATACAAAAATATCCACCCCCCTTTCTTCTCTCAAAAAATCACCAAAAATAAAAGACCAGGGACAGAAATGCAAATACATCTTTAAACAATCCTCAAGGACATATGTGATCCCAAACCACAAAGGATGAAGATGACGGAATAAATATGGGAAAGACATAAAATTACTAGGCATAAAGGAAGAACAGCAATACTACATACCTGGAGAGTGGGAGTTCCAGTGGGGGCAACTCAGCAAGTTTCAATGTTTCCTCATCTTTAAAATGGGAATGATAATAGCACATAACATAGCACTGTAATGAGAGTTAAATGAGAAAAGAAATTTGGTGGGGGGTTATTGAAATACCTAGAGAAAATCTCACTGGAGAAGTTCACCAGACACACCAAAGTAGATGGAAATGCAGACCTGAAGTTCATGAGGAGTCCCAGGGCTGCTTGGATAGATTTGGGGGCCACTAACAGATAAATGAAGTTGAAGCTGTTGTGAAGGAAATAATGTGGGAGAGGGAAGAGGTACAGCAGACTGGACAAATAAGCACTCAAGAAATTTAAATGATTATAATAACATTTATAATTACAATAATGATAAATTTAAAATAAGAATTAGTGCTAGGCACTGAGCTAACAACCTCACATTCATGTCTCCTTATTCCTGTCAAAAGCCACATTTGGTAGATACTGCTTTTCTGATTTTACTGATGAGAAAACTGAAAATGACACAGTTAACTTTTTCACAGTTGTTGATACTATTCGCTTTCTAAGTTATAGCTAGAATATATGATTATGTGCTACTTAGGATGCTGGGCTATACTGTGCTGCTGGAGATAGAAAGCATCAGTCAGTCAACTGGCCAAGCAAATACAAGGGATGAATGAAGTCAAGCACAGATGGATAGCAGCTTGGTTATACCTGGAAAATGAAGGAAGAGATTATCTTCAGGAAAGAAAGACTTGAGCATTTCCAGATTCCTCCTCATGTGCGGTGATGACCTCTCCTTCAGGAATATGACTTTAATAAATGGCTATACATGTACATAAAACAGAGAGAGTGCCAAGAAACAACTATGTAGATCAAAGTGGGCTAGATAGAGGCTGGGTGGGTGGAATACACAAAAAATTGAAACTAGAAAAGCTATTATTTGTTCAGAAGAGATCGATTCCTCTATCAAATTAAAGCCAAATAAATTGGTTTTAAGAATAAGTTCTAAAAATAAATCTACTTATATGGTGCTGAGTTTGAATCACTCTGTGTATTACTAGGGTACTCAGAAATAAAGATGAATGCTATTCATGATCTTAGCACGTTAGAAGAGATTGACAATTAATATGCCTACATGAAAACAACAGCTGTAATCCTCTCTCCAGACATGAGTTGTATGAAATTCATTGATCATAAGACAGACAAATTTGGAGAGGTAAAGCTTTATCACAAATGTGGGGAAATAATTCAGTATCAGCCACAATGAAAAGTCAATCTGAAGCCTTAAAATGCTTTTCCTTCTTTCCCTTGCTCTTTCTGCTTCCTCTTCTTAATTCAATAGAAGTATCCATTTATTTTCTTCACTATTCATCAAATCTGTTTTCAAGGAAGGATCAATTATTCACAGATTGTTCTCAAAGGAGCCAGATGTTGGACCAAATGCAAAAGATTCCTTAAAAAAATAATTTTTTCATGTAGACATAGCCAAAGTGCCATAATCATGAATCATCATGTCTCCTGAAATGTAGAAGAACTGCTGATTCAAAAACTTGGTCTAAGTGGAGGCTAGCTGTCCATCAAAAGTTGGAGCTTCCCTTGTCAATGGGAAGCAGAGCCTAAGTACAGATTATATTATCAACCCTCTCTTTCACTGAAATAGTCACATGAGTAGAATTCACAAACAATATAAGCAACAGTGATGTATGTATTTTGGGGGGCCAGGTTTTTAAGAGAGTGGCAGTAAATTCTCAGAGGCTGTCCACCAACTAGAAACATCTACATTTGAGAGGTATACAAGTGAAAAATAACATTTGTGCTAAGCCACAGAAATTTTGTTTTTGATGTTTTTGTTGTCTCAGCAGTATCATGAACATATGTTTTTTAAAGTTATAATGTCATTTAGTTTTGGTTTTTCTTTTTGAGAAAAAGGTTTTGGCTGCTATGAGCAGAATCTCTAAAAGTATGTCAGGACAGGAACTTTCTTAATGTTATAAACATTTAAATATTCTTCTAGATATATAAATTAACAATGACTGTCATTGCTAAGCTCTATTCTAAACATTTCTGATGTATTATCTCATCACATCTTCACAGTAATTTGATACAGTAAGTGCTATTATTATAATCTCCACTCAAAAATGGGCAAACTGTAACCAAAGACACTGAACAATTTGCTAATGATCACCCAAAACTTTTTTTGCCATCAAGCTTTAATACCCCTGTATACAAAAGTGTGGTTCTAAGACTGTCTACAAAATACTCCCACTTAGAATTGGACAGGAGCAATACATTTTTATACTACTCAATGAAGTAAGCATTTATAACATAAGAATTTCTCTGGTGAAAAGTATTTTAAAATAGGAAATATGAGTAATTTTTATTCTCTCAGAACTTTTCTAAACCTCAATATCTGAGGAATAAACAGCTTTAGACAGTGTTAATGTGGTTTCCTTTCCCCTTAGATGTTACAGATTAGAGAAATTTTACTTTGAATAAGGTCATTACAAAGTAATATAAAGCAAAAAAGGTCTTCCAGGCTAAGTAGATCAGCAGCGCGAAAATCTATCTCTGTAACTCAATTTAGATGTCTACCCTGGGAAGCCTGATCCTTGTAAGAAGGTTTCAGAACACACTCTAAGAAAATGCACCTTTTTATCTGAGCAGAAATCAGCAAGAAAACACCACATTGTGCCTACTTGTGTGCTGCTTTTAATTCTTGCTCCTATTTTATTTCCTGGCTTATTTTTGTTCTTATATAATGCTATCACATCAATAAATCTGTTTTTTTTTTAATGAAAGTATTCTTCGAGTCCCTGAAGAGTCTTATGTCTCTTGTCCTATGCTTTGTATACCTGCGATTTTACTGCATTTTCTGAGTTATAAACATAAATTACCTCTAGGGCACTGGTGCCTACACTTTAACATGTATAAAAAATCATCTAAGAAGCTTATTAAAATGTATATTACTGGGATCTATCTGAAATATTCTTATTTTTGTGTCTGTGGTAAATAATCTTCATTTTAACAAATCAAGTGAATTTCAATGCAGGTGGTCAAACTTGGAGAAAAGGAGCTTTGTATGCTATTCTGTCCTAATTTAGTTGAACTAAAGAACACAGCCTGAAAGACACTGTAAATTCTCATGCCTAAAAACACTCTATAAATACTTGCAGGTAAATCTTTTTCTTTTTCTGTCAACATTTTGCTATTTTCATTTATAAGTAAATAGATTAAATCCCTTCATAATCTTTTCGGGCACTCTTGATCAGGTTTGATATAGGAAATGTAATCACTGAAATTGCTGGCTGTCTGTATGACAAAATGTTGATGCAAGCTTACCACCTGTTTCTATGGATACAGTCACATATTTTTACATTTCCATTACAGGTCATGTGAATAGCCAACAGAAATATATGGGCTTAATTCTGTATGGAACAAGAGAAATTATAAATAAGTAAATAATTCTTATATTAAACAAGAGAGGTGTAAGCTGAAATGTTCATTAGGGATATAATTCAATACAATCCTGGTCTGGCAGCAGATGTAATTTATTAAAAAATATAAACTCAATGAATAACTGAAAAATTGTGCTGAACACTGGAATTTGACACAACATTGTAAAATGATTATAAATCAATAAAAAAATGTTAAAAAAATAAAATAAAATAAAATGCAGAGAGGATTACTGGCAAAAAAAAATATATAAACTCATAATCAATTAGAAACCTATGAGTTTAAAGTCATTAACTTGGTATAGGGAAGCTTAGGCAGACATACAACATGAATTAATTAAGCTAGTTTGCATAGATAGATAGATGTATCTATGTGAAAAATTTTAATGTGTCTGAATTTTGATAAAACCAGATTATTTTTTTCATGTTCACAGTCCTCCCAAAAGTTAATTTGTTTCCAATGAGTCATTCTTGTCAAGATGATTCATTTCATCTCTGATTCAACAGTTTGGAATCTATTGCTCAGTCTTCGGGGAATGGCAGAGCAAGCATAACTGAAGGTTAGAGCATAGGAAGTTTTGTGTGCTCAGGGTGGGAACGAAGCAGGTGAGCACCTTCAAAAGGCTTCAGATTGATTATTTTAAATACTGTTCAAATCTGTGTTCAGAAGAAAAGCTGATTGCCAAACTGGGAAAAGAAAGAATTAAGAGAATAACTATTGCGAATTGTTTCAAGAAATCAGTTAAGCTCAGGCCCCAGACTTGCATCCTTCACTAAGAAAAGAAGTCTGCAGTTCATTGGACTGATTCTCCTTTTCAGAATGGCCACCACTTATTTCACTCAACCAAAAACATACAAACTCAAAGGGCTTATCAAATATTCCTTCAGTCACACAGAATACACTCCCAGAGAGAATTTCTGTTAACTGTAACTTTATCTCCATCTCCTTATGTCTCCAGTGGTACCTTGGCATTCCAGTGATATATCAAAGGTCTTCATGATTAACTGACATCTCAGGCAACTCCCCCACCCCCCAGTCCACCTATTAATACACCATTAAGTGTGTTAGTCAGCATTTTACTGAAATACATGGGTTCCAATTTGTTAGTGAGGCAAGTGAAAAGGTAATGGACTAGGAAAACAGTAAATATAAACTGCTAAGTGGTATAGTACGTAAAAAAGGCAAGGTGGGGAAGGTAAGTACGAGTGAGGGCAGGATGATATGCTTTCTCTAGTAGCTACAGTTAATCTCTTGAGTTCTTGGTATTTACCTCAATTATGGCTTATATAAGTCCTGCCTGGTAATACTGTTATTTGTGTACTTATCTCTGTTTTTGGATTATAAATTATTTAAAAACAAGGGCAACTTCTTGTTTATCTTTGCTCTCTCCTAAGGTTTTGAAAATGTATAAATTGTAAAGAGTTGTGTTGATTGAGTTTAATTAAACAAACATAAGACTGAAAGTAGAGAGGAGTTTCTGCAGTTCAAGATCTTAAAAGTATAGACATCCCACCAGTGGATCAAAAGGATAGTGATGAAAGTGAGAGGCTGATTTTTGAAATTAAGCATGGTTGGGGAGTTTGAGAAATTCCAAGAACAAGGCATTAAAAGACTTGATTAATATTAAGGATTCTTAATTACTAAATAATCTTAATTACTTAAATAATGTCCAAGGTTGAAGTAATATGCAAATAGAGAATATCTTATGGAAAAGAGTGTTTAATTTTTTTGAAATAAAATAAGGACAAAATAGAGATGCTGACAGGCAATAGTCACAGAGAAAGAGAAAAGTGGCATGATCATATGGCACAGACCATAAAGAAAGAGGAACTAGGCAGTGGTGTCATATCAATGGTCTGGGAGCAACAGCAGAGAGCATGGAATTTACTGACTTCCTTTATTTATAAGATTTGCAGATTCTTTAAAGGCAGGACATAACACTCTGATACTAAAATTGATGAAATGCAGAACTCTTTGTGTTACTTATACCTCCAAAGGAAAGAAAGCTGCCAGTTAGGGCCACACAGGGGATAGTATCCTGGAACAGATAAGGGCAAGTCAGAGCTGTAGGAGGCAGTTTATAAACAGCTCCTGGTCATCTAGGTTTCCACGGCTCCCTGTAGATTGGCTAATTTGCATAATGTCTTTTTCTCAGCTCAGTGGCATGGGGGCCATCCCCAGGTGTCGGTACCTGGCCCCGAGGCAATTAGGATGTGTGTATACTGGGCCTGGAGTAGGAGGGCCCACTAAGAGAAGTGGTTGAGGTGTGGACTTAATCAGCTAATCAAGAACTGATCAGCCTCTAGCCAGGATTTTGAAATTTAGGTCAAAGCAGCTTAAAACAACAACAACAAAAACTATATTACAGTCTGGACTACGGAGTTCAGGGGGATGGAGAAAGAGAAGCTTCCCTCCCTTCCAGAATTAAAATTCATAGTCGGTTTCTCTTTGGAGATCTTGTCAGAAGATCTGATCTCTTTAGAATTGAGGAGCTACATTAACGGAGAATCTGAAGAGTATCTGATCAAAGTCTATATCATCATGTATAAATCTTTAACAAATACTAGAAACACAAAATTCAACTTATCCCTTGAAGCTTTAGAGAAATATTTTTAGAAGATAATAAAGTAATACTATAAAAAGTGACTGTCAAGTATGTGGAATTTCTAAATCTGGGTCCTCAATGTATCAATTGCTGAACTACTGTCAACAGATTCCCCACTTAATTTCAAGTCTGTTGACTGTGAGTGGGATAACATTTAAGATGTTACATGGTACTCTGAAGAAATGCTCCTCTAATTCTGGTTGACCTCTCATAATGCCATCTATGCCTCTCTCTCTCTCTTACATACACACACACACACACACACACCCCAGATCTCCGTTAACATTTTTACTGGAGAAATTAAGCTATCTATTATAATAATTTTGATAATCTCTTTGCAAGAGAAGATTAAACATCAATAATTATAGAAATGGTTACAGATTATAGTCTAAACATTTAAGGTTGGTATTCATAAGAAAAATCAAACACCCCTAATGCTATTAGAGATTTAACACTGACCCAGATGACCACCAGTGTGACCTAGTATAGCATATTTTACGTTCCAATATCTATTTGATTCTTAAAAATGAAACTAGAATCAAAGAGAATTGCACTGGACAAGTTAAACAGTAAGAAAGATTGAATGCATGACTATTACAATAGGGTAGAGAAATTGAATCCAACTCCAATGAGACAAAAGCAAGAGAGTTTTTAAGCACTTGAGTGAGCTAGTGGAAAAGTACCAGAGGAAGAACTTCTGAGGGGAGGGTGGTCAACGTGATCAGACCACCAGCATTGGCATTTATCTAACTTATTCTAACTTTTCTACCTACCCCCCACAGAGATGGGAGACAGAGGTGTTATCTTTCTTGTGACAACATTTCAAAGGGATGGCTCCTAGGTCCTAGAGGAAGACATTCCTAGGTTGTAACACTGGTTAGAGTCTGAGAGAAGACTAAATCTAAGACACAGGGGAAGAATTTACAATTGCAAGGTTTTTAAAAATAAATGCTCTAAGAAAAAGAAAGGACCCTACTGTTAGAACAAAACCTGTGAAAAGTTTAGTTAAGTTAAGGGAATTATCAAGGTCATTTGGAAGAGAAATTTCTATCCTTTAAAATACATTATAAATTTAAATCACGTTTTCTTAGCTGTGTAAACTAATGTCTCTTTGTACAATATTGATTCATCAATTTATTCACACATTTATCAGATATCTACCACATGGCACACACTAGATTTAGACAGGGGATTGTAAACTTTAATAAGAAATTCAAAATATTAACAAAACAAAGAGTAAAAGAAAGAAGTAAATAACTTCAGAGGTAAGAAAGGTATGAGGGCCAGTGAATGTGTTCTTGTAAGTTAGATGTATACCTAATTTTAATGAGCAATCATATTCCAAATGATTTGGTATAATTCACTAAAAAGAAAACTGAAATTAATCCTTTTTACAAAGCATTTATTTTTTCCTAAATCATCTACCTTTTAATTCTACATTTTAAAGTCAGATGTTTCTCAGGGTACATCAGGATATTATGATTTTTTTTTAATCTTATGAAATTTATCAATGTATAGATAATCATATTTTTCAGGTATTAATTTTATAAAAGACAATGTACACTGCTTGACTTTTCATTTCCTATTTTGTTCTACTCTTAATTGGGATTGTTGTTGCTACTGAAAACCAACCCCAAGTATGGGCCTCTCTGCTATTTGGCTATAAGTCTTTTGGGTTTTTTTTTTCCCTCCCAGCTCAACTAAGCTAAAGCACAGATGTATTTGGTTTTGGTTTCTGGTCTTCTTGGTCATTCTAGAAGTGGAAATGTCACTTTGCAGTCCAACTTGTAAAGCATCCTGTTGTTGACCAATATATACACATGAAAATAATCCACTGTTCATCAGGGAAAGTCAAGCTCCTGAAAGATCAAGCAGAGGACAGAGGACTATTACCCATCTTTGGAGATGAGATCTTTAAAGGGGATTTTTATAGAAAGCGTTTTGAAACCCATTTATTTCCATTAAATATATCCATATTCATAAGCAACAAATAGATTGAGATGTAGCTTACTTCAGAGCAACAGCATTTCCCTTCATACCTCCCTTACATTTTTAAAACACTTAAAACACTTTAAAACTTTTTACATCACTCATCGCATTGTAGAGTTTAAAAAGTGTACAATTCACTTTAAAACAGCCAAACAGAAACAACTAAACATAAACTAATTTTTCACACCACCCATGTGTTTATTGAATTTTGCTTCCTGTTATATGATGTACGAAAGGGCCTTATAAATTATTGAATGCCCAACAAAATAACTGAACTTGACAATCTTCTAAAACTACATATAAAAAATTCAAGTGTTCTTAGAGCTAGGCTTTTCATTTGAGTGGTAAGGGGAAAACAATTTTAAAACAGAGTAAGTGAAATTTTTCACGTATAAAGTCGATATTATTGATTTTTAATGTGGTAGTTCTTACATAATTAGAGTGCCACCTAGTGGGGAAGTCCACTAGACAGGGTGTATTTCAAAAGTTCTAACAAGGTAGTTCCCTAATTTTCCATCTTTCTAGTAACTGAGTTGCAAGAATAAAAGCTAAGATATGAGAAGACTGTTGTAGTTCTGACGAAGGAGCTTCTGCGCAACACAGAAGGAAAATATATTCATTGTGAAAGCTAATAGTGTAATTTTACACTTTGTTTTCTGAGAACTGCAGACTTTCTTGGCATAAAGATTCTCAGCACAGGCCACTGTGTCCATTTCCCTACCCTCCTCTGCACACTAGGACACCTGACCAGACTCTAGCATAGCTTCTAGTAGCAGTGTTGAAAGTCAAACATGTTCACTTACATGCTGAAACAGTGGCATCTTGGCTTCTCTTAGAGATACGTCCCAATACTGAGTTCCTCTCACTTCTAGAAAATGTGTTTTTATTTCTAACTAAAACCCAATGTGTATAATCTAAATTCTTTTTTGTTGTTGTTCTTGCCTTGGTGTAACTAGAGAAAGAATCTATGGATCACTGAGTTAAAGCTGAAAGAACTCTTACAGATAAAATAGGCCATTTGACAGATGACAAAACTGAAGCTTATTTTTTAAGTAAATGCTTAAATTGAAAGAGTAAATTAATGCCAGAACAGGACTGACCTCTAGGACCTGACTGAAAACTGAGTAGTCTCTCTACCCCATAACAGTGTGTCTCCCTCCTTGGGGTATGGTCATCTTGATAATAGTAATCAAATACCTCAAGATGTGGGGCTTGCCCTCAATCTTCTCTTCCTTAAGTTTCAACATAATTAATCTCCCCTCCGACACTCGTCGAAGTTCCCACCTAGTTCTTCTTCCTCAGTATATAGTACCTAGTACAACATGGACACATTATATTCCCCCAATACTTACTGAGTGTTCTCACCCATCTCAACTACATCCCTAAACTTCTCTTCTCCCTTTGTGTGGATCTGAGATATGCTCACCCCAAGAAAAAAGCCTTTGTAGGTTCCTGGCATACAATGATTATTGCTCCATTTAAAACATATTGAGTAAATTACCCCTATTTTTATGGTCCATCAAGTTGGATTTTGGCAAAGTACAGCAATGTGGCAAGTAATGACTGACCCTGTGAAACAAGTATGAGCTTCATATTCTCTGATGGTTCAAATGGATATGAAGATAAAACCCTTAGTGACAGAATATGCAAAATCTATTTTGTGGTTTCTCCTACAGAATATTAACCATTCTTATTATACCTGTATCCTATTCCTTATTGAGTTCAAATATATCTGGCTTCATGAAGCAGTTAACTGACTTGGCATCCCATTCTTATTGTTGCTACTCTCAATTTATCAAGCACAAAGTAAAAATTACTATTAAAGAATCACAAGTTCTAGTTTTTGTTGTTGTTATTCCTAGGTTCAAATTCCTAGGAATAAAAAATTCCTATTTGTACTTCAAATCATTAATTCATTCAATTTAGAGTTTTCTAAAGATATTGGCTGCTCCCAAATGTTACATAAAGGTCTTCTAAAGATCAAACTATTGGTCTGCCCTTGATGACACTTAGAAATGCTGACCTGTAGGGGACTTATGTCTGGAGCCAACTGTTAATTTCATGCCACTCAAACTCAGATGAGACAGCAAACACCCTGGCACCAACCAGGACCAATAACAAAAAATGAATCACTGTGCTTCCAAGAGATATATGAAAGAAAGCTCATGAAACTGAGAGATATGCAGTGAAATCTCTTGGAATATGATGATATAAGACAAAAGATATGAATTCAGCCAAAGGAATCCTTATTTACATCCGACAGCATATTCTATTATGACTGCCTTCATTTCTCTTTGACTTAAAAATACATTTAATGCCCAACTCACAAAATCTCTTTAATATCCATAAATCCTTTTTAAAGTTATATGTAATATAAACAAAAACTGTATATTTTTCTTGCTTAACCAAAATAAAGAAAAACCAAAAGCCTAGAAATCAAAGGTATTTTTCCTTAACAATCAAACAATTCCTTACTGGTTTGAAGAATAATTGCAGCTGTAAGAAAAATATCAATATTGGTGAGAACATACTTCTAACAATACATGTAGAAGGCTGTATTTTAATTATCTACCAATCTGTCTCTCCCACTACTCTAGGTGCCTTGAGGGGCCATATCTTATTTCTCTTCATAACCCCATCATTGAACATACTCTCTGTCACACAGGAGTTCAATAAATGTTTGTCCAAATAAACTACATTCAAGTGCTTACTGAATTGGTGATTAAAGTCAGAAAAACCTTAAGATTTTTTTCCTCTTCTTAATTCAGTAACCCACAGAAGTCGATATTTAAGTTTTGTATCTGATATCAAACTTTACAGATGCCCTAGAATATAGACAAAAATATAGTCAAGATTTTTTGTTTGATTTTATACATGTTGAATTGAACTTGACACTAATAAGTGAGAAAAAGTCCCACTTTGTTTTTCTAACATGTCCCCCAAGTTCCTACCTTCCAGCCTCTGATGACATTCTTTCACAGACCTGAGTCTGTCTCTTCCCATCTCACCACCCACCTTTGCTTATAACTAATATCCAGCACTCAAGTCCCAACTCAAATCACACCTCACCAATGGAGTATAACATCATGCCCATAAGCACTGAAATCAGATAGAACTGATGGGTGTGATTTTCTAAGTTATGCTTCCTGATAATACATACTCCCAGCACTTTCTGCCTTAGGGTTCACCACATCAAAACTGATACCTACGTAAATAATCAAATTAGTATGAATCGCTATGTATTTTCCCCAGGACAGTCACTCTACTAACTTTCAATCTCCTGTTCTCATGACGATTTGCCCAGTTTTTATGCTCATATCACTGTACTCTTGTCCTGATACCTGCTTTGTTGTGGCTGTTGTTCTCTCTCAGCTTCCCTGGGTCTCCTGACCTCTGTTCCTATATTATCCTCAGCCCTGTTAATGTGCAGCCATTCTTAACTAGATGTAAGAGTATATGGATTAGGGTCCTTCCATTACCTCTTCTATCAAGCCAAATCCTGTTTATCTCTAAAGGACCAGATCAAGCGTCACACATCAAGGTCTTGCCTGCTCACCAGCACACTGACATAATAATTCTATTAACACTTTCTTATGTTTATTACAGCTCACTAAAAACTGAGATAGGAAAGTTCACAGAAATCCCTCACAAAGCATTTAGTCGTCACTGTACAGTGCACTGCAGCAGCCATCTAAAGTTTAAATATTGGGCATGAGGTCCGAGAGAAATGAGTTTTCAGAGCTCCCCAAAGGTTGAGAACTGATCAAGACAGCAAGGGAACTCTGTGGTGCCAAACGCTGCCTGGTGAGCAATAAAGCATAAAGTGATCTCTTGATTCTGGTGATCAAATTCCAAGTCCTGCTAAAAGGAAAATCTCAATTCTGCACTCAAAATATTTGAAGTTAATAGTGAATTTGAAGCTTAGCTGAAGATACAATAAAATCTAAATACAGTTTAACTACATATTATATTGACTCATACTCCCCCACAAACTAGCAACCTAACAAAAGGAGAGGCATTCCTTTCTCAGGGGGTAAATATTATTTATTTCAGTCTCAACTTTTCTTTTACCCTATAATGTCAAGCACATAATAAAAATTACAAGATATAAGAAAATATTACCCATTTTCAAGAGAAGAAATAGCCAACAGAAACAGTACCAGAGATAAATCAGTTGCTGAAATTATTGGACAGGAAAGTTAAAGAAACTGGAAAGTATATTAAAGGTATATTACAAACAGACATCCTATTAAATTATTTCATTTACATACTTAACTATTTTGCTTGGTTGTATGTTCTAAGCCAAGGGTAGGGGAATTTTTTAATTTATTTGTGTATGCACAGAATAAGTCCATTGCCTTATAGTATTCAATGGACTTTTTATTGAATAAATGAAATAAATATGACGATGTATTTTCATGTTTTGGGGAAAAAATAGGTATACATACTAAATGTAATGATGGAAGGAGTAAATAAACTAAAAGATGTATACAAAGTATGGCTAATCCCACATATTCCATAAATCAAACAGTAGTCTGAGCCTGTATGAATTTGCTTCAATGAGTGTCTCTGTTCAAGAAATCTATGAGAAAAATACATTAACGGCATTGGTTTAATTTTTTAGGCTGAAAGAATGTAATAATTTCCAGCATTAGAGGTTACATTTTAATACTGGAAAAGTCACAGATGAAAAGAACACTTACCAACTAAGAGCTACAGGTCATACTCTTTAGTCAGAAAATTAAAGGAATCCCTATAAATAAGATCTCTTGCAGTGATGGATTTACTTATAACCAATTCCTAGTTGTTAAGTATTCTGAAATGATATAAAGAGGGTTAAATGCATACTTTTAGTTTCAGTTATAATTTTTCCCTTTTAAAGGAGAGTGACGGCCTATGTGTATCCATTGATCCCAATATTTTTAGAATAATTTTTAATGCACATAAAACTTGTATAATGATACCCCTCCTTCTCTGAATCCACAGAAAGAAGAAGGGATTAACATAGGGGAAGTTGTGTTACAAAAGGAGAGGAAACAGCTGGTCCCTTTCTCCCTTTCCTCCAGGAGGATGATGGAAGGACGAGAGAGAGAAGAGTAGGATAAAAGGGCAGATTTTAGGGTTACCATTTTTCCATTTCTCATGACTAAGCTGCACATGGGTATTATTTCTACCCAATTACATACAGGGGTGTCCAAAAGACAATAGGACCACTACTGGCATATCTGGAGAGGGTGAAGTTCTTTAGAAGTCTAGCAACCAGCTCAGTGTTATGCCCATCATACAATATAAGTAGTACAGCTTTTGCAGAAAAAGATAATTGGGAAAAGATCCTGTGCAGTACCCTGACCCCTCAGTCTGCATATGTTGAAGATTTAGAGATTCCCATGTGCCCTGGTAAGAGATGAGGAAGGATCCAGAAGGGGTCACAGCCTACAGTATGTGAGGGAACCATGGACAGAAACACAGGCTTTGGTCATAGGTGCCACCTACCACTCAAAAAAGGCCAGAGACTACCAGAGCATCAGCTACCTATGATAGAAACAGAGCATTCAAAGAACACCATCCTCTTTTCCCACCATCCCAAATCACATAGGCCTCCGGTGTATCCAGATATCACCTTGCAGAGAGGCAGGTTGTTGGTGGAGAAAATATGAAAAGCCAAGCATTTGCTTAAAGGAGACTGAGTCATCCACAGGACATCATTTCATCCAGAGGAAATGGATGCTCTTAAGTGACAAGTTCCCCTTCTGCCTTAATACTCTGTGGGGTCAGAGGTGAGAGAGGAGGATTAGATCTGTTACAGATGCAAAAAGTTACATTATCTTTCCATATTTGGTTTGTAATATGAGTAAATGTTATCTCCTTGTTACTGATAGAAAAATAATTTTAAAAAGACAGATTAACAGATGATGATGATGATGAAGATGGATAGACAAGAGCTAAATGTATCAGATTTATAGGTCTAGATGATCAATAAAGATGTAGAGTAGAAAGCGGAGCTGGATATAGACATCGATGTAGGAATATAGAAGTAAGTGTTGATATAGACATAGATATATGATACACATATACCACAAAACAATAAAGAATTTTCTCTGTGTAAAACATTATTTCACAGATATTGTTCATGAATACAAAACTGTCAATATGACTTCTCCATATATGCTCCCTCAAAAGTAAAGTTTAAAGGAAACAAACACTACTGAACATCTTAAACGAGCTAGGTTCCTTTCATGTACTACTCATGTAACCCCCAAACCACTATGAGGTTAGATATACTATTAATCCCATTTTACAACTGAGAACACAAAAAAATTTAAAGAAGTATGTATCTGGTTTTAAGGTAATGAAGCTTCTAGCAACAGAGCCAACATGCAAACCAGTTCTCTCTGGGTTTGCTATGGGAAGTTGACTCCCCGAAAGAAAGATTTTAGGAAAATTAAAGAACTCTTTTTTTCAGGACTCTGATATATAGATTCCCTTAGACTACCATGGTACAATCTCAGGAATTAGTTGACTCAATGTATTTTTATTTCCTAGACAATATTATTGCAAATTTTAGCAATTTACAATTCCTGTGCTCCTTAGTATAGATTCAGAACAATTTTATTGCAATTTCTACATAATAGGAGAAAAAAATTAAACATTCCAAACAAAGGAACAAAGTTTCAAGTTGCTGAACACTGGAATTTGACTACATTCAGAAGGTAGACAAAAGTACTGATATTATAAAAAGAGACAATCTTAGGTGTCAGATCAACAGTCACAACAGAAAACAATCCTACCATTTCATCAGAAGTTTAAGCACCACTAAGGAACTAAAGTTAACTATCTTCTCTAAAAGAATTTGAGTTTAAATGATTCTGGAGTAAGACAATTCTGAAACTGTGGCAGATTCTCTTTTAAAAAATATATGCAAACACTTCAGATTAATGAGATAAAAGGAGAAAGAGCAGACGTTCTCCACACTGACCTATGAACACATTCGTTGTGTTCACAAGTAGGACTGCTTTATCTTGTATTTTCTTCTGAGATGAATGAAGAAAGGTAGAATGCTTAAAATTGATAAATAATATAATGTGTTATCTTCCTTATGAAATGATGGAAAAAATATTGATGTAACCTCTGCCTGAGTTTACACTCAGAGTCAAGGACAAGGTGTCTAATGCTGCCCACACTAATACATAAACAAAAAGTAATAAAAATTCAATTGAACTAAGAAGTAAACAGCAATCCTTCTAGAAAAAAACACACATATTTTTCACTAACAAATTGGGAACAAGACAAAAGGCTAACTTCACTTTGCTTCTTAAAGCAAAATCTTATAAGACCCATCTGTAAGATTTTAAGATCTATAAGAGGCAGAATTAAGTTTTATTTTCAGTTTTCTTATTGGTATTTTCTTTCTTCCTGTCTTTCCTTTTTCCTTTCTTTCTTCCTTTTTCCTTTCTTTTTTTCCCTTTTAAACCAAATCCATGTATTAAATATAAATTATTATATTTTTAATTTAAAAAAAACTACCATTGTCATTTCCATTGAGTTGACAAGTGCATATAAAAATTTCCTGAATGTTATACTGGTTTGGAGCAATGCAACTCAAAGTGCAGTTAGTGGATCAGTGCTTGTCTTTGAATTTTTACTAAATGAAATAACACGGAAATTGGGAGTAAGCATTTTGCAACTCCTATAGTAACTTACTGAATTTTCTATCTGTTGAATAAAAAGAAAACATACAGGCTTCCATTTCATTTCTCTACTAATTCATTTACATTATACTTTATAAAAATCTGCAATAGTTTGGAGGGAGAAAAATGAGTACATTCCCATAAGGAAGTTTTGGAAGCATTGGTTAACAATGAGCTTTGGCAACAAACAGAAATTGTTTTGAGTCCCAGGTCTGCCGAATTCTAATTGTATTATATTGGGCAAATTATTTCATCTCTCTAATTTCAACTTCCTTATCTGAAAAACGAGTGTCTACTATATATGGCTGTCATATAGTCCTTGGACCAGCAACATCAATATCCCCCAGGTGCCTGTTTGAAGTGCAGATTCTCAGACTTGTCTCAGTCTTACCAAATCAGAATCTGCATTTTAATAAGATTCCCCCAGGTGATGCATGCATACAAATACAGTGCTAGACATTAAAAAAAAATGATCAGGAACTATTAACTGTTGTCAAACTCACTCATGATAACAACATGTAAATATTTTTGCTTGAAATAGAGGGTGATATTTGAGACTCATGTAAATCCAGAGATGTAAAAATCAATTTTATTTCTGATATTTACAAATATCTAAAAAGTACAGAATATAATGCAGATTATGTGGATATTAGTAACAAGAAACACTTGCTTCTCATTCTCAAGGATTCCATGTGATAAAATATAAGCCAAGTATATCTAATGGAAATAAAAGTGTTCTGACTTATTGGTATAGCCATAAAGAAATTATTTCCAGAGGAAAATGGATAAATTGAGACAGTGCTACTTTAAGATAGTACTCTTGAACAAAGAGTAAATTTTTTATTTGATCTGAAAAAAAGACAAAGGGAGAAAAATACCACTCTTTGCTCAGCCAATAACACTTGCGTATACTTGGTCTTATATCAAAAATAACCTGATGTTCAAGGGTTTCATGTTAACACCAGCCAAATGTCCTTTAAAGTTACCCTGCTGTGACTAGGCAATACAGAGGTCATATACCATTTCAGCTACAAGAGCAAAGCTCAGTGGGAAGTAAAGAATGAAATTGCCTGCTATGTATCCCTAGATCCTCTGTCTAGATTTCTGAGAAAGCATACTCAGGTAGAAATACAGCTTAGTAGTGATTTTTCAGAACCAACACACGCAGGTTAAGACAGGAAAGAAAAGGGGCACAATGACATTTGCCATTTTACAGAATAAAGGTGCATCCCAACAATTTACACAAGGAGTGTGCCTCAGCCTAATATTGCCAGTAATGCTCCAGAGGCTACAGAAGATGCCTAATAAGATAGTTCAATATCTAATACACATCTGAGTGTTCTCTCCTGTTAAAACCACACACAAGGATTACCCAGGGCAAAGAGTCATGAACACTGGTAATTCACCATTTCACTTATAATACCTTTTTTTTTTTCAACCCCACATAGCTGCATTTTGTAAAGCTGAACTTTTATAAAATGGAAAGTTCGAATTAGTCATAGAGAAGTATTTTTCTACAATGTCAAATACCAAGATATCTTCCAGATATGAACAGTTACCAGTGTTTACACCATACTAGATACTAAAAGATGGATGTAAAAGAAATGAGGAATTTTTCCAGCTGTGGTATTTACTGGAAGTACATAAGGAACACGTAGAAATACATAATATTTTACAGTGAGTCCAGATCCCTGGTTTCCACTCTCAATTTCCATCCACTTTTCATTTTATGTCATGTTTCAGTATAGCATAAATATAAATGATGTCTAGGAAATCTGAGCTCCATCAAAGGTATCCATACTTTGAAGACTCATATATGACACTAAAACAATTGATTTATAAGTTAAAAAAATCTGAAACTAAAATTCAGTCATTGTATTTCTTAAATGTATAGGAACAAGGTATATTTTTTCATAGCTTAAAATTCTTTATATATTGTAAGGGAGAAACTCATTTTAAAATATCACAAGACTTTATGAACCAGACCTCAAATGTATTATCTTAATTATTAAGAATGTGAAATAATATCACATGGATGCACCTAAACAATTCAATAATGAGCTTTATATGCCATTCTTATCCTTGGTAATACAGAGTGTCATTTTTAAAATGGTTCCAAAGTTCAAAATTACATGATTAGTCTCTAAGACTGTATTATCATTTGGTTTTAGCTCAAAAAGTTGTAGAAACTTTATTTTAAATGTCATGGTATTGTCTAATTTTCTTTGTAAGAATCTTCCTAAAGTATATGTGAATAATTGTGTTAAATTATTCATCATGAAAGTTAATTTGACAGTTAATTATAATAAAGGAGAAGGTTTTCTGAACATAAACCAGGGCTTTAATGCCTAAAGGATAAACTGCACTGACAGAATTTGTCCTTGACTGTGGCCTTATTGCTATAGCTAACCCCCAAATTAACACTTCGTGCTTTTAAGAGCTAAAAAAGAATAATGTTTTTGACGATGCAGAGCATGCTGATTTTTCTCTTGGAGAGGAGCATGAAATAGTATGTTGAACGTGTTTTGGTCTGAATTCCTAATTTCACCTTTCATCAGCTATGTGGTTGGAGTAAACTGTTTAACTCTCTAAGCTTCATGATTCTTTTTTGCAGCTATAAAATGTTGATTAAAATATGCAATTTTGGGCTTTGTTGTAATAATTAAAAGAAATGAAAAGCAGCTATCTGTTCCTGAAATACAGAAGGCACTGAATAATTGTTAGCTCTCTACCTTTCTTCCTCTTCCTTCATATTGGGGGGGGGGCGGTATTTATAATTCCCTCAGGGTCTTCAATAGAATTTTTTAAAATTACATTTTATGACATTTATCAGTTAATAATTTTTTCACATGCATTAGCTCTTTTAATGTTTCCAATAACCTAGTGCTGGGGCAAAGCAGATAATTATTCCTTTTTTACAGGTGAAGAAACAAGTTTGAGGAAGTTAATTAAATTAACAATGTTCACACAGCTAGAAAGTGACAAAATGGCATATAAACCTGGTCTGTCTGATTTCAAAACTTACTCCCTATGTCCTACATCACTGGTTCCCAAGCCAGTGGTTCTGTCCTCAGTGGTACAAAAACCTTAACTAAACTGCAGAAAAATTAGGAAAATTGCCATAGTCAGGGAGTTTTCCTAAAAGTAGAAATATATTCATATTTTTAAATTCAGAGATGATGTCCTTTTTTAGGATAAAGTATATTTTTATTTTAAAGCAGCAACGAAAGTAGATGGTAGAGGTTTCTCATGTCTTTTTAGCAAAGATTAGACATGCCAAGCCTATACGTCACCTATTTAAAAAATTTCACTGGACTGTGAAGTGTGAAAGCCTAGAAAGCATATGTTATGGCATGGTACTTTATTGCTCCCACTAATAATTTAAAAATGAAACTTCACTGAAACAGCATGAGACTTCCAAATGAAGCTGGCCTCAGAGAATGTAATATAATGATGTGGGTAAACCTCTATTCCTATCAAACATAAACTAAAAGCTCCAAAAAGGGCATTTAGACTTTATAATAGATTCCAATGGCGGTAGTTTCAGCAGAACTACAAAGTTTGGTGCTGTCAAATTATTCCCTAGTAACAAGCTAAATGTTGGTAGGACAAAAGACACTCCAGAGACCGTGGGCGACCATTATCACGTGAGGCAGTCTGCGGTGGAAGCACACCTACCAAGGGGCAGCAGCATTCATGATGACTTTCTACAATGAAGAGCCACAGGGTCTTCAGAGTAATCAGACCATATCAGGATTAGCAGGACACTAATATTGTACTGCTCTGATTTTCCAGAGTTTTTTCTATATGTCAATTCATTTTCCATAGCATGAACTTCTTTTTCGTCATTTATTCTTAGACACACTCTTGAAGTATCTGGCTGGGCAAATAATGTTTATATGGTCTGAGATTTAGTAACCTTCGATTAATGCTTTCATATATACCCTGTCCTCCCTTCTTCCCAGAAACAAGACTGCGTTGCTCTGACACATGCTCCCTAAATACCCTGTGCATATCACTCTCATTGAATTTCTATACTACAATACAATTTTCTCTATGTATCATCAGTGCCTTATAGTACCTAGCATATGACTGGTACTCAGAAAGTAGGTGGATGGATGGATGGATGGTGTCTCTAGCACAGGTACACCTGGAGCAACTTCGGTGGCTTCCTTTTATAGAGATGAGATCTAGTGATGTACTCCCTGAGAAACCCTGCAGAGGACAACCCCAAGCCATTCAACAGAACTTCTGAATCACTGAAACACCATCAGCATTTGAAGACCCACATTCCAAATTTGGTCTACATTCATAAAATTCAAGAAATCTTATACTGGTATATAATGACACTGGTTTAATTATAACATCATCTTTCAATTTAAAAAAAAAAGAGAAGAATAAACAAGTATCTCATCTGACATACCTTTGCCAATATGCTTTTCAGTAGGTTTCCTTGATAATGTAAAGAATCATGTGTGGTCAAGCTTTCAATAAAATACATTCTCAATGCAGGATAAGATGCATGCTATTATTCTTGACCATTTTAAGAGCAAACATAGAGATAGCAGAGTAGTTGAAAGCGCAAATGGATATAGTACCTACTTTAGCAGATTAGTTTTCCATATGGAATTATAAACAGCAAATCTAGAAATGGTTTGGGGGTTCTTTGAAATAAAGGGGAAATTGAAATGACATATAAAAATCCACGGTATGGTTAAGTCAAAGGGAATTAAATCATGTACCCTATGCTCTTAAGAGTAGATTTAGTAGAAACTCTTGGAACAAAGAAATAAGCTCCCATATACCAAAAGATAAAATTTTAAACTTTGATAACACAGATACTTTGAAAGTGTGAAAACGTTTTCAATATCAATGTTTAGAACACTGCAGCTTTCTTCAACTGAAAAAGACACACTAGACACATCTTCTCAACTAAGCAATGAGTGGAATATGCTTTGTTAAATATATGTTCATGAGAAACATAACTCTAGCAAGTAAAATACACAAATATACAAATATAAAATATACAAATGCCTCAGAGTCTTTTAAAAATCATCATAATTTAAAGTCATGAAGGGATTGTAGAGAAAAAGAGGTATCTGTAAATTATTAAAAATTCATCTGATGTCTGATGCACTTTCATACAATAAGAAAATTTAACATTCGGAAGACTTCCTAGGGAGACAGAGAAAGAAGTACACAACTCTGGCTGAAAGGGTGCAATAAAATAGGTGCAATGCCAGGGCATGGGCATGGTTAGAGAGAGATGCTCAGAAAATATAATACCTAAACTGAATTTCAAAGAATTATTGACAATTTTCTATGTAGCAATGAGAGAACATTACAGGCAGAAAGAACAGCAGAAGCAGTAGTATGGTATATTAGTCAGTGTTCTTTTGGCCACAGGAAAAAAGAAACATAATCCAAATTGGTTTAAGCTAAAAAAAAAAAAAAAAAAAAAAAAAAAAAAGAGAGAGAGAGAAAGAGAGAGAGAGATTTGGCTCATAGACTAGTCAAGGTCCAGACATAAAAACAGAAACTATGTTACAGACTTCAAACTAAAAGCATTTACTACAGGGAATTGGTTACTCTGATGCTGGAAGCAAAAAAGGATGCAGAGTTAACCCAGATGTTAGTAAATTCAGGACAAATATACCATCCCTAAAATTGATAGAACAAAAAACCAACCTAGGATTTTGAAGGAGGGACTACAACATATCTGATGCTTAGACCTCTGGGGGTCAGGGTGCAGCTGGAGTTAGAAACAAATTGGAGTACGGGCTCACAATTCTGATACTGCTTTACAAGTATGCTGTAGGGAGCTAGGTTTCTCACTGTTGGGGTGGAAATTTACAGACAATCAAGGGGAGAAGGCTAGAATCATCAACCTTATGGTAATGGATTATACTTGGAGATATCAGTAAGAAACCATGATTACTTTAATATAAATACAGATGGTTATATACAGAAATAACTATAGATATGTGTATATACACGAGTTAGTATACACATTTATTTCTGTGTTCTGTCATCCGAGAGAGCCTAGAAGCAAGGACACCTCAGTAGAAACAAGCCCCCCTAGTACCCAGATTTGGTTACTATTACCATTTTGCAATAAAATGAACCGAGTTTCCTTTGAGAAATGGCTGATTATAGGACTGAAGCAGGAAATATACAAGATGAACCTGAAGCATCTTGTAGTGGTAGAAAGTATGGAAGTACTCAATAAAAATAACAAAAAAACCTAACTGATGGAATTATGTCGAAAGGATACAGGAGTCAACAGAAAAGCCCCCCAGAGGCCAAAGCCAGAACAATTTGAGCAATGTTGTCAGTGCCTGAGACATCAGTGCAGGTGAACATGCTTCAGAAAGGAGTGATCTAGAATATCAAGTGCTGCACAGAGGTAGCTATTGATTTTGGTATTCAGGAGCTCATAAGTGAGTTTAGTAGGAGGAATGTTATTTGCGTGATGTTTTATTTACAGTTTAACTTTTGTAGAGCTGCATCATAATGGTTTGAAGAATTGGTAAGAAGAGAGGGAAGTAAGACAAAAACATAATTTCCAAGACTGCAAACTAGCAAGTGATGGGATGAATTCAGCCCATAGAAATCTTTTAGCAAACCTGCAGTGTTTTGTTTTTGTTTTGGTTTGGTTTGGTTTGGTTTGATTAGTTAGTAGCATTTAGCATTTAAGACATTTTAGATAAACTCCAGATTTCCAGAATCTTTTGGAAAATGAGGCTCTGGCATCTGATTCTGAATTTTTGCATGGCAGGAATCAGCCGTAGCAGGGGCTGACAGGCACTGATTCTGCAATCTTCCATTGTCTCCCCTCCAGGCTTCACATCACTCATTTCTATCAACAGCCTGTTTCCTGCAGACATTTTTTATATCTTTTTTTTCTTTATCTTTCTTTTAAATGAAGTATAGTCAGTTACAATGTGTCAATTTCTGGTGTACAGCACAATGTCCCAGTCATGCATATACATACAAATATTTTTTATATTCTTTTTCATTAAAGGTTATTACAAGATATTGAATATAGTTCCCCTGTAGACATTTGAGTGTGAGACCCAGGTATAACATATAGAACTCTGAAAAGAAGAAAAGTAAAGGATTCATAAAGGATGATTTGATCCAGTGAAAGTTTTGGCTTTATTTTTCTTCTTAAAGATGGGATTAGCTTGAGCCTATCAGTATAAGAAACAAGAGGATAATTATTGAAGCAAAGTCAAAATGTGAGAAGGGATGTGATATAGACAATGATGGAGCAATCAACCTTGGTCGAGCAGAAGGATTCCTCCAGAGACCCAGTTGTATATATAATGAAGCTATGGTTTAAAAGTATGACACTGAGTATAAAGTTACTAAACTCACATGAAGACAGATAGTCAGTAAAGTTTCATTGTAGCCACATTCTGATCACAAGTTGGTAATTAAAAAGAAAAGAAAAGCCCTGACATTTTTAGTTATACCAAGAAACTAGTATTCAGTTTTCTAAGAGACCCAAAGCATAGCTCATGTTTTTGTGTTTCTGATGAATTATACCCAGTAGTACTTTGCTGCTATAGTGTGCTCTCACACAAAGGACTGGAGAAAACATGGTTGTATAAATCCAGAGAGTCTGTAAATCAAGACTGCTATAGCACAAAATGATCCATTTCCCAGCCTTGCCAAGGAGCATTTTTTTTTTACACGTACATATCCTTCTTATAAAGTTAAAATTCACTTTTGTTCTGGTTGATGTACTGGGGCTGAGTGAAACCACAAAGTTTATTACCTGAGTTGCAGTTTCATGTGAATTAGTTAGAAAAAGTTGTTGGCAGTAGCATGATTCTAAAGAGTGGGATAGAAACTGCAAATGCTATAAACTAAATCTCTGATGGGTTTGGTATATCACCCAGGATCCTCTAAATAAAAGTACAGATACTATATGGCTTGCTACTACTATACAATTAAGATAATACTTGCCAATCTAACATCAAGATCATCCACAACACAGCTTGATTCATGTAAATGAAATAAGTGAAAATTCAAGACAATCTATTATGGTTCTATCTATTTGGCAGATCAAATTGTTTCTGGCTCATCCTGTTTGGTTTGGATTAGTTGTTCTTTTCTATAATGATGGGCTAAGTGTTTCATTTGCCTTAATGTCTCTGTTGGATCCACATTATGGCAACACTGCATCATTATAGATTCAGTCATTACAATAATTAGGGTTTAGGAGTCTAAAGCTTTCCCAAAGGAAATAATGTCCAGATGTAAGTATGACTACAATACTACAGTTCTTCCAACTTTAGAGAAACTAATCCTTGATATATATTTCCACAAGTATATTTGAAATTGGAAATACATTATGATCACTATGGCAATGGTAAAACAGTTGTATCCAAAATGCCAATGTTCTGTAGACCTACAGCCCCTTAATTCATTTCACGGTAGAGAAGACAAATACATATTTTGAAGAATGTAACATGAAAGTGAAAAGAGAGACGTTTGAATCAATCACCTACTCATCTGCAAATGATTCTCTTCAGTCATACTGGAAACATGCAGGTCAGCCTTATGTAATCTTATCTAGCAATTTGCAAATGATCTTAAAATTTCTCCATTTCTCTTGTGCATATGCCTCTAAAGTTTCTCTAAAAAGATCTAGTGAAAATTTTGGGCACAGCACACATTTGTTCTTCTCTTTCAAACTGATTCACAAAAGAGAACGCTAAACAGTCTTCTATGACCCACTAGACACAGCAGGTCAGAGGAGCTGAGAAAAAAATGTGAGATCAGATGAAGCCCCTTGCTCTTCTATGCACCTTTTAAAAATTTCTCAGTCATTTTAATTTAAATCAATTTTTGTTCTCGTGTTCTTTTCTCAACACAGTAACATTTCTTTACAAAGGCTTTGATTCTTCTCCAAAGATGAGATAGCAAATGAGAAAGTTATTGAAACTGAGGAAGAGTTGTGATTCAGTTATACCTTCCTAGCCTAGATATGTTTTATAATTCCCCAGTCTGCTATCCTAAATTGTAACCTCAGACGTAACTTTCTAGCCTTCTCAGAAGTGATGGTATCAGTACATCCATCCATTTCCATCTCATGAAGACTGATCCAAAAACAACCCACTACTATTCATCTTCTTCCTTCTTTGTGTTCAAACCCTTGTGTCTGTGTTACTATCCTATCGCTTCCATAACAAATCACTACAGATGGAGTGGCTAAAAACACCACCAATGTATTGTCTTACAATTCTGGAGGTTTGAAGCCTAGTACAGGATCTCCCTGGCTAAAATCAAGGTGTTAGGAAGGATCTTATTTCCTTGCCTTTTTTAGTTTCTAAAGACTCATGGCTCCCTTAAAACATCTTTTAAGCCAGAAAATCCTTCTCAACCTGGTACCGCTATGACCTTACTTCTATCATCCTAAATCAGTCTCTGACTGTGACTCTTAGGTCTCCCTCTTCTGCTTTTAAGGACCCTTCTGATTTCTTTGGGTCCATCAGGAAAATCCAGTATAATCTCCCAACTTTAAATCAGATGGTTATCAATCTTAATCCTATCTTTAACTTTGACTGACCTTTGCCATGCAAACTAACACATTCATAAATTCTGGGGAGTAGGATGTGATCATCTCTTGGGGGCCAAAATTTTACCTACTATAGTCTCTAAAAGCTCTTTCAGCGTTTCCTCTTGAGAACTCATAAAAATGCAACATTTACTCATCAGAACAAGATTTCATTTCTTCTGTTTCAAAACCTTCCCAAGATAGTAACTTCTTGGCAGCATGCTACTATGAAAATGTAGTGAGTAGGATTCAAAAAGCTTAAATCCAAAAGCTCAAAGGCTGTATCACTAACTAGATCAAGATATTTAACATTTGTGAATCTCAACTTCTTTGCTTATAAAGCAAAGGTAATAAATAGTTCACAACTTGACCAGCTCATAGAATACCATGATGACTAAATGGGCTGGTGACTTGAGACTTTCCTTAAAATATGTTGGACAAATAGCAGGTCAAAGAATAGTGATACAAACTTTAGAGATACATTGACCTACGTTGAAAACTTGGCTCTTTCATGTGACCATGGGTTAGTTTCTTAAATTCTCCAGATAGGTTTTGCATTTCTATAAAATAAAGATAATCTCTCAGGAGCATTAGGGGAATTGAATAAGACAAAACATATAAAAGCACTTAGAACAGCACTAAAAGTGCACTGGTAATTAATAAATGATTATACTAATTTGGTTATTGAGTTTTTCAAAACTTTAATTTTAAGGGAAGTGACACATATATACAATATTATTAGCTCTGATTAGTGTGTAGTTAGCACAGTTTATTTGTAAAAAAAATCTTAAAATCTTTTATGTATTTTTAGTCCCTTTTTAATTAGTAAAAGGACATGGACTTCTTAAAATTGATTCTTATAAAACATTAATGCCATTATTTTTGATATTCTAAATTGTCTCAAATTTAAGCATGTGAGGTCCTTCAAGACTGCTTCTATTTTAATTTAAAAAAATTTTGTTCCCATGTTCTTTTCTCAGCACAATAGTATTGATCTCCAGCTTTCTGGTACATCAACATATTCCAGGTTCACACTGTCATCGTGCTGCCACAAACCTAGAATCTCCCATTCCTCCACAGAACCTTAGTTTCTTTTAAAGAGAAATATTATTTAGAAACCAAGATCTAGGGACTATGACTTATAATCAATGACTTATCATTGATTCTGGCCCAGTTCCACGGACAGAGCTAGGAAATACACATATATTTATGTATTTATAGTCCACAAGGTTTTTCCTTACCTGTGGATTCCGTGTCCTTTTTTCCATACAGTGAGAACCCTAATTTTCAACAACATCAATATATTTACTTATTTGTTTTATCCTTCAGGACATATAAAATAATTTCAAAACTGCTAAACCAATAAACTATCAACAACAAACCTATTACGTAAAGTATAGGGTTTGGGCTCTTTTTTTTTTTTTTTTTTGCCTTTTTTACCCTAAGTCTATAACTCACTAAGGGTGTTCAGAGAACTATGTTCAAAAGTTCCTTGAATAATTCTTTTTCCTAAATGTGGCTAGTGACAGTTTGATACACATGTGGGTTTATGTGTTCCTGTTATAGAAGTTTATAAAAATTATAGAAGTTTAAAAAATTGTAGAAGTTTTTATACTTATTTCATTTTAATTTTTAAAATATGTAAATTATTTATGCATTTCAAAAGCCAAGTCAAAATATATAATTAAATATTATATACAAAATATACAAGTATGTTATATAATTATATAAATATATATTGTAAAAAATAGAAAGATAAATTTCATTTCTATTATACCTTCCAATCAATTCCCATATAGTTACCATAGTTCTCTTTTATTCTTTCTGTTCTCAGTGTTTTTTGAAAAAATAAGCATACACACATATTCACATGCACCCACGTGCACACATACACGTCTTACTTCCCTTACTCTTTTACAAAAAAGGCAAAGCTGTATTTGCTATTTTGTACTCTATTTTCTTCACTTTATAATATATCCTAGAAATCATTCCATGTTTTTAAAAGCAAATGCTGCATTATTTGCTATATATTCAATACTGTTGTATTGTTGACTTTGACCCTCAACATTATTAAACACCCTTCTTTGTCATTATTTTATGACTTTTGATCTAGTGTCTACCTTCCTAATATTAAAATCAAAACCACTGCCTTCTTGCCATTTGCAGTTGCCCTTTAAACCTTTGTCTATTTTTATTATAATTTTTTTTGATCACTTGTTTCAGGTATCTCATATTCACCACAGAGTTGGGTTTTCAAAATGAGCTAATCTGAAAATTTTTCTTTTAATAAGTGACTTAAGACCTTTATATTCTATAACTCTATGATAGATACTATGTTATTATATTTACTGTGTATTATGTAACATGTACTGTGCTTCTTTGTTCTATCCAGTGGTTTATTTTGCCCTCCTTTTGTATTTCCTTTGATGTACAGGAAAGTTTGTGTTTTTATACTTAATGGTTATTTTTATGATAATATTTTTTAAATGCTCTTATTACATTTTTCCTTACTTAGACTTTAACTATTTCATTTGTCCAATGTAATTATATCTCTTGATACACCCCTAATACTCACATGGAAATCAATGAGCTTATTCAACTTTTTACTTTATTTCACTCTTCTCCCACTTTTTAATTGCCTATCGTTACTTTGTAATTATATAGTCTTCTTCCATCCTTGTTCCCATCTTTGTTTTAGGCTTGGATCTGCAATTAAATATATTCAATATTCAACATCATTTTTTGTAACTGAGTTCTGAGTCAACACTTGGGCGGATGAAACCATCCTGTGGTAGATTCCTCAGGAAGGGTTCATAAATACCATATTCCCAGAGGCAGTGCACTCTGGTGGTTTTCCAGGCAAGCTGAGCAGCAGCTTGGTTAGATACAAAATCCTTAATTTTCCTGCTTTGTAAAAACGTTTTAAACCCGTTGTCTTGTTTTATATCTTGCTTCAAGAGATTAACTACGTTGCTTTTCTTTCCTTTAAAAGTGACTTGGTTTTTTGACATGTTTTGATGTGTTTGTTTGTTTGGAGGCCCAGAGGATGTGGTATCTTTAAAGTGTAATACATTTATTAGAATATGTCTCAGATGTGATCATTCTCTTTCATTCTCCAACCACATGCCTGAGGAAAGGCCATGTGAACACACAGTAAGAAGGTGGATGTCTACAAGCCAGGAAGAGAGCTCTCACCAGAACTCAACCATACTGGCACCCTGATCTCAGACTTCCAGCCTCCAAAAATGTGAGAAACTAATTTTTGTTTTTTAAGCCACCTATCTGTGGTATTTTATCATGATAGCTTGAACTGACAAATACACTATTTTTCTTTTTTTTTTTTTTTCCTTTTTAATAGTAGCTTTCTATGGATGTTGTATGCAGTTTTCTGTTCTATTCAGTTCTGTTCATCTGATATTTTCCTATACAAAAGGAATAGGTTTATCTAGGCCAATGTTGGAAGTTTGGGTTGCTTACCAGAATTTTTAGTTCAGGATTATCCTCTTCTGTCTGTTTCTGTAGGATCTTTACCTTCCACAACTTGATTCCTTTTCTTTCGCCAATAAGGTCCCAAGGCATACTCCTCACTCTAAGTCTCCCCACTCCACCCAGGAGATGTGCTCATTCAAAACTTCCACCACTGGTTCCATGTATTTCCACACTTTTTCCTTTTTATCCTCCAGTCGCCAAAGGTCTGACTAACGAGGTCTCTGACCTGTTCTCAGCATTTCTCTACTCAGGGTATTGATTCTCCCTTAACGTGTGTGATTGTATCAGTAATTATCAACATTAGGTCCTTATCCATTTTTTCTATTTTCTGCTCAGTCTCTGACTGACTCCCTACACAGTCATGTGTTCTGAGAATGAATCTGCTGAATCTGCAGATTTATTTTGCTACCTACACATAATTTAAAATTTGTAGTAGTCTTGATGTTCTAATTTATACCATCGATATCAACTGCAGGTAATTTTATTTGCTCTTTTCATTGATCTGCATGCATAGTTTCAGAAGAAATGTTTAGAAATGTTGATTTAAGAAGCTGCCACTACCTTTAGGAAGCTGGATGTCATAATCATCATTTCTTATTCCGTGTAAATACTTGATATGACAGATGTAATTGTATTAAGGAAAATAACTGATTCAGAGTCTAGGGATCTAGTTCTTCCTCAAGAAAATATCTGTAACGATAACATGCCTAATGGTTCCCATCTGGTGAGCATTGGCTCAAAGTTCATCCATTACTGATTTCTTGGCCCATTTCTCCAGGCCTTTAATTCGAAGTGTTCTTTGGCATTCTCTCTTGAATATATCTTTCCATCACAAGCTTAATTATATTGTACTAATTTCATTTGTTCTAGAAGCCTTGTCACTCAGTTTACCCATCTCATTACTTGGGAAAGTGTACATACTCCTACTTTGTTAACCCCTGTGTGCTGCTTGGAAGCTTAAAAATGTAAGTTAACATTATATAAGAGCTTTTAAGGCAAAAGTGCTTTGCAAAAGTAAGAGAATAAACATTTTATCATTAAACCCACTTTATCTTAGAAGAAATGTATTTAGGTCTTAATTGTTCAGTTCAAGGTGATATAGCAAGTTTATATGAATTTCTAGTCCTTGGTTACTAATTCTTTTCCCTATATATGCTTTATACATAGACATCTTCATCTCAGGTACCTTTAAATTTCAGCTGAAATAGTGGTCCCCAAACTCTAAGACTACCTTTTCTGAATTTTTATGTCTAAAACATGCGAGTATATCTTTAACCTTCCCCACTGAGACTCATCATCTCTCCATCCATTCAATTCTCATTTGTACTCAATTTATTCTTGCATTCATTTGTGTCTATTTTAATATCTAGGTTTCTCACAATTTTTTGAAAAGGATTTTCTTTTCAGTTTTTCCTGTCTCATTGGTTTTACTGCCAACCTCAATCAGATATTTTTCATATGCTGGAAAAGCTCCTGGAAGCACACTTAAAACTGGGGAAATTTCCTTCTCATCCTTGTCTTCCCTGCTCCTACACACTCCCCACACCAATCATGTCCCTCTTTTTAACTTCACTGTAAATTTTTTTCCAGCCTTCAATATTTCACTGCTCATTTTAAAACAAAGATTGTAGAAGGAAAAAAGAAAATGAGTAAATAAGGGTGAATAGAAAATTTTTATACAAACAAATTTCTATTCTCAAGTCTTTTCTATGCCCTGAGAATGTGTATCTGAGAGAAAAAAAGAAAAATACAGTTCCAACTGTTGGGGATCTGGGATGAATCCTAACAGCAGACTAATTTGCTATAAATAAGCCATTTAGACTAATGGTAAGAAAAAGGAAGGTTCCAAGGCTAGCAAGTTAGAGAAGACATTAGAAATACAATTCTATTTGGCACTTCTGACATTAGGGGACATGTAAAAACTGTGAAATGATTATTTTAGGGAAATGAAGAAGCATGTTTCGCCCCTATGATTACATTATTTTATTTAACTATGTGGTGCCCTTAAATTTCCTGTGAAGAAAACGAGAGGAAGTATGAGGGGTTTCTGGTTGGTATTGGCATGTGGGGATAACTTATTTACACTTGACTCAAGCTCAGAGTAATTGTGGCCTTGTGCAAAAAGAAGGTAAATTAACAGTCTTCTAGCTTCTAACAGGGAGCTAAAGTATTTAATATTTTCGTTTTCCCCAACATAATGCATATTTGGCAGAATTGCTTAACTATAAAAATCACCATCATCATAAACTTTCTGCTTCTATGTTCACCAGTTGTACTAAGAGTTGGAGACACATTAGTCCAGTTTGCTTTCAATTATTCTGACTTCTCATTAGAGAAAGGATTGATAACTACAGTTTGCTAATAGCATATAAAGCTTCTTGTAATCTAGATTTAATGTAGGCTAATTCCCAGCACAATGTGAGCTACTGTACAGTCCATGGAATAAGACAACCTAGTTTTCTCACAGTTAGTTACATAGAGGCTACGCCATGAGTCACTTGCCATTTGCCATTCCTTTAGTGTGTAAATCTCAATTCACTCTCATTCAACGGTTTTAAAAATCAAAATCTTCCGTTTATAGACTCCAGCATTCAAATTAGAAGAGGAAAAGTTGAATAAATATTTAGTTCAAATATTTTAAAACAATTAATGGAACAAGCATAACTTGAGTTTCATGTCTGTTTTTTACTTATATCAGGTTTTCCTGTAAGTATAATCATTTAAATCATGTGAATATATTCCACGACATTGCATCTAAGACAATCTTCCAAAGGATGTTCCAAAAAACACTTGTTCCATAACATGTTTTTTAAGTACTTTTAAAAAGCTAGAGGCACCCAATGTTGCTCACTCTTCATCCCACCTCATCTCTCTGAATATACATAATTGTTTATCATAGATCTAAAAATCCAGAAAGAGATTTCTAGAATATGGTGATAATATAGTTAATGACACTCAGATGGCTGTATAGTAGCGGGGATTACATTTTACGGAAAATACATAAGAACTGAATAGGCAAAACTAATAATAATAAAATAATAATTGTCATATTAGAGCTAGCACACATAAAATTTACTACATAGTATAAAATGTTGTTCTAAAATATATAGTAACTAATTTAACTCTTAAGACAACTCTATGAAGGTAAGCACTTTCATTATTCCCATTAAAAATAAGGGTAAACCAAAGCCTTAGGTCAAGCACATTATGCAAAGTTGGAGACAGTGTATCTATAAGTAAATTAAAACTCAGCTGTTCTATTCCAGATCTTCTGCTCTTAACAACTACAATCACTCAAAATTTTTTTTCTGAAATTTAAGTTTTAATTGCCAGGAGTTGATATATCTAATAAAAGTAATTAATTTTCAAACTCCTTAGTGAATCCGTCGTATGCATCTTTTACATACAGTCAGTGCATTATTTCCCCGTTTTTGAAAATCTATTTCAAAGCAAAAGGCAAAGTCCAAATGTTACATGGGGATATTTGTGGATCTCTCTTAGAGTGGAGAAACTTTTTTTTTTTTTTTCTGTCAAGATGAAGCTGAAATGGAAAGACAGGAAGAAGGAAGTTTGATTTGCTTTTTTGTTTGTTTGTTTATCTCAGGAGCTCTCTGACAATCTGATGAGCTGCTGTTTAATGCAGTGAGACTCTGCAGACCGTGTCAAGACAGCTTGCAGACAACTCATTTTTTATTTAGGAAATGTGTGCTTAGAAGCTTCAGTGTCTACGGTTTCCTTTGAATCAAATTTTGTAGCGTACTTGCTTTGGTTTCATTTCATTTGGAATTTGGCAGAAGAGGAGTTGTGAATGAAAACCCTCTTGTTTATGTACTTTTTTCTGCACACAGAAGAGACAGAACATGAATTAATTATGACTCCATGGGAAATCAATACTTTGGTGACTGAAATCTTGATATGCCTTAATATATTTTGTTACGATACTATATATTTTGATTGTATTTCCCTGCTTTTCTCCATTTACAGAGCAATTATATATAATTTATATTTGCATAGTTTAATGTTTTTACAGGTGATGATTTAAGTTTATCTTATGCCAATGGTATTTTTTTAATGTTAGCACTGAAGATACATAGTTTACCTACCCAGTGAGTTTCGTATTCTTAAGATTAGTTTTTTCTTTGATTTTTCTCACTATAAATTTGTAGTATTCATTAAGTGAATAATCATGAATTACCAATATTAATTATCTATTCAGTGTCTACTAATTAAATGCATATTGATGTCCACATTAATGCAAATCTATATGGATTTTATTTAGGTATAAATGCTCTGAAGATACTAGTAAGTCTCTTGTTTCTTCACAAGACCCTCAAATCTGCTTCTGAAGTGAGTGAATTCTGAACTATAAATCTTTTTTCAGAAATATAACAATGGCTAAGAAAGAGTCCCTGGGGAAATCTGGTATTATTGATCACAGCTTGTCATGATCATTCAATTATGTGGGTGAAATCTTACTTGTCAGAGGATATTTTCTTATTGTAGTTGATGTGATTCTCTCACTGCAGGTTCTCAAGTTTTGAATGCCTGATGTGAATGCTTTGATTTCTTTTCAAAAACAGGAAGAATCTTTTGCTCTGCGCTATGCAGTGATAAACGGAAAATGCAATGATTTTAGGAAATGAGTAATTAAGCTCTTTTAGTACTTGACAATGTAGCTATAATAACTGACCATAATATTTATTCTATCACGAATTTAGGAATGTTCATTATTCTTTTTTCTTGAATACACAGAAAGTGACCTATTGTGACAGAGCAAGTATAAAAATATGTTTCACACTTTATTCACCTTTGATCTGGAATGATAATTAAATCACATTATCCCCAATTCACATCACATTACTGACAACATCTATATAAATTCTGCATTTTTATAATATACTCTTGAAATAAAACTTTATCAGCATCTTCACTTTTAGCAATAATAGATGAAAAACCTCCCTAAGATTTAGAACAAGAATGTTCCACCCCACCAACATTAGAAAAGTAAAAATCAAGATGGGAAATAAGGCACTTGATACTCTAAGAATTCATATAGGGGTTACCTGGCCTAGTGAAGAGTAATTTTGAAATATGACAAATAATTTTTTTTAATTTAATAGCTATGGTTGTATTCAGTTATTTTATAATAGGAAAAAAACAGCAGGAGTAATTCATTAAATAAGTATACTATACTTATGTATTACAGCATTACTAGCATATTTTTTAGGAATATGAAGAAATTCTAACGATACAAAGGCAAATTTAAAAAGTAAAATATTAAACACAGTAAGCAATGTACCTCTTTCTTAGTGGTAGCAAGAGCTAGCTGCAACATTTGTCCTTTATCTTGGATATGGTATTTTGACATGCCCTAAACTACTGGACCTCTAGACATTTCACCAAGGTTGCAGACCCCTGAATTTTTATGAGGATTATTTCCCACTGTCTGTTTCATATTTGTCTTACTGAGTTGAGTAGGGTAGTTGCTACTTACTGCCTACTAGGTCCAAACAGAAAACCATCAATGTAGAGGACCAGAATAATGTACAGTTGAATAAAGAGGCAAAGTCCCTGTGGACTGGATTATGACGGAGGGCTAAATAATTGGTATGGTCGTGCCATAGAACAGTGAAAGTGTCTACTGTCTTTGACAGCCAAAAGTAAACTTCTACTGTGCTTTACTAACAAGTAGAGAGAAAGTAACATTCAACTTTCAACTGTTGATGTAACAGATCAACAGTTACATACAAAGCATCAAGGGATATATGGATTTGTTCTATCAATGAAATGACTTCTGGAATAGCAGCTGCAACTGGAGTTACCACTTGATTAAGTTTACGAAAATCCAGTTATTCTCCAAGAGCCTTCTGTCTTCTTACTTCAGTGAGATAGACTAGCTGAATGAAATGTAGTGAGAATCAACATTCTTTCATCTTTCAAGCCCTCAATGCTGGCACTACCTGCAAGAATTCAACGTTGCATTTGGTTTATTATTTTAGTGTACAGAGATAGTGTTAGTAGTTTCCACTTGGCCTTTTCCTATCTTAATAGCCCTCACCCTGCAGGGCAAGGAACCAATGTGGGGATTATGCCATTTGCTGAGTATGTCTTCAGACAATGTCAAAGACCTCTTTAGATAAGAACATCCTGCTCTGATACCAGTTATGGTAACCTTATCCCTCTCCATCATTTCTGGCCAATAAATGCCACTATCTTGTCCTTAATTAACTGGGATACCATCATCTCCATTTAATTCAGAGAGCCTGGTTCAAAGACAGCAGTTCCCACTGTCAATCCTCACCTACAGAGAACACCACTACAGAAATCCTGAAGGATGTCACCTATGTATTTCTCCAAGACTAGCAGAATGGAGATCTACATGACCTTCCCAAAGGGTATAGTTAAAGATTTGTGACAGGTGTTACATAAATCCACTGTAGCATTCTGATTTCTCTGAATATCAATAGATACTCTACATTATTCCAAGGAAATTCTAATATTTTAAGTTTAATTCAGTATAGTCCAATTTTGGGTCCAGACAGCAGACAGTCAAAAAAAAAAAAAACCCAAAAAACTCTTAAAGCCACTCCCAGACATTCAAGCTAACACACTGAATTCAGAATCTTTTAGAGCATCCATATCAACTTATTATTCCAAATATAATAGTATGTTCCTTCCATTTTCACACTCCCTTGGGATCCAATCTCACACATATTCTTCAGGCTTCTGTTGATGTGAGTTAGAAAAATCTTGCAAGTCCTTTTGTGTTTATGGCACCTCCTCATTGTTCACACTTTATGTGTGTCTGACCCCAAGGAGCCTCCCAGAACTTGGGTCTGGTCACAGGTCTAGAAGCAATGAGAAGTCGTGGGGTTAGATCCTTAAAAGGATCAATGATCTCCTACTAGGCAACTGTAATAGGGAAGACTATTGTAGTTGTTCAAGGAGAGAGGGATCAAACTCTTCAGACCAGGGAGGAGGGGATACTTCCAGTGGAGAAGAAAGCTAAACAGACTTCATGGGTTCAAGGTAACCCACTTCACTGGAATCTGCCACAAATGCCCAACTTAATTTTTGGTGTTTCACTCCTTCCTAATCCCCTAAATACAACAAAAGAGAATCTATGAAATCATAAATTAAATATGTATTGTAATTCAACCACATAAACACTTCGAGTTTAAATTTGCTTTTCAGAAATACCATCCCTGCACTACAAGAGATAAAGAATTTTTCCAGGGACATCAAAGAAAATTTTTGGTCCTGTATCCTTGACCCAGAAACGTAAAGCCCTGAGGTCACCATTTTTCACAACTTCTCCGGTAGCAGAAATCAACTAACCCCATTATACTTCTTATCTACATCAAAATGTTCTATTGCAACAACTACTTGGTCACAAAGACAAAACTTCTGTAAGAACTAGGTTACAGGTGTCCATAGGTGATAATTTACGTAATGGCTTTGTTGTCATATGCTATGGAACACCAGTGATTTCTTTACCATTGGTGAAGGGTTCTTAAGTGCCTTTAATCTGAATACATCAGAGAAGCAATCTGATTCTCAATCTTAGATTCTATAGCCATAAAACCATTTCTGATAGCAATAACTATCAATTGTGGTTTAATCAAGACACAGGTCCACAAGGAACATTATGGAATTAGAAAATTATTATAAGATTTACACTTCACATAATTGTAGGAGGAGCTGGAGAAGTAAAAGTGTCATAAGACGAGTTGAAGAATCAAAGAACGTTCACTAACTAGTCCTTACACAGTTGAATGAGCTGGACATGGATGGATATATGGAAGCCTGAAATAGCTGGTTCCTGGAAAAGTATAAAAAAGAGGAGACAGTACAAGCCTATCAAAGGAGTTTAACTTTCCATGGCCACCTTTGTGAGTTCATAATTAAGCATATTGTGGTAAGCCTGTGGGACAGGAGGGTGGACAGTTGGGGAGATTCTAGACATGGAGTGGACAAGAGTAAGAACAAAATGGATCTGTCCACACAACTACATCAATCTCTCATAATTTCTAACCCACAATGACCTCTCGAACATAGCTGCAGCTTCACTTCTGCCTCGAATATCATGCAACTCCACTTTTAGTCAACTCTTAACCTGGTAGAATACAAGGAAGGAGATTCTAGGAAATATAGCATCTAACACAACCATGTTAACAACAGAACAATCCCACATACTGAGCTAAGGAGCTTACTAGGAGACAGATACTGTGCTAAATCCTTAATGTGTATTATTCATTTACTTATCAGAACAACCTTGTGAAATTAATGGTATATTTATTTTTATTTTTTACTTGAAAAATATCAAGAAAACAAAAAATAATAAAATTACCCATAAACCCACTACTTATAAATACAAACATAGAAAAGGAAAAGATGTCCCTTCCCTGTCTCCAATCCCATCTTCCACCTGTGCACTTCTATTCTCAAAGTACTATTGACATTTTGTTGTAACTTTTTGTTGTTTATCCACTCCTCTTCTCTGTACTTGTGGAAGAATAAGGATATCTGGAGCAATTTTGATGGGTTGGTAATCAGAGACCTTTCCCACACTTTCTAGGAACCACACAGACCTCCCAGATTGCTTTGTACTTTTCAGTGACAGAATGAGGAAGACATGGAATATGACTGTGTTATAAATCTCAAAGTGGCATGGGGTTTTGGAACCTAATATAGTTTAAAGAAATAAAGAAATGTGCTCTTTCTTTCACACTTGAGTTTATAAACTAGTATTTATCCTGGTTACTTTAGCTAGGATTCTGGCACTAATTCATTCTTAACTTTCTTCCCTGCTGAACCACATATATGGTAAGAATTACTCTAGTCTCTAAATCTATATTAAGCAGGTGCTTCATCAGATTCTGGACCTTAGCTAACACTTCAAGCTTAGCTCCCCTGGTCTTACACATCTGCTATTTTTAAAAGACCAGGAAAGAAAAATCCAAGTAAAGCATTTGTTATATTGCCATGGTTAGTCAATTATATTGCTGTTTTACAATTCTGCCTTCCTTCCCTGTCCTTTTCATAACTTCTGTGTGGGCAGAGTATATTTTCCATCCCATTTAGGTGTGCCATATGTCCTGCTCTGACCAGGAGAATCTGAGTATAGGGGATACTGTACAGCTCTGAGGAGAGAGATGATCTTGGCCTGGAGCCTGAAGCAAAGCTGCTCTGGCTGACTTTCTGAGCCCTAAGTAGGAAATAAATCTTTGTATTGAAAATTATAAGAATTTGAAGTTAAGTTAAATGCAGTATTATAAGAGCAATAACTAGTCTTTCTAACAGTAGGTGTGGAAGGATAGAGGGTCCTCTCTCTAATAGGTGGGCAGCAAACCCAATACCAAGTATATGTTAATGATAACATGTTAATGACAACATTTAGGAAAAAATTCCAATAAAAGAGTAAAAATAAAGATTTCTCAAATAAAGCACTATTTGCCAGGTTTACTTTAATTCTTGGCTGAATGCAATAGTAACTGATAAGCTAACCATGAAAGTATATGGTTTATGGCCAAAATTACACTAAAAGGGAAATTATAGAAGAAAATAGTTTCATTATTAAATGAAAGAGAATGAAAGTATGTACCAAAATGCTCAATTCAAAAATTTAGAAAGAGGATCATTAAAAAAAAAGCCTAAGAAATAACAATAACAATAATAAAGATAAAAGCAAATATTAATAAATTTTAAAACAGCAACAAAATAAAGAGCAAATCTAAGAACTAGATATTTTTCTGTTAAATAAAGCATGAAAGTCAAGTTTCTAACAATCCCAATCAAGATAAAGAGAAAATACAAAAGTATAAATTAAGAATAAAAAAAATTTAATATTCCTTAATTTCTCATTATCAATTTTATAAGATACATTTTGACATGTGATAAAATTGAGGTAAAGATCTTCCTTGACTTCCTATGTAGTTACATCCTGATAAATTCATCCAAAATTGAAAATATCATAAGTCAAAAATGCATTTAATATATTAACCTACCAAACATCATAGCTTAACCAAGCCTACATTAAATGTGCTCACAAACTTATCTTAGCCTATAGTTGGGCAAAATCATCTAACACAAAGCTATTTTATAATGAAGTGCTAAATAGCTCATGGAATTTATTGAATACTGTCCTGAAAGTGAAAAACAGAATGGCTGAATGGGTACAGAACAGTTGCAAATGTGTTGGTTGTTTACCCTCATGATCATGTTGCTGACTAAGAACTGGGGCTCATTGCTGCCGCCCAGCATCACAAGAGTATCAAGAGAGTCTCTACACATACTGCCACAGCTCAGGAAAATATCAAAATTCAAGTATGGTTTCTGCTGAACCGCTTTCCCATCATAGTAAAGTCAAAAAAATCTTAAGTTGAACCATCGTAAGTTCTCCTATATTAAAGCCTGGTATCAAAGCAATAAGAAACAAGCATCTTAGCAAAGTTCTAAAATTATTTTCTTAACATGAAATCAGCCTACAATGTCATAATTAAAATAAAGCACAAGAGAAATGCCTATTAAAATCAGAAAGTGAAAATTTAGTCAGTATAATCACTATGACAGTATTCTGAAATCCTTGCCCAATGAATAATGTCAAGAAGAAATAAAAAGCCAATTAAATTGTTTATTGATAATAATCTTCCCAGTAAATGCATTCTAGAAAAAAATTATAAAATTGATAGAAAAGTTAATAAAGAGGTATACACTAAATGTGCAAACAAAAATCATTAGTACTATATAACCCAGGAAGAATAAATTAGAAATTTTAATTAGAAAAATATATATCTAATTCACAACTGCTAACAAAATGTATAAAATACATTTAAAAAACTTAAGAAAAAATATGCTGAACATAAATTTTAAAAATCTATAAAATTCCACTGAGAATCTTAAAATAAGACTGGAATAACTGGAAAACCATACTAAGCATTCAGCTCAGAGGAAAAGATGTTGAGTGTCTTCTCTAATTACTATGTAGGTTTAATGCTATTTAAATCATATCCCAGTGATTGTTTTTAGAAATTGACAGAATGGTTCCAAAGTTTATCAAGAAGAGCAAATTTCTTGGATTAAAAGGTCCAAGAAAACTTTTAAAAAGAAAAGTAATGAGGGAGATTTGCTATAAGCAATACTAAAACTAAAACAATGAAAGCTGTAAGTAGATTATTATCTAAGAATTGACAAATGGATAAATGTAATGAAATAAATTGCCCAGAAGCATACTTGCACAATGATGTTAGACAACAGTGAAAGTAGCATCATAAATCTATCTAGGGAGGGAGGACAGAGAGAGAGGAAAGTTTGTTCAGTAAACGTTTCTGGGATAACTGATTGCCTCCTTGGCGGGGGTAATATCATATACTCACTTAACATCATAAAAAAATTTTATTCTAAATTATGACAGAATAAATTGAAAATAAAATCATAAAAAGATAAAATATTTGATAAAGATTTGTCAGATCCCAAAGTAGAGAAATATCTTTTTTAGTTAATGCTCTTAATCTTTCTTAATTTTGAAAATCTATAAACATAAAAAGCAGTGATAATATCATGATGAATTCCTCTTTCCATTATAGAGCTTCAACAATTACATTTTGCAAACTTCTGTGACACTGATGAACCAAGTTACACAGGAAAAGTTTTACATATTTGACTATATAAATTTATGTTTAAAAAAAGAAAATCCAAATGATATATTTTCCAGAAGGTTTTTAAAAGGCTGATGGAGAAGACTTTCTGTGATAATTAGCTAGATAAAAATATTTATTATAGTCTACATGAAACTCATCAACAAAAATAAAAATACAGCATCTTCATAAATTAGAAAAACAGCTATCAATTTGAAAAACAAATCAAGAAAAATATTTGCCAAACACTATGCACTTTGGAGCAAATGGCAGAGGATATAACCTTCCACACTTTTGGGGGGAGAATATTCAAGAAGTGAATGCTGCAGCTTTGTATGCACCCAGCATCAGTTCCTTAGACTGCTAAGAGTTGCAGGCATGGGCCAGCCACAGGAGGACTAAACAAGATCCCTGTGGGGACACAGCTCCATACTACAGAACAGCAGAGTGCCATTCTGGAAGTCAGCGCACTTGGAAAGAGAAACCAGAAACAAAAATTATGAGAAGGAAAAGACAAAATTATTATTGTTTGCAGTAGATATGACTATATACTTACAAAACACAAAAGAACAAAGTGAAAAAAAAGCTATTAGAAATAATGCAAAAAGGTGAATCAGAAGGCATTATAAAATCACAATATAAAAAGCAACAGCTTTTCAATATACAAACCTGAGTGAGAAAAGTTGAGTAAATTGATCTTATTTTCAACAGAAATAACAAAACAAAATATTAGGAAAAAACTTAACAAGAATTGTGTAGGGCTTATACAAAGAAAATGTTAAAATCCTAGTGAGACGTGTTAAGAGCCTTGAATAAATGGAAACACATAATTCATCTGTGGAAACCAAAATTTCACATTGTCAAGATGTTAATTCTCTCTAAATTAATTTATTGAATCAATATGACCTGAAACGAAATAATTTGAAAGTAAAATTTTAACTTTGAGCTGTTAAAATAAACATTCAGAACTAGCCAAGAAAATGAAGAAAACTAATGGAAAAGTCGTAAAGAATATTAAAATATAATAGAGTTACATAAGTTAGAGTAGCTTGGTGTGAGTGGAGTTGTATACCCGTGGCTCTCAAATAAAGCAGAAGAATCACCCAGGATGCATGTTAACTCTGAAATTTCCCTGTGGATCAAACGTTAAAAATTCTGATTTTCTAGGTCAAGGCTAGAGCGTGAAAATATGCATTTTTTATAACAAGATTCCCAGGTGATTTTAACCCAAGTAAAGTACAATTATCCTTCCCTTAACTAATGTACCAGTTTAACTAAGGAGCTCTACTTTCACAGTGAGACGTAACATTTGATGCCTTCTGCATACTGAAACTAAAGCCAACAGACCACACTCTGTTGCATTCACACAAATCTGTTCCCACGGTTGACTCCATTGTGTTCTTTCTCAGAACCAAAACTAAACACTAATAACTGTTTATGCCTATTAACATCAAATAATTATCGAATTTAATTAAATATTATGTAAATCCATAAAACATGAATTCAAAAAGAAGACTGTTTTCATGAAAACTAAGTTAAATATTTTAGAAAAATAGAATAAAAGTAAATTGCTGAAAAAAAATCTTTTAAACTAGTGTGGATGAGAAAACTGTAACAGATTAGGATATAAATCATAAAATGCTAGAATGATTCTCAGTTTACTCATAAAGGTCTTTCTTTAATATCTTGCCCCACTTTTAAGAAAGATAAAATCATCATTAATATGAAATTGATGACATAAAAAAATTAACAGTAGAATCATAATCAAAGAAAATGCCTGAGATCTAATTTAAGAGACTGGCAGATAAATATGCATTCGTATGATTTAAATTACAATATTTAGGAAATTATATATTTTTAATGATTCTCTGTTTTAATTATTATTAAACAAAGAAAATATTATTATTAACAAAGAAAATACTAATTCCAATCATGTTGATAATGTCGGCTAAAGGGACATCTTCTCCAATAAAAAAACAACAATTTGAGAAACACTATAATAGACAGACTAATGAAACAGGACAGAGGCTTCAGATATGGATTAGTTAAATAGGAAATTTGGAAAATATGTATTCTAAATAGATGGGAAAAAGATAAATCAATTAAGGATGTTGAGAAAATCGACCAGTCATTTGGAAAAATATTATACAAATGGGTCTTTCTCATATTCTTACCAAAATAAATTTACAAGAAAAACATATAATTGAGGTCAGAAACATTTTTAAAAGCACTAAATTTTAATTTAATTTAAATTACATTTGCAACAAGGAAGATCTTTTAAGCATGACATTACATATAAGCCATAAAGGCATTAAAAACAAGACAACAGGCCCAAAATGGAGTTACTTATGCTAAGCCTCATGTCACCAAAGACTTAACAGTTTTGGCTCTCTCAGAAATGGAATCTGAAACCAGTCAGTCAGGAGCCACCTGATCAGCACTAATAAGCTAGTGTGCCTAATAGACCCTGCAGTCCCCTAAAGGAAAGAAACTTTGTTAGAACTAACGTACTTTTTCACCTCGTTTATTTTTCTTGTCCACTCTCCCTTCTGCCTATGAAAGTCTCTTATTCTGAACAGCTTCCCCAGAGCTCCGTTCTACCTGCTAGATTGAATGCTGCCCGATTTGAATTGATTTTTTGCTCAAACTCTTAAAATGTTTAATATGCCTCAGTTTATCTTATAACAGTTCTGTTAGTAACAGTAAGAGGCGGGAACCGAAGGAGACCCCCCGGGTCCAGACGCCATGATTAACCAGACAGGGTACCTGCTGAGCCCCTGGGCTCGCTGCCTTCGCGCTGCGTTTGCGCCGCCTCAGGAAGAGCCGGGTCCGTTCCTCTAGGAGCCTCCAGGGCTTCTGTCTTAGGAGCTTTCAGGCTTTACTTGAACATTTCTTTTCTAGACTCGTCTGGAAATGGCCAGAGTTGGAGTGGGTCCGACTGAAAAACTGGACCGGGTCTGACTTAGAAACGGGACCGGGTCCACGTTCCGACCACGATCGAGTTAGAACCAAGACTGGTTCCGGGTCAGACTGCGTCCAGCTTAAGCTCGACCGGGGCCCAGCGTGAAGCCTCAGGTAAACAAAACTTTGTTTTAAGGCCGAACAAGCAGGATAATCTTATCCAAGATAATGTTTAAGTACAGCGGCCACAGCAGAGAACTTTTAACCTGGACAAGCTTTTCCATTTACGAGGCGCCCTACAGAACATGGGGTCTCTGCCAAGCACGCACAGTAAAGGGTCGAGGGAAAATTATTTTTCCTCCTCTTCAGTTTCTCGCGACCAGGATGAGACCCGCTGGGACACCCCACCTGCTCCGGAGCCTGCAGAATCCTGAGCAAACTGGCCGAAGCCGGCGAAGGGTAAGAATTCTCATTAAAGTCAGCTCTCCTAGGTTTCTATATGTGGTGCCTGGTCAGGAGAGGAAGGGAAAATTTCACGTCGTCCTCTCCTTTCAGATTAGAATGGAAAAAAAAACATTCGCAAGATTTAAATCTTTAAATTGTGACTCGTAAATTCGCTTTCGGGTGCTCGCTGGTTGTCGCCAGTTTCTCTCCCAGGAACAGCTATCGACTTCTTGTCTTGTGTCCGGAGATGTGACGCACCTTTCTGCCTGACGAAGGCACGCGGGTTCTTGTGTGTTCACGCAGCTCAATTGTAGGGTTAGGGGCCCCCAAAATATGGCCGGACAGAAATGTGGTTGCACTCCACTGGTGGCCAGGGTCGTACTGACTCCCGCCATTTCTGGTATCCTGGAATGGTGCATGCAAGTAGAGGACTGTGTAGTGCCAATTCATTCATGATCCCAGAATCAAAGGAAGAGCACTTCTTTCTTTAATTGACCTTGTATCCAGTAGTCTCTTGGAGTTAAGGATTCTCCATTGATGTTCTTTTTTTTGAACTTAGACAACAATATATGTTCCATATATTTATTAATGTTTACAAAAAAACACCACGACTGACAAGATTGACCTCAAAAAGCTGAGTTTTAGATTCACCTACAGATAATTGAAAGATTATAACAGGGAGCAAAAATCAGTTGCTCTTTGGAAAAGATAACTTGATGAGAAGGATGTCTAATGATTCTGGGGTGTCCACTGCATAATTGAACAGCTTAAGTAAACGTTGTGCATCCTTAGCTAGTATGAATTCAGTAACGAGGACTTTATATTGATTAAAAATTACCCTCAGCAGTGTTTTGAGACTGTTTAATTATTTAAGAATAATTGAAAATTATTGCATTTAAAATTTTTATTTTATATTTTCTTCTTTTATTTAATATTTGAAATAACATGAGAAATTAACTGAAACATTTTTAGTGACATATAACTCAGAAATACGAATACTTGACAGATTAGAAATAAATATGTAGAAGAACTATAACTTGGATTTATTCATGTAAAACTATATATTATAAATGTAAATTATATCTTTTACTTAATGTTATCGTGGCTAATGGCCAAATCTGCATGTAGGCTTACATGGTGGCTTTTAGGAAATTTCAAAATATGGTAGATAATAAGTTGACCAGTGTCTGCTATTTAAAGAAAATTGTTTGCATTTTTTAAACAATGAGCAGCAGGCTGTGGCATCTTGGAATTTCCTGGTTGGTGAGGCTCTGGGGATGAAAACAGGCATATTTCATTTGTACCCCTCAAAAAGGGCAGTAGTTCTAGAACTTTACATCACTTACTAGGCAGGGACTAGAAAGTTATTTGATGAAAGTTGACAGGACTGTTTAATGAGTTGGGGCCCAGGGTGCATCCCAAAATCATTAAAAGAATGTCCAAAATCTCTGTGAAATGTGATTTTTTTGGACAGAAAATGATGCAAGTCAATTGAAAAGAACCAGAAATTTCAGTGAAACTGGGAGTTCTGAGAACTGTGTTTCTATCTTCCATGAAATAAGCCATTTTCTAAGGTTTCAATAGATTTTCCCTTTCCTAAAGTCTCAGACAAAGGATGAATGGGGTAACATTACTGAAAGCCTCTTTGGGGATTTTTCTAACAGTAATACACTCTGAGCAGGAGCTCTGCATCCTTATTATATAAAGTTTCCTACAGCATAGCTTTGCACCTGCACTGTAGTATAGTTTTATGTTTCCGGATAACCGATGGGAACCTGGTTTCTTTCCATGATATGAGTGCCTTAGTGTCTTAATATATATATATATATATGTGTCTCATATATATATGAGAAGTACTTGGGGAAAATATAGTACAATATTTAGCAAAAATGAATCCTTCTTCATACTAAAACAGAATATATATTTCTCTTTGCATTTTTTACCAATATAATAAGTATTTATTCAGGGAAAAATGGCTACCTCTCATCACATACACATACATATGCACAAATGCTATTTCTTCCCTACACACAAACACACACACACACATTTTCAGGACTTATCATCTGCCAAACATGATATTCTGTACCTTGGAGGTGCAGAACTGACAAGGGATAGTATACTGCTGCACCAGAAAGTCGTAAGCATGGCCAAATCACAAAGTTTAAGTGCTGTGACAGAAGAGTATTTTCTCAACACACGGTGACAGTTGTCATGTAGGTGTGTCTCCTGCCCTACCCCCTCATTTCATGGAGGAATGAAGTTGCAACTATAAGTAAAGACTAAAAAAGTTCTTTTCTAAAAGAGAAAAAAATCTGAACAATATTGGAGCCCAAACCTCACAGCTTAAACACACTGAGGGAAACATAATTTTAGGGATTTAGAGAAAGAAAGGTCTTCTCTTCCCTCCTGCTCAAAGTATAAAAGGATGTTCAGGCTTCAGAAGTTCCACAGAAATCAGCTCTGCTGGGGCCCCATAGGGGAGAGAGTAGGGTTTGTTGTAGGCACACAGTTCAGTATGCAATAACAGTATCTGGGAGAAGTGATAATAACAGACAACATGATGAGGCTGCCAGAGCTCAGGAAAGGAAGCAAGCTGTGGATACGATGTAATACACTACAGGACTTAAGTCTAAGTAGACATGAGAATCTGCCTTGAGTGCAGGTGGGGTGGGGAAAAAACAACAATATATGGCTTGAAATATATACAGTGTGATGCTATGTTGAAAGTAAAACTGTGGGTATATGTAACACATAAATAGAGACGTGCAGACAAAATCCATGTGCAGAAAAATATGGTAAATGTTAAGAGTGGTTAGCACTGGGTGATTGGATATCTGCAGTTTTAATATTCTTTCTGTAATTTTCTGTTTTCCAATTTTCCTATGACTGAGAAGTATGCTTTATAATAGTGCTTTCTAATATGAAAAGTTAACAATGATAAGATGATTTTCATCTTTACTCTTATTTGGTAGATAAAAATCATGAAAAGGAATTGGTGCATTATCAAAATCCTTTGGATAGACATCCAGGAATAATAGCTTTAGAAATTCCAAAGTTACTGAATTTTCCTATTTGAATTAGCACTTTAATGTATAAGGTTCATTGTTATGTGTAGCATTGTCTTAAAGTTATAGAATAACAGTCCATAAAAATTTTTTTTATTGTTGTTGGAGTGCATACTTATCTACCAATTGAAGTTATTATTTTTTTAAAAGAAAAAAATTGCTTATTCTTTCAAGAATAAAATTGTAAGTTTCCTTTTAAATCATATTATTGCATAAGATTATATAAATAACTACTTCTCTAGCTGAATTTTATCTTTTATTTACCATCCAGATGCAATGGAGAAAAAAATTTAAAAAATAACAATTCTAGGCTATAGAAAAATATTGCTAACATAACATTTATTCTCCATTTAAATAGCAATGCAGGCACACTGCAGAGGAAATATTTCCATATGGCATCCATAAACACCCTGGTTAGGGATCCCTTAAGAGTTTCTGTGCTGTAATATGTTTGAAGACTGGGGGAATATTTCTGTAGCATTTTCCACATTTTTACCTTTTTTCCTATTTTATTTTTCATATTTACTTTACATCATAAATCTCTATTACAACTTTTTTGTGTATACACTACTCTTAACTGCTATTATAATTGCTGAATATCTTTGATCAGTGTGTACCATTTCCCTTTGAAGCCAGAAAACTGATTTTTAAGGAGAACCAAAGATGCAGGCATAATATATGCGTGTATATGTGTACGTACCCACACATGTACATATGCACACATCTATACAGACACAAACATACATACATACATACAGGACGCCATGGGATTTATGCTTGAGAAATAAGGAGATTATGGCAGGCCGAGTACTGGGCAGGAAGAGATATGACTGAGACTTGAAAGGGGTTTTCCCAGGAAGACCTGATGTCAAATTCAGGAAAACAAGTTAAGGTTGGTTTATTCCCCATCTCCCTTCCATTTTGTTTTTTGATATATCTCTGTTCATATGATATTTCCTATTGTGTTTCTCAGAAGCTTAATCCCTGGAAATAGTTCTAGTAAGAAAAAAATATCATGGTCAAGAAATACGGGGAAAATCTTCACAGTAATATTGCTTACCGGAAAAATCACAGGGTACATTAGACTATTGCAGGCTCTAGAGAGTCCTGTGATAAATTAATTTGCCCAATTTTTCCCAAATCTATACTGCAATGAAAATATTTCTGAAATAATATTAAACAGCACCCATAGAAACACATTAACCAATTCCTGCCATTCATTATCACACTTACTTTTTAAACATTAAATTCATAAATGTTCTAATTTTTAATATTATATTTTGAGTTTTCTTCCTCTTCCTTTTTTATTCTTTTCATCTTCCCCTATTTCTTAATTCTCCACTTACTCTCACACCCTTACCTGTTTCATTTGTTTACTTAGTCACTAATGTTTATTTAAAACAACAATATTTTTTGTTATATTATGCCTTCCTCCCTTTGTTCCTAATTACCTTTTTCAAAACCCTGACCGTTTTCATGGACCCTTCCTTCTGTTTCAACTATTTTCCCCCAACTTCACCTTGCAAATTTCTACTTACTTCCTACCCCCACATGTACACTCATACACACAGGGTTAGTTATATTCACTGGATATACGTCAGTTCGGGGTGTTTTCATTATCGCAGCACCTTTGTGTAACTGGCCTTGTGTTTATCTCTCATACTACACCCTCAGAGGTAGAAACCATGTCTGTCCTTCTCACTGTTACATGCTCAGAATCTGCGGGAGTGCACAGAGTATTTGTACGTGTTTAATTGTTGATGAATGAATGAATGAATGGATCATGCTGCTAACACAACTGTATTCTGCAAAGACTCTGAAACATGTTTACACAAAGAGAATATTACTCTAGGTATTTCATTGTTTGAATGCAGCTGCTGTGGTAAAAGCTTATGTTGTTGAGTAGTTGGATATTTTTTATGATGGAATAGCAGTTTGTTTATGGATACCATTGATCCCAAGGAGACAGGTAACAGCACTTTGTAGTTTGAGTTTAACAAATTCTTTATAAATACTAATCTGAACCAAACAACTTTTGAAAAGTAACTTTGTACTGATCAACATACCTAGTCAGAACAGTGAAAATATTCAATTCTGTTTTTGTGGAAAAAAAGGAAATTTTTTGCTTGTTAATAAAGAATATCAAACCCCAAACAATCCCAGAGATAAATTAAAAGTCATCTACATTTGAATGAAAAAATGTATGGTTATTAACTATATTATATTTATAGTTTATTTAAAATAACATTAAACATAAGGACCAAAAAAGTCGATTTACTAGAAGTGGATTATATCTAATTGCAATACAGGACACTAGAAATTTAAACACAGAAGAGGATAAGATATTAAAAAAAAACTTCATGAAATGCATCACTTCATTCCAAGAAAATATTAAATATTTATTATGACCTGATAGGTTGATTCATCTGGGTTATCAATAATTAATTACTCTGAAAGCTTCAGATACTTTATAAAATCAGACTTGTAATAATTGTTTTACAAATTCTAAGTAGCATAGAATCTACAGACTTCATATTTCAATAGAAATGAATACAAGTTAAAAAAGATGAGTGCTTTAAAATGAATAAACTAAATCCCAAATGTTCATATTTTGAAATGATTGCTCTTATAAAAGAGATGAGTGTGATGACAGGAAGGTAAAAATAATACTGTCTCTAGGCATAGATAGAGAATATGTATGAGCAAAAATGCCAACAGAGCAAACTCACTGCCAGTTCCCCTTTTGAAAATATTAAATATGCATCCAACTCACAATTAGTCTGGATAGAGGAGGAATAAATGATTTACACAAGTGAGATTCACAGATTATTACTTCAACCATTTGTATTAATTCTATTCTCCAAATATAAAAGAAATGTTAGAATTAACCATGTTGAATTTCAACCCCTTTATATGTTTATCCTCCAACTGTAGTAACTAATTTTGAGGATTATAATAATAACAATGATTGATATTGGTTTCACACTTATTGGGTATATAATGACGCACACCAAGAACTTTATATATACAGTCTCATTTAATTTTCTTAATAAATTATTGATAGATTTTATTATAGCAAAACCCCACCATAGTGTAGTAAGTGATGTATAACAGTTTCAACTGTATAATATATGAAGTAATGTTACTGCAAGTGTAACTAAATGACTGGGTTGAGCCTGGACAAGATATTGGTGGGGTGAAGAGTGAGGTGAAAAATGCAGCCATCCTGGTCCCAACTGTAGCTGTGTATCACCTGGTGACAGTTGTCAACTCCGGCTTACGTATTTCCGTGTGTGACAATGATGATTTGGACTTCCAGGTCATAGGCAGTAGTTTCCAGAATCTTTCAAAGCCCATTTGGTCAGACAGATATGAAGTGACTGGGCTAAGAAAGTGCTAGGGACTTGGGAACTCGCTCTCGTTCTTCCCTCTTCCCCAAATGGGCTAGCGTGTCATTCACTTGTCTGGCCTTTTGCTCCCATTCAGATCTCATCATGGCTACTCTCCACACATAGTATGATTCCTAGAAGCTAGACATAAAAACTCAGTGCTAATTGCTTTATCTGAATTTGTATTATCATCAGGTATTACAATTTTATCAAACATGTTTTAAGGAAATAGGAAACTAAAAGAAGTTAAATAGCTTGCCCCAAATCATTCAATAAGTGAGTAAAAATTGAGAGTTAATCCTAGGACTCTTTCCTTTGCAAGTAACAGAAATTAATACCAGTTAATGGAACATAAAAGTAGGAGAACTAGTTTATTATAAAGATTCAGGTATGGTCTCCTGACACTGAAAGTCATAATACAATCAGGAATAAGCTGGAACAAGCTAATGCAGTACCATAAGGGACAAACACTTTGTTCTTTGCTTCATCTATATGTCTGCTTCATTCTGCTGTTATTATGAACCAGCTTTCTTTGATTCCATTCCTAGTGACAGAAATAGACATTATTAGTTTCCAAATATTATTTATTCCATTTAAGAGAACAGACAGAATAAAATTAAAACCTTAAGAGAGACACTTGGACAAATGCAGAGATTCGTGTGAGAAAGAATTTATTGAGTATTTCTTGGGTTCCAGATATTTTTCTAGGTGCTGGACACAAAAATAAATAAGGTATGATTCTTGTTCTTGAGGAAGCTACAGTTTAGAGGGAAATGAGTATGTATAATAAGCAAATAACATTTCTATAACACGGAAAGTGCTACAAATAAAGTGCTTCCTAAGTGTTTCCTTTCTTCCATTCTTTTCCCTACAATCAATACACCTCATAGTCGCCTCATAGCTACAGATCTAATCATGGAATTCCCCAGTTCAGACCTCCTATAAACGTCTCATGCACTCATTACCACAGTTTAAACTTTTTACAAGAAATATCCCTACTTATATTTTCAGTTTCATCTCCTGCCATTCTATTCCTTGCTCCTGCTATGAGCCAAGCTCATCCTTACAACGGAAGACCTTTGCCTTCACTAATCCCTCTGCAAGGAAGATGCCAATCTTAGGTCTTGGCTGATTTCATCCTGTAATTCATTTCATGTCAAATGTTACCTCCTCAGAGGGGCCTTCCATAACCAAGATATAAAAAAGCACCCCCTCTTTAATTACGCTTTATTACCATGCCCCGTTTTACTTTCTTATGGCACTTATCCCTAATGTGTGTACTTATATGATGTCGGTGACACCCACAGGAATCTTATCTGTTTTCTTCATCACTGTGTGCCTCACAGTGTAGAACAGCACATGGCATATAGCAGGCATCCCACACAATTCTTAGTGGAATGAGTTAATGAACTTACAGTATGTGGGATAGGCAAAGAAGAGGGGATCTTGGGCAAACACAGAAATCATGCAAGACTTCCTAGAAGAGAAATTGCCTTCAGTCTTTTGTTCTTCACACTCATAATTCTAGAGGCTTTCAGTACTTCTTTCCATGATATGGTTTCCAGACCTCACCAACTTCACAATCCAAATGGCTGTCTATTTGACAAATTCCAGTTGTAAGTCTCTTCAAATATGATTAAAAACTGAATACAATAATGCCAAGAGTCTTGTCTAGCACAGAGAATAATCAGATACATACTTCTTATGATGTATTCTTTGCATTTCAACTAGTCCAAACTAAGAACAGACTAATTCTTAAAAAGCATTTGCCAACAAAATATCATTGGCTCAAATTCAGGTTATAGTGAATTAAAACTCGCAGTCACCATACTGCTGCTACGGTTCGTTCTATAGAATGACAATTCATATTATACCAAAATACTGACGTTTACCTTCATCCCATTAAATTGCATCTTACTCATCTCAGCCTGTATGCTGAATTATTGAGATCATTTTTTCTTTTTTATTTTTTGAGATATAATTGACATAAATTATATTAGTTTTAATGGTACAACATTATGATTTTATATGTGTATATATTGCAAAATGATTACCATAATAAGTTTAATTAACATTCATCATCATACATGGTTACACATTTTTTTTCTTGTGATGAAAACTTTTAAGAACTACTCTGTTAGTAACTTTCAAATTTATAATAAAGTATTGCTAATTATAGTCACCATGCTGTACATTACATCTCCAGGATTTATTTATCTCATACTGAAAGTTTGACCACCTTCACCCATTTCTACTGAGATTATTTTAAATGTTACTTTTATCACCCATCATATTAGTTATCTCACCTAGCATTTCGTCAGTAACAAACTTTAGTAACATGGTTTCTCTGTCATCCTCCAAGTTATTGATTAAAATGTGGATGGTTAATCAATATTTCTCTACGTCTAAACATACTAAACCAGCTCCAAATTGATCTTTGATTTGACTGCTATATTTTTTTTTCTACAATGATAATGAAAGAGATTTTTGTCACGTTCCTGACGTATCACCAGGTTTGGTTTTTTAATAAAGTTTTTTCAAAGTGGAGGTTTTATAATTGATAGAAAGAAAAGAAAGCAAGCAAAGCTGAAGAAAATATCTTAACAAGAAAAATTGTAATAGATTTTGAACACTTGAAAATGCATTTCTTATAATATGGAACTATAAAAATTAAAATTTAATTTTATTTTGACCCAAATAAATATTGCTATTTATATTTTAAAATTAACATTTCAGTTTCATTAGGTCCCATTTGTTTATTTTTGCTTTTATTTCTATTGCCTGGGTAGACTGCCCTAGGAGAACATTGATGAGATTTATGTTGGATAATGTTTTGCCTGTGTTTTCTTCTAAGAGGTTCATAGTGTCTTGTCTTATGTTTAAGTCTTTAAGCCATTTTGAGTTTATTTTTCTGTATAGTCTGAGGGAGTATTCTAACTTCACTGATATACATGCAGCTGTCCGGTTATCCCAACACCATTTGCTGAAGAGGCTGTCTTTACTTTATTGTATGTTCTTGGCTCCTTTGACAAAGATTGATTGACCGAAAGTTTGTAGGTTTATTTCTGGTCTCTCTTTTCTGTTCCATTGATCCATATGTCTGTTTTGGTACCAATAACATGCTGTTTTGACTACTGTAGGTCTTTAGTATTATCTGAAGTCTGGGAGGGTTATGACTCCAGCTTCATTCTTTTTCTTCCGTATTGCTTTGGCAATTCTGGGTCTTTTGTGATTTCCATATAAATTTTAGGATTATTTGTTCTAGTTCTATAAAAAATGTCTTGGGTAATTTGATAGGGATTGCATTAAATCTGTAGATTGCTTTGGGTAGTATGGCCATTTTAACAATATTAATCCTTCCAATGCAGGAATATTGGATATCTTTCTATTACTTTCAGTCATCTTTAATATCCTTAGTCAATGTTTTATAGTTCTCTGCATGTAAGTCTTTCACTTCCTTGGTTAGATTTATTCCTAAGCATTTTATTTTTTGGATACAATTTTAAAAGGGATTGTTTCTTTACTTTCCTTTTCTGCTATTTTATTGTTAGTGTAAAGAAATGCAGCTGATTTGTGTATATTAATCTTGTATCCTACTACCTTACTGAATTATTTTATCAGCTGTAATGGTTTTTGTGTGGAGCTTTTAGGGTTTTCTATATATAGTATTATGTCATCCGCATATAATGGCAATTTTACCTCTTCTTTTTCAATTTGGATCCTTTTTATTTCTTTTTCTTGGCTAATTGCTATAGCTAGGACTTCCAATACTATATTGAATAGAAGTGGTGAGCTTTTGCACAGCAAAGGAAACCATAAGCAAAACAAAAAGACAGCCTACAGAATGGGAGAAAATATTTGTGAAGGATGAGACTGACAAGGGCTTAATTTCCAGAGTATATAAATACCTCATGCAACTTAATAATAAAAAGAACAAATAACCCAATCTAAAAATGGATGGAAGACCTAAACAAGCAATTCTCCAGTGAAAACATACAAATGGCCAATAGGCACATGAAAAAAATGCTCAGTATCACTAATTATCAGAGAAATGCAAATCAAAACTACAAGGAGGTATCCCCTTACACCAGTAAGAATGGCCATCATTCAAAAGTCCACAAACGATAAATGGTGGAGAATGTGTAGAGAAAAGGGGAATCCTCCAACACTGTTGGTAGGAGCGTAGTTTGGTGCAGCCATTACAGAAAACAGTATGGAGATTCCTCAAAAGACTAAAAACAGACTTACTCTATGATCCCGTAATCCCACTCCTGGGTATACATCCAGAGGGGACCTTAATTCAAAAAGATACATGCACCCCAATGTTCATAGAAGCACTATTTACAGTAGCCAAGACATGGAAACAACCTAAATGTCCATCAACAGATGACTGGATAAAGAAGTTGTGGTATATGTATACAGTGGAATACTACTCAGCGATAAAAAAGAATAAAATAATGCCATTCGTAGTATGGATGGACCTGGAGACTGTCATTCTAAGAGAAGTAAGCCAGAAAGAGAAAGAAAAATACTGTATGATATCACTTATATGTGGACTCTAAAAAAAAAAAAAGGAAAAGGGAAAAAGAGGACACTAATGAACTCATCTACAAAACAGAAACATACTCACAGACATAGTAAAGAATCTTATGGTTACTTGGGGAAAGGGGGTGGGAAAAGATACATTTGAGAATTTGAGATTTGCAGATGATAACCACTATATATAAAAATAGATTTACAAAACATGGAAGACAACATGGCTATAATATTTCGAAGCTCCTCCTATTGAGAAGTAGAATCTCTTTTCCCATCTCTCGATTCTCCATCTGCTTCTTGTGACTTATTTTGACCTATAGAATGTGGCAAAATTGACACTGTGCAAGTTCCTAAACTCCTGTCTTCATCCTCCTGGAATTCTACTTCTGTCATCATGTGAAGAAACCCAGCATGGAAGACCACATGAAGAGGACTGCCCCAGCTTCCTGTCTTTCCAGCCCTGCTATCTGAGCCTCAAAACTTGAGACCATCAATCCCAGCTGAACTTCCTCCTGAATGGACCCACATGAGTGAGCCCAGATGAGACTAGCAGAAGAGTCTGAGAAGTACTTTGTGGTGGTGATGGTTAGCCACTGAATTTGGGGGTGTTTGTATACAACAAAGGCTGACTTTAACACTACTCAAACAAGTCTCCACTCCCTGCACACTTGATAAAATTAGTTTGTCGATAGACATGTCCTGTCCACAAACTGTTCCTTCCCTCACTTCCTTTATAACTTGTTCAAATACCCTGTACTTAAGGAGGTGTTCTCTAACTACCATATTTTAAATTATAACCACAATCATCACCACCCTCTTATACTCTGTTTTTACTTCATGGAGATAGAAATTTCTATTTGTGTCATTCACTACTGTTTACTCAGTGCCTTCATTGTGCCTGCCACATAGTGGGCACTCAATAAATATGTGTTAAGTAAATCGATGACTAAATTGATAGGGTATGAGTAGTAAAATGTTAATTCTAAGAACAATCACCTTTGATGAAAGAGAGGTCATTCCTTTGGACGTATGAAGATGGAAATGCATTCCTAGCATCCCCTAAAGGATGAACAGGGAAGAAGATTTGCCGTATGAATATAATGTGAATGCTATTTACTGTTTTTTGTATTTTTAAATTAATCAATAGAGACAGTTATAAAAATAAATGTTATTAACCTCAACCACAAAAAAAAAACGCCCCACTAATAGATATTAGAAGAAGTGGGGAAGAAATAGAGCTGTAATAAACTTACTGTGCGTAATGGAAAAAGAAAAACAAAAGCATTGTCTAAAGCCAATGAAACAAGAATTGGATGCTTAATCTAGTATTAACTGATAAAGAATGACTTATGGGAAAAGTGAAAATAATGACTATCCTCCTGGAAGGCCAGCAGAGGCCAGCTTGGAGTAGAAGAGGCACATGCCTGAGTGCAGAGTACACTTCCATATTTTCCAGAGAGAAGTTAAGTAAAATAGTGTAAACATATTGTTTAGATTTTCAAATGCAGCCACCAGAAGAACCAAAACAGACTTTGGGATTTGGGCCTGGAATGAGGGGAGTGTACCTATTGTTTTTCTTATAAGCTTGATAATGAAATTCATTTTTTTTTACTGTATGCACAATTTCCTTATTTTAAAAAGAGTAATAAAATGAATAAATAAAAATTACGTATATTTAAACAAAACAATATGAAATGTTCATCCTGAGGAAAGTGAAAATCATTGAACTTCTCTAGACATTCTTTATAGACCATTAATAAATCTTCATAGTTAAAGTAAAATGAAAGAGAAACTTATCTATGAGCTACTAAAGTTATGTCATGTATAAGGACATTTTGGAAAATAAGAACAACAGTGTCACTCAACCTCTTGTTCATCTTCCTGATACTCACAGATGTCAGAAGACTAAAGCAATGCAAGGAATTCTGTATGAAAGTTTCCAGTGCTCTTGCCGACCTGTTTTACTAAGACCTCTCTGTAACTCTGATCTTACAGTTCCTGAAGTTATTTCAGTTTGATTTTCTACAAACAGAAATTCAATCTCTGTGAAGACTATGGAATTTGTAGGTCAGGCAGCAATCAGATCAATTTTTAGTTATAACTTAGAAGTACAAAAATGTTTTTCTGGAATTTTAGAGGAAAAGTAACTTCTACTTATGGATCTTAAAATAGTCTGTGAGATCGCTCATATGTGGAATCAAAAAAAAAATGAACATAATATAAAACAGAAACAGACTCATAGACATAGAATACAAATTTGTGGTTGTGAAGGGGGCAGGGGATGGTAAGGGACAGACTGGGATTTCAAAATTTGTAGATACTGACAGGCATATGTAGAATAGATAAACAAGATTATACTGCATAGCACAGGGAAATATATACAAGATTTTGTGGTAGCTCACAGCGAAAAAAAGTGACAATGAATGTATATATGTTCATGTATAACTGAAAAATTGTGTTCTACACTGGAATATGACACAACATTGTAAAATGACTATAACTCAATAAAAAATGTTAAAAAAATAGTCAATTGTCTTAGAAACTTCAGAAGAGTTCATCATAGTCTCCCTTCCTAAAGTTTTCTTTCTGACTGCATTTAAATCTACCTCCTGAAACTCAGCAGAGCTGTACATTTATTGAATGGTTCAACAGAAATAAAGAATCTTTTTAAAGCCTTAATAATTTTTAAATGAATAGAAAGAGGGAAAAGTAACAAAATTGTAATCTCTAGTCAAAACATATAACTTAAAATTTTAAAAATTACAAAATAGATGTAACACTAAGTGCAGTGTAATATGCTGGCTTGAATTCTGGGACAGGAAAAGGACATGAGTGGAAAAATTGGTGAAATCCTTTAAAGTCAGAAATTTAGTTAATCATAATGTACCACTGTCAACCTTTTAGTTTCGATAAATGCACCATGTTTATATGAAATATTAACATCAGTAGAAACTGGGTGAAGTTTATACATAAACCATCTGTACTACCATTGTCAGTACCTGGGATGGGGAGCGTTGGGCAGGAACTACTAGTGTGACTTTGTAAAGAAAATATTTGACACATGGGCAAAGTGATTAACCTGTCAGATCCACTAGAAACAAGACATTTACATCTTAGTCCATTCAGGTTGCTATAACAAGAGACCATAGACTAGGTGGCTTATAAACAGCAGAAATTTATCTTTCACAGTACCAGAGGCTGGGAAGTCCAAGATCAAGACACTTACAGATTCACCGTCTGGTGAGAACCCACCTCCTGGTTCAGATGGCAGTCTTCTTGCTGTGTTCTCACGTGGTAAAAGGGATGAGGGAGCTACGTAGGGTCTCTTTTTCAGGGGCACAAATCCCACTCATGAGGGTTCCACCCTCATGACCTAATCACCAATCAAATGTCCTAGCTCTAAATACTGTCACATTGGGAATTAAATTTCAACACCTGAATTTGAGGAGTACACAGACATTCGGTCTATAGCACCTACTAAATAAAACAAAAGCTTGGAAAAACTTGGAAAAACAAAAGCTCTGATGTAGAAACGTTTATATATTTTTCCATAGATGATAAGCTTCATAAACTCTAGGTCTTGCTCATAGCTATATCCCTGGTATTGGGAATTCAGTTAATTTTTGATAAATGAAGAATAAATAATTTCTCGTTGAATACTACCTTTATGTTCATGGCATATTAAAATTATAACATATCACAATTACTGAGAGTGAAATGAATAAATGGAATTGGACTGGTTCTGATTTATACAGTCATAGCGTGGAGACAGAGTTAGTTATTATGTATTATATTATTCGTGAACTCACATCTAGACAGGTTGCTATTTATTAGGGTTGTTAATATCAATAAGACTACATGCAGAAAAATATTTCTCTGTAGTTATGCAGTTGCTGCTTCCTCAATGGAAAGTCAGTAGTAGATAGAGTCTATGTGCCTTGAAAAAAGAAACCTCTCTCTATGAGAGTAAAGAAATATTAATAATTTTTATATATGAAAGGATGTAGCTTTATACCATACTAATAAAATTACTTGTGAATGAATATTAACACATCCCTGAAAAGTAACTGTACATGGTATCACCAAAGATAAAATATCTATGATTTGACAACTTTGGTTAAGAAAGCTGACTCTGAATTCTGGAAACGTATTTCTCCATTAGGGTTAGACATTCATATGCTTAAAACTACAGCATTTAATTACATATATCTATTTATAAAGATAATAGGAGATATCTAACTTTGTAGCCATTAGAACAGTTTAATTATTCAGAAGATTTTTAACAGTGGAATTTATTTCAATGAGATGGATATTATTAAATGTTTTAATGGAGTCATTCATTTGAAAGAGAGACTTTCATCTTACAATTAATTTTCCAGTTAGCAAAATGTTAAATTAATAAGATGTTCATATCTTTTTCATGTAATTAATAATGTAACTTTCACAAAGCTCAATGCCTAATGCATTTGCTTTTGCATAGCTTACTTTCTGATTAGACCAAAAACACAGTTATGTAAGAGAAATTCAAGGAATACACTGCTCACTGGAGAGTGAGGATCTCTCTATGGTTCTTATTTTCTTGTCTTAGAGCAAGTCATCTGTTAACAATATTTATATTCACTTTTTACCTCATCTTACTGTTGTCTTTATAAGTGATACTACAGACTATTTCAAAGATAAGTGTTGCTGCCACCTGGTACTTCCAAAGGTTACAAACAAAAAACATAATTGGCACATAAAAGTTTTTGATAAATATTTCAAAGAACATCTTTTCATTTCTTTCTTCTAAGTAGAACAGTATCCTTATTCTAATATAAATTCTACATTTGATAAAATTGTTCCTACCCAGCATTTAAAGTGTTGATTTTTACCAGATAACAGATTTTGATGGTCAACGTCTTTATCCACTAAAAATAATGCTTAAATAAGGCTCTTCCTAGTCTTTTCTAAATGTACTAACAGAATGACATGCAGCTTTGATCACTGAATTACATAATTGCATCATTGTACACTTAATGGTCCAAAAGTTAAAGAACACATCAGAATACCTCATTTTTTTTTTTTTAGAGTCTATAAGTATATTACAGGGAATCTAAAGACATGTATAGATTTCACTGGTGAAAAATAAGTGACTATAGACTGCCTCGGAGTTTAAATTACTTTAGCACTGATAAAAGACCATAAACATAATTCAAACGCAGGATCCTTATTTAGTCCTGAAAATCAAAGCTCTTTCAAATAAGAAGGTAAAGGTAAAGCATGAATCTGAATGTCAAAGAGCTTCCAAAACATCTTAGGGAAAAAATAATGGAGAAAATTTTAGAAGTACGGTCCCTGTAGTAGTTTCCTAAGGTGGCTATAACAAATTGCCACAAATTGGGTGGCTTAAGATACAGACATTTATTCTCCCAGAGTTCTGGAAGCCAGAGGTCCCCAAATCAATGTTTTATTAGTCTGTTCTCCCTGCTAAAGCTGTAGAGAAGACTCCCTCCTCACCTCTTCCCAGTTTCTGGTGGCGGTTAGCAGTCCTTGGCTGCGTCACTCCAGTCTCTGCCGCAGACATGGTCGTCTTCTCCCTGAGTGTATGTGTGCCTGTTTCTCTCTGTCTTTGCATCTCTTCTTATAAAAACATCAATGACTGGGTTTAGGCCCACCCTGGTCCAGTATGATTTTATCTTAACTTACACTGTAATTACATCTGCAAAGAGCCTGTTTCCAAGTAGGATCACATTTACAGGTACTGACAATTAGAACTTGAACTTATCTTTTGGGAAGATACAGTTCAGCCGCTCAAGGAAGGAACATATAGGCCCTGAAGGAAAATAAGGAAAATAACATTGCAGAGCTTTTTCTTAAGAAAAATAGGGCATCACAAATAGAAATAAATTTAGGTGTGAGAACCAGTCTGTTAGGAGTGTTCTTCAGCTGTCTAACTCAATGTGGTCATCAGGAAAGGAACTGAAATATTTGTTAAGCCAAGGATCTCCACCAGACACAACTGCAGGGGTGCCATTCACAGAGGCTACCACAGAGTTTTCTAGACTTGTACCATGCAAAGCCTATACCTGTTTCATTCCTTTATAGGAGCTAGGAGGGCAAACTACAGGAATAAGTCAAATATAAGGTAATAAAGGGGAATGTTAGAGACTGGAGAACGCTGGAGTGCCCTGTCTAAAGGCTCAGTGTTACTCAACTCCATCCTACCACTGCCATGCAGGAATGCAGGCCCAGTGCTGCTAGGAAATCCATTTTGCTAAAGAGAAATATTAAATTTGGTTTCAGTATAAAATCCCTTTATATTTAAATAATGAAAACTAAATTTTAAAATGTTAAAATTATATAAGGGCTAAAAAAAAAAATTCACCTACAGGACCTACTCCAGGTGGTAGGTCACCCATTTGCAGTCTTTCTGATTTGGGCCCACCTAATTCAAGTGCATCTCTCTCATGTTATAAGTGGTTTCTTAAATTAAGGATTCTGAACTTGAAAGGGAGAAATTGTGAAAAGTTTAACCCAAATGATGTCATAAGCATATCTGGAGACTAATGATTTGCTTGTTCATTTCATTGCAAAAATGGAAGTAATCAGGAATCCTAGTGCTTGCCATGAAATTGCTAGCATCTGTCCCTATGTCCCTGTTTCCTTTGCCTTCCCTCCTGTTAAAGTGGATAAATGATTCATGCTCCTCTCTAAGGCCAACATGTTCACTGTGTCATCAATCTTTTCAATCATACTGCTTTTTTACTCAAAGCCATTCCTTTGCAGTGTAATCGTTTTTCTCCCCCTCTCTGTCCTGTGATCCTCACACAACACAATTCCTTAGTATTGTTCACACTCAACAATCTCCACTTCCATGCCTCATATTCTCACTTGAATACACTCCATGAGGAATTTGTCCCCCAAACTCACTGAAAATGTTGAAATCCAAGGTCAGCGAAGACATCTATTTTCCTAAGCTTTATCAATTTTCAGGCTTCATTTTATTGTCTATCAATACATGTAACATAGTTCACACTCCCTTTTTAAAACATATCTTCACTTGATATCTGAAATAAATGTGTAGCCATGTCCTTGACTTGCCTGAGACTCAGGAGTCCTATGGGTAAGAACCTGAACACAGCCCATAAATGAGCTGTAGGTAGATAAACACCTATCTAATTGACTGGGTACCCCACTGGAAGTTGATTTGGAAGGGAGATTAAAAGGGGAGGTTGGAGAAAATAAAAAGTACCCAAGTGAAGAAGTTGGGCAACTTGGGGGAGACTGGGCAGCGAGGAATGGAATGCAGAGGTAAGAGTGCTTCCAGGTCCAATATGAGGTGCTGCTTAACTGACCTGACCCAGCCCCTCCTGAAACACTCCCTCCACCCCGCAACCCCAAGACTGAAGAGAGAGTTCAAGTGTAAGGGTGGATTACAGCATACCTAAAGGTTCAACAGTTCTTCTGGGGGGAACCCTCTAAATAAACTGAGCAAGTCTCAAGAAGCTGAAGGCACTTTCTTGCCAAAAGGCCAGGGAGGTCATGGGTTTAGAATAGGTTGGCAACACAAGGACTGCAGTATAGGCAGCCACCGTAGGAGAGAAGGCAGCAGCTGTCAGTGGAGCAGAGGGAGAGCTAGAGAGGTAGACCCTAGAGAGCAATGGCAGAGCAGAAAGTCCCATCTGTGACTCTCACACACAGCTTTATCTAAGGACTCTCAGAGGGAAGAGTTGGGAGAACAATGTGAGATAAAGTCCGAGCTTCCTGTTAGCCTTTCTATAAGTCTGAAATTTTGTCAAAATGTTTTTAAAAATTCAAAGAAGATCCCCATATTACATTTGGGTTTTAACCTCGTAAATGTTTTGATTCCTTTAAAAAAGATTATGAAAACAGACTTTCATTTAGAACAATTGCAATAGTCTCCCTCCATTTTGGACATTTGAATACTGAAAGCTTTTTGGCCTTATTTCTGCCACACAGCCCCCACCCCCCCTCTTACCCTCCATCTGGGAAAGTCATTAAAAAGGCCCGGGTGCTCCTTCTCTTGATGTCAGTGGGAAAGTTCAAAGCTCACAAACTTGGAGCCCTGCACAGGAGCCCTCAGTGTGGCCCCACTTCCTAACCACAATAAAAACCAAAGTAGTCATCCACCCACTTGCTCAAGCTGTCCCAGACTGGCTTGGGTGCCTGCCCTGTTCTCCCCAGAAAGTCTCATTATGTGAGTAATAAACCTTCCCATACTGTCTTTGTGTACATGTGGTGTCCTCAGTCTTTGTATCAAAACTAATTTTGGTTTGGCAGGGATTGATCCTATGCCCTCCTCGGGCAACAAAAAACAGCAGTAGTATGATAGAGGGTAATAAAAAGCCCTGTAAGACATAACATTTAGAAAGGAAAGAGAAAATATTTAAAAAAAATTTAAACAGAAATTTAAAATCTTTGGAAGAAAGTGGAATATGAAGGTCAATCTCATATCATTTCTCAAGGATATCTTCTTAAGCTGTACCTCACTCATTAGCATTCAGTTATAAATAAACCCTTAGAAATGTTTCCAGTCATCCATTAGAAAGGCAGAAAACTCCCCTCAGAATTCACAGGATATTTTTAGTCAGATGCCTTCAAAGTTTATGATACACATATTTTTAAAATATGTAATGAAATGAACACTTTACAAAGACATTTTATTGCCTTAAAAAGCATTTCCCTCTCACATCCAATAGCTAATTATTTTCAAGGTGCTATTCAACACAGAACACTTGGATTTCTGTGAATGTTCATAAGCTTTTCATATATGATCACAGTCTATTTATGAGAGCTGACAATTGTCACAGAAACCTTGCTATCTCTAAGGAGGGTAGAGGAAGCACAGAAAAAGAAAACAAATCTGATTAAAGGCTCCTAGCTTAAGGGAAGAGAGAAATCCATTGACAAACCCTTAAGGATCATTGATGTTTAGCTGAAAAACAAAAAAAAAGAAAAAGTAAATAGAAAGAAAGGAAACAAGAAGGCAAAAGAAAATTAAAGCCTGAAAACAGATGTAGAACATTGTTTGCATGTAGAAAATACTTGTTTATATGCAGAAAATCAACCTCTGGAAGCTAAAATGTCACTCATTGGTTTTGCATGAATTCTTTGATCAAAAAAACCAGCATTATGCTTCCTAGGAGCTACATTCTGAATTTTGTTTACTATTTTTAAGTTCTAACATGGTTAGAACTTTAATTATTTCAATGTTAAGATAGTTGTCTGAATAAATAGCAGGGTAAAATTCATTCTTTAACCTTTGCAACTGAATTCAGATTTGATGAAATATCAATTCTAGGACAAAACAACTTTAAAAGTCCTTTAACAATAGTCTATTTGTTAAAAGCATCTTTAAGTCTGTGGCAGGATATTATACTGTGTCTTGCAGACAGAAAATAAGAGACATAATTTATCTTCCCCAAAATTTCCATTCTGCACAGCTGGAGAATTCTAAGAACGAGTGGGCTTGTGTGAGGTGACGATTCACTCATACTAAAGCAGTAAAGGTATTTACGATACTTTACTTTGGTCATGACTTGGGCTCTCAAGTACCTTATATTTAATTAGGGTAATTTATACTAATATTATATGTCTCTCACACATGATGCCTTTATTGACAAGAAATCACTCTACTTCCCAGGTGTTCTCAGAGAATAGCAAGGAGCAAGTGCTTTACCAATGATGAACAAGTGCCTCACTTAGTGTTTTGAAAGCAAATAGGTACTTAATAATAACACATAATAGATAATAGATAAGATGCTAGCAAGTGAAGAATAAGATGCTGAATTGGTTAAATACTGCACCCCATTAACACCCTTGAATGACATTATATGGTATTTTGATAAATGTGGCTATTGGAACATCCTCTAGAAAGCTTTTCTCTGGATTTTTTTCTTACTTGAAGAGGAATACATTAAGATTTCTGGGGATTAGGCAAAAAGCTATTTCAGCTGTCTCTTCTCCCTGCCTTAGTCCATCACTCTCCATAATTGTGTCAGCAAAACCAAATTGTAGTTGTGGGAATTAAACAAGAGGAGTATAGGATTTTACACAGGGCTGAGACTAAAGACTTTTCCATCTCTGGACAACCTTTGATGGAAGCAAAAGTTTGCTTGCTATCTCCATCAGCCAGACATGCAAAGGAGAAAGGATGAAAGGTGAAAACAGAGAACTATTACAGAAAAGATATCAGTTGTTTCAGAGTATAATTTTTCTTGACCATACAGAAGCATTTCTGGGTTTTGTTTGTTTTTTACTTCACCCACAGAAGTGAGATTAATAAGCTTTTCTAGGAATCTGAAAGAGAAGTAAACAGAATGACAGTATACCCTGTGGGATGGGGTCATACCCAGAAGAGGTCAGTGTGTGGCCATTACTGGCCAGAAAGCTTGACTGGTGATACAGGTATTTGCTGGTAGTCTCACTAGAAACCTTTCCTTCCTATCACTTTCCAAATTACTTAAAGAAGTGAAGTAGACCCAGGAAATCAGACTCCAGCCCTAGTGCCAGGCTGAAAAATAAGCTCATTCCTTCCTATTAAGCAAAGGATTTAGTCCAGGAGGCAGCAGGTGACCAAACCAGTATATCAAGGAGTGATTCTCTTCAACTCGGATCCAGGAATTCTAGATGCAAATCTGTCTCTTTTGTCTGATGGACGTTTAAAAAGGACATTCATAGTTCTGGTGGCCACTGGCCACCATTTCAAGACTGTGAGGAAACCACTACTGAGGCTATGCCAAAGGCTGGGCTGAGAAAAACAAAACCGGTTCTTGGTGATACCTGAATCTACTTCTGGTCTTTTCAGTCAGATGACTGAATAAATTTTCACAATTAGTTAAGTATATTTGAGGTAGGTTTTTTGCTGTTGTCACAGAAGTATAGTGAGAGACTGGCAACACAATGACTTTAGTCAAATCTGTCAAAAAAATTTTGTTTATTCAGCATTTATTTATTATATGTACCAAACCCTATGTTAAGTCTAGAAGATGTATACTGTGATAAAAAAAAAAAAAAGAGAGACAAGCATGGTCTTTGCCCTTCCAGAATTTAGAATCCAGTGAAGTATGTAGAGAATAGGAAGACAACACAGTAAGTGCCAAGAGGAGGGAAGCATAGAGTGCTATGGGGACGATCAGAAGCCACAACATAGTGGACATTCGTATTTTTGAGGACCCTTGCTTTATTCTCCCTTCCTAAAGATTCTGGGTTTCCTTGTGGGGAATTGCCTTTCCATTGAGTACTGATAGAATGGTAAATTCATATGCCTGACTCACCCTACAAATATGGAAACATTCAAGTTCTTTCTTTTCATAGCCCAGTTAATTCAGGGCTTAAATGTATTAGCTTAGCTCAGTGATCAGCTGCTTTTTTCCAGAGCATACACCTTCAGTGAGTATCACAAGTATAAAAGAAACTGTTAGAATCCTTTATTCATCCCCACTGATGCAGCCAAAGCAGATGGTTCCTGCTGTAAGATAGTTGCTGAGCTTCCTGCTTCCTATAGCCTCCAACGCTTTTCCCTAACTCTCAGTTCTGAGAGCCCAGATAGTCGTCCTATAAATTCTGTTGTGCTTCTATTAGCTGAACTTAGTTGTTGTGGCTTACGATCGAGGAACCCTAACCTGTACTTTAGGTGTCAAAGAAGACTCCTGGAGGAAGTGACAACTAGGTTGATATCTTTTTGTTCTGTGTCCATAAATGTAGTTTATTAAAGGACTGATGTACCTAAGGTTAGTTTGGAGGGAGATAGCTAGCAAAATGTGAAATTGTAACTTTGAGAGCTTAAGCAAAAAGAAAGGAGCAAAGAGTTTAAGGCTTGTTTAAGGCTGTACACAAAGTAAAGTAGTTCACTACATACAGAAGGAAAGACAACAGGAACAGTACAATTGTTACAGTGTGGTCTTGAGATAATAAACTGTGAGAAAATGCAAAGGAATTTAAGAGCTTCTGAATTCAACCAGGGAGAAACAGAATATTCCATAACTCATAGACAGAAGCAAATGGTGCAGAGTAAAAGGGAGGGGTAAATGCTGCCACTGGCTCTAGCCATCCATGGTAAGAAGAGTTTTCCAATCCATTTGTAAAGGATTCATGATTAATTAAGAGCATTCTTGTTAGTCAACTGGCACAAGTAGTATACGTACATGGACATATCTTAGCTACAGTCAATTTGTAATATATGGACATAGATTAATATTTAAATAAATCTGCACATAGCTAACCCATAGTTTCCTTGGCAGTATTCTCAAGAAATGTGTTCTCTTACGTTTCAGAAATAACACTGTTGTATTGGGGCTGAAAATATCTGAAATTTGGATCCAAAAGGCCAGCTAGTCATGGTTTGGTGCCAAGGTGGGAATAATTATGTTTGATTGATTCCTCCAGGTTACCCTCACAGTGACATTTGTAATGCCAAAGGCATAAGTGACTAAACAGTAGCTCCACCTCTTGTCTCTTACTCCTCTAGTAAATTCTATACAATCAAGTGAAAGCTACCTGGCTTTTATATTATAATAAGTAGAACCATAATTGTTCATCTGAGAAATTAAAATTTCCCTGGCACTGAATTGCAGGAGCAATTTGTATTAGTAACTCTTATGTAAGAGCCATGGGTTATGCCTTCTGGTATTTTTGTTATTTAAAAAACTTAAGAATGAAACTTTGTTTCTTCTGGACATTTTTATGTTATATTTGAGTGAGAGGGGTTTTTTGGTAGTGTTTTGAAATGTAAACTCCTTTTGTACGTTCTAGCTTCTCTCATTTAAATCTCTAACCATTTACTGAGGATGTAATTTGTGCAGAGCATTACGCCAGGTGTTAAATGACAGTAGCTGTCTAATGTGCATCATCAACTTGGTGAAAGCTAACTGTTTGCCAAAATAATCCTGGAAGAGTTTGGAAATACAGATTCCCAGGTCCCTATGCAGACATTTTGTGATTTAGAGGGTCTATGGTAGGTGGGGAGCATCTGTATTTTTTTAATTCCCCAAAGTGATTTTACTGGAATCAGTTCTAAGAGTAGGGCTATAAGTAAATCAAAGATGTGGATGAGGTGGCTCTCTCCTTTAAGCAGCTCACAGTCTAGTTTTGAAAATATGCCACATACTCTCATAATCCTATTATGGGGAAATTGTGGTACGTGCTAAAGAGAAATAAGACTGAACCTCCAACCCTGTGACCCTTCATATTATGGATTTTATTAACTTATTAAAACAATGTTCTATGTCAGGGGTTCTTGATCTCCTTGAAATCCTAAGAGGTCCATGGATAGAAACAGTGTGGTGGACTAAAGCGGGAAAAATAATAACATCTTTATTTTCATTAAATTCTTTGATTTTCTGCATATATTAACATATTAATAAATCCACAGTAGTATTAGCAATGTCTGAAATCACAATTGAGATCTTTAACTATTGTTTACCCTTATCACTACTTCCAAGCTACAGTAATTTTTATTATATAATGTGCTACTAAAAAACCACAAATATTACCATACATTATATTTTGGTGTTTTACTGACTACATGCCAATGTAGACTTTTTCCTTTGCAATTATTCTATGGTGTCAAAAAATGGTTAAGGACTTCTAACCTCTTCTCTCTGATGGAAAACCACAGAGATAGAAAGAATGTAATCAGTCATTTGATACATCTTCTTCATTTTATAATTGAAAAATAAAATGTAATGAATACTGTACTCAACTTACTAATATTCTCCTCTCGGTGCAGTTTTTACAGCTGACCTTAAATCAAGTGTAGAATCTAATTGCTTAAGGGAAAACTATCCTTCCTATCAGTGATACTTCTGGAATGATTAGTACCCACTTCACTGGCAAGGAATGATAGAGTTTTCTGGGAAAATTCTACTTTATTCCTTTAATAAGAGAGCTGGGATTCCACTCTCTCTCTTTCACTTACATGAGTGTGGAGAAAAATCCCCTTGTTTTTGCTGAGAGCCATCTTTCAATTAGCCGGGAGCCATCCTTAAGACAAACCTACATACAAAAAAGGGTAGAGCCAACAGAAGAGAAAGAAAGGAATCTAATCCCTGAACAAAGTCTGGTGCTGACCCTACTCCACTGTTTAATTCCCAGTTGTGAGTTAACAGATTATATATTGTTTTTAATCCATTATAAGCTGGTTGTAAATTGATGGCAAAATTGATTTAAGTTTACTCCATTTGTATTTTTAAATTCAGTATTAACTGAGCACTTACTGTGTGCCAAATACTTCCCTAAGCAATTTATTTACAGCAAGTCATATCTTCTTCACAAAAACCCTATTAATATCACCATTTCTACAGATGAAAAAAATCAAGGTACAGAGCAGTTAAGTCACTTGCCCAAAGTGCTCCAGTTAGTAATGAATGGAATTGATACCTAAAACTTCCAAAGATTTGGCATCCATATTGAATATGTAGCTTCTTGCTGCCTACCTAACACAATCCTATAGCTAGAATGAAATAGTATAGTATGTAGGAAATAATAAAATTCATATGAATTTTCTATCTCTTAAAGAACTTATTCTTACATTTTGTAGAACCACAAGAAATATTTACTTAAGTGTTTAAATCCCCTGAGAGGATACAATAATTCAGAGTTAAAAAAACATCTTGCATTAACTTAAAATGCAATAAATGTTTTTATATAGTTGCAACATCTACATTCCCACAGGAATTGCTGTGTTGTGACTCAGGAACACCTGGGCATGAAGTAAATTAGAAAACTGCATTCTGGGAAGTGAGGGGTTTCAGTAAATTAAAGTTTAATTTGGGTGTAAATTAGTAGCAAGAGAGAAAGAATGAGTCAACACCAAGAAATGGCCACCTCCAAAATGATGATGTGGTGGGGGTCCAAAAGGTTGTCAACAAAGAGAATGCATGAAAGGGTTCTGGGAACTGAGCTGTGGAAAACAGAAAATCAACTGCTGAGCCAGGGACAAGTCAGCAGAGCTCAGATCTGGACAATTCTAGCAAGAGAAAGTAATTAATGCAGCTTAATTTAATTGGCTCTACAGGCAGACTAAAGCCAGTAAGTAGTACTCAGGTCTGCAATAGTCAATAATATGTAATAATTTTAAAACCAACGTTTCCAAACTTGTTAAGTCACAAGAGTTGCAAAGAGCATTGGTTAAAATAATATTCCTGAGTCTTCCTTTGAAGAACATCGCAGTGAGTAGCATGAGCTATTTATTTACTACATACTGTATGCTAGCCATGGTGCTGCTAGTGGAAATTTGTGATGAACAAGTTGTGGCTTCTTTTGCTGACCGAACAATTCCAGAAGTGTGTAGTCAACAGGAGAGATATACAAGTCAATACGTAATTATAATACACGTCGATAATCTCAGTGTTAGAGTTAAGTATACAGCTTTACAGCAGCAGATAGAAACCTGTGGCCTAAATTTAGGAAGTCATACCTAAATTGAGAATTGAAAGACAAATAGGGAATAAATGGGGTATGTGCAAAGACTGAAGTTCTTCCAGGGGGTAAAGCCTTATGTGAGGTGGGGACAAAGTAGGCAGAAATATGCCAGAGAGGTACGTACATAGGAAACAGATGATGAAGGATCCTCAGATTTGTAGTCACTGGAGAGATTTAGGGAAGGCAGTGACATAATCATATTTGTGTTTCAGAACAGTGACTGCAGAGCAGAGAATGGATTAGAGTAGAACCAACCCCAAAGAGGCTACTTGGGAAGCTGGGGCACTAATTCAGCCCTTGATGACAGTCACTTTTTGTATCAATTTCCTTTTGCTACATAATAATATTACCACAAACTTCGTGGCTTAAAACAACACGTCTGTTTCTGTGGATTAGAAGTTTAAACATGGTTTCTCTTGCTTAAGGTTTTATATGGTTGCGAAGTGTCAGCCAGCGCTGTGTTCTCACTTGGAGACTTGGGAAGGATCTGATTCCCCAGTTTCATGGTTGTTGGCAACCTTAAGTTCCTTGTGGTTGTAGAACTAAAATCTTCAGCTTTTCTGATTCACCAGATGCCACCCTCCATTCTCAGAAGCTACCAGCAATTCTTTGCCACATGGTGTTCCCCAACATGGCTCAGGTAGTAGAGGCATCTTATGATCTGTCCACCACACCTGAATTAAGGAAAGGTCTTTAGGGATGGAAAGAAGTGGATAAGTTTGACCTATATTGAATCTTTTTGAATAAGTGATTACATTGTTTGTATCAGTTACAATTGAGCCACTCATGAACCTGCATTGTATTCATTAAATGTAAAAGCAGAAAATATCTGAACCTTCTCTTTTGGAGGAATAATTTGCTCTATTAGATGCAAGTGCTGGGGCTAGGGAATAGTTGTCTTCACTACCAGGCAACAATTATAAATTAGGTGTTTGCTCCAAGTACAGAAATAGACTGGGGATGAAAATTCCCCCCAAAGGACAGTGAGTTTGAAGACATTCTTTAATTACCAAGAAGAAATGCCCAAAGAATGACATCTTTTCCCAGCAACACTAACAGCAGGCATTAGTCACAGTCTTGGCACATGAACAGATGCTAGAGTCCCGGAACTTCACTTGCAAGTGGTTAAAACCAAGCACATCATTTCAACATGTCACAGTTATTTGACATATCCGGAAAGAGATTACCAATTAGTTTAAGTAATTTAGCCAAAACCTTAGGAAATTTTTCCAAATTATTTCCACCTTGTAGCCTTGCCATATGTGTCTCCAAATTCTACTTCTCCTGTATATGTCCCACGTGTGTCATTATTCAGAGAGATAAAAACCCTGTTCAAATCATTCACAGAAATCCCATAAGCTCTAGCACTATGCTGGGCAATTAACAGGACTAAATTAGAAATCTTTCATTTATTTTTAGTGCTAAAGGTTCAAATTCTTGTGTGTTGATCTAGCGATAGATTACGAAGTGTTCCTCAACACTTTACAGATCAACTATTATTTTTAATTGATTTCCCATATCATTGTTAGCACAGAAGAATAAAAATGGTTATTTCATTGATACTGGCACTGCTAGATGATATCAATTTGAATTTTAAATGCCCTCTTGATCACCAAGGTGTTACATCAGTTATGCAAACTCAATTTGCCCATAGTGAGCACCACCCCAGCAGGTATGCTCAAGCTGGAAACAGAATGTTGCCCACTGATGTGTTGGAATTATACAGAGCAGCTGCAGAATAGCCTCGTGCTCCCTTCCCTTAATAGAGTTTTATTTTCTCCAGCTTGCTGCTCCTTCAGGCAAGACACATGGGCAAGGAAAGCAAGCAATGCTTTCCATCTACAAGTGTAAATTAGAATTTAGAGAAGCAATAGCTATAGCTAACAAAATTACCATAACAATGCTTCATATTATTAATTGTAATAGTAATAGTGATAAATATAATAATTATATAATAATGCTAGCTGATAATAATAATGGCTAACATTGGAGTGGTCTATATGGGTAAGTCAGAGTGTTGAAGTACTTAACCACCCTAAGCCTATTCTTAGTCCCTATTTTAGAAAAGAAACTGAACTTTGGACCTATTTATATGTTTTATCCAAGTTATTTCACTGATAAGTGCCAGAGGCAAGATTCACTCTCAGGTATATCTTTCTTGGTGGTCTTTGAACTCAAAGATATACAGTATGGCCAATTTCACTCCAAGGACATGGGAAAAATAAAACAACAATAATCTGAATAAACTACTGGTTGAAATAAAAGAGAAAATTTTACAGCACACAAGGGTCTCTTCCTTATTGTCTGTAGCAAAGAACACTTGCCAATAAAGCATTACCTCCTAACTCATTGAAGTCTAAGCCTATAGCACTCTGCTCATGACTTTTTTCCCTTTTTCTCTTAGCTTGAATTCTGGACACATAATTATGCCATTACAATTACTGCCTGTGGGAAAGGAGGAAGTAGAGCCATTTGTGTGTTACACCAACTGACATACCAGATGACAGCCAACTGCGTAGCATTTAGCCAGTAAAACAAACAGAAACCACGTGGAGGCTTCCATGCATGGAAGAGAATTGCAAGCATATGCTCCCTGTACCTTTCTTAACCGACGGTGCTCAGCTTATTCTAGGTGTGTTATGTATCATGTTCCACCCAGAGCATTGCAGAGGGTGCGAGGAACAGGATAAATAGTATAGAGAAACTGTATGATGTTTGGGAAGTGACAACAACTTTTCTGTGAAATGATTGCCTCTCTTTCCTCTTGCTTTTTCTTATTTTCTTCCACTCCCTATATATTAAGAACACACCTAACTAACCAATGATCATGTTTCAAATTAAAAATGAAGTCAATGCCTAGCACATTATCTATAGCTCCCTTCTCAAAACCTTTCATCTTCTTTCCCTTTTTCTTCTTCACTCCTGGATAGTATAATTAATGGTCCACAGCACAGTTGTGGAATAATGTACTTCTTAGTACCCACCATCATTTTAATACAATCAGGGTATGCAGAACAAAGCTTTATGGGGAAAATAATTATGCCACATATTAAGCCACTGTCTTTCAGCTCCAAACCTGCCTTCTCCTACTCTTTTTGATGGGATTCTGCAAACTGCTTTTCTTATACACAAACTGCTGCCTATTAAACTTTGACAGTAAGAGGAGCTGGAAGGAGCCTGCAAGTTTGGAGGAAGAGGAGGGGCTTGCTCTTTCCTGTTCTCTGGTGGTGTCTGGTGGGCTTCCTGACTGCCGTGGTTCCTGTATGCATCATATCAGGCTTCTTCACCCCAGCACTGGCAGTTCCTTCCTGTAGGATGATAGAGGAAGACTGGGAAGCAGGAGACAAAAAAGGAAACATGCTCATTTCCATGTATTCCCTGTGTGCTTCCTCAGGATTCCTGACTGCCGTAATTTCCTGGGAGCATCCACCCAGCAACACATCTTCACCCTGACAGAGGCAGTGCGTCCCCATAGCAGCAAATGAATCTAGTTTTCAGTTTCTGCAGCAATTGCAGAAGTAGCTCCATCCACATCAGTTCCATCTGACTACCACCCCCTCCTCAGAAGTCTGGCTTACGGCCTTATAGGACCCCTCCTTTGAGCTCAGAAATGGGCATACCAGCTGAGCAGCACCCTCTCTTCAGAGAAGTGTGGCAGGCTAGAGCCTGTCTTTCCAAGGGCCGGAAGAAAGATGGCTGAATGACATCAGACTCTGTGAACTCTAAAGAACATCAAGCATTTGTGGAGTGTTCTAACAGAGCAAGTGGGAAATAGGGATCATAGCTTTAAAACTGAAGAATTAATTTTTCAGATCATCTTAGTTGAACGTTTTTGGACTCTGTTTTTAAAGCTTGTTACTATCACTGCCTTTGCTAACTTTAACTGCTCTGTTTGCCCTAAGAGCTTAAACATCTTTGATGGCCAACACTGTAAGCTTGTAGAGGTTAGGAGCCTTCTGTTTTGTATGCTCAGTACATAGGCAGTGCTCAATATGTCTGAAACGACAACAAAGGAATTGCTTGGCTTCTGCTGTAGTTCCTGTTTTGTGAACAGCGGGTTGCTGGAAAGGCTCTACCTACAGTGTATAGAGACAAGGTGGTCGCAAAGGAATAGTATGGTAACTTACTAACAACCTTAATTCAAATTGTCAGCAGGGGAGAAAATGTAAGGAGCAGCAAGAAATGGCAAATTGCACCTTCTCCAGAGCAAAGGGAAAAAAAGAGCCAAAGAAAACAAAAACCCAAGAAACTCAGGAGAGTTGTATTAAGATTGCTCCAGTAAAGCTTCCTTAAAACAGCAGTCTCTGGGGGCTGACTATCAGCATCATTAATATCATCAGCTGGTAATAGATGCTGTGAAACCCTACGAAGCTTCCAAAGAGAGGAGAGAAACGGAAGGGGTGAACAGTACACTGAAAGCACAGAAGTGTTAGGCTTATAAGGCTGTTTATTCTGCAGCAATTTCATCTAGAGCAAGAAAAGCTGATCACTTTTCTAATGCCTTAAACAGAAGGTAGCGAGAGCCTGAAGGTAAGAAGTGTTAAGCGTTAGCCAACTTTCAGACTTGAAACATTGCAGAGGTGGAGCTGAAAGATTTCTCGGGGTGGTTTTTCTCCTAATTTCCTTTTTCCATTTTTTCGCTTTCATATCCTAAAACCTGATATGAATAAAATTCCAGTTCCATATCCCGTTGTTGTTGTGGATTTCATGGTCATCCTTCCTGTACAAAGGATACTTCTATATGAGTCATGGCCTAGGTTTCAGTCACAACCCGTGTAAGTGCTTTGGAAGTGTTTATACATACATTTCTGTTCCTTTTTTTTTTAATAGAAACATATAAGGTGGCGATTCAAGATCAAGACAAAATGGGCTATGGTCCTCTTACTTTCCCTTTACAAATAATAAATCCTAAGAAATACTGGCATTAGTTCTAGAGAAGTTTCCAGAGGAAAATGTCCTGGACTCGAGGGCTATAGTCAAAATCTCAATATTGGAAGGGAGCTGAAAGGTCATTTAGAGCAAGAAGCAGCAGACTTTTCCAGTATAAGATACTGAATGCTTTTAGGCTTTGTAGGCCATAATGCTCAACACTACCATTGTAGCGCGAAAGCAGTGTCTATAAAACATAAGATAGGCATGGCTGTGTGCCAGTGTGTTTTTATTTATAAATGCAAGGGGCAGTCCACCAGATTTTACCCAGAGGTCAAAGTTTGTGACCCTTGATCTAGACTGTTGAGCATGAGATGGAAAAAGAAAACAAGGAAGGACTCATTTAAATTGGGAAACAAAAGAGGTCCTGAATGTCTGACCTCTATTGATTATTCATCTTTTTATTTTTTAAGGTATAATATCCGAGCAGTTAAGAGCATGAATCGTAAGTGTACAACTTGATACATTTTTGCACATATTTACAAATCTATATCTCTAGCTATAGATATCCCTGTAGAACCACCCAGATCATGATATAGGACATCTTCAACATCCTCCTGAATTAATTACCTATAGAGGTAACCCGCATTCTTACTTTAGCAATATAAATTAATGCTGCCTATTCCTGAATGTCATATAAATGGAGTCGTAGAGTGTATAATTTGTTGCGTTGAGGTTTCTGTTGCTCAACATTATGACTGAGGAATTATCTAACATTTTGTAGAATACTTACTGTAAAATGTTAAATTTTAAACGTTATTACAATTTTATTTATATCAATAAATTAAATACTCAATAATAGGGCAATGGTTACAAAAGTGTGGTAGATTTTTGTGCCCACTGTATTTTATTTAAAATTTTAATTATATTAGGATTGAGTTGAGCCTCCATCCAACATTTTGGCAAAAAGTTTACTACCACATTCTTGGGACTCCTTTTCAGATAAGCCCATGTCCCTTACACATTATCCAAGAGCCATAAGGGCTTACTCAGTAGAAAAAAGAGGTGGACCATCATTCCTTTTCCAGGCTGGGAAGGGATTCTCTGTCTACCAGTCTGCAGCCATCACTATGGGTTGCCCTTCCAAGGTGTGCTGTGCAGAATGTTTTACCCCAGCCCTGCTGGCCCATGCATGCCACAGTGAAGTCTCTCTCCAGGTCTGTCCAAGTCTTTGTGGCTGAGCTCCCTAACGATGATCCTTTGAAAGAAGGCCAATCTGCCAGCAGCTCCACTTTCTCCAATTTGGGGTAGGCTATAGGTGACCTCATTTAAGTTCTCAAAACTTTGTGCTAAGTTTTTAAGACATCCATGCAGCTATTTACTTCCTCAGAATACTATCCTAGAAGAGAGTCAGGACTTTGAGAGGTAGTTCGCGGTAGTAGTTGAGAACATGAATTCTGGATTCAGACAGCTTCGATTCAATTTCTAGCCCTTTTACTTACTAGCTGTGTGAACTTCGGTAAAATACTTAACTAATCTGTTTTGCCTGTGCCAAATGGTGATAATAACGGTACCTACTTTATAAAGTTGATGTAAGGATTAAATTAATTCATGCACATAAAGGACTTGGAATAATGGAATAATGCCTAACACATAGAAGTTACACAATAGAGCAATAGCAATTAGGTCTGAAATGCAAAGTCTTACTCATCATCTCTTTTGTATAATAATCTAAGTAGTAGTATTCTAGGCCTTATAGTAATAAAACTTCATTGCCTAGATAGTTTAATCAAAGGTTCCAACCTGGGCTGATACAGCAATTAAAAGTACAAAGTTGAATATATTGCATGATCTTTAACTGAAAATTATATACATATGCGTAGAAAACATACAGGAAGGAAATATGTCAAGATGTTAGTCTTCATCTTTTAACTGTGAGATTATAGATAACTTTAATTCTCTTCTTTATGTATTTTTATAATTTCCAATACAATAAGCAAGTGTAACTTCTAACTTTAACAATAAAACTGTCTTCATGTGTAGCTTATTTAAAAGTTATATAAAACTTGTGTCTGAGTGCTAGAACTTCACATATTAGCGGCATAATCATGAGGCAACTGGCATATCCAAACTTTAGTTGCTGGTATATAAAATAGGAAAATAATATCTCCACTGGGGTTGTTTGTAGAAATTAAAGGAGAAATCTCATGAGGAAACCCTTTTATGATGTAATGCACCATACAAATGTAAGAAATTTGACTGACTGTACTATTTGGTTTAAAAAGTCACATAAGGCAATTATTTTCAGAAACTCAGGGTGTTCATTTATACTCAGGCCATTAGAGAAAAAGTGAACAAAACTTCCAGCTAAGAAAGTGATTTAAAAGCTTATATTAAACTACTTTTCCTTCACTTTCTTTGTGAATAATCACAGAAGACTGTTGGCTGGCTTGTGCCTGCCCATGTGAGAGAAAACTCGCATGAATACACCAAGACTGTTAAGAAGATTCCAGTACTACAAAAACTGATTGAAAGTCTAATACGAGCCAGGCATTATGCTAGTTAATTAAGGATATAAAAATGAGTAAGGCAGATAATTATCCTAAAAAATTTCACAGTGTAGAAAATTTGGAGGCAATCCTATGCATTTTTATTCTATTATAACCTAGCATTGTATACATTTTTAATCTTTGTGGAATGTGTCTTGATGATTGTAGTTCCTTTATTTGTTTAAACAGCTGAGTGTAAACTCTTCCCCATCTGCCACCATCCTTAGCAAAAACAGAAATACAGAAAGTCGTATTCTACAGATACTACCCAGCAGCTGCATCCAAAGAGAGAATGTGATCTCAATCCCACCAATGCCCAACTCTGTCTTCTATAAACTGGGTGATTAGTGGTGATAACATTCAAGAACAACCTCTGTTTTCATACTCAAGGCACTACAAGGCAGTGGCACTGTTTCCATTCTCTATGGAAAAATTAAAAACTAGCAAGTAGCAGACACAAAATTCCAAACAGAGAATTTTTAAAAACATTGCTCACTCCTACTTTCTCCCTTTGTTGTCACATATACAAATTATATGTCTTCAGATGGAACAGTCAGAGCCTCATTCTAGGAACACTGGTGACCATTTAGCAATGATGAGGGTGAAAGAAGAGATGTCACAAGACAAAGATCCAAAAGGATTTTTTGCCCACAAGCAGGATTTTCCAAGGGCCCCTCATGGTCTACATAGGGTCAGATTCCTCAGTTATATATTACAGCTCTTTAGGACAAGCACAAAAATATGATTTATTTATGTGGTTACTTGATTTGTATCTTTCATATCCCCTCAACAGTAAGCTTCCTAAGGGCAGGAACCTGTTTGTTTGGGCTCACCATTGAATCCCTGGGGTCTAGCACAGAGCTTGGCATGTCATTGGAACCCAGTAATAATAAAGAAGTAAATAAATAAGACGCAAAATAAGAGTCAATGGCAGTTAATATTTATTGAAATCTTTTCATACACCAGACACAGTGCTGAGCAGTCCATATATGGCTGCCTTATAAGATAGGCACCTCATTATTCTCCTTACACAGGTGATGAGAAAGAGATGAGACAGAGGCTTAGAAAGGTGGGGTCATTTGGCCAAGGTCACACAACTGGAAAGGTGCATAGCCAGGGAAGTCCAAAAGTTAGCTTGGCATACTCTAGACTCGTATTCTATTCCTTGTTCTTCCTATTCCATTCTGTTCCTTGTTCTTGTTTTCTTTCTAATCCTTCTCAATGAATAGCTCTTGTCTACTATAGTAGCACAGTAGAGAAAGAACTAGTGGCCACATTACATAAGTAGCTTTCACATGAAGAAAAATGATTTCACACTGTAGGTTCTTCCTTAGATAACTGTTCTACCTAAGTCTTTAATGGACCAAAGTGAATTTTTCAGCTATATGGGGAGGCCATATTGTATGGAATTTCCTAAAATATTCTGACCGCAAATTCTTCAGTAATTTTCTGGGCTTTTGTTCCATTTTGGGAATATTTAGATTAAAACAGCAATATTTAAAATCACTTGAAATTAGAATTTATGAAGATTAAATATTTTCAAAAGATAACTAACTTACATAAGCATGTTAAAAGAAATATCCTATAATTTACTCACTCTTTAATGGGAAATCTGGTCCATTATAACCAAGAATTTGAATCTGGTATAAAATATCTTATTACCTGTCCCACTACCATTAACATTCTGCTTCCTTGTTCCATCGTTGTTAAAATTAATATAAACTGGCTCCAGGTTTCCAGTCTGGCACATAGGGAAACTGGAAATTATCACTCTATCCTAACAAGTAAAACTGAACAAACCTGATAATATCAATTACCCTTCTTCAATCTGGCAGAACAGTGAAGTCACAAGGCAAACCACTGCCCACAAAATTATAAAGACAGGCAGATAGATAGTGAGAATCACAACTGACCAGGGCAGAAACCCACTTGCAGAAACCTCCTTAGGAAACAGTGATGGCATGGGAAAACTTGAACAGCAATTAATGAATTGCTAGGGGCTCAGTGTGGAAAAACTCCAGGAGGAGTTTTATCTCCAGGAACCACTTTGAAAAGTCCAGAGCATTCTGCTCTTCTTAACAAGATCTTCCCTCAGGTGAAGGTGATCTTTTTTTTTTTTTTTTTTTTTTACTAGATCTTTACTAGATCTTGTTTTTTACTTGTATTTTACTAGAGCCTAATTTGCTGGGGTTTTATCAGAGCCTAACCAACCCAGAGAGAGGGAAATAGCTGACCCCCTTTAGAAAGTCCATCTCACCAAAGTGGGGGGGAAAGACTGAGAAGCAGTGATGAAACCCATAGTGCAGGGTACAGGCTCACAAAAAGACGGAGACCTAACCATGGGACTATGGAAGGCTTTCCCTTCCCCCAAACCTTACTCTATGTTACGAAAGCCTTTTTTCTGAAGTTCCTCTTACACAGTCATAATCACTTTTCAACAAAGTTTACAAGGTACACTAAAAGGCAAAAAATACAGCTTAAAAAGGCTGAACAAGCATCAGAACCAGAGTCAGAAATGACAGGAATGATCAGAACAGGAATTTTGAAAACTGTGATTAATATGCTAAAGGCTTTAATGGAAAAAGTAGACAACACTCAAGAAACAGATAGGTAATGTAAGCAGAGAGATGGAAATTCTAAGAAAGAATCAAAAAGAAAAGCTGGAGATCAAAAACACGGTAACAGAAATAAGGCCCCTGATGGGCTCATTAGTAGAGGAAATGACTGAAAAAAGAATCTCTGCATGACAGAAAAAGATAAATGCTGCATGATCTCATTTGTATGTGGAATTAAAAGAAAAAAAAAAAAAGAGCTCATGGATATAGAAAACAGATTGGTGGATGCCTGAGGAGAGGAATGAAATGCTTGAAGGGGGTCAAAAGGTACAAATTTCCACTTAGAAAATGAATGTATTATGGCGATGTAATGTACAGCATGGTGACCATAGTTACTGCATATTTGAAAGGAGGTAGGAGAGTGGATTTTGAAAGTTCTCATCACTAGGACAAATATTTTTGTAACTCTGTGGGGTGATAGATGTTAACTGGACTTATTGTGGTGACCATTTTGCAGTATGAATCATTATGTTGTACACCTGAGACTAATACAATGTTATACCAATTATACCTTGATAAAAGAATAAAAGAATCTCTGCACTTAACAATATGATGATAGAAACTTCCAAACTGAAAAGCAAAAGGAAAAAAGAGTGGGGAAAAAAAATCCAGAACAGAACAGAATATCCTAGAACTGTAGGACAACTAAAAGTGTGTAACATATGCGTAATGAGAAAACCAAAAAGTGAAGAAAGAAAGGAAGGAAGGAACAGAAGCAGTATTTGAACCAATAATAACTGAGAGTTTCCTCCAAATTAACATACGACACCAAACCATGGATCCAGGAAGCTCAGAGAACATCAAGCAGGATAAATGCAAAAGAAAAATAAAAACCAAAAAAGTACACCCACTCATACCATCTTCAAACTTCAGAAAGCCAACAATTAAGAAAGAAATCTTGAAAGAAGCCAGAGGAGAAAAACGCCTCACCTATTGAGGAGCAAAGATAAGAATGACATCTGCCTTCTCCCCTGAAACCACGTGAGAAAGAAGAGACTGAGTGGAATATGTAAAGTGTTGAGAGAAAAAAAAAACACCAACCTAGAATTCTTTATCCTAAAAAATGCTCCTTCACACTTGAAGGAGAAATAGGGACTCTATCAGGCAAACAAAAATTGAGGGAATGTGTTTCCCATTTTTACCATATAAGAAATGTTAGAAGTTCTTTAGAGAGAAGGAAAATAGTATAGGTCAGAAACTTGGATCTACATAAAGAAAGGAAGAGCATAGAAGAATGAATAAATGAATTTATTTAAGAATTCTTAGGAATAAATAAATTCTTAATTTAACAGCAGTTTGTAACAATAATAGCAACAGTGTATTCAATTATGTATTCTTACATATATGTGTGTGTGTTTAAGTTTATGCATAAGTAAAATGAGTGACAGTAATGCTACAAGAGACTGGAAAAAGGAATTAGGGTTATTTTGTTTTTATAAGATACTTAGACAACTCATGAAGTAGAAGAGTGATATTGGAAAGTGAACTTAGATCCACTGCAAAAATATATTGCAAACTCTAGGGTAATCACTAGAAAAAATTTTTTAAAGAAGCATAATTGATATACTAAAAAATGAAAGAACTTACCAAAAGTCTGAAGCAACCAAGTTATCCTTCAGTACGTGAGTGGATAAACTGTGATACATCTAGCCAATGGAATATTATTCAGCATGAAAAAGAAATGAACTATCAATCCATGAAAAGACATTGAGGAACTTGAAATACATATTACCTAATGAAAGAAACCAATCTGAAAGGGATACATACTGTATGACTCCAACTATGTGACTCTGAAAAGGCAAAACTATGGGGACAGTAAAAGGATCAAGGTTTTGAGTGGAGGCAGGGATGACTAGGCAGAGCACAGAGGTTTTTTTTAGGGTAGTGGAACTATTCTGTATGATACTGCAATAGTGTATACATGTCATTATACGTTTGTCAAAACTCAGAATATGCAATACCAAGACTGAATCCTAATGTAAACAATCGGCTTTGGGTAATAATTATGTTCAATGTATGTTCATCTGTTACAACTAATGAACCAGTGTAGTGTGGGATGTGTTTAGTATGGGGAGCTCTGTTGCGGCGGGGGACTGGGAGTACATGGGAACTCTGTACTTCCTGTTCAGTTTTGGCCTGAACTTAAAACTGTCCTAAAAAATTAAATTTATTAATTAAAAACTTATTATGAACCATATCTCATCCTTCAAGAGCTAAGATCTCTCTAACTTTCAAAAGGATGCAAACTAATTTAATAAATTAATTCATAACACTGAAAGCATTCTATATTATATTGAACAATTGGAAAAAAAGGGAAAGATGGTCAGTTCTTTGTTGCAAAAAATAAATTATTCTATATTAGCTACAGGGGTAGTTGAGAAAGATCTAGCAATAAAGGTGACACAAAGGAACTAGAAGTGAAGTAACAGTCACAAAGAAAAGAAGTAACGTTAGTGTCCTACAGATTTAGGATATAATGAAGGATGACACTGAAGTGGCAGCTTGGTGATTCTGGAAACAGCGACATAAATACTTCATGCAACCAATGCAGCGTACTCACTGTTTGAGGATTATTAATTTTAATGTGTCATTTGACTTCTCTAATCCTTTTATCATATGTGTAAACTGAAAATAATGATAGCTATTCTACTTTCCTGGGTTATGAACTTTTAAGTGGAGCAACTATGAATTCCTTTGATATAGCATTTATTGAGCAGCACCTTAATTATTTGTGCTTATATCTGTCTATCTAACTGAACCTGAGTTTCTTGGGAGCAGGGACGGTGTGTCCTCTTTAGCTCTGTAATCTTGCCATCCAGCACAGTGTCTGCCATATAGTGAGCTTAAAGTACACTCACTGAATACAAGACAGGAGGAAAGGAGGGAGGGAAGGAGGGAGGGAAGGAGCCAAGGAGAAAACAAGGGATATAACAAAGGAAGAAGGGACAGAGAGTGAAAGGGAGGGAGGGAAGGAGGAATTAAGGAAGGATGGAAGGAAAGAAGGAAGGCTGGCTTTAATGATCCAAAAAAGAGAAAATGTCCATCTATAAGAGACAGGGACTGTGGTTGAAAGGAGCAAAGATCGATAATTGAGTTCACAGACGAAGTAAGGATAAAATGAGAACTTCAAGTGGATGCAAATAATGAGTTATATTCATGGTACTCTGTAATCACGTGTGCCTAATTGGCCTTAATAGTTTTTTAGTCCATTTACCCCTTCAGGGTTTGGGGGTAATAAATTATAATACATTTATTCCGTACTCCTATAAAAAGATACAAATATTTATATATTTCTCTGTTCCACAGAGAAAGTGAGGCAGTAATTTTCACATATAATAATGTCATTCTATGAGCATCACACTTTAAAATACCATTGTCAAGAAAGATATCCTGATTGTATTTCTAGCTATAAATAGCAGTTTAACAGAAGTTAAAGCAGTACAGATATTCTCTCTCTCTGTCTCTGTATCTTACACAGACTTACACACACACACACACACACACACACACACACCTACACCCCTACCTGTTCAGTTTGTTTATCAAAATCACTGAATTTCTCCAACAGATAGTCACCATCCCCTCAAAATTAAATCTAGTATGTTAGCTCCAGACAGTTTACTTCCCTATATCAGCACCTACTCTGTTTTCTAACAAAAATAGATACACCACCTACTTTATATAAATGTGTGTATCCCTTTCACTCATCTTAAAATAAATATACGTTTCTTTTTTCTCATCTTTTTCGGCAGACTCTAAAGTTTTACCAGTTTTGCTGCAACTCTGCGGTGTCTTCCTTTATGCACTATTGCTTTTCTTGGTTTATTTCTTACGTCCTCCTCTGTTCCCTGATGGAAGGAAGATTACCATTCCCGACTCAAGCACTCATGACCTGCTGGCCCCACCAGCTACAGCTGATTTAAGTAGGGCCTCAGGCAGCAATGTCACCTTTCTTAGGAGGCACATATACCAAAGCTGTAACCTGGTCCTTGAGAGGAATTCCAAATCTGAACTGGGACAAGCTGGGCTGCTCTCTTCACTGTCCTAATGCAATTTGTTGCTGCTAGCATGATTTCAGCAAGGGCACCCAGAGGAAAATATGCCCCAGAGTGTCCTCTGCTTCATCTGTCTTTATGCTTTTATTTTTAAGTACTATAGAAGCCCCCAAGCTACATTATAGCTTCTCTGGATCCTTATAAACTGAAGTAAGTTATTTTTTCTTTGCATAAAATGTCTTTGATGAAAAGGTTATGCTTTGTTCGTTTTCATTTCTGAAGGCTCCTACTGCTAGCTAGCATTAGTGAGTTAGAAATGAATGTTCCCAAACAGTCTTACTGTGATTTCTTCCTAGATTCATGTTTTGTTTGTGTGATATTGCTGACCTCTAGCATTAAGAACACTGATGTTTTCTTTAAATTCATCTGTATTTAGTATTTTCAAACTTTCTCCATGGGTTTGGCTCTTCTATTTGTAGAGTCTGATAAAAATTCTCAGTTCAGTAATAAGTAAACAATAGCCTTTTAACATAAATACTGAATCTGAGAATTGAGGGCTGGGGACTTTTTAAAATATGAATTTTTAGAAGAGGTGTAAACATTTTCAATTGTCATCATAGACATTCCCTTTGAAGCATCCTAAGTTGAACATAATCCAAAACCAAACTCCCTATTCATCTTACGATCTCCAGCCTTCCATTTGTTCACCCTCAAAGCCTTGGAGTTAACCTTGAATTCTGTATTTCTCTCACTGTACAAGTCTGTGAGAAATCCTGTGGGTTCTACTGTGGGACACATTAGAATCCAGCCACTTTTCACCCTCTCGCCGCCACCACCCTGTCCCAAGCCACAAGTTCTCTCGCTGGGATTATGGTGATAACCTTCTCACTGGTTTCTCTGAGGCTATAGCTCTCCTCCTACAGAGAGTCTGTTAGCTTTGGCAGCCACCATCGTCCTTTAGAAGTGGAAAGCAGATTGAGGGATTCCTCTGCTCACAACCTTCAGATGGCTTCCAGGGCTTTCAAAGAAAAGGCCAGTGTCTGGAGATGACAACATATCCCCATCTGACCTACCTCCCCACCCCACCTCTCCAACCTTGTCATTCACAACACTCCCTCTCTCAGTCTTTCCCTTTGATCCAGTCACACTGGTTTCTTGGTGCTTTCTTCAGTGAAGACACTGACCAAGATGACCTGAAAGTTCTCCTCGGCTTAGCTAAACCTTAGACAAGCTTCTTCCTGCCTCTAAGCCCCTGACTTCCCTTTTCTTAGAGTATTTTGCATGTTGCGAAGCATCCAAATGAAAATGTGAATTCTCCAGGACCATTTTGTAACAACAAAGAAAGTTAGTGTTTAAAAGACTGAGCAGAGGTTGAGAACATAGATTCCAGAAACAGAAAGACTTAGGTACAAAACGGAGCCTGACACTTACTAGCTGTTGACTCAAGCAAGTGAGTGAACAATCTGGAATTGCAGTGTTCTTATTTATAGGATGGAAATGTAAAATTAGTGCAGATCTGAAAGAATATTTTGAGAATTAAATTCAATAATACATGTAATTCACTTAGTATATGCCTGCATGGAATAAGCACTCTGAAGTTTTGTTATTGCTTTTGGTGTTATTGCTGTTATTATTTGCAGAATCATAATCAACATATAACACTTCAATAAAATTAGCTTTTTCTAGAGATTAAGCTATTAATTATAGTAGTATGGATTTTGTTATAATTTAATTCTCAACTTCAGAAAAATACTAAGTATTGTTAATTATTATATGCTCTAATCTGATTTTCTCTTTAAAAACGATTTTGTTCCATCTGATAGACTCTGATCTTGATTAAGACAGAGATTGAGTTTCCCTCATTTGATTTAACAAGTCTTTTGCCATTATGTGTAATGACACTATGTGTAAGCCATCATGCTCGGCTCAGAGAAATCAATAATAAACTCCACAGAAAGGATCTTTACCTTCATGAGGCTTTTTCTTAAGGGTGAAAACTGGCAATGAACAAACAAATAAACATACAATATGTATAATATATAGTTAACGGGATATCCCCAAGATCTTAAATAGGAACTGGTTCATAACAGGTACTCAATATGAATTAAGTTAGATTATTTTAAATTATTTTATTGCAACATGAAGAATAAGCAGAGGTGTGCTGCAGTGAGTTCTTTCTGCTCAGGAAAGCCAATTGTGTGCCTTTCTTCCTAATTCTGTATTTGGTGACTTCGATTTGGTAGCTCTCAGTCAGCCATGGTGGGAGTTTCTGCCGTACAGAAGTCAGCAGTGCTACAAACTGCAGCTATTTTTCCTGAGAATCAGTTGTCAAACATTTATCAGCACATAACTGGATAAAGGCTGACAAAGTGTGGAATTGTATGCACTTTTGACAAGAAATAACCCTTAATATATCACATTAATACATTAACATATATTAATATAATAGCACATTAATATATTAATATATTTCAGAGTTAAATTTACAAATTACATAACACAATGCCAGACTGAAGATGATTCAGAAAACCTATACTTACATAAATAGAATTATTCTCCCAATAATGAGTAACCATCTCTTGATTATTCAGGCTCATGCAAAAAACATAACGTGAAGAACCCAGAAAATCAACCAACTAATAAATATTCTCTTTATAATTTTAATTATACCTTTTTGATAAAACAATTTGTATTTTGAATAAGAGTGCATACAGTAGGATGTAAAGCAATTTTATATCCATTAAACATAACCCACTAGCTATGGAAGGAAAAAAGAAGCTTCTGGATGTCAGGGGAAGCAAATTTGAAGTTATTTCCCTGTGGAAAATCTCATAAAAATCATTTAGTTGACTCTATGCAGAGCTACAATGCCCTGGGCTAGAAATTTCCCAGGGCTGCGTGGCTGAGGAGTATAAATTATTAAATCACAATCTTAAAAAGAAAAGTAAAAAAGCATTTTTTAAAATTCTGCTACATGTGACTTATTGTTTAATTTTTAATGTTATAATGTATCAAATTTATTTTGTTCTTATTACATTACATTTATAGTCCTATTAAAATCATGGATATAGATTTGTTTCTGAATCAAAAGTGTAAGAAAAGGAAACATTTGTGCATCCTTAGCCACCAGATCTCATAGGCTAGGAGCAAGTGAGTCAGAATTATCAGTCTGTTCTCAAAAACAACTTCAAACTGTATTTCTGGCCTAAGGTCTCACAGAAACATCTAGATTTTATCCTATTAAGTTGCTGTTTAATATCAGGCAAAGTAATTATCAGAGTCCTAAGAGTATGGTTACATTATTTCTGTTATATTGATCAAGAAATAGTGGTAACCTTTCAGATAATTTCCAATTGAGCATCATTTATTCAAAACCATCCCTATCCCAGACACAGCTCTTGGCACTTCAAATATTATCTCTAATTCCCATAACGACTCTATCAGGAAGACTCTGCCCATGATGACTCTATCATTTTTACTACAAATGAGGAAATTTATGCACAGAGAGACTGACTGGTTCCTCCTAGGTCAAACAACTAGCAAAAGGGAAAGCCAGGAGCCAAAAATGCTTTCTGGCTCCAAAGCCCACATGAGTTTACCAAACTCAGTGGCAATTACCTACTCTTCTCATGAATCACTTAATTTGTTCTATGGCAATCTTTCTCCTGGGGAAACGAACATAAATATCAACTTGGCAATAGGGGCACTTATCTCCACAAACACTACCACCCAAAGCCAACCCAAAGCAGATTGAATTGAAACCAAAAGTTCTCCCAGCCTTACTGTGGGTGATCTATTTTGATTAGCTTACAAATGGTACAAATTGTCCTTCTGAATTTATGCCAGGAGCAAAGTAGAAGTTGTGGCTTTTTTTTTTTTTTTCAGGCAGTTTAGACTCCAATTTGTGACAGAATAATTGTAAGTAAAAAGAAACTGATTTCCAGGTCAAATGGCAGCTTCCAGTAAAAGGAGCCAAAAATCATTTTCAAAGGAAGGAAAGTCTGTCTACAGTAAACTTTCCTAAAGATAACATATATATATATATATCCTAAGATCAGAATTGAAAACAAGCTGTTTGGATCCCTCAAGTAAATCTAAGAAAGGAAGATTTAGGTAAAAATGTATGTTTGTGAGAAAAGAAGTTATGTGCATCAAAGGAATAGACTTTTAAATAAAAAGAAAATTTAATACAGCCCCTTAAGTGATAAATGCAAGAAAACTAGTGCCTAATTTTTATAAATGTGCCCTTATTTATTTGGAAAATGTACTTGGGGTGAGGGTTCTTGTGACTTTAGGAGTGGAGCGTTCTTGCTTGTCTCTCTTCCTGCCTTCCTTCCTTTACCCAAATATTGGCAAGCATATCAGTAAATATGGGTTTATCAAACTTTTCATTCAGTGATACATTTCTAAATATGCTAGGACCCATGTGTACACTCAGCAAATAGTCTTGTATATTTTAAGTTTAGCCTTTAATATTGTGTTTGATTCATTTGACATTTATTTTTTGTATGAGATTAGGGATCCACTGTTTTTTTTTTTTTCTTTATGGATACTGTTTCCCAAAACATTTATTTAATAGCCTCTCCTTTCTCCACTGATCTACAATACCACCTTCGCCATATATCAGATTTACATAGATATGTAGGTTGGTGTTCTAGGCTCTATATTCTCTTCAGTTTTGCCTCAAATATAATAACAATATCAACACTATGCTGTAACAAAAACAGAATATAGTTTTCTAATATTGAATAGCTTTGGAGCAAATCTTGATATCCAACAGGGAAATCCCCATACTTTATTCTTCTCTGTTGGTAGTGTCTTGTTTATTCTTGAGGCTTTGAAATTTCATATTAATTTCAGAATAAATTTGTCAAGTTTCATGAAAAGAACCTATTAGGATTTTGATTGACAGATATCAAGTCTGGGTCTATTTGACACTGTCTAATATATTGTGTTTGTCTATCCGTGATCATGGTAATAGCAGTTCATTTATTTATTTAGGTGTTGTTAAAAACTTAAATTTTATAGATTTGTACACAAAGCCTTGCCCTTCATGAGTCAGTTACTTAGAATAAATCTCTCTCACTTCTGTATACACACACACACACACACACACACACACACACCCCTATTAGTTAGATTTCTCTGGAGAACCCTAATACAAATTTTGGTACTGAGAGTGGCTTTATGGGAGCATAACTTAAGAATGAGTTTTCTGAATTGGGTCTGGAATTTCTGGCCTTGGATCTCTAATATGATTAGATTTAAAGACATGATGACTCTCATTTCCAGTAGCAGAGCACTGATTGTTCATGGCATGTTGTGGCAATAGAAATACACAAAATATCACTATTGGATACTCATAATCAAACACTAAGAAACAAGCATCTAGATGACCATGTATATGATACTTTCGAGCATTTTTGTCTAACAAATGTGATGAGATTGGGTGGTTGCTCCTAATGTCACTGAACAAAAATGAAAAAAAGAAAAAATGAGCTCAGGAATTTGAATTTGTTAAAAAAAAAAAAAGAAAGGAAAGGAAGAAAGAAAAGAAGAGAGAAAGAGAAAGAAAGAGAGAAAGAAAGAAGGAAGGAAAGGAAAGGAAAGGAAGAAAGAAAGGAAGAAAGAAAGAAAGAAAGAAAGAAAGAAAGAAAGAAAGAAAGAAAGAAAGAAAGAAAGAAAGAAAGAAAGAAAGAAAGAAAGAAAGAAAGAAAGAAAAGAAAGAAAGAAAGAAAGAAAGAAAAGAAAGAAAGAAAGAGTACTACTCACCATGCAGTTATACAAAGGATTAAATCACCCCTCACGCTAGTTACCCACAGACAGTGCATGCCCTGAGTGGAATTCAGGATGGATAAAACACGATGAGACATTCTGTGCTTTTAATAAACAGGCCCCTAGATAGTTAGATGCATATCTCAGAAGGAACTTCAATAATCCTAGATTCTTGCATCTTCCCATACCTAGAAAATCACTGAAATCATTAACATGAGATACCTGTTGACAGTAATCTCTTACTAACATATGCGCTTGACTACATATTTTTCTGTAGCTGAAAAATTCATATATATATGAATACTGGCTTCTCCCCTACTTCTTTGGAGCAGTTTACTCAGAGCTACTGAGGAACTATCTCCCTGGCTGCAGTTCTCAGTAAGACCCTGAGTAAAACTTAAACTCACAACTCTCATGGGTGTTTTTCTTTATGCTGACAAATTCCTAGCTCATACCTCACATAAATTACCTGAAAGCTTCTAATGCCTTTCCTGAATAAAGACCCTTTCTCTCCCATAGCCACAGGGTTGAGAGTGCTGAAAAACAAACCGAAAATTTCATCCCAGAGTGACTGAATTACAATGCAAGCTGAATTCCCAGGCCCATGGAGTATTTACTGTTAAAGTGATAGCATCGACTAGGGAGGAACGTCATCCCGAAAGTTGAAATAGAGACACATAGGAAGACTCTGATGAAGCTGGGGACATTAAGCCCCTAAACTCTGATGAGTCTTCTTTGCCAGTAGATCAAGTGTCTCCACCCCCAGTAGAAGCGGCCTTTACATCCCCATCTGAGATTAACCCTAAGGCAGCTGCCATGCAAAACATGCTGATTCCCTCAGGATCCACCTCCACTACCCTGTTTGCTACTAGACCTATAACTAGACTCAAGTTCCAGCAGGCTCTCAAAGGTACAATGTGTGACCCATGAGGCAGTATACCACCCTTCAAAGCTACTACTTGAGCTTTCTAACTCATACAGACAAAAGTCCAGGGAATATGTGTGGCGATGGATATTAAAGATGTGGAGTAATTATGGAAGGAACATAAATTTAGATCAAGCAGAATTTGTTGATAAGGGACCCACTAAGCAGAGATTCTGGACCTAGTTGCAGCCTAGGGAGTTAGAAAGGGTTCTAATAGTTTGGTTGGTTGGTTGGTTGGTTGGTTATTTTAAATATGGACTAAAAGGAAGCCCAGAGTAAGCAAGCTAAAAATGCCAGACCTTCCTTGGTTTATTGTGGAGGAAGGGATTCAAAAGCTTAGGGAGACTGGAGTGTTATAATGGATTTGCCATTTAAGATCTACTCACTCACCTTGGAAGGGTCCGGGAGACACCTTTGTGTGTCCCCTCACAAATCCATATGTTGAAGTTCTAACTCCCAAAACATTAGAATGCGACTTTGGATATAAGATCTTTACAGAGGTAATCCAGTTAAAATGAGGTCATTAGGATGGGCCCTAATGCAATGTGACTGTGTCCTTATAAAAGAAGAAGTTTGAACACAGAAACACAGATAAAGGGAAGATGACCTGAAGAAACATGAGAAGACAGTGATCTCCAAGCCAAGGAGACAGGCCTAGAACAGATCCTTCAGAAGGAACCAGCCCTACTAAACCTTAATTTCAGACTTCTAGCCTCCAGACCTGTAAGACAATGAATTTCTGTTGTCTGAGCCACTCAATTTGTGGTCCTTTATTATGGCAGCCCCAGCAAATTAATATATGCTATTTTTATTACCATTTTTATTACTGCCACACTTTGAAAAGAGTAGAACCATAGAACATCAGTGAAATTCATTGAAAGCTTTTGTATGTGTCAGAAAAGCAACTGTCCACCAATGGCATTGTGGAATTTAAGCTTAAATGCACTACTTGTATGTTTTGGAGTCAGTAAGCATTGCTTCTTGCTGGCTTCCAAATGTTTGGTTGTCCACTTATTTGTCATCCCCTATCTTTTCTTATTTGGGGATTTATTATCTTATTCCTTCTTGGTTACTAGTTTATCCCCATTTAAACCAACTGGCTTTTCCCTAAATCACAAACATAAAACAAGGTTGGTTAATGCCATCATTTTACTTGGTCCTTTTAGATATATAACTTATCAAAATAAAATGTCCATTTATTCAAGAATTATACATGTACACATTCAGAAGAATCAATCACACTCAAGCCTTCCTTCAGATTTTTCTCATTCCTCACTGATTCTTCAGTATTTGGCATGCAATGAAGATATATATACTGAGAATCTGTACTTCCAAAAAGAAAGCTTGAATTTCCTTCTTTGAATCCTTCCTTCTGCATCACTAGTTGAAAATTGAAAAGCTTTGGAAGGACATAGATCTGTTTGTTAAATGGAATTATAGGATGTTTCCTATCAGCCTCCATCTAGACAGCTTTTCAACTCAGCTCTTTTCCTACATTCCTCTCAAATCTATCTTACCAAGATATTTTCCTGGCACAGTATTCACTTCAATCTGCTATTTATAAGAAAAAAAAATGACTATATCCTCTTGTTTTTGAAAGTGTGCAGATAGAGCACCGTTAGAAGCCAGAAATTAGGGTTTACCTCTCCACAAGCTGGAATCACGTCATATAAAATGTTTTAAAATAAAATATTTCTAAGAACCCTGATTCCCTCCCTTCCCCAATAAACATTGAACAAGAGGCTACCAATAACCACAAGACACATGCAAATATAAATACAGGGTATCCTAAAGTCTTAGTGAAGTTCTGAGCCTTAATAAAGTCAGAACTATAAATGTTACAAACTTACAAAAACATCATTTGAAATATTAAGTACTTATATTGTTCCTATACTTGTTTTTTAAGTTTGAAGAATATATTTTAAATATTAAGTTTTTGTTTTAGTCACCCTGCAGATGAGAATTTTTGATTAAATAAAAATTTGTTTTTCAAGATTCAGAATTTAAATAAGCACAAAAGAAATGGAAATAAGTTTTCAAATGATGCCTCTCTTACATTTGTAAGCATTTATACTGTATCTGGAGTTACTGAAGCCTTAAAAGCTCCCTAAGATTTTTGGATGCCATGTTATTAATTCATTCTTTTTCCTTTTACAACTCCTTTTTCTCCAGTATGATTGTATAATTTTTGTTTTCATGGTAGGAAAATGTTTATTTTTCAGTTTTGAATGTAGCACATCTCAGCAGATAGATTTCATAGTTGCCAATTAAAAGACGTTGTTCAGCAACTGCCCTGAATAATAAACTAATCTTTGTCTCTTCCTATAACACATCAAAGTGTATTTCTATTAGAATTCTTCTAACATACTCATCACCAAACTGTAACCCTGGGACTTCACTGAATTTGTTTACATTTTATCTGTTACTATCACAGAGGGCCCAGCTTAAACTCTAGGTAAGAAAAGAAAATGTGAGTTTTCTTAAAGAATATCGCAAAACAGAAATCAAAGGCACAACTTTACTCCTCAATCTGGCAATCTAACTTAGTTTACAATTAAAGAATGATTTTAATTGTCAAACTTTTAAATTTTATTAAATGTTTGTGGCAATGCATCAAATGAATTCCAGACCTATATAAATACACAGGCAGCTGTTTGTAATTTGCATTTTTATCAGTTTTGAAAGAGCACAATGTACTTCCTGCATCTTATTTTCAGAATTTGCATTTTATCATCTTTGGCTACCCAGTATATAGTATGGAGTACTTGAATATCTCATTCTTTGAATTTTCATTTTTGAATTGTAAATCAGATGATGTCTGGCACTTTTCTCTTTTCTCATTTTTCTCTTCTCTCAACCTCCAGGTTTACTTGCTTCCATTTCTTCTTGGCTCTAATAATAAAATACAAAAATATTTCAGTTATTTTCTTTTTCAGCATTCTTTGGGGTACCACCATATTGCATGTCTTTTGCTAATTACTTAGCATAAATCTAAAGACAAAACAAAAACTAAGCTTATTGTTTTAATTCATAAATTTTCAGAACACCATTCAGATTAATTCCACTTCTTTCTGAAGCTTGCCGTGTTTTGAATTTCAATGGAGGGATGGAAAGGAATGGAAATAATACTGTATGTAAGGCTGCACATGGGGGACCCAGAATGAACAGAATGAATGTTCCCTCCTTTGGAGACAGGCACCTCTAGTCACACCAGCTATACCCCTATCAGAAAGGATGGTGGCCTCAGAGAGGGGTGACAACAACATCTCTAATTGCTTTAAGCTCCTTTCCTCTATTCCCAAGACACATTTTCCCTCCCCTATTGCCTTAGCATCATAGCATCCAAAAACATTTTCCCAAAGGGCTCCTCTTGCCCATTTATACTTCTATGGCCTTGGCTCCCAGATATTCCTTAGAGGAACAGACTAGTCACAACTAGTGTTTTCTGCTCCCTCTCTCCAGCAGGCCATCTGTCCACTGGGAAATGCTGAAATCTCTCCTCTGTGTCCTAGCAGGAAGTGCATGGGGGGAAACACAAGCTAACTTCTCTCTATCTTCTGGTGATGACAACAATATTTAGAAAGGATGAGAGTTTAGGGGTTGCAGATTTCCCAACCAAGAGCTCAGGTAAATAAGAAAACTAATTTTATTTTGTTATAATTTATTTAATTTCTTGATTCTAAGACTCTACCCTGCCTGATGTAGAAAATTTATCTAGTCCTTTGCATATAAACTTAGTCCAGTTCAGTGATTTTTTTTTTTAGTCACTTCATATGTATTTTTCAATCACATTCAGATACGAAATTCTTTCTCAGGGTTTTTCTCCCTCCCCCACCTCTTGTATTTCTAGGGTTGGGACTGGGGAGAACAGTTGCTACTGTGTGACAACCAGGAAAAGAATGTCATCTCAACAATCTTGGGTTCAACAAGGTCTAGGTCATGTGCTGGTGAATGGTGGCCCAGATAACATATATAGTCTAAGGTTTCTCAAACTTTAATTAGTGTATCCAAATCACCTGGAAATCTTATCAAAATGCAGATAATGATTCAACAGGTCAAGATGGAGATTACACGTTTCTAACAAGCTTCCAGGTGATGTCATTGCTGGTGGCCCTCAGACCATACTTCAAGTACAGTTCGATCAGTGGAGGATGGCTTTGGTTTCTAATCGACTCCCTGGCAGAGCAATCTATTGCAATTCCAGTTGAGTCCTCCCCTGGAGTAGGGCCTAACCACAAAGGCGTCTTTCTGATGCTGTCCCTTCAGTTCCAGCCAGGAGACTTTGTGTAGACCTGCTGGTCCTCTCTCTTAGCAATTCACTCTCACTTGAAACTCACAGGAATATGTGATGCCCTCCCAAGCAACCCTGGAGCTTGGTAATCTCAAGATGCTCTGTCTCCAGTCTGATTGCATTAGATGTGGCTTGCCCTCCCCCCAACCTCACCACCAGATGGCATTGAGAAAGTTTCTCCAAAGATTTCCCCTCTAGGTTGCAACTGGAAAGTGCAATGCAGATCCTCTTTATGTTCAGATTCATATAAAATTCGAGAGGAATTCTATCATTGACCTTTCTGCCCTGGGCCCTGGCATAGCTGGAGGTGGTGGGAGAAGAGGAGGCAGGGACTAGTACTGAGTAAGTGCTCCACACACTGTTTCTGGTCTCTTGCTGTCTCTCTACAGGCTCCTCTGTATTTTCCAGAGTAAAAGCAAAAAGCAGTTTTGTCAGCTCACATCCTCCGTCACATCCTCTTTTCCCTGCCATACATGGATGGTACATGTTTCATGCCCTAAAGTGACCACTCCTTCCCCCAAATCCTTCAGTAAATCATGTTTAACTATGAGTGGGATGGAAAGGCAGAAGGTTGCTGGGATACAAGGGCAGTCACTGGGACAGGAGCAGAGGTCAGGAGCACATCCTTTAATCCTCCAAATAACAACACACCTCCTAGGAGACCATGGGCTTTACAGTTGTAGTTTTATCTTGGATTTTCATCGACTTTTCACCTCCTTCCCCCTACCCCAGATTAAGTCCAACCTGAGGTCAGGTCTGCTACAAACCTATATCCTGGGAAGGTTCCAAGAATTCCCATGCCCTCCCAGAGCACAGAGCACAAGAGGGAGACCACAGCCCCTCTCAAACTTCCATCACGGAAACTTCATCCTAGATGCCCTATCAGCCTGCTCCAGCCTGCACCGTTTCTGTCCATGGTGGAAACAGTGGGGCTTTAATATTTTGTGTCAAAATATGGTTTTATATATTGCTTTATGGTTCAACAGAGAATGCATCTTAACATACGTAATTGCTGCAAATGCTATGCTTGTGTCTAAGGAGAGAAATATATCAAGAGATTTCTGATAACACATAAGAATAGGCAAACACAATAAAACAAAGTAAAATGAAATTGCTGGTAGACCAGATATCTACTAAACTCCAAGAAACTATGTTCATATAGATCACGAAGACTTTATAGGTTTTCTAAAATATGTTCCTTGAGCTTAAAAACTTGTCATTTTCAGAATCGTATGCTACATTAAAATCACTAGTATTTACCTGTATATATCTTTTCAGTTTTTGAGTATGTTTTTGAAAAAGGAATTCTTTTTCTCCAGGCTGAACCATTATATGATGTTGACATATATTTATCTGAGAGAAAAAGGAAACAAATGAAATATTTCATAATGCTAAAATCATATTCCAGGAGTGTTTCAGAGTTACAAACATCTCAGAGGTAAAGCTATTCTCTAATTCATTTTACCATTTCAAGGCTAAGGCATCAGGGACACAACTGAGCTTATTAAAACCATTTGAGTTATCAACGAACATGGTTACACATCTCTTAATTGGCTGCTCAGTTCCTCAAATAAGGCCTGTCCCGTGAGGCTAAGCTAGAGAAGAGTGTGATATGTGTATGTGACCAAAATATTTCACTGCCAGGCTTTACCATGATTCTATACACAATTCTGCTAGTATTTACAGAGCTTTAGAAAGGAAGTAAAAAATAAATGGGGGAAGGAAATAGCTCAGTAGTAGAGCAGATGCTTAGCATGCACAAGGTCCTAGGTTCGACTGCCAGTAACTCTATTAAAAAGAGAGAAAGAGAAAGGAAGAAAGACCTAGGAGGTACAGCCCACTTCCCTCTTTCCTTCCGACTCCCAAGATGGCAGTGTTTGCTCTACCACAGTAAAACTTACTGTCCGACAAAACCAAAGTATTTGTACACTGGTTTCATCCTTAAATTATCTACTTTCCTCTGACAATTCCGTATTTGAACTATTATCTAAGAATGATGTATTTGTGTTTTGAAGTATTGTGTGTTGTGTTTTGAATCACACTATGCAGCTGTGATTCTCAAAGCATGGTCCATAATAATACTAAGAATTTATTTGGTTTTTTTTCCCCTTGTGTTGACATTTGCACTAACGGGGCAAAAGCAATCATGAGTATAACTGCGGCCACCTGTACACAAATGTAGACAATGGCACTTGTTCTGGTAGTCACTGTGATCTCCACAGCTATCAACTCACAGTAAAATAATGGCAAGATTAATAATAAAATAATAATAGTAATAAATAAAAATTAAAAGTTTGTTTCACCTAAGAATGTCCTTATTTTTATATGTAAATCCATGCATCATTATATTCTAAAATAAATAGAAGAAAAGCAATTTAAATAAAGCTAACTTCTATTTAAATTGTAAAAGGAAGGACTGAAGAGAGACATCAAGTTTTTACTTAGGTTCTAGAAAGTATACATCATTCAGACCACTAACTAGACAGTGAACACAGGAAAATACAAATATGAAATTACAGGGAATTGAGTGACCTTTTGTTAAGTTAAGAAAACTGAAACCGAAATTTGAAAGAGGAAAATTCATCTGAGACAAGAAAAAAAAAAAAAAAAAAGAAATTTGATTCCCTCCTTCCTTGTGGCCTTGTACTTCATGACATAAACCATGACTTTGCCTATTACATGATGAAATGATTTAAAAGCAATCTGTGCATGGGTGGGAGAGATGAGAGGTTGTCAAAAATACTGCAGTTAACCCCCAAACTAATCCTTTCAGAAAGTAATCATGAAGGCCTAAAGAAAAACCAAGGCACTAGGCTGAAAGTGATAATTGAACAGTGCAGTTAGTGGCACAAGAAAATGTCAACCACTTGAAAACAATCCTTAAGAGTGAAATAAAGCTATCCAGGGCAAACAAAGTGCAGTGCTCTGAGACAAAACTCTAGGGAGGTTCAGTGTCACGTCATCTGCACCCAACATGTTTTCTCCAATATCCTTTAAATCATGTACACTCCTGCACATGGAAGAAATCCTCCTACCGGTTTTCTAAAATGTTATGGTGGTGATGGCCTGGACAAAAAATAGAAGGGGGATGGGTAGCAATGAAGATTAGTTGGGTCATCAGCAAAGTCCATGGGAATGCAAACCACAGACAGGAGTAAACTATATAAGCAAAGAGCCTTACCTGAACAGAGGTTGAATTTGGGTTCCTTGCTAACATCGACTTTATTGTAGGACCCTTGTGTAGGCCTGCTGCGGGAAGGTGCATTCAGTGAGACAGTCCTGATAGCATCTCTCTGAACATGGATATAGGACGCATTCTCGGGATTTCTGTTTTTATTATTGCGATGGTAACTCATTTTATTTTTGGGATTTGGGGCCTGTACTGCTGTAAAAGAAAGGGGGCGGGGAGTGAGGGATAAAACAAGCAGGTTTCACACCTGGAAATACAATATTGCACTTTAAATGTTTGATAGGACAATGGAAAACAATGTAAGCTAAAAGAACTAAATTTATAGGAGTTGGGTTGACATCTAAAACAACAGGCTGCACAACAGTGACTTGTTTTTCAGGTAGAAAAGATTATTTAATCTTTTTTCAAATTACAATTTAGGGATATCAGATGCATAAGCACTTTACCTCTCCGCATTCCTGGGCCAGGAAAGTTCTTTGGTTCATCATAAATCCACTTTCTTTTTTTCACACCTTTAAAATGAGGCTTCCTCACTGGCTGGACATTATTCACTTAAAGAAGATACAAATTTTTACAGTTTTTTTAAGAGATTCTTTTATCTGAAAATTACTTGTAAGTGATAATTACGTATCTGTGCATTCACATGTCAAGCAAGAGAAAAAATAAATGTACCACCCTAATACTTTACTTTCTAGAACAAAGGATGATTTATTTTTAAGTGCCAAAAAGAAATCTAACTTGGAAATTGATTGATGAGAAAACTTTCAATAAGTAACATTCCTTTGGAGAAAAATGCTTTCATAAGATTCAATCCAAATATAATATGTATCTCATTATAATGTTATTTTTAAGTAGTTTTAGAATTGTTATTTTGAACATAAATCCATCTGTACTTTTTAAGCCAAAACTACTACTTCTTAAGAAGCTAGATTAATATAAGATATTGTTAGTGAATATTACCTTCTTCTTGTAAGATCTTAAGAAGTTGGGTATATAAATAGTTTAGTGAAATAAAACTGAATAATCAGACTTTGTAAATGATAAGATCACTAAATTATTCACTTCTTGCTCACATATTTTTACATGGAAAATTTTATATGCATGCTCAATTTTCCAGAAATTTTTAAGGTAAATTTTTCCAGAGAATCTTTAAACAATTTAGTAGGGTGGGGCATTCTTTATTATTTCTCTGTGTGGAGATCCTGAACATTCACGAATAACTACTGCACAGAGCTGTCTATAGTGGACTGATAAATCTCTCTTTGCACTAGCTCTCATCTTTAGCTTAAGCACCAAGCCTTCACTGAAGCTCTGATTTTAATACCTCTTCTTCAGACAATATGCCCCATCCTTACTCTCACGCTCCCACTCCCAGAATTTGGAATCCATATTTTTCACAGGTGTCACTTAACTAAGCTTCATGGTTCCCCTAGGTGCCTAGCTGGGATCAAAAAATATTACAGGGGTTCATTAAGTGAAGTAAAGAAAAGGAAGGAAAGAGGGAAACAGGAAGATTCATGAGTCTTAATTGTATCAAGAGAAGAAGCTCACAGTACTAAATAGCAAGGAGAAGCCAAATTAAGAAAAATAATTTAAAATAATAATAATAATAATAATAAACCTGTCAGTGTTTCCCCACTATGGGTTAAATTTAAAATGCTATACTAATGAATCTTCTGAGAAGGTAGCATATTATTACTTTTAATATCTAAATTAAACTAGTGGGAAAGTATACTACGATTTACTAGGACCTACATCACAATTCATTGTGAGAGTTAGTAGAAGAATAGTCGTTAATCCTTAACCCTGAATAATTTTCAAACCATTCTTTTTCCTTTCTTTTTTCAAAATTCTATTTCAAATAAGCAAATAAATCCATGGTAAGACATATACATCTTAGGCCAAAAAGTGATAGAGCTAATGTCTCACTTGAAAAGGGGTCCTCTCTGCACTTCATACTGATATTCTCAGTGGCATTTAATACATGCGTTGTAGGTACTAGTCGGGTAGTTAGGGAACGCTTTGGATGAGGACTGTCCTTGTTATCTTTTAAAGCAAATTAAGAAAATAAAATGTCAATATTAGTAAAAAAAAGTGTTTCAGTTGGTATTTCACTTTTCAAACATCATATGATGGGTATACCTCTTTAAAATATATATGGATATTAATTTTTAGAATCTTATCACTGAAATTCCCTAATTACCACATTGAGTCCCCCAAAGATGTCACTGACAAAATATTAAAAATCCAGAAATACAGTCATTATCTTCAGTATGTAAATTATGTATTTGTGGAAATATTTTTAATACCTCCATACAAAAAATAAAAAGTTATCAATTTTACATCAAATGTGCCAATTTTAGTCAAGAATGCAGAAATATTTATAACAACCTTCACTAGTTCTAAGCTTTGGAGCAGAACCACCTAATAGAGTTTTCTACAGCGATGGAAACATTCTGTATCTGTGCTTTCTGAAATGATAGCTACTAATCACGTGTGGATACTGAGCATTTGCAATATAACTAGTGCAACTGAAGAGCTGAATTTTAAAATTTTATTTAATTTTAATTAACTTAAACGGCTACATAGGGGGGTGGCTACCATTTATAGTGTAGTTAGGTTTTTTTTTTTTTTTGATAGATTGAGCAAAAGAGGAAAATATTTACATATATAATTTTCCACAAGAATAATTTGATCATGTGTCTTTTCTTGTTCTTGAGAACATTTATTCAGTGATGGGGAAATTGGTTAATATTTGGATTGAGAATATGTGAAGTCCTCTAATTACAGGACAGCTGTACTGTCTGTGACTGAGCGAGCTGCCCAGCAGCAGTACGAGCTGGGGGATTCTAAGCACAATAAGCACAACATAAAACTGTAGAGGATGTATTTTATTATATCTCTTTATTATTCACAGACTATAGTTAGTAATAATCATAAAGTGGGGAAGTCAGCAGGAGAGTAATACTCTTCTCAGTACATATTTACATTATATATCTTCACCAACAAAGCTTTCTAAGAAAATTCAATCATACTGAATATTCCAAGTTGAAAATCAAACTAAAAAAGACTTGGTATTACCATTTAGGAGAACCAGTAACTTTAGAGCTAGCAAGACCCCTAAAAATTCTGTAGTCCAGCAGGCCAATTTTTCAGATAAGGAAACTGAAGCTAAAAAAAGATAAAGCCCCATGGATAAACAACCAAGGACAGAGCCAGGACTGGAAACGTGGGGCTCTTGACTTCTATCTAGTGTATTTCGTGTATATTTTTATTTATTACCTTGCCTCTTGTATTGGTTTCTGCAACAATCAAGCTTTATGTTTAGATCATCTGTCCAAATTACAAATGGATCTTAAAATACTGACTGGTTCATTACCTTTAGCATTTGAACATTTTGACATGGTGATTTCTTTCTCTTCAGTTAAAGCTTCATTCTCATGTACTCCAAGGAATATGATCCTCTGGGGAACATAGCAATCTCCTCCTATGACAATAACTTACTGTCAGCACAGCAATGGCAGGAAGTTGCACAAAACTGCCTTTCAGTGCAGGATAATCCTCCTCTACAACACCCCTCTTGCCCACTTTTGTTTCAGTACTTCTCAGTGATACCATCCCCATCTGTATACATAGCATATGTATTTAGATTGATACAGGTATATACATATGTACATAAATATATAGTACGTACACTTACAGATAATTATAAGAAAATTCACGTAGTCAACACAATTTTCTGTTAAATAATCTTAATTCCACCCTTTACCATGCTTTAGAGATACTCGGAGTAAACATAACATCTTCCATACAATATCTGTAAATACATGAAAGCAGTTTTGTGTTCCTTAGAAGTCTTCTATTTTCCAGGATTAATATCCATAGCTGCTTTAAATATCGCTTACATACTTAATTTCAGATCCTTCCTCATACAAGTTACCCTTTCTTAACATAAACTATTTGTTTCAAGTACCCTTCTTTAAGAATCATACCCAAACATGGACTCCCCTGTACAGAAATCAGTGGAATGAGTATAACAATAGTTGACATTTATGGAGCATCTTTCTGTATGTCAGACACTCTACTGAGTATTTTAAATGACTGATCACATTTAATTTTCTCCCTATACTACTACTAATAATTCAGTGTGAGTTTACCTTAGCTATGTGGTAGCTGACACACGTTACTGAACCATTTTGAAACCCTGTGGCCAACACAAGCTTTTATTTTTTCCCTCACAATCTGTATCATGTCAGGTCTTTCCCAACTTGAAGAAAAGCCTACCATTAACATCTTGGACTAAAATACCAGACATTATGTTTATCACAGTTTGAGTTTACCTTGTTAAACTTGGCTCACTGTTCCAGCATATTAACTTGAGGTCATCTGTAAATTTTATAAAATCGTCTCCATATGTGCACTCATTCAATTGTTTAAACATGAAATTACTTATTCTACAAATATTTATGGGTTGCACATCATGTGGCAAACATTCTATTACAGAGATTCCTCTAGAGCAGTTGATTATAAACAGTTCCTGACCTCAAGGAGCTTATCCAAAGCCAACAATCAAAATGTCAAAAAGATGTTGATGAAACAAAATTAGTTATGAGAGAGAAAATTCGGACTCCTTTATTATATGGGGATATATTCAGAATCAATCAGTGATAAGTTAACTCACCTCCGTTTTCAAAAGCAGCAATGTCAGTCCTTGGTTTCCTATCCAATGATGCTTTTATCTCACCTTGCCTTTCAAATAGGCTAAATTTTGTTGGAACTGTTAGACCATCCCCTAGAAATTAAAAAAAAAAAAATCACTCCAGAAACGATTAGGTGCTTACTTAAGTTTATGACAGAATTTATGATAGTAAAAAGCTTAAAAATTAATGCAAGTATTGTTTGCATAATAATTTGATGAACAATAAATTTATAAATATATAAATTTTAAGCAAATTTTATAATTATCAGGAAAGCAGCAAACAAGTTTATTTTCCTACATGGATAATGTATCAAATGGCAATTAAAAAATTTAAGCAATCTAACAGTATTGTGTGTATATATTTATTTTATTTGATATGCTTTTCATATAATAAACTTTGTAATATTTCTTTTGTTTTTATCTACTCGCCATGAACAAATTGAGTAAAAAGTATCAAGGTATACTATTGATTAAAAAAGCTTATTATACTAAAAATTAATTCTCACCACTTTCCTTATACATCCCTAGATAACTTTCTCCTGAAATAAATTATTAAAAGTAGAATAAAAGAGATATGACAATGTAATGCAACATGTGATTCTGAACTGGATTCTAAACCAAGGAAAAATCTTCATTTTGACATAAAGGACATAAAAGTTTTTTTTTAAAAGTCTGCAAATAATGTTTCAGAAGTATTTTCCTGGCTGTGATACTTATATTTACATGTGTGTGAGAGTTACATAAGGGCATCATGCCTGCAACTTACTCTCAGATGATTCAGAAGAAATAACAACAATGTGTATATTTAGAGAGAGAGAGAAAAATCAAATGTGTAAAATGCTAAATAACATTTGGGGAAATCTGGGTAAAGAGTTTCATGAATTAACTGATATTATTTAAAAATAAAAAGCTTTTTAAAACCATAATATAAAATGTGCCTTTGCGTATTTACATATGTGTCTTTATAATCCACCATTTTTAATATTCACTGCTAACTTGTTTTGTTTTTTCTTGTTTGTGGGGGTTGGGTAGTCAGGTTTACTTATTTACTTATTTCAAGAGCAGTATTGGGGATTGAACCCAGGATCCTGTGAATGCTAAGCGTACACTCTACCACTGAGCTACACCCTCTCCCCTTGCTTGGTTTTGTTTTGATCTGTGTAATGCAGGCAATCTGTCCTTCACTAGATGGCTTCCACCTATCAGCTAGGTCTTGCTGATCCTACTACCATCTGATGGTATGTTGCTGCCACCTACCGCCACGTGTTTAGTTTGCCACATATATGTACTTGCAAGACAGGCAGTCTACTCTTTATTATTCATTTTGATCCTGGGAGACTTTCTCAACTATCTTCTTCTAAGGGGTGGAGGGAAGCATTCAGATCTCTCCAACTGCTGCAGAGCTTACTTTTCAGCTCATTCTGGGGGTAAGAAAACTACTTAGACTCATAGTATCCACGGATTTTCTCTGAGTTCCTCATTTTATATCCAAAAAATGTTCTTATCTTGCCTTCAAAGGCAAAATGTTCACCAACAGAAAAATCAGATTCACCAAAACATAAGATTTATGAGAGACACAGCCTTGGAATTACCCACCTGCATTGCCCCTTAAATTGACTGGTCCACAGAAGGCAGTCATTCTGTGAACAAATGTACCCTGTTCTACTGCTAACATTCTTCTGTGATCTCCCTTTTGTCCTTCTAGGGCTAAGTTGTTTTTCTGCTTATAAAGAAAAATATACACCTGTTTCACAGGGAGATTTATTTTCATAGCTAAAACAGTGAAACCAAATTATTTACAGAATTACTGCATGAGGTATGTAGTGCCACCATGTGTTTATGAAGTCTGTTCATTCTGTGGTTCCTCTAAGAAAATATAATTACATTAATAGCAGCTTTTCATATTAAATTTAGGTGATCCCATAACATGACTTCTTTCTCACTCTCAAATTTGATGTATTATCAATCATTTGACTTTAGTGCACACCCTACTAAATAATGCACAGCCTATCACAGCAAGTGTCTCTTATTCATCACCTTGAAATGCTTCCTTTCCATTCCTTACCTTCTTGTAATTCACTTCCATTTTCCAAAGGCTTTTCTAACTCTTTTTCCACTGATGAGGCTATGCTTTTAGATGATGAAATATCTGGAGGAGTATGAATTCTGTAGTATTCACCTAATCTCGCATAAGGAAAGTAATGGTTAGCATATTTTTCACATAAAATATTAGAAAATCCACAAATGTTTAATTTCTTACCAGATTTATGACACATCTCCTTTATTGCTCTTTTTTCTTCAATTTCTTCAGGAGTTTTTGTCCATAAACTAGAAGCATCTATAGGATATATTTTGTTTAAATTAAATTGTCCCAAAGCCAAATAATCTGAAAATTTATAAACCAGAATGAAACATCCCAAACACTGTTCTCATGGATAGATTAGTGGGTTTTGGTTTTTGTTTTTTTTTAGTAAATCAATAATTTGCATCCTGGCAAATGTTTCTAATTGCTATATTTCACATATTAGAAAGAATCATTCAAGAGAAAAGAAATGACTAATTAGACATATGTGCTTTCAGATGAGAAGCTGGAGGCATAGATTCATATGTTGAGACCATGTTTGTTTGTTTGGAGGAGAATGTTGGTATGGGAGACATGCAGTCATAGCTGAGAAGGACACATCTCCTTCCTCCTCTTCTTCCTCAAAGTTGGTTTTTAAAACTAAGGGATGGTGAATGGGTTGTGATATATTCTCCTGAGGTTTCAGAGGCTCCTGACTCTGGGTTGGGGGTGGAATTCCTTCCTGAATTTCTTTCTGTAGTGTGATATGTACAGAGAAGATGTAATATTTCAGTATTTTCAATGTGCCCACATTCTAGTCTCCATATAAGGACACATTCCAGGGCAGAGACAGACTGAGAGCTTATTTTTCTGCATGTTTGTCTTGTTTGTACATACTTATTGGCACTGCAGTGCTATTATGATATGGGAGGAATAAGATGGACTATGATGTGGAAGACCTGAATTCTAACCTTCTTTATACTTTTGCAAGGATTACTTGGGATAATGCAGATGATAATGCTTTATAAACTACTCTATTGATCTCTATGACTTCAAGGATTAAATGTGAGACAGATAGATGGAATAGATAGATTGACACTCATGTATATCAATGTTAAGTTATTTATAAATAAAAGTTATATAAATCAATGCTATCAGTGTTAAGTTATATACAAATAAAACAGGTTATCAATACCCCTAAAGCAGCTATACATATTTAAACAGGAGATCTGTCTCCTAACCATCACACCACAAAAACTGCAATCCAAATGATCATAAGCATATGTGCAGGCATAGAACAAATTAGAACATAATGAATTTAATATACTCGATAAAATTAAAGCTATTTTCTCATCAAAATCTGCCTTATATATTACATTATAAACTTCTAATAATTAAACAAATATATCAAAAATATCACAAGGTTTTTGAAAATGCATTGTGAATCTGAAAAAAAAGGTTTACTAACCATTTTGTTCATCTCCTTCCTCCTCTTCTTCCTCAAAGTTAGTTTTTAAAACTAAGGGATGGTGAATGGGTCGTGATATATTCTCCTGAGGTTTCAGAGGCTCCTGACTCTGGGTTGAGGGTGGAATTCCTTCCTGAGTTTCTTTCTGTAGTGTGATATCTAGAGAAGATGTAACATTTCAGTCTTCTCAAAATGTATGTTATGTACATGTTCAGTGATCAACTATTGTTCACCTGATCAACTGCATATTTTGTTAAAGGATGTCTCTTTTATCTGTGGAACGGCTATCAAATTAACTTAAAATATCAACATTTTTCTGGTAAGGTGTAGAAAATATGCTAATTCATAGACTTTAGATAATAATTACAACCATGACTTGGTATATATCACACCCTTGGTATAAATACAAAGTGATCACAAGCTTCACTGCATTCTTACATTAGATCCATGGATAAGAATAACTTAACTAATCACATTATGACAAAGGAACAAAGGCAAACTCATATAAGGCATAGCTTATAATGGCAGAGTATATATGTTCAAAAGAGGAAAAAATCCAGTGGTTCTTATTTTCTGTGGCTGGGAGTTGATAACTTGGAGGTGAGAATAATGATACTTTCAGACTCCTCTACTTGGCTACATAGGTCAGACTGAACAGAGCTCTAGGTCATATTTAAGTGTTCTGTAACCTTCGAAACTAACCAGCAAATAATAGAAAAGGCTGGTGAACACATGTATCATTTATTGTTACTTATTCAATTCCCTTTGTTTTTCAAACCAATAGTTATTAAATCTGGCTAATTATCAGAATCAACTAAAGAAATTATTCAAATCATCTTTAGGGTCCCTGCTTTCCAAACTTTTTATTTAGCAGGTCTAGATTAAAGCCTGGAAATACTATTTTTTGAATGTCTCAAGACAATTACAAAATTAGGCAATTTTGGAAACCAAAGCCCCAAATCAGTGATCATTTATCTGGGGTTCTGTGACGTGGGAATACTTTCAGGTCTCAATTCGATGCTAACTCTGGTTAGTGTCAAAATTAAATTGAATTGTAGGACACCCAGCTGATGTCAAGAGAATTGTTTGGTGGAGGAAAAACCCACTCATCTGGTATCAGAAGTGTTGTGAGTATGGCGGTAGTGTGAGAGTAAAGGAGAAACACACAGGAGTATTCTTTTAATTCCTAGAGAAACTGACATAAACAGAAATAAAGGGCAGAATGAAATTAGTGCTAATGAATTCAAAACAGATAAGTGGACTTGTCCCCTGTAGACAAGAGTAAAGGAGGTTTGAGGAAGCAGGGTATGAGCAGCCTATGAACCTTGCTTACCCCCTCTCATGATGGAGGTAGAATGGCTAGGGGAGGGATTTGATCCCAGTGCACGGATCTGGTTTTGACCCTGAGAGAGGGGGAAGCCTCCTCCAAGAGGCAGGATCAGCTTTGACGCCTGTTGAAGAAATTGAGACTTCCAGAAAAGCCAGAATGTACCTTTGACCCCCTACATTCTGTGCCTAATAAGTGAGAATAATAAAATGCATCCCTACAGAGCTTAGTCCAGGGCATGTCTTAGAGCAAGGGGTCCAGTAACTGTTTCACAGATTCTACCTTTCCCTTCCCAGAGATTCAGTCTTTGTTTTCCTCTAGTCCTGAAAGAGCTAGTTTGAAAGATAGCAATTTTACCCATAGGCCATTAGGAAACAAACTTACACTAGAGAGAGAGAATTTAGTACAGTCTTTCTCATGAGATAAAATCACACTATATGTAAAACAATGGGACCAAGTTAACCACTTAGTAGGTGGAATAACATTTCTCCCAGGAGGTTACCTTCAATAGTCAGCTCTCCATCCCCTGTCTATCTATCTATATGTCCAGTTTTACTGAGCATCTGTGCTCCAAACAGTGTGCAAAGCATTGGTAAGGAAACTAATTATGATCCCCATCCTCGTGATGTTTACAGTCAAGTGAGGAAGAGAAACATGGATCAAGGCATTACATGCATGGTAAATGCTATGAGGTCAGAGTTTTCAAGAAGAATATAACAAAGGGACATAAGTTTTAATCATTCATATGCCAAGGATTATATGAAGCCAGATTTTCAAATCCTAAGGGCTGATATCATGTGAACCCATCACGAGAAATATGGTAGCCAGAGGAGAAGAGTGGAGTAGCTGTAGCGTCAGGGAAACCTGACATTCCCAACTTCTTAGCAAGGTTCTTGCCGTTCACTGTTACAGGGCTTGGTATCTTCTGTATCCCCTTCCCAGAACCTAGTTTAAGGTTCACCACATAGTAGAACCTCAATATCATTCCATTGGATTGGAGTGTGCCACTTATTTTGCAACAATGGGATTTTCTCCACAACTGAAGTCTTAGGAAGAACCACATATGTAACTGCTCTTCTAGAAGAAGAAGTGTGCAGACCAGAGCATGTTCTAGCTCTCCCCACCTGTGAGATAGGCTTCTGCACATTCACAGGGAGCAATGGTGAGGCCAAGACCTCTGAGCTTGGCTCCACTTGAGTGATGATTTGCTGAGACAGTTTCCCTGTACCTAGTGAGTGTCAGTAGTCATCTCACTTTTAGATGAATAAAATCCACTTTAGAAACACAGGCAGAGAAAGTTGAACTTGCTGTTTTCTTCACTTTGTTGTTAGCTACTTGATGGCTCATTCTAAGCTTCATCTCGTAATTCTTGATAGAATCACCCAAATCATCCACTGGCTACTAAACTGCATTACTTGATAGAATCACCCAAATCATCCACTGGCTACTAAACTGCATTACTCACCTTGTCACACTTTATTTAATGTGTCATTCTATGCTGCTACTCCAAAACCAGATTATAATATGGTATGTCCATGTTCTTCAACATGTATACTCACTGTTACTTGGTGGCAAAAATAGTCCATTGATATTTCGAGGTTTGCTGTGATAAAAGATACAACTGATCTTCACACAACCAAGAGGTTGAGTTTCCCAGAAGCATGAAATGCTGCAGTTTTGCTAGACAAAGGAGGTGGGGGAAATGTAATGATCAGAAGCCATATTCACAATAAACACGATGTGCTACAACACAACACAATGGGACGAAAACTACTGTGATTGCTGACTCAGGATCACATGTGTTTCCAGGCTTTCAGTGTTTCTAAACTCTGATGCAATGGATATTCCTAAAACATCCTCTTCCATTTTTCTAAGAATTTAAGTTGAGCAAAGTGAAAAATGCCGAAAATTAAGTAATGGAAGAAAGAATTATTTCTTCTCTATTGTGTTGGAAGAGTATATAGTTCAGTATTATGGGAGATGCTTTTAACAAATATGATGATGCTGAGTAATTCTACCTGCATTTCCATGTGTCTAAATCTGCAAAGTGGATCTAAGCATTTTCCCTCTCTCCATAATGAGCACACAGTGTCACTGCCAAGGGCTTCTTCACAGTGTCGGAATCGGCACTGGGAACCCTAAAAGAAAAAGTAAACAGTGTGGAAAACTCAATGTATGACCGTTAGTGTTTAACAACAGTATGCTAATTCATATAAGGAAACATAAGGAAATCAAATTTGAATTAAAATAGCATACTACAAGTACAAGGCTTTAAGTGTAAATGTTAGCAAATTAGTCTAATTTTAGTGAGGGACTGACAAGATAATCTAGTGATTAAACAGTACAACATACCACAAGTCACTGATAAAATGCTCCTTTTTGTTATCAGTTAATCTACTAAAGATAAATTTATGAGATCAGTGACACCCTTGATCACAATCCAATGACAAAAGGATCTAATTTCTTTCTGAGGAAAGCCAGAATTTTTTTTTTTAAGAATCATTACCTATATTTGAATTGTGGAGATGATCTCTATTAATCATACCTTTTATTAGATCATTGTTTTCTTAGTCCATGGAGATAAGGTTAAGTGTATTTATATAGGGAAAGTGAATGGAGCTTAACTTTATATTATTGTGGAATTTTAAGTAATTAGCACATTGTGCTACATTACATTAAATATATATGCTTTATGCCTTTGGTCTACAAAGATAAACAATTGTGCCTGTATATTTACACAATAGCATCATCTTTATATCCCAGAAAAGCCAGTGTGGATTATTTTAATGGGCTGCTATATAAAAATTGTATATCTTTTACACATAGATCCACAGTTGGAAAAACTGCAGGTCATTGTCTTTGGGGCAGAAGGTGGATAACAGAGAATAAAAATATCCTGTTAAGTTCATCCCTTTCTTGACACGTTTTGTGTGTCTTCACCATCTCTGGTCTTACTTCCCCGTCTTCACTATCTCTCCCTTTTCAAGTGGATCTGTAGATCTCCTAATCCAGGAGAGTGGTCAGGAACCAGATTAACCGGTATTTGAACTCCTGGCTCCATTGCTTCCTCATAAACACAAAGTCAATCCCTTACCAACTGTGCATCTCGGTTTCCTCATTTATAAAAGGGCAATAAAATGCCCTCCTCACAGATCATTGTAAAAATTATGTGAGATGAGGTATTGTGATTGCTATTGTTATTTTTATTTATTGATTATTTATTAAGAACTTACTAAATATTTGAGGATACAGCAGTGAAATAGACAAAGCTCTCTGCCCATGTGGAACATAAATCCATTATTATCTATCATCCCAGGGTTTAATCTTTAAGTAACAGGTCACAGAAGTGGATCTAATTCTTAACTGTCAAAGAGGTTGAGTCCACTCAGTTGTCCTAGCAGAGATGAAATGCTTTAAACTAGACACAGCATGCTTTTAACTGGGTTCATTTTGACATAAACATGAAGCTCCAAACATCAAGTTTCTACATTTATTAGGTTTCTTTGAGATCCATTAATTCTAATCTGTTGGGTTAAATATTTTTTCCCCATTTTAACTTGATAAACTTTAATTCATGTTTGGCCAATTTGTATTACTTCTTTTCTGTTTCCCATGGTACTAAATATTTGCTATTACTCAGACTTTGATGGGAAAATTCAGTAATTTCATGAATACATTTCAAATATGGGATCAATTAAATTTATTAAACTGAGTTTGATACTGACCTGAATTTAACTATTCAAATTTATATGATTGGAATCATATTAATCAAAAAGGTATGATGTGTCATATAAGGTTTAGTATTAGGAATTTGAGGTTTCAAAGAGCATAAATAATATAGGCAAAAGTGCCACACTGAGAATTAGAAAGCCATAGGCATGTAACTGGCATCTAGAAGGATAGTTTCAAATAATTTTAGGTTATTCCAGATTTCCTCAGAGAAACTCAGTAGATCAAAAATACATAAGGTTTTACTTCAGATTTTAAATACGTAAAATATTTTGTGGGAAAATAGTAAATTTTGATTTAGCAAGGCAAATTATTGCCATATCTTCCCTCATTCTACTAAAAAGCTTAAGTATGTGAAATACCGTAAATTGTACAATATTTACCTTTATGCATGTGGAATTAAAAAAGAAATAGCAGTCATTCCCAACTTCTGCCATTTTCAGCTCTCTTGCTGCTAGTCCAATGTTTTTTTAATATAATAATTGCAGGAATGCAAATATATGAACTATCAGTGTATAAGGGAAAAAAAGAATTTCTTTTCCACAGTCTTTCAGGCTATCAGTAGTATTCCTTTAAAACTGACCTCCTGTTGACAGTATATTACACAATAGATAATTCTTAAAGAAATTTAAATTAGAAGATACCTTCTCTAGCTTTGCAGAAATGTTGAAAGTGGTTGCTAGTAAGTACACAAACTCAAGCTTCCAGAATTTTCATTATTACCTAATCCATTGTTTGCTCATCATAAATGACCTCACATGTAACTGTAGGCTAGTTTACTTTAGTGAATACTGCACAGTATTTCTCTTACTCAATTCCAGTGTATTAACCAGAAAAAGCTAGTAAAAATAAAACAGTACATTTTATCCTTCAATATTCTGATTGAACATGGAATGTAAACTAGTTCATACTTAGGAAGTATTAAGTATTTCACAAGTAAATAATTATTTTCTAAACTCTTATTTTTATATGATTTGGAAACAAAACTAAAATTTTAAAATAGGTAAATATGCTATCTGTATTTCAAGATAATAAATAAAATTATTTAAATATGTACTCACCGCTATCCACTGGTTTAGAAAAAAAATCATTCAGATTGTGATATTTAATAGGTACCTGAAAATAAATTGAACTACTTATTCATCTTGTAGCTATATTCCATTTCATTCTTCATCCATCATTAAAGGAGGAACAGCTTCTTCATATAGCGAAAAAGTTCCAGAATGCTTGGCAGATTTTTGAGAATTTGTTGAAAGCAAAGTGAAGTACTCTGATTCCCAGACTGAGACATTTCAATCAGCAGTTGCTGAGGTCTTTCTTCATCTTAGTACCTTTACTAAAAGAACTAGAACCTAGCAAAAATTAATAAAAATATTTATAGTAAGTAATTTAGAAGATATCATAGAGATGACATATTACAGTAGATCAAAATATATTTTATAAATGGCAATGTACTTTTAATTGGAAATTTAAAAGATCAAGAGATATGTATTCCCATTTTGGTTAAGTAAAACAGACTAAGTTAGTATGAACTTTTTGAATTGAATACTTTAGGATAAAAATCTAGGCAATAAGTTAGAATTTAGAAAAGAGTTGTTCACCTATAACTGTAAACAAGAGAAAATAAAAACTACACAGCATTAGAAGTAAATGAAGTAGGGAACAGACCTGACTAAACTCTGGGAAGTATTAGCAATGATACATAGAAAAATCTTACATCTCAATTTTTGTTTTGCCCTACCTTCTAACTCTAGACTAACAATGTACACATCTTAAGCACACAGATTGCTGGGAGAAGTATCTTTAAATGGTCTTTGCCTCCAGATAAACTCCCTCTCCACCTACGAAATTTTAGCCGCATTGGACTGTTTTCAAATACTGTTACCAAACACCATTATTGCATGATTACATTAACACCATGATTAAACGCCATTGTGAGAATTCATGTTTTACATAGGAGAAAGGTTGAATAAATGCTTGAAGTTAGTTTTGAACAACTATGTCCCATTAGAAACAGCAAAAACACATCAAACCTACATCGGGATTTTTTGTTGTTGTTGTCATTTAAATAGAGCTGTCCATTTTAGTTGTCTTTAGAGTACCTGGAACTCTAATTTCTTCTTTTATTTCAACTCTCTTTTCCTTTTCTTTTTCTTTCTTTCCTTCCTTCCATCCTTTCTTCCTTCTTCTTTTTTTTTTTTTTTTTTTTTTTTGGTTCTTTCTCCCCATCCCTCTTCCTTATTCTCTTCACTTCTTTCCTGTTGTGAAATTCATTCTGGTTTTTCAGGGAAAGCTATAACCATACCCATGAGGATTTTTACTCCCTGTAATGAGTTAAAAAAGAGTTATGGGAAGTTTGCCTCCACAGCTTGGGGTAGGCCTGAAAATTGTGTAAGTCTTTTGTGTTGTCCAAGGTACACTTGCAGTGAATCTTTTATCTTTGGTGCACACCAGAACACTAAAACATCAATCAGAGAAAACAGTCTTTCTTCCAGTTTGTGTAATCCTGTGACACCACTTTAAGTACCTGGGCTGATAGTCACTCCTTTCTGGCTCTTCCGACTTAACGAGAATCAGGCAAAGCTGCTGGCTGCTATCCATCTGAGTGGGAGTCCAGGCTGTAACTGAGAATTTGTCCTGTGGCTCTCCCCGCCTTGGACTGCCTGTTTCTACCAGAGTCTTTACTCCAGGCACTAATGAAATCAAAGCACTGAAAATGAAGAGTACTTCCTAACAAATGGTTAGCTTTGCTGTTACAATTCAAACAGCAAGTGAAATGTTTTGGAAGATGATCTTTTCTCAGAAATGACAGAATGTTGGACCTAAAAGATTCTTTGGCAGTTTGGAAAATGACAGTTGAGAGTTGTGAGGGTTATTTGTTGTTTCTTTGAGACTCATGAAACAAGCTGGTTTTTAGGATTCCTCTGGAGGAACAAAAAGACATTGGTATTTAGTTATAAAATGCTAAGTCATTTCTGGTCTCAATATCTCACACCACGTATTTTCTCCCTCTATCCCCAAATTTATTTATTGTATGAAAAAATCAAAGATAGCAGAAGAGAAAGTAAATACTTTGAAATGGCAAGTCTCTTCTTCCCTCTCTCCCCTCTGAATCCAGCAATCAAAAAACAGTGAATTGTTTTGAGGCCTTTTTTATTCTTTGGGAATTCCCTTATACATAGATGTTTCCAACTGAGATATAGTCGTTCATTTTTCCGAGGGCTAAATCAGGAAAATACTGGGCAGTTTGATACCTGCAGATAAGACAGTTATAGAAATGAGACATGGGCCTTGTCCAAGCACATAAAAGATGGCAGTAGTCAAAATTCCCCTACTGAGGACTACTAGCTTCAATGAGATAAAGGCTACTATTAATAAATACTTAATATTTATTTTATTCAGTCATTGACTATCTTATTACTTACCCTCCAATATTCTTCTGAGCAATAATCAAAATTGTTTTTAGCTCTGCAGTTGATTGAGGACAACTACTCAAGCCATTTGGACTCTGTTGGAGCTCATATTTAATTAAGGTAAATGAGATTCCTATGAAAACATTGAGACTGAAGTCTGGTTGTTGGTATTCGTGTAGTTTTGGATTGGTCTAAGGCTAAACTTTGCACTCAGTCTGGAAAAAAAAACACATCAGAACCAATTTTGACCACATTATGCCGCACAAAGAGGCGTAATCTAAGCAGTTTTGTTTTGTTTTGCCCCAGGTGTTTTAACTGTAGCGTTTTCTAACTTTTTTCTGGGAAATTAGTTTTCATTCCGTCTTGGGATATCTCTGGATATTTCTAAGCTCCTTGGTGCTTCTTCCCCCAGGAACATATTAAGGGGAACAGGCAGATCGGTTTCATCAGAATGGTGTTAACTCGCCACCTGAAATGATTCGTTACTTATAACTTGATATTATTTATTTTTCATAAATATCATCGGCTGCTAAAACACACACACCAGAAACGGATCTCTGGTTTTTCACGGGCATCAGAACTGGGGGACGCTCGCGGGAGTGCACACGGAGGTACCTCGGCTTCCGCACTACAACTCCCAGAAGGCGCCGCGACCAGGAGGCCGCTTCCGAGCGTGTGACCCCCGCCCCACGCTCGGTGCCGGGGGACGCTGGAGTGCTGCGGCCGTGTTCGTGGGTTGAGCGCCGCGGTTGATTGCTGTCGACGCTCTCCTGGCCGGGGTCCGGCGCTGTCCCGGAGCACTCTCTCCACTCCCCTGCCTGCGGACTCATCATGAGGCGCCTGGGCTCTGTGCAGAGGAAAATGCCGTGTGTGTTTGTGACAGAGGTGAAAGAGGAGCCTTCCACCAAAAGGGAGCATCAGGTACCGAGGAGCGCGGGGCCGGCGGGGCGGCCGCGCGTGAGCTCCTCCCCGCGGCGCCGGCTGGGTTTGAACCCAGCCGGACGCCCAGGCGCGTTGGAGCCGCTCTGCAGGCCGGGGGTTTCTGCAGGTTTCGCTGGGGCCGTCTAGGGGACGGGTGTCCCTACGCCTCGAGCTCCAGGTTCTTGTACCTTCTGAGTTGCAAGGGAGGGAATATGGGACAGTTTTTCTAATCGGGCGATTCAAACTGGTCATTGCATGGAAATTGAAAACCTGTATCTTAAATAATGTACCTTTTTTCTCACATTACCATCTTTTGAGGAAAACCCCTCAAGAATTCATGTAATCACTGCAAAACAAGCTTTACTACTTTTTACTAGTGTGGTGACTAAGTGGAGGTTTTTAGAAAACTTGCTTCACCTGTTCTAACCTGGGAACCCATGGCAGTGTTGACAGCTAACCTAGTTGGGTCACTGAAGATCAGACCTTGTGTAATTACCTACTTGATTCTAATTTTGATATTCTCATCTCAAGGTTTTCTATTCTCTCAACACCGTGTTTTACACGTAGAGGGTCCTTAATACATACCGGTGAATGATCCTGTATCAGGATTATTCTTTAATATATGGCAAAGTCCTTGATAGCAGAATCCCATTAGCATCTGGGCGCTTCCAGCTCATACAAAATCAGCTTGTGCATTTGACATCAACCTTCACCTCCCCTTAACATCATTGACACTGGCCTTCATGTCTTCCAGACTAAAAGACCTTTAAGGCCAAGAGTACCCTGTTATCTCTAGTCCCAGTTTCTAGGACCTGTCACATGCACTGGATAAATATTGATTGAATTAAAGGAACCCTGGCGTCATTTCATGCCAGTTTTCCCTTTACCTTAACGCTTTTTACCGTATAACAGTAGAAAAGAATCTACTGCCATCACTGTTATAATTCCTTAATATTTTATGCCCTGTTATTGCACTACCTGTTTACTATATTGCCACCCAGAATGATCGGCATTACATTCTTTCCTGGTCACAACCCCGCAGTTACTACTAAATGTCTGTAGCAGTAGTTGTCAAGCTTTTATTTTTTTAACTCTAACAAACTCAATTCATATGAAACAATGTCATCCTGAATAGTGCTTCACTCTAGCTGTGCTTCTCAACTTTGTATGTTGGGGATGGAGAGGGAGTAATTGATGAAAGCCCCCTCTACCAGGAGAAATAAGCCCCATCTCTTGTCCCTCTGCAGTTAAGAATAGCTTATAGTATTGTTTATAGTGTAGCATCCAAATTCTTAAGTGTAATTCAAGGATTCCCATGAATTAGTCCCAGTCTTAGAGTGTCTTTTGCACCCGCCAGGAAGCTCCTGTGCTCATTGCAGCGGAAAGTGCAATGTGCGTTTGTCACTGAGGTGCTTACTTAAGTGAAGTCTGTTCTAGCAAAGTCTGTTTCATCCCGTGAACATACCAGACATAGTCATCTCTGTGTTCATGCTCAGGCTACGCACTCTGCCTAGAGCACTACCAGAATTTAAAATTCTTCATATCAGACCTTCTCTATGGAGTCTTGCTCAGCTTAGTTATCCAGTGATTTCCCCTGCCCAGAAATTGTAGAGGACCTGTCATTTCATACTCTCTTTTTAAACACACATGCCTTCTTTTTTCAGTCATAGTTTGAAGTCTCCAGTGACAGGTAGAGGAGAATTTTGTGTACCCTTTGGTATCTTAGGTTGCCCTTTGGACGTGTCAGTAGCAAAGAGGGGTAGATAATTCGTTCTTATGGAAGGGGCATTTGTACTCCTCGGGAACTCCAGAGTAAATCCTCCCTAGAATCTTTGATAAACACTACCCGGCCAAACCCTGGTTCTGCCACCACAGGGCAAATTGATATCCTCTGATACCAGTGTTACAAGTTAGTGATGAATCCCCAACCATTCAGTTTTATCTTAAAAGTACTGGATCAGTACCAGAATGGGGCTAATTTCCTAAGTTTGCCTGACTCTGAAACAGTACTTCATTTATTAGTCTTAAGCCTATTACACCAGTATAATGTTTATGTTGTGCAATGTTTTTCACATCATGTAAGATGAATGTTACTTCAGATATTTTAGACAGTAAAACACTGGCATAAGTCCTCAGAAATTAAAATAAATTACAGATAAAAAATTGGTACGAAGCATAGAAACTGTCTTTTCTTCCATTTCTGGTGCTCTTTTGGCTTGTCTTCCTGACAGTAGAAAAACCACAAATTAAATGCGCAATTTACTACTGGTAAATCTAAGAGGGTCCCCGTTTGTTTTTCTCCTTAGCACTTATCATATCAAACAGGGCACTGTGCATTTTGTCACTGTTGTCTTAAAATGAAAGTTCTACCAAGGGCAGGTACTGTTTTGTTCACCTGTATCCCAGTGCTGAGGACAACTCTTCACCCATAGGAGTCATTTAGCCAATGATTGTCAGGTAAACGACTGAACACACAGAACACTTGAACTAGGGATGCAGCTCTGCGTAGGACATGGTTCCTGGAGTCAAGCTAATTGCAGTGGGTAAAGAAACGTGTGAATACAGTTGGCCCATGAACAATACCAGAAAAACCCTAGTATAACTTGTGGCTTGCCCTTACATTTGAGTTTTCCTCCGTATCCGTGGTTCTCGATCTGGGATTCAACTGTGAATGGTAGTACTGCAGTATTTACTGTTGGAAAAAATGTGCGCATACGTGGGTTCAAACGCACAGTTCGACGTGTGTTGTTTAAGAGTCAACTGTAATTACAAACCTGTGTGGGAAAACACGTATTGCTGTGAGAGCATAGAAGGGGAGGGGGTGATTTGTAAGAATTTCACCGAAGTATTTTTTAAATGGTCTCGAAGGTCCCTCAGAACTTGTGAAATTAAGAACGTCCCAGGTGAGAGTGTGTGCAAAGGCATAGAGGCTGTTTATCTTAAACCAGTTTTCTCTCTCTCTTTTTTAAGCCATTTAAAGTTTTGGCAACTGAAACTATAAGTCACAAGGCATTAGATGCAGATATATACAGTGCAATTCCAACAGAAAAAGTGGATGGAACATGTTGTTATGTTACTACCTACAAAGGTAAAATAAAACTATACTACAAATACTATTTTTATTGATCACTTGAACTATATATATCTGAAATGGAGCATTACTTTTCATAAACCCTTGGAAACCTGAGTATAATAGGAAAATAATAAAGTCACAATTGTTATGTTATACGTATTTATTATCTAGTATCTTTCTCTTGGGGAGGAAAGGAAGATAACTGATGTTTACTTAATACCCATTAAGAACAGACAGTGTGATAAATTCTTTGTACATATTATCTCTAATTTGCACAATAAGCCTCTCCATTTCACAGAAGTGGAGACCAAAGCTCAGAGAGCATAAATAATTTGCCCAAGTCCATATAATTAATGAAGGGCTGAACTGGTGATAGGACCTAGCTGTGTCTGACCCTAAAGCTTGTTCTTGTCTCCCCAGTCCCAGTGCTGATTCCACTGTTTTTATCACTATTGGCAACGTCTCTAATTTATTTCATTTTAATGTACTTTAAAGGAGGTAGAGACTCAGAAGTTGTCAACCATATTGAGGAAAAAAATGCATTAAAAGAGGGTAATAATCTTTGTGATTTTTTTTCTGGATAGTGAAATTACCTCTCAGTTCCAACAAGAGAAATACAACAGTTAAATGCATATTGGACACATTCCTCATATCAAGAAATCTCTTCTGAAATGCATTTTAAAATTTTTAATTGTGCAAAATACACATAACATAAAATTTACCATGTTAACCATTTTTAACTGTATGGTCCAGTGGTATGTAGTTCACATTGTTGTGCTGTCAACACCATCCATCTCCAGAACTCTCTTCATCTTGTAAAACTAAAACTATATCCATTGAACAACTCACCATTCCCCCTTCTTCCAGCCCTTGGCAACTGCCGTTCTACTTTGTCTTTAGGATTTTGACTACCGTAGGTACTAAATATAAGTGGAGTCATACAGTATTTGTCTTTTTGTGATTGGCTTATTACTTCATTTATATATTGTCCTCAAGATTCTTCCATGTTGTAGTACATGTCAGAATTTCCTTTTTAAGGCTGAATAGTATTTCAGTGTGTGTATATACTGCAAGTTTGTATATACCACATACTTGTGTGTATATACCATTCATCCATCAGTGTATATTTGAAATGCTTCCACCTATCGTCTGTTGTGAACAATGTTGGTATGAATATGGTATACAGATATCTCTTTGAGTCTCTGCTTTCAGTTCTTTTGGGCCTATATCCAAAAGTGGAATTGCTGGATTATATAGTAATTCTATTTGACTTTTTGAGGAACTGTCATATGTTTTCCATAGCAGCTGCACCATTTACATTCCTACCAAGAGGGCAGAAAGTTTCCAGTTTCTCCACATTCTCACCAACACTTATTTTGTTTTTATTTTAATAGTAGGCATTTTAATGAGTGTGAATACAATGCATTTTTTATGTTTACTTGTAAAAAGAACAAAAGGTCCATTCAACCAGAAATGGTACTGTAATTTTAATCTGGTTCTTTATATTGTTTATTGGTATATCTAATATGTAATATAGAATGTCTAAACCAAACTGTAATCAATAATTTTTGAAACCCCTGATTTATATATTTGAAGAAATTATAAAGGACTTTTTTAGACTTTTGTATTTATAGTAAGAAACTTAAATGAGCATCACTATGTGTAATTATGTATAATGGAGACAGTTAAACAAGATAGAATTGCTAAACTTACAGGACCCCAAATGGCAATGCTTGCAAATCCACAGTTCATTACAGGTAAAGGAAATACAATACAGCAAGGGCATTAAAAGCAAAGATGTACATCACAACCAGAGACTATCTCATAGCAGAGTCTGGTGAGACTGGGTAAAAACTTCTATAGTCCTCCTCCAACTCCTCTCCTGCCTTCCTGCCAAATCGTAGCAGGACACACTTTCTCAAATCAGGGAACACCTCAGAAACAGGGAATCTGAAATGGAGTGTCAGCTGGGGATTTTTATATTTTGCTGGTCAGGAAGGCATCTTCCTGCTGAGTAACTGGCGAGCCCTCCAGGAGCCTCACTGAGACCAGGTGCAACTCATTAGACTCACTGTTCTCAATAAAGACTGCTGGCTGGCTCACTGTCCCGGAATGTCTCAGATCCGTGACTGCAGAGTGTTAATCAGTGTTCCGTGCCTTGACCGGGTGAGAGCCATGTAAAACAACTGAGCCTCACTCCACAGTTTTGGGAATTAACCCTCATAACATAGAGCTGTGATGCTTTCAGGGAAGGTGTGAATACAATTTTCTGGTTATGTTTCAATTGAGAATAGAGGTAGCTTCAGCTTCTCATAAATGCTAGTTACTAATAAAGAATGGCTGTGGAATGTCCTTACAAGAGTCACATTTGCTTTTTATCTCATCCCCATCATTCTTGAACCAAAGACTGAAGTCTTACAGCATCAGGTACTGCTAGGTAGGATGTGTCTGTTACACCGCACATTTTCCCTTGTCTCCTGGGTTGCTTCTTTTAGAAAAGATGAGCCCTACTGTGTATTGAAAACTTTTATACCGAAATGTCTTTCAAGATAAATTTTACTGTTTGCCTTAAACTTTTTTTCCTTTTATTATTTTCTAGGTCAGCCATACCTTTGGGCTCGGCTGGATAGAAAACCTAACAAAGTAGCTGAGAAAAGATTTAAAAATTTTCTACATTCAAAACAAAATTCAAAAGGTTAGTGGGTCTTTTTTTTTTTTTTAAGCTTTTCATGATTTAAGTAAGCTGAAATTTTTTACTTATTTCTTGTTATGGTATTCTATACAGTATGTCCTTTACAATTTAACTGCTTTGGGGAAAGAAGAACATTATACTTGAATATTTTTATATGTAAAAGAATATGCTAGAAAAATATTTCAAAATGTTTTAACATTTCTGTGACTCCTCATTATAGTATGTCAATTTTACTAAAATATATGACCTACTGTATATATATTATAATGAGTGACACATTTTGGTTTTGTCTGCCTAAGAGATAAATAGGTAATTTTATAAATCAGGTACAAATATCAAAAGATTATTAACATTTTTAATTATTATATTAAATGCCTCTAAGTATATAAGTAGATATATATATACATTCATTATTATATATCCACTTATATATAATGTAATCTTTACATATATTTATATTCATAGTGCATTAATAATTTATCATTAATCTACACATACTGAAATACTGGCTGCTTTAGTTAGACTGTTACCTACTATTACAGATGGGGCCAGGTTCAAAACTGAAAATTTAAGGTGTCAGTACTTTCACCCTGAGTAGTCACATTGTGCTAATAATAAATGAAGAATTATATGGTACCTCATATTATAAGTTTCATTAGCTGTTTTTGAATTTCTTCACTATTTTATATTTTTTAAAGTATTGCCACACATAAGATTATTTGACTCTTTTAGAATTTTTTTGGAATATTGAGGAGGACTTCAAACCTGTTCCAGAGTGCTGGATACCAGCGAAGGAAATAGAACAATTAAATGGGAATCCGATGCCTGATGAAAATGGACACATTCCTGGTATTATGAAATCTCTTCTAAAATACAGTTTTGTGTTTACTAGTATAAAGAACAAAAGGTCATTCAATTGCCAAATACAGAATTTAATTTTAATGTGGTTCTTCATGGTACTTATCTATATAGCAAAAAATGTGAGTCTAATTTACAGTTAATACCAATGAAGTTTCATCTCAAGAACATCCTCCTGGGTTTAGAATGTTTCCTAAGATGGATAGGGTACTACCTGTAGTCTGTGAACACTAAAGCATTGAGTGGGACTAGCCCTGACGTGCATGTTGTCAAGATAGGCAGTGTGATTGATCTAGTCTGAAATAGGATATTAAGAAGCCGTTATTTTTTAGACTGGGGATAACAATACGTATATATTTTTTGCAAAGATCCTTGAAGACTTTCACAGCGAATGGAAGTGAAAATAGATGTCTCACAGTAGTTCTTCTGAGGATAGGAAAATGTTGCAAAAGTGTGCTGAGTAGAAAGAGAGCTCAGATTAAGGGTGAGTCCAGCAGGCATGACCAGAGAACCTATAATGTGCAAAGCTCTCTTTCTAGTAATACAACAATGGACACCAGAGCCCTTATCCTTGATAATCTTTTAGATATTAAGGACAAATCTGCCATTAATAGTATGACTTAAGAACTGAAAGGAAGTAAGATACAGGGTACAGTTGGAGAAAAGAGGAAGAACTCCTACTTCAACCTGTGGTGGTTAGAGGAAGCTTCTGAGGGGAGTGACATTTATACTGAAGCTTAAGAACCAGAACGTTAGTTGGAAGGAAGGGAGAAGTTCAGCTTCAGCAAACTCTCACAAAGGGGAGAGATCATGAGTCTTTTAGAAATTTTAAATAACACTTCATTGTGGCTGTATTGTGTAGGGTGTGTGACATTTGAGGAGGTTATAAAAATTGAGGCTGGAGATGTGGAACAGACTCAGATCTTAAAAGTATTTGTATTGCATCTAAATTAGTTTGAAGTTTGTACTGAAGATGATTATTAAGCAGAGCTACAGCAGAACTAAATTTAAATTTTTGAAATAGAACTATGATAAAAGTGGGGTGGGTTTCACTGGAGACTAGCAGACCGGCAGAGGTTATTACAGTAATCTGGGTGAATAATGAATGCCAAAGATGCGATGGTCATAATGGCATATATGCCCTAGTTTGTCTTTTTTTTTTTTTTTAAATAAAGAATTCTCCGCAATGAGGAAGCCTAATCTGACAACAGGAGTTAGGAAGGGAATAACAGTGACATTCAATAAATGTGAAATCAATAAATTGTTCAGCAAATATTGGAACAGTACAATCAATTGTGAAACCCTTACTACTGCCCTTGAAATTAGAGAGAAGGTGGAGAGAAAATAAAGAAGGTTTTAATGCTGTGTAATGTAGAATGGTGCTCAGTTCTTATTGAAACGGTGAATTTTCTAGTAAAAAAATTCTAGGTGCTCTGTAGTGAATAGTCAAATAGGTTAATTCCTCAACAGAATCAAGAATGAAATCTTATGATTAAAAAAAAATAGGATTTAAAAAGCAGTAAAACTATTAACATGTCCACTGATGTTAAGTGATACTTTTGTGTGATAGAACATCCAGAAAATATGGAAAATTTAGAACAGAAATTAAAATTACCTCAAGTCTCAATCCAAAGAAAAACAATGTAATGAAAAAAAAAACACTTCTTTCTTTAAATGATAGGTTGGGTACCAGTGGAGAAAAACAACAAACAGTATTGCTGGCATTCTTCGGTAGTTAATTATGAATTTGAAATTGCACTGGTACTGAAGCATCATTCTGATGATCCTGGTCTTTTGGAAATTAGTGCAGTGCCACTGTCAGATCTCTTAGAACAAACACTGGAGCTTATAGGAACCAATATTAATGGAAACCCATATGGTGAGTAAAGCGTTTTTCCTGTTCAGTTACAGTGACTGTCATTTATAGATACAACTTCTAGGTTCAGCTGAAAAAAATACACACTAAAGAAATGACTAATAAATTCAACTAATAAATAGCTTTCTAGGATTATAGCTATTTCTAAATTTTATGTCCATGGAGAAATTTTTGCATGACTCATTAATCCAAAAGGTTCATTTGAGCCTCTCATTCTTTACTGTAATAACATTATAGAACCATGTATGAAAGTAATTAATCAAATGTAACTTTTCATTCCTTTTTAAAACTTAGGTGAACTGAGTTGAAAGAAAGTCATGGTATGTTTTTTTCCCTCCAGTTTAATTGAGATATAATTGACATATATAGCACTGTATAAGTTTAAGGTGTACAGCATTATTTGACTTATATATATCATGAAATGATTATCACAGTAAGTTTAGTGAATATCCATTATGTTATATAGATTCAAAATTAAAGAAATAGAAGAAAAATTTTTTTTCTTGTGATGAGAACTCTTAGGATTTACTCTTAACAACTTTCATATATAACACAGCAGTGCTAATTTATCATGTACATTATCCCTAGTACTTATTTATCTTATAACTGGAAGTGTGTACCTTTTGACTGCCTTCATCCAGTTCCCCCTCCCATCACCTCCACTTCTGATAACCACAAATCTGATCTCTTTTTCCATGGGTGTGTTTGTTTTTGAAGTATAACTGACCTGTAACACTTTGTTAGTTCCTATTACACAAAACGGTGATTCAGTGCTTCCATGCATTTCAGAATGATCACTGTAAGTCTAGTTATGATCTGTCACCATACAAAGATCCTACGTAGTTATTAACTATTCCCACACTGTACATTTTATATCCGTGACTCATTTATTTTTCAGCTGTAAGTTTGTACCTTACTCTCCCTTACCTATTTTTCTTCTCTTTAACACACTCCCCTCTGGCAGAATTTTTTTTGTTCTATCTATAACTCTTTCTGTTTTGTTATGTTTGTTCATTTGTTTTGTTTTTTAGATTACATATGTAAGTGAAATCATACAGGATTTGTCTTTCTCTGACTTCACTTAGCATAATACCCTTCAGGTCCATCCATGTTGTCGCAAATGGCAAGATTTTATTTTATTTTTTGGTTGAGTAGTTTTGCAGTTTGTGTGTGTACACACCACATCTTTATCCATTCATCTGTTGATGGGCACTTAGGTTGCTTTTCATGGCTAGGCAATTAATTTAGCATTAATTAATGGCTAAGGGAAAAATTAAAAAATTGGCAATGAATAGCACATCAGTCATCAGAATATATACCATGATGAACTGAGTACAAGTCCTTAGGGCACTGTGGAGTTCATTGTTGACAGGAGAATGAAGACAGACCCACGGGTATTAAAGCTGAGTAGCAAAATACTCTGTAGAGATCAGAAGCAGATAGATTGGCAGGTGAGAAGAAGCTAAAACAGTAATTATACAAGTTACAGACACAACATGGCTGCTTGGCAAACACTGAATGATAGTTGAATGTGGCTGATGATTTAGAGGACAGATTGGTGGACTTTTTCTGCAAAAGACCGGACAGTAAACATTTAGGTTTTTTGGGTCATAACCTCTGAAACAGGCCACAGACAGTACTTAAATGAATGGGTGTGGCTGTACTCCATTGAAACAATTTACAAAAACAGGCATCTGGCTGGGTTTGGTCCAAACGCCATAGTTTGTCAGCTCCTAGTGTAGAGCACACAAAGGTGGAATTTACATTGATAAGTCTTTTTTATTTGGAGAAATTTTCTGTCTTTTTGGAACTTTTGTATGGCTAATAGCAAATTTTTACAATTTTAGGGTTAGGAAGCAAGAAGCATCCGTTACATCTTCTTATACCACATGGAGCATTTCAAGTAAGAAATCTACCTACCTTGAAGCACAGTGATCTGCTGTCCTGGTTTGAAGGTTGCAGAGAGGGTAAAATTGAAGGAATAGTATGGCATTGCAATGATGGCTGTTTAATCAAGGTAATGGCAGAAAATAGTGGTGTTCTGTCATTTTATATTCTTAAAACAAAGTGGCACTAAAATACTCTCTTCGAATTGCACTTAATTCTGATATGCAGTAAAGAAATTTAATTTCTTCATCTCACGTGCCACCATCTTTATAAGATAAAGTTGTTTCCCAATGTGTATTCAATCTGTGGGGCTTGATTCTAGATGTGCTTCAGGATTAAAGTGAAGAAAACGTCTGGAGAACTCTGCATACCACGTATTTCCTTCTTAGAAATTCGTGTTGAATATAGCATTCTCTGAGACATCCTGTACTAGTAACTTACTCAACATTTCTCAAAATTACTTGATTATGGAATTTGTTAGGGGTATCAAGGTGACAATTAATATGTACTGAATGAATTATTTCACACTTTGTGCCCTTTCTGTCTCCTGGACTTGTGTATGTGATTTTGCACAGGTAGTCATGTGTTCACTGAAGCCAGAAACTTAGATATCGTTTTTAACCTCTCTCTCCATTACTTCATAAATCCAGTTAACAGTTCTAAAAGATTCTCATCTGACTTCTCCAGCCGACTGGCTATTAATTTTAATTCAAACCAGAATTCACACTTGAACTATTTTATCACTCTCCTAAATGATATCTTTCAGTCTTGTCCTTGTTCTGTCCACTCTTCACAATGAACAAGAATACTACTTCCCTGCATAAAACTGCTGAGTGACATTAAGATTTTTCATGATCTGGCCCCTGGTTAAATTTCCAGAACTCTCCACACCCATCTCCCAAACACACCCACACTGTATATGTTCTAAACACACTTAACTAATTGCAACCAGAGCAAAAAGCAGTGTTCTGTCACGTAACACCCCCCTTGGTTAGAATGCCTTCTGCCCACATTTTTAGTTGGCTAGCTTCTCTACTCAGCAGCAGACTCTATTAGTCATTAAATTTTTATGGAGCTCCTGAATATGTTCCTGACATGATTCCAGGTGCTGGAAACAGAGTCAACAAAACAGTGTCTCTGCCTTCATGAAGCTCACACTTTAATGGGGAAGATAGAAGCAATAAACAAATAAATATGTAATTTGTCAGGAAGAGAACAGCTATGAAAAAAAAAAAAAAAAGAGTAAGATGAAGTGGAGCCTTAAATGGTGCCTGGCAGAAGATAGGCCCTCTAAATACTTGTAAGTGAATGAAGAGAATGTGGGTGGAAGCTAATACCCTTTTTCCTCTTTTCAGGTCCATCGCCACCATCTTGGTTTATGCTGGCCAATCCCAGATACTTATATGAATTCAAAGCCAGTTATTATCAACATGAACCTGAACAAATATGAGTATGCCTTTGATGCTAAGAGTTTATTTAATCATTTTTCAAAAATTGATCATCAGAAATTTAGTAGGCTCAATGATATAATACTCAGTGTATAAACTGGAAATGCAATTAAAAATCAGCTTCATTGTTGTTATATTTCAATCTTGAATATTCTGCCATATTTAAAAGGTAAAAATACCTCAAGATTTCTTTTTATTATTCAGTGTTTAATGTTAAAGTAACATGTCTTCTAGCATTTGAAAAAATGAATTTCCCAGTTGCAGATATCTACTCAAAATTTTATTTAGAAACAGCAAATGAATTTTAACGTTTGGACTTAAAAATATAAGTAATAATAAGCTCCCCATCTTGTACAAAGGTTGGATTCAATCCATTATAAATGGATAGTAGTTAAACAAACAATTTTGGATCATTTACTTTCAAAATTAAATAGTTCAAGCTGAATTTAATATTGCTAGATAGTTAACAAAACATATGGCTCAAACTCAACATATATATACATACACATATATAATTTGAGAATCTTAACATATATAAATATGTAAGTATATATAAAACCCATTTTACATGTTAAAATTGTTCTTTACCCTCATACTCGTCTTAATCAAAACATTATGAATGTACAGAAATTCACAGCTTATTGCCTATTTGATAGATGACTTATTCTAAAAGTCTTCAAAAATATACTTTTCTAATATGTTGAAATTTTCATGTAATTTTATTTACTGAAAATTTCAATTTAGGTAAAGGTACAAGGTATTGGAAAGGAAAGCATGTAGGTCAGAGACCTACTTGATTTCCAGATGGAATTTCCAGATGGAATTTTAACTTATAAAGTTAATAAATAGTTAAATAAAAGTACAGATGTGGCCTTTAATATATAGGGAAATTAATAGGACTTTCCTCCTCTTCTTCAAACTGTTCAGAAGCAGCAACTGGACTAGTTAATTCAACTCCAAACTGTTCAGAAAGTTTTTTTAACTTCTCTTCTAAGAGAATATTTTTTTTCACTTCTTCTTTGTAATTATACTTCAGATCTTCAATTTCTTCAAAAAATGAAGGATCAAAATTTTCCAGTTCTTTTTTCAGCTTTTTTATTTCCTCCTAATAGAAACATACTATCTTTAGAAGTTACATATAAGAAAGAATACATTCTTTAGGTTTAAAGTAAAGAGATTTAATTATAAACATGAAATCAAAGTAGCCTGAATAGTCAAATATACTTATAAAGGCATAAGTATTTTCTTAAGATTTTATTAAGTTTCATTGTACAGCGTACGTAACTAGCTTGTAAACTGTCAAATTACTTGTTCTGTAAGTTATGTCCTAGTCTTGGACTAAAATTTATCAGCTCTTAAATTAGGGTGATTTAATCTCTCTCCAAAAGATTATTAGACATTCTCAGTGAGGCAATCAGAAAAACTTTGCTATGTTATTCACAACATTGAAGTCATTTTGGTTAAGATTCTTTGATTTAGGCTTCATTTGTGTTTTCTTAATAAATATCTAATTTGTAATGAATAACAGTCACTTGTTATAAATATATTTATGATCAGGGAACCTCTAGGATTCTGCCTGGTTAAAAGTTAGGTATCTAGTAAAGAAACAATTTGAGCTTTAACTAAAGACTGTAGAATAGCCAGTGATCATTATTTAATTTTCACATTTATGCTCTTTTTTTCAGTTTACAGATTCTTAAAGAGATAAAGTATATCAATATCTTTCTTTAAGGGAGCTATTCCTGAAAAAAATTTCCAAAGGAAATAAAAATGTAACCCAAAACTTAGGAAAATATTAAAATAATGAACGATATTTGACAGTTAAAAATAAATTTACTCTTTAAGCCTACTTGTTTTGTCTCAATTTTTTGCTAGTTCTTAATATTTTTAACACAGTTAGATGAACATAATAAACTTTGCAATATCAAAGTTAAATGTAAGTATAAAATGTGATCCCAGGAATTTTTAGAACTCATACCCTGAACTCAAAGGTGGTGATCATAAAAATAGTTTTCAACAGCTGTTTTCAAAAAACATTCATAATACTATAATAAGATATAATTAAATATTTACCTTCAAATGCTGCTTTTCTAGATCTGAGGTTTTGAGCTGTGTCTCTAAATCTTCGACCTTTTCCTTTAGTTGATCAGGATCTGCCAAAAAAGTTATAAAAATCAGACTCAGGTTTTTCCCACTATGAATAAATTCAAGATAAAGGATTTGTTTTAGATAAGGAGGAAACTTATGAGACTAGAGCCTGGAAAATAAGGGATTTTATGGTTGAAACACTTTTCAGGCTGTGAATTCTGTATGCTACCTCTATATCAGGTATTAATATTCCATTTCAGGCAGAGGCATATGCTAGGTATTAGAAGTATAGAGTCAGGTTAATTTTCAGAGAAAAATTCTAGAACCAAGAAAACTTCTTAAGTGCTCAAAGTACAACAAAATAAGCAGACTGTTTGTTAGGGAAGAAGCCAAGTGCTCCTGTTACCAGACCACTTTGGCTAATCCATGTAGGTAAATACGCATTCATTGGGTAATTACTATGTGAAAAATGTGCTGGGTAGGGTGGATAACAAAGGCGAATAAGTCCTGGTACTCTGGTAGGAAAACATAAAAAGCACAAGGGCTTTAGTTTTACTGGACTTCCCCTGGAGTATCTCTGATTTTATCATGAGAATCAATGGGCAACAGGATTTTTGCTTTCATTGCCATCTTTGCCAAAAATATATTTCTTTAAACACTATATATAATGTGTTATGTGCTCATACTTTGCAGCCATTGAAGGGTAAAATTTTTTAAATAATGCTGAAGTTTGAGAAAATGGGCAGCAAATACATCTTCATGAATGGGACAGGAAGCATATTCTATTAAGGTGACCTTGGAATGGTCCTCTAATGCAGTGAATGCAGTGTCACCTTGTTGGATTTCATCTAGGAAAGTGTGGATCATAGAACTTACACTTTTCACTGCTCTGTGTATGTCTGCAAAAGCACCACATAGTACTGATTTTGGGTGACAAGTAAATTTTAGTGAGTAGGTGACACTGCAAATAGAGAATCTGCAAATAATGAGGATCAATTGTTCATTGTGTGTGTATCCACATATATACATATACATTACTTATGTATGTATTATGTGCATACCTATGCACACAGGAACATGGGAGTGATTAGTAATCATTTCTGAATGAGAACGGAAGAGGGTGGAAGAGGGTAGAAGAGGGTAAAAGACTTTGTTTTAACTTTGTAAAAGGAAGAAAGACTATGCAATGTTCACTTATATGCATGTGGTTTTTAAATTAATAATAAGATGACAATAACATTTATAAGAAAATGTTCAGAGGGCCTATACTGAGAAACTGGAAGCAATGGACCTAGTATTATATTGCTTAGCATTGTTGTATCATGATTAAATTCAGAACACTCAAGAACAAAAGGAGAAAAACACTAGAATATTGGCTTCTTAATACTACAAAGAACTCAAAAGGGCTCAATGGAGATAGTTTTGTGTGGAGGAAAGAGACAGCTCTAAATCTTAAGTCAGGGATTTGACTTTATAGGAAGACAATAGAAATCTGAACAAAAAAAGCAAACCCTAATTCAAAAACTTGGGTTAGTGAACATGCTATGAGTATGTTATAAAATGCATTACCCGGCATTGTGCTTTCAGCTCCATTTTGGTCTTTGTTAACTTCTATCTGATGGATTAATTCTTCTTTTTCTTTTTCCAGCTGACTATTAGCCAATCTAGAACACAATAATAATGTGTTAAAACAAAATAAAAACCAGACTTTACTCCATAATATACATGGGCATTTCTTTCACTGTGTGATGTGCAGTGCTCAGAACCTGCTGATGTTTATAAAGGTAAACATTTGTCCGTTCACTCTCCCTGCTGCAGTGCTGCATTCTCAAACAGATCCTACGGTCAAAATCCTTCATGTTCTTAAAATCTGATCTGATGTCATTTTCAAGAGTAGTTTTCCTGTTGGAGGAGCCTCATCAGAATATGCTACACAGAACTTTGGAAGTAAAATTTTTTTCTTCATTGTATTAATGTTTGCTTTTGGAAGCTAAGGTTTAATACAGTCCATGCTTTTGAGAAAGTTTAAGTTGCAAACTTGACACATATATTAGGTTTACCCTTTTTTCAGTATCTATTATATAAAAGAATGATTGGCTTTAGAAGGATGAAATAAGGCTGATAATCCTATTAGGCAGCAAAGTTGAAAAAATCTTAGTCTCTAAATGTGGTAAACCTGGTTATATTAAAAAATAACTTTAAAAAAAGTAGTCATATAAACAAATAATACACCTTAGAACTTGAAGCTCCCGTTGAAGGCCTTGCTCTGTCTCATCACCTTCAGGAACACGTTTGAGGATCTCAATCTTTGGGCACAATGAAAAGAAGGCAAAGTTTGACATGGTGATATGAGGTTTTATAAAGATACATACTTTCAATAAAACATAATTTTAAAAGTTGAGTTTTTCAAAAGCACCTATGAGCACACTTCTGTGGTGTTCTAAGTCACTATTCACCCAACAGTTTTTCACTGAGGAACTATAGCGTGTTGTCTGTAGGCACAGAGGATACAGCAGTGAAAAAAACAGACAAAATCCCTTCCCAAGAGTTCATGTGGTCCTTACATTTTTAGTGGCGGAAGACAAATGAGCATATGATGTGATGTGATATAACACTTCGAAACAGAGTGAAGAGTTATTAAGGAAAATAACCCAGGGTAAGAGGACAGAAAGTGATGGAAGGTAGTACAGGGCTTGGCAGAGGGCTCTGAGGAGCCTTCATTTAATAAGCAGAGCCATGAAGCGAGGGAGTGAGTTATGAGAATATCTGGGTAAATGGTAATCTAAACAAGGGAAGCAAGAGCAAGGCCCTGAAGCTTGAATGAGTTTGGTTTGCTCCCAGGACTGAAAGGTCAGTGTGACTATAACACTGTGAGTGAGGGGAGAAGTAAAGAGGAGGCTAGAGAGGAAACCAGATGCCGGACCATGCAGGGCCTTACTGGCTATGAAAAGAGCTTCAGGAATAATTCTGGGGTAATGGGGAACCCAGATTCTAAGGATAGGACCGCTATGATTTGCTTTATGCTTGGAAGGGATTACTTGGCAACTATGTGGAAAATAGGTCAGGGATAGGAAGAAGGTTAAACAAGACAAGAGTGGAAGCAGGGAGACCAGTTAGGAAGTCACTGCAACAGTTCAGGGGTGAGACAATGGCTAAGGTCAGACTGGCAGTGCTGGAGGTGCTGAGATGTCAGCAGGTTTGGGATATATCTGAAAACAGAGCTGATGGGACTTAATGAAAAAGACGTGAGGTAGGAGTGAAAAGAAAGGAGTCTCATCCAAGGTTTGTGGCTTAAACAAATGGGTGAATGGTGGCACCATTCATTTAGATGGTCCTTCTAGGAGAGGAATCAGTCAAGAGTTCATTTTTACGTATGTAAGACGATGCCAAGGAGTGGTTTGAAATATAATGCATTATTTTATCACATAAAGAAAAATCACATTACTTGCCTGTTGCTTAAGGTCTTCGTTGTATTTCTTAACTTTCTGTTCCCTCTCTGTTGCTTGTCTTACAAGCTGTTTAAGATCAGTAAGGCTTTTAGTTTTTTTAGCATTGTCAGTTTCCAGTTCTTTCAACTTGGTTTCATACATTCTGAAAGTATAAAGGAAAATAATGGTGTAGACATGAAAAATAATTTTTTTCATTAATTTAAAAGCCAGTTCAAAGGATCGCACTAAAAATAATATTATACTGTTCCTTCTCATCATATCTTTTCCTACATATTTATTTAGCATTAGGTGACAGCCAGGGTAAGTATTCCTATTAACAGACAGGCCAACTAAAATAGAGGATTTAGGTGTTTCCCAAGGTTATAAACTAGAACGGAGCCTGAATTTGACCACTGAAAGTGTATAACTGAATCATTTTGCTGTGTATCTGAAACTAACATTGTAAATCAACTACACTTCAATTAAAAAAAAACTCAAAAAAGATTAAAATTAATACCTTAATACCTTTTTCAGTCACAAAATGAAGAAATAGAAATTAAAATTCAACAGAGTATCAAATTCTCTATTATTGGATATTCTTAAGAATGTACCTAAAGATGACAAACTAAAACACGTGCACGTGTACACACACACACGAGGTATCCAGGTAGAGCAAAACCAAAAGAACACTGCTGGGAGGGAAAAGAATGTGTAAAAACAGGGGTAAAAAAACTGGTATAATATGGGGGAGAGATGAAGCTTGTAAGAATCTCAATAGATTCGTAACCTTTAAAGAAATGATCAGTAGTTACCAAAAAAAAAAAAAAAAAAATCCAGACTCTAAAAGAAATTTTAAAAAACATTGAGCCAAAATGGTTTTACAAGCACAACATACCACATTAAAGTGAGACAATGCTTATAATATTCGAATTTTTCCAGAAAAAGGAACAATTTGGCAACAAAATCAGGTAAGGACAGGACAAGGAAGGAACATTATCTCAATATTACAACATAATACATAATAATATAATTATTACCAAAGAGCTTTTGATAAATTTTAAAACTTAGATTAGAAGGCAGTGTTCTTATCCTACAAAGCCTATCAAAGTGGTGAAATATCAGAAGTTCATTCCTTCCCTTCATTCAATTCCTGGCTCAAATGCCATCCAGTCAGAGAGGCCTTCCCTGAGCACCTTATCTGAAACAGCTCCCACATCACCCCGGCCTGTCAGCAGTCAGTATTATAAAGCCTGATATGGAATAGATGTCATTAGTTTGTTGAGTAACAACAGAGCAACTATAAAGATGTCAGCATGAGCAATGTGCCATGGGCACCAAAAGAGATCTCCAAACCACTTTACTGAGCGGGGTGCCTAACTACAGCTGCAGACTTCAGTAATTCTTTTCAGTGGATTTAGGGAGGCTTGAGGTCAAGGATCAGAATTAGCCTTCTGTCAAGTGGATTCTGCTAGGACTTAACGTTTTTTCCAAAAGGGTTTACGTAAGGCCTACTCTATACTCAGTTACCTGTACAGTTCTTGGATTAAAAACACATACATAATCTAAAAGGCAAAGTCATCTTCAGTTATGGTTAAATATCATCAAACCTCTCAAATGTTTATAAACTTTATAAACCCTTTCACATTAATAATCTTTTCTGCAGCCTCACAAAGCCCTTTTTAGGAAAAAAAAGGACAGGGATTATCATTTCCACAGATTAAAAAACTTGAGCTCACAGAAGAGCTGTAATTCACTTAAGGTCATGGTGGCAATTAGGTAATTGTAAGCCATGGCAGCTACCTGGCTTTCTAAAGGAACCGAGCCAAAGTAGGCCTTTTAGAAATACTTCTAACATAAAGCAGAGTCTGGCATTTAGCAGGTACTGAGTAAATTCCTGCTGGATAAATACATCTCAAAGTAATTCAGAATTCTTTCTTAATCCATAGGTGATTGTAGAAGGAAATAAAGGACCAACCAAGAAATCAACTGACAGGGTTGCTGGGTGAGAGCCTCTACTGGGGTCCAAGCAGGCAGAAGAGGCCCCTTCTCCCCTTTCTACTATCTATCACACGTATTATTTCATTTAGTCCTCACACTAGCCCTCTGACAGAATTAAGAGACAGCTATAGAGGGGAAGAGTGGATTCTGAATGCTCTCAGTGTGATGTTAGGACACGGACCAAGGATCCGCCTCCAGAAATTCCTGGCCACCTGCACCTCTAACCTACCTGCATATCCTTTCTTTTCTCCTTCGACCTGGTTGACAGATTGGCAGTGCAGCAGGCCACTATGGGACCAGCTGTAGCCTCGCAGTGCTAAGGTTCCCATGCTACTTGTCGGGGTGGTCACTGCCAATCCATACCTCATCAAGTCCACTCTAAACAGCAGGTAGACACCTAAGGGGAAAGTGAGATGCATGGACATAAGGAACTCTAGGAATATGGTAAGATTAAGACGAGTTTGCCTTCTGAAATGGGGCCAGCAGACGTAAAGAAGGCAACTTCAGACAGGATGACTTTAATGGGAAAGGACATGGGCAGGATCTCACTGGTCTCTGGCTTCCATACAGACTCCTTGAAGCAGCTGCTTAAGGCTGGAAATGAGAATGACACCAAAGCCTTTTACTGACTCATCAGTGTCATGATGAACCACCCCTGGTGATAGAGGCGATGAACATGTGAATGTTCAGTAGTGAATTCCCATCACCTCGTTCATAGCCACAAAGTTTATCTGACAGGCAGGGCTCACACATACTTGTAGAATGGGCTCAAGGGGAGGGAGAAAATCAAATGCCAGAAAGCAGAGGCCAGTAAGACACTAAAGCTGTTTGCTGAATTCATCTTTTGAGGCTATTTGAAGAGCAAGAAGCTGAGAATGTAACTCCAAAACTGCAGCACAGCCCAGATCCGGTGTGCCACAGGTTGTGACAAGACAGCTCGACTTCTTCTGTGCCTGGCTTCTACTCGGGGTAGAAATTGCTTACAGTGACGAGGCAGAGGGGTGGCTGGAGAAAAGCAGCACCCAGGAGAAGCTGGGCACCAGCAGTCCAGGCTCGCGGCTGATAGCACCTTCATTACGCCGACCCAGCTCCAACACCCTCAGCCCAGCCCCAGCTCTGCTCTGTCCTTTGCTCTGACAACCCACTCAGTTAAATATTTTCAGGAAGAAAAAGTGAGGATCATGTTAAAGCAAAACAGTTCATCAAGGAAAGAACTAAGTTAATCAGAATAGTATCACATCCTTGAAAAGTAATAATGGCAGAATTAGAACTGATTAAACTTTGTGTTTTAAACCATTTGTTCCTACCTTGTAACAACAATTGATTTCCAGCTCTTGCTGTCAGCACCTTCAAGCTGTGGACCCCTACTTTCTGCCAGCTGTAATCTCTTCCCAGTCTCTTCTAGTTGAACTGTCATCTTCTCATTTAATATCTCTAAATTGTTCTTAGCTATCCGCAATTTCTCTGCAGCTTCAGTTTCCTATCATTAAAAGATAATTAGTGTATTATGACAAAACATACTACTGTTCTCATGGATGTGATATATTCAAAATTATCACTACAAACTAGAAAAAAATAAAGTGGAGTTCTAATCCTGATTAAAATTCCAATAAAAATCCAATGTTTCTTCTAATCTAAAACAGCAATGATCATAATATTTAGAACAGATCATGTAAATGAGATTATAAAAATATATTTACAAGTATTTACTCTAGTGGTTACTTTAAATTTATCAGCTTTGTCTGTAATATTTACAGAAAATGAGATAGTTGTGTCTTTAGATTTTTAAAAGATGTTTGGACTCTTTAATTCCTGAGAAACATAACTAGAAATCTAAAGTATGGGTGAGTACCAAAGATTATTTCCACTATTAAACATCCACATTCAAAGCACAGTATCACACTGGCCTCAAAGTATATTCAGATACTGTTATAAATAGTTTAAAAATACTAATTTCAACTTATTCCCTGGACCTAGTTGTCTGGGGCAAGGAATGTATTTTGACACAGTAAAGACTTCATAAAATCGTTTAAAGAAAAGTTTTATATATTCTTTATTGTACATCAGGCATTATTCTAGGTCATGTACACAAATATTATCTCATTTAAGCCCTTCAGTAGCTCTGGGAAACAGGTATACTTAATAGTCCCAGTTTTACAGATGAGGAAATTGAGAGATGGAGAGGGAATAGAAGCTTGCCCTAGTTCCCTGGGCTAAGAAGGGATAGAGTCAGCATTTGAATCCTGGCTATGTAGCTTCTCCATTATACTACCTATCAATCTATTAATTTTTACTTTCAATGTTCCTCATAGTAAAAGGATGGTGGGCATAAAAACACAATTCCTAAATCTCTTAATACAGACTCTGAATAGACTAGCTTTTTCATCCAGTTTTCCCAAAGTGTACCAGTTTATTAACATAAAAATAATTACAGTCAGTAGTGAAAGTCATACTTTTTTAAGTTCTTTACGAAGCCTTTCATTTTCAGCAACAATTTTCTCTGTGCCTTTGGTCTTGGATTCATACTGCATGCTCAGCTGACATCCAAGATGAACTTTCAGTTTTTCTAATTCAGCCTAGTAATTAAAAAAAACTCTACCTTATCAAAACAAGGAAATAAACAATGATGTTGTACACTCATAAAACTTACTTTAACGTAGTTTTAGAGACCACACTTGACATAGTTAGAACTAAATTCTTCCGTTTAATACTGGTCAGATGACCAGAGCAGAGGTTCCCAATCCTGGCTTAGAGTGAGTGGGTGACTTAAAGAAAAAACAAAAAAAAAAACCCACAATACCTATTATAGGACCAACCCTGAAATAATCCAACCAATCTCAAAACTGGAGGCTCAGGAAGCTATACTGTTGAATATAGACCCAGTTAATTACTTTTTGCTGCCAGAGAACCGCTGGTCGGAAATAAGATGACCAAGTGGTGATACGCTAACTACTCAGCCCTTGTCTCCAGTATTTTTTTTTTCTATATGTATAAAATATCCTCTAAAGCCATTTTATATAGTATATTTAAAACTGTCCTTAAAAGTTAATAAAAATTATATTAGTAAAACATTCTGTACAGATGATCACATTAAAAATATTACCTTCAACTTTTCATTTTCCAGCTCAATATTAGCCATTTTTTCACTGGTCAGTATTCCTGATGCTTTTTTCAACTGTTCATTTTCCCTTTGGACTTTTTCGACTACTTTTTTCATTAAACCAATGGTTTTTTCTAGCTCTGGGATTGTCTTTCCACTTCTACCAGACTAGAAAGAAATGTGTCAAGTTTTTATTTAATCAAATATTTTAGAAAGTATAATATAAAGTGCCAAGAACATGAGATTTATTATTAAAATCATTGTTGATTCCTGTATTTGAAGCCAAAGCTTGTATCACTTCAACTTATCATTAAAATAATGCTATGAAAGAGGAATTATAATCCTCACTTTATATACAAGGAAATCAAAACTCGGAGAATCTGATATTCCTAAAGTCATGCAACTAATAAGTAACAGCTCAAACCCTGGTATACTGCAAAGAACATTAGCATATTAGTATTATAACTAAGAAGTCACCATGGTTATCATAAAAAATAGTTATAAAATGTTAGAATCAGACCAAGGAGCAGTTAGAAGTTACCTCAATGAACAGAAGGAAGAGTCCTGGAAGTTACAAGTTTTCAAGGTGTGGAGGGATATGCAATGACAAGAGATGGTATAGAGTCCAAGTGGAATAAAAAGCATGTAAGATGTGATAGATGATAACACACTTAACTTGAAACAAAGAGAAAGCTTAATGATATTTTACATCGTAGATGCAGCAGAATAAAAACTGATGCTAGAGGCACTAGTAAGAGGACTATCAATACTGTTATGACATATCCAAACTTTTTTTTCCCACTTCCAGCTTATCACTTCTGAAACCAAAACAAACATATGGCATACGTTCATACTTACCCCTCTAACGTGGCCAAGTTTCCGCTCTACTTCTGCTTTCTCTTTCTTAAGAAAATCACACATTTCCTTCAAGTCTTTTACTTGACTCTGAAAGATTAAAGAAAACATGTAACAATTTAAAATAGCTATAGCCACTGAAAAGGAAAGGCAAACAATTCATCTGAACCATCAGTCTTTTCAACTGTATAGCTGAATTAAACAAGTGAGCCTTCACACCTATGAAGAGGATTTTGAATTAAAATAGGACATACTGAATTAAAGTGTATTAATATAGAAGCATTTTGTATGTGAATTTTGAGAAATATTTTCCGTATTATTGCCTCAGTTACAATAGAAATTTGAGTTTAGAACTCCTGATTTTGACTGTCCCATAAATTACCTCTGTAGAACCATACCATACTGTACAGAGAAAGACAACTAATCTTCCAACACTGGTTCTAATACTGTAAAAATCAGAATGAGAAGCAACATAGCTCATATGCCATTACTTATCAGTGGAATTAACAGACTGCTTATAATTCTAGGCTAAAAAATAGAACAGAAACAATTAGCCAGGCAAGAGAAAAAGATTCCCATAAATAGGATAAGACTTAGAAAACCAAAAAGAAGCATTATAAACATCAAAATAAAGTAAAATTTCTAACAGAGACAATTATTCTACTATATATTTATTTTAATTTAAAGACTTTATTTTTTTAGAGCTATCCTAGTATTTTAAAGTGTGACAACTGCTAATTAATTACACCAACCTCCAACCTTGCCACAGGGCATTTGAGCTTGTTATTTCTGTTGTCTAGAACTCTTTTTCTGGTATTCGTATGGCCCACTTCTTTACCTATCCCCTAGCTCTCTGCTAAAATTTCATTTTATTAAGGAAGCCTCCCCTTACTACCCAATTTGAAATAGCGATTCCATATATAGTTGACCCTTGAACAATGTGGGGGTGTAACTTATACTCTCCATATCTGCAATTCCTCGGTATCCATGGGTTCAAACAAACATGGGTTACGCAGTACAGCAGTATTTACCATCGAAAAATATGTAAGTGGATCCTCATGTAAGTGGATCCTCGCAGTTCAAGGGTCAGCTGTACCCCTCTCCAGCACACATACACACATCTTTCACCCCAAACATGCTTTTTCTTCTTAGCACTTAACATCAGCCGACATACTATATATTGACGTGTTTACCGATTAGTAGCTTTCCCCACTGGAATGAAAGCTCTATGAGTGCGAGAATTTTTTTAGCTGCTGTTTTCCAGTACCTAGAACACCTGACCTAGAATGTAGAGAGTATAATACTATCCTGATATTCTATGAACATGAGTTTCTGACTTCTTCATGAGCTAATAGGGTAAACGTAACAATTAAGTAGAGAGAAAAAAGGTTTTCAGGCATTAGATTTCCTAACTATAACAAAGAATATTAAATTTACCTTTAATCTTGGCAAATCTTTATTTGCTTGTTCAAGTTGAAATTTTAGTTCAATATTTTCAGATGACAACTTCAAGTTTTCCTTCTGGAGCTCCTGTTCTCTTTGATAATGATCATCTGATTCTACTTCTGAAGTCTTCAGGAAAATGAAGTTAGGAATATTTTTAAGGTTTAACAAATAAAAGCTGTGTAAGACACACTGGGTAAGAAAACACCATGCTAAAAGGGAACATTTTTCCTCAAAGAAATGAGAAAATTGGAGAGCTCTAAAGAAAATAACCACAAACAAACTCACAGGAGAAAAGGGTAGTTTTGTTTGGATTAATATAGAAAGTCACGTATGATTTAATATTGTCCACACATACAAAGCCTCCATATATACTCTCATAATGACTAATTTGTGGTAGTTTTCTAGTCCAAAAATAAAATGAGACTGTTATCTACCTGTGATAGATTGTATTAACACCCTGGCCCCCACCCAACCCCCCAAATTCATATGTTGAAAATCTAACCCCCAGTACTTCAGAATGATCTTATTTGGAGATAGGGTCTTTACAGAGATATCAGGTTAAAATCAGCTCATTAGAATGTGCCTTAATCAAACAATGTTTGATGTTCTTGTACCAAAGGGAAATTTGGACACACAGACATACACAAAAGGGAGACAATGTGAAGAGACAGAGAGAAGCTAGTCATCCACAAGGCAAGGAGAGAGGCCTGGAATAGATCCTTCCCTCACAGCCTAAAGAGGAATACCACCCTGCTGATTTGGGATTTCTGGCTTCCAGAACTGAACATAAATTTCTGTTGTTTAAGCCATCAACTCTGTGGTGTTTTGTTATGGTGAGCCTAGCAAATGAAGACACAAGCCTACAAAAAAGTGCCTCAATTCCTTCCTCCTGTAGAAAGCTTTTCCTTTTTCCTTGAGCTAAAGTAATCACTCCTTCCTCTAAAATCCAGTAACACTTTGCATTTCTCTCGGCATGAATCCACCTTGGGTTATTATTTATGTTCATTTTTTATTTCTCACACTAAACTACAGATTATTTGAAAGAGAAACCATGCTTGATTCCCTTTTTCCATAAAGTGGATAGAATACCACTTACCTCAAAAGACTGTTAATGAACATCATATGAAATAATTTTGTGAAAGCACTCAGAACAGCTGTTTTTTTTCCCACCATCCCCTTCTCTCTCTACTGGCTTAATAAACTATCAATAACTCCACAGACGCTATCATGATTATTATCATATTAATATATTACATATTATAGATTATTATTAAAGTACAATATTATATATATTTATTACACATGGCTCAATAACATCTTTTCAATTAGCAGTAGGTTAAATATTTTACATTCTGATATATTCACCCTTAGGTTAAAAAAAACAAAAACAAAAACGTTTTCTTAGGTAAAATGCAGTAAAAGTTAAAAAATGAGAAAATAGGATACAGAAAAGTAAAGAAATTCTAGGCTAAGCTTTGATTCTGACCTGAGGGCATATAACACAACACTGGCAGAAACACTGCATGTGCCCACCTAATTTCCATTTGTTGGAGGGTGTGTGTGTGCATGTGAACATACATACACAGTGGCAAGAAAAATAACACAGATAAATCTGATGACGTCAGTAGGAATATGCCCCTACTTATTTTCTGTCAGATAACCCAAGCATACATTCTGGTTTTACTACTGTTAGGTTAACACTAGGCAAATCACACCACCTGCAGGGTTCTTGCGTCTTACAGATGAAGGCACTAGCGAGGGTAATTTTTAATGTCTCTTCAGACATGGAAATCTGTAGTTCTCTGTCCCTGAGCTCTTCTGTCTTTCTTACTTCTCTCTTCAGCCTATGATAGCTACTTAACAAATCAGTTCCCCTGACTGACAGATATAAAATAGATTAAATTCCACTCACAGAGGAGAATAATTCTATCTGGTGATCTCACATGAGGATTTTTTCCAACAGTCCTCCTCACTAAAATACGGATGCAATTATTATGTAAGTGAATGTGGATCATTTTTTTTCCCTTCCAAGTCTCAGAAAACAAAACTAAAGGTATCAGTTGAGATTGTCCAAATTTTTGGAAAATAAATTCTAATAAAACTCCTCTACGAAAATAAAATAAATGGAATTCTTATATAATGAATTTTTCGAGACTTCCAAATTGTTTTATGGAAGAATCTTGTTAAAAGATATATACTGCTAGAAATCAAAATCTTAGCGGGTGGGAGATAAAGATAATACACAGTGGAAGTCTCTAATTCTCAATTACTTTTCAAGTGAAGAAGAGAAGCATTATGAACCTTGATAAGAAAATGGAAGAAGAATTAAGTCACTTTCATCCATTTTCTCTTAATTTAAGTGTCTATTTAATGAGGACTTAGGTGACTGGAATATCTGAGGTGGAAAGGAAGGAATAAATGAATGAATGCTATTTGATTTCAATTGGGAACAAACTTATTTTGGACTGCAATGGAAACTGACCAAAAGTAGTGTGTATATAAAAAGTTCATGAACTGTAAAATTAAACCTGCATTTAAGTCTTGGTTCTGCATCTTCTTCATCACTAGAGATGTTTTTTTCCCATTGTGGTTTATTACAGGATATTAAATATAGTTCCCAGTGCTATACAGTAAGTAGGACCTTGCGGTTTATGTATTTTATATATAGTGGTGTGTATCTGCTAATCCCAAATTCCTAATTTATCTCTCCCCCACCCACTTTTCCCCTTCGCTAACTGTAAGTTTGTTTTCTATGTCTGTAAGTCTGTTTCTGTTTACCAGAGATGTTACTTATTCTCCAAGCTTTCTACATAAGATAGGAATAATGCTCTGCAACGTATTGTGAATACTGATGGTAAAACAGTGAGTACTAACATGAACTAGGAAATGCACAATCACTAATTTTTTGTAGGAACTAGTCATATGTTAGGGTTTAAAGAGAAGTTTATTAAAAACTAATATTTTTTACAAATCCTACACAATTTGTTTCTATTTGCATCATATACATATACTACTTGCTATAAGAGAACTCAGCTAACAGAGAAATAGCAGACTGCCACGGACTTAAACCTGGGACACTTCGTTTCTCGACTGGGCTGGCGCATCAGTTTCAGAGTTTGCCTGCGCATCCTCCTCAGCGCACTGAGTCACCGCAGCAGCCCCTGCGGCACAGCCACCGTCCTCCCCGGCAGATTCTTCTGGATCCATGTGATGGCTGTGACCCACATCTTCAGCTACGTGTCCCTTTCCTTTCTCATTCTTGCCTAGCTCATTCTCTTCCTTGTTTTTATAACCCTGTTCATTATTTTCACAAGAGTCCTGATTAATATTCTCAATTTCAGGATCTGGTTCCTTTTCAACATTGGAGTTAAAATCTGCCAAGGTACCATCTGTTGACCTAAATGGACTTGATTTATTGTTTGGCCGTGACTCAGACTTATTTAGCTCAGCAGGATCTACAATAACTTCTGCTTTGTGTTTTTCTTCATTACCATAATACTGTGCAGTATTTCTAGGTAGCTGATGACATAACTTGTCACTGACATCTATTCCCTTCCCATCTTTAATTCTGAGTACTGTTATGGGTTTCTTTTTGTTCCTGTGTAAAGCATTCTTTTTGTGAAGAATATTGTACCTGTTTTTACTAACACTGGTAGCAAGAGTAGAAAGCACAGCTGTGTCACATGACAGACTCTGCTTGAAGCAGAAGAAAGAGAAGAAACAGGAAAAGAAAAGGAAAAAAATAATAAAAATATACACATGAGTGTTTTAAAATAAGATACAACAAATATTTCTGTTAATTATAAAGAAAAACTAGAAACATATCACACATTTGAATGGAAATAATGCTATAACATATTTTCCCATTTTATCTAACTGTATGTTCTTACCACAGCAAAACTCATAACTACATTTAAAATCTCCAAAAATCATTTGTAATGAAGTTTTATGCAAAGCATAAGAATCTTACGTTTACTGTTACAAAAAAAGCATCAGAGAAGTTAATATACATCAATACCTAGTAAAAATAAAAGCTGAATTTCTTGCATTAATATTAGTGGGAGGGATCTACCACTTTAAGCCAGATAAAGGTACAAGTTGATTTTACTTTTAAACTTTAGAATGAAAAAAGAATAGATGTACACTTACTGAAGGCTTAGAATATGCATCCCTTGAAAACTGTTTTTCTAAAGCATGAAGTTTTTCTTGGAGGTATTTATTTCGTAAACGTAAATCTTCTATAACAGCATCTCGAGGAAGAGCTTGATGAGTCCTGTGAAAAACAACCACAGACTCTTTACTATTTAAACTTTCAACTTTCCACTATTTTACTACATTAAAATACGGGGGAAATATATATTTATTTATACTGCATTTATTTTAAATTCTACAAAACTTGAAAACTTTATAAAAATTAAATTAGGATATGGCTATATTATAAAATGATCCTTTACAGAGGATTCACTGCAGGGGTCCTTTAAACTACAAGTTAAAAGTATATTTTGATTTTAAGAAATACATTAACATTTGTAAAGAACATGTATCTATTTTGGGGATTGTGTAATATTACTGAATAAAAAAAACTTACTATTTTTAAAACATATAACATCCATGTGCTTCTCAAGAAGTTCAAAGATTTTAAAAGGCTCTTACTGGTGCCAGACAAAAATCTACTACTTCAATCCACACTTATCTTCATGATCTACAAGGCTGTCCACTATCTGGCACAACCACATCTGTTCAACGTGTTTGTCTAGGAGCCTCCCTTTATTTAGGCAAATAAATCCACTCTTACCCACACATGAAAGTTACACTCCTGTCTCTATGTCTCTGCTAGGCTTCTGTTTTCTTGGAATGTCCTTCCCCCCTTTAATATCTAGAACTAGATCATAAAATTCAGAAATTCCCACTTGAACTGAGAGAGAAGATAAGTTCAATCTTTTATCAAGTCTTCTCCAATTACTTCAGCCTACACAGATCTGCATTATTAGGAAAAAAAAAAAAGAGCCATTCATCATCTAAAAGTATTAGCAGTTTTTAAAATTAAAATATTTTGATCCTTGTGAAAACTGCAAAGGAGACTAAAAGGGTTTAGTTTTATTTTGAACATATGTTTCGACTAAGAAAAACAAGGAGGCACGGAGCAACTGCTAGGACCAGACAGTAGCTATAAGAACATAAGAAAGAAGAATTCTTCAAGCACTATTTTCTTTTCTATCAAGGAAAATTCTGAAGGATTTACGAAACAATGACTTAGAAGTAAAGGAGATGGAATGTAGGCTAGAAGCTCATGAGTGTTCCTTCAAAAGAATTCAATTTCATAGGTTCACATTACATTAATATGGATACAATTATAGTCATTAATAAAGACCAATTGTAATTTTTTAAGAAAGGAAAAAAGTATGATAAATTTAGGAAGAGTAAGTGTCTTCATAGCCAAATGTTACAGGTAGGTACCAGACTTTGACAATGATCATTAACATGATTCCAGACTGTTTGTAAGCACTTAGGAAAGGAAGTAAATTATGTAAAATTAATCTAAATTCACCTTGAAAGGACTAAGTGAAACAGAAAATTATAAATAGTTTCAATTGTTGAATTGTTGTTTGGACATGATTTTATTTTGCTTTGCATGACTGTGACTACATCAGAAGATAAAGCTTGGAAAGAGACAGCAAAACAACAAAAAATTTCAAAGGCTCTGTTAAAACAATGACATGGGTGGCAGGGGTTCTGGTTCTAAGTAGAGTGGAGTAAACACATCCACTCTCGTCTCTCCCAAATTCATGGAGCAGCTATTTGAGAACTTTGAAAAATTAGTATTTTACATATTCAGACAGAATACCAGAATTTGAAATATGAGCAAACAGGTGGTCAATTTACCTTTTCTTTTCTTCTAGTATTTTGGCCTGAACACAACACAGCTTGAAACCTGATGAAGAGTGTCAGCACGGAGAGAGAGAGCTCTAGGAAGGCTAAAAGTTCTAGTTCTAGCTCCAGCAAGGAGAAAGGGTACTTACAAGACTCACAGACAGTGCAAAACTCCCTTTTTATTTTCTCTCCTACCCATTCTCTCAGGTCCTAATCCTCAGGCAATCCCATGGCAGTGGTGGCAGAGGCTGCATTGGGAACGTGCTAGCCAAAATTTTTAGGGAGAGGAATCCTCTTCAATTGGCAGAACTGTGACTAGTGAGAGGAGAAGGCAAAGTAGTGCCGCACCCCCCTTGTCCCCTCTCTGCCCTCCTATTGCTGGCTTAGCTGCACACAGGAGCACAATCACTGAAGAACAGGCAACTAAAGCCCCAGATGTTGCTGAAGATACACCAAGAGGGGGAGCCCACGGGTAACGGAAAGTATCAGGGAGATCACAGAAAGAAAGAAGCACAAGCAGGGAACCTTACAAAGTTGTACGCAAACTCCTGGGCTCCCCCTTGAGCATGCATGTATGGATCTGATCCTAATGAGATTATTAAAGACTCTGAGAACTGAACTAAAAGAAGACAGCCCATATACCAGGAGGTACAGAGGCAGAATAGAGCCAAAGAGCACTGCAAAAGCTTTGAAAACAGAAATGATATTAGAACCATTGCCCACAGACAGAAAATTAGAACATGGGGCCTGAACATAACCAGACCTGCTAAAACAAAAATATCTACATTTTCCATACAATTTAACCAAGACCCAGAGTCACAGCATAATATTCCAAAGTTCAAAAATATAATCTATATTATGTGACATTCGAAGAACCAGGAATATCCTGAATCACAAGGGAGAAGACAATCAACAGAACCCGCATGTTAAATTAACACACTTATTGTATCAGTTACTATGGGTTGACCAGTTTTCCTTCATGGTAACGGATAGCACATGTCATGTAATAGCTTACCTCATATACGATATGTCATTTTCTAAGTCAAGATTTTTCTTTCTTAATTCTTCTAACTCTTTTTCTGACTCCAATGCTCGCACTCCCATAACTTGATCTACAGTCATGCCAGTTGTTTTTAGTTTCTTCTGCAAAGTAAGTTTCTCTTTATCAGCTCTGTGGGATTTAATACAGAATGATGAAAATATACCATTCATTGTTTGGCTTACTCAATTTATTAAACTGCAGCTTCCTTACTATAAGCCCAATATACAAAAGTTGGATCATTCTGTGTTTGTTATGAGCTAACTTATTTCAAAATTATAGGAAACTCCATTTATAAATTGTTAAAAATGTATTTGACATATTTTAAAGAAAATAAAAAGTGAACTATAGACAATAAATGATAATTAAAACTAGAAAATCTTTCATATTATCAAGTTCACAAAAACTATATAACTTCCAGGTCAATTAAGACTTTACACATAATTAACTAGGTTTATATTAAATTTAAACTCACTTGGCAAAAAGATCTTTCAAAGTATTCAACTGCTTTGTTAGAATATAGACTTCCCCCTCTTTCTCTTTTAACTTGTTTCGAAGTCCCTCTATTTTGGTTTGCCATTTTTTACCTTCTTCCCATCTAATTAATTCTTCTCTGGCACTCTGTAAATAATAACAAAGGAAGAAGAAAAAACAAACAAACAAAGCATAAATACAAAACAGAAACAGACTCATAGACATAGAATACAAACTTGTGGTTGCCAAGGGGGTTGGGGGTGGGAAGGGATAGACTGGGATTTCAAAATTGTAGAATAGATAAACAAGATTATACTGTATAGCACAGGGAAATATATACAAGATCTTATGGTAGCTCACAGAGAAAAAAATGTGACAATGAATATATATATGGTCATGTGTAACTGAAAAATTGTGCTCTACACTGGAATTTGACACAACATTGTAAAATGATTATAAATCAATAAAAATGTTAAAAAAATAACAAAGGAAGAAGAAAATTACCAATATTGTTTTTAATTTTAGATTTATCAATTACAATTTACTAGAACAATGGTAAACCAACACTCCGTAAAGAATATATAACTAGGTTCATTTTGCTGTGTCACTTCTAGGATCTTTAGGCATGCTAAGCTGTAAGCAAAAATGCCCTTCAGTTTAAGATTCTGTATTATGTAACTTGACAGATAAAATTTTGAGGAACAGTTTGGACTAATGCCAACACCCTTAAGGAGTCTAATACAAATGGATCATAACTAAAGTAAATTTCTAACAAAGAATGCATATGCAGAAATGACCAACCCAATTTTGTCACCCAAAAGCAATCTCCTAGGATCACAACCCCTTGAAATCTTCGATGCACATTATTTCTCTCATTCAACAGATATTTATTTAGTGCTAATTTTGTGCCAGGTACTACTCTAAGCACTAGGAATAGAAACAATGAATAAATCAGACCAAAAAAAACCCTTATCTTCAAGGATATTACAGACTAGTTTATGTTGGTTGGTGGGTGGATTAGGGGAAGGGAGCAAAATATAGACAAAAAACAAGAAAAGATTTTTTGCAGTATGTTAGCTCGTGATAACTGCAAAAAAAAAAAGGAAGGGAATTAAGACATTTCAGGGTAGGTGTTGTGGTTTGTTATAACTGAGATAAGGTATCCATGAAAGTCTATGTAACGCAGAACAGTCCCATGTACTGAATAATTATCACGTGTCCTCTTGAATATTCATATAGTTAAAAATTCTGTTCAAAATCATCTGAGCTAAGAACTTACTTCCCTTCCACCAAGCAATTTTTTAATGGCTTAAATGTACACTGACTTTTCTAGGCATGTAAGAGACTTATAAAAGTAAGACTATAGACTTCATTTTGCTGAGAACTGTAGAAACTGTTTACCATTTTGGAAATCAAATCAGAAATGGCAATGCCTTTGTGACATGAGTTGCCAACAGACTACATTTGTATTAGTCTGCATCTGTAGCTCAGAATTTACATCAGTGTCCCCTAAAGGGAAACTACATGACTACTTCATTATGTTTTCTATGAAGCATTTACATGTTGAATTATGAAAAATATATTAGTATATTTATTATTTTTACAAATTATTTTCCTTTTGTTTCTCCTTCATATTTCACTTAAGCCATTTATAGTGACATTTTTGAAATTATCCATGTAGGTAGTTTATATTAACCATAAATTTCATGTGGAATAGTAAAGGGGACATTATGAAACACTATTTGCTATTAAAGAGAATGTTGGGACTGAAAGGATTAAAAGCCACGTTTAAAGTCAAATACCAAACTAAGACAAGTAGCCCTATCAAAATGATCTTCTCCCATACTGGCCAATTTTTTACCTTATTTATTTGGTTTGCCTAACAGATATCCTTTCAAAAAATGTAAAAACTTCAGTAGCTGGTTGATATTTATTAACTTCTTTTTTTCTGAAAAATAGACAAGGAATTTTGTGTATTTTCAGAAATGTTATTAGTTGAGGGCAAAAGTATATAAGTAGGTAATTCTGCAGCATGGAGTGCTCTGCACAGGCTGGGCAATTCTATCTCATTTGACATTACTCTCTGAAGTAGGACCGACGGGAAGCAAGGCTGAAATAATTAAAAAATGAACAGAAAAACAACAAAGGCACATGTCACCAAGAGCCTGACCTAGACTAGGGGAGAAAAGGGGATAAGACAGGATGGGAAGAGAAGTTCTCTTTTCATATTTTTCCTACCAGTCTCTTACCACAGAGTTCAGAATAATTTCATTGCATTTTAAAATATTCGTTCATTCAACAAATACTGAGTGCATCTACTACATGCCAGGGAGCCTTCCAAACGCTGAGAATACAAAAATAAACAAAACAGGCAAAGTTCTTTCCATCAAAGCTTAAGTCTAAAAGATGAACACATAGATAAGTAAATTCTAGTATGTCAGATAGTAATAAATGCTATAGAGGAAAGGAGAGAAGCCTAAGAAACAAGAATGCAAGGTATGGATGGGGTTGCGTTTTGTTATCTTAGAGAGATAGACCACAGACACTGTTTACAGAGAAAAATAGCTGAAATTTCAATATTAAAGCATTCTTTGAGTATTAAAATTTTATTTCTATAAATTAGAAATGCCCAGCATTGTAGAACGTGAAAGAATATTCTCATCGGATTCCTGAATATAGATTTTAGTATTTTTGCAGCTATCTGTGTTCTCTTTCCTTTTCTAGTGAGTAATATACCCTGGTCTAGCGTTGATGGATTACAAAAGACTTTTCATGTATTATTTCATTTCATTGTCAAAATAATGTTGAGATCTTGAGAAAGTGGCAATACAAACAGTATTATTTCTATTTTAAAGAGAAATAAGCTGAATCACAGAAATTAGGGGTCCAGACAAAGCCACAGGGATCGAGGTATTCTGATAGGAATTAAGTTAGGAACTAGTATCCAAGGATTAGACCTACAACCAAGTTAGGCAGGCAGCAAAAAGCAATGTAGAAGAGTAAAGACATTTTGATCTTGTAGTTTTCACCAGCAAAACTTCTGACAAGTATGTTGTGGTTCCATGTATATAAATGTAAACATTTAAATCAAAATTATACTGACACTGATAATTTTCATAAGGAAAATATTTTTTGCAATCTACTTTATAAAACATTTTAATCTCATTACTTACTTTCTATCCATGCCATTAAAGATACTTAATTTTCTTTTCTATTTTCACATTATTGAAATTATTTTATAGATACTGAATATTTTCTGAGTAAATTTTACAATAAAATTTTTTCCTAACCATGGCTCCTCCACTGTGATTTTCCTCAGGGGCAAACATTATTACTAACACCAATATTTACCAGGTCATTTTTGACATTTTCAATGCTACCAACAAGATTTAAGTGTTCAGTTTATTATTTTCAATAAATCTAATTATATGTATTTTAGTTTTTGGGGGGTAATTTCCATCCGTAATTTTTATTACAAAATAGTCTACTAGTTAATGTGTAAGAAAATTTTAAGCAATTTTTCTCATATTACAGAATCAATTTATGAGTGGATTGGTTATTATTACTGCAAATATTGAATATATTCCAAACCACTTTGTCTACCCTGAAATTAATAGCCCACTCCATTAAAGGATTAAAAAAAAACACATTTGGGTCAAGACAGAAGAATAAAAATGCTCAGCTTTCTTTCCCAAAGGTCTATATAAACCATTCTATATAAACAATTACACTGGTAAAAATGATAAATGCAGCTGGCTATGTAAGGAATGAAGGGGTTTTGGAGGTGCTATAATGTCAGGAAGATGACATGGAGATGATACAGTAATTTCCAAATAAGGTTATATTATTGGTGTCTTTTCAAGTAGACATGTAAATTCCTAGAGGACAGAAATCTGTCTTAGACTTCTCTATGTTATCCATTACTATTTTAGTATGTACCAGGTCCTCAGATTATGTGTTCATCAATTATGTATTTATCTTAGTCTATCACTACCTTAAACACATCAGGATGTTTGCTCACGTACCTTTTCTTTCACAGATTTTACTTCTACCTCATCCACCTTTTTTTCCAGCTGGCTTTCTAGCTTTTTAATTTTCTTTTGGAGTTCTTCAATTAAACTTTGTTTATTATCTATCAGAGGTTTGCCCTGAAAAATAAGGTGCATTTTTACATTTTACAAGTAAAAAAGTATCAAACAAAATACGCAATAAATATTCCAATTGTAGAAACTTTTCTAATACTGTAGCTAACCATACTTTCTAAATGACATTATTGGTATTTAAATACATCATGGTAGCTGCTTCTGTATTTTAATAAGACATGCTACCCTAAAACTACAAATACAATAGAAGTCACTGAAGGAAATAGCAGCTACATTACTCAAAGTGATTTGAAAGCTAGTTTCAGCAAATATTATAGATAAAATTTAAAAATCGGAATAAACTGCTACCTGTGCATTATAAATCATAATATATAAAAATCACAATTATATAACATTATCACAATTAAATATAAAATTACCTGTAATCCACTGGTTAGTCTTTTAATTTGCCTTTTCAGTTCATCATTCTCTTGATCAGTTCTATCTTTCTCTCTGAGCATTTTATTATAGGCTTTTTGTTGTTTTTCTAGTTCATTGGTTAAGTCATTCAAATTATCAGTTAGTGAGTTTTCTCTGGTTTTACTTGCTTTAAGAGTTTCTTTCAGTTTTAAAATATTTTCACTTAAATCTTCAATTTGTGACTAGTACAAAGATAAAAAAGGTTTAATTCACGACTCTTCACCAAGTACCAATGATAAAAGCAATTTAATACAGAAAGTACACCATTAATATTTACTAAAAAGAAAGTTTCAATCTAAATTTTTAAGTACACACACCCAAAAAAACATATATTTTTCTACCTTCATGTCAAACGAACCAAGTCTACTATGAGGAAAAAACAAAACAAAACAAGAAGAAACAGTCTAAAGCAATTCATCTTCAACAAACACCTAGAACCATAATTTTATCAAATAAGCAAATGTTTCATTATAGCTGAATTAACTTATTAGAAAAACAAATACATATCAATGTACACAGCAAACATTTAAATATTGTGAAGCAGATGAATAGTATAAAACAAAATCTCTGACTTTAAGTAATTTCTAATCTACTTTGTGAAGACAAGACATAAAAGGGTAGCTCACAATACTAAACAGTATCTGTAAGGCACTAGAAAGGAGTTCCAGCTGTCCCTAGATGGCAACATTGATGGGAATACAGGTACTTAATATACATTTTTGAATAAATTATTACAGGCCATAAGGTATTACTAATAGCATTAATAGGGAATCAGTATTATAATGCAGTTGTATAAGAAAAATAAACTCTCCTAGAGGAGTCAGAAAAGGCTTCAAGAAAAAGGACTTGAAGAATGTAGAATTCAGAGAGGAACTTTCAGGCAAAGAGAAAGGTATTGAAGAAGACATCATCAAAGGGCCACTCCTTTTTATATATTACTTAATGCATTTTTACTGTCAATCATGCTCATAATCTTGATAGGTGCAATCGGAGATTTAAAAAAACTGTAAAATGCACTTCTTACACAGTTTAATGGTGGTGAATGGTATGTATAAATAAATCAAAAATAAATAGAAATTATAAACAAAACATAGATTCATTTGTTCATATACTATATGAAACTTTATGTAAAGAAATGTGAAAATTTCCATTAAAAATACATAGTTTGGAAAAAATTTTTATATTATAGTAACAAGCCTAACAATTGGGTAAGAAAATAATAAAATACATTGCCAAAAAATAATAAATAACTTCAAAAATAAAGGCTTCAGAGTTAGGCAACTCTGTAGATTAAATGTCAAGGACTATATGATTTCCATAAAGTATTTCAGGGGGTAAAAAGGGAAAACTAACTAATTCATATTATGAACTTAGCAAAAACCAGATAGAAAATTCTGATAGGACAAAAGAAATAAAACAAAACCAAAAAATCTATATTTATCAATATAGAATTAAAAATGCTAAGAAAAATGTTTCTTATGTTTAATTCTGTTAAGAGTGGCTTATATCCTTTGCTAATCCCTAGGATGATATTCAGTGAATACAATAAAGATACTCAGTGTTCAAAAATGTATGCACCCGTGTACAGCTATCCATCAATAATTCATTAGAATAAATTCCCTATTCATCATCAAAATTACTATATATATCCAAATGGATTCTCTTCCAAAGGGAATTAACAGGAATTCTGTTACATTAATGCATATGTTGATGTTCACCTTTAGCTCTTTAGTATGTCGATCAACAATTTGTTGAACATTGAGATTTGCCTCTTTCTGAGAAGTTGCAGAAATAATACGTTCTTCAGCTGCTGCTGTCATTTCTGCCCGAAGTTCCAGAAGTGCTCGACTAAGTGCCTAAAAATTACAATGTACATACATCTTTTTGAAAAATTGGTATTTTATATGAGCAATATGTAATAAAAATATACATAAGCTTCATTACTGTCAACTATTTTCCTAAAATACCATGTGTTTAATCAAACATAATTCACAAACAAACCAACTTTTTCAAATGAACTTCCTTTAGCAACTGAGCTCAATTCTTTCCAAACTGAGTGTGAGAAATCAACATCTTCATAATAATAATTGTGAGAACAGTGTTAAATCAAGTAATTTGTATTACAAAACCCAGGCAAGTTTTATTTTCAAATTTCGAAGTTGAAATATTTATTTAAATTACTCATGTAGCACACACTTTCATGTGAAATTAACTGAATTCAAGTAGACAAGGAAAATTACAAGGTTAGAAAGGACTTAAAATTTGCCAATAAATTTCATGAGCTAGGAAAGAAAAATAGCAGCACCTTCTAAAATAAGTATATAAAATCCAAGGTAAATGAAAAAAACCAATAAATCAGTTAATCCACTGGCCAACTCCTTTTCACAGCACTCTGTAATCTCCTTTTTAAATCTTTCCTCTTCACCATCCTATCTCCCTCTTAATCTCCAAAATTGTTCAAAATTTTTCAATTACTCAAATTGTTCAAAATAGCCTCAGTAATACATAATCCTAAAAGAAAAGGAGAGAAAATAATGTAATGAAGATTTCCCTTTATTTCCTACAGTTAACCAAGAAATAGATTGATAACATAAAAATATAAACTGAACTATATCTGCCCTTATAAACAAGACAAATCTTCAAGGCTATTTAAAAGAATTATCTTGAAAGATCCTGCTTAACAGATGAAGATAAGGCTCATGCTTTTTATTATAAGGGAGAGATTCATGCTATCATCTTTTACAAATCTTCCCTAAAAGCAGCCTACCACATGTTCTTCCTAAGGGGCGCTGATTTTCTATTGTTACTTACTTTCTGTTGTTTCTCTTTCAAGGCCAACTGGCTCTTTAGCCTTTCTACTAGATTCCTCACTGTAGTTGTTGGAGCTCTTGAATTTGCTTCTTTTTGAGCCTGAAGTTCAGATTTTAAATTCTGTGATTCCTTTTGTGACTGGGCCAGAAGACACCTTAAATCCTCTACTTCTGCTTTTACTTTTTTCACTTCATCTGCATGGTTTTCTTGGAGCCTAATATAAAGCAAAACATGTTCTCTATAATAGAGTGGTTGCTGCAATTAATTTGATCGATATAAATTTTACAATGAACAAATGCTTGGTCCTAGGTATCCTTACAATCTAAGTCTTGATCCAAATCCAGAAGAACAATTGTTTATTCCATTTAACTACTCTTAAACATAACATGAGACTTTTTTCTTCTAGTTTCTATCTACTATTTTCGGCAACAATCGCATCAAGTAATTTTGTGGCTCTAGACAAAATAATAGAGAAGGAACAAAATAGCTCTTTAAATGTTATGATTCCTACAAGATGTGACTGCTTCCTTTATAACAGGGTTTCTCAATCATGGCACTATTGACATTTCAGACTGGATAATTCTTTGTTGGGAGGTGGGAGATACTATCCTGTGCATTTTTAAACTTTTAGCAGTATCCCCTGCTTCTACCCACTAGATGCCTATATTCTCTCTAGCTGTCTATCTAAAATGTCTACAGACATTACCAAATGTTCCAGGGGGAGGAGGAGAGCAAAATTATATCTGCTTGAGACCCATTGACCTATAATGGCATGTTACAAAGACAAAATATAAACTATCACAGAAATCACATATATTAACAATTTGTTTACAGTTCTAAAGTCATTAGCATTGTATCTATAACTGTATACCATATGAAAGTAGATACTATCAATAGTCTTAGTTAATTGAATGAATCCTACTGTTCATTCAGTATTAGTTAGTCTTATAAACTGAATAATATCCAGTTCACTGGGTGTATATAAACACTGTATTAATAAGGTTGTCAATATAGAGATTCAAATTATTAAAGTTTGACCAATGAGAGGAAGGGCTATTAAACCATGAACAGGTACTAAACAGTCTGAAACTAGTTGCTTATAGCAAAAACTTAAGTCATTTTAAATAATCATCGAACTGTAAAAACACAACGTTTCAGTAAAGAAATCACACAGAACTATAATTTCCTAAGACACATTAAAATATGCATACCAATGTGCAGACGAAGAATAAAAATATAATTTTAGGTTAAAATGACATTAAGGTACAAAACAACAACTTCAAGTGTTTCATGGGGCAAAAAAATTATATATACAAGGTAATACCAAAATATTATTTTCTACATCTGTGAATTAGATTCAGAAACACATGAAATTTTATATTCTAGAATATGACAGCAACTTACTATACCAAAAACAGCAATGCACGTATAAAATTTAACAGAATGGGAAAAATTAGACTGAAAGTATACCATATGCTATTGCTAATTCTCTTTTTTTTTAGGGAATAATTTACTAAAAGTGGTAGTTTCTTAATAAAGCAAAAATAGTGATAATTTTGTCAGAGGCACCTTGGTTAAGTGAGTGAAGAATCAAAGGTTCTAATAAGGGCTGCAGAGATGGAATGGAAATATAAGTCAAGCAGTTAACTTTCCCATTTTTTTTCAGATAATAAATTGAGGCCCAGAGACATAGTTCTACAGTGATTACAAAATGCCTAAATATAAACCTACTTTAGGTTTATAATATATATGCTGATAAATGGTTGATCAATGTTTAAATCTCTGATACAGAGAATGATGTGAACCTCCACTGTAACTATAGTTCATTTTAAAAAGTTAATTTTTCATTCTACAAATATTTATTGAGCCTTTAATGTGTGCTAGAAACTTTTAGAGGTGTGTAAACAAGTTTAATATTTAAATGTTACTTTACAGTTCTCAAATTACTTTCATATGCAGCATCATTTGGCCTTCATATAACCACCTTGAAAAAGCCAGGGTAAGTACTGTCATTTCTATTTTATAGATAATGAAACAGAAATTTAAAGAGATTAAAAGAGAGATTCTGAACAAGAATCTGGGTTGACTTTTGAGTCACACTGACTAAATTTAAGTGGTGGTGTTACCATATTCTCCTAGGCATATTACTGAGGCTTCCTGTAGCCTAGTTTCCTATCTGAAAAATGGAGTGAATAAGACCCCATGTCATAAGTGTTACCGAGTATAAAATGAGCTAATATATTCAATGTTTTTATAACAGTGCATGACACAGCAAATGCTTGCATTTGTCTTTATTATATCATTGTTACCATTTGCCTATTTTTTATAATACATTTCTAAGACTTACCGTAATTTGATATTTTCAAATTCTTTGATTTTTAATTCAGTGATTTCTTTTTGTCTCTCTAAATCTTGAGATACATTTTTTAGTTTGATCACAAGTGAGGAGAGAGAGTCATCTTGTTCTGCTACTGTCTGTTCCATCTCAGCCAAACGAACAAAATGCTTGTTGGTAGGAACTGGCATAGGAGGCTGTTTTATTAAATCCTATGAAATATGATAATTAGCCATGAGCATATACAACTCAACGCCATACTTACTCTATCATTTTAACTTGGTTCCTTAAACAATCAAAATATAGTATCAAATGTGAAATTTGATGATTTAATAAGCAGTGAAGGCCTAAAGAAGACAGGGAATAGAGATGTTATGCTTTGTATTTGCAGCATCTAGCAAAGTGCCTACACATAGTGGAGGATCAATGAATGTTGACTGAATTTGAGTTAAGGCTTGAAGAAGCTAAGGTTTGCATGTTAGGAGATGAAAGACAGGTCATTTCACACATACAGGACACAGTGATCAAAAGAGGCAAGTATGAACTGAATTCAGAACATGGAAATAGTTAAGACACAGGTAAACTTACAACAAGCAGATCTGAAAGGTAAGAACGAAGTCAGATCATGGAAAGCTCTGAGTAGATGGCTAAGAAGTATGACTTTGCAGTCAGCAGTGTGCTACTAACAAATTTGGGTCCAGGGAGAAAAATGATCAGAGCTGTGTTTTTGGAAGATTATTCTGGCAACAAAAGGTAAGGTGGCTTCTAGCCCCCGAAAAGAAGAGCTAAATTTTCAATTACGTGGTCTCAAAAACCAGTAAAGTTTAGAACAAAGTTCCTAAAATCTTACCCAAGCTGTTTCTTTGAATTTGCTGAGTGAATTATCAGCCTGTAGTTCTAATTTATGATGAAGAATGTGAAGTTCTTCTTCATGTTTCTTAACAATTTCTCTTTGCTCCTGTTTTACAACAAATCAAAACTATAGCTTATATTATGATTCAAATAAATTCACATTCTAAAGATCTTAAATGTTTAATCATTAATCTTCTAAAATCCTTATGAGACAGGGAAGGAATGATACCTGCAGGTACATATTTACACCAGTACACATTTCCTGTGGCACATGTTCAAGCTGACAAGCCCACCTTCTGAGCATAATTTATTCTTAATATTAGAATAATACGTATCCATCACCTTTTAACTTGTCTCTAGAAAAATTTTAAATGTTAGATTTTTTTCCCTCAAAGTTCTAGCCATCTGACTTCCACTGATACCAGTGTAACAAATTTCATTCTAATCTACTGCCTCAATCTTTACCTATTAACTCTAGTGATATTTTTCAAAATCATAGTTTCACCATGAAAGCTATTACTGGTTTAGTTGTAACACAAACTGCCAGTTTTACTGACAGATCTGTAATCCAATTACATGAAAGTTATAATACTAAATAGAATCATTTGAAAGCAGGAAATGAACTACCACTTTAGGGCAAAATAGTATTTGGCATTTGTCTGAAAAAACATCATAACAAATAAAACAGCATAACATAATATAATAAAATACCTCTCTGGCTTTTTCTAGAAGATGTTGATACTTCTTTAACACTTCTTCCTTTTGATTCAACCTTGCTTGCATGTTTGCAATGGTCTGATGGGCAAGTTTCAGTGTATGATGAGACTTTGGTTCTATCTCTTTTCTGCCTAGCTCAGCTATAAGCTTCTCTCGTTCTGCAGTGGCAGGCAATCGAAGCCTCAGTTCATTGATTACTTTGTCTCTTGACAGAATATTTTCCTCTGCTAACCGTAAAGCAGATTCTTTTTCTTTTAGCTTCTGCAATGATCAAATTATAAAAAATTATTGCAGTATATTTTTGTTTTAAAAATGCTTCAATCTGAATTTTAGTCAGACTCATTATAAGAAAAGGAATTTAACTTTATTTGTCACATCAAACTTGGAATAGTCAAATGATACTTAATAAGGTTATATTAGCTGTATTTCTATGAGACAGCACATTTATCTATATGCATATTTTATTTATTTATAAGATTACCACGTGTTAGAAACTTCATTGTTATGATGAAACTCAAATTTAAATATAGTACTTAAATACGGTAGTTTTAGAAGTACAAATAGTGGTGCTAGATTTAGAAAGAAAGTGTAACAAATTATTCCTTTTATTGGAATATTATTTATTATTTATTTGGTCCACTGACAATCAGAGTACTAGAAGAGTAACCTATAAAAGTCAACTAATTACACAAATTGGAATTTTAGAGGCCTGAGTCAATGGACCACTATCATAAAATCTGCAGCTTCTTAAAACAAAACAGAAAAAAAGTATTTACTGCTCAACAGAATTAAGGCAGATATTTTAAATCAAGTAACTCAGTGGCAATTCACATAAATGACAAATCTTACTACTACAAAAGACAATCTAAATTTCCTCAATTGATTAAAAATGTACAATGTTCCTTATAAATTTTAAATGTATTTACAGTTAATATGTTAGATGTCAACTAAAATGAAACATATCCACTTTATATCATTTTCTCTATAATTTAATAAAGAAGAGATTTGATCACCTATTAAATTTAAGACTTAGATTAAACTAAGAAATAATTTCTAGTTTACCTTCAAACACTTCAAACATCCACAAAAATGAATGCACTGAAAATTGATAACATAACTACATAACATGCAGTTCAAAATAAAACAAAAATAAACAAGGATGAAAACAATTCTTGATCACAGAGGGGAAGGAAATACACTATTCATAAAGCTACTGTCAAAAGTTCTTTTATTTCCTTTCAGGCTTGCTACTACTGATGAATGTGCTCAACAGTGACAAGTAAAGATTAAGAGGAAAGAAATTTCAAATTAGCCATATCTGCTGTTCTTTATTGGCTACTAGAAACATTATAGGAGAGTAGAAAAGGAGAGTAGAATTAGCAACATATTCATCATTCCATGCTTTGTCCTCATTTAAAAATAATTACTTAGAAAATTCCACAAGCATACCCAACAATGCACTAATCAAAATGCAAATTCTTCTAATTACCTCCTCTAGTGATTTGCAAGTTGCCTGTGTTTCCAGGATTATCCGAACATTCTCCTTGATCTTCCTTAAAGCAATCTCTAGTTGATTTGGAAGGGGCAAACTAGGGTCTGGCATTGATCCTGTGGCCTTTTCAAACTATTGAGAAATAGAATGTTTTTTAAAAAGCAGTTGTGGCTATTGAGAAATAGAATGTTTTTTAAAAAGCAGTTGTGGCATTGAGAAGAACAATACTAATCTTCACAACTATATGACAAGACATGGTTAAAACCCACTTACATTTGAAACATAAAAAGATACTATGAACTAAAATTCCATCTGATTTTAGAAAACATTTCTATTGGTTAACATTATGGGCCAAGCTACAGAGTAACAAACAGGATTAACTATTCATACCTTTTGTGCTGCATTTAGTATTTCATTTTGCTGACGGTCAAAAATGTCCAGCTGACGTTCCAGCTCAACTTCTCTTTGATCCCAGGCCATTTGTCTTTCTTCATGAAACTGAAAAAAAGATAGTTTAGGTCAGACACACCCAGAGACACTCACCAGGCATTTACAGGAATTTTTACATAATTTTTTTTATTTAATCCTCACAACAACCCTGTGAGGTCACTATTATTATTCTCATTTTATGGAAAAAGGAAGCCAATTCAGAGGTGAAGTAACCTGCCTAAGATCACAGAGATAAGCAGATGTGGAGTCAGGATTTCCATCCACTCATGCACCCATCCACTCATCCATCCATCCATCTAAAACATACTTAATGGCACATTCTATGGGGCAAGCACTATTCTAAATAAGGAGAACACAGCAGTGAATAAAACCAGTTTCTTCTCCATGGAACTTACATACTAGTGAGGGGGAGACAGTCTATAAACATGTAAGTATGTAATATGTCAAAGGGTGATGAGTGCTATGGAGAAAAATGTAACTAGGTAATCCCTATTTACAGAATCTTGATGGTAAGAATTACTGTTGTATATTGGATGGCTAGTTAAGGTTTCCCTGAGAAGGTTAGACATTTGAGCTAAGGCCAGAAGGCAGTGAAAGGATAAACCATACAGGTATCTGGGGTAAAAATAATCTAAGTAGAAGGAATAACAAAACTTCTGAGGCAAGTATGTGTTCAGTGAATTTCATCTGCCTCCAAAGCGTATGTGCTTTATTCTACACCAAGCTGCCTTCTCCTACTCCATCAGTGAGAGCCAGTAGAAACATGTGGCTGAAAAGTCAAGTAACTAATAACTGAAATAAAAATTAACTTACCAAATAGGTTTGCTTATTAATTATTCCTTTTAAGATTACAATTGCAACTAAATAAATGAACATGTATTTTTAGAATAGTTAAAAAAAACAAGAAACAATATTTTATAACAACAAGATCAAGAGCCACATTCAATTAGGAAAATAATGTGGTCATCTATGTAATGTTACGTTTAAGATCTTAGCAACAAAACACCAAAATAAATATAAAATAAAACCTTATTCTGCTGCACAATTTCTTCTTCCAGACTACTGATTGTATGCTCATATTCAGAAATCATATTATTCAAATATTTTATTTCTTCTTTATCTTTGACTAATTCTCGATTGAGTTTAAGCTCTTGAAGACGGAGTTCTTCTATTTTTGTATGCCAAGTGATTACCTAAAGATTTATAAATTATACATACAAATGTAAATTCCATACAAATAATGTATTTCCCCACTGAAATGATTTCAATTCAAATTAACAAAGATTTTATAATAAAATAAGATATAAAATTATCCTTGAGGGAGCCACGAGGAAAAGTCTACTTAGAGTTTTCTTAGACTTTTCTATTACATGGAATCCTAACATAAAATATTTTCAAATTATGTTGGAATGGATATTACTAATATTCACTTTCATTTATTCATTTACTTTCATATATTTATTGAGTCTTTAGTGTATGTATTTATTTGCAACAATAGTTTTACTTTCAAAAATAAAAGTCCTAAATATTTTTAGCCTAGAGAAAAAAAATTTACTTCCAAAATAATTATTTTTCATTTAATTTCTTCCAAATGAGGATAAAAATAAATTATACTTAAAAAAGTAGGCCTTCTACTTGTAAATAATTTTTAAAAGAATAATTTCCAAGAGTAGAATTCAACTACTACAATATTTAATAATAATTATAATTAGTATTTAATATATAAACTTTTCTGTAGTGTTTAAAATTCTTTGATATCATACAATCTAAGCATTTCTTCTGAAACCATTGCTTAAGAGTCTCATTTTATTTACAAATAGACATTCAAATAGCCCAAACTCCTAATTTATAAAATCTAATTTAATAATGGTAATTTTGGTCATATATTAAGCATTTTTCATATAGGCACACACTAGCTTAAAATTATCATGAAACTCTTTTGACAATACTGAACTTAAAATCAATGATTTACCTTTTGGGCTCCCCTGGCATCCTTCAAAGTGCTTATTAACTCTTCCAGTCCCTTTAACTTTAATTCCAGCTCCAGTGTTTTGTTCTTCATCTTTCTATATTCTTGTTGAGAATTCTGCATTTCTTGCATTATCTTAAGTTTGTCATTTTGTAGCTGAATCATTGTTTTAGAGAACTTTTCCTGCTGCGCCAAGGGTAAAGCCCCACTGAACTGTCGCCGTAGAGACTGAATTGTCTGGCGCAGGTGTTTTGCTCTGTTTCTCCCCTCCAAACGGGCATAATAGAGAGCTTGTTCTTTTTCATCAAGTTTCTGCTCTAAGCGCAAATTATGGGCCTCAACCTTCTGCAGCTTAGATGTAGCTGACTCCAACTTACCAAGAGCAGTAGCCTCACTAACTTGAAGAGAGACAATGTGTTGGTGCAGCTTGGCAATTAGTGTCTTTTCATCAGACTGTGCCTGATACAAAAAAATACATGTTTATAGTAAGTTTCAAGTTTTCCCAATGAAACATATCATGGATTTCAAATCACAATTTACTAAATAAAATTTAAAACAGAGTGCTACATGAAATTCTACAAACATCTAACCTTGCTTTAACACAAATCACCAAAGAAGTGAAGAAAAAGACCCAGAATCAAATTCATTTAAAATCTGTATCTGGCATCTAATCAAGTAACAGCTGGAATATTATTACTTTTTAACTTTCATATGTAAATAGCAACACTAATACAGTACTAATGTGGACAATGTGGGTTTTTTATCCTAAAAAATTTTATGTGAGAATATGTGAGAAACTACATAGAAATGCAAGAGAAAATATTGTTATGAAAGACTTATATTTCTCCTCACTGTCTGAGCTTTGATCAGCAGCCAGCACGATGCATCTGTACGTATTTAAATGCTTTTCTATGTTATAAATGGAATTTCCAATTAAAGAGGTTTTCTGTTCGAGTTACAATGAACAAGAACAGGAGCCACTATTTGATATGCCCTCTGATTAAAACTACAAAACCATCCCAATCTCCAACATACATTTGGGAAAAAAGAAAAGAATCCACCTAGAAGAGCCAATATCACACATACCTGATAGTCTAACAGCTGCATTCTGATGGACTCTACTTCCTTTTCCCTGGACTGTTGCTGTGCATTCAAAATTTCAACTTGCCTTTTGGCGATATCAGAAATCTCTTTCAATCTAGGAAGTGGTAAGATACTTCAGATATGATCAGGTACATTTTCTATGTAAATAAATATCAGAATTTCAAAATTTCTAGACCCTTGGTAAAACCATTAGTTTGCAGCATCTCTTCTTGGAATGAAATGAAATCCTAAAGCAAAATTTCCTGAACTGTTTCATGAAACTTCCATGAGAGGTTGACAAGTGTTCTATAAAAAAAACCCCTCCATTCCTAACATTCTTTCCCCTTGAAGATTCATACATTAAATGCTCTGAGAAGGTCTAAAGTAAAAAACTATCTCCATCTCTACATTTACAGCATTTTCCAATGTATATGGCCAAAGTACTCCTCTCTCACACTTTTTTTCATGAGATCCTTCTTACCATGATATGGTATAGCAAGAATAGGGTATTAAGTATGCTTACTTGATACAATTGTACAGTTAAGATCACACAAATTTAAAATTCCCAGGTTCCCTAGATCAACTAATGTTCTGATTTGCTTTAATTTACAAGTTACCAGAAATGTGCAGAAGAGATTATACATTTACTATAATTACAAAAAAAGGTGGGAGCATGATAGTAAGTTACTAAATTTCCTATATGACTTCTGTGATAAGATTAAACGGGTAAAGTAAAATGCATTTTTACTTTGGGCTGGAATAATTTTAGTCCAGTGTAACAGATAAGTTAGGTTTCCTCATATTGATTAGAAACTCATTGCACTTATCTAAGTTTTGGCGAGGTAAAATATAACAAAATAAATAATTATAAATTAGTTTATTTCGAAAGGTGAGGATCATGAAATAAGAGGAAGGATTAAAAAAGGAGGCCTTCAGAGTGAAAAGGGCTGGGAATGACTGCCATAAACCCTTTTTACTAATTATTTGTGCTTGACTGATCAACTCAGGGATCCTCAATACTTTTCTGATGAAACAACACAGTGACAAAGGAGAGCTGGTACACAGCATCTACCTGGCACACAGTAGTTCCTCCTTATATACATTTTGAATTCTAAGAGAATAAACTGTTCCCACATGTAAAATGAAAATGACAGTTATTTCAGGGTCATTAAGTTTAATTAGATGAGTCAATATCTAGCAAAGTATATAGTAGCTACCCAATAAATGTAAACTAAATCAAACTCTGAAATTTTCCTTATTTTTATAGCAACCTTATGAAATAAGAAGGTATAGTATTACTCCCTTAATAAGTTAACTTAAGTTTAAATAAATTAAACGGTTACAATGCTTCCATCCAAAAAAATACTAGTATGTGGAAACACTGGATCTCATAGGGTCTTGATTCCAAGTTCAGTTCTTTCTATAATACTATTCCTGGACTCTGAAAAATGTAAATCTTGAGAAGTTATATTATTCAACTCTATTCTTATAAAAAGAAACTAAGATCAATAAGTAAGGACATTACACCTTTACCAGTGTAATTACCTCTTAAGCATAACTAGAATAGACATATTAATCAAATGACTGAAAAGTGTGCATCTACTTACTTTGACACTTCCACTTTCAGTTCCATTTCGCTCTTCTCTAATTCTAGAATCCGTTGCCTATCAGCATCACTTACTGCCTTGCTCACGCTGTCAGCTAATTCATCTCTTAACATCTGTTCCACTTTCTGTGCTTCCAAATTGATTTTGGTAAGCTAAGAAAAAGTAACAAAAAATGTTCAGAAACATCAGTTTTTGGCAAGATTTTTCTTTTACAATATTTTACAGAGTACTGCAGCCCTCTTTACTTTGCATCAGTCCAAACACTGAATTAGGTGTGAAGTATTAAGAATAGACTGAAGAGGGTAATGGAAGGAAGAACCAGGAACAAATTATGAAAACTCTAATTATACACAAAACCACCAAAAGTCATTTATATTAGTCAACTCACAATCTACTAATATCTGAATCTCTGATATCCTCAACTTGCTTGAAATGCCATATACTCCTTATATTTTACTTCAGTGATATCATCTATAAATAAGTCTAACTAGTTAATAAAATCTTATTAATACTTATTTAATGATTCAGGTAAAATAAACACAATGACATAAATGCTTTGAAAAATATACTAATTCTCTAGGTAAACAAAGATTGAAAGAGTGCTACTTCATCATAAATTGTTGAATATTTGCAAACTATATTTATTGACAGCCAATGTAATAATTCTGACCATATCAAAAAAAAGTCTAAAAATTCCTATTAGAATGAAGTCCCTGAGAGCAGCAATTACTGTCTATTTTATTTTGTGCTGTAACCCCAGTTTCCACACAGTGTCTCACATAAAATAGGCACTCAATGATTGTTAAATGAATAGTGGTGGTAATTTCATTATTAAGCAAATGACATCTTTTTGCACATTAAATCTAGTAATGCAATACTGGTGAGAAATAAGAACTCAATCACAGTAGTATCTGCTTTCTTTTTAAACATTTCAGATTTTAAAACACATAATTTATCTACTACATGAAACTCAAGCACTATATTAACATGCTACTTCAGAGTTACAAATAAACCTCTTAACAATAATACTATGTCTACCATGACTAATTCTCTACTCTTTAACTGCATGATAAAAACTGTATCAAACCTCAGCAAATTTGGTTTCCAATTCAAAATTACGTTCCTCCATTTGCTTTAACGAAGTCTTCACATGTTCGTACATTTTTTGAGAATGTTCAGCCCGCTGCCTTTCATTTAATTCCTTCATCTCCAGCATAGTGATTTTTTTGGAAATAGAAACAATCTCACTGTTGGTTATTGATTTCTTTGCCTTTTCCAGGTTAGATTCATTTCCTAAATGCAACAACAGTATAGTCAATCTCATGCTGTTCTTATCAAAATTTTATTTCACATATTTTAGACATTGTATAGAAGGAGGCAATCTGGTTCCATGGAAAACACATGAGTATTCTGAATCATGACAGACTTGGATTCTAATCTTAACTCTATTACTTCTAATCTGCATGCTGCCTATTCCATTTAATCCCTCTGGAACTTATATTCTTCATCAAATGATAAGAGAAATTATTCTTCATAGGATAACAGGCATACCACATTTTATTGCGCTTTGCTTTACAGAGCTTTGCAGATACTACAGGTTTTTTGTTTGTTCTTGTTTTTATTTAAATTGAAGGTCTAGGGCAACAACCCTGAGTTTAGTAAGTTTATTGGTGCCATTTTGCCAACAGCATTTGCTCACTTCATGTTTCTGTCATGTTGGTAAGTCTCACAATATTTCAAATTTTTCCAAAATTATTATATTTGTCATGATGATCTGCGATCAGTGATCTTTGATGCTACAACTTAAACAAGCTGAAAGCTCAGATGATGGTTAGCACTTTTTAGCAATAAGGTAGTTACAAATTAAGGTATGTGTGTTGGGTTTTTTTAGACATAATGCTATTGCACAGTAACAGACTACAGTATAATGTAAACATAACTTTTATACGCACCGAGAAACCAAAAAATTTGTGGAACTCATTCACGGCAATATTTGCTTTATTGTGGCGACATGGAGCAGAACTTGCAGTATGTCCAAGATATGCCTGTGTTGAAATAACAATGTAACAGTGTACTGTAGGATGCAGTGTAGGAGGTGTCATATGCAGACAATCAAAAAAGGGCAAATTGTTTTTTTAAAAAGGGTAAATAAATATATTTTGTTAACTGAAAGGAGATAAACTATACAAGAAGCAATACAGTGAGGAGACACTACTTTGTGACTGTAAGTGCAATAATTTTGTTTTTAAAGTCTCACAGAGTCAAGCTGAAAAGTAAAATCTGAAGCCATGTGATTTAGGAATTCCACCAAATATCTTCCTTAACCCTGATTATTATCTGGCCTTTGTATACATCTAATGTCAAATATTTTAAATTATTTTATTAGTTATTATAACCTAATCTCATATGTATTGGTGTATAGCTTGTCTTTGGATACAAAAGTTTGTGGTTAAATGAGAAGAGAATGAAAAGTCCCCAATTTACCATGAAAAGGCATCATGTAATACTGTCATTAGTCACTTAATCATTTTTTGAGAAGAGAAAACTAACATTTTGCTTTGCAGGACAGACATGCTCAAGGAAAAACACAAACTTTGGTAAAGCATTTTGTATTTGAGAGTCAGTTAATCTATGTTCAGGGAAGTCAATTATTTTAAGGAACTAAAGCAGTGATACACCTTGTAAATAGTCTTCTGTAACACCCATAAGGCCCCCTCCTATTCATCCAGCTTCACAAGCTTGAGTTTTATACCTGAGTTCGCTCAAAGAAATAGATTATTTTTGAAACCAACCAACCAAAGAAAAATATTTTGGTGTCTGCCTCAGTTTTAAGAAGTACCTCTTTTTGTTCTGTATGTATCTTTAAATAGTACACAATTTTAGAATAGCTGCTGTAAGCAGTGATCAAATAACTAATAGTAACAGATTACCGAAAGAAGCTAAAAGTGTTAGTAAACAGTCCATTACTGAATAAAGACTCATTCGGGCAACTCTAAGCACCAGAAAAAAGAAAAAAAAAGTGTACTAAATATAAATATAAATCTACAAAGAACATAAAACCTTTTCTTGATTTTATTTTGTGCTAAACTCTAACAATGAAGAGAGGCACAGCACAGGGGTTGCAGTGGACTAGCCATCTGTTACGTTCCTGAGTTTGGAGTGTTCCTAGAGAGAAGGTAACAAAGAGTCCAACACCGATCAATTCCTACATGAAAAAAGCTAGTAAAGTGACACTTTTAAACAAAGATACAAGAGCAACAAGAAATAAGAAAAGCTTTTAAAACTTCAGTGATACATAGCCATGTATGGGAAAGATGAAGGTATCTGAAAATTAAGAAATTTCTATAATGAAGTTAGCACTCATTAAAGAGACATATGGTAAAATGAACAAAGAACATACTAAAACTGTATATAATACTCTTTTCTAAGTTAAAAAGGTCTCTTCTTTCAGGTAAGAGCCACATGAAAGTTCACTTTTAATCTCTTAATGAATTAAAAATTATATTTCTAAAAGTAGCTTATTTTAGACTTCTCAAAGTTAAGCCTCTTTAAATCATATGTCTTAGTTACCAATTCAATAGTAACAGAAACCTTGAATAGCATTAGAGCTCTATGGCTGAGAAAACAAACAAATTTAAAACACCTTATCCACAGGAGCAAATTTATTTGAAAATTATAAAGCAAAATGCTAGCGAGATAAGATTATTCAAATGTTGTGAACTAGGAAAGTCATTTGAAAAACTAATATGGAAAATCCTAGCAGAAGCCACAAATATTTTAATACCCTTTGAGATAATAATATCTCTGTTAGATATACATGAAGACATTCATTTCAGTACTAAGAGCAACAGCAAAAATAAGAAAAGCTAATGTAAATCACTCAAACAGTAAAATACTGCATAAATATTTATAAGTATGATGAACAAAACATGAAATATTTTGATATCTACTAAATAAATACAGCATATAATGTTTATTATAATTTAAGGTATATAAAATATGTAAGTGTTTGAAGGGAATACAAAAAAAAGATAATATAGTAGTGGAACTATGGGCAATATAAATTATTTCCAATTTTTTATGTTTTTTGGTGATATTTTTAATTGAAAAATATCAAATGATATATTTGTAATATTACTTTACACATAGTGAAAGAAGTCATAATATTATCATTAAAATACAGATATTTCAAAATTATCACCAGTCTCAATTGTTAAATAGTTCAATATAGCTAAATGCTTAGTCAAAAATTTTTAACACATATTATTTCATTAGAAACAAATCTAATAACTAAAAACCAAATTTTGGTAAAGATTAGCACAAGATATTATTCATCAACTGCCTGCTAAATTAAGCTGTTAGGCAAAGAGTTCATTTTTATCAAAATACTTCCTTTTCATCTGGTATAGAAAAGGAACTTTAAATGAAAAATATTCACTATTAGATCTTCATCATTTTATATTCTCAGAGTCACAGTACTTACCTAATTTAGTTTCTTGTTCCCAGGCTTGTTCAACAGTGTGAAGTTTTTCCTTGGTAATCTCCAGCTCTTTATTTATAGACTCCACTTGTTCTTTTAGGGATGCATTTTCACACTGAATAAAACAAACATCACTGACAAACTACCTGCAGTTCAGACTAATACCACAGAAGTGACATTGTCTTAACTTTATATAATAATCTCTTAAAGCTCACAATCTAGTGGGTTTTCTTTTTAATAAAATGAGAAGCTCTTGTACATGTAGTACATATATATATACACACACATACATATATGTTGTATATACACGCACATATATAAAATATTACTTAAAAATAATCATCAAAATCTAGTATATTCAACATGTGGCCCTGAACTGTTGACTTCTGTGATATTCATTCTGGCCAAGCTGGAATACTCAAGAGTTTCACAACCATCACAAACCAGTGCTTACCTCCCTCATTCATACAGTTACTGAGTATCCCTACCACACCATTAGTGACAGGTGCTGGATGCTTATGATGAAAAGAAAAAGACAAAATTCTGGCCTTCATCGGCCTCACCATTTGGTGTCTGTGGGTATGTGTGTAGTAGGAGTTGGGGAGAGTGTGGAAGGCATCAGGCTGTAAACAGATAAGCAAACAAAAAAATTCACTAAAAACATCAATATCTAGAAAGAAAGAGCACAAAACCAAAGAATAATAAAAGGCAGCATATCTAAATACTGAAGAAGTGGTATTTAAGCTGAAATCAAAGGTAATAAGCCAGTCCTAACAAGAAACTAGTCATGGAGAGAACTGATGTGCAGGTAAACCCAGGCGCTCTAAGTGGGAAGAGTCTGAGCACACTGAGCAACAATAAGAGTGAGCAGTGGAAAGGGATAAAACTGGAGAGAGAACAGGGGGCCATACCAGGCAAGGCATGGTATTATGTCAAGACAAGGAACTGAATTTTAACTTAATGCACACTAGGAAATCATTTAAAGATTTTAGGAAGAAGTTTTAAACAACTATCCTGAATGAAATGTGGCAAATAAATAAAGGGGTAAATAGAAAAATGAGAAATCAGTCAGGAAGATATTGTAGGGTCCATCCAGATGAGGGATGACACCAGCTTAGATTACAGTTAGAGCAGTAAAGACGGAGGAAAGAGAACACATAGGTTAATTACATTTGGGGAAAAAATGACAAAGGAAGAGAAGGACTAGAGAATAACTCTAAGATATGTGCTTTAACTTAGTAGATAATAGCGGCATATATAGAAACAGGAACAACTATGAGAGAAACAGACATCAGGACACCAGGAATTCAATTTGGATATGTTAAACTTGAGATTTCCTTGAAACATGAGTTGTAAAGTAGGTAATTCCATACAGTAGACAGAGCTCTGAGAAGTCAGGCTGGAGACATAAACGTAGGGGTTGATACATAAGTATAATATTTTAAGCTCACTTATTCTTAATTTTAACAAATAGAACGTCTACCATATGCCTGGTATTCTAAGCACTGGACTTCAATGGTAAACAAGCTCCATCCTAGAACTTGTGTTTGTTTCAGTGGAATAATTGGAAAATAAGCCAATATACAACACAACGTCAGTAATAAGTGTTATGAAAAACAATAGAACAGGGGATGTTGATGGTGAAAAGGAAGATAAGGGGATAAAATGTGACTTTCTGGTAATGTGCACAATTACAACCCTGTTTTTAGATACTGTAATTCATAAGAATAAAACAAAAAAGGATTTAGGGTGTTTTAAATACCTTGCTACCCTTTATTTTTCTCTTACTTCCAGATTCTATTAAAGGATAACTGTGGTCTTGCTCCGGATCTCATTTTCATCAGCCTGCTCTGGTATTGCACTCTTACTTACTACCATTCTTATCTCTAATATTCAATCACTCCCTCCCTAAATTTTATTTCCTAAATTTTATAGTGCTAAATTTTATTTCTTCATTCTCTCAAATTTCACTGGTCTCTTTTATTTAAAAAAAAAAAACTAAACTAAACTAAAAAAAATAAAACCCACAGCAAATCCTCTTAATTCTACCTCAACATGTATCTATTTCTCTTTTCTTCTATTATCAAATTTCCAGGTTTTATTGTCTTATCACCCACTCAGATTTTGTATTTCCTTACCACTCACTCTATATTTTATACTGTAAAATTTGACTTTCATCACCTTTATTCTCATGAAACTTTACTCTCAAAAGGTACCAATGATTTCTCAATCACCATTCTGATGATTTTTGACTAGCTCTACACTATTAATTAATCCCTGAGGTTAACATCTGTTAACTCTAACTCTGTGCCAAACAGGAGGTACCAAACCCATAAAAATGAATTAAGTAGAGTTCCTGATACCAGGAGGCTTATATTACTGTGGGGGAGGCAGACATACAAACACATATGATATGATGTGATATAAACAGCAGAACTATTTATAAGATATAGAACTAATATAGACAGAGGGAGTGAGTTAGTTCTATAAAGGATGCTACAGAAAAGGAGATAATGCCTGAAAAAAATTCTGAAACATAATAGAAATTCCCTAAGCAGATAAACTTGGGGGGGGGGAGGGCTTTCAAGACAAAGAAAATTGCACATACAGAAGAATATCTGTAAGAAAAAAAATACTGTGTTGCAGAAAACTGGTAGCTCAGTTTCCAAAACATAAATTGTGAAACTCCGTAGCATACCACAAGAAATGACGTAAGGTAACTGCGACTAATCACAAAAGTCACTTATTCTTTAAGTGACCGGCAGCTTTTGAGAGGCTTTAAGCAAGGGAGAAACATGGCCAGATCTGTGTTTAGAATTATCATTCTGGTGGTAGTAAGGAGCATGTAACACTGGAGAAAAGGATATGGGTAACAACTACTACAATAAAGATAATAAAGAATAAAGCTAAGACACTGTCATTCAGAAGAGATATATGTTCAAAATTATAACTGAGATGCAGGAAGTAAAGGAGAGAAAGGGATACAATACAAATATACTTTTTTTTAAGTTTTTAGTAAATATGAAAAATATTATCTGGAGAAATAAATTTTAAAAGTTAAAAATTACACATTGATATGTTATCTACAGATTTCTTACCTAGGATTTTCTAATGCTAAAGAAGAGTGGAGAACAGACATGAAAGATGGGAAAAAAGAAAATAAATTTTAACACACCTAAATATTCAGAATTTTCTATAAAAATTATCACAATCATCTCTCTTTGGCCAAAATAATAAGTAAACTGATCATGATTATTTCTAGTTAGTATTAATAAATAATGACTCAGATAATTTTGCAAGAGTCATTGAAAGCTATTCAGAATGTTTTCTGAATGTGTAGCCCTAAGCGAGTGTAAGCTTGTGAGCCAAAAGAATTAGATCTCATTCCAGTCCTATGAGAAGATCATAAAAGAGAATGAGCCAAAGGACATAAGCTTTTATTTTTATGAAGAAGATAAACAAACTTGGGAGCTTGCTTTGCCTACTGTAACAGGTATGGAGGTCAAGTGGCCTGAAGAGAACTACAAAGGGTCTGGGCCATAGTCATAGATTCTTTGAATTGAACTAATGATACACTATCCTACTCTATCTCTACAATTAGAAAGCACAGGGATTTGCAGAGTTCATCCATGGTCCAGAAAGAGCAATCAATACCTCATCCATTCTTGGCTACATTCATCCCAAAAAACTACGGATGATGAGGAAATGATTTGCACTGGGGTAAGAGAAAGGAATGGGTACTTAATGATGCTTCCTCTTTTGATTACAATACCTTGTTTCATGTTCTTTTTTCTTTTTAAGTGCCTGGCAGAAAGCGGTTTGATTCAGTTTAATCATGCAAGTGGGCTGAGGAGGATGACCTGGAGGAAGTCATCCAGAAATCATTCTGCACCTACAGTAAGATATCACCAGAGAAGAATGGCTAATATCTCAGGGTTTAAGGATCACACTTACCTCTAGGTGTTCCAAGTTATTTGTTCTTTGAACAAGCATATTATCTTTTTGCAAGATGTCCCTGTACTTAGCAGTCAGCTCATTGTATTGTTTATTGGCCAATTCTAGTTCAGACATAGAGACACTATTATCAATAACTTTCTGGAGTGCTGCAATCTTGAAAGAGGCCATTTCCTATGTAAATAAGGATACACTGCGTTAAGTTGGTATATTTTTTCTAGTGAAGCATTAGCCACTATTGAGAAGGATAAGATAATATAACTGAAGGAAAACTGGTTTTAGAATCATTTAAAAATATATAAGATTTCTCATGTAAGGAAAAATATTGCAATAATTATCAATTTCTTTCACATAATGAATAATATTATTTGGAAATTTTTAATCATAATAAAAATAAAAACAAAGTGAATACTTTTATAACTCCTGTCATAGTTAATGAAATTCAATTAATTTGAGAAAAGCATAATATACACCAGCAAGAAAACATATCACTCAGAATGTATCTAAGGATGGCTTTTCTAAATTCATAAAATTAAAAAAAAAACTTGTCTTTTGACAGCTGAATGGCAAAATTAGCATTACTATAGGTAACATTGACAGTTCAGCCATTGCTGTTCATTTATAGTTACACAGATTAGCTTAAAAATATAAGAAAAAATTTTGTTCTCAAGAAGAAAACATTATTTAAGAAGAAAAAGCTTCTCTGCATCATAGTTATCTGTAACAAATAATATCAAAGCCTTTAAGTTACTTGGTACATGTTCTACTCTAGCTACAGAGCCATAAAAAGTCATTATTCAAAGACATTATCCAAAGAGTGTAAAACAAAACTTATGAAGTGAAAAAGATTAAGAATTTATGGTTATAATTCATTCTGAAGTATAGTAATGAGGGGAAAATATTTCTAATAATGCTCAGATCTCATTTTGACAACTTCTCTATATAAATAAGTAACCCTTGGGATTCACTTTCACTTTTTCTTTGCAGTGGGAGAGATTATGTTCCCCATCCTTAAAAATATCCCTTTTTTTTTGGCTTTCCAATTGTTGTAACAACAACAACAAAAGGCTGAACAACAGGTTGAAGAGGGAGAAAATTGTAGTTCTTTCTTCAATTCTATCTCAAATACTAGCTATACTTACTTGTAATACCCCAAAAGTATATTTTACAAAATCTAACACAAAAATAAAGACAAAAACATTTCACACTGAAAACAGGTTTATTAGCATGACAGTTTCATCCATTACTATATTTAAAAGGGGATGGTAAGGAACTCAAGTTCATTTTAATTTTACTTTGAATTTTTCTGTCTATATGTTCCCATGCAAATTTAGACACAAACAGGAGCATTATTTCAAATTATTGTACAACATTAAAAAAAGAATAAAGACTTTACAAACTAAAAAACAAAAACAAAGACAAATTACTGTACAATATGTTATCACGACTATATATCCTTAGTGAGAGATACTCTAAAGAAAATAAGAACTGTAAAGAAATTTTAAACTACATATGGTAGCACTGCTATTGTTATTGTTAATCCCAATATAAGAATATTATTTTCAAATTAATGTATGAATATTGTAGTATAAAACTAATAATTATTTTAATGTTAGATTTAATGTTATTTTATTGAAGATTTCCATGTTTAAAAAAAAAAGAAATATAAGGCACAGAATCAAAGGTTAGTAAAAACTCCAAACTACTTACTTACCCTAAAATGTTAAATTTGAATAGAAAATAATAATATGAACTCATGGTTTAAGTCTATACATATTTTCCTAACTTGTTTCCTGGAAGGGACTAGTAGCAGTGATACTTCAAGAGCAAATGACACCTTGTACCGGTGGTATCTAAGTGCCGTCTCCACTAAAAAGAACTAGGGCTCTTTAGAGAAGTACACAAGATAAATCTTGGACATCATGTTGTGCCAGAAAACAAACCAAGCTTTGCAGCCTGGTTCAAAGATGATGGATTTCTGTCAAAGGGACACAATAGACAGCTTTAAAGGGCTCCCATTGGCCAAAGTTGAAACAAAAGAATAATGGCTCCAACTGACTTAAAACACAGTTATTTAAAAGTGTGTGAGTCTGCTACAATACTTAAGAAAGAGAAAGCTGGAGGGTGCAGCGGGTGGGAGGGGACAGGCAGAAGCAGAGTACACCAATTACGTATTTTGAAAACTGTCATTAAAAGGAAAGAATGAAACTTTTATCTTTCCTTTCAAGTAAGAACCATACTTCAAGAAAACCAAAGAGCTTGGGCTAATGAGGAAAAGCTCTTTATTTTACAAAAGAGTATCTGCTAATAAATGTAGAGAACATAACTAGAAAATCATGATTTTTGCAACTCCTAATGAAATAACTGGGTCAGCAACAACAATTAAGTGGATGCTAAAACCATTAAGAGAATTGATGAAGAACTGGTCATTTGAATGGTACCAAAACATCACTGAAGAGTTAAATAAATCACTTAATAATAGGGATACATGGCTGTCTCCCCCTTAATAAAGTAATCAGGCATGAAACATGGGACTACTAGACATTCTATCTCTTGAAGTGATGCAAGTACAAAGCATTACTTACAGAGTATTCTTGCCAAAAATGTTTAACCTGAATATAACAAAGGCTTCAGAGTTAAGTTTTAGAAAATACAATTGATAGAGGAAGAAGTAAAATTATGCTAGAAAATAATCAGATAAATATTCAATATTTTTCAGAGAGAAAAAAAAAGGCGGGGGGGATCCTGTATTAAAAAGATTTGTGACATGTAACATTCAAATACAATGCAGGGTCCTTGACTGGATCCTGGGACACTGAGGAAATGTGTATGGTCTGGACATTAGATAATACAAGGTACTGCAGTCAATTTTGTTAAGCATGGTAAAGTCATTGTGGTTATATAAATAGAAAAAGACTTTTTTAAGAGATGCACACTAAAATATTTAAGGGAGAAATGTCTGTAATTAAAGTAGTCCTACAAAAAACAGATGATGCAATTATAGCTGCATGTTAATAAATGTTAACTATTAATTCAGGTGATGGGTACTCATCATACTATCCTTTCTTCTTAAAATTTGAAAATTTTCGTAGTCAAAAAAATCAGATGTACCTTAAAACGTTGCAAACGTCCAATTTTCTCACCGACTTCAGCCTCCATTGATATCAATTCATTCTTCTGTTTCCCGTTTTCTTTTCTAAGTTGTCTCTCCATTTCTACTAAAGTAGTATATTGCCTTATGAGTGACTTTTCATTCACTTGCAAGACTGTGATCTTTCTACTGTTTTCTGAGAGTATTTTTTTCATTTCATCTGAATCCATCTGAAGAGCACTGAGCAAATTCTGCAGAAAGTCATTTTTATTACTTGTTGAACCTAGCTATCTTAGTTTGTATAATAGTGTATATTGACTTTAAAAGCTTTTACTTACATTATATTCTTTTACTTTTATAGCATCTTGTTGGATTTGATCCTCAAGTTTTCTTTTTTCCTCTTTCATTGTTTCAGATTCTGTTTTCCAGGTCTCCTTTTCACTTAAAAAAATAACAGCACAGTAAACCTAATATAATACTTAACTATAGGAAGAGACAGCTTTAGATTATGGAAATTTAAAGTTTTCATAAAACAAGATAAATCATAACTACTCAATATCTGATAATATAAGAAGTCAAAATTCCATTTGAAAGGATTTATCCTCAAAGGTACGTTTTCATTTAATAAATGCAAGGTAAAGAAATTACTTTATCAAATTATTTTCATTATTCTATGAATTATCAGTCTACAACTGTTACACTATTAACAACTGCAGCTGAATCTTAAACATTTTATTAATAAAAAAACAGAAAACAATTAGGAAAATAATCAATATCCCAAACTAATTCTAGAAATCAAGTCACAATATTCTGACTCTACTCTTAAACTTGAGTATTAATACTTGTGAAATATTTAGAATACCAACAAAGTAAGAAATCATTAGACTTAAGCTAGGTAAGACGCCGTTGCCTACCCAAAAGATATTTCATAGTCACCTGCAATCTGCTTGGCATAAACCATTACGGTGTCATCATTCTTTCTGCCACTGAATGGTTCAAATTTAAACAAATAATTAGTATAGCTTATTAATCCAATTCTAGCTAATTAGATCTAAATCTGCCAGAAGCCTCTGGAAAAATTTTTAATGTAAAAATAAAAAGTTACGTGGAAAAAAAAAAACCCTTTCTTCTTCCATGGGGATGGTTCCATCTTCCTTGAACTCCTTCATCTATTTCACAACCATGATAGGAGATAATATAAACTACACTATAATATTCCCAAATACGACCTACCCTATAATTAGCTTTGGGTTTCTTATTAGATCAGATAATAATCAGCCTTAGTGTTTAAATCACCTTGATCAGGTATTCTAATTACTAAGGATATTAGTCCACTGGTACAGATGAGATGGCAGAAATAAGCAGAAACAGGTCAGTTCCCTATGAAAATAATAAATAATGATGACAGTGATGAAGAAGAATGTTGCTAATAGTATTTACAAAGTGTTCATATGTGCCATAAAATTCATAAAATGCTCATACCTGGGCATTTTTGCATAATTCACTTAAGATTCATAATAACCCTATGAAAAAGGTATCATAGACTTTTTAGATAAAGAACTAAGATAAAATGAAGGTGAAGAGGCATGAAGAAAAAATATTTAAACATTTTTATGTTACTTATCTTTAACAAGAATATGCAGCCATTATATTTATAAAGTTTTGCTAAAAACTATACCTCAGATATTCTTTATATAATAAACTTTGTTGATGACGAATTACTGCAAATTTTCTGTTATAGTCTTCAAGAGAATCTTCTAAATTCTTTAACTTATTTTCTTTATATTCTAGTTCCTAAAAGTTGGTTTAGAAATTAGAAGAAAAAAAGCATCAGAATACATTTTAAATCTGAAGGTATAATATATTCTGACAAGATTATAGAAAAATATATAAAAGAAAATATTCAGCAAATCCATAAGCAGTATAGATCATTTCTCTGATTATTTTGAACATCTTAGTTTAAGGCATACAGAATTAAGCAATATGTGTAAAAAAGAAGTGCTATAAAATAGGTAAAATTATTTTCATCATATATGACAGTTACAGTAACCATACAAATTATCAGCTACAGTAGTTACAAACAGACCCCGAGTTACCGAGCTACTCAGCCCCAGACACCCTTTTGTGAACATACACATTCATACCTCCACCCAAATTATCCTTTCCAATTACTTCATTTTGAAGATGAGGAAACTTGAGACTTAGAAGGATTAAGTAACTTACTCAACATTAAAACACTCATTAGTACCACACTTGGTAACCATTTCCTAAGCACATATGCCAAGCCTGGGGCTAGGTGCTTTACGTATTTACAGATCCAACACTGAAGTTCAGGTCTGTCTGACTCCAAGGACCTTGCTACTTCCGTCACTCTATGCTGCCTTAGGTTTGGGAGTCCAGCACCTGTTTTGCCACTCTTAACAGGTTTTCAGATTCCCAGTTAATGTTCTCTAATCTACTACAATGCTTCTCATGCGTTTTTGTATATAACGATGAAAAAACAAATATGAATCTTATCTCAAGCAACATGACAATGCCATGCTGATATTATTGACAGTGTTCCTGTCTTGGAGAAAAATAAAGTCATGAAGAGTGCTAAATTTAAAAGTAATGATATAAGATGATTTATAAATTAATGTTCTAGTAAGTAGTTAAGGTTGTCCCTCCCTGACAATGTACAAATTCCAATATTCAAAAAAGATTAGTTAATGTAACTTACAAATACATATACAAGTACTTGATATTCATAACTCAAGTATATTCTCAAATGGACTATCTAGGAGAAACAGCAGTCATTATAATCAAAAATGTATTTTCATTGGTTCTGAACACATTTTTGTAATGGTATTTGCAATGTATGTGATGTTGTGGATATTCACATTTCAAATGAAAGAATGAAAAGCATCTCCCATTAGGCCATTTATAATGACCATAATATAAACAGCAAAACTGAGAAACACAGGGAAGGCAGTGCCCTTTCTAATTTGCTAATGGATTAACTAACACTTTACAGTGTAAAGGGAAGAAAGAGATAAAGGACAATTTTGTTTAAAAGTTTCTTCTTGTAGTTAACACACACACAAAAAAAACAACTCTAACCATTACACTAAAAAGCTGTGTCAGACTTTATTCACTTGAATTGCTTTTCCAACCAGCAATAGATAAGGGTTTATCTTATTTATACATTATTAGCTTATAACACCTGCATGTTATTCTACCTGTCAATAGCATATTTCATATGAATGGCACACATGAAGATGTGTCAGCATGCTTCTCATTCAGATGAGTGGAACAAATTGCTTTTATTCATAACATTCCATCTAACAACAAGATCCGTTACATATTTGGCAGGGGGTGGGTATAGCTCAGTGGTATAGTGCATGCTTAGCATGAAAGAGATCCTGGGTTCAATCCCCAGTGCCTCCATTAAAAATATTAAAATGAAATTTTAAAAAATATATCTCACTGTTAATATTCTAAGAACTCAAAGGAATACATGATGATTAAATTATAAACATACTATTATTTATTTTTGTTATTCACATATAAAATTTTCAGTACCTGTAAAATATGTATTAAATATTCATTCTGAGAATTAATGATACTGGCACTAGATGGTGCTATTCCGTCAGGTAAGTCTAATCCTTTAAAAACAACATTTGATCCTTCTGACTGTCGTAAAAGACCGGTCTCTTTTTCAAGATGATCTATCTGGAAATGAACAGTTCAGAAATGAGAATTACATCTCTTACACCTAAAGAAAGACAAATTTAAAAGCAGTAATTTATACCGCCTACTGAATATCTTTAAAAAGTAAGTAGATGAATGCTTTGCTAAGAATTAATTAAATCATATTTTAGTTTCTACTTAGAAATGCCTATGTATATATGTAGAATTTCCGTAGCCCTTTATATTATAAAGCACTTATTTTTCCACTTAATATTTTATGCAAAAATCTGAACAGAAGCTTTCCTAATGTTGAAAGAATTAATTCAAGGGACATTTTCTCATAAAATAGTCATTTAAAAAAAATCAAATGTTTCACATTAAACTTTTGTTCATAAGCTTAGCATTTTCTTTTATTTAATACAATTCTCACCTTTAAATTTGCTTTTGCTAACTGCTGAGAGTAATTTATAGCCTCCTTCCGAGATTCTCTGAGTTCCTGTCTTAATTCTTCATTCCTTCCAGTAAGTTGATCAACTTGGGCTTTTAAATGCAGATTGGCATCAAATATTCCTTCTGTATTCTTTGATTCTATAGCCTAATATATTCAGATTATATTGAAGAAATGTGAAGAAAAACACCAAAATCATAGTAAAATAATCTACCTTTAAGTAAAATTCACATTTTAGCATTTTACTATTCTCATTGCCATGTGTAATAAAATACGCCGAATCTATTTCTTATTTATAAATTTAAATTTTTAAGACTCGAGTTTAAATACATCAGTATTGCTAAGCATAGTAATCACTTCCTTATAGCAATTAACAAATATCTAGCTAATCCAAGCAGACTGGTAGAACAGAAAAACAACTGGACAGTAATAAGACGACTGGAGTCCAAATCTGAACCAATCTCTTACTAGCTGGGCACGTGACTTAAATTCCTTACACCTTAGTTTTCTTACCTTAGTTTCCTTATCTCTAAGGAAGAGAACTCTTTCTACTTCTCAAGATTTTTATATAGTCAAAATGAGATAATTTATATGTAAATACTTTGAAACTGTACAGCACCTGAGTTTAAAGCATGAGCAAAGGAACGAAATAGCTACTACACTCAATTAGGTAAATTTTCAGTGCTTCCTCTCCACACAGTTGAAGCATACATAATAACAAAAGCAAAGTATGATAACACAGTATTATCTAAGAGTGCTGGATAAGGAAAAATAATATGACAAATACTAAAATATTATCAAAGAGGATTCACTGGTCCGGACAATTCTCCAACAATGGCATACATAAATATACCTACACTCATGTATACATCTACAGAATACATACATATAAAATATTTGACTTTTAAAAGAATTGTACAGAAATGAAGGCAGAAGATAAAGAAGGAAAGGTGAGTAAAAGCACATGTAATCTACTCAGGAAGTTGATCTGGGATTAACTTAGGGCAGTAGATTTGTAAAAGTAAATCTTTACCCCAAGGAGGTCAGAACAGACTACGAGGAGTAATAAGCTATACTGATTCAAAGGGGATAGCAGAAAGACAGAAGTAGGCAGAGGAGATACTCTGACAGATGGCAAAGCAGTCTAGTTAGCTGTCTTGCTGAAAAAGAGCACCATGTTCACTCTACGGCCTTTGGTAAAATGAGATTGAATTAGATGGTGATTAGGGGACCTGAAAAATATACTGTAGCAATAGAAAGTGAATTGAAGTGTGTAAACTGAAATTATCTGATCCAAAGTGTAACTGATTCCGAAGATTTCTTAGAGGAAGTATCGTTAAGTTATTTGTTAGTATCAGACAAGGCACGTCAATCAGAAAAAAGAAAAAAATAATAAGATAACAACCCAGAACAGAAGCAATTGAAATCTATGGAAGCAGCACCCCGGGGACGGTCAGAGGCTGTCAAGTGAAACAGAAAAAGTCCAGGTTTTCTAAGCTATTCATTCTGCTTCTATTTGGTCACTAAGTAGTTTTCCTTGTATAATACAGTTTGCTCTAAGATACAGAATTAGTAATGGGTTGCATCATAGACAAAAGATGTTCACATAAGAAAGCATGAAGAATCATTTAGATATTCAAAATTGCAGAGGCAAAACAAAGTCACTAACCAGAGAAGGAAAGTCAGAATGAATAACAAACATATAAAGACAATCAAATGGTTTTCATAAATTTTGACAAATCATTTTCTTGCCCCAGAAATTTTTTAACATACCAGTATCACTCTCCTTCTCTGGTAGCAATATGGTATTGTTTTAAAAAAATAAAAAGTATTCAACTATTCACTAGTCATCATTAAATAGGCAACTCAATGAATAATAAGAATTTTTTTCTAATCAAATCAATCACAGTATAATAGTATAATAATGCCTGTTAAATATGTTCAGATTATGTAAATGACATATTTAAATATTAAGAATCTAAAAATGTATATTTTATTCAAGGTTATAACAGACTCTCATTAATACTACAGAACTCTTAAGACCCTATATGATAAGTATAAATAGAATGTCATTTGATGGTTAAAATCTTTCTTGTAGCAATGTTTAACTCTTTAGATATTTAAAATATTCTTATTACCTTCTATTACACTTCTAGGCTTGTGGCATAAGGTCCTAACAGACCTACCCTTCCACATTTAACAAGTGAATACAAAAAACTACTACATACATGTTTGTTCTAGAAAACAGAAGCAAGCAAATTTTGGAAGGGACTTGAAACTTGGAAGACAGTACCAGCAAGGAGTGAATTTGCTAATTAAGGCTTTACTGCGCGGGCAAGCTGCAGTTACAGTGACCTGTCTTCCGGCCTAGAAAACCAGAGGTTAGAGCCCAAAGCCATAGGAAAGTGAGAGGAGAATCCCAGAAAAAAAAAAAAAAAAAAAAAAAAAGAGCCAGCAAAAGGGAGCTCCAAATTCTGTGTAAAAGTTCTACCAGGTCTCAGGCTGACCCTTACAACAGAAAAATGGAGATGACAGAGGAGAGCATCAGTGAACGTGAAGATAAATCAAGAGTAATTATCCAATTGAGAGAAAAAAGATTAAAAATTAGGGGAAAAAATGAACAGAGCCTAAAACAAAACAAATAAACAAACAAAAATGAACAGAGCCTTAGGGACCTATGGGACAGTATCAAAAGGCCTAACATGTTTCATTGAGTCTCAGAAGAATGGGTCAGCAAAAATAATTGGAGAAAGTAATGGTGGAAAACTTCCCAATTCTGAGTGGCAATAAGCAAACAGATTCAGAAGCTCAGCAAACCCCAGACAAGACACACACACACACACACACATACACCTTGGTGCATTACAGTCAAACCAGTGAAAACCAAACAAAAAAAAGTTTTCTGAAAGCAGCCGGAGAAAAACTACGTATTTCATACAGGGAAACGATTCAAATGACAGCAAATGTCTCATTAGAAACTACGCAGACCACAGAGAGTGGAATAACTTCTTAAAAGTGATGAAACAACAAAATAAAACCATTCATATGAAAAAATAACTTACATTAACTAGTCTTTCAAGACTAGGAATAATTAGAGACGTTTCCCCTCCTTTAACATCAGGATCTTTCTGCATTTCCTTAATAGCTTGCAATATTTCTTTCATACCTTCTTCAAGTTGCTTATTTTCTTCAACTAATTCTTTTACTAGAATGACATTTTTCTCAGTGAATGAATAAATCTTTTTTATATTTTACACTATTCTATGGAGATGGCAAATATTTCATATACAGTAAAAATTATCCATTGGTAAAATGCAACTATAAATAAATGCCCCCAAAATTCAGCAAGTGCAATGTGTGAACAGTAGAGTTAAATCTCACAGCTGTTTAAATTATGTGCATATACATATATATCTCATGGCTGAAAGGAATAAATCATGAGTATACTTTACCTTCACTTTATATTAAAAAAAGTCTTTTAGGGAGGAAGGTATACCTTAGTGGTAGAGTGCATGCTTAGCATGCATGAGATCCTGGGTTCAATCTCCAGTATTGCCATTAAAAATATATAAATAAACCTAATCACCTACCCTCCAAATGAATAAATAAATAACATAAAATGGAAAAAAAGAAATAAAAAGGCACTGACGTTTAAAAACTAAACTAAAATAAAATAAACTTTTAAACTGGTTTTTCTAACTTCACTTTCAAAAGAGAACAGAAGAGAAAAAATAGACTTATTTATCATCACAAAAAATTCAGGTTAACAACATTCTCTGAAGATGAATATAGCAAGATAAAGGAAAGACAAAAGTCTATACATTACAGAGGAAACTAAGGCTAAAACAGACTAGAAAACAGAATGTATTAAAGTCCTTCAAACCTATAATTTTCAGTATAAAATAAATAAGTATAGAAAAATAAGGAATAGTAACTTACATTTATTCTGAAATTTGGCTATTATTGTTCTACTTCTTTCTAAATCTCTTTCCTTTTCAAGTAGTTCTCTTGAAAGAAATTCATTCTAAACAAAACATTAAAAAAATCAATTTTTAAAAAAATAACAATAATTTAGACTTTTGAAGTTAAAAAAAAAGTTTATTGAGGTTTCACACACCCAAAACAAGCTATAGAAACATAGCAGCAGTCATAAAAAAAAATAAAATCTAAAAGGTAAAACAGATAATGATCCTCTTCCCACCTTCTCCCTCCCCACGACACCCAAGGCAAAAGCCAAACAAATAATAAAGGTTTTTGTCTTTAGTACCACAATCAACTCTTTTAACGATCTGCCTTTATACTACCTGTTCTGCCTGGTTTCTATGACATTCAAGCTCTATTTCTGCATTTCTAATCTGTGCTTCTTTGATCAATAAATCCTGTGCTATGACCTCATTCTAAAGAAACATTTAATACATTTGGCAAGTCAATGAGTTCATTTCAAATGTATTGCATTTTTAGATTAAAAAAAAAAACAGAATATGTATAAATGAGTGTTAATGTGCAAACATGAAAAAAAAATTCTTATTATAATTACTACTTATAGAACTTTGTTAGAGAAGTAATAGAAAAGAATTAAAATGCAATCCCAGGAATGTAATTTGGAAGAAAACTCACCTGAGACGTAAGAAATACTAGTTCTGTCCGTAGCTGTTCTATAAGATTTTCCAGTGGATCTATCTGAGATAATTTTGACTGTGTAGTCGTAGGCACAGGGTCTGGAACACTAACTTCAAGTTTACTTTTCAAAATCTCTATCTGTAAGGGTATCTCACTTTTTCTTACGTCTTCTCTCAAATTGGTATCAGCATATTTTATTTGGGTGTGAACCTGTTCATCTTCTGATGTTGCTGTTTGTGATTTACCCAAGTCAGGTCTATTATCATGAATTTGTTGACAAAATATTGCAGATTTTTGCCTAACTGGTAACTTCTGCATTAAGTCTGAAGCTGTTGATAAGGCTTGTAAAGATGCAGCACTTTTTTGTGTGAAATTAGTCTTTTCAAGTGCCTGATGGCTTCTTGACACTTTCTTCATTGAGTCATCAGAAAGAGAGTATAAATAGTCGTTTATTTCTTCACGACTCTCCCTACTAAAGGTACTAATTAATGATTCTAGATTTCTTAAAGATTGTAGACAGGGTGCTTTAAAAATCTCCCTTATTGTAATAGTTTCTGGAGATGAAATATCTTTTACTTGTAGAGATGAAGAATGTCTACTTAAAGAGGCAGAAGGATCCACTTCACTTTCTACACTATGATGGATTTCAGGTAACATTCTTGATAATGATCCTATGGTCATGTTCTCTTCTGGCTCATTCTGATATGATTGTGGAATATTGGATGATGGTCTCCTATGCAGCAGCTCTACTTTATCTGAACTCCTAATCTGTATTCAGAGTAAATAATGCCTCATTAATCAATCTTGGGATCAACAGGTTATTTACATAAAACTTTTTTTTTTATTTAACAAGTATAAAAAGCAGCAAGGTCTAAAATGAGATGAGGGCAGAAATGAAAGCACTGATAATAACATTTTTCTTTATTCTCTTTGCCATAACAATATGTTTACCTTTGATTGTGCTTCACTCATATTTTTGAGACTCATGAAATCAAATCTTCTTTCTCCCATTCTATGCTCCTGAGAAAAGTTTTCAGTTAGATTCAGGTCCTCAACAGTTAATCCTACACATAAAAGAATTAACAAATTTGAAACATAAAAATAATTCTCCTATTATTCCAATACTTTAATTCATAAGAACTAGAATCAAGTTTTAACTCAAACAAAAGGTAGAATTATTATTTCCAAAATCTTTGATCCACATGTAGCCTATATAATCACCTAATTTAGCTCACTTTTAATAAGATATTAATGAGAAATGAATACAAACTTTACCTTCTCTATCATTCTTTGCCCTTATGAATAAATACTAAAATAGTTAAAAGACACATGTTAAAAAAGTAGACAAGAATCACAAATAACAACTAAATTGGTTAATAAATTATGAAGTTTTACCTTTCTTGAAATTTTTTGATGTACTATAGAGACCATAATGCTAAAAAAGGAAAGAAAAGAAAAGAAAAAAACAGAAAAAAACCTTCTTTTATTCATAGACACTTGTGGACTTGGGCCAAGTTAGGAAAAAAAAATTCCTCCTTTTCTATGGTCTTCTTACAAAAAAGCATTGCAATAGCTATTAAAAAACTAAACCAACTATTCTCTTTACATTATGTAATATAAACCAAAAAAAAGTTAATTTTTACTCAGTAAAACATTACTTTCACTTAGTAAAGAATAATGTAAAAAGAATGCTTCCAATGCGTAACTCTTAAGGGAAAATATTAACAATAATATATATTAACATGGAAACTACTAAGTTTTATCATTACTAATTATAACATATTGGGATTATTTAGAAATTAATACAGACTACATTGTAAATTTTTTAAGAGTCCATGATTTTTAATATTGTTTTTTGTTCACTTATTTTTATTTATTTTATTATTCTTTTCACCTGTTTCAGATTTAGGACTGAACCCAATGACACTCATATACCCTTCATCAGGCCATTATTTTCATTTATTAAACTTGTAGCAAAACCACAGTCATATAGTAAAAATATTTCGAACAGAACAAAAAATTTCAGATTCAGACGAGTCATTTTCCATTGGTTCTTTTAAAGGTTTGGAATAACTGAGTATACCTGAAGTTGCAGTTCTTTTTCCTTTTTCTTGAGCCATTTGACGAATTTTTTTCTTCAGATCAAGTCGTTCTTCTTCTAGACTTTCAATCTACAAAGTGTAAATTATTAGTATTTTTCTTTACTTCAACCAAGAAAATAACCAACTGATTACTGCACTTGCCTCTTTCAAAAGAATCTGGTTTTCAGCTCTGTACTGCTGCTGCTTTAAACTTTTGCTATTTCTAAATTCGGTTAAATCAATCATTGTCTTCGGTTCAAGGCCTAAAATAAAATGCAATTATGATTGAAACCTTATTAACATCCAAATAAACTACAAAAAAAAAAAATTTCATACAGCAACTGGTTATCATCAAGCAACAGGTTACAGTCTATTTAGTCAGCATCACTGAAAAATGGGTTACCTTTTGTACAAGAATTTTTCAGAAAGTCAAACTGTAACACTACAAGCTAAAATTATTAATGGAAATATTATGATTTGTTTTCTCCATGTTGAACTGTCACAGAGGTACTATAATGTATTAACAACAGAAGTTTTGGAATAAAACAAGATTAACTTCAATTTCTACTTTCAACAATTAACTGAGTTGTAGGGATAATACTATATGTATGTCTGTATTTATATTTTTGGCTTGTTGTCAGGAGTATAATTAATTAACCCAAATAAAGAACTTAGTACAGTGCCTGGCACAGAGTAGGCATTATTAATATCAGTCTCAATTATATTATCATGACTAGCCTGATGTTCTCAGTGTGCCTCTTTCCTAACTTCCAATTACTAAGCACTATGCTCTGAAAACCAGATATCAAGACTGTCTCAAGTAGTTATAAATCAAGATTTCGAGCCTTTAAAATATGGAAAATCTGGTGTTTGTGACAGCTATCTACACAGCTCAGTCATCTTTAGGAAAGCCCAAACTGAAGTTAGCTGTGATTGATAAGCCGAGTACATTAGAAGTCTAACTTGAGGTTCTGGCATGATTCTGTGTTCCAGTTAGATGCTTTTTTTTTTTTTTTTTTACAAATAAATAATATGTATAAAATATTTATTTCCCCTTCCTTTAGAGAATAGTTTTTAAAGGTAATCATTTAAACTCTAAGAAACTACTGGTATTTAAGTCATTGTTCAGCTCTTTTTTTGTGTTTTAAAGTAGCAATTTAGATTGCAGTCATAAAATTCAAACTAGAAATATTTACTACTGAACTATTTATTGATATCAGCATATAAACTTTCAAGCTATACTTACTAATTACTTCTTAGAATCAATAGTAACCTTAAAATACTCAACCCAATTAAAACTTAACAGTCTAAATTATAAGTCAAGTATTTAAGTCTTAAAAATGATTAAACAGTTATTTCTAAATGTTCCCGTGCATCCATCTGAAACTAGAGCGTTTTGCAAACCAACAAACTACTTTTGTTGAAAAAAAGGTTAACTTCTAATGTGGGATATTAACTTATTAGACTTTCATTTTTCAAACAAGCAATTATTACAGAGGAGATCCCAGAATGAATATAGCAGTGCTCCTGGTCTGCCCATCCACTGCTCCAACTGCATCAAATTCATAATTCACTTCAATTGGAACAGCTCTACTTTTACTTGTTTTAAATATTTTTATAGGAAGATTTATTTGGGGGAAAAAAGCATCTATTTTAAAATAATACTAAACAAAAAGAAAAAACAAGAAAATGACCTGACAATTAGGGTTGAGCAAACTACATATTTTAGATGGCTTACCCACACGCTCTCTAAGTGCCTCATTTTCATCGAGGAAATCATTGATCTTCAACTCAAGTTTATTGATTTCCTTTGTCAATACTTCAATCTCTCGATCTCTTATTTTAATTTGGTTTTTACAATTCTTTATTTCAATAACAGCCTCTTCTAAACCATAAACTCCCTGAAAAATACCCAATATAATTTAAATATAACATTATTTGAAATATCAAATTCATGAATTTACTTTCTCATTAAGTTTGAGGGTAAGTGTACATATAGCTAAGATTTATTTCTCTAAACTATATTTTACTGTACTCTTAAAAAACAAATCCAGTAATACTAATAATGGGAAATGGACAGTTGAAATTTCCCAGTACAGCATCCTAATGACAAAGTGACTCAGAATATTACATATAAAACACATAACAAAATATAGAAAAGGAATAGTAAGGGAGAATCAGCGATACCATTAGAATATGTAAGTTATTAGTTGCCTGACCTAGCAGTAATCAGATTTAAAAATACAAAAGTGCAAAATAAGGCCATGTTGGCACTGTAGGCAGCAAAACTGTCCCTGTTACAACTTTTATACAACTTATCAGTGGTGTCACATCTACATGGTGGTACAATGACATAGATTACAAAGAATCTAATCCTGCTGCCTCGCCAAAGCTGATTACCTGGGCAAAATGGTTTAACCAAATGGTTTGAAAACAATTCTGCCAAAAAGTAAACGCTATGTGGAAGTTTGAAAATTTCAGTGTAAGTCAACAATAACCTCTATCATACTTCTGGAATATTTTTAAATGGTACACAGTAAGTGGCACAGAACAGTCTAACTGTAAATGACAATGATAATTCTAAGCTCCTTGATTGACGAGATAAAAATACATACCGATTCATAATCTTTTAATCGCTTTAGAGTCTCAACTAGCTCTTTATCCTTTTCCCTAGCATCAGCCTCAGCCAGTTCAGCTGCTCTCTCAGCCTCTTTAGTTCTCTCTTCTAAAATCTCAACCTTAGACTGAATTTTCATATAATGAGTCCGTTGAGAAAGTGTTGAAGCTCCTATAGGGCAAAATAAATCATAAATGAATTCAATTGACTACTTACTCCTGTAAATCAGATTCCAATATGGGAGGCAGGAAAAGTGGTATGTCACTAAAAAAGTCCATTTAATATTATATTAATATCATAATTTTAAATTTAATAAAATCTTCTTAGCTGAAGGGACATGGATTACAAAAGAATGGAAAACAATGCTTTACAAAGATGATCATTGTGGCAAAGGCTGAAATCTGTTCCTAATACTCAACTTCCCTTATGTCCACTGTAATAGAACTATAGATTTTTAGGTGGACACATGACCACTTGAAACAAAAACTAAATTTCTACTTACAGGCAAGTAACTTAGGTGTGGTCATGTGACTAATGGGATAGAAATAGGCCACGTCCATATTTCAGGAAATGTTTCTTCCTTTTCTCTTTCCTCCCTCCTGTCAGCTGGAATATGGACACTAGGGGTGTAACTCTAACAGTCTTCTTAGAACATGAGATGACCACATGTTGAGACAGGTAGAGCAACAAGGTAGGGTGCCTGATATCTGGTATCTGTACAATTAGCACACCAACCCTAAACTAGTTGCCTCAGCTCTGTTTGTATTATGGAAAAACACATTTCTGTCCTGTTTAACCATTGTTACATTTAATTCTTTTTGTCACTTGCAGCTGAATTTAACGGTAATTAATAGCTAACAAAATTCCTATTTGTAAATTTTACCAAACTGTTGCCAAGACCAAAATATAGTATTCCTATCATTCTAAAACTTATTGACATAAACCATTCTTATACTTACCCATAATAAACATCTACTGATTTTTAGGGCATAAATATACTTACACACAGGCATCAGACCAGATCACATACATTTATAAAAAATGAGATCTGCTCTCTGGAGTGAATAGTCTAACTAGACAAAGTGACAGAGGCTGCTGTCCCCAAAATCTATCCTCCACTTCTTCTACATGGCCCTCCACAATATATTTACTTGTCTATCCTTCAGTACCTGCTCTTTGCTTCTTGCCCCCTCCTCCTCTATCTTGCTGTTTAGGATTGGATGTGAGGGTAAAGTTCCATTTTGCATGAGGCAGATGAAGGCAATACCCTGGGCTGCCTAATTCTAGACCAATACACAATCTTGATTTTGCCACCATTTTCCACATTTGCTTCAGAGAGCTAAAACTAACCCTAATCAATAAAGGGAGAATACCACTAGTTGTCATACATAAGTCAAATTCAAGTTAAATGCAAGATACTGTAGTACATACACCTTCTGTGAGCTTTAGGGGACATATGACTATGTACTGACTGAAGACCTCTTCCTTATTTGATAGCAAAGATCAACTGCCGGTTTTTCTCCTGGTGGCTCGAATAAGCAGTTTAAACTACTGTCAAACTATAATTCTAATATACACACAGAGAACACATATATAGAAATGACTCTATCAAGTGGGCCTGGATGGTGCTCAACAGTCATACTGAGTTTGTAGTGTATTCTACAATAGAAGGAACAGAAGTGTGTTCCTTCTTCCAGATGACCATTCCATATCTTTGCTTTTCTTCTCTCTCTTCAAACTTCTAATATATCTGCCACACCCTCACTTTCAGGTGAATACTTTGCTTCCTTGTTCACTGAGAAAACTGAAGCTTTTCCCATCAGGACATCCACTCAGCCACCTCGAACTATCGATTCACTCCACCTTCCATCCTGTCACTATGGTGGAGCTCTCCGTGCTCCTAAGGCCACCTTCTCCACTGAACCCTAGATCCCATTCCATTGCCTCTTCAAGGATATTACTCCAGAAGTTATTCTCCCCCTCCCTTGCTTCATCAGTTCATGAATTGTTTCCTCTTCAATGGATCTTTCTTATCAACCTAGAAGCATGATTATTTCTTCTATTTTTAAAGAGAAAAACACTTTATTTGTCCCTCCTTCCCCTCAAGCTACCACCCTATTTTTCTCCTTTTCTTCATAGAAACAGTCCTCCGTATTTGCTCTGTTTCATCTCTACCCATTTTTTCTTGAAGCAAAAATGGCCACTGCTAAATCCAATGGTCAATTTTCAGTGCTCATCTTGACTTATCAGCAATGAATACAGTTCTGAACAGAGTTGCTTATGCTCTTCCTTGATGACTTTCTGCATGTGGATTTCAGGACTCTACAGGCTCCTGGTCCTCCTCCCATCTCTCTGGCCATTCCTTTCCAGTCTCTTTTGGTTGTTCCTTTTCACCTCCCCAGGCTCTAAAGTAACAGTATCCCAGGGCTCAGTCTCAAGATTTTCCTTTTTAACCAACATTTTCTCCCTTGATGATCTCAAGCAGCAGCCTGATGACTTCAACTACCATTTTTATGCATATGATACCCAAATGTGTATGTTTAGCCTAGATCGTCCTCCTGAACCTCAGACTTTCATATACAAATACCTACTTGTCACTTTCACTCAGATGTCTAATGAGCAACTCAAACTTAACATGTCCTGTTTAACTAGGCACCTGATCATCTCCAAACCTGCTCTTTCCACCACCCTTCCTAGTGTTCAGACCAAAAGGCCTGATAACTTTCTTTCACATCCTGCATCTTATCTGTCGGCAAATTTTACTTCTATTACCTTCAAAATACATTCAGAACTGATTACATATAGCTCCACTGCTACTCACCATGCCCTAAGCTACCATCAGCTCTCTCCAGATTACTGCAATAGTCCTATAGCAGGTCTCCTGCTTCCGTCCCTACCCTTCCTAAAGTCTATTGGAGACACAGTCTAAGTCAAAATATATCACTACTTTCTTCAGAAACTCTCTTCAGTGCCCATTATCACTTAAAATAAAAGCCCAAGTCTCCACAATGAACTGTAAGGCCCCATATGATAAGACCTTGGTTACATCTCTGATCTCATCACCTACCACTGCCCACTTGCTCACTCTGCTCCAGCCAGGAAGGCTACTTTGCTGTTTCCCAAACATGCTCGGTACACTCTTGCCTCAGGATCCTACAGTTATTCCCACTGCTTAGGGACATCTGCATGGCTCACTCCCTTACTTTCTTTACATCTTTATTGAAATATCTCCTCAGTGAGGCTTTTCCCTCACACTCTAAATTACAACCACACCTCCAAACACCAGCACCATTATCTTACTTACACACACACACAGACTATTTCCCCCTGTGTGTCTTTTTTTTTATCTTCAGCAATTATAATAAATGTCGTGAAATTATTATGAATAGTTTGCATTAATGTGCTCTGGTAAAACTATAGCATGGAATTATAAGGCCACTAATGTTGTAAGGGCTTACTTCAGAGGATTTGATGAGTTAAGTAAGGGAGTATGACCCAAGGTGGGGAGAATATGATGAGATATTAAGTCCAGTAAGGTTAATTCAAAGGTTGACAAGTCAAATTACTTCGGAAAAATCTCTGCAATGCTACTACAATGATCAAAATTTTATTTTCTTCCATTCTTTCTTAATTACAAAAAGAGGTTAAATACAATTTTATCACCATTTTTTACTTCTTTCATACAGCCAATTTGGTAATAGAGGTTACTGTAATTTTTATCAGAGAAAAATTACAAAAAATCTTGCCATTATTTACAAACTTAAACATTAGTAATATACGTAGTTAATAATATCCTGCACTTTTTTAAATGATAAAAGAGAAAAATTAGTAATATGTCTATTGCTGTGACAATTTCATTTCAATAAAAATAAAGTATTTTTAAAACTTTAAAGTATATAAAATAACTATATACTAAAAAACATTGAATTACCTTTGTTTCTTTGGAGCTCATTTTTCAAATCTTCAATAATAAAAGTATTTTTTTCCATTTCTTTTGTATATTGTTCTACTTGCTCACTGAGCATCTTAATCTGACTATCTCGTTCTTGTATGCCCTATAAAATATTTTTAAATATTATATATTATCTTTATGAATATTAATATACACCTTAAAAGGAAAAAGGTAGGTCTTATTTTTTTCAACAAAACTATAGAGTATATTTTTTGTGGGTCAAAACTATGCCTTTTACTATGTTGTATACTTCAAATGCACTACTCAATGGTACGTATACCGCTGTCACTCTAGTACTTACAGATGATATGATGGCTAACACTCTGGCAAATAGGAGTTCTAGAACTCTCTAATATTTGTGTGTTCTTATTAGTCCTTTTGGGTTACTCTTCCTCATCATGCGTCCAATTCCTTTTATCATTTCGTATGTCTGCTTTTTCTCTTACTCAACTTAGCTTTCACCCCTACAGTAATTCTGTCCCTTGCAATTTTGTCCCTTGCAATTTTGTCCCTTGCAATTGTCCTTAGTCTCCAAAAACTTTCCAGATTTCCTTCTTTCTTTTGGACCATGACTAGAGAACACAGATGATACAAGTGTAACTTCTATATTAATGTATTTATACTAAAAATAAAATTTTTATGTAGTATAAATTATAACCATACTCTTAGCTTATTTCACATTGCACAGGATATTTTAGCACTAAAATACAATATTATGAACTTTTTCATAGGAGTATTAAGATATTTTTGAATTTCTGGAAGTTTTTAATACTTTCTTATTAAATAATTCCCATACAAAACAATAAATGTATTATCTGCAACAGCATAGAAAAATAACTTTCACCTTAATTCTAATTTTTTCTTGGAACTGGATGGTGTAAAAAACTTCAAAATACTTTATTATATATCCAATAGTGCAAGTGACTAGATTAGACATAGGCGATAATATATAACTAAGACACAGTTCAGAGCTTCATTGCCAACTTTAATAAAACTGGTTAATAAGCCAAATTTTGAGAAAGTTTTACCTGTTGTAGAGCCATAACATTACTTTTATCAGCATCAAGCTGGGCATTTTTCAGTTTCTCCCGCAGGTTATGTAACATTTGCTGATACTCAATAATTTCATCATCCTTAGAAGACAAAATTAACTAGAAATAAACAAAATAGGATGTTACATAAGAGGAAAATTAATAAAGCAATTTCATTTACAGTAAGTACTCTAATATGAAATATTAGCAGATTTCAAGAAAATACAGGAAATAAAATTCTTTGAAGTGAAAAAATATCAGAAAGTATTGGAATGACCATTGTTCCTTTGGTGCATACAACCTGAAGTTCAAATAGGAAACGATTAAAAAATATACACTGTATTTTTTGCTTTCCAAGGAATTCAATCTTTTAAACAATCTCAAGGTTCTAAAACCCACTCCTAAAACAAGAAGTTATTAATGTCTCCCTACAGCTACAAAAAGCTTTGTACAACTACTCTTTAGGAAGAAAACATTAAAATGACACTAAGAATCATAAAATATCTTGAATGAATGAAATGCATCTTGCTGTATTATCGGAAAAGAGAAGGTTAGCACTACCCTTAGCAGGAATGCAACAGGCCTTCAGGCCTGACAACATGCATGCGGTTAAGGTACTGCTATCTACTTCATGGCATCTAACCATCACTTTTTAATACTGTATTGCATATTTGAAAATAGCTAAGAGAATGGATCTTCAAAGTTCTCGCCACCAAAGGAAAAAAACTGTAAATATGTATGAGTATGGATGTTAACCAGGCTTACTGTGGTAATCATTTTGCAATGTATACAAATATCAAATCATTACATTGCACACCTGAAATTAATGTTATGTCATAAACACCTTAGTTTAAACAAATGAAAGGTATCTTGTATTCTTTGCTAGGATGAAATAGCAAAATCAGTCTATAAATTAATTTATATATTTAATACATATCCAATAAAATAACTATAATATTTTAAAAAATTATTTCTAAAATTTGTATAAAAAAAGCACTTTTGTAAGAGTCTAAAGAACAGAAAAATAATGAGAACAGCTTTTTCAAATTTTTAAACATAATAATTAAAACAACTGTATGTGGTAAGAAAACAGATCAATCAATAAAAAAGAAGAGAGACCAGAAATAAATTCAAATTCAGCAGTTTTGAGTTTTGTATATAATAAAAATGGAACTGTATTTCAGTAGAAGAAAGATGAAATATTCAATAAACGATGCTTGGACAACAGAGTAGCTCTGTTGCATCCCTCTGTCACCTTTCATATCAAAATAAATAATATATGCTAAATTTAAAGGTAAAATATGAAATTAGAAAATACTAGAAGAAAATATGAGAACAATTTTATATTCAGAATCTTTTCTAATTATGATGCAAAGGCCAAAAGCCATTAAAAAAAAATGTACACAATATAAAAAGAAATACTTCATAGCAAAAAATACCATAAAGCCAAAAGACAAGTGATGCACTGGAGGGATATATTTGCAATTTATATCAGAATTACATTTGTAGCATTTATTCTACAGATATACATTTTCAAAATAACATACAAGGATACTCATTAAAACCTTGTAGCTAACAAGAAAATCAGAAACTTCCTAAATGGCACACAACAGGGAATCCATTAAGTAAATAACATATATAGTTACAAAGAAAAATTAGTCATTAAAAAAGAGCAAAGCAATACTATATGTACTGATATAAGCCAATTGTTAAAAATACGAAGGAAAAACAAAGTGCAGAAGAATACCTACACTAACAACTCTCCCCACAAAATTAAACAGTTAAAAACAACTCTTTTCTTCCTGGGGTTGGTAAACTATGGCTCAATTTGACCTGCTGCCTGCTTCTGTAAAGTTTTATTGGAAAACAGCCTTGCTCATTTATTTGTGTATTATACAGCTGCTTTCATGTTATTATATCAAAAACTAAATGATCCAAAATACTGACTCCCTGGCCTTTCACAAAAGGTTTACTGACCTCTGGCTGATTCTATAAACCTTATTTCCATTGCTACTGCTTTTGTTTAAAATAAAGGTTATCTTAGCCTCCCACATAATTCCAAATAGGCAACAAGATTTATGTGAACACTATTAGAAACAATGACTATAAAAGGGATAACTTTTTAAATTAGAATTATTTATTTAGAATCATTTCAGATTTTTTTTTTTAAATACATAATCGTTACAATCCTAACTTCTAATATGATAAGTAAGGCTAAGAGATTTGGTTGGAGTTACAGACTGGTGAGGAGGAATAGACTTTTGAAAAGTCTTCTCAGGTGATTATAAAAGACCCCTTTCCTTACTTTGATTCCCAGTCCATTTCCTTACTCCCATTCCCACCCAATGCCAATAGCTTGATTAATCTAACATAGAAGGAGAGTCAGAAAAACTAAAATTAAACCTAGAACCATATAACAAATATATACAATGTAAGAATGATTTATGTGAAAATATTTAGCTGTTACTTACAATGATCTCTTTTAGATGACAACTATATTATATTTTGTACTTATAATTTCTACCATAAAATTTAGATTAAAGTTTAACTCGTTGATGTAGAAGAATCTATTCAACAACAAATAAGCCAGAAGACAGTTCTTAGAGCTTTTCTAGCTAAGACATTTAGTACACTTTTAAAAATGCCTAATGAAAAGGTCATTAACTAGTATAGGCCTTTTAAAAAAAAGACTAAAAAATTGAAATCTAAAATAAAAATGAAAAAACTAATAGCAATTGAAAAAAGCACCTTCCATTCTTCTACTTTTGCATTGACAGCTGCCATAACTGGATCATCTTCTTCATTTTTTGCTTTCAGAAGATCTGTAAGCTCCTGCACCTGAAAAGCAACAATTTCAAGAATTATTGCAAATCAGTGCAATATATACATATTTATTATATAAGAATATTTACATGTACATTACACACATGATAAGCAAATGCATGCACGTGTATACATATACAAATGAATACAGGAGCAGTTCTGTAATTAGAGGTGACATTTAATGGTTTGTGCATCTTTACAGTTGTCTATTTCTATTACTAGAAAATTATGTTTTTAAGCACTACTCTATTTTTTTAAATGAGTTTAATCCATGTAAATAGTGAACAATGTATTGGTTTTGATGATACTTAGAGTGTATTTATCTTAAGGTGTAAAATTAAACTTTATGGTCCACAGGACTTTGAAGAGTCGTTAGTAGAAAATTCCCGTAATTATTAGCTTTGCCAGACTGCTATCTACACATTCATTCAGGTTATCACCCATGTACCCTGCATGGCAAGAGTTACAAGGTATACGAAAGGAGACTAGAGAAATAAATATGGACAAACGTATCAGCATGGCAACATGTTACAGTATAAGATGACATATTGGAGCATAAGACAAAAACTCATGTCCTAGAAAGTTAAAGTACTTCCTCCTTTCCAGTAAATAATAATGAGGCAATATGACATCTGCCCAAATCAGTTAGTCTAACAAGAATTTTTACCTGAAGCCGATAATGATCATTTTCTTTCTTTAATTGGTCCATTATACTATCTGTCTGATGCACAATAGCTTTCATCCTATTATATTCATCAGTCATCTTCTCCATTTCCTGTACAGATTCCTCTAGATTTTTTCTCATTTCTTGATTCTGAAGTTCAATTTTCTCATTAGCTTCTGTTAAAGTCTAAGAAGGTAAAGACGTTGTAGTTAAAAAAAATTTCAGAAACTAAAATTTAAATTAAAGTAAAATTAAATAGAGTCATAAGTGTCTGTTGGAGAAAACAGAATTCTTTATAGATATTTAGTATCAACTGTTGTTGGCCAATTAAATCAAATTAAATATCAAGAAAACTGGAACTAAGGATCTTAGTTCTTAAACAATGCCCAAGATAGGAATGTTAACAGGAATAAATTTGCAAGATTTGCAACTTCAAAGATGCAACTTATTTTACCTTTTACAATCCCATATTTACAGATTTAAAGAATTTAAATGTAGAGCTAAATGCTAGAATTACATTACAATGAAATTAAAGTTTTATAAAAAAAATCATTGTTTTGAGGAGAGGGTTAGTATAGCTCAGTGGTAGAGAGCATGCTTAGCATGCACAAGGTCCTGCGTTCAATCCCTAGTACCTCCATTAAAAAAAACAAAAACAACAACAACAACAACAAAAAACATATTGCTTTGAACTGACTTCTATCCATTTTACCTGAATTTCATCCAGATATTGGACAAGCTCATAGTTTTTTTTAGACAATTGTGATCGATAGTCACTGTCTTCTCCTCTTCTTGATAAAAGTGTTTCTTTTTGTGAATCTATTTGTTTCTGATAGTCAATAATATCCTGACGAAGCTGTTCATTCTGAAGGTAGATCAAACACAATATTCTATTAAAAAAACTATCCAAAGAAACAGAATTGCACCCTCTAAACAGTGATCTCAAAACATATCTCTAAATGCCCAAGGTTTCACCACCCTTAAAACCTCACCTTTTTCTTTAGACGTTTGTTCTCCAGAAAAGGACAGGAAAAAGGTAATTACAAATGAGAAAGGCAATACAGAGTTAAAAATAATAATTAGAAATTAAAGAAAACAGCAAAAAGAAAATTTAGGAGAATAAGGATAACCAAAGAAAGCAAGAATAGTAAGTACCAACCAAAACCAAAAAAAAGTTGATTATACTGAAAAGGCAAGAACTCCTATCAGGATAAACAATGTACAAACATTATTTGGCTTAAAAGAACCAAATAATAATTGAAACTTGTCAGAAACAAAAGTTTTAAAAGAACGCTAGATAAAATATGAGAAATAAGGTAGAAATCCAGTCATATATTTAGACAGCAAACTAGCAAAGAACAGCTTATAAAACAAAGAGCTACCCACACAGACCTAAAAGATGAATGTATTAATGTCTTCACCTTTCAATTTACTTTCTATTTCCTTAAGACAAAGTTATATTATAAAATCAGACAGTTTGAAAACATCAATTATTTAGACGACTCCAGTTTTAGCTACAGTATAAACTTACGAAAACTTTTTAAACAATCATCTCTGTTGAACCACCATAACTACTAAAATTTTTTACGAACCTCTCTTCTTAATTTGCTGTTTTCATTTTCTGCCTCCTCATTTCGAAGAGCCAACTAAAATAGCAAAAAACAAATGAATGATGAAATTCAGAAGTAATTTTATAATATTAGGTTTTCAGTTCCTCCACAATAAAGAAGAGAATGTTTAACTACTAAGGACCTCGTGATGACCCAAGACATGAATAAGCCAAAATTTTGAAAACTAAGGATTAAGAAGGGTTAAGCAGGTTGAGTTTAAAAAAAATCATACAACAAAAAACTCTAACCAAAGGATACAGAAAACAAAAACATTACCCTCATCCAGCCCAAGACATAATAATGAGTAGTCTTCTGTCCAAGACCTTTATCATTTTGCAGTTCTTCTATTATCAGGGCTAGAATACTCTTTGCTCTCAGTGAGCATTAAATTACTTAGAAATACAAGGCAGTATAACAAAATGGTTAAAAAGAAGCATGGACGCTTGGATACTGGGGGAGGGGGTTCTTATTATGCCAGTAAGGGAAATCAGATTATGGACTAGAGATTAGATAACAGTATTGAATTGATACTACATTTCATGAGTATGCTAATTATATAGCAGTTATGTTGGAGAATATAATTCTCTTTATAAAGGAGAATACAATTCTCCTTTCAGTGGAAACATGCTGAAATATTTAAGTATGAAATATCACAATATCTGCAATACACTCAATGGTTCAGCAAAAAGAGGAGAGGAGAGAGAAAGAGAGAAATACGTGTGTACAAAGATACTGACAGAGAAAGCATACGTAGCACAGTGTTAACTGGTGGACCTGTATGAAGAGTACATGGGTGTTTACTGTCTTTCTTACACTCTTAATGAAGATAGAAAAGTTTTCAAAATAAAGTTTAAAGAAAGTTTATGATAAGATGCACTGTGCTATACAAGTCTTAGTTTACCTATTATTATTATCTAGGAGTTAAGAACCAGTCCCATCCTGTTTTGAATTTGAAAATTTTAACAAGAAGAGAAATGTCAAGAACTTAAGGCTGAAGCAATTAACACTACTGACGCTCTTTTCCTTTGGTTTTTGAAACATCAGACTCTTGATATTTGTCCTTTCTTGGGCTGTCCCTTGAAGCACCTCTTCCTGTCTCATTAGACATTTCTATACCTCAGAGATCTGCCTTACAACCACTTTTATGGCTTCAGTATCTATGCTGATGACCCACAAATCTTTATCATCAACCCAGTGTCTCTCATGAATTTCATATCCACAGATACTCTTTTTGAATATGCCCACAGGAACCTCAAATTCAACATGTACGAAACAAATAATAATCACAAACTTCCTAAGCACTTCTTGTGTTCTAAGTGAATAGCACTATCCACCTATCCAGTGGCTCTACCCAGAAAATTAGGTGGACTACCCATTCCTCCCTCTTCGCAGACAACCAGTCATTCATCATATCTAATTACATCTACATCTCTCAAATGTGTCTACGTCCTAATGCCCCACATTTACTTCTTTAACTAGTCTATCATCACACTTGCCTGAATTAGTACAAATGTTTCCTTACTAGCCTTGCACCCCTTCAATTCACTCTCCACAAAGCAGAGTAAACTTGAAAAGTACAGATTTGATCATGATATGTTCCAAATTCTTCATTGGCTCCTTTTAGAAAAAGGACTAAATTCATTAGGAATTGGCCTCTGCTTATCTTTCCACAGGATCGTAAATGTTAAAAGCTCAGAGGTAGGGTAGCACAGAGGTTAAGAGCACACACTCTAGAGTAAATCTAGATCAAATCATGGTTTTATCACTTATTAGCTACGTAGCTATGGGCAATTACTTACCCTTTCTGTGCCTCAGTTTTTTCCTCTGTAGCATAGGGGAAATGTTACCTATCCCAAATGGGGAATAATAATCCCAAATAATAATCCCAAAAAATCCCAAATAATAATCCCAAAATAATCCCAAACGTAAAATATCTAGCACTTAGTAAGGACTCTATGCTAGCTATTTTTATACATGTTCCAGCCTAAATGAATAACTGTAGCTTCCTGAATATACCATGCTACCTCTTACCTCTAGGTCTTAGCAAACACTGTATCTGCTACCCAAAATGTCCTTTCCATAACCACCAAGTATATCTCATTTCCTGTGCCAGGCTAACTCCTACTTGAGGTCTCAGTTTACAGATCATTTTCTGAATCTCAAGACTGATTCAGGTATACCTCTCCAGAGTACCCCAGACTATTCTTATATCCTTATGTGTCTCCAGAGTATCATATTATCCTACGTTACATTTATTATTGATGGTGAATATCCCTGAGAAGCAGAACAGCATTGCCCACTGTATCTTTAGTACCTAGCACAGTTTCTGGCATGCAATAAATACTCAGTAAAACTGAATGATTGGTTAAAGACAAAGAAGAAATTGCCAAAGCAACTCACGTCCATATTCTTAAGAAATCTAGCGTCTGGAGAGGTACTGAGGCCATCTATACAAGTTTTCTGTGTGTGCCTATGAATAAAGATAATAGTCTAAGATATGAATGGACAAGATAGTTCAGAGTAGCTAATGGTGTGTAGTATCAGTGAAGAGAAATTGACTAATATCTGGGCTAAACAGAAGAACAATAATTCAGAAAACCACACAGACAGACATCTCCCTAAGTAAACCTATTACTACAGTGTAGCACAGGTTAGATCCTTCATGATTAAGAAATCCATAGATCTGTTACGTTTTACTGAGTCAACTAAACACATAATCCTCCAAAAGCTTATCTTAACCCTTAGGTGGCAACAATCCATACTTTTTCCTGCAAAAACTATATAGATAGTACACTTTCACATGACTTTCAAATTATATAGTAAAATAGATATATCAAGTGTAAGGATGCTTTTCCTTACAAATCAGTCTACAGTGGATTCTTTTCAAATAGCAATGTCACCTCATAATCACTGTGGTTTACCTGAAGTTCACAACCATCTATTTCAAAGAGAACAACAGACATTATAAGGTTATCAGGATGTAATACAACATTGACTTTCTAAAGGACACAAAGGTAGAAAAAGCTTCTGGGATTCAGGGATGGGACAGTTACTACATACAGGCACCAAATTTTGTACTAAGTTCACTGACAGCTGAGGCAAAATAGAAAACATACTGTTTTCTTATGGGAAAACAAGTTTATCTGCAAAAAACTTATTTTTTCCTCAAACTAAATTTAAGTGAACATTGCATGAGTTATTTTAAAAATAATAAGCATAATATATGAGGTAATAAAAAATCATGCTAATATAAAAGATGATGTCGATTTAAAATACAAATTGATTTACAAAATTCTGACATTAACACTTTTTGAAAACCTATGTATTACATGTGAGGTACATCTGAAAATAAAAAATTTGATTATTATTGAGTACATCATTTAAAGATTAATTTCCAAGTTTACTACTAATATCAATACAAATAAATATCTTTTTTCCCAAAATAAACTATGGCAAATTAAAAAATCAATTGGTTTTGAATGTCTATTAAGTTTTTCATTCCAATATTCCAGACCAAATCAACTTTATGTAAACAACTCAAACACCCTGAAAAAAATGTACCTCCAAATGTAAAAAACTAATCCCTAGGACATATTCACTAGAAGTACCTGATCCATTATATTTTAAAGATGTGATGATAACATGAACTGTGATATAAAACCTTAGAAATAAGTGTACATCAACTCTCACATATAACATAAAACATAAAAATTAGTATTGTTACTAATAATTATATAAGGCAAACACAGGTGTTGTTTTTAGGTAACTTGAAGATCCATTGAAAAAATGTGCCTTACTTGTTCATTAACTTTCTTTTCTTTCTCCAACTCTTTTTCCATGTCCTCCAGTTCTCTGTCTTTTTGTTCCAATTGCTTTTCAAGTTGGCGAATTTCATCACGTAAAAACCGAGTATCACGTCCACCTGCAGAGTGCTGCGCCATCTTAAAGCAATAAACCAAAAGCATAAGTTAATCACATTACATTTGGAGATTCAAATGAATCAACAACAAACAAATAATTATTTTGATTTTAAATTTTATTATAATCAGCACCAAATATTTAAAATTAAGAATCATTTTTTTAAAGACATTAATGAACTTATTTACAAAAGAGAAACAGATTCACAGGCATAGAAAACAAACTTATGGTTATTGGAGGGGGAAAAGCGGTGGAAAGAGATAAATTGGGAGTTCAAGATTTGCAGATACTAACTACTACATATAAAATAGATAAACAAGTATATACTGTATAGCTCAAGGAACTATATTCAATATCTTTTAGTAACCTATAATAAAAAGAATAGAAAAAAATGTATATGTATAACTGAAACATGATGCTGTACACCAGAAATTGTAAACTTACTATATTTCAATTTTAAAAAAGGAAAAAAAATTAAAAATTAAAAAAAAAATTTTAAACCTTTTTTTTTTTTAATTAAGCTTATTTATGTTTTAGTTTACAGGCTGACAACCCCTTAAGCTTTTCCTGAGCCACTCAGAGCTATGAAGAATCGACTGTCAATCACTCAGGCTATTATAGCCGCTGAACCACAGGCAACAGGGAAAAATGCAAGGGCACAGAATTAGCTAAGCAATGAACTCCCCTGAGGATCAGAGCTCTCTAAAACCAGGCTACAAACCACCAGACTCCACCCTAGTCACTGACTGACTCATAGTGCTCTTAACCTTCACTTTTCCTCATATCATGGACTATTTAGACCAGTGCTTATCTAACAGGACTTTCTAGGATAATGGAAATGCTCTCTGCAGTGTCCAGTATAGTTGCCACTATCTATATGTGTCTACTGAGCAGTTGAATTGTGGCCAGTGCAACTAAAGAACTAAATTTTTAATTGTAATTGTAATTACTTTAAATGTTAATAGCCACAAGTAGTTAGTGCTACCATATCGGACAGCCCTTACTTAGATTATCTTTAAAATCTTGCAGCAAACTAAATACATTTCACCTCACATTCCTGCTGTTTCAGGTCATGATCCAAAACATCAAATCCTTTGGTCATCTAATCTGTCTCACCTTCATCTCTTCACCAGACAGCTCTGTTATTTTTCCACCTTAACTAAATTTTCTTCGTCTTTACCTCCTTCAGAAAGCTTTCCACTGTGCTCTCGAAAATCCTTTTCCAAGATAAATTAATATTTTACATCCTCAGCCTTTTTACTGAATCATCCTGTCCGTCTCCTTGCTTTAGCTACAGTTTGGCTCTTTTAGTACACTAATGCCTTTGGCACTCTTTCAATTGGGAGATGCTCGTTCGTTCACATCCCATATCCATATACACCAGGGTCAAAAGAAGTTGTTGATTTATCCCAACCTGTAATTTCTAGGCTATTGTTCCTCTACCATTCTGTAAAAACTCCAGCTGCTATCAGTCTTACATGATATCCACCTATCTGATCACTACCTACTTACTGCAGCAGCAAACTACCAATTTCCCAATCACTCCTTCACAAAATTCATTTTTGGCACCCAGCTCATAGTCTCCCATCAGAAGCCCCTTAAGCAATCTAGAAATTCTTGCATCTATTCCATCTATATAATTTTCATTCTGGTCTTTTTTTTTTTAACTTGTTTCTTGAATTCACTGTAGCCTCCTGCTCCCATCCCCACACTAGAATCTTGTCCAAACAGGAACTTTTTCCAATTATTAACATTATACCTGCCCTTTTACCACACAGGACCCTTTAATCCCTCGACTCCTCTTCTCTTTAACCTCTCCTCCCCACCCCAATCTTGACCTCCTTGTCTATTTAGCTAAGATTTCATAATCATCACTTCATCCACTTTCATACCAATACCTCCATCGGCCCTATTCTTCTATACTGTAACAGTTGCCTTGCTAAACACTAACACAGAATCAGTCTGACTTTATAATTCACTTAACAACTCATTATTGAGAATGACTGCTATTTCCCTAAGAATTGGATATACAGTAAGGAATAAAATATAAACCATTCAGGATCATAGAGTTAACATATTAAAGAATCAGGATTTGAACTTGAACTGCTTGATTACAGGTCATGAAATCTTCAGTTCATTCTCCACTATATTTAAGGTTTTATCTGACTTAAAATTTGACCACACATCTCTCACTCTTATTTTTAGCAGACGACATCCCCATTCTCAAAATCCAGGCACAAAACTTACAAACATAAAAAGCTTCTGTACACATCCATTCTTCCTCCCTTCCTATTACAAAGCGAAAAGGTCCTTCCTCCTTTTAAAGGCTAAACCATTTATATCACATTCTTTCCACAATTTCAGTAATTTCAGTGTATTCAGCTCCTCAGCAATACACTCACATTTTGGCTCTTGGCTTTCTCTAAAGTTTCTTCCCCAGTACTCTTCTGTCACTGTTCCTCAAATTCCAATGTGCCTCACTCCACCTCAGCAATAGTAATCTTTCTGCATATTTCTCTAGACTGTAAGATTATTCAATGTCTTTATTTTGTTCACAACTGGATATGCAATCCTTAGTAGAATTTAAGGTACACAATAAGCATGCAAAACATATATTGAACAATTACAAACAGAATTATCATTCCTGTGATTTTTCCAGCTAATTATAATGAAAAACTTTGAAAATAACAATTGAAAATAATAAAATTTACAACAGTAATACCCCAATGAATACAAAAGAACATACCTCCAGTTCATTTTCCAGTTTCATTACCTTAGTTTTTAATTGATTTTCTATTAGAAAAAAAGAAATGTGTCAATTGGTCAGATTTATCTCAAAATAAACTTTTAAATAAATTTCAATAAAATAATAAAATTAATTCTTTTTAAAGATTCTATCATGACTGCAATAAGGTATAAGAGAAAGTAACTATTTTGTACCTGATCCATGAAATAGGAATTCTAGAAAAATCTTTCAAAATAAACTGAGTATATAATTTTATAGAATATATTAAAGCTAATTCTCTATTGCTTAGTGAATAAATGCAATCCACTATTTAACACCATAATAATCTTCTCCAAGGTACGTACCAAATTTTGCTTGTTCTTCTCCAGCTTTTTCAACTTCTTCCAAAGCGAGTTCCACTTCTTGAGCTTTCATCTAAACATTTTTTAAAAAAAGCTATTTCAGTAAGCCTTTACTTTAGAATGTAAGCACTCGAAATAAGGACTTTGTTTTATTTGCTATCCCAATACTTAGTGCCTGCAATGCCTGGTACATGGAGACATTCAGCAAATATTTGTTCAATGAATAGATGATTTTCTTACTGAAGGCTGTAACTTCTAGATTCCTAAAACTTTGAAACATCTTTGATTCCTCTTTTTCCCACAAGCCTTATATTTAGTATTGTAACTTTTCCCTTTGTAATGTTTTCTACCAACTTTTTTCTATGCTAATTTGAAGCTAACAGCTTCAATTTCCCTTCAATTTGTCCTTTTAACATTCCTCATTTAGCCTTCTTAAGGCATGTTTTTTATATCTACCAAATGTAGCTCAAAAACCTTTAATGGCTCCTAACTACTGACAGCATAAATATACATTTTGAAGGCACTGGACAGCCTATTCCAAACTATACCCATCATTTGTTTCCTCTACAACCTGCTATAAGCTTTCTACACTTGTCTCCTCAAATGGAAAGAACGTGCATATTTTCTATTCCCAGTTTTTACTTTTGGTACCTCCAGCTCTATAATCTCCTTAACTTTACCACTGCCTTCCACCTACCCAAAACGACTCTTTAGTCTTGGATCTTTATAGGATCTTCTCACACTTAAATCTCTTCCCCTCCTAACAGAACCCTATAGTAGTCAGCTACATGCCAACATAACTGACAAATTATATTAACATAATTAGCATAGGAGCTCTCTATCCTTTGATAAACATACATTCTGTTTCCCCTACACATTTCTTTTAGGAACTGTAGAGCAGAAATGAATAATGTTTTGCACCTAAAAGTCTCAATCCACTTTTGAAGATATTTCACTTTTTAGTGGTGGTTTAGATATTGCAAAGTACTTTCACAGAGATTAATTTATCGAACTAGAACAGTTTCTTACACTTTCTCTAAAAGTCAAAGCTATTATTAAACCTACTGCATACAAACCTTCATTAGTGACTGAGTAATTCTGAAAAGGTGTATCATATTTTCTTGACTTTCACTTTTTAGCTCATTTACTTCCACCTAAGTAAAGAGAAAAGCAACTATTTCATATTTTATAACCCTTCATCAAAATGTAAGAACCCTTCCACTTGTAGCATTCAGTGATTTCATGGACAACTTTGATTAATCACAGTTGTATGTATACATCTATGTATTATTTATCAATTAAGTACCTTGGATAATGAAATCAATAGATTATCTGCCAATTCTTCTTGACGAGGAAGCTCATCTGGGTCAACTTTTATTATTTCCTTCCAGTTTATATTAGGTGGCATCTTGAATTCTTTCACTGTGCTTTACTCTCTAACAAAACAAGTGGGTATTAGCATTTTCAAGGTAAACAGCATTACTATTTTTACAGTAATTTAGAGCTTGTACAGATTACCTTATTATAACTCTCTATGGTGTTAGCAAAGGGCTATAGCCCCTAAATTGTATAACAGATATGTGGGTAAAATAGCCTAGATCAAAATTACAGCAATTGGCACAAACCATTAGATATTTTATAGGCTGAATAAATTATGACGGCTTCCTCGCTAAAACTAATCTAAGTCAGAACTAAGATTCTGATTCCCCCTCCTCTACGCCCCCTTACCACCAAGGCGCGCGAACATGTAATGGTGCCAAACGCAGGGGTACTTAGAAAGCTGAAAGTAACCCTTGATTCGGGGAAGTGGAGCTAAGGGTTTAAAAAAAAAAAAAAAAGTGAGTAGATAAACGATTGAAATAACTGCAGCTGAGCTGGGGAAACCAGAGCTGAAGCGAGCAAAAGGTAGACGGATTGCGGGCTAAAGGCTGAAGCGGGGAAGCTGGGCTATGGTATACGGGCCTTCAGGCTTAAGGAACCTGCGTGGGAGAAGACTTGCCGCTCCCGCTCACCAGGATGCACCAACCTAGACAAAGCCTGGTAACCAGAGATGGCCACTCTGCTACCGCACCCACCCAGCCAGGCCCCGCGGCCACTCCACACTGCTCCCCAGCGCGGTTCCAATCCGACACGGGATCCCGCCAACCGGTCCGGAGCAAGTAATAGCCGCGGTGATTGCTAGGCAACACCATTTCCCACCCCGCCGAGGCCGGAACAAGGACCCGGATGCAAGCGTCGCCAATATTTCACGACTGTGAGCAATACTTTACGTTTAGATTCCTCAGCCGGGTCCTGGGACTCTGCGTTCAGGAGGCTGAGAAGGCGTGGGATGAGGACTCCAAATCCCAGAGTGCAGTTCTGCTTGGCGGCTGGTGCGTCTGGACGCTGAAGTCTTTGAGAAGAGGAGGTAGGCCGTTCCCGGCGTGCAGTGCGGGAGGCTGGGACCGTACCGGGGCGGCTGGGGAACCTCCCGGAGGCGGGAGGCGCAGCAGCTGAGGCGTGTTTGCGCTGGCGCCCTGAATGAGGTGGACCATGACTGTGCCTTCGGTGGCGTCGTTTGCTAGACCGCTCTTCCCAAGATTTCTCTAAGCCATCCCCTGGTGGAACTGCTCCCAGGTGAGGTCGGGCTGTGGGTCAGCGGCGGGGGAGGAGTTGAGGGGTGCGGTCCCGCCTTGGAGACGCTCCTTACCGTTGGGGAGGAAGGGCCGGGCTGGAGTCTGAAGAGGTGGGTAGACCCGGCGCTCTCCTTAGGCATTGGCCAAGACGCCCTGGGGTGGGGTGGACGGGTGCCCTCTGTAAGAAGAAGGAAAAGTTTTAGCCTTTTTCGGTATCAAAATCTGTCTCTCTACAGTGGCGTGGGAGCAGCTATCGTGGTTTGGAGGCTAGTGGAGAATTGAGAAGAGGACACTGCATCCTCCGACCCCCGCTGCCTTACTTGTAGCACCACTACCTTCTCGATTACAGAACGTGAAGGTTGAGGAGCTAGTACATTTAGCTGGGGAGGCTCTCGACAGCAGAGGGTAGAACTAGTCCAGGCCACTGCTGGAGGTGGCGAGAGAAGCGGTCCCAATAGTCACCAGTCCTGTTGCTGTCATTTGCTTGGTGACCGAGGGTGCCCTTCTGTGAAAACGCTTTCTCAGGTGTTTATAGTTCTGTTTGTTTAGGTTTTGCACATCCAGCTGCTTTCAACCATTCTGGAGCAAGATACAGCACTACATAACTCTGTTAAGCTGTAGACTTGAGATCTAAATGACATTTTCAACTGTTTGGACCAGTTCCTCTCTTCTTTATCTTTTTTTTTTTTTAAGCACTTTCCCCCCCTATAATTGACACTAAAGTTTCCTTTTGAAAGCAAATAATAGAATTCTTCCCAGACTGCGAAGTGGAAAATAAAACCGATATACTGATTTTGTGAGATGCATTTAAAGACATTCATCAGACTTGTAGGAATGATCATTTTGTCTAATCCTTTACTGAAAGATGATATGCCAAATACTGTTCATTAACCTTTTTTTAAACTATGCTGTATATTATATCCCCAGAAATTATTTATCTTATAAGTGGAAGTTTGTACTTTGACGGATGTGTTCCTTCCTTCAATGAATTCGTTTTTTATAGATTCTACGTCTATATTTATTTATAAGATCACATAGTATTTTTCTCTCACCATTTTGCCAAGACCAGTGTCAAGGAGTTTACCCACTATGTTTTCTACTAGGAGGTTTATGGTTTTAGTCTTATATTCAAGTCTGTAATCCATTTTGAGTTGGTTTTTGTGAGCAGTGTAAGATAGGGGTCCAGTTTCATTCTTTTGCATGTGGCTCTCCAATTTTTCCCAACACCATTCATTAGAGACCATTCTTTCCCCATTGTATATTCTTGGTTCCTTTATTTCGGTGCTCCCTATTCTGTTCTACTGATCTGATTGTTTTTATGCCAGTAGCATACTGTTTTGATTACTATAGCTTTTTCATTATTTCATTTAATCTTAACAATTCAGTGAAATAACTGCTTATATTGTCCTCACTTCCCAATTAAGCGAAAAAACTGAGACTTGGAGAGGTTAAGTACTCTGCTCAAACTTAAGCAGTATGATTGAACACAGACCTTTCTGGCTAAGGGACATGTTCATAACTGCTACACTGCCTTCTCAGGCAAGCGGGGAACCAATACTTGTAGAGTGCTTGTTCTTCAGTTTTGCCATCTATATTAAATATTACCATACTCTAATTATGTTTACTCAAGAATTTGAATTAAATATTTTTCATGCTCAGTGTTTCTAAGTCATTATTTAGCAGGGAAAAGTAGAGATGAAAGCCAGCGTTTCTGGAGCACATATTATGTCATGCACTGTGCTTAATACTGCATTTTTTTCATAGTAATCTTATTTTTACTACAGCACCTTATTTTTCTTGTTCTGTCATTCATTATCGCTGTTATTTTCTATTTATTTATTTGTTTTGTTTTGTCTGTGTTGGTCTTCTCTACCCTTACTTCCCTCACATTATTTACATTTAATTCTCTGCTAACTCAAGCTATCTGGCCAAATGGTAAGTTTTATTCTCATTTTCCAGAAGTGAAAACAGGTTCACAGAGGCTGAGTAATTTCCTAATAATTAATGAAGCTAAAGTTGTAATCCAGACCTCAATTACAGCCCAGACTAAGTGCAAAGTCATATTTAAATTTTATTACTTTACTCATTCCAACAATATTTTTGAGCTGATACACTGGGGATACAGCAGGAAACCAGTTAACTAAGGTGTAGGTCCTAATGCACTGTAGTATGTTTGTGCCTAACTGTGAATCAAGAAATTTAACTTGAGTTCTAGTTCAGTTGCTCACTGTATGTATTTTGAGGAAAATCACTAAAACTCACCATTATTTTTCATCAGATTTTCTAAATCAGTCAGTTTTCACCAAGAGAAGGGATTTATCTGACAACTTTATAAATGACTTTACTACAGAAACACTTGCCTGGATCTACCTTCTTTCATTTCTGTGGTTTTATGAATAATTTTATCTGACTAAAATCACTTCACAAGAAAGACTTGCTTTTTATAATGCTACCTCTGTTCTCTGTACCAATGAACCTATATTCTGTATGTTCTTTCTGTTCCTTTTTTGCTCCCTTATCAAGAAAATAAATGGTAGCTTACTTTTCCAGCTTCTAACATAAAGCACAGTGGTAAGAAATTTAGTATCCACTGTGTACAATAAATGTTTTGTTTTACCTTGTTCTCATGGAGAGTAGTCAGTGTGCAGCAAGCAAACACTTGTCTTTGCTCAACATGAAGAGACTGGAAAGATTGGAGTCTGTGTGAATGCAGACTTTGCAAACCATGCAGGCCAAAGTTTTACTTATTGAAGAAGATATAATCATGAAATTATTGAGCTGAGAAGACCTTGATTTCCAAGCTAAATATTCCCAGATTTCATTTAAAATTCTCCTAAATGTTTGTTCTTTCCATGATTGTTAGAGTGTTAGGAAAAGTAGCCACTCAGTGCCATTTTGTTAAAAGGCAAATTAAAGAAAATATAGTTGGGCAAATCAATCTTTTAATATCATTTAGGCATCACACCAGTCCTTTGGAGAATTAAAGGCACCTGTCAAATCAGAAATGTAAATGTACACCATGACCTACAGCAAAGTGATAAAGTATAACTTTCTAAACAAAGATAAAACATCTGTCTTTTTCTCTCTACGTGATCATTCCAGAATTTGGTTTCTCCAGCTGGCTCTCCTGTGGACTTGATGGCTTATTGTGACCAGATTACAACTAGTTATACTAATCACTGTTTGTTCCCTTAGTTTTCAAATTGTTAATGCTGTGTGTCCCTCTCTGCTTTACTATGAACTTATTAATGTTACTAGCTATATTATTTATCCTGTTTATTTTATAAGATTGCCTCTTGCATTATGCAATGTGTAACCAGGCCTCTGACAAAATTAATGCTGGCTAAAACAATGCTTGAGGCGATTGATTGTATATATAACTCTACATAGAATAATTGTAATAGTGCAACCCTAAATATGAGAAGAAGCAACAAGGGAAACCATTTCCTGGATCATGATAAACTGATAAGACAAGCAATCTGGAGAGTTTTAGATTATCAATAGGGCCTAATCCAAAAAAAATCCATTCATCTAGTGGCCTGTCAACAGAGTCTTCACCTGATCTAGGAATGAGCCTTCCTAGTCTGTGGGACAAAATTGGTCATGAAATGCCTCCCAAATGTTGGTAGAATTTATGATCAAGAGGAGGCAATGTGGACCGAGAACATCACCTGCCATATCAGTAAAAAAGGGCATTGTGGCCTTCAAGCCATCAGCCTCTGCATCCACCCCCAGCTGTGTACCCTGAGGGGATTCGGGATGGAGAAAAACAAGATACTTGCTCTAGATAGTTAAGGTACATATCAAAGAAATGATTTCAGTGAACCCAGACTCTTAACATCTTACACAGCAAAGTGCTGAATTCATTATCTTGAGATATTTGATTTTTCTTCAATTAACAGTATTCTTTTGATGTTCCTTCTCCGTGGTTTTTGTTGCAAAAACTCCTGTATATTCCTGGCTTCTCACTTACCTCGTCAGAACAGTCCCTCAAAGTCATCTGAGAGGCTTCCGCTCTGGCTTAAGTCCTCAGAATGTCCTCCAAATAAAACATAACTCTCAATGCTAAGGATTTTTTTTTTCCTACAGTTGACAGTCTGTAGTGACGTATCAAATACTGTTAAACATTATAAGTACTTTAAAAATCAAATACACGTTATTCCCAAATATAATTCGAGAGTATTAAAACTATAGGTTTAATTTCCTTGTTTTTCCTCTTAATTTTAAACCTTCCTATTATAAGAACATTTAACTAAACAGCAGTTTGTCACCCCAAATGTTTGGTCAGGGACCTGAGAGTTTTTTGACCCATACATAAGACTTGATTTTCATCTACCCAATGGTGGATGTTCTGAATTACAATTACACACTCAAAATTTAAAAATGAAACAGTTCTTCACTCTGTGTTTAAACACCTCAGATGTTCTGTCAGTTACATCTTCTTGGGACTGTCATTCAGGAAGCTGCTGAGCTGTTCCATTGTTTCCTGAGTAGTAGACCTGCATGCATGACTGTCATTCTGGGTATTTCCTTTGTCACTGTCTTGTGTTGGATCCTCTGTCTCCTGATTTTCCTGTGTCTCTGTTTCTTAGTATACTCCCTCATGTTGTTGGAGTAGCTCTTCTATTAGTTTCCTGAGAAGAGAGACATTGGAAGTATGTTTTTGAATGTTTAAAATATTTTTATTCTACTTTCCAACTTTGGAAATTTGTGTTCATTAATACAGAATTGTAAGTTGGAAATCAGTATCCTTCAGAGATTTGATTATTCCCTTTTTGTTTTCAGAATTTTTTTTTCCCCTAGCTTCCAGTTTTGTTGGTAAAAGAAGTGATTTGTTTGGATTCCTAATCTTTCATATGGAACCTGCTATATATCTTTCTGGGAGCTTTTAGAATCCTCTATTTGTTTCCATTGTTGTAAAGTTTTACAGGATTATGCTTAACTGGTAGAAGATAACTGGAGGATCTCAAAATACATAGACAGACTTTTAGCTTAACCCTCATTTTCAGTATGCTACCTTTATTCTTACTAGTGTCTCCTGTATCAGACATTCTGTGTTTCACCTACTCCAGAGGGAAGGTCTCCAGTGTTCTACCTAGATGTAGGGAGGGAGGGTACTTGGCTTTGTGAGAGATGGGTCTAAACTTTAACACATCCATCTGTTCTTAGCTCTTTTTCCTTAGATACTTGGCATGAGTTTTTTCAAATTTCTTCAAGGGTGCAGAAAACTTTTCAGCTTTTCCCCTTTCAGCTAATGATTCACTTTCCTAAACTCTGTTGAGTCACTTACTAATCCTTTTGCCTTTTGCAGCTTCCAAACTGTGCTGTAATCTCCTCTCCAATTATATTCATCCTTGTTAATTTATAGGTTTTCTTTTTTTCTTAGTACCTTGACTGTCACTTTAGTGTGGTTGAGAGAAGCTGAGCCAAATCTTTTCAATCTTTAAACAAGCACCATCAACTTTTTTAATAATAAATATGTCTATTACCATTTGGAAATGCTAAATTGCTTCTGGATTCAAGATAAACCCTTAGATAATTTTTCTTTTAATTAAAAACTATACTTCTTCAAAAAATACAGCTAATTTCCTTCTCTGATTTATTAGATTTATTATCCATTTATTAAGTGGATTTTCCATTTCCTTAAAAAGGCTAATATATTCTAAAGTTTTCCCATCTGATTTTAAAGATAATTTAATACTTTCCCATAGTTTCTTATATTTATATTCTTAAATGAATCTTACATATGACTTAAAATCTCTGCTCACCCTCTCTACCCTATTCTTCCTCTGTTCTGAGCAGACAGATATATCTCAGGTCCCAGATCTTCTGGCTCTGTAAATTATGTATTAGTTTCCTATTGCTGCTGTAACAAATTATCACATATGTAGTAGCTGAAAGTAATGCAAATGTATTGTTTTACAGTTCTGGAGGTCGGAAGTCCCAAATGGGTCTCACACTGAAATTGAGATGTCAGTAGGGCTGTGGTCCCTTGAGAAGCTCTAATGAAGAATGTGTCTTTGCATTTTCCAGCTTCTGAAGGCTGCTGTCAATCCTTGACTTGTGGCCTGCAGCCAGCCATAATATCACTCTGATCCCTGTTTTTTTTGACTCCCCTCCTCCCTTGTTCACTTGTGAGGTCTCTTGCCATTGAATTGGCCCACCCAGAAAATCCAAAATAATTTCCTCATCTCAAAATCCTCAATTTAGTTACACCTATAAAGTCTCTTTTGCCATGTAAGGTAATATATTCACAGGTTCAGATGACTTGTGTATAGACAGTTGGGGGGGGGGTCATTTTTCTGCCCTCCACAGGTGATGACACTAAAATGATACTAATGACACTACTCAAGCTAGAAAAGTGTATCAACTTGTTAGAGTACTTTCCAACCTTGTTTTTTTTATAGTAGAGTTTATTCTTCAGTATCCCCCAGTTCATTAGTTCTTTCTACCCTATAAACATTCCATCACTGAATCCTTTCTAAAGCAGTGACTTAATTATGAATTGTCATGTATGAAGCCATTGTCTATATTAAAAGTTTTTGTTGCAATGGGAAAAAGAAAAACCATGATTTAAATCTGAATCATAAACTGCTATGCTCCAAGAGCCAAATAAATAACATAACTCTGTCAAATAAATCAATCTGAGTGAAAGATAATGGAACTGTAGTTAACTGGCTAGTATACAGCCAGCATAAAGACATTCAAGATGGATATTCTCGAAAGGCTTTTAATGAAACTAAACAAGACTTCAGGCTACAAGTTCGAACTCCTGATTTAGGTAATAGTTGATCTTTAGGTTCATAAAGTACTAAAACATAAGCTTTATCTACATTTCAGAAAACCCATGATCAGTGTCTTTAAGTATGTATTTGTTTTCTCATAGGGATTCATTTAGCTACTGCTGGAGCACATCATACTAGTGTTTTTGTTGTTGTTGTTGTTGTTTTAGTTATCTTGCATGTATTTGTTTCCCAGATAACCTGACCTGTAACAGTTGATAAGGAGTTCACTATCTAGTTTAGTTAGCTAGAGAGATAGGCTTAAAGATTGAGTCCTGTGGTAAAGGACTGTAATAGAGGTATGAAAACACACAGGAAAGAGCAATTAATTCTCTCTTAGGTTAGAAATGTGGGGAGGTGGTCAGCTAATGCTTCTTAGAGGTAAATGACATTTGAACTGAGCTTTGAAGAATTCCCTAGGAGAATTAGCATTCTATCTTTATTTTACTTATCATCCTTCTATTAAAACTGGACTTACTTGGGAAAAAATGTTGCTTATTTCATTTTATCTTCGTTTTTTCCCCCAGATTTTGTCCACAAGTGCTTGTGGAAAAGATGGCTGATATTAACCTTAAAGAAGTAACCTTAATAATAGGTGTGGTTACTGCCTGCTATTGGAACAGCCTATTTTGTGGTTTTGTTTTTGATGATGTTTCAGCAATACTGGATAATAAAGACCTGCATCCATCTACTCCTTTAAAAACTTTATTTCAGAATGATTTCTGGGGAACTCCTATGTCTGAGGTAAGTATATATTATTTATTTGTATCAGATTTTTAAATATTCTTACAGTTTATTTCTCTTAATTGTCAGCATTGTTATCATAGCAATTACGGGTTTTTTTCCCTCAAAGGTTTTATATGAGACATAATGTGTTTGTAATAAATTAGGTAGGAATATGAAGATGTGATTATCCTCTTTAAGTAGTGCTTGATTCTTTCCTAGGTTGTGTACCTCGGCTTAATCTTTTTAAAAATAATATGTGTGTGTAAAAACCAAATGTGTTAGAAGAGCAGTAGATGTAATACCAATCTATTTATTACACCTGACTTATTTCTCTTTTTCCAGTCTTATGAATCAGGCAAAAAGATGACTACCTGTGGTATATTTAACCATTTAAAAATGTATATAACTTCAATATAAATAGATTGAACATGAAGGGTAAAAATGCTGAGTCCATATATTGCCAGTTTTCTGTGGAAAAAATGACTTATTAAAAATTTTAATTTGTGGTGTATCTCTTACCTAATACTTATTTTGACTTAGTATTTGAGAACCCAAAGGTTTAGTTTGTTTTTAATGAAAGTGTTTTTACTTTGCCAGTGACTTTATTTTGAAGGTCAGTGTTAAACTGTTCAGAATTAAACCCTTGTTAGCTTGGGCTCATATAGATTGGATTCTCATTTTAGTTCTATTATGCAAAAGTTGAGTGGAATAGGTGGGAACACAGCTTTTAGATGGCAGGGCATTTTCCTGATCTATAAAAGAATAATACCTTGAGGATAAATTAATTAGTCTGTCTATGGTACCTAGCACATAGTTGTAGAGAGATAACATGTAACACTCTTTCATAGTTACAGTTTGTCAGTTATCATTTGTGGCCCTTTTCTCCAAATTTAGAAACTTCTCCAGGCGGACTATGGAATCTTTCATTCCTCTGATCACAGACAAGTATTTTTTCTTATTAAATAATCAGATTATTTGTTTTCCTGCAACATTCCTGTTCTCACCCATTCTAGCCTTTAAAAGAATATCTTTTGATAATGAGTGAAAAATATGATCCTATGTTTTAATCATGACATTAGATTTTGACATGAAATGTTAGTTGGGATTAAGGGATCATTAAAGTTGTCATACCACAGTGTCAGTGCTCTGCTTTGTGATATTTCGAGCTTTACAGATTGAAAATTTAATTTTGTTCAGAGCCCCCTTAAGTATACACATTAAGAAAAAAGGCTTATAATAAACTCAGATGGAATGGATAAACAAATGAAAATGATGGTTTATTGCTGAGATGTATGTCAGATAATGTTTTGCCTATGTTTTCTTCTAGGAGATTTATTGTGTTTTGTCTTATATTTAAGTCTTTAAACCATTTTGAGTTTATTTTCATGTATGGTGTGAGGGAGTATTCTAACTTCATTGATTTACATGTAGCTGTCCAGTTTTCGCAACATCATTTGCTATAGAGACTGTCTTTATTCCATTGTATGTTCTTGCCTCCTTTGTCAAAGATTAATTGACCAAAAGTTTGTGGGTTCATTTCTGGGCTCCCTGTGCTGTTCCATTGACCCATTATGTCTGTTTTTGTACTAATAACCATGCTGTTTTGATTACTGTAGCTCTGTAGTATTGTCTGAAGTCTGGGAGGGTTATTCCTCCAGCTTCATTCTTTTTCTTCAGTAATGCTTTGGCAATTCTGGGTCTTTTGTGACTCCATATAAATTTTAGTATGATTTGTTCTAGTTCTGTGAAAAATGTCTCAGGTAATTTGATAGGGATTGCATTAAATCTGTAGATTGCTTTGGGTAGTATGACCATTTAAACAATATTAATTCTTCCAATCCAAGAACTTGGGATATCTTTCCATTCCTTAAACTCCTCTTTAATTTCCTTAGCATTCTGTAGTTCTCTGCATATAAGTCTTTCATTTCCTTGGTCAGATTTATTTTTAAGTATTTTATTTTTGGATGGAATTTTAAAGGAGATTATTTCTTTCCTTTTCTGATATTTCATTATTAGTGTAAAGAAATGCTACTGATTTCTTTATGTTGATCTTATATCCTGCTACCTTTCCGAATTCTTTTATCAGCTCTAGTAATTTTCCTGTGGAGCCTTTAGGGATTTCTATATACAGTGTCATGTCATCTGCATATAATGACAGTTTTACCTCTTCTCTTCTAGTTTGGATCCCTTTTCACAACATTGTAAACTGACTATACTTCAATTAAGAATAAAATAAAATAATAGTTTATAGAGTGAAGAGTGTCACTTCCTCATACTTTCTGATGGGTATAGTCTCTCCCTGTAGGGAAAAATTATTCTAAGTAGTATTTAGGTGTCATAAGGTTTCTTGACAAGTCTGAAATTAGCACATTCAAAGATCTAATGTTTGATGTCATCAAGTAATGATAGCCTGAATAGTGCAGGCGCCCAAACGTTAAGGATTTTTCTGCCAATGTAGACCTCAAAGACACATTTTGGGCTTAGGACATTCTTCTTAGCTACATGAATACTGCTATGTTAGAGGTCTTTGGACTCCCTGGTCCTCCAAGTGTTCAGATCAACTCTTTAATAAGCCCATTCTTTAGATATGTAATACTCTGTTTATTGATGGTTCAGTGGATTACAACCCTGGCTGCACATTAGAATCCACTTGGGGCACTTAAAAAATTTAACACCAAAGCCCTCCCAAGCCTGTTAATTACAGTTATTGCAGTTATCTAAGAGTGAGATGTGGGTATCAATATGTTTTGTTTTGTTTATATATTTGCTTTTTTATTGTTGTGGTTTTTTCGGAGAGGGGTAGGTTGTTTTTTTTTTTAATTTGTTTTTAAATTATTCAGATGATTCTTTGGTACAGCCATGATTGAGAATCACTGGGCTGTAATGAGCCGCACTCTTCCGGCATTTGGTTTATGAGGTACTTGTGTTAAGATAACTTCTGGAGATATCCTTTCTTGCTGTGTTTTTTCCATACCTTTATGGAGAGCTTCACATTAATAGGGAACTGTTAGCTTATTCATTCATTACATTCATGCTTATGTTTCTGTTGCCAACTAATACCATGAATAATTAGGAGTTTTTTTTTTAAATACCTGAGCTTAATAATGATCTGAATTGGTTTTTTTCATAGTGGAATTGTTTTACTATATATTCACAGAGTAAACCTGATATTTACTAAGCTGATGATTGTTTGTCACAGTAGAGTGTTAAATAGATTACTAATGAATTATGTGAGTAATTAGTTATGTATAATGATTAGTCTATCTTTTAGTTGGTCATTACGTATGGCATATGTATGTATCTAATAAAGCAATTATGTGTACTGCAATTAAAAATACCTATTCCCTGCTACTTTCTGACTTTATCCTTTCAACTGGCAAATATGTTCTAGTGGAGCCCCAGAAACATTTCAGGCACTCAGAAGCTTCTAGAACATTTTGCTGCTTTCTGGTACAGATCATTTCAGTGCAATACCTTGCCTTAAAAAACTTTTCATATGCCTAAACTTTAATTTATAGGATGTACAGGAATTAACCAAGCAAGAAAGAACATTCTAGGTAGATAACACGTTGTATGTGGTTAGTACAGCCTGATGTTAAAATACTCCTAATTTCAAAATGGGAAATATTTGTTGCTTGTGCTTCCTAATGTCACCTTTTAGGGATGAATTGGCTTAAGTCTATACCTATATGTCAGAGTTACAGCAAAATATGGTAAGAGATAGGAGAGCAAAGAAGCTGAATGTGGATACCCTTGTATAAAATTACAAAATATAACTAGGATAATATTTTATATAGTTTTGACTTGTGAGTTTTATTCTTAAATCTGGTTTGATTTTTGTCTTACAGTAAAAATTCCGAGAAAGTTTTTGCCCTTGTATTACTCTCTATGTAGTACCTAGGGATTTTTGGTCTAATGTATTCAGATCTATACATTATGGAGGTGTTTCTTCATAAAACAACTAGACAGTACCTTTCTGAGTCATCACTGTTTAAACTGCACTGGTAAGCATTCTGTTTATAGTTTCCTTTTGAAGATCTAGCCAGCAGTTAGATAAACACTTACACTGGTAAGTTCGGAACAGCCTCTGGAGAGAATCCTGTGCTACAACTTGATTAGTGCCACTATTGTCCTATTTCTTTTTTTTTTTTTAATATATGTATTGAAGAAGAATTAATAATCAAATGTTTTTCCTCTACTAGTAATTCTTCGACCACTATATATCAGAGAGAAAATTGCCTTGTTTTTGGACAAAGAAAATAGGAAAACACAGATTATAGAGCTGTCTTTTATGTTTGTGTTATTCTTGGGACATTTCATTATTTTATTGTTATTTCTCAGCTAAGTGTGGATCCTTTCAGTCGTAAAAGCAATGATTAGTTTATGTACCTTGGAGGACCAAGATACTTTAATAATCAATGATTGCTTTTTTTTCTTTTTTTTTTTCTTCCTCCTTTTTAGGAGAGAAGCCACAAGTCTTACCGTCCCTTAACAGTATTGACGTTTCGCTTAAATTATCTGTTTAGTGAACTAAAACCAATGTCATATCATCTCCTAAATATGATTTTTCATGCTGTGGTTAGTGTGATATTTCTTAAAGTCTGCAAACATTTTCTGGACAGCCGGAGTAGTGTGATTGCCTCTTTACTTTTTGCAGTGCACCCAATACACACAGAAGCAGTAAGTAAAACTATAGATATTTTTTGCATTATTTTGTTTATAAAGCCTACACAGTGACTATAATGGTTATATATTTTTAGGAAAAAAGTATTAACCATAACTTTAATCCAAGTATTTGAAGACTCCTAAGTTAGTACAATGTCTTAACTTCCTAGTGCAGTCTTAATGTCCTACTGCATAAAATTTTTAAATTTAAAACAAATTTTGAAACATAAACATTTATTCAAGAACATAAGATATAATCATTCAACATTAGCAATATAAAAGATAAATGAATGCAATTATTTTCTTTGCTAATAAATTTTGAAAAATACATAGTTTTAAAATATTTGTCAACTTGATACTGTTCATGTTTCAAAAAAAAATAACAAGACAAACTTATATAAGGATAAAAATAAATCAAAATATATGCAAATGTGAACAGACATCCTAGCAAAAGATGATGCTCAGTAATTTCATATTGTCTGTTGCCATGTGTTTCAAAATTGTGAGCTGTCTCTGCTATTGCTGATATGTCTGTCACTAAGACATACTCAAACTATAACTTCATTTTCCTTGGTAATTTTGAAACTCCAAAATTGACTCTCAACAGCACAGAAGACTCTGCTCAGTTGCTTTGTTACAAGCTTTCGGTTGTAAACAATAGTATGTATATGTAAACTTTGTAGAGTATTGGAGTGTTAGAGGCGGGTTGTACGTCTCTCTCAGTATCCTGAACCTTTGGTGTCTAGCTGAACATTTTTCTCTGCATCTGCAAAAATGATAGATTGTTTTAAATTGTATGATGAGTTCAGAATACTTTGAAGGGAAATTTCGGAGTTTTACATTTAAATTTTTTGTATTCATAAGGACATTTTAAAACTATTGTCTTTTTAAACTTTAGTTTGCAGTTATTATGAAGATATAATGTATTAAATTTATTATATTTTTGTATTTTAAGGACACTTGTATTTTAAGAAAACACATAAGAAAAGCCTTTTTCTTTCAGTTAAGAACTAGATATTGTACTATAATTATGTAAGATGTTACCTTTGGAGGAAGCTGTATAAAGGGTAAAAAGGACCTCTCTATTACTATTTTTGCAACTTCCTCTGAGTCTATAATTACTTCAAAATAATAAAATAATAATAATTGTTATAATCACTAATAAATTTATTTTTATGGAAGATATACAAATTCACCACATGAGGGCGCTCAAAGAATACCTAAAAAACAGAAATGTGCACTTGAAAAGTTATGGCAGTTTAGTTTCTAATTAAACTACTGTTACTGTTATATATAGTTAAATTTTGAAGGTGCTTTTCATTAATATGAACACTCCTCCTTTCCCTTTCTAGGTGACAGGTGTTGTAGGAAGAGCAGAACTTTTGTCATCTATCTTTTTTCTAGCTGCATTTTTATCATATACCAAATCAAAAGGACCAGATAATTCCATAGGTAAATGTGTAACATTTAATTTTTCCTTTAGCTATAAAACTCGATCAGGTACATATTTCAAGTGGTTCTTATAAAATATATGCCATTTTTGGTGTTTATCTTTGTATGTTATATTATTTTAACATGTATGTACATAAGAAAAGTATGCAGTTTTATCAATATTAAAAATTTTGTGTGTAGTTTTATCATAACTAAGATTCTATATGATCTAATTTTAAAAAATTTGCCTAGAATGTAGGAGTCGTAGGGTCATTCTTAGTTCCATTTGCTGTTACCTCTAAATGATTCAGGTACCAGTACTTCAGTTTTTTTTCTCTAAATAACACCTAGGAAGGTTGTGTATTGTATTGTTTAGACGAAGTTAAAAGCCTGTAAGAGTATAACTTTAATTATGTGTTTATCATAGCTCAGCTGCTTGTTGAGTCCTTACCATGTGCCCTTCCTTGGAAAATGCTTTCTGTGTATTAGCCCATTAGTCTTAATGATGCCTGGTATTCTCAGAAAACGAGTTCCAGGTAGTGAAAATGATTATTTTAAGAATATGGGCACAGTGGGCATGAAAGAGACTTCACAGAATGGCCTTAACCTGTACTTCATTGATCCTAAAATTTAATCCTGAGATTTTTTTCCCCATGTTCTTGGAGAATTTTCTCACTGTAGACATAAGGCACTGATGATAAGGAGCTTAATTTTTTTATGTATGAATACTAAGGTTCAAGAAGTAAGCAATTTAGCTAAATACCTTCAGTGTCTTCTTAGATTTGTAATATGAGTAGGTTCGCCTCTTGCTGCTGTGTGTAATGCCTTCTGAAAACAATTTGAGTACAGCATAGCGTAATGGTTAAGAGCATGGACTCTGGAGTCTGGTTTCACATTTCAGGTCCACCGTTTAGTAACTCCATTTACTATGTTGGTCAAATTACATAACGTCTCTGCTTTAGTTTCTTTATAAAACATAGATAATAATCCCTACCTTTTGAAAAGGATTAGATGAGTTAAGCATGTTAAAGCATTTAGGGCACTGCTTGGCTCATAGTAAGCATTATACCTGTTTTCCCTGTTGTCTGTTATGCGGTGAGAGGTAGTCCAGTAACTAATACAGAATCACAAACTAATATTCTCTTTAAATACCATCCTCAGCAAAGCATGAATGATAAATCTGAACTTCAAGACCATGATCAGGCTCCTGCCTATCTCTCTAAACATGTCTCCTGCAGTTTTGCCCTAGTCACTTCACTATAGTCAAGCAAACCTTACTGTTCTTCAAACAGGTGAAGCACCTGCCTTTATACTTGCTATTCCCTCTTACTTGAGGTTTCTTCCCTTAGATCTTCACATAGTTGTCTCATTTACATTCTTCATATCACCAGGCCTCAGCTCAACTGCTTTGCCCTTAGAGAAACTTCATTCTAACCAAAGTAGCCTTTCACTTTACTTCATTCTTAATAATTTTACTTGGTTCTTTTTAATGATTTCTTATTCTTTGTAAAACTCCAGTATCTTTTCTTATTTCCTTTAGAATTACTTATTTTAAATTCTTAGTTTTCTTATTTCCTGTAGAATTACATATTTTAAATTTGTAGTGTATCTTTTCAAGTAATTCTTATTTAGTCATACGTGTTATTATGTTTGTTATCTTCTATAATTGTTGTACCCTTTAGATGTCTACTTATTTTGGCTTGTGGACTCAGGCTACATGTTCTCTGAAAGTTATTGACCACTTTTTCTGTTAAGGAGAAACACCAGGGCCACTCTATCCATCTCGTAATTCATTAAAACCCAGGGTGGAGAGCTCTGGGCTCCCCTGAGCTGTTGGTCACTGTTCTTTTTTTACCATTTTACCAACCACCCACTCTAGTCTCTTGAAGGGATTCAGCGTTGAGAACCAGCCAGTCCACCATCCCCCCTACGTTTAGATAGAAAATGTGTGGGAGTGACTACCCAAGAGTGGATGGTCATTTGGACCTTGAAAAAAAAAATCTCGCTCTTTACCCCAGCAGGACTTATATTGAAGTATTCTCATTTCATTCCTGGATCACCACAAGTTACTGCAACTGCAGAGTTCTACAGTAAAGGCACAGATAATGATTTACTTTGGGCAGTCAGGGTTGGCAAGGAAAAAGTTAAAAAAAATTTTTTTGTCATCCTTGCTTTAGATGTAGTTCCTCATAACATGCGTATAAATGTACATTTTTAAGATAACCTTCAATGCCCAGGAGTCTTTCTCTCTCTTTCTTTTTTTATTTTTAATGTCTTAGAAGCCATACTTCCCTTTCACTGAATCTTTCTAGGCTTGATTTTGGGGGAAGAGTCAACAGATCATGTTCACCACTTGACCAGACCAAAAACCAAATTGTATTGCTTTTCTATTCCTCCAACCTACATTTCTCATAAGACTCATTTCTAATCTAAAAATACAGAATTTGTACTTTTTTCTTTCACCCCTTATCGTTCTCTTACAATAGAACGTAACCTTCATTAGGGCAAGTAACTTTCTCTCACTTTCTATCTCTATTTCTTAGAGTGGTTCCTGGTGCACAGAAGGTGTTTGGTATATATTTGTTGAGGACATGGTCAGGTGAAAGAGTGTAATATATTTTAAATTATAGGTGGAAAGGTATTGAGACCTGCTCTGGACTTCTCTGTATCCTCTTAACCCCTATGATACTTCATATTGCACATTGCATTATTTTACCCTAGAGAGCACAGTTCTGTCATCATCTTTATATTCTCCATTCTATCTAGTGTATGTTATCCTATACAGAGACTTTCTGTTCGTAATTATTTAATCACTTAAATTCTAGGTTGTTCATGTCCCATACCCTTTTTATAAGCATGATTCATCTCAGACCCTTTGCACTTGCTTTTTCATTACTTTAGATTTCTGCTTAAATGTCATCAGTAGCATCACACATCCTTCCCACTTCATTTTATTTCCTTTCACCTTCAGTTTTTCTCTGTAACACTTAGTTCACCATTTGACTAAATGTATCTTTACTTGTTTACATATTGTTCTCTCTCTCCCCTACAAATGCAGTAGATACTTAAAATGACTATGTGAATACATGATTGCTGACGATATGTATCTTTACACATGTAAAATCAGCTTAGAAACCTGTATTTTGAAATTGAAATAGTTTTTAATGATTGGAATTCATTCTACACTTGTGTGTGTGTGTGTGTGTGTTTTAAGTATCAGCTTATTTAGCAGGGCTGCTTGTTTTGAACAAAATCACATATGGTAACTTTAGCCACAGAGATCTGATTATAAGAATCAAAGTGTATATGTTCATACAGTAATTTAGTCACCAAAGGTTGAAGAACTGAAATGACCAGCTTTAGTAAAACTTTTGCCTTCACTAGTACTGTCAGTTGCTTAGATTGAATCCAACATTATGGAGGCAGCTATTTGCTTTCTTTTCCTTGGAGTGGAGATACAAATTAGTAAGAAGCTTTGAATTTAATATTAGAAAAATCAAGTTAAAGTCGTGGTCTCCTTATTGTACATGACTCTTATCAAACCTCCATATTATTTCCTCATCTTGAAAATGGGTACAATTACAACTTCCCTCTTATGCCGTAGAGTGGTTGAGACTCAATGAAATATGCTAAACTGTTTATACAGACTGTTTAGTGTATCTGTTTTCAAGGCCATTATTTCTCACTAGTTTTCAATATATGCGTACTCATCCAGGGAGTATGCTATTCTCTGTATCATTCATTTGCCACGCTTATTCCCTCCTGTATTCCCTTACTCATACATACCCCTTCCCTAATTTTCCCATGTCCTATATTTCCTTCAAGGTCCAACTTTAGGTTCAGCCTGTGTAGTAAATAATTATCGTCTGATTTCTTTGCTCTATGAATTTCTTGTTGACTTTAGCACGAAGATTCAGCCCTTGATATAACCTATTTATTACATTAGTATTGATGGTTTGGGCCTATCTAAAACATGAGATTTTTTTTGAGGAAGGAATACTGTTATACTTAGTATTGTCAATAGTGTTCTAATTTTTGTTTTTTGAGTTGTTTTTCTTTTTGGTAATTTTAGTCTATAGTGTACTTTAAAATTGAAAATAATTTCAAAAACAGATGTTTCTGTATAAAGCCCGGTGACAAAAGAAAAAGGTATTAAATTCATGAGTTCTGTTCTTATTTATACCTGGATTTAAGTCAATTATTTGAGTTTTTGCTTTGATTAATGTTGTTAATAAAAATTGAGGTCACATAATCATACTACCATATATTTTTTAAACTGGAAAAGAATTAGAGATCATATTTTCCAATAAGAAAACTGAAGCTCAGAAAAGTTGCACAAAAATCACAGAGCAGGTTAGTAGCAGATCCAGAATTACCCTCACAATTTATTGTTCTTTATTCAAATGACTACTAAATAGTAGACATTTATTTATAGTTGGTGAAGTAGGTTTTCCATTTAAAAAGAACTTGTGAATATTTTATTGCAAATTTTTAATAGTATTGATTTAAATGCTTATTGTTAACCCATTTCAGTTTTTGTAGTCTTTTTAAAAAAGAATGGTACTGAACTTTGCCCAGCAATTTTCAGTTTCGTTTTTAATTAATTACAGATATAATAAAATTATCTGTATGATAATTTCAGGTATTTATCTTCATTTCAAATTGGTAGTTCATTAATCATCACATTCAGTCTTGTAAGTTCCCTTCTCCAAATTGGCCACACTTTGTTTTAAAAAGCTAGCATTTTGTTAGATAATTTTCCTTTCCACAAAAAAAAATGTTAGTTCAAATTATACATCTTGTTTTTCTATTGGATATATAAAGCAAAATTTACTTACAGATTTAAATATATTTTAAACTACAAGGTATGGTTCAATTGGAAATAACAAATATGAATATAGAAACACCAGTGAAGTTTTTCAGTAGTATCTGATAGTTGTCTCACTTAAAATACTGCTTTATGCTATTATTAAATTGTTTTGAGTGTTTTGTATTTTTCTGTTTTTAAATTGCAGTGTGGACTCCCATTGCAGTGACAGTTTTTTTAGTGGCAGTTGCAACACTGTGTAAAGAACAGGGAATAACAGTTGTGGGAATTTGCTGTGTGTATGAAGTATTTATTGCCCAGGGGGTAAGGAGAAATATAAATTTTCTTGTTGCTATCTTTTACCCTATTTGAATTAGATTATAATAAACTTGTTCTCTCAATGTATCATTATTTAAATTGGTCTGTTTACTAATGATGTATACCAAAAATTTGCAAAAAACAAATATGTTTTTCCTTCATACCCACTGAAAATTGCTTAACATTTTATATTACAGTTTTTCAAGTGTCAATAATGGAATCAATAGGCAATTTGGAAAAGTACACAGTAATACAGTATAGTATAATTCATTGTTAGATAAGATTATTGGCCTCATGATTAGTCATTATCAGTTCCACAAATCTTTCCATGTTAATTTTATAATTATAGCCAATTTGTATCTAATCTTGCATTTAGAAAAGTACAATTGTTGAAAGCATTTCAGTAAATTGCAATTTGTTATTTAATTTTTTTTTTTTTCTTCTCTAGTATACTTTGCCATTATTATATACTACTGCTGGACAGTTTCTTCGTGGAAAGGGTAGTATTCCGTTTTCTATGCTGCAGACACTAATAAAACTCATTGTTTTGATGTTCAGTACACTATTACTTGTTGTGATTAGAGTCCAGGTTATTCAGTCCCAACTTCCAGTATTCACCAGGTATGAAATTCTGGTTCTTTTTTGGTTTTTCCATCCTTTTTATTTTTTTTAAACTTTGGATTTTAAATGATGTAAATGTTTCAGAAAGGCTTTGATTTACATTGAGGTTTTTTTTAACAGCTGTATTGAGGTATAATTAATACTTTTTAATAAACCTTCATATATTTAAAATGTACAAATTAATCGGTTCGGACTTACATGTAACCATCACAGTCAAGATAATGACCTCCCAAATTAGTTAAGTGCTAAGTCTTCTGTATCCTTAGTGATTTTTGTCTACTTGTTCTATTAATTATTGAAAGAAAGATGATGAAGTCGCTGACTATAATTGTAGATTTTTCTATTTCTCCTTGCAGTTCTATCAGTTTTTGCTTCACGTATTTTAAAGCTCTTTTATTCAGTGTATCAGTATTCAAGATTGTGATGTCTTCTCGATGAATTGATCCCTTTACCATTATTAAATGAGCTTCTTTATCTCTGGTAATAGTCTCTACTGAGATACTCACCTTACCTTCTATTACTGTAACCACTCCAGCTAACTTTTGTTAGTATCACTTGACTTATCTTTTTCCATCCTTTTACTTTGTATCTGTCTGTATCTTTATATTTAAAGCAGATTTCTTACAGATTTTATATAGTTGGGTCTTCATTTTTTGTTTGCTCAGATAATATGTTTTTTAAATGGGGTATTTCATCTATCCATCTCTGATATGATTATTGATATAGTTTGACTAGATCTACCATCTTCTTAATTGTTTTCTCTTTGTCTCATCTGTTCTTCCCTTTTTTCTTTTGGAATGAGTATTTTTTATTACTTCATTCTTGTCTCCTTTTTGGCTTCTTAGCTAAAAATCTTTGCTGTGAATTTTTAGTGATTGCATCCTTTTTTTTTTTTGTTTGTTTACATCCTTTGCTCATCACAGTTTATCTTTAAGGGATGTTATCATTGCAGGTATATGTAATATAAATGTCAGAAGATATAGTCAAACATCACATATACAATAAATAAGTTGTTATAAATATATAAACTTACTATAAATAAGAACTATGCCTTTGTGCTATTCACATACATTGTTCTTCAGTATACATTGTAAATCCCACAATACATTGTTATTTTTTGGTTTAAACAGTTATCTTTGGATAAGATTTAAATTTAAAAATTCTTTTATGTTACCCCATTTCTAGTGTTCCTTATTTCTTTGTTAAATCAAGATTTTCATCTGGTACCATTTTTCCTTGTGACCGAAGCACTTCTTTTAACATTTTGACATGTAGAACTGCTGGTGATGAATTATTTTAGCTTTTGTATGTAAACTTATCTTTATTTTACTTTTGTATTTGAAAAATATTTTCCCAGAGTGTAGGATTCTAAGCTGACTTTTTCATTCAGTAGTCTAAAAACGTGGGTCTGATTTTCTCTGGCTTGTATTGTTTCAAGTGGGAAATCTTCTCATCCTTATGCTTCTGCACATAGTGTGGTTTTTTAATCTATGATTGCTTTTAATAATTTCTCTTTATCGCTGTTTCTCTTCTCTATATATTTTTAATTGAGACATAATTGACATATAGCATTGTATTAGTTTTAAATGTACAACATAATTATTTTTATATATATATACACACACAAGTGTGCGCACACACACAGAGAAATGATTATCACAGTAAATTTAGTTGACATCCATCACCACATGTTAATTACAGAAATTTTTTTTCTTATATTGAGAACTTTTAAGATCTATTCATTTAGCAACTTTCAAATATACAATACAGTATTATTAACTACAGTCATCATGCTGTACATTATATCCCTGGTCTTGTTTATCTTATAACTGAAATTTTGGGTGAAGTTGGCTAAAAGGTACAAACTTCTAGATACTGTTTATTTTATCTTCATGTTTCTTGTGCTTAGGTTGACTGAGCTTCTTAAAATCTGTTGGTTTTACTTTATATAAATTTTGAAAATTTTTCAATTATCACTTTTTGAAATATTTCTTCTTTGCATTCCTGTCTTCTAGAACTCCAATTAGATGTATTTTAAGCTTCTTGAAGTCACACTGATGGTCTGTTAATTCCCCTCCCCTCCAAAGCTATTTTCCCCATTTTCATTTTGGCTAGTTTCTTTTGTTGTGTCTTTTAATGTTCACTAATTTTTTTCTGCACTGTCTAATCGTCCCTTTATTTCTTCTAGTTAGTTTTCATCTCAGATTTTTTATCTCTGTTTGAGTTCTGTTTGAGCCTTTTTTTTTTTAATGTATTCCATGTTTTCACATGTTCTAGTGTTTTAATGTCCTTATACTACTAATTTTATCATCCATGTCATTTCTTGGTCAGTTTAGAATGAGTAATTTTTCTCCTAATGGATTGTATTTTTCTCCTTCTTCATATGCCTGGTAATTTTTTGATGGGTGCAATATTTGAAATTAATGTAAATTTCTTTGAGCATTGTTCTTGGATGCATATAAGTTATTTGTAAAAAAAAAAGTTTCATCTTCTAGTCTTGCTTTTCAGCTTTGTTTGGGGAGACCACAGCAGCATTTAGGATAGGACTAATTTTCCTCCATTGCTGACACAAAACCCTTCTGAGTGCTCTGCCTGATAGACTGAATTTTGAGGATTTCCATTCTGGCTGCTCAGGAACTATTACCAATTCTGTTTGATATTTGTGAATCTTTAATCATTTCAGGAGGTACTTTCTTAACTGTGTGGGTTTTCCTAAGGCTGCTGTAACAAATTACCAGAAACTGGGTAGCTTAATGCAGCAGAAATTTATTCTCTCACAGTGCTGGAGGCCAGAGTCCAAAATCAAGGTGTTATGCACAGTTGGTTCCTTCTGAAGACTCTGGGGAAGAATCTGTTCTGTGCCTTCTGGCAGTTGCTGGTAATCTTTGGCAGTCCTTGGCATGTTACTGCATCACTGTAATCTTCTCTGCCTTTACCTGGCCTTACTCCCTGTGTATTTCTCTGTGTTTTCTTTTCTTTGTATAAGGACATCAGTCATTGGATTTAGGGACCACCCTAATCCAGTATGACCTCATCTTAACTAATTACATTGGCAGAGACCCTACTTCCAAATGAGGTCACATTCTGAGGTTTTGGATAGAAATGAACTTTGGGGAGACACGAATCACCTCACTACAACTGTCCTTAGGTATTTCCTCACATATATATGCTGATCAGTTCTCATCAGTACCAAAAACTGGAACAAGATCCTCTACGGATCTCCTGAGTTCTCTTTCTCAGCATCTTTCTTCTCTCTGGTATTCTGCCCACTAATTCTACCCCACTGGGTTCCTAGGACTCCCAGCTCCATCTTCTCAACTCAGGGGTATAAATGGGCTCCACTTAGGTTCCCCTTTGCTGCCACACAGACTAAAAACTCTATCCAGGTACTAAACTCTCCAGGTAAGGCTCCCCTCATTTGTTTTTCTTCTTTTAGATATCATTGTCCTTCTTTGCCTGATGCTCAGTGTGTTAAGTTTTGCATATCTTGTCCGTGTTTTTAGTTGTGTAAGGCTAGAAGCGTAAGTTATACTGAATTTTAACACTCTTCATATTGTTTTTTCTTACTCTAACATTTAGCATTTTTCCATTTCATCTTACTCATCTAAAGTTTAAAATGAAATTTATACTAGTATCCTATTCAGTTTTTTTAAATGACTGACACTACATGCAAGAACTTTTTTTTTTAATGAAAGACCGAAATGTTCATGTTGCTATCCATGATAGTGCATTGCTGGCCCTGGTTAGAATAAATTTTATTCAGATATTTCTTTTATGCCCAACAAATTCTTTATATTCCCACAGAATTTTTCTTCTTATCAGCATTTTTTTCTTTTAAGAATAATTACTTTTTAACTTCCTGAATTTTTACCTCCAGTCTATCTACACTAAACTGAACAACTCATTTAAGTATAGTAGTATGGGAAATAGATTGAATTGTAGATACGTATTGTATATTTTCTTCCTTACTCCTTAGTTTCAGTGTTTTTGTTCTGTTTATCATTCCTTTTAGAGAATTTGATTCAGCTATTTTTCATCTCCAGCTCTACAGTATGAAAAACATGGCTTATAGGTGTGAATGTATTTGTTTTGTGTATGTGGATAGCTGTATGGGGTGTGTTACATATATTTTTTTTCATAATATAAGCATTTAAAAGTGTGTGTATGTATTTGTGTGTGTTATATAAATTTTATTGTATTACCGTGTGAAGTTGATTATAGTATGATTTGACTTGTTTGACATGTACTCTTTGAGTATAGCTCACATATTAAATCAGCTATCCCAAATAAACTTAATTTTTTTAAATGAACACTGAATAATGGATTATAGGAAAGGAGCTTTGTATTCAGTTTTGTTGGTTATTTTGAGAATTCAAGTCTTGACTCTCAAGATTTGTTTTTTTTCACTATGTATTCAAATATGAAAGTTTTTAAAGTATAATTTGTTCAAATAATATTTTTTCTCAATCATTTGATATTTTTAACAGACCAAGTCAAATAAGTAATAGAAGTTGATTTTTCATTGATTTATTCATTTTAAACTGAGAAATTGGGTTTTTAAAGGACTATGCATTAATATAGCCAATAAAGTTTAGAACACAGACTAAAATAAGAATCTGAAACTATTCATTTAAATGTACTTTTAAAAAAATGATTCGACTTTATTGCAGGAGATAGACTAAATTAATGAAATGTATATTTAATATATCATGGCCTGTATAAACTAGGATATATGCTTATGTTACATTAAATAAAATGTTACATAGACCTGTACAGTTACTACCCTGTACTGGAAACTTGGCTTTTAACTTTCTAGAAGTCTAAGCAGAGAGGAAAAGTTCATAGGTGGTATAGTTTTCTCTGTCCATGATGAGAGAAAATCATAGTAATTCTTTACAGGAAGCATAATTTTTATTAGCATTTAGTGCTGAAAGAATTGTGTCATGTAGGAAGACATTGGTTAGTGTTCTCAGAAGCGTTCATACAACACATACAACAATAAATTTTATAATACTTTCCTTATTTTAATCAGAAGGTCACAATTTAATGAATGCACTTCTTCAGAATGTCATAATATTATAGAATGCATGTCTGAATCATTCTAGTAATAAACTGGAAATAGATAATCTGCTTGCCCTTCAAACAGTTCTTCATAAATATCACTCCTGTCAGTTAGACATTTCATAAAGGTTAAACAATTTGAACTCCGTCAAGAATCAGAATTATCCATAAAAATGTACTTTTGTCTTCTGTTTAATGAGATTACATATAAAACATTGTTTTTATTACTGTTGTTTAGTGTTTATCTATATCTGTTATATATAATTTTGTGTTTAAAAACTTTTAGCTTAAATAACTCTTTTTCATTTTTTATGCAGGTTTGATAACCCAGCTGCTGTAAGCCCAACTCCTACAAGGCAGCTAACTTTTAACTACCTCCTTCCTGTAAATGCTTGGCTTCTATTAAATCCTTCAGAGCTTTGCTGTGATTGGACCATGGGAACAATACCACTTATAGAGTCATTTCTAGACATTCGAAATCTTGCCACATTTACTTTCTTTTGCTTTTTGGGGGCTTTGGGAGTATTCAGTCTCAGATACCCTGGTGATTCCTCTAAGACTGTTTTAATGGTAAGAACTTTTTAAATTTTTCCGATGATATTATGTTCAGTTTATTAAGAGTACTTTTAATTCATCAAAAGCATCTTTGAAGACATACTGTCTTTCTTAGTTCATATCAGCCTAATCTATGAACTTATTTTAGGTTATACTAAAATTACGTATCGGAATTTGATTAATGCTTCATATTCAGCATGCAAAACAAAGAATGATTATGAATTTTCCTAATTTGGTATGAACTCTGAAATCATGAAGCATCCTTTTTAGCATCTTTTTTAAAATACATTTCTTACCTTTATTCGACTAGACTATACAGTCTTTAAAGAAATGAATCATGTTATATACTTCTTTGTTTTCTTGGCACAGAAAAGATAAGCAGCTATAAATATATAGCTCTTCATTTCTCATTAGCAAGATTGTAATTACTCCCTGAGATATTTCTTACTATGTTCACTGAACTCTGATTTATTTGAAAAGTCTTTTTGTTTTTCTGAGATCTATTTCTTTGTAATTTTCTTAACTCAGTCCTCACTTCTTACTCATAACAGTTTTGCTTACTCTAACTTGAAATTATTGAACACAATAATAATCTTAAACATTTTCATGAGCATTTACTATATGCCAGAAAATATTTTTAATACTTTGCAAATATATCATTTTTGGCTCCAGCCACGAGATTCATTTACTCATTCAGTAATTTTTTTTTAATGGAGGTGCTGGGGATTGAACCCAAGATCTCGTGTATACTAAGGAAGTGCTCTACCACTGAGCTATTACTCTCCTCCATCCTCAATAAAAATTTTTGATTGCAGCTATGTACCAGCTAGCATTTTAGGCATTGCAGATATGATAATAAAAAGAAATACAGGGTCCCCATTTTTAAAGAACTTGTATTCTAGAGAAATGTGAAAAAATATAGGGTTTGAAGAAAGATCATATTTACTATTATCTTTGGACCTGTTAAGTTTGAGGTGCCTTTGAAATATTCTAATGGAGATTTTGAATAGTACTTTGTGCCTGGAATTCAGTGATGAAGGCTGAGCTGCAGGTAAAATTTTGATTAATGCCATAGAGAAATTTGATAATTGTCATAGAGATAGTAATTGAAATTAGGGTATGGATAAGGCAGCTTATGGAAAGGTTATAGAACACCTTTCTCAACTGGGATTTTGTCACTTCTCTTAGAGATGGTAACTAGCAAGCACCATTCTAGATGCATAGAAGTCAATTCATGTGCATAATGAATGCCATACAATATTTGGTCTTAATTTTTCCTTAATAAATAGTTGAAGGGGCTGGATAGAATAAAAGCAAAGAAGCCTACATCTGGGTTGTGAAAAAGTCCTTTATTTAGACGTTGTGTAAGGGAAAATGAACCTAAATAGGAGAGAGACCAAATGGACAGAAAGGAAAGTGTTTCAAGAAAGAATGGTTAACATTTACAGCTGCTGTCAAGTAGAAAAGTGAGATCAGTTGAATTTGACCTCTTTTAGGTATATTAGTTACTTAAATGAAATTTATTTCTGTAGAGTGGTTTGATTAAGAGATCAGGAAGTGAAGATTCTTAGTGTAGGTAACTTGTAGGGGTGATTTAACTTTGAATATTTCAAAGGATGAGACAAGCTTGAATTTTCTAACTAAGAGAAAATAGCCAGTCAGGCAATGGCTTCAAGCATAACAAATTGCTGTTCTTATGTAGGGCTTGGGGGAAGCACAGAGATCTGGAATTGATGGACCTTCAGAGATTGGAGTGGGTTGATGTCCAGAAAAGACTGTTGCTTGGTTGGCATTTAGAATCTCATTGGAGTACTCAGTTGGCTGACTTCTAGAAGCAAAAGAATATCACTAATGGATTGGCTTGCAGAAACATACTCATTGAGTTGAAATGTTGATTGATTAAGTGGGGTTAACAACCAGCTACTTGCTACAAATCTTTTCCTAAGAGTGTAGGAACTAGTGTTATACCTCATAGGCACAGTGAATGGATGAGATGGCTTAAAGATGCGTTTTCAAAGGAGAAGATATTTAAGGTTGGAGAGGCAAGAGCATTTTTAGTATAGGTAGAAAGGATACAGTTGATAAAGTGATTAAATGAAAGAAGGGATGATTGATAGTGAGATTGGTGAAGAGCAAGGAGGTGTAGAGCTCAGGTTTGGCCTGAGATAGATGGAGACAGGACAGACAGGACAGAAAGGATGGAAATGAAAATGAATGTGGATGTTGGTAGGTTTAGTAGCAGAGAATTGAAGGAATTCTTATTTTATGGCTTTAGTTTTCTCTTTAGGGTTGAAGTGTAGTTACCTGCTAAAAGTGACATGGGTCAAAAGTTTGAGAAAAATAGTCAAGATTCAAAATAGTCAAAGAGAATGGGAGTAAGCCTCCCAGAGAAACCTAGGAATCATGAGCAGTCTTAAAGAATAATTTGAAGTTGAGATCAGGAATTTATGATGATATTAACCTGTTTTGCTTTGGGACTTTATCTAGTAGTGCTTTGCTACTCACATAAATAAAGACGATGTGGGTATATGGTAGAATACATTCAAAGCTGAGGTTCTGCTAAAAGAAAGGTAAAAAACAGAAGGGTGGGTAAATTTTAAATTTTGGCAAATAAAATTATGTGTATATATATATATATATATATATATGTAAACAATTAAAAAATGAAGAGAAGATTGTGCCATTGAAATAAACATAGATTTGCATGAATTATATTTTATATGTATAAAAAAGGAACAGTTGTGACCTTAGATATAACTGCTTTGAGTACAGTCCTAAACTTACTTTTTTATTGTTATTTTTTAATTGAAGTTTTGTTGATTTACAACATTGTGTTAGTTTCATAGAAAACAAACTTATAGTTACCAAAGGGGAAAGGCACGGTAGAGAGGGATAAATTAGGAATATAGGATTAACAGATACAAACTACTCTACGTAAAATAGATAAGCAAAAGGTTTTACTGTATAGCACAGGGAACTATATTCAATACCTTGTAATAACCTACAACAGAAAATCTGGAAAAAAAATGTATATATGTATGTGTATATATATGCATGCTATTTAATGGTGATATTTCCTGAAGATCTCTGGAAGGGATGAATAGATCAAAAAAGTACTTTTCAAGTACCAGATACCATCTTAAACACTTACTAAATAAGATGTCATATGTATCTCAATAATATAATGTAAGAGGTTATTAATCCCTATTTTATTTATTTAAAAAATGGAGTCACAAGATGATTTGAGTAGTTTACTCTATGTTATATAGGAAGAAGTGAAACAGATTTGCCTCTAAGCTGTTTGCTCTTTCCCCTACCATCCTTCCTTTTTGAGAGAGTTTACGTCACTAGAAGACAGATACTATGTTAGTCATAGTTAATTTGGTTGACATATATTAATAGAGAGCAGATTAGAATGTCTGAGTAAGTTAATCATTAAGACATTCCTTATTCAAGAACAGATAGGTTTTTTGAGAGATGTCTTTTCTTTTTTGTGTAGCTTATGCATCAATCCATGATGCATGTTTGGATGACTTTAATACTTTCAATTTTTTCAAGTGAAATTGCCTTAAGGCAGCCGTGAATTAATAGGGAATTTTTTTTTAAGGATCATATATTTAGGAACAAATCTCTGTCATTTTTGTCAAGCATTTCTGGAAAGTGGAAAGTGAATTAGGCACTCTTATGTTTTACATTTTTGATTAAAAAGAAAGCATTTAAATTTCAGATATATAAATTGATATATATAAATGATACTGAACAGTTTGATGGTAGTTCTTCAGATTCAGTCTTGCCACATTACAAATTATTAATTTGTAATTCATGGAGAAAGTATTCTTTTCAATGTATTTACATTTCTATATTTCACTAATAAAGTGTAATAAAAGGCATTCCATCCTCTCAAACTGTTAGAAGACTCAAACTTCTGAAGCTGAGGGAGCAACTTATTTATTCCATTAGGTACTATAAAACAAATCAGGGTAACAAAATATGGAAGCAGATGTCCGTAGAAACAGATGTCCTACTGACAGCCAACTCATTTTCTTCCATAAGTTATTTGTGTGCTAGTTGTTTGTGTCCTATCTTTTGTAATGACTTTGTAATCTGGAAGGCATATGCTATCCCATTTTCAAAATGGCAAAAAATCTAAGCATTTTATGATGTTTACTTCTAACACAGTGTCAAGAGTTTTAGAAATTCTTATAAAGACTATTAATTTAAAGGGGCCACTTTTATTTTTATACATATACTAATTCTCTGTTAAATGTGACATATCTGAATACTGTGCAAAATAGTACTGTGGTATAGAAGTAGTCTGCTGTTTTGTCTGAAACATACCTTAACAATTTCCAGTATGATATGGATACTTAATATATAGTAGTAAAATTACAAGAAACTGTCATGTTTGGCTGTTTTTATCAACCTTTGTAGTTTTATTTTGCCAAAGCCTACTAACATCCTTTCCTGTCAGTTTATTTTACCACATTCACATAAGTTGGATGTATAAAAATTACCAATATCTTATTTTAGATATATTTTCAAAGAATGTTTTTTATTTAATTGAATGAGCCCTAAGTGTAAGTTCTAGCATTCAAGAAAACTTCATCTCACCTTGCTGACATTCATCCTCTTGTTTATTGTCTCCATCCCTAAGTGGCCTTCTTTATGTTTATATCAGTATTCTTAAGTATTATTAAAAATGGTCTGCCAATACATTGTCCAAATTAAATGATTCTGGATTTGACTGTTGATGTCCATATTTTTTTAATTTAATAAAATGTCTTGTTTTTCTTTGTAGGCACTTTGTTTAATGGCATTACCATTTATTCCTGCATCAAACCTTTTTTTTCCAGTTGGATTTGTTGTTGCTGAGCGAGTATTATATGTTCCTAGCATGGGGTTCTGTATTTTGGTAGCCCATGGATGGCAGAAAATATCAAACAAAAGGTGAATTAAAATGTTAGTGCATTTAATGCTTACTAACTATAGGATTAAGTGTGATATTTTAAAATATTTCAAATGTTTATTTAGTTTTTATGAGTCATATTTTTATACCTTTTTGTTTTGCATATTGATAGTCTCCTTATTTATCTATAATTGAGGTTAGGAAAGCTCAGTAGCTCCTACCTCATCCTATGTTCTTCATATTTATGTAATTTTGTTTTATAGCCTGAGACATAACTAATTTTGAGTCAGACCCAATGAAAAAAAGAATATTATTATGACTAAAGTTTCAAATGGTCATTTCTACTTCCACATGCAGTGAACTAAGATACAGTGTTTTTAAGTGAGTCATACTGGGTTAATATATGTAAAATGCTTATAGTATGCAATCTGTAATTTCTTGCTTCACAGTAACCACCGTGTCCTAGTTGCCTTAAACTGCCAATTAAGAAACAGAATAGTCACTGTGTATATATGTAAGATATGGTCACTATCTCTTTTTTCTTACTTTCCAGTCACCCATCAACCTGCAGAATTCTGACTTCTGTCTACATCACCCTACTAACATAACAAATTGCCTCTAGTAGCCAAATCTAGTCAGTGCTTTTATTTAAAAGTTATTTCCCTGGCATCTATAAAAGTCTCTGTCCTGATTCTCTTCAACATTTGTTCATTTCTGCTCAGTCTCTTCTCAGATTCTTCCTGCTGTACCTGCTCTTTAAATGCTTTTTATTTCTCCGAGTTACACTAATAGCCATTTTTCTCACACTGCATGTTCTCCCTGATGATCTCATCCATGTCTACAGTTTTCACTACCATCTACCAAATCTTTTTTGTTTGTTTCTATCCCTATACCCAATTATAATCACTACCACTTTTTGAATGCCTACTATATACCAGCTCCACAATAAACTAGATTTGTTTTCTTATTTAATCTTGACACTGCTTAACTCCACTTTGCACATTTAAAAATTGGAGCTCATTCAGGTTACCTGAGTTATGCAAGACCACACAGTTAGTAGTAAACAGCAGAGTCTTGATTCAAATTTACATCTCACTATTTACAATGTCCATGTTCCTTCTGATCCATGTACTCTTATCCTGGTTAAATGGAGCTATCAAAATGAAAGAAATTGAATTGTTACTTGGACAAAAAACACAGACTCAGAACATTAGTGCTTAATAGGATCATAAGGATTATTGAAGTATAATTATCTTTTTTAAATGAGAAATTGATTTCCAAGTGATTAGCCTAAGGCTATGTGAAATTTGCATCTATTTTAAAAACAGTTAGTTTTACTATGACTTTTAATAAATAATTCAAGCTTTAAAATGTAAAATTCTCTCAAGAATTTCATGATAATCTGTGGTATATATGTATATTTATTGTAAATAATAATGATTTTAAATACAGCCAATAATAAGATTGACCCTTTATAAATACAATTAAGAACATTCAAGTTGTAGGTAAAGGTACAAAAGAACTAAATATATAAAAAGTCATAATTAAAAATTGGTCTTACTAATATTTTGTCATTAAATCTAAATAAAACTTCTGAAATAAAGGCAAATATTAAAATATTTAATGTAATTGAAGACAAGTGTAAGTATTCATAATATTTAATTTTTTTGGTATTGTTTCCTCTCAAGTTGGATGATTATTAGAATAATTCCTAATCTTGAGAATGAATTCCAATGTGATATTTGGAGATATTTAACATATTTCTTACCTCTGTTTTGGGTGATGTAGACAATGTTTTTTTGTTCTGCTTTTTTTCCTTAAACAGTGTATTAAAAAAATTATCCTGGGTTTGTCTGTCTATGGTGATATTTACTCATGCCTTAAAAACACTCCACAGAAATTGGGACTGGGAGTCTGAATATACGTTGTTTATGTCAGCCTTGAAGGTAAAGTATTACTCAGAATATATCATCAATTATTTCTTATAGCCAGGTCTCATATATCTTAACTTTACTTTTAGCTAGACAAATAACTGTCAATATTAAGTACTTCACCAGAAGATTTTTTTTAATGAAAGCAAGTTTATTTAGAGAGATATTCATTCCATAGACAGAATGTGGTCCATCTCAAAAGGGAGAGCAGCCACTAAAAGATCAATAAAAATAATTTGTTCTTTGTGGAAAATATACCAGTATTGTTTAACCAGTGCTCTGGGTAGCACTTAGCTGGATGTCAAGAGCATATATGAATAATTCCCCAAATGCTATACAGTTGTTGAAGCTCAAATGATAAAATGTTTAAATAAGAACACTTTGTTTCATTAGTTCTTAAGGTGTACATTTTAACATCTCTGAAATCAGAATAAATCTTACAGGTAAAGGCATCTTAAAATTAACTAGTGACGTTTTTTCTTTCTTAATGGTACGTAAAATAATGGTAAGCTTTATAATTGATGGCATCTTAGATTTAATGAAATTAAATACATGGCAAAAAATGGTGCCCTACTATGTGGAGGATAACCAATGGTTATAATACTCTGTAGGAAAGGTAGGAAAAATAGAAACTGGCAGAACGGAGTGGTACAGCATTTCTATAGAATGGACAACATACGTGGGAATATTTCTTTTTAAAAATCATAAAATTTGTTTTCTATAAAAATTATAAGCAAAGATTCTTTTCAATTCCCTCTTCAAATCTCTAAAATCTTAACTCTCTTTTGGCTGCTTCTATATTCTCCAGGGTTTCCATTACTATAATAGACTATATAAATAGCTTTATGTTGAGCCTAAAAATAACTACTCAGTGCAGTCTTTAAACATATTCTCATGTTCAAACTCCTCTCCCAAAAGCATATAAATAGTAGAGGAGGAGTTTTCAGATGGCATTATGCTTTGATGAAATAAAACTTTTAGTAAAGGTTTAATATATAAAATAGATGAACTGTGGTTTTAGTCTGTTGATGTTGAAAGGAAGGAGAGAGTAAATTTTATGAAGCAGTGTTCATTTGACCCTTCCTCATCTCCAAGAACATCTCCATGGAATAGTCCATTCCTAATAATATACCAAACAAGTATCTGTGTTAATTAGGGTTGCACACACACACACGCGCACACACACACACACACATACACATATATACACTTTTTTTTTTTCTGGGAGAAATCTGAATGATTTTTTCCAGTTTTATTGAAATACAATTAACATACAACTTTGTCTTAGTTTAAGGTGTAGAATTTAATGATTTGATACATATATATGTATATATATATTAAAAGTGATTACTACAATAGGTTAACATCCATCACCTCATATAGTTACAGTTTTTTCTTGTGATGAGAACTTTTAAGGATTACTGTCTTATCAACTTTAAAATATGCAGTACAGTATTGTTAACGATAGTCCCCATGCTGTAGATGACATCAGTAGACCTTACTTATAACTGGAAGTTTGTAGCTTTGGTCCACCTTCACACATTCATGGGCATTTCTGTGTAATACGCCGTTCCTAATAGCATACCAAATAAAAATTTGTGTTAATTAGACTGAATTTTTTTTTAATTTAATCTCTATCTGTACTTGTGTATTTAAGGTAAATAAAAATAACGCCAAATTGTGGAATAATGTGGGTCATGCTCTGGAAAATGAAAAGAACTTTGAGAGAGCTTTGAAGTACTTCTTACAGGCTACCCATGTTCAGCCAGGTAAGCATTATTAATTAATAAACCTATTGGAATAGTTTATTTTCTTTTTTAAAAAAAACTTGATGATATTTGTGGAAAATAGAGTTTATTTTCAAGCTTTATTCCAACTGACTTGAATACCACAGTGTTCAGTGCTGGCTTATTTTCTATTGGATTATATGTTACAGCTATTTATATCAGACATTTAAGAAATCTTAAACACAGAGTTGTTGGGTAGCACTGATAAGCAATTTCGGTGGCGTGATAGATGCAAAAGCCTGATAGAGTGCTTTTAGGACAGTGGAGGAAGAGTAATTGAAGTTGTTATTGAAAAATCATTTAAATCATGATAAGAAATGGTGGTGGTGCTGAATGTGGAGTCAAGAAAGGGTAGTAGGATGATGAGGTTTTTCTATTTAAGGGGGGAGAAACAAAACATGTGTGCATCTAATCCATTGACAATGGGAAAAGTAATAATTCAAGGTCAGGGGATGAATTACTGGAGCAATGTCCTTAAATAGATGAGAAGAAATAAATAGGATCTGGTGCTAAGGGTGAGGATTTCATTCAGTCAGTTATAGAACCAACAGCTAACCTGTGATAAATGGGAAGGCAGAGTATAGAGATGTGAATATAGGTAGGTGACTAATAGATGAATAGCTTCTGGAAGTTGCCCTTTGTTTGCTTCTCTTTTCTCAGTAAAACAGGAAGCAGAATCACCAGTAGAGTGTGAGGAAGGGAGAGGAAGTGCAGGAGATCTCAGAATAGGGGAGGGTATGAGGTAGTCATCTAAGACAGTGCTTTACAAACTTCAACGTGCCTGTGAATCACCTGGAGATGTTATTATGGTGCATGTTCTGATATATAGAGATTTAGAGTAGGGCCTGAAGTTCTGCATTTCTGTTAAGTTCCTAGGTGATACTTAGCCTGTAAATCACATGTGTGGAGATTTCTCAAAAGACTAGGAATAGACTTACCATATGACCCAGGAATCCCACTCCTGGGCTTGTATCCAGAAGGAAATCTACTTCAGGATGACACCTGCACCCCAATGTTCATAGCAGCACTATTTACAATAGCCAAAACATGGAAACAGCCTAAATGTCCATCAACAGGTGACTGGATAAAGAAGATGTGGTATATTTATACAATGGAATACTACTCAGCCATAAAAACCAACAACATAATGCCATTTGCAGCAACATGGATGCTCCTGGAGAATGTCATTCTAAGTGAAGTAAGCCAGAAAGAGAAAGAAAAATACCATATGAGATCGCTCATATGTGGAATCTAAAAAACAAAAACAAAAACAAACAAACAAACAAAAACAAAGCATAAATACAGGACAGAAATAGACTCACAGACAGAGAATACAGACTTGTGGTTACCAGGGGGGTGGAGGGTGGGAAGGGATAGACTGGGATTTCAAAATTGTAGAATAGACTACACTGTATAGCACAGGGAAATATACACAAAATGTTATGATAACTCACAGAGAAAAAAATGTGACAATGAGTGTGTATATGTCCATGAATAACTGAAAAATTGTGCTGAACACTGGAATTTGACACAACATTGTAAAATGATTATAAATCAATAAAAAATGTTAAAAAAAAAAAAAGAAACAAAGATCTAGGAAAGTGTATAGACTAGGAAAATACATTATGATCGTCAAGCAACTCTAACACCCTACTTGAGGTTAGCAATACTTTATTAAATAAGTTGATTTGGGTATGTGTTTTTTCCTGCTACTTTATAGCTACACTGGTACAGGCATGGAGAATATGGTTAAACAGGATTAAGATTTTGTCAGATGTGTATTACTAAACAAATAGATAAGGGATTGATTATAATATTGGGACACAATCTAAGCTGGTTATGAAGGGATGTGAGGGAGGATGAAGGATGAGGAAAAGGTGATTGATCAGTGGTTTACAGAGCTGAAGAATTTTTGATGTCTGAGTAGGGTCAAGCTAGAGCATTGCTAGTTTCCAATAGGAATGCTATTGGCATTTCACAGAACTGTATTTCAGGATATGTACCAAACGTGGCCCTCATCCACCAAGTACCGTCATTACTTTTCATTCAGTGTGATGACCAAAAAGTACTTACCCACACATACACTTCAGAATATCCTTAGAGGGATGGGGAGTGGTGGGTAGGGCCCCCTATATTTTTATTAGATATGACTGTGGCCATTTAACTAGTTAAAGGAGGATGGACATGAAAATCGTTGGAAGAAAAGACATCAAGGCAAGAGTTAGAAGATACATCTGTGTAGATTTTGAAACCACTAAGAATTTTGACAACTGTGATGTTGGAGAGAACCAGGAGCTATGTGTGACCCAGAGATTGGTGACTGTGACAAGGAGGGATAGTGGATAATAAAGTGACCTGAAATTCAGAGATGAATGATTTTAAGGAGTGACAGTGGTCTGGAAGTGGTAAGGATCAAGGAGGACACCTACTCTAACTCCAAGCCCATTGTTGCAAAGGATGAAAAAGAACACCATCACCACTTGGAAGGGCTACAGTGTAAACCATGTCCTCAATGCAAACCCAGATATCAACGAGAGAAAGGTGTAGGGTACATGTTGTGGTCTTCCTCACCTCTACATTTGTTCATGTTCTTCTTTGAGCCTAGAATTCCTCCCTTCTCCTTTCCTTCCCATCCAACTTCTGCCATATCCTACCCATCTTTTGCAACCCTTACATGACTTCTCTTCTTAAAAAAAAAAAAAGAGAGAAAACCCTCCTATCTTTCCAGCTAGAAGCAAACATTTCTCATCTTCAAGACTCCTTTCAACTTTCATATCTTTCCTGTGATGTTTGTAATTTTCTGTCTAGTGTTTATTTAAATGTTTATTTAAAATATTTATGTATTTAGACTGAGGCGTTCCCTAAACAAGCTTGAACTTCTGATTCATTTTCATATCCCCTGAGTCACCTAACATGGTCTTATATACAGTCAGTGGTCATTAACTGGCAGTTTTTGTGGGGGTTTTTTGGTATATATATATTTTTATTGAAGTATAGTCAGTTTACAATGTTGTGTCAGTTTCTGGTGTACAGCATAATGCTTCAGTCATACGTGGACACATATGTACTCGTTTTTATATTCTTTTCCACCGTAAGTTACTGCAAGACATTGAATATAGTTCCCTGTGCTATACAGTATAAACTTGTTGTTTATCTTATACTATATTAGTTAGTATCTGCAAATCTCAAACTCCCAATTTATTCCTTCCTACTCCCTTCCCCCTCTGGTAACCATAAGGTTGTTTTCGACAAACAAATTTTCAGAACAAAAACTGACTCACAGACATGGAAAACTGTGGCAGTTTTAATTCATTGCTTTTTAAAGCATTTTAGGTTCATTCTGGGAGTTTTTAGAGAAGTGCAGTTATCTTTATGCCAGGACACACAGGGACTTTGAGACTTAGAAGACATTATTTCAGCTCCTTCAGCCCTATCTTCCTCATTTCTAAATTGGGACAGTAATTTCTACCTCATTGTATTGTTGTAAAGACTGAATGAAATGGCGTGGGTGTGTGTGATTGTGCACATTTAGTTTTAGTGAAGAGTGTGCGTATCCCAGGCTTCTACCAGGTATAGGCACTCAGTTTTAAAATCACTTTCCTCTCATTGTCAGTTGTCACTTTTAGAGATACTTGCTGAAACTATCTTCTTTAGTATTACGTCCCTACCTCACTCTCAAAATCATTGTTTCTCATAAGCAGTGGGCTAGGAAAACAGGCAAATCATTTTATTATAATTTATTATGAAAAAGTAAGTAATCTTAAAAACATTGAATTTGACATCCAGAGAGGCTTCTTGACTCAAGTTTTTTAGCAGTGATCTCCACAGATAAATTTGACAGATGAAACAACGTGTAGGAAAGGAAACTGAGAGTCCTGTTTTTGTTCCTTTTAGATATACAGATGAAGATAGATCTGTCAGTCTGGAGATAAGGGAAGTGGTCAGAACCAGAGATAAAAATTTGAAGTAACAAGCATGTAGATGGTATTTAAAACCTTAGAATAGTATAGGATCACACAGAGTAGGGATTTTTAACATTTCAATTAAAAAAAAAAAAAGACATTCAGTCTGAAGACTTTCTTGCTTAGCCAGAATAAGAATATAAACTATGGGACATGCATGTCATGTTAGACACAGTTTATTGCATTTCTTTTATTTTGATGGTTACAGGTGTTTTTTAAAAAATCAATTCACAAGATAAAATTTTTGCAAACTGAATTACAGTTTCCATAAACACCTTCACAAGACATGGGTAGATTTCTCTCAAGGAATACCAGAGTTCTATAAGGTTTGTTTTGCCTTAAAATCAATGATTTCTTTTTTATCTAACTCCAAATCTTTGAAACAGTTTATATCAGAAAAGAATTATGGACCTGTAGTTCAACTCTGATGCCATCAAGATGGAAATGATTTTTAAAGTGTTTTTAGGAGTTTCCAGATGTTTATAAATTTTATCTTTCAAAAAAAAATGAAAATTTTGTGGATAGGGAATACTGGAAAGCATCACAGATGCCTGGGTCATTAGCGTGAGAATACATAACTGCACTGTTGATGGCTGAAGAATTATTAGGCACAGGGTTGCCTGATACTTGCCTTGTTTACACTGAATTAAAGACAGACTGCTTGCTTCATGCTCCTGTTGATTTGGATAGTGCACTCATAATAGCAAGATTGGTTTTTGAAGTTCTGTAGCTTTTTAGTCATTCAAATGTAATTGATTTTTAATCTTGCCTGCTTTCTTACCTTATTTTTTTTTTTTCAAATTTAAAATTTACCTTCCCAATAACGCTGTTTATTCCTGGAGTCTTAAAACTTTGTGACTTATAAAGAAAATTGCTTAAAATTTGTTTTTCATTTTATTAGCTGTGTTGTGCAGTCCTTTAGATGCTAAACACTCTCTAATTGCTATCTTTGTTCTTTGAAAAGGTAGGGAATGTCTTACTCCAGTGTCTGTAGTCTTCACTGATGATGATAACTCCTTGCCATAATTCTAAGAACCTGATTCCAGTGGGTAGTAATTTGCCTTGTCTTTCATCCTAACTTCCTTTTCTAAGATTGGTCATTTCAGTAACATTTTAAATACTTAGCTGACATAATTGCACTTTTATTTATTTGAACTTTCTGTTTATTTGTTCTTTTCTTCAGTTAAATTCTTACTGTATGATTAATTTTTTCAGGTTCTGTATATCCTGTTTTTTGAGTAACTTTCTGATCTCTATAGTAAATGATACAGATTTATCTGACATTTAAAAAAAAAGAGCTATGTAAGAGCAAATACTCTATTTTTATATGCACTTGGGAATGCAGTGTATTTCGGCCTTAGCTTTACATCAAAATTGCCTTTGAAACTTTTTAAAACCGTTTTTGCAATTCTGTTCCTGAAGATTCTGTTTTGATAGAGCTGGATGGGGCTAAGATACCTCAATTTTTCAAAGCTACACAGGTATCCTGAATTGCAGCCAGTATTGGGAATAGTTAGCCTACACATTTTTTTCCCTTTTTGGGGGGGGGGGTTACCCCCCTACTCCCAAGATCTCTTGAGATTCAGCAATATATCTAAAAGCAAAAAATCAATCTCCTCCCCCCAGTCTTGTCCCCTAGTTTCTAACTAAACCCATATGGCATCTGACAGTTTTTGTGCAGTGCACACAATTGCCAGCCTGAAACATAATGTAGCAAGATCTTAGGACTGTTACTCTCCTCCTAGAAGAATGCTTAAGATATATATGCTTGGGTCTTATGTGTCCTGGGAGTTGGAGACAGAGAACTATTCCACAATTGCAAAATCATCGATGTCACAGGCAAGTAGTAATCATAATTTGAAACCTTGTAATGTCTGTTAGAGATTCATGTTGAGTAAAATTTGTCTGATACAAGATCTTCGCCCTTCTTTCTATCTTGATTCCGAACCTTTGAAACATTTACTGAGAAGTGTATCTTAAAACTAGTGTGCAATGAACCCTCATATCTTTTTTATTTAAGTTGCGTATTTTTCTGTCCCTGAATAAATTTGCTGAGGATTCAGTTTTCCATATCAGGGAAAGAGATGAAAGTTCCTGACATTCTGATATTAACACAACCTTTTAAAAAGTTTTAATTAAGTTATATGAGAATTCATCATCATTTAAGAGAGCTGGGCTGTGCATCTTAAGTAATACTATAGAATCCTGACTGCACTCCAACCACATCCACAAAAATTTTTAAAAACAAAATCACAAAGTTTTTTTCAGTCTCTTTGCCCCTATCCCACCATGGATGCATATTTGTTAGTTATAACACTTGAAATAATTCTAGGAATAATGTTGACCCTTTTCACTCATAGATCCTTTTCACTTTTACAGTTGAGGCATACTTTTTGAGTGAATACCAAAACTATGTGATTAAGGAAATGGAAGCAAGTCTTAGTATAGGATAGTAAAATATAGTGAAGAAAAATGAGGTAAATTTCTTCATCATCTTTATTTCTTCCCTCTCATGGCTTTACCCTTCCAGGAGCCATTCAAATAGTTTTTTCCTGTCACATACGTATTTTCTGTTCTTAGAGTACTTTATTTAATAATTTTCTAGTGTAGCCTTGCTCTTAAGTTATAACAGGTTGTGTTAGGAGAGCTTTAAGAAAGAAGCAGGACCTATTGCCTGCTTTTGCATTTTTTGCCTAGTGTGTTTGTTGCTAGAAACATGTCTTAGTTCTTGACATTCAATACTACTTAGTATATTTGCCAACAAATGATTTTTTTTTTATTTTAGATGATATCGGTGCCCACATGAATGTAGGAAGAACTTACAAAAATTTGAATAGAACCAAAGAAGCTGAAGAATCTTACATGATGGCTAAGTCGCTGATGCCTCAAGTAAGTTGTCATAGTTTATTTCTATTGTGTCATGTCTACTATATGTCCATATTGAATAGAATTATCCAAATGGAAAACTTTTATCTATTCTTCAATTTGTTGATACTAAAAATAAGGTGTCCAGTGAACCATCTGTTACAACAAGTGTAACATTTACTTTTCTAACTCACTAAAAAAAAAAAAATTACAGTGTGTGAAAACTAAATCCATGAAATTATGAATTTTAGATATTAACAAGTTGTCGATGAGTTAAGTGACTTTAAATGAAGAGAATTTTATTTATGTGGACTATGCACTAAATTTACCACTACTCCTATCAAAAAATGAACAAAACAGTGATAAAATGAATGGATGTATCTCTGTTGCTGTATTTTGTCCGTAAGTTGCTATAATGACACTAGTAGAAGATTCCTTGGATATCACAATACAAAGTCAAAGTTGGAAATTCTGATCCTGCCCTTGAACAGCTATGTATAATCAGAAAAAATAGTTTACCTTGGACTACAGTTTTCTCAATTATAGTTTATATTAGTGCTGTATTAATAACAGTAGTAATATTAAAGTGATTGGATAGTTTAAGAAATGTTTTAAAAACAGAGTTGGATGACATAATACATTAAGGGTTATTGCAGTCCTACGATTCTAAAGTTAAATTGTGTCCAATATAGATTTTTATCAGATATGAATTATTATATTCATTGAGAATTTGGATTTATATAGATTAAATATAATAACCTTTACTTAACCTGAATAATCAGTTTATTAGAGAATTTTATTTCCTAACTTCAAACACGTGAGTGTTTTGTAGAGTGCTGAAATAAAATTAACTACCCTGTTGTTACAACCAGGAAATATTTTGCTGACAACATGAAAATTGACATGGTGTAACAAATACACTAGACTGAGAAAAAAGACCTGAGTTCTATTCCTGGTGTGATACAAACATACGAAGAGACCTTACTGTCTAAAACTTCTGATTTATACGACTTCATAAAATGATACGTATATAAAAAGCTAACCGTAATCTGTCGAGCTGGCATGAATGAAAAAATATATCCTTCAGTGCCACTAAATACTAATTATTTTACTTGTATTTTGTGAATACTGAAGATTGTTTCACATTTTTTATGATTTATTTTAATATAGCAGTAAAAACTAATAGCATAATCTTTTAATGTTCTATCTATATTTTAAATAAGACACTAGGACTACTTACTACTGATTTTTATTTCATTCTAAAGTATCAAATTATGAAAATGATTTCTTTCTGAATAGATTATTCCTGGTAAAAAATACGCAGCCAGAATTGCACCTAACCACTTAAATGTTTATATTAATCTGGCCAACCTGATTCGAGCAAATGAGTCTCGACTGGAAGAAGCGGATCAGCTATACCGACAAGCGATAAGCATGAGGCCGGACTTCAAGCAGGCTTACATTAGCAGGTACTGTGGTTCACTTTTAATCTTTCATAATAGAAGATTGGAGCTGCATTTACATATACATTTAGGCTATTTAGGCTAATTTTGCCCCTTTTTTTCCTTTTAGTAATCTTAGTTGACAATGAACAGCATATAAACATAATATAGCCTGTTTAGACTATAGACTAATAAATGTAGGCTAACAAATTTAATTGATTTGATTTTGAATTTGACAAGGGAATCTATTCATAACAGCAAACTTAGGTTTGTACAAAGGGATAGAAGAAGCTCCTTAGTTTCATTTGCTTCTCATCACCAAATTCATTTTTACTTAAAACAATTGAAGATTACATTTTATAATTACTTAATTGTCATAAAATAATTGTCACTTTTATAAGAACTTATTACTTCTTAACTATTATAGAATAATTAAGAAATCATTATGTAACTAAGAAATCATTATATATAAAATAATTAAGAAGGAATTCTTTTAATATCCAACTCTCAGTAGCTTGCTTAAATTAATACTGAAATTGCCTTGTTACTGATGCCTTTACTACAAAGAAACTTTAGTTGCCAGTGAAAAACAAAGTTTGGTATTGCATGTTAGCACTTGATGTATTTTCTCATGTAAATGTTATCATTTGTATTCTACTTGAAGAAAATTTTATGTTAAACTTTGATTTGTAACCTGCTCCAGAAACCTGATCATAATTATCACATTGTTTATATGGGGAAAATGCGTTCAGAATTTAAGTTTTTGAAATAAAATCTGTTCATAAGCTGGAAGCTGCCTTTGTTCTGCCTTATCTAGTACTTGTTGAAATTCACTAAGTTTGGTGGGGTTGTATATATAAATAGAACTTGTCATATGTTGATTTTTTAAAGAATTATTTAACAATCTCTGCATTAAAAAATCACATTTTCAACATATTATTCTAGAAATTAATTGAGAATATTAATAGTTCATTTGATTTCATTCATATGCTAATACTTTAGGAAAGAATAGTATCATAATAAAAGTAGCTCTCATTTTGATACTTAAATTGACTTGCACATATGTATATAAGCAAAATGACTTTTTAAAACTCTCTTAACAGAAAATATAACCATATTAGAATGATTTGTAAAATGGTTTTCAAACTGATCAGTTTCAGATGTATTCCTCAAAGGTATCTACAGGTGGCACTAGTGCCCTTCCATTCTACCAGATCAGCTTCTTAAGTCTACTCCTGTCTGTCGGTCTGTCTGTCTTTCTTTCTTTCTTTCTTAATGAATGGTCATTTTATAAGAATACATTGATGAAAACTAAATAATTACAAGGAATAAAAAATTTCAAATGTTCTACTTTTTATATAGTGAGACATTGCTAACAAATGTTTGAATACTGGAATTTCCCACCACTACTGTGTTTATTTTCCTTCTTCAAATGCTATTTTTTCATCCCCTGACAAATTGGTCTCCCATTCTGGTCGATGTCATTCTTCTGATGTAGTCTAGTCTGCTGTTTTTCAAGATACATTTAAAGAATATATTTTCTCTGTTCCCCTTTCTTGGATACCTGACCACATCTTACTGTCTAAAGTCAGGAGTACTTTTTCCTTCTTTAATAATATTTGAAAACATATCAAGCTAAATTTGCTAAACTAATGTGTTCAAGTTTAAGAACAGTTTCAGATAGTTATTTTTGAAAGAAAACTTTAAGAACCTAAATTAAAAAGAAAGCTGTGACTATATGAACAAGCTTAAAACTTGTGACAAACTGACATGGTAATGTTGTAAGTAATGCTTGTGTTTGATTTTTCTACAGAGGAGAATTGCTTTTAAAAATGAATAAACCTCTCAAAGCAAAAGAAGCATATCTTAAAGCACTAGAGCTGGACAAAAATAATGCAGATCTTTGGTACAACTTGGCAATTGTTCACATTGAACTTAAAGAACCAAATGAAGCCCTAAAAAATTTTAATCATGCTTTAGAACTAAATCCAAAGCATAAGCTAGCATTATTCAATTCTGCTATATTAATGCAAGAATCAGGTATGCTTTCTCAAAATATTTCTATATTTAAACATACTCTAGTTTGAAATATAATAAAAACTTATATTATCTTCAGCAAACATTTTGTGAATGGGTGGCTTATATCAAAACTGCATAAATAATTTATAAGGAGAATTTTTAAAATACTTGAAGTAAGCTTTTCAAGTAATATGCACTAACATAATATCACAATACTAATTGTTAGTTCTTGTGTGTTAAAACTGATTTTTCAGTTTTTTAAGCAATGTCTTATTAATCTATGTTTTGTCATTTTATATATGGAAATGCAATATTTCTTATGTATTAATATCATAGTATTCAAATACTCTGAATTTATAAAATTTTTTATTATTATTTCTAGGAAACCAAGAGCATTATATGTTTTAGACAAAATAATATTCTATTTTCTCTTGATTTATAAGTCCAAATACTTTCGGTATCATATCCAGTTTTACTGTTTTCTGAGATATTATTATAATATCACATATTTTCTATAATTTAGCAAAACTAAATTACTCATCACAATAAATCAGGATCTTTGATATATAAGAATTTTAGTACTTCCTCAGAAGGCAGTATATGTACTTTATAATCTTAATTTTTACATTTAGAAAAATCTTTTTATTAGTTAATTTTTTGATACTTTTATATAACTTTTGCAAAAAAAAGTAAGAATCATAAAATCGCATTTTAGAGCCAAAGGGAACCTTTGAATTTATTTTTGCCGGTTGTCTATTTAGTAGATTAGAAATGAGGGGCAAATAGATCTAATAACTACCCTAACTTCATATGGCTAGTTTAGTAAATAGTCCAAGACAAGAACTTAAGCCTACTGATTTATTTCACATTTTCTTTATTCATCCTATTGTCAAATAAAAGATTCGAGGGAGATCTTTATACCTGTAGTCAAAAAAGCTAAATTTAGAATACTAATATTTTTGTTAAGTTAGCTAACCTTAGTAATCATGAAAGATGCCCATTATCCAACACAAGATTGCACCCTGAGATGTGTAATTATAGAACTTTAATTTTTTTGTATTGATTTGCAATTATCTCAATAAATACTTGTTTCCTAAATCCTAATTTATATTTTTTAAGTTTTATATTTAATGGTATATTTTTACCTTTGAAATGTCCTAAAAATTTTTAAGTAACTTAAAAAAAATCTGATTTAGTAAGACAAACATTTTGTTTATCCAATCATAGTTACTATTTGCTGAACATTTTTTATAGTCTTATGTAATTCTTAGAATATTCAATAGATTAACCCAGAGAAGTTAAATAATTTGTTTAGTATATAAACAAATAAAGTCATATATGTATAAAGTCATAATATTAACAAAATCGAAGTTGAATACTTGTCTTTGTTGACAAATTCCATGCCTCTTTCTCTTAATTCTTTGTTCTTCATTTTCTCTCGGTTAGAATCTAAACTACCAAGCAGATATTTCACCTCTTTTAATTTTTTTTTTCACTTTTACTGCTTTAAAGGAAGGGAGATGAGCTACCATTTCAGTACTTCAAGCATATTGTCTTTCCTGTGAAAACTTCGAGGCTTTTGCTTTCTGCTTTTTGATTTAAGTACATCAGTTACTTGTTTTGATGCTATCTTTTTGTAATCTAACTAGATGAATACTTGCAGGTGGCTTTGTTCTTCATTACTCACTTGCTAGCAATATAATTTTTTTTTCTTTTTTAAAAAAATGTTCTTAGGTGAGGTTAAGCTCAGACCTGAAGCTAGAAAACGACTTCTAAGCTATATAAATGAAGAGCCACAGGATGCTAATGGTTATTTCAATCTGGGGATGCTTGCTATGGATGACAAAAAGGACACTGAAGCGGAGATGTGGATGAAGAAAGCCATAAAATTACAAGCTGACTTCAGAAGTGCTTTGTTTAATCTGGCTCTCCTGTATTCTCAGACTGCAAAGGAATTAATGGCTTTGCCAGTTTTGGAAGAGTTACTCAGATACTATCCTGATCATATCAAGGGTCTCATTTTAAAGGGAGATATTCTGATGAATCAAAAGAAAGATATACTTGGAGCAAAAAAATGTTTTGAAAAGATTTTGGAGATGGATCCAAGCAATGTGCAAGGCAAACACAATCTTTGTGTTGTTTATTTTGAAGAGAAGGACTTACTAAAAGCTGAAAGATGCCTGGTTGAAACATTGGCATTAGCACCACATGAAGAATATATTCAACGCCATTTGAATATAGTCAGAGATAAAATTTCCTCATCTAGTCTTGTAGAACAGCCAATATTCCCAGCTAGTAAGACTTCAGGTGTAGGAAGAGACAAAATTCCAACTGAAAATGTAAAGGAAATCAAAAGTGAACCCAAACCCACACAGATAGTAAAAACAAGTGATAATAAAAGTCAGTATAAATCCAACAAACAATTAGGAAAAAATACAGACAAAGAAGTCCCGCACAAAACAATAAAAGAAATAAAAGAAATTGAGAAGAAAAGAGTTGCTGCTTTAAAAAGACTAGAAGAGATTGAACGTATTTTAAATGGTGAATAATAGCGTTACTCTTTATGATGTGACAGTGGTTTCAAAGAAATTCTTCTATATCCTGTGATTACTTATACTGGGAGCTTTGAAAAATACCAAGGCTACTTAATCAGTCTATCATGAACTGCCTCTACATAGGATCAAAATAAGATTTTCATTAAAGACCCTTTCATTACCCCAGGGTATGTATTATATAAGATGTGAGAGTAGTTTTCTGAGTTTTGGTGACTAGCAGGAATATTAAATTACAGGTGGCAAATTTGTGTCTTACAGAAGGAAAATTCTTTTGGCAAAATAGTATTGACTACTCTCAATTAAAAATAATCTGAGGCCTGAATGGTAGTTTCATAGGGTCACATCCAACATGTGCTGGTTTATTCTGTGAATTCACATTTATTAGCTAGCTTCATTTTTCCTTAAACTTTCCTTAAACTATGGATTGAAAACACTTGCTAAACACATTCTTTTTTCTTCAGTAACCTTCTATTTAACCAAGGGACTTTGCACTACAAAAGAATACTGGCTTTCTTTATGTTGTATTCTTTTTTTTTATTTTTAGAGGGAATGCCAGATGAAACATTTCAAAATAAGTCATGTGACATGTTAGTTTAAGAATGTATTTTTGTAACTGTGCTTGTCCTTAACTTCACTCAAAAAATGCAGTTTTTAATCAGGTAAAGTTTTAAATATATATACACACTTCTAATGGTGCTCATATATACTGTATTTTCATTTTTTTTTACATAATGAAGAGTTTCACAGCATGAACCACATAATCATGACTATCCTAGACTTTTATTTCCCAAATTATTCATGTTTCTTAAGGTCATAGTCATAGTGAGAAGTCCCAGTAACTGTAACTTTATTAAACTTTTGAGTTATAACAGTTTCTCTTTCATCTTGGTGTTATCTCTCTACTGTTACTTGAATTTTAATTTAGTTTCCAAAATCACACATTAATTATTCTTAGATACTTAAACTGAGTTCTGTTTGACTGAAGGCAAAACAATGTGACAAAGTTTATTTTTAAACACTAAGTTCTTGATATCTTCTTATGGTGTATATTTTTATTAAATATTTATTTTGACTACTGAGCTTTCATAAAAATTTTAATGCTGTTTCAATTCCATCAAGTATGGAAAATAAATTGCTATTGCATTTTTCTATATGTCCATATATACATACATGTTTAGCCAAATTGTCATCTGTTCAGCTATTAAAAAGATAATTAGCCTAGAATAAGATTAATAAGTCATTTGTAAGTTTTAGCAGATTTAAACCTGAAAACTGTTCATTTAAAGAGTAGATATAAATCAGACGTATTAATTTAAATGACTTTTTTCATGAGTTAAAATACATTTCAGATGAGTTTTATAATACCTGATAAAGTTAACTTTCATTTAAAATGTTTAAAGCCCAAGCTGTCATCCTGGGGTAGTAACTAATTTCTAATTATGTGGCATTTCAAAAACTGTATTTCTGTTCTTTTGAGATAATTTCTAATTATGTTTCAAAAACCGTATTCCTATAACATTTTTTAAAAAAGAACTGTTTTATAAGTAAGTAATAAGAAACATGGTCTGCATTGAAGACTTACTCTTACTAGATTCTTTGAGGCTCTGTCATAGATTATTTTTTAGGCAATATAAAGTAAGTACTGATACCAATGGTAGTTGATTTTTTGATTCAGGAGATTCTAATAAGCATTAAAGCAATATCTAATTTCAGTTCTTAAATTATAGCTTTGTGACTCCAGATACAAGGTGGCGAATACCTCATATACTATAACTTGAAAAATGAAATGTTATTGTTATGTTCTCTGCACATATCTTGAGAAAAAATTTGAGTTTGATCTCATGTGTTATAATATCAAGTGGGGATAGTTCAGAAAAGTAGAAGGAAATCTTTCATGACAGCAGACCGTAATAAATGCTTTGAGTAGTATTTTAATTGTGTAACTATTCAAAAGGTAAAAGATATATTAATATTATCCAATGATTTTATAGAAAAAAGAATTTTCTCCATATTAGCATTTAGAACAGTGCCTATCATGTAGAATATGTTCATATATTTGAATTTTAAATAATTTATTTAAATCAAATCCACCCTGAGTAAGTAATAATGTTTCCAAATCAATGTTTCTCAACCCTCATTTTATATTAGAATCATCTGGACCCCACCTCCCAACAATTAAATCTGAATGTCTTAGGATAGAGCAATGTTTCAGTTTTTCCAAAAACTCCCAGTGATTCTAATTTGTAGTGAGGGTTAAGGACCACTGCTCTAAATTAGTTCAAAAAATCCTCTTCTCTCTCCTGTGTTAACTTTTAAATTAATGATATAACCCAATTAAGTTTTGATGTTTTAACTTCCATTAAGGAATATGCTCTTTTAATAACTAGTATTGATTCCATCTTAAGTTCTATCAAGCTTGCTTATGTGTAAGATGATTATTTCTTCTCTTTAAACTCATAATAGAAGTTTTATTCGAGCTCTTCAGGTGAAAAAGGTAATGGATTTTTTTTTTCTTTCCCCTTTGGAGCTGTCATTTTGGGAAAATGGAGAGTAAGGACATTTTAGCCCAGTTCGCTAGCCTGTATTTCTGAATTGTGAGCATCTGTAAGTTTGGAAAAGAAAGCTTATATACTGGTTTATATGCTGGTGAAGGGATGTAGTTTTAGTTCATGTTATTTTACAAAAGAATCTATATCCTAGGAGTTCTAGGAAGCTTTGACAATCCCCAAGGAGCAATTAGGTTACTCCTTCACTGCTTCTCAGAAGGAAGAATTGAGTTTTTCTTAATATTGCTCCTATATATGTTTCCTTACTAACATTCAGAATTGGGAATTTTATAATAATTACTCCAGTAAGTAATTTTATGTAGTTGATGACTTGGAGGATAAAACAAATATGTTTGCAATTTTGTGCTTACTTTTATGTAGATACTTGGTATGTGAATTACTCGAGTCTAATAAAACCTCATGCCTTTCATTACATGTAATTTGAGCTCTCAACTTCATGTTATAGAATGCTTCCTTAAAGATGCTTTAATGAAAAATATTATGAAAATATATAGATTTGTATGTCAGTTTATACTTCAGAAATCCATATATTTGTCATATTTATTTTTTTAAAAAACCTAATTGTCTGCATGACTAAATGGTATTTAAAATGAACCCTCAAAAATATCTGGTACCTTTGTCCAAAGTTTTGTTTGTTCGAAGCTGTCAGCCACCCATGTTAAGTTTTCATAGAATAGTTTATAATTGTGTGCATTTTATATTACTATGGTGTCTGTGTACCATATTTCTAAATATTCAGTATTAAATTGATACTTTTTAAAACTTTAACCTGAATTGCCTTTTAGTGTTAAAAAGAAAACTATAATGACATATCAAGAAATTTCTGCCCCCACAAAGAAAAAAGAGCTGGCAGGTAGTTTTATTAATAATGATCTGAGAAAGGTATGTGTTAACTTGTTTCCTAACAGTGATATATTTCCAACCCTGAGTGACAGAAACTCTATTAAGAAAATGAGACAAACTCAAATGTGGAATTTTATATACATACACAGTTGTAAGTCAGTGTAGTGAAATAATAGGAGTTTTAAGTTATGAATCTGCCTGGATTCAAATCCTGCTACCATCCTTGGTAGCTTAACTTAGGAGAAGTTGTTTAACCTATATGTCCTCAGTTTCCCCATCTGCTAGTTGGAGAAAATACTTTTCTCATGAAGTTATTAAAAGGAGAGAGATATATACATACACATATACATACAAACATATACACACGTGTGTGTGTATATATATATATATACACACACACATATATATATATATATACTTGCCAGTATCTATCCTATTGTAATAAACCGGCAAGTATCTTTATAACTAAACAGTGCATGTGCAGCCATATATGCTATAAATAGCCTTTACCAAATGTATTTGACAAGAACCATAATTAACATTACTCAGTGAATTGTGATTTATTTTAAAACCACGATTTATTTGATGCAATTGGCTTAATTGGTTTTATGTCGCCAAGAATGAAACTTAACAGCTGTAACCAGTGGTACTGATAGATCCATCCAATGTTGTCTGTTATATTTGTAGTTTGATAATATTGCACTGTCAGACTAGAAAAGCTAAAGAAGCAATATATTTTTAATTCTACTAAAGACTAGCCTTATTTATGGACAGCTTTCCTAACAAGCAATTATTAACTTATCCGGTGTCAACATCTGTTTCAGGAACATGTCAGAAGTTTTACTTCTATGACATTTCTAAATTGGTTTTTTTAATAAATTCACTGGAAATATATAATATATATTTATATTAACTATATTAATATATTTATTAGTATATTTGAATTGCTTAGGACAGTGCTTGTCACATAATAGTAGATGTTAATTATTAATGTAATTGCAAGGTTCAGGCTTGTGTTTGCATATTATTTCATCTATATATATGTTAGTAGAGGTAAATGACAGTCATGACAGCAAACAAATTATAAGAAATCTAATATTAATGCTTGTTCCATAGCAATCTAAACCAGCCAGTATATAAATAACCTAAAATAAAATCTATTTATTAAATATTAAATGTATGAATAAGTTTATTTAATAAAGTTACTGAAATAACTCAAAGTAAGACACTTTAAAATTGTACAACCTCAGTCTTGCTCTTCACTGCCATCAGGAAGTAGCATAAGATGAAATATTAATGCCCAAAAGCCTCTGAAGACTTGATTTCAGGAAGATTAATGTTCTTTGGAACCTACTTTCTTGATTACTTCTGTGACTGTGGTCATGGATAGCATATTTCCTATCAAGTAGCATTATATTCTGTAAGAACCTGTTTACCTCCATGTTTCTGCCTTGAGCAGGATACCCTTCATCAAACCATTCTAGTTTGCCCTTTCTTAAAGATTTTCATGGTTAAAATTGTCTTTACTCCTTCCTTCCCCCATGGCTTTAGTTTCTGATATTAGGAACATAGTCTGATTAAATTAACCCATACTAAAGTATGAGTCATGGGTGGCCATCTCAACAGTTAATTCAAGTGAACCTCTTGCTTTGTCAAGTTGCAGGCAGTGTAGTAGGAGTTATTTGAGTGGTACGGAGTTTCTCCACCATTCTTCCTAATTGAGAGAGGCCACAAAGAAGATCTGCAACCACAACAAGGCCAATTCTGACCAGAGTCTTGTTTCTGATGGGCCCTGGCAGGCCAGATACTGCCCTTTAGGAGTGGAATCAGCATAACTGGACTGTCAGCAGAATTGGATCTGTAAAGTTAATTCCTAGGCAGTAGATACAGTGTGTACATTTTAAATAAATGATCTCTGTATGTCACCATTTCTTTAGGTGAATCTACAGTGTCATTTGCAGGCTTTTTCTCTGCCTATACTTTAAATTCTAGTGTTTGCTATTTTACCCTTTTTTCACCCCTCTTCTTGAAGCAGTGGTTTCAGCTATATGTGATTCCAAATCTTCAGCCCAGATTGTCTGTAAGCTCCAGACCTGTGAATCCAGTGGTCTACTGAACATCCCAACCACAGGCAACATTTTCTGCATCCTCTCTTCCAGACCTCATGCCTACTGGATAATAAATTCACTCTAAGAAAGAGGAAGGAAGAAAAAATATATCCAACTTAAAGCAGGGAAGGGAGGTAAGAGAGATTCCAAAAGGACATGAGATCTTGTTAATGATTTACTTAAATATTCAGAACATTGGCAAAGTTAAGACGTCAATAGGGTAAATAAATATGATTATTGGACTTAGATTAAAATAAATACTACAAATATACACAAAGAATGTATGACTTGTAATCCACCAAAAGAAAACTCACTCTGTTGAATGAAATGTAGTAATGAGGACAAGGCAAATAAATAGAAAATGCCATACAAAACATACTAGACTAAAGGGCTAATGTAGCAATAATTAAAATGAATGTAAATGGGCTGAACCTAACAAAACAAACTTAAGAATTTTAATATATTTTAATTATATTCAACTAAGTTGTATATATTTAATTATATTGAATTATAAGTACAAAGTCCAACAATAAAAGCATGACAAAAATTCTATCAGCAAAAATGAGCCAAAGTAAGCTGGGGAAGCAATTTTAAAACACAACAAAATAGAATTTAAGGCCAAAGGGGAAAAAAGGCATAAGGTGAAAATGAATGGTGTATTCTGGTAAAAGTAACACTATAACAAGAAAATATGTCCATCACAAATATGCATGTCTTCTAACAATACAGTCTAAAAGCAACAGCAAACAGTAATACAAGGAAATAGATAAATTGTAGCTGGATATTTTAACAAAGCACTCAGAAACAAATGGATGCAGCAGAGAAAAAAATAGATAAAGACCTAAACAATAAGTTTGAACTATCATATAGAATTTCACACTTGACACACAGAAAATATGCATTATTTCCTAGCACATACAGAATATTTACAGAAGTAGACTATGTATCAGGCCACAAAGGAAACCATCGTAAATTCCAAAAGATGATGTTCTTTGACCATAAAGCAAATGTTCGTAGCAACTTTATTCATAGTAACATAAAACTAGAAACAACCCAGATGCTCATCAGCAGGTAAATGGATAAACAAGTTGTAATACATTCAAACAATGAAATATTCTTCAGCAATTAAAAAAAAACGGACATATACAACTACACAGATGAATCTGTGAGCAAAAACAGCCATACACAAAAGTACATTACATACAATTTCATTTATATCAAATTCCAGGACAGACAAAATTCATCTATAGTGGATGTGTAGAACTACAGGGTTGAGGCAGGAGCAAAGGAGCCCAACGGAACTTTTAAAGCGTGACGTATAGTCATGACCCAGTAATCCCACTCTGAGTTGCAGAGACCAAAAAAAAAAAAAAAAAAAAAACACACACACTAAAATGCAGATGCAAGCTTATTCTTAGCAAGGTTATTAGAGTCTAAACATAGAAATAACCACAATATTTATGAAAAGTAGATTAGATATTAAATTGTGTTATGGTCAAACAATGAAATGTTATGATATATACACAGAATATGCATGAACTACTACATGTAGCAACATGGATGGATCACACAAATATTGGATAAAAGCAGCAAAACACACAAAAGTTACTACTCTATAATTCTGTTTATATGAAGTTCAGAACCTGCCAAGATGAATTTATGATTATTGTTATCTCAAGGAAATAGGGTGTTCTTTGGGAGGGAGCATGAGGTGGGTATTGATGTTTTGATTTTGTTCTATTTCTTGATCTGGGTGAATTTTCACAGGTTCAATTTTTGATAATTCATTCAAGATATATGCTTTTTTCTGGATGTATAATGAACTTCAGAAAAGTTCAATAGTATTAAAAGATGTATTTGAGGGAATAGAAAATACAATAAAAATGTAGGTGAAATATAAAAGAATCATTCAATCTCAGTTTACTTTTTTAAGTAAATATGAAATTGTTGTTGAGAATGACTGGAAGAATGTATCATGGAATATTTTTAAAACAACTTTCTTGAGATACAATTGGCATACAATGAACTACTCATACTTGAAATGTACAATTTAAGTTTTGATACATATAACACTCCTGCGAAAGAATCACAGTTGTTATAGTGAACGTATTTATCACCTCTCCAATTTCCTCATGCCCTTTCCAGTTCCACCCCTCCCTTCTAGCCCTGTCCCTAAACTACTGATCTGCCTTCTGCCTCTGTAGAGTAGTTTACCTTTTCTACAATTTTGTGTAATGGAATCGTACATTTTGTCTAACTTCTTTCACTCTGCAATGAACTGAATGTGTTCACATCAAAATCATATGTTGTAGCCTTAATCCTCAATGTAATAGTATTTGGAGGTGGAGACTTTGGGAGGTAATTAGGTTGAGATGAGATCATGAGAGTGGAGCCCCATGATATGATTAGTGTCCTTATAGGAAGAGGAAGAGAGACCCCCACCCTATGAGAACACAGCAAAAATGTGGCTATCTGCATGCCCAGGGAAAGGGTTCTCACCAGGAACCAAACCTGCTGGCACTTTGATCTTGGACTTCTCAAACTCCAAAACTGTCAGAAGTGAGTGTTGTTTAAGCCACCCAGTCTGTGGCATTTTGTTACAGCAGCCTGAGCTAAGACACACTCAGAATAATTATTTTGAGATTCATCCCTGTTAGTACAATTATCAATAGTTCATTTCTTTTGATTACTAAGTAGTAGTCCATCGTATGGATATACTATAGCCTTTATTTGTGTATCTTTACATACAAATGCAAATTTTATCTCTGGTGCAGTGATTTTTATTTTCTCGTTTATTCATTATTTTAAAAATACTAATCAATAAAAATATTTTAATTCCATTATTTGTAGTACACATTTCTGACTGTCCAGCTTCAATTACTGCATTTCTCCAAATGGCCATTTGGGACTTCAGTACTCATTCATGATTAGCCTACATGTTGCTGGAGGTGTAGAAGCCGGAGCATATGACACAGGCCTAAGTCATTCAGCACGTTATGTTGACCCATCTACTGTGATTCATTTAGGAATGGGAACTTGACCAAAAACAGTGAAATGACCCATGATTTTGCTAACACTTCATTGTCTTGAAATGAGACAGAGTGTAAGTTTGTATTTGTGGCAGTCATCTTACCACTATAAAGAGAGGTCTTATGTAAGAATGGAACCAGGATAGAGTAGGCAGGTCACTGGGGCAGGAAATTGGGTCACAGTGATATTGTTGGAGACCCAAAGTGGAAGCCATTTGAGCCATAGCTGAGTGGTTGTGCCAACTTTTGAACATGGACTAGATTATATATAGTCTGGCCAAGCTCAGGAGGTCTCTTCGTAAAGGGCAGTGTGGGCCACTCAATCCAAGTCTTGGAAGTTAGCAGTTTTAAGTGTAAGATGACTGGTTAAACTGTTCTGAGTGCCTTGTGCTGAACAAAACAACAGGATGAGAGACATTGTTTTGAAAAATTTGACTTGTTAGAGACTTTACAAAGGTCAAACAAGAATGAGGAAGTTTTAAGGTGGATCCATTCTGTCAGCAAACAAATCAGAGTATTGTTTTAGTATGGCATCCTTTCTACCTGCAGTCTGAAGTCTGAGATAGCTGCTACTACAGTAGCAAGATTGGCAAGGGTTAGCAAGCCAAATTCTCTGCCTCAAACTAACACTGATTCAAGCAAAATCAGAGGTGGGAGAGTTAGCAAGGTGGTAGATGAGAAGATATAATCCAGTATCTCAGGTCCCATTCACATTCTTGCATTTAAGCAGACATGGGCTGAGAAGAGTACAAATTGCTCCTGTTGAGACGGTGCACAGATACTAATAAAAAGGACATTCAGCTTAGGGCTAAAGAGATTGGCAGTGCATGGTGGCTGTATTAGTTTCCTAAGGCTACTGTAACAAGATACCACAAACTTGAATGGCTTAAAACAACAGAAATGTATTGTCTCACCGTTCCAGAGACTAGAAGTTTGAAATGAAGGTGTTGTCAGTGTTGATTCCTCTGGAAGCACTGAAGGAAGATCTGTTTCATAACTTCCTCCTAGCTTCTGGCAGTTGTTGGCAATCCTTTTTATGTTCTTTGGCTTGTGGATGTATCACTTTAATCTCTGCCTCCATTCACATGGCATTTCTCTCTCTCTCTCTCTCTCTCTCTCTGTCTCTGTCTCTGTATATGTGTGTGTATTCTCTTCTTAATCTATAATATTGGATTAAGGTCCCACTCTAATATAACCTCATCTTAATTCATTATGTCTGCAACAACTGTATTTGCAAATAAGGTCACATTCTGAGGTACCAAGAATTAAAACTTAAACATATTTTTAGGGGGATAAAATTCAAGGGGCCATGATAAATTTCTAGAAGACAGAATATCCAAGGGTGATTTCCAGACTTAAAGATTGATACTTATTGATATTTCTGTTTACTACTCCATGATATAGAGTGAATGGAAATAGATTAAAAGTATATCTAGAGTTTAAATAAGTTTTGCTATTAGAGAAATCCCAAGCCTTACAAATAAGAGGCGAGGACTGCTCAAACCTTGAAATAATCCTCAGGCTCCAGCAAATGAAGTTAAACAAAGTGCACTGATAAAGAATTACAGGGGTCATCTCAGATATGGTCATGGAAAACAATTGTGTTAACTCAATAGATTGGATTGTCAAAGCAGACCCACACAAATCGTAGATCTTACCTTACACCAAACTTTACTAATAATTCAAAAGATACAAGCAAATACCAGATATAGATAAAATCCAAAAAATCTTGTTGCCTACAATAAGAAAAACAGATGGGTCAGAAATATCCTACCAAAACATTGTTGTGTAGTTAGGTAATTCCTGTGTGCAAGGAGATCTGGTGAAAGTCATTCTTCCCTGTTATCCCCACTAGGGAAAAAGTAGTCTGTTAATCTGTGATTAACCATTTTCTTCTCGACAGTGGAAGAAAGATCCTTCCAAAGAGCAGAGTTAAGACCACCAGACTGGTTGACCAAGGAACTACATTTCACTTCTGTACTGAGGGGTCCTTACCTTATTCTTCATGCAAGATACGATGTGAGTTATGTACTGACAACTGCTTTGTGTTGTTTCCCTTCCCCAACAGCAGCCTAGAAAAAAAATGGTGTTTGAGGATTTATTAAACTTGTTATTTAGCATTAGTGCTCTGGGTCAAGGGGAGTTAGAGAGCTGTCTGACTAAGAGGACTGTTCACTGAACAGATACTTTGGACTTTGAGCTGTATTCTGTAAATGAGTAAGACTTTGGGAAAGTAGAGGAGAGTGAGTTTTCATTGGGACATAACATAAGTTGATTATGTCAATAGAGATATTTTTGAAGGTGATTGGATGAGAAGATGGGGTAGGCAGATGAATGGACATTTCCCTGGTTGTGTTTGTTAGCTGTCTGACATCATTTCACCCTATTTCTAGTACTGCCATCTGGGGATTCATTCAGGGATGCTCTACTAGAGGGAAGAAAGTGATGCACACTGAAAGAAATAAGTGTATTTCATCCCCTGGGCTATCACCATTAAGTTTAGGATTTTGTATGTGACAGAATTGGTAAGATGCTGGAACTTCTCAAAATCTCTTGCTCTTTTTCTGTTGGATTTGATTGAGACACAGTGTAAGTCTGGTGTTAGAGCAGCAACCACCTCCAAAGAGAAGGCATGGGAATCTGACAGTAGAAAGCATGGTGAATGAACAGAATCAAACAAAGAATCTGGGTCTGGGTGACATCATTTGGTCCCCAGTCAAGACACAGTAGAAGCCAATAACTGGATTTTTCAGATACTTGAAAGAATTATTTTACTTTTGTTCTTAAACCTTTTGGATTGGATTTCCTGTTATATGAAATTAAATAAAACCTACTGATATATACTTTTTAAACATTTAAATACATTCCCAATGCCTTATAATCCAAGAAAAATTTTTCTCAAAGCAACATGTTTTTCTGGAGTCAGTCTGACATTAATCAAAGACAGATTGGAACTGATAAAATTGCTCAACAGGAGGGAACATAGGGATTTTTTTCATGTTTTCTGAGTTTTGCATCCTCTTTCAAAAAATCTACAAAAACAAAATGTCTGATTAATATGCTTTAAGTAGTCCTACATGATCCTTCTCCTGGATTAATCTCCTGCCTCTAACCACTCTGCCCTTTTCACTCCATCTCAATCAGCTTTCTGGCTGAGCTCCCACCCCAGGGCCTTTGAACTTCCCATTCTCTCTGCTTAGAAGCACTCTTCTTCCAGGTATCCACAAAGTCATTAGATTTCTTCCCAAGTAAAATCGAACACCAAGAACAATGAAAAACTGAAGAATTGCATAAGGGTAAAGACCTATGAAAGAGTTAACAATTGATTATCAGCTAGACTGGAAAACTAAGTTCTTGAAAGAGAATTACTAAAAATAAAGAAAGGACATTAATTACCATGGAGGCCATGTCTTCTAGGGTACTGCCTTCCTGGAATAGCTGTCCCTAGGGTCAGCATATACCAGGGTAACTGTGACAGGTTGTGGAGATTTCAGAGACTGGAATAAAGATATTACGATTCTGTAAAATATGTTCTTTTCATAGTTACCTCCTCAGCATAGTGCTCTCTTCTTTGTGATGTGTTTTCTTTTAATCATTATTTCTTTGTCCTTAGTTTTCTTCCTTCTAAGTTGGCTTACATGTGTGGGATCATATCTAGGAAAACTCATTGAGAAGAAGGTCTTTGAAGATGTTAAATAGCCAAAGATAATTGAAGCGTAGCTCAGAGGACAGATTCTGTGAGGCAGACAACATTTTACTTGCTACCTTGAGGCAGAGGTGGAATGTTGAGACACAAAAACTTAGGCTCGAGTTTCCATGCAGAGGCAAGTGTGAACAGAGCAGGGAGTCCCTACTTAGGTCTTTAAGAAGAAAAGGAAAAAAAAAAACAAAAAACACTCTTGAGACTCTCATGTAGTTTAGAGCTAGGACATAGATGGACAGCAGAGGTAGTCTTTAATGCCTGCAAGCATGCAGATACATTTCAAAGATAGATTTTTTTTGCTTTATAGTCACCATTGCTCCTGTCTAATATGGATAGGATCAGGGATGAACAGGAGCCAGAGATAACTTTAAAATGACTCAGCAAGAGGGAACCCAAGCACCTCTGTGGTGGTTTGAGTAGTTTCCAAATTAAATGTTTGGTGAAAATAGAAAAGTTGAATCAATGAAGTCACAGTTGCTAAACAGGCAGACACTGAATCACTTATCTGTAGAATCTACTGCATTTCCCAGTCTCAGAAGATCTAGAACTTGGGTTGACTGTGCTGTTGCTAACATTAAGAACTGTGCTACTAGCATTTCCTTGTATTCTTATAAACCCTTTCATTGAAGGTACATTAGTGTTTGTGCATTTGAGCATACTTGAGACCTTAGATAGCCTGGCCGTAATAGTACGGAAAATCCACTTAGTAAAAAATTTGTAATGGGCCATAGGTCCTTTAAGTTTACGTACTTCAGAAACCTAGGTGATTAGATAGAATTTAAATAATTTTATTTTTTCCATCTATAATACCTATACTTATTATTCGGAAACTTGTTTGCTAAATGTGTTTAAACTAAGAAAAGATTTATTTAGGTAATGATAATTATCATTTATTGACAGAAACTATTCTAGAGTCCAATGTTAATCCTCACATCTAAAGGGATCATGTTATAATTTCTAGTTTTGAATTGATAGGATTGAGATTTAGAGAGGTTGAGTCAAATACCCAAGGAAAGAGCTAATGGAAAATTCAGGAGTTGAACTAGATGTATCTGACTATGAAATTTGTTTACTCCACCAGGCTGTTTTTTCTCATTACATGTTGCCAGTTTATTGGTGACCACTTGTTTCTTTTTTTTAAATACATATTTATTTGTATAATAATAGTAGTTGTGATATATTGAACACTGACTACATGCTAGTCATGACTACTAATATTCTTATCAGATTTACTTCGTAGTGTAAAAACAGATATGTGAATGAATAATTGCAATAACATCTGAAAGAGTACATATATTTAAACAGTTGATCCCCAAAGCCTCATGCTGTGGGAGGCATGAGAAAATAGCCTGACTAAGAAAGAGAAAATTCAAATTATAGTCACTCTTTCATGTGCCCATTGGGTGGAATGAAAAGTAGAACAGCATATATTGTTTACATTATTTATCTTTCTCTCTTCACGCATGCAAATTAATCCAAGTAATTTCAGTGTGACTAGAGTGGAATTCCAGTGTAGTGCAAACATGCAACAAAAGTGTTGAGTTTATCCCTTTTGCCCTCAATAGTCACTTTTTAGCACAATGCCCACAGTACTCTGATATGACAGACTAGGAACAGCTCTTTATACACTATGCCATTTAACCCTTAAAACATCTCTACTATGTAGTAGGTGTTAGTTCCATGAAGGACACACAAGTTTCAGAAAATTAGCACTTGTCCAAATGTGCGTCCATACAATGAACTGTTTTTATGAAAATAGCAGACTAAATATGAGTAAACAATTGTATGAATCAGCTGAGTAGAATTGTAGTTGATTTTTATTTTCTATGATTTTACCTATCTGTATTTATAATTTCAAACAATCTTTTTGGATAATAATAAAAAAGAAAAGTAAGAAAAACCTAAACTGCTAAAAGAGTAAGATTATGCTCACCTCTACTCCAAATCTGATCATGTACTTAAATGTTCAGTTTAAGAAACCTCTACTGACTCATTTACTGCATAAAAACCCAAACACTTTATCTTGGCACCCAAAATCATTTCACATCGGGTCTAACATCTGATGTTGACTTCATTATCTACCTCTGTATCCCATGGGTCCTCTGAATACCTTTGTAAAATGCCAAACCCTTTCTTTCCTCTGCTGAAGAACCTCTAACCTTATTTCTCAGGAAAATATCACCTTTTCTGTGAAGATTTTCTTTCTCCCCTAAGAAGAGTAAGTGATCTTTCAGCTTTGCTCTCACAACATATTTTTAAGTGACTTGCCTATTGTATTCCTAGCTCCTGCCACTGCAAATCACATGCTTGGAACACCCCAGGTACATACAAGTACATACATGGCAGCTGTGCTTTCCCTATTTCTTAAGAGTTGAAAGAGTTGGCTCTAGAGGATGCTACAGATTAGGTGAAATAAAGCAGACATTTGAAAAAAAATCATGATAAAGCCAATATAAGACCATCACAAGTGTAATTAGGTATTCTTCACATCTAAAAAGGATTTATATAATATAATTAATAATTCGAGTAAAGTTCAAAATGACACTTTTAAGTTCTTTCTAAAGCAATAGCTCACAGGAGCCTATGCTAGGAGGAGATGCAAGAAAAAAGTAGATAAACTGATGGAAGGGTAGATGGATGACTAGATGATAGATAGATAGATAGATAGATAGATAGATAGATAGATAGATAGGATAATAACATGCCATTCTTCTTGATTATGGATTCATGGAACTATGCTCAGATACTATTCTGAAGGTACATTAAATTAATCCCTTTCATACTCTTTTCCTGGATAACTTTTGAATGTCTTAGGGATGGCAATTTGTTTTTAAATAGCATGCTAGCTGAGATCAATTGGTAATGGCTGCCTAGAACCCAATGTTGGTCCATCCCTAGTCAGCAGAAAGGAGGAGAATGATCAATAGCAATGAGCAATGGACAAGAGGATGACAGTGTATGGGCACAACAGCCTTTGAAACATTTTGATAATGGGAATTTAGAGTTGCAGGACATATAAACTTTTGCTTTTTCATTCCTTGATTCCTGTCTCTTTTTGCAGGTCTATGTTCTTGGATAACATCCCCAAATGATTTTTTTTCATAGTCAAGTTCTATATAAATTCATGTCAATAAATTAAAACACCTTTAGCCTTTAGCTACTTCAACATAAATTTAAAAAATTGGATTATCATGGTTCATTTTAATGAGTCAGTAAGTAAAATCACTTAAAGCAACTCAGTTTATGGCTGAATAAGCAATGTTTCTCAGCTATTGCTGTAGTTTGGCTACCAGCTTATACTAATGAGGCATTTTAAGAATAAGAAATTTGGGAAGTTATTTGGCTGGGGTATGCAAAAATAAAATGTCATGCTAAGGCTTGTTAAAAGTTTCTACATGACAAATTTAAAGATACACAATATTATTAACTGTGTCTTGGCAGCTCATTTTCTTCTTTTATAAACAGTCCAAAATGCTGCTCTGGTTTATTTAATTCCCAGAAAAGAAGAATTGGAACCATTTAGCCTGCTTAATATCAAAACCTAGCTGACCCAAAGGAGAATCAGGAGGAATTTCACAGAACACTTTATTTTAGTTACATCGCCTCATACACAAGCTCTCTGACTGCAAATAAAATAGAAATTTTTTAAAGCCCTAATACAAATTTTATAACATTCATTTTTTCTATTATTTCTCCCTTTAATGCTCTTTCTCTGATTCCTTTTTTTCCCCCTCTACCATTACTTAGGAATATTGAGGAATTAATTTCTTATCCTTTGCTCTTCTCCCTTAACATTTATTCTTTTCAGAAGCTCCTCCATTCTCACGGTATGAATTACCAACCTTGTATGGCTTGATTGCTAAATGTTGCCTTAAGTTCCAAACTCTCAATAATTGTCTGTAGATCAGTCATGCTCATATCAAATTCTGACCCCTTATCTTTCTTCACAGAAAATAATACCTTTTTGTCATCCACTCATTCTCCATTGTACTACTACCTGTTACCTCTAATTTGGGTCTTTTACCAGAATCATAAAAGTGATCAAGCTCTAGTCATTTCCTGAACTCCCCATCTCTGTCTAAACTTCTCTTAGTTTTACTTCAGCTATTCTTTTAGGACTCTGAAGAACTGATCAGTGAATAGTAAATATAAATAAGATGATATGAGGATTATGATTTTAGAGTATTGCTCAGGCAATAGTGTAGACAGCAGATAATTGGAACATGCTATTCTTCAGTGAAGTTAAGGTTGAGGGAGGAGAGGAAGGTGCAGGTCAAAATTGCATGTTAGCATCTGTTAATGATTTTTTATGTTATCTTTACCAGAGAACAATCCTGTTTAAAATGACCCAAAGTTTAAGGAAAGGAGGAAGACAGGAAAATACTTGTACTGGTGCATGGGTCCATGCAACTTGGTGTGTGGTATTCAAGAAATATTTTCTGGTTAAAAGAATAGCTAGTGGGTGGGATTAATGGTGGAAATTTAAGTCATCTTGGAGGGCTGGTAGGGGATGTATATTTTTTTCTCTGAAAGTGGCTTTCTTAGCACATGCTCATTTGCATCATGCACCTGGCAATCCAAGTTACTTCTAGGTATACCTGCCCACTTCTTGTCTTCTCTGACTTCTACATCATTTTGATATTGTGCACTTCTTAGTAATTGCCATGTAGTAATTCTGTGTCATTTCACTTGCACTTATCTTGACTCCCCAGAGAGTATTTAAACTCCCTAATATCAGAGACTGGATTTTCTGAATCAACCACAATACCTAACAGAGTGCTCAACACACTGGAGGTTTAAACATGCTTGGTGCCTTATTCTGGAGTTCCAATTAAATATGTTAACAAATACCATGTTGTGATAGAAAATATTCAGTTTATTCAGTTACAGGAGTTTCATTTTGAGTATGTTAGGTTGTTTTATTTTATTCTGTTCTGTTTTTGTATTTAATTCAAAATATTTCTCACTTTATAGGAAAATTGCCTTTAGTTTCCAGGAAGCAAACATTGCCAGATTAATCTTTCATCACTTTGTTGTCATTACACCATCTCTTCCCATGATTTTAATTTCCAGATGTTGATGTGTTTTCTTCAACATATGTTTGTGAATCTTGATACTTGGTTTTATTCATACACAAAAGTCCAGTAATTGAAATGTGCTTAGTACATGTCACAAATTGGATCACTTTAAAGCTTTGTTAAGAATATTTCATCACTTGAGTCACTTTAGCTGTGACTAGTATAGACTCTTGAGATCTAGAAAAAGATGTTAACTTAGTAGTTCCTTTGTGACAAGAGATATTACACATTACTTTAAAAATTTATATAAGACTAATTGTTTGGTATTATGAAAGTACTTTCTTTTGAATTTTTAATATTTTTCAGTTTTATTGAGAGATAACATTGTATTAGTTTAACGTATACAACATAATGATTTTATACATATATGTGTGTGTATGTATATATACATATATATAGTGAAATGATTACCACAATAAGTTTAGTTAACATCCATCACTTCACAGTTACAAATTCTTTCTCTTATGATGAAAACTTTTAAGATCAACTTTCTTAGCAACTTTCAAATACACAATACTGTATTGTTAACTATAGTCACCATTCTGAAACTGCATCCTCAGAACTTATTTAGCTTATAACTGGAAATTTCTTTTGAGTTTTAGAACCTTCATCTAAAATGCTGAAAATTTTTAATTGCTTACTCTTTCTGTTATGGAAAATATTTTCATCAAGATAATTTATATTTTAATACAGTTGGAACATTAAAGAAATGCATAGATTATTAAATATATTAAAGATTGTGTGTTAGTTTTCTATTGCTGCCATAACAGATTACTATCCATATAATGACATAAAACAACAAAAATTTATTATCTTACAATTCTGTGGTCAGAAATCGAACAGAAGCCTGTGTCTCACTGGGCTAAAACCAAGAAGATGTCGACAGTGCTGTGCTCCTTTCTGGAGGTTCTAGAGAAGAGTTCCTTTCTTTGCCTTTTCCAGTTGGTAGAGGTCACCGCACTCTTTGGCTTGTGCTCCCCTTTCTCCATCCCCAAAGCCAGCAATGGTGGGTCAGGCCCTCATGTTGCACCTCACTGATCCTTCTGTCTGTTGTACCTTTCTCATCATAGCCAGGACAGGAAAGAGTCTCTGAATTTGAAGGACTCACATGATTAGATTGGGTCCCAGAATCTACAGGACAACAGCTTAGTTTTCACATTTGAAATTTTTAAAATTATAGTTTATTGTTTTAAAAAAAACAACCCTGCCTTCAATCTATTTCTGACATTAAAAAATAGTAAACACAGTCTCAAACCTGATCCCTTTCCTTGAAGTCTTTAAAGGCTCTCTCGTATGTAACTGCCTTTTAATCATTTTCTCCTAGCAAATAACTGAGAAGACAGAGTATATTATTAAAAACGAAGTGAAAATCTGTCCTCTTGTCTTCAAATAGACAAAGGAATGTTTCCCTATGCCCAAAGAGGAAGTTTTCAGGTTATAAATCTAGATATTAATGGGTTTCAAAAGAAAAAGTATGAATGAATTAAATTATTGAAAGCTGTTAAAATAAAATAAAATGTGTTTGCATTTGCATGCAGTATTATTTAGTTATGCATAGTTTTATGCACGTGCAGAGAGAGCTCTTCTCTTTAACTCCAACTAAAATTTCCAGTACAAATTATTTGAAAAATTATTCTAACATTTTGATCCTGTTTGTTTCCATGCTCAACTTAGAATTTTTTTAAAAGTGTTTTGAAAAAGAAAATTATTTTAAGAACTCCATGATGGTATCAATAGATAGATAGGTAGACAGACAGATAGATATTAGAGTTATATTCCCTGGGTTAAAGGAAATTTTACTGGCTTTGATAATGATTAAAATGTAGATTTAATATTTATAATTTTCATTTTTGCTGTTCAAGTTTTAGATTTAGAACTTAAGCATATTTTATTTGAATGAAGGACCAGGGCTTGCGTTGTTCTAGGATTTCTTTGCTGGGTTTGACATCCTTAAGGACCTCATGCAAATATCTGAACATGATACTACACATTTCATTTCTGGTCAAGGACCCTGACTGAAGTCTGCCTGTAGTTCTTAAGATAGACTTGGGCTAAAAGCCCAAAGAAGATTGTAAAGAAGAAGAGAATAGAGTCAATGCAAGAAGCCAAGTGAAGGGTCAGTTCATAACTTCAACAGTTCGCGACACTCAGAAGTTTACCTCAGCTATAAATTTTACTCTATTTTTCCTCCTTGCATAGATCAAATCCCTTTAACATCAACAGGAGAGCCAGTGGACAACTCTGAGCAGCTAGCACTAGTAGGAATGTCTTTACAATGTGGAAGGCAGGTAGAGTAGAATAGATATAAATGGCTTCAAAAGTGAAACTTCAGATTTCAGTCCTTCTTCTTGCTCTTCTACCAGTGCCTCTTCAAATTGTTCACTTATATACTATATAATATGCTCATACTATATAGCATGTACCTGCTACTTGCACTATATACATCCTATATACAAACAAAAAGAATATACTATAAAATGTAGAAATCTTCAGGAGTATAAATATTATGATAGATGGCCAAATTTAATGTAATAACTACCAAAGAGCACTATGTTTGAGTAAGGTATTAGCTTAAGCACTTGAAATTTTCTAAACTAGTCCTTATAAAAACCTTATCAGGAAGGCATTCGTTGTCTTCACATTATAAAGGAGGAGGCCACAGCAACTTTGTCTAGGTCACACAGCTATAAATTGAATCCAGGTTCACTTGACTCCAAAGTCTTTCCTCATGTATATTAATAATTGTAAGTACCATTTAATAATAAGGAAACTCCTAATAACACATTATGGCAAGTTTTACTTTCAGCTCACCTGGAATACTTCTTACATCCTTTTTTTTTTTTTTTTTTTTTGCCATTTTAGTCTTTCATGTTTACTCTTTGGTATCTACTAAAATTTTAGTTCAAAATCATTTGATGTGAGCAAATTCGTACTGAGTCTTAGAAAAAGAGTGAGTAGGAAATTTCTAGTTAAATATTACAGGTGAATTTGTTTTTGTCCCTACCCCTTCCAAAACTATTGTAAAGGAATAATAATGTGTAAACTAGAAGGGACAAAAGGAGTGGAGGATGATGGTACTGAAAGATGTCAACAAATTTTTGAAGATGGAAAGCTGACAGATGAATTGGTAACTGATTTCAGCAAAGATAAAAAAGCAGAAATCTAAGTTTTTGTACAGAAAGATGTCAAATGACACAAGAGAATAAGTGTCATAGAACCATAAAGATTCAGGATTAAGAAGCATTAGGTACCCTGGAAGGGAGAAAGAATGTGTCAAAGTCTGTGTAAGAGGTAGTTAGGCATCTTGATTCTTTCCTGACCTCTCACTAGTATCTACCTTCCTGGTAGTAAAAAAGAAATTTGCTTTCTGGTGAAATTGTATCCTACTGCACTAAGAGACACGTGCTAAAGAATTGTTGATTAATTGAAACTATACAGAGCAAACTATGAGAGTCCAACCGTCTTCCCATATTTAGCTTCAAGAATACTGACAGTTAAGCCTGTGCCATCCATCAAATGCATTCCTTAGTAAAAGACTGGAGCAGTACTTTCTGAGGAAACAAACCAGTCTAAAAGGAAAACACCACAGATTCTATAATTTGAAAGTCCTTAAACAATCATCTACAATCACCACATTGTCATAACCCCCCAATCAACACATCTCACCCTTGAACAGACAGTATCCAGTCAGCATTTTAGAGCTTCATTCTTAAGTATGAATAAATAGCCAAGAAAGGGGAAGAGACATGATTTTCTATGACCCTTCAGTGCATATATATTTTGGTTATATTGTGTTTTATTCATTTATTTCAAAGTGCTCTTAGGCATAGCTTTATTTTGCCAGTGTCTCAAAGAAAACAAAAATATCATCAAGCATACTTGATTCAGACATTGAATGCCTGCCCGAAAGTTGATTATCTATCTAATTCTCCATTATGTTTCAAAGAATTGCTGCCTTGTACCTCCTTCCACCAGCCGCCACCCGCTGTAGTCTCTTCTTTTTCATTTGGTAAGTACAGTAAATGTTCATTAAGCTACATTTTACATACAGACCATATTTATTTTCAGAATTTTATATTTTAGTTATATAAACATATTTTCATTGCTCAATTGATTTTTTTTTCCTGAAAATCATGTTTATTTTGGATTGGGAAAGAATGGATCATAGTTTTTCCCCTTAAAATTAATGGAACTATTTTATCATTTAACAATTTTTTACTTAGCTACAGTGTTCTCAGAAATAAACCAAAATTGTTAATTGAGGTATAAATATATAATAAAAACATTTTCAGGTAACCAAATTCTTAAAAAATTTTCTTCCCAGGGGAGGGTATAATTCAGTGATAGAGTGCATGCCTAGCATGCATGAAGTCCTGGGTTCAATTCCCAGTACCTCTGTTTAAAAAAAAGTTTTAAAGCAAATAAATAAACCTAAAATTACCTCCCCCCATTAAAAAAAAATATTTAAAAAAAGAAAAAAAAATTTTTAAATTTTCCTTCCAAACCTTCCTTTTCAAGAAACTTCTATGCTCCAGAAGATATTGGGGGTGAAAACAAAGAAGTATGAGATTCAAGAAACAAATGTTCCCACCTAGGAAAAGTGTGAGGAATTCCCAAGACAGTGTTGAAAAGGAAGTTTTAGAGCTGTGGAGAGGTCCTGGCTAGCCTCTGGTCTCAGTTAGAACAATCTCTGATTCTAGTCTGTAGGTAATGTCACTCATAAACTGGCACCCCTTGTCTCAGCCAGATTTTGAAGGGATTCCCTAGCTGACTTCATTTCCTGTTAGATGCAGACCCAAGAGGCATTTCCATGTCCTCTTACTCTCAACCCTAAACCTCTGTCTGTGTGCCCCTTCCCACAGGCCCCATGGCAAGCTCTCTGCTCTCAACACTCATCCATGCCTTTCAAGTCTGGAAAGCAGCTTGGGAAAGTTAAGCTCTAAGAGCCCCTCTCTTTCTATCTCGTAGAACATCAAGGAAGTATGGCCAAGCCCCAAGTTGGCTCAAGAGCATTACACAAGGTAAACTCTTCCTACGTCTTAAATAAGAGATTAGGGGACAGCCACACTGGTCCTCCCTCCCTCATGTTGCCTTCACTTTTCTAAATCACATTCTCCTCTCTTAAACTAAGTCCGAGGCTGGGGAAGAAGGGAGGTTGCCATACAATCATCTCATGTTTACCTTTCTTTCTTGCTGTCTCCTCCTACTCTCACTTGGGACCAGAAAATGGGCTTTTTGTGTGTTTTCTGTGTCGTATCTCGCTTCTGCCATTGAGTAGCAGCAAGCTTGGCTGCTTTTCTGTTATGGGTTGGGAAGTGTCTCTGTACTCCCGGAGAGCTCTGTGAAATGGGTCCTTTAAGCCCTTGATATTCCAATGAAGGAAATGAAGCAATCTGGACAATTTTCACTCTTGGCTTGCTCTCTCAACAGTAGTTGCTTCTTGGCTAGATGCCTCTTTCTCCAGCCATCCCACTGGTTGCTCAGTGAGCTCATAGGAAAAGTGGCCATGGTGACAGGGATAGAGGCTATGCATGGGCTCAACAACCTGAACTGCCTCTGACCAAGGTTGACCTGGCTACTGTTTTTTGTTAGTTCCTATCAACAGCCGACAAAACCTCCTACTCTTGATATGATCATATCTATGTCTATAATAAAGGGTACCAGCTCTTTAGTAGATCCAGGTTTTATAAATATTTTTTTCACATTCTGTGTCTTGCCTGTTAATTTTCTTAATGATGTCTTTTGGTAAGTAGTCAAAACTGTTCTTTTGATTAAATCTAAGCTATATCATCTTTTGTTTTATGGTTATTGTTTTTTCTGTCTTATCTGAGAAACCTTTGGCTACCCCTGGGTCACAAATATATTGTGGTATATTTCCTTCTAAAATTTGTATAATGTTAGCTTTAACATTTAAGTCTATGATCCATCTCAAATTAATTTTTGTGTATGGTGTTAGGTAAGGGTCAGAGTTTGTTGTTTTCATATGTATATCTACTTTTTCTAGTACCACTTGCTGAAAAGACTTATTTATCATCCATTGCTTTGGAGCCTTTGTCAAAAACCAAAAACCTGAATGAAAGTGTAAGTCAGTTTCTGAGTTCTCTATTCTGTCATATTGATCTAGTTGTTGATCCATATACCAGTACCACACTGTTCAAATATTGTACATTTATATTAAGTCTTGGAATCAGGCACTATAAGCTCTCCAGCTTTAGTCTCCTTTCTCATGACTGTGTTGGATATGCTGAGTTCTTGTATTTCCATAAACATTTTTAAATCAGCTTCTCAATTTTTATAAAAAAAAGCCTGCTGGGATTGATTGGGATTGATACTATCCTTAATGTCTTGCTGGTAGATGAAGAGTGCCTTAGTTTTCCTAAAAGGAATAATTGTTTAATTACTGAACATTATAGGATTTTGTTAAATTAGACTTCAGTGCTAATCCAGTACCTTCTCTACATTGCCATCCGTTCATTAGCTGAGGATATCCCTGCCAGTGTTGCCTCCTGTGTGTGGCCTAGACTGAAAAGATCAGTGTAATCCTAAAGCAATTCTTTATCCTCTGTACCTAACCAAAATTTTCATAGTTTTCATCTAAACAAACACCAGTAAAAACACTCCAAGGAGGAAACTGTAATAAATGTGCTAGAAACAAATGGTCCTAAATACAAAAAAAAAAGGAAAACCTTATTTCTGGTAACACATTTTATAATTTATTTCCATAGCTGTAAAAAGGCATCAAATTCTGAGACTTGCTTAAAGAGCTCTTAACAGAAAGGAAATCTGTTTAAGTCAATAGGTATTTTGTCTTTTGGCTGAACATAATACACAGATAATTTTGAAAATAAAGATGCATGTGGAGCATAATCTAAGAGACCAAAGATAAATAAACAATGTAGAATTTTTATGGCTAAAAAATGTTATCTATGGCAGCTGCTTGTGTAATCCATGGTCACTTTTTAGTGGAACTGGCTGCATATCCACCATTCCACCAAATCCTGTATTTAATTAGTGACTGCTTAGTTTTAGACACTGTATTAAGCCCTGGGATAAACTTACTAATAAAATGCTATCCATGCCTTAGATAATTTCACAGCTAGTAGGAAAGGAATATGTAACAACTAACTCTAATAATAAATTATGACAGTTATGTACAAAGTGTTCTAAGAACACTTGGAGAACAGTGAGTACTGCTGGAGAAGGTGTGTATATTTGCAGAGAGAAGACAAAGACAGCTTCACCAAAGAGGTGGTATTTGAAATCGGTCTAAAAGAATTGAGTAGGAGTGGCTAGTAAATCTGAAATCAGGAGAGAACAAATAATCCTTAAGTAGAATAAATTTTAGGATGCATTAAGTTCTCAGCTTCATCACTGACTTAGCTAATATTTTTAATTAAAGTGGCTTTTTAAAATATATATTCTGAATCTGTATCTTTTAGTATTAGGTTGAGTGGTGATCATTTTTATTGCCACTTATTATTCCTTCTCTTATACTTTTGGTTAGAGAACCAGAAATCCTTTCAGTGACAATGGAGGTACATAAACATTTTAACTCTCTGACAGTCCAAATTACTGCAAAATGTTTACTCCAGTTGGCCAACTGATAGCAGGGTGTATGAAACAGTTGCTGCACAACTCAGTAGGAATCAGTTGTATTGAAACACTATTCTCAGACGGCTCTGCTTCTCTAGTCATTCAGGGCATCTGAATGTTAGCAATTCCTTTATTTCTATCAGATCACCTAATTGCCTTTTTTTAAAATTGAAGTTTAGTCGATTTACAATGTTGTATTAATTTCTGGTGTACAGCATAGTAATTCAGTTATACACAAATATATGTATATATATATTCCTTTTCATATTTTTTTTCATTATAGGCTATTACAAGGTATTGAATATAGTTCCCTGTGCTATACAGTAGGACTTTGTTGTTTATCTATTTTATATATAGTAGTATAATAACATAATGCCATTTGAAGCAACATAGATGGACCTGGAAATCTTTATAGTAAGTGAAGTAAGCCAGAAAGAGAAAATACCATATGATATCACTTATATGTGGTATTTAAGAAAAGAATATAAATGAACTTATTTACAAAACAGAGACAGACTCACAGGCATAAAAAACAAAGTTATGGTTACCAGTGGGGAAAAGGGATGGGGAGGGGTAAATTGGGAGTTTAGGATTTGCAGGTACTAACTCCTAATTGCCTTTAATAAATGTAAAGAGTTATTCTACTTAGGATTTTATGAAAAATAATGTAAGAATATCTTGAAATGAACTAAATATACACTAAGTCTTGAAAAAAATATGTAAATTACTATTCAGTTACCTTAAGAATGACTATAAATACAGCCTGCTCTCAACAACGAGGTCCTTAGGAACCTTCACCCCTAATTCTCTGGTGAAACCCTTAAGCATATGTGGCCAAAGAAAATCTGTACAGAGATTGAAAGAGATTAAAAAGATTAAATCTTTTAAAAAATCATTCAGTCACTTCTTTCATTTCTCCATCTTCCAAATTTGTGTAGACTCTTGTCTGAATTGGAATAGCCATGTATCTCTTGTATAGGTGGGGTGTATTGGAGCTTTAAATACAATTGTCTAGTACCCTCAATTCCTATCAGGAATTGTTCATCATTCAGACTTTAAAACAGAGAATCAGCATCATTTGTTGCTTAGCAACATTTATCTCAGAGATATGGACAAATATAGAATTAAGATTGTCTCTTTTCTGTAAAAGCCTGACAGCAGCTTTTTTATTACCCAAGAATTTCTTTTGATTAGGTGCTCTGTATCTCTGTTTCCTCTGTTTGGTTCAACAGTGCCACGGCTAAGATTTCTCAAAATCTTTAAGATTTCCTAATCTTACTCTTTTCAGTAAAGATTACTTCCCACATTCTTATCATTTCAGCTTCAGAGAGAGGCTAGTGATATGGAGTGGTTGCTTAATGGATACACAATAAGATATTCACACTAGGGTGGAGCTTTTGAAGGGAAGAAAAGGGAGTCGGGGTCCCATTCTTTCCAGGAATTATCTTCAACAATGGAATGTTGTGATTGGATTGGCAATTTCTTCCTTGGAAAAGGTTCTGTGATAGGTTGTAAAACACTCTGGGAGATCATCAACTTTGGATGGTCACTTGGAGCCAGCATAGGACCCAAGGAAAAGGGATCAAAAGGCAAGCTGTGAACTAAACTTTAAGGGATAGATTTAAAAAAAAAAAAAAAAAAAAAAAAAAGAGAGAGGGGGTGGGGGATCTTTGAAGTTTATGACTTAATCCAGCCTCAGTCTTTATGGCAGGGATTTGGGAAGAAGCCCTAGCAAGGAATAATGTATACACACTTTGCTGAGGTGTAGCTAGTGTCATAGCTTAGCCATCTTTAGTGGCCAGCCATTTAACAAGGTACAGATGTAGGGCAGGATTGGAGCTTTCATGTCTGGTAAACCTCACCAACAAAGCCAATTAGTTCAATAGAGAAAGTGAAATTTAATACAGGATCTCAAAGAAATGATCCTTTGTTAGGTTTGTCTACATAAATTCTCTCTGCCTTCACCCACAACCCCTCCCCAGATCATTTTTATAAGCAATGAATACGCTGTCTGTATTCATTGTTGGTACTCTAAACATAGGAAATACTTCCTCAGAACAAGGTAAATGGCTCTCATCACTATCTTTTTTCACTAACACCGTTTTTTTTCTAATGATTTTGTAAATCTATTAGCATGTTTTGGAGCTGTCCTCATTATAGAGACAGACAAGATAAGTTACTAATTGATCTTTTCTGGAGATATAATCCAGTATAAATGAAGAAATTTTAAGATTCATAAATATAATGAGGATGCCTTACTTCCACATTTTAGTACTTAATATAAATTTTAGTGCTTAATACAATGTCTGTTGAACATGTGAATAATGAATGAAAAGAGCTTAGAGATTTAGACTTCATCAACAGGAACAAAAAGGCACAACGATGCTTTAAAAAAATAAACATTTTAAGCATATAGTTTCTAATCATTTTGCTAAAAGAGTGTTTTCTTGAATCCCAGAAGTTTCTACCAGTTTGATACTGATTTAGAAATGAAGAAATCTCTCTTCTGATGCCTATAGTTGCCTCACAGGAGTGTTTAGAAGTACTCTGACCAAAATCACAAGAATAGAATCCAGTCTTCCACTGGATATTTAAAGTTACTGAATACTAGTATTAGAATAATATTTTAGTAAATTCAAAGTCTCCTATCAACTGCTGACTGAACTAATTTATCACTTAAGGAAAAAAATATGTTTAACTTAATAAAAATTTACAAAGAATGCTGAGTCAAATTGTGGTGGGGGGAGGGGTGTTGAGAGGGATGTGAGCAGAATGAAGAGTAAGGACCAAGCCCTCCCAGGAAGTCAGTCACAGCTACTGTCATTTTCTTAACCCTGGAGTCAAAAATCAGATCAAAGCTGGAAAACATTCAAGGATGCAATTCCTTATCTTACAGAAAAGAAAGCTGAAAGGTAAAGTAATTTAAGAAGTTCTATTTTGTCTAGCATGGAAGGAAAAAGAACACAGCCTTGTGGTTTTTAATGACTAGACAATTGAGATAGAGTTTGAATTATTTGTATGTTAAGGCTTTTAGTTTAACTAATCAAAATGAAATAAGTGGGGAAAATATTATTTTAACTGATCCTCATAGTGTTATTCCACCACACTCTTCAGTTCTGAGGAAGGGGACATAGAAGCTTTGAATTTTATTCCTGTTGCTCAGTGACAGTGTTCAGAGAAATGTGACATTTTTGCCATCATTTTGGCAAACTTTGTTATTTTTGTATCGCCATCTGTCCCTAAACTAGATTATTAAAGATATTTTTAACTTCTTTTTTTTTTCAATGTAAGAACTAGGGGAAAAAATCACTGTAATGTTTCCCTACACTATACCTAGGAGTATGGAGGGGAATGGAGAAGAAAAGGGAATGAAAAGGGATATGCTTTAAATATTATGGTGAATTATAAGATAAGAATTAAAAATTTAACTTTTACAAAGTTAATGCTACTTAAAGGACATAGCACTCTTTAAAATTTTTCTGTCAAATCTTCAAAACTACATATAGAATGCCTGTGATTTGCCTCTATAAATATTGTACTATTTATTTTTTAACTGATACATGTAAGCTAATCTGATTTAGAAAAATACTTTTTTATGAATAATAATTATATAGTAATACCCTGCCACAAAAGCAATATATGTTCACAAGAGAACTTAGATTATAGATATTTATATTATATTACAGATAAAACCTAGAAAATATCATCTTTAACCTAGAAAAAATCATTTTTCCAGGATTTAAAAGTTAAGAAAAGGATAAGGAAAAAAATAAAATAAAAATCATATGCTGTGCCACCATTTAGAGATATTTGTCTTATAATGTAGTATAGATCTTTGCAGTTAAAAATGGTGTTCCTGAAAACTTGTATAAACTGTCAGCCATATGAGTGAGCCCCCCTTGGACAGTTCAGCCCAAATGAGCCCCCAGATGACTGTGAGCCCAGTCAACATGATGTAGTACATTAGAGCTTCCCAGCTGAGCCCAGTCAACCACAGAATAATGAGATATAATAAAAGTTGTTTTAAGCCATAAGCTTTAAGTTCCTCTGTTATGCAGTAGTAGATAACTGAAAAAGATAATAAAAACTGTTAGAAATAAAAATAAAAACTTATAAAATAAAAACTATTAAAAATAGGCTTTGATAATGTGAGAAAATGTGGATTTTAATATTAAAACAGATGCAAAAAGAGACAAGGTATAATTGGTATTGTTTAAAAATGAGTGGTCAAGATAATATAATTTAGCATTTCATTTATATACATAGGATCTTAGATAATAATGTTGCTTTTTCATAATTGTATGACTAGAAGGAAATACAGTATGTTACCAGTGTTTGAATAATTTATTTCCCTAAATCTCTGTACCTTTTAAAATTAGCAGGTAGTACTAGTTGTAAGAGAAAACACATTAACAACAGACAGAATAAATCTGGTAGAATGAAAAAAACAGCAGTATATATAATAATAGATCCCAGTTTGGAAAAGAAATTCAGAGTACTGAATTGTACAATGCTGTGAAATAATTTAGAAAAAAAAATTATTAGAAGATCAACCCATTTGTAAATAACATCAATTCTAATTTAGCTTTGCTATGGTATGCTACGATATGATTGTTTAGAAGGGGTTAATAAGTAAAGAAACATTGACTCTTAGTAGCAGATCATATTTATGGTTTTAATCCATGATCAAATGACTTCTGTTTTAAAGTTAAAATTATTTTTGAAGCCGATGTTTAAAATAAAAGTAGTTTGAAATATATTATTCCTCTGATATACTAATTAGAAGTTCCAAGAGATATATATCATATAAAATCATAGAGAGTAAGACATGAAAAGGAACTTTGTGCCTGTCTAGTTAACCTCTTAATTTAGAGAGAGTAATGTAAGCTAAGAAATTGATTAGATCCGTAATACAAGTTGGAAACAGCTAAGAGGGTAGCAGAGAGATTAAACTTGAGAATCCAAGTTGGATCATGGAATATTATCCAAGCTTCCTGAGATCTGGAAGTGGTGGTTTTGTTTGGCTGGGGTGCAGGGAGTGGGGTTGGATAGGGACCAGATGTGGATAATCCCACCAAGGAGGAATTTCACTTAGAGGCAGAGTAAAGCACTGAGAAATAGCACTATGTATAGTTTTACTTATAGACGGTCATAATTTGGAAAACCAATTTATCTAAACTTGGAGGAAAATGTTGAACATTGCATTAGGTTATACAATATGCCCAAATTAGATAAGGGACATCTTAGGGTGTGAGAACTGAAGTATTTTCCACAAAATGCCATATTATCTTCCTGAACACTCCAAGGATTTTTTTTTAGCATTAAAATAAAATTCAGTCGTTCTTTATTGTAAGCCAACCCTTGGACAAGGCACAATATTCTGACCCTCAACAACAACCTCTGCTCAAGAAGACAAATAGTATTTCATTTATTTAGTCAAGTACTTTTTACTGAGCACATTTGTATTCCAATCACTTTAGTAGATTCTAGGATATGCTAGTAAATAAAACAATCCCTACTTGCATGGGACTTACACTAATAAGAGGGGAGAAGATAAGCATACAAAAAATAAAGTATTAGATAGTCGTAGGTGCTATAAACCAAAGTAAGGTGAGGTAATGGGACTATTTTATATAGAATGATTTGGGAAAACATTTTGAAATGCTTATTTTTAAGCAAAAGCCCAAATGAAGTGAGAAACATATAAATAACACATACATAAATGTCTATTTGTGTATTTATTTATATTGAGGTGCAAGCTCCATGAAGGATATAAACATCATATCTCCATTTATTTCACTTACAATTATTTCCAAAGATCTAGTCACCCTCAGTAACTTGCTCTAGTGCCAGTCCTCTTTCAACAGAGAAAATCTTACCGTGTAAGTTAGCAGATTTTTCATGTAAGATGAATTAAATTTTTTGCATCTATAAATTGATATATACCTCACTTAATGAAATATTTATATCATTTCCTAGTTACTTACTAACATATTTTAATTATAAATTAATATATTCTTTCTGACATAAAAATCAGACAACTAGAAGTGCTACCACTGAGAAAAATTCACCCAGCTCCATGAAATAGTATTTACAGGTATATCATAATTTTATAAATGATACAAAAAGAAAATGTTTTATGATAGGAATGATTACTTTAAGTTTCCATGTTTCCTTTTATTTTATTTTTGACTTGGAAAATAATAATAGTAGTATTAGAATAATTTAAAATTTTCCAAATAAAAATAGCATATCCATACTACTTTCCCATGGAAGGTACTTAAGACTGAAAAAGGAAACACCATAAGGTTTGCATGTTTCTTTAAATATTTTCTAAGAAATTAGATGATTTTTTGCCAATGCATCTTATTCTATATCGCAATTAAGTGTACATTTAGAAACCTCAAACCATAAACTGTGATATGTCCTCCATTTATGTGTTGTCCATTAGCTTTCAATCCATATTTACTTTGTATTAATTTTTTTTCTCTAGGCTTCTTTTGAGACTCCTCTCTACATTTTGTTGGGGGTTTTTTGAGTCATTTTTCCAGTTGATTTTTTTCTTAATTAACACATAATTAAAGTAAATATTTTCAAGTGTTTCTAAAGGCAAGTATACTTTAGTGAAACCTAAACAAGCAGTGAGTTACAGTGTTTTCATCAGGATAAAAAAAATTCAGTTTCATGAGGCAGTTCTCCAAAACAATTGTGTCCTATCATATTTTATGAAGAATTATTCTAAAAATTCTCAAATAGTAGGCCAAGAAAATGTCAAAACAAATTTTAACTTTGACCATACGTGTAAACTATTCAAATCTGTATGAATCAACCTAAGTGTGCCAAAGAACTTTCAAATGCTGGAAAATGATATTTTCTAATTTTACTTTTTTTCTTAATAGTTTACAGAAGATGCTTTTTCAGCTGAACTTTTTTCTCTTATTTATGTAAGAAAGTGAGATTCTTGTCACTTGGCTTTTTTTTTTTCTTTCCAGACATAAGTGACTGTTCATTAATTTTATACTGTGTAAAAGAGATGCGGTGTATTTGAATAATAACATTTGGGGGCTAAAAATGTACTCAAAATATGAGAAAATTCAATCCAGGTAACTTCACTGGTGCAGCTCTGCTGGTTAGAAAGTGATACAAACTTGGAAGGGAGTGCTCTTAACTCCTAGATCTGTTTTTTTCCATTCTAGTGTATCAGAGGAATTAGGAAACTAGACTGAGGAAATGAAATCATCATGTTCATCAAACTTTTGCTGAGGACTCAGTGCCAGTTCTTGATCTCACAGCATAATTTTTAGTACATCATTTAATCCTCACAAGCACTCCATAAGGTAGATTGCCATCATTATTCCAATCTTGTGAAGGAGATTTCTTCAGCTTCAGGAGATTAAATTCCCAGGTCCTAGGGGGCAGAACTAAGTGACCCCTTTGCCTAGAAGTTTGCATGTCAGAACTCTAGTGAGAATAATTAACAACAAATTCTTCTCCCTCTTGTCCCATTTTTTAGTTTGTTGTCTTTGAATTATACATATATATATATATATATATATTTTTTTTTCTTCTTAAATCCAAGATGGCTGATTTTATCATGTAAATCCTACTTAGTTTTAGCATTTGCTCCTTTGTTTCCTTTCTGATTCCCAAAGTTTTGGGCGTCAGAATTTAATTTTTTATGTTTGATTGCTTTAGATGATTTTTGTTTTGTTAAGAAAACTGGCTCATCCAGTAAACTCTTATCCAACATACTTAAAAATTTCGTCTTTAGTATTCAGGACCCTGTAGAGGACTAGTGAACAAGTCTAAGTTTCAACATCGCTAAAACCCTTTTTCTTTTACCTTACTTGACTCCAAAAATCCTAGAGATATGCTACTAACTGGATGTAATTTTTTTTCTGGTTTTATTTAGAAATAATTGACATATATCACTATATAATTTAAGGTGGATAGCATGATAGTTTGATTTACATATATTGTGAAATGATTTCTACAGTAGGTTCAGCTAACATCCACCTTCATATGTATATTATATATATACACAATAAAAATAAAAGAAAAAAGGAAAAAAATTCTCCTTGTGATGAGAACTCTTAGGATTTACTCACTTAATAACTTTATGATATACCATATAGAAATGATAGCTATAGTCATCGTGTTGCACGTTATATCTCTATTATTATTTACCTTATAACTGAAAGTTTGTGCTTTTGACTACCTTCCTCTAATTCCCCCTCCCCTCACCCTCCACCTCTGGTAACCAGAAGTTTGAGCTCTTTTTCTGTGAGTTTGGGATTCTTTTGTTTTTGTCTTTGTTTTTTTTTTTTAGATTCCACACCTAAGACTATATAGTATTTGTCCTCTGTCAGACTTATTTCTCTTAGCATAATGATGTCAAGGTCTATCTATATTGTTGCAGTCATTTTATATAGCTGAATAATATTCCTTTGCATACAATATATAGCACAATTTCTTCATTCATTCATCAGTGGACACTTAGGTTGTTTCCATGTGTTGGCTATTGTAAATAATGCTATCAACATGGGAGTGTAGATATCTTTTAAGCTAGTGAGTCTTTTTTATCTTTGGATATGTTCCCAAAAGTGGAATTGCTGAATCATATGATAGTTCTATATTTTATTTTTTGAGGATACTCCATAATGTTTTCCATAGTGGCTGCACCAACTTACAATCTCACCAACAGTGCACGAGGGTTCCCTTTTCTCACAACTGTGCCATCATTTGTTGTTGCTTGTCTTTTGGATGATGGCCAGTCTAACAGGCATGAAATGATATCTTTTTATGGTTTTAATTTGTATTTCCCTGATGACTAGTGATGTTGAGCATCTTTACATGTACCTATTGGCCCTTTGTATATTTTCTTTGGAGAAGTGTCTATTCAGGTCCTTTGCCCATTTTTTAATTATTTGGTTTTTTGCTATTAAGTTGTATGAATTCTTTATATATTTTTGCTGTTAATGTCTTTTCAGATAAATGATTTACAAATATTTTTCTCCATTCCATAGGTTGTCTTTTCACTTTGTTGATGGTTGTTTTTTTCATTTGTTTGTTTTTGTTGTGCTGAAGCATTTTAATTTGATGTAGCCCCAGTTGTTTATTTTGTAATTTTGTTGCTTGTGCTTTATTTGTCATATCCAAAAAATCATTACCAAGACCCATGTAAGTAACTTTATTCCTATGTTTTCTTCTAGGAGTTTCATGGTTTTAGATCTTACATTTCAGTCTTTAACTCATTTTTAGTTAACTTTTGTGATTTTGTAATTTCATTTATCTCACATATAACAAGTACAAATTTAACTAAAGCACACTTAGGAACATTTACCAAACAATAATTTTGCGAAATAAAGATATAAATTATTTTTAAAACATCTGAAATACCAACCCATGTTCTAAATATTTTAAAGTAGAGCTTTAATGCTGCCTACCAATCCAATAAATTCCCCAGATCACATTTCTTTCTCTCCTAATCTTTTTCTTTTCTAACTTTTAGAGAGAATAGGCTATACTCACTCCTTCTAATACATCTTTATTTTCTCTTACTGTTTATCAACTGCTATCTAGCTTCAACTTCTGACACACTGAAATTTTGGTCATCACCAGCAACCTCTGACAGTCAGATCCAGAGGAAGCATTTCTATTGGTGTCTTTTACCTCCTCTCTTCTGTTCTCTATCATTGCTAAGCACCCTAGTCCTTGAAAGGCACCATCTCTTAAAGTTTGTTATATAATTGTTTCCTGGATTTTCTTGTACATAGCTCTCTTGTCTCCTTTGTGGTCTTCCCATATTTTACTTAATAAACATCAGTCTTTCACATAACAGCATCCTAAGCTTTTATTATTTCTCCTTTTTTACATTGTCCTTGTGATAAGTCATCCATATCCACACATTATATTAATGTTTCTATGCTAATAACATCCAAATGTGTATTTTTTACCCAGACCTAATTGTTGAGCTACAAATGACTAGTGGAACTCTCCACTTAGAAAATCTTCAAACCAGAACTTTCCTCTTCTTCCAAATCTTCTCTTCTTCTGAATATAACTTGATGAATGATATCTATATCTATCTACTCTTTAACCAAAATACTTGGGAATTTTCTTTGTACATGTATTCAACACATTCAAACAAGTTTTTATGTTTTTTAAATTCTCCCTTTTTAATCTTTTCCAATTGTTCCACACTCTTCATTACCTCTAAGACTGCCTTAATTCAGAATAATGAATTTGAAATACACTTTCAAGTAGGAAAAAAAATATGAAAATAAAATGGCATACAGAAGCTCTTTTGTAACAGATACAAGCCCATTTATTCTGATCTAGCAGGAGTGGAAAAAAATTCAAAGTGTTGCTCAATATATATCCCTTTTACCTCCTGTTGAGACTTCTGTGATATCTCTGTATCCTGCAGGGCTTAGCAGAAATACCTTTAAAATGCTGTGTTCATTTTACTACATGAAAGAAGCTAGATTCAAGAAAGGCTACAACTGTTTGACTCCATTATATGGCATTCTCAAAAAGAAAAACTGTAGGAATAGGCAACAGATCATTAGCTGAACGAATAAAGGAAATGACCATACAGGAGGCATACAATAGAATTTTGAGAGTGATGGAACTGCTCAGTATGGTACTGTTTTGTGGATAAGTTTTCTCACCGTCAGAAAAAGAACTGACAAATAAACAAGAAGTAGTAAGACTAGAATGAACCTTGTAGTGCTGGACTGGAGTTGGAAATAAAGGCATAAACTCATGTTTATTTTAATAATAGATAAATACAGAACTATAGATATGTGTGCATAGGTAGTTAGTATCCAAACACATATTTCCTAGATTTGTCTGCTGAGAAGGCCTAGTAACAATCATGGTAACAATAAATTCACCCAATACGTAGATCTTGGTTTCTAAATACACTTCTCCAATTAAAGGGATTTGGGCTCCTTGGAGAAATGGTTGATAGTAGGGCTCATCAGGGAAAATTGCAAAATAAGTCTAAAGCACTGTATAATACTAGAAAGTAAGGAAATGCTCAAAAAAAAAAAAAAAGAGAGAGAGAGAAAAGGATGCAGAGATGGAGTCATATCAAAAAGACAAAAGAGCCTATCTGAAAGAGTTCCCAATGGCCAATGCTACAATTTGAACAAAATAAATAACAATATTATTGGATTATAGCATCCTTCCCCCAAGAATATATGAGTCTACACTGATTTAAGTGAATGACTGAATAAATGGAGATGAGGGAAGAGATAAATCTTCCTTACAGAAGAATTCCAAATAATAGATGAAGAAGAAATGAGGGAAATAGGAAATTACCTTTAGAACATCACAGTAACACTTGCTATACACAAGATCCACTGATGAATGCTACATGTATTTAGTGGGCAAAATTTTAAGGAGAAACAGGATATTTACATAATCTCAAATGAACAGGGGATGTTATGGAAGTTTTCAGAACTCTGAATGGGTTCCCTAAGTATGTTTTCCAAGATGCAATCGAATCTGTGTTATTTTTCGTTGCATTTAGCTTTATATCTTTAGTTCCTTGATTGTAACTTGCACTACATAGACCACTGGATATTCATGTTTCCTGCACAATAGTGAAAAATCAAAATAACAGAAATGCATAATAATAGAGTTTCATTATGTTATATTTATATATTGAAATGTACAGCCATTAAAAAGCATTTTTTGTCAGAAGTAATGATACTGGGAAGTGATCATGATAAAATAATAAGTATGTAAAAGCAAACATACAAACTGTATATGTACTATGAATACAATTTTATCATTTAAAATATGTATATAAACAAATGCATAGAAAAAAGACTAGAAAGAAATATAACAACAAGTTAATAGTGTTTATCTTGAATGGTAGAATTGCAGGTGATTTTTCTCTACTTTTGTATACTTTCCTCCAATGAACATGTGTTTAATTACAAGAAAAAATTAACAGTAAAACGAAAGCGACTTCCATGGATGACATTGTCCAAATCCTTCCTGATGTGGATCTGTATTAGGCTGCTCCAGCTACCAAACAATCCTGGCACTGGGAGTGGGTCCCAAAGGGCCAAAACAGATGTGAGCCATCCTACCAGAGACAGTCTAGAGTGGAGAGTTTCAAGGGGATAAATATGTGTCAAAAAACGATTAAGGAGAAATAATAACCAAAAATCAGGGAGACAATGAAGACCTAAATCCAAAAGGTAAAACATGTACCTTCAAGTAAGAGCCAAGACCAAAAGTCACAGCCAGATTGAAAAAAACAGATGAGAATAGGAGCAGAAGAAGGTGAAGTAGGAATTGATGGGGCCCTTAATGATTGCCATGAATACCCAAAATGTCCCTGGGGTTTCAATTTCACTTGGGTTACTTGTTCTCAGGAGTTCAGGCTGACTTAATTGCAGAGTATTAAGGTAGCAAGGAAAGAGAAAAAACTGATTTCAAAATATCCAACTTCATTATACAGTGTTTAATGTACTTTTGAGAAACACCCATATTTTCTGTCTTTTTCTTTCTGTCATGTTCTCATCTGTCAAAATTCTTGATGGTCTAGCTCAAGTTCCACCTCCCCTCCAAAATCTTCTTTGGTCCCCCATTTGGATGTCTTAAAAATCCTGCAGATTTTCTTTGTACTGTTTGTAAAGAATACAAGTTTGTCAGCACAACGGAATAGAAAACTGGCCTTTTGGGTTTGAAAATTTACAGAAGCCTGGTTTGACATATATTATACTGTTTTATGTGACACATTGTGTGTAACTTTCAGTGAACTAGCTAAATGATAAAGTGCTACAAACATACACTTATTTATTAAGAGAAAATGATAAGGAAGGTTGTCATCCACTGCAAATATACTCCTTTTGGAAGCTATATTTTATCTTAGTAGCTAATACTTTCACATACCTGCTATGTACTTTTCTGCTTGCTTTTGAGTCATAAATTATTCTTTAAAAGCTGGCCTACTTCCCACTGTCAAAGTTTACACATTAAATTATAATCTAGAACATTTCCTGTACCTCTCCTGTTAAGATTTAATTTAGGCCTCCAAGCCACTGTCATTTTCCAGTTAATCATGTAACAGTACTGCTGTTGAGATTAGGGCAGGAGGGAAGTGGGATAGACTATCATAATTCCGTTTTTTAAAAACAGAGATAACAACAAATTATTGTCATTGTTGCTTTTTCTCACATTGTACAGATTTTTAGATTAATGGAATGACTTTGATATATCTGATTCCTAAATTTTTTTTCTTCCTAAGATGTAATAGTCTTTTTATTAGACTATTGCTATTTCTTATTATATTTTCTCTAATAATCTATAAATCAACTTTCTTCTTTTATTGACTTGACCTTACTTGAACTCTCCATTTGGAGCCCCAGGGATACCTTAAACTCAAAGAACGGTATTATGTTAGTCACCCCGTTTTGCCACTTCTGTAAAGGTTCTCTTTTAGCATCTGGGAATCATTCTAGTTCTCTCTCCCTCATCTCTCATATCCAACCAACCACTAATTCTCATGGCACACGAAAAGTAATTACAAATAGGATACAAATTGCTGGGATTTTAGGTGGGCAGTAACGTATTACCCCTTTTTGATTTGTCCAGTGCAGAGCAAATTGAGAAATAGGGTGTCATAAAGTGGAGATTATAGTGTTGTCTTTTTTGTATACCTAGTAGTATGTACTATCAATCTCCTATTCCTGTCTTGTCCCTCCTCCCTTCCCTCCCCACTGGTAACAATTAGTTTGTTCTCTGTATCTGTAAGTCTGTTTCTGATTTGTTATATTTATTCATTTGCTTTATTTTTTAGATTCCACATATAAAAGATACATACAGTATTTGTCTTTTTCTGTCTTACTTACTTCACTAAGAATAATACCTTCTAAGTCCATCCATTATTATTATAAATGGTAAAATTGTATTCTTTTTTTGTTTGGCTGAGTAATATTCTAATCTATGTATATACCACATCTTCTTTATCCATTCATCTGTTGATGGACACTGAGGTTGCTTCCATATCTTGGCTATTGTAAGCAATGCTCCTATGAACATTGGGGTGCTTGTTTCTTTTCAAATTATTGTTTCATTTTCTTTGGATATATACGCAGGAGTGGAATTGCTGGAATTATAAGATAGTTCTAATTGCATTTTTTTGAGGACACTTCACACTGTTTTCCATAATGGCTATACCACATTAAATATTAATTGCTGCTAAACTTTTGAGGTTGCCTGAGAGCTAAACCGACTGACTAGAATGTTGTGGTAGCCCTTGGCTCCTCTCACATCTCTTGTCTATGTCTGAGGAAAGTTCTTCTGTGGGTAAATTTGGTGTTGAAAATCTAACTTAAGCTTTCTGCTTCCCGCTGACCTGGTAGAGAAAGAAGAAAAGAAATTCAAATTGTTAGTGATAGCAGATGATGGGTGTAACATATGGACCAGTGACTTTCAACCATAATGGAATCTGCTCTCTTCACAGGAAGATGTGGTTAAGGGGTGGGGCAAGAGGCCAGGAGTTTATTTTAGTGAAGTCCATCCATTGGAAATAGGAGAAATGGAAAATACATGTACTCCTCCTCAAACAAGAGACAGGAGGAGAAGAGGGAGAGTTTGGAGTCATGGAAAGCAAGAAAAGGTAGTGTTTCAGGAAGAAACCAGTTAATCACTATTCAGATGTCAAGCTTGCACCTGATACTCTATGCCTGGAATTCTTTAAGCTCGTGGTCTATCTAACAAGCTCATTTTTCTCCTTCAAGACCCAGGCAAGTGAGATCTCTGTGAGACCTTCGCTGGTTTATGTAGGCAGAAGGCAGGTAGTTCTGCATTGCCTATATTTGCATTGCAATTGGCATTTGACTTTTAGAATTTACCATAGGTCAAAGTAATCCTTTATACCTCTTTTTTTCCCCACCAGAGTAAGAACTCTTTGAAAGTACAGATCGTATGCTGCATTATAAATAACCAGTACATTTTTGCTTTAGGATGTTTATTACTTCATGAATATCAAAAATAAAATAAATATTTAGATTGGAAATAACCTAATATCTATTATATGAGCAGATGTAATGAATTACAATTATTTGTTATATTAAGTAATATAATATAATTGTAATTATATTAATTAATATATTAAATCATGTAATGAATACAATTTAGTAAATTATGTTAATCAAAGGATATTCAGTAACATAAGAAAAAAATCCCTGACATCATAGGTGAGAAAAAAGAAAGTTGAAAAATAATTTATAAAAATTATATATCAATATTTTAAATGTATATACACATATTTATATGTAAACACATATCATTTTTAATTAAAAGCATACCAAAATGTTAGCCATGTTTTTCTGTGGGTTATTTTACATATTCTTCTTTATACTCTTCAATTTTTCCAAATAATAAATACTAGAAAAAATATTATTGTAAAACAAAATAATTATGTAAATGATGGTTCGTTGACTTCTTCTCTCTGGTGCAGAGTGCTCTTCATATTGTTGACATTCAGTAAATCTTGGTGAATTGCTAGGAATATTGGGGCCATTGGTTTGTTGACATCTTTTTAAATCTTTCAATTATTATGTTTCTATAGAGTCTCTGGTGAATTGATCTGAAAATGTTCATGTAAAAATTTTTTCCCACATTTCCAAATAAGGCTCTGATGTATTATTATTTGTTTCGCCTATTCATTCTTCCTCTTGAAAGAAAACACACTAGAGAGTTTCCTGTTACCTGAAAGATGAATCTTCAGGGTGGCTAGTAGGGTAGATTTTCTGCCAGTTCTTAAGTAAAGCATACCATGTTGATTATAACATATCCAAACTGGATGTTTTAAATTTTTCTTCCAATGTCTGTTAATTTTTTTTCTCTGTTTACTTCTCAGCTACTCCACCCATCCGAAACAGCATTCATTCTGGGTATATGTGTCAGAGCAGTTCATTAAGACTAATATATCTAATATAATCAGTTTTATCTAATTATTAAGGAATTTGGTTATCCTCCTGTTTTTCACATGTAGAAATGTAACTGGCTAGTTTCCTTTAGAGCTGAAAGAGGCCCATAGGTCTTGAACTCCTTTGCCTCAAAATATTTTGCTTTTGTGTTGGTGTAAGTTGTTTTAATTGTTGCATTTTTTCCCTTTCTGTGGATCTTTCTTATAATCTTTTTGTTGTTGTTGTTAAAATTATTTAATACTTTTTCACATTTTTCTTGTATTGACAAAAGTTTCTCTTACTGGTCATTTCTACATCACCAACATCCTCGCTTAACTTTTTGTATTGAAAAACGTAAGTCATGATGGACAGCTACTATTGTAGAGGATAACGAGGCACATTCTTAAAACTTGTGCAGAAATGCGTGACCCAGGGAAGGTCTGGTGTAAACGTTTGCTGTAAAATTCCCCTTGCCTGTGGATGAAAATTTGTCTTAATGATCAAACCACTTTCCCTCCTGGTTTATAGAACAGTAATAGTAAATGCTTTTCATTTTTACCCAAAGTCCCTCCTCAATTTTAATGTTACTTTGTTGTACTTTACTTTCTTTCTTCTACTTCTTAAATGTCAGAATATACCCATAATTCCAATATTACAGGAATCACAGACCTGGTTTTCCCTGGTGTCATAAGCAGGCTCTAGGGGAGCTCACAGTGATTTTTGCTTCCTGATATTTGCACCCTTGTGTAATTTTTTCCTCTTAAATGTGGATTAGATCTACTAATTTACTTCTAATGAGTAGAATGTAGCAGAGATTATGGGCTATCACTTACAAGATTAGGTGGCAGAAAGACTGTGGCTTCTGTCTTGGCAGTCTCTCTCACGCTCTTGCTTGCTGAGGGAAGCCAGATGGCATGTTTTGGGAGAGGCTCATGTGGAAAGGGAAAGAGGGAGGCCTCTAGCCATCAGTCAGTAAAGAACTGAGGCCATCAGTTCAGCAGCCAATGAGGAACAACCTGTCAACAACCATGTTAAGGGAGTTTGAAAGAGGATCCTGCCCCAGTTGAGCCTTAGTAAGAGTATAGTCTTAGCCACAACTCTAACTTAGCCTTATGAAAAACCTTGATTGAGAGATGCCCAGCTAACCTGCACTTGAATCCCTTACCCACAGAGACAGTGAGATAATAAATGTTTGTTTTTTAAGCTGCTAATTTTTGGAATAATATATTATGAACCAATAGATAATTAAAACATCTGGCCAGATATCTTTTCTGATATTTCTATTTAATGAAAGTTTTACAAGTATATTTTTATGAATATCTCACCTTAAAAAAAAGGGAAAAATGAGAATTATAAGATGTTGGATTATGTTCAAGTTCAAAATAGACTATTTTGGTTAAAAGACACAGGTATGATGTTGCATCTTCTAGGAAATGATTACTACAATATTGGCTAATGATTCCTAGTGTGAGCAATGAGCCAACAAGATGTAGTCCTTTCATGTCCAATAAGCTAAACACAGGACTGTGCAAGTCAATGAGAAAACAGCTCTCATTTCTCATTTCTCATAAAGTAATCTTGAGAAAAATGAAGCAAAGAAAAATGGCCACAGTTTCTAACAACAGAAGCTGGAGGTAGTGGAAGGAGAGAGGAATGCTAATACTAAATCTGAGTCATAAGTCAGGGCTGTAGAATATGGCAAATTATGTTCTGCTTCTTCAGAAAAAAAAAAAAGGCAGAGGTGTCTGATTTAAGTTGGGAAAATCCAATTCTCTTTCTTGGAAATATGACACTTGAACAGAGCCACACAGAGAATGAAGATCACTAATGGTGGGATCGCTAAAACTAAGTCAAGAGAAGATTCAACAGTTTCTGATGCTAAAGACCCAGAGTAGCCTTTGTCCCCAGACTTTGTCAAGGCAAGATATTTCAAGTTATTTCCAATCTTAAGTCTCCTGAATTTTAGCTATTTCTCCTTTTAGAGCCTGGTTTAGGTCATCCTGGCAGACTTCCATATCAGTGTAATGCAGTGTGTATCAGTGCACTGCTCTAAGGCTCACACGATTTTTTACTTGATGAGTTAACAGTTATGTCTGTTTGGTTAACTTTGCTTTGTGGCTGAGCAGCTGTTTCCTCCAGCTTATGAATCTAGGTTGGGTTAAATTAAATGACATGGCTATTTTGTTTATCCTTCCACTCCGGCCATTACATGGGCAGGAAAACAACTTCAAGCATTTATTAGACAAATATTTATTCAGCCCTTACTATATGCCAGAAACTGTGGACACGGTTGTTAACAAAAAACAGAGTTCCTGACTTCACCGAGCCTGTGATCCAGGGTATCACAGATGGTGGCCCATACTTCTGCAACCCGTCCAAACTGCAAGGGAGCCTGTCTCCAAGTAAAGGATTTTTAGGGATACTGCTTACTTTCTTCCCCCCAAAAGCGTTCCACTTTTGATTGTGGAATATATGTGTCAAAAACTAAGCATGATTTACTTTGATCAAATATTACTGTAAACAGCAAGTATATTTTAGATTCTGCAGTATGGGACTTTGGTAAATTACTAACTTCCTTATAATGGAGCTGCTTTTGTTGTTTTCTGTTGTGCTTGCTATTTTGGTTAGCGTGCTATGCAAACATGTACTCACACCATCATGCTTCCTGAAAGTCTAATTTGATTCAAGTTTGCACATTAAAAAAGTGAATGACAAACTCGTTCCCCTAATTTGTGTCATCTATTTTGGTCACTATTTCAACTGCTCTTCAAAAATAATTCATATGTATGCAGAGTCAGATTTTAAATTTTATAAGTAAGCTTATCTTTTTTCAACCAAACTGTTTTAAAAGTGGAAATTGCCTTTTGTTTTTTCCCTCTTGAACTCATAATAAACATATGTATATGAAACTTAACATTTTAGTACTAATAACAAAAAATTCTAAAAGAAAAATATCATTGTTAATCCTATCATGCAGTATTAATATTTTGGTGTGCATCTTTCCAAAATGTTTAGTAGACATACACACACAGGGACACACACAATCTTGCCCCTCTCTATAATTTAAATAATTAAAATCATTTAATGCTATAAGACAACTTTATAATCAGCTTTTATCACAAAACATATATCACAGACATATTTTATATCTCAAAAAATATAGAGCTATAGCATATTTTAGTGGCTGCATTATAGTCCATTTCATGCCATAATTTATTTACTCAACCCTCACATTTAGTTTTTGTTGCATTTTTTATTCTTAGGTAATCTCATTCAGGTACCTTGTAGTCCCCCGTAAGACTTGATCTCTGTTTTAAATTTTTCATTTATTTGTACTCTTTTAATAGTTAATAGAGACTCATCTAGCCCATTAGTATTTGATTAAGTATACATAAAATTAGAAATAGTTACACATCAGTATTGTATTATAAAGTAATATTGATTTCATACTTTTCCTTTTCCCTATGCAACAAACACTGGTAATTTGGATTTTGCATTTTGCTCTGGTCACTTTCCATTAGTTTCAAACTGCTCTTCTTCCAAATTTAGTAATGTTTATTCCAAAATGAATGCATCAAATCTGAACTGTTTCATGAAAGCAGCCAACCCCCAAAGTCAGAATAAAAGGAAAGGCAAACATACCACTCATCTAGGAGACAGGGCATTACCAAGGTAATTCTGTCATCTATCTCTTTCTTCCATAATATGAGATTCGGCGTTCCTGTCTACTTGTTTCCCAGACCACAGCCAGGAGGAGGAAAAAAGAGAGGTATCTCCCTTAACCCTGTACACACTCAAACAAGCATGCACAAAGGCAGAAGTATTGAGAAAGGATCCTGCTGGGAGGCAACCTCATATATATAAAGTTTGAGGCAATTCTGAGCTCACAGTCAGAAGAGAGAAATTCTGCAAACTGGATATCTTCAAGAATAAAGTCACTTAAGTCAATCTCAGTATGATGTCTGTATTATGCATCTCCATTTCAGGCCTCTAGATTTAAACGTAACTACCAGGAATCTTCTTGTTGATAGAACCTTCTTTTACCCCTTTAAGGAGCTAGTCCTCTTTCAATACAAAACTAAATAGAATTTTTCATGATACAAGGAGATTTATGTGCTTAGAAGAATTTGGAAATGAATATTTTGTCTAAGTATCTCAAGCAATTCCTTTTGTGTCATTCAGAAAAAGGTCACACTTGGAACAAACAATATTGTTAAAATAACCATACTATACAAGACAATCTACAGATTCAATGCAATCCCTATCAAATTATCAATGGCATTTTCCACAAAACTGAAACAAAAATTTTTAAATTTGTATGGAAACATAAAAGACCCTGTATAGCCAAAACAATCCTGAGAAAGAAGAACATAGGTATTTAACCAATTCTAACCTATTTACAAATCCCAAAGATGTTAGTACATGTGTTATTAGCTTGTGGCAAAACTTTACAAATTTTCCAATATTGGCTTTCCACAGAAAAACTGAGTTCCACCTTTTAGAATAACCCAACCATTTACTTTCTCCTTTTTTGCTATAGTGCACCATGGAACTATATATTTAGATTAAAAAAATTTTTTTTAATTATACAATTTCAAAAGTTACATTTATAGCTATTACAAAATATTGACTATATTCCCTGTGTTGTACAATACATCCTTGATCTTATCTTACACCCAGTAGTTTGTACCTCCCACTCCCCAACCCCCAGATTGCCCCAGCCTCCTCCCCACTGGCAACCACTAGTTTGTTCTCTATATCTGAGTTTGCTTCTTTTTGTTATATTCACTAGTTTGTTGTATTTTTTAGATTCCACATATAAGTGATAGCATATGACATTTGTCTTTGACTTACTTCACCTAGTATGATAATCTCTAAGTGTATCCATGTTGCTGCAAGTGACATTATTGTATACTTTTTTATGGCTGAGTAATATTCCATTATATACATATACCACAATTTCTTTATCCATTCATCTATTGGTGGATACTGAGGTTTCTTCCATATTACAGAAATTGTAAATAATGCTGCTATGAACATTAGGGTGCATGTATCTCTTTGAATTAGTGTTTTAGTTTTGAGCTCTAAGAGCCAGAAAAACCTCTCCCTGTGTACTGGATAATGCATTGGAAAATTAACCATTTGAAATGTCCCCTTTCATTTCTTTACTACCTCTAAAGATACCTGTGTGATACCTGAAATTTAAACTTACAATGTAAACATCTTTTTCTATTCTAAAACTTTCCTTGTTCCTAAAACTGCTTGTCTCCTGAATCGTCCATTCTACATCCATGATGTCACTCAGGCTTCAAGCTGAAAATCTCCATCTTCCTGATTCTTACATTTTATGTTTTGCCCCCTGTTGTCTTATCCTCCAAACAAACTCACTCATGTCATAACCAAACACTGTGACTTCTACCCCAGAAGTGCTTTTCAATTTTGTCTTCACCTCTTTATTTCCACTGTCACTGGCTTTCCCCAGATACTTATTGTTGTTCATTTGAGCTTCAGCACCTATCTCCGAACTGGGGTTTCTACCCTCAATTCTCCTTTTACTCTAGGTCACTTTCTGCATAACAGTAGGAGAGAGGAAAGAAGGATAAGAGTAAGAAAGGAAGGAAGGAAGGCAAGAGAGAGAGAAGTTTGATCATTTCTTCCTCTGCTTAAAAAGTTATTTTGGCTCTCTTTCTTGAGGGAAAAGTGCAGCTTTCTTTTTGGCTCACTTCAAGTCACCTTTCACATTCTGTAGCTAATCTCTCATTCTGGTGTCATTTACATCACTCCATGATATGTACCCTACTGTTCTTCTCCATGTTTCCTGCCCAAGCCAGGCTTGTTGACAAATTTATGGCTTCTTATGTGTTGTTCCTTCTGTCACCCCCATCTGAATTTTTTCACCTGGCATATCCTAGACAACTTTTCTACCACAGCTCAAATGTCACCTTCTCCAGGAAGCCCTCCCTGACTTTCCCAGTAAGTGTTTTGCAGTCCTTTATACTCCCACATCACATATTCATACCCTTATTATTGTACTTAACCTTGAATTGCAAATGATCTGTGTTTCAATAATGTGTTTTTTTAATACCATTCAATTTACACCTCCTTAATGTCTATTAAACCATACTGTAATTGCTTCTTTATATACTGTGTCCCCACTAGACGCTGAACTTTTGTGAGTGGGGTCTATATCTGCCTTTGTTTCTTTATCTCAAGAAACTATCATATGTTTAGCACGTAGGAAATGTTCAGATGTATTTCTGGAATAAAAGAATCCATTCATTTCTCTCCATTCTTCACTAGAGAAAGAAGGGGTCATTTTTTTTTCTTTCTGTCATCTGATATTATGCCTGCCACATAAGAAGCATTCATGCATGGTTTTTGAACTAATTAATTCCTTATGGTTATATACTAAATCAATGTCTTTGAGCTGGTTTTCAGAGAAAGAATGATAGTAAATTTAGAGGCTAAGGACCTGTAAAAAAAGTTATCATTGATTAGACATAGTCAACTCCGCATTATTTACATGTCTGAAGTTTTCTGAGTCTTTTTTCAAAGACAGTTTCTTGACTTTAGAGTCCTTGAGATATCATTAATTTACTTAGTCAGATCCTGACTAGATTACAAGTATATGCCCCCACCCCGTTTTTTGCGTCATTTTTAGGTACAGTCAATTCTGTGGTCACTTAATCTTGCAAGTAATGTATGACAAAGCAATTGTTACTCTTGGAAGAGATTAAACATCAGTGAAAAAGGAGAGGAGAATGCTCTGACTCATTAACACCACTTTTTTTTTTTGTAATCAACTGTTTTAGCCCCTGGAGATCTCTCCTCAATAGCCTGACCTATGAGTTGCTCAAGCTTGGCAGGGTAGCAGAGAGCTGGTGCTACACGTAAAACAGCAAATGAAACTGTGTCACAGGAAAAATATGACCCTTACATACTGTAGCTTGTGCAACTTTATGAGAAACACATTCATTATTTTTTTTCATAGCTTGGTATTTCTCTAAAAGAAAACAAAAAAAAATCTCCCATGTGTCTTGTATATTTGATTATTCCTAACAAACAACATGTATTTATTTGATGCTTACCATGTACACATTGCTGGAGAAGATTCAGGTGAAGATTCAAAAGCAATACCATATAAAATATAGTCCCTGACCTCCTCTGAGAGCTGATAGTTCCCCTGAAGACACAATGTCTTGCTATGAAATTATCTTTTTTTTCCTGTAACTCCTCCCTTCCTCTTTCACTCTCTTCTTTCTTTCCCCCTTTCTCTTCCTTCCTTCCTCCTTCCCTCCTTCCTTCCTTCTTTCCTTTCTTTCTTCCTTCCTTCTTTCTATTTAGAAAACTCTGTTTGTGTATTAGAATATGTTTATCCTCAAGACATCTGAGTAATTTACTTTTAATTTCTTCACTCTTTATCCAACTCTTTACTTTTTTCACTTGCACGGAAGGAAGTGAATTGTTATCTAGGTAAATCAATTCCTTCCCACGGATCCTAGAGGCAAGTTAGAATGTCCTGCCCCATTAAAAGATGACCATCCCTCTATTTATGATTAAATATGGCCTAAAACTGGAAGATAAAAGCAAGGCAAATAGATATAAGGAGTCAAAAGAGTGCATTCATTTTGCATGGAAAATTCTCAATTTGCAACTTGCTCTTTTGAAATAAAAATGGAAAAAATATTTAAATTTCCTAAGAGAGAATATCAGTAATGTTTCCCTTAGGATGAATCCGCCTCATCAGAATTACTTCCTCTAATTCAGCTGTCTTCACACACTGATGTAGTGATCAGTTGAGAAGTATTAAAACTTTATTCCTAGTAATACTAATACTAATACTAATTATATACTTCAAAAACCACACAGGATTCTTCCCCCTCCTCCTTAGGGCCATATCCATTTCAGTTCTCTGCATCCTGTAATTGTTTCTTAAGGGAAGAAGGAAGAGTTGAAGCTCTCATGTTCAGAATGCCCATGGGAGCGTGATGCAGATGTGAACATCAGCTGTTAGATGTGTCACAGCTGACAATGCTGTAAGTCACAAGAAGAAATCCTTAAACTTTGAAAAGAAAGCATGACATTATCTTGGAACATGGGACAGTGCCTGAATGAAGCAAACTTGGGAGAAAAGGTAAAGATGGGGTGTTAGGATCAATGCCTACAAAAAGAGCAAAGGCAAAGAGAGAAGTAAAGAAAGAAGGAACAGGAAGCCTTTGAAAACAAACTTAGTCTATTTAATAATTTTGATTAAAACTGAACTTGAATGCCTCTCTGGCAAAGTTAAGATAATTAATTCTCACAGTACAAATACTTTGTAGGATAGTGGCATTTTCTGTTTTTGTTGTTATTTCACAGAATTATTTGGTTGATTACCTCAATTCACCATCTGCCTTGTGTGAATGTAATCTTTAAATCCATTAAAATTCAATCTTTCTCCTTCTCACACTTCTAACATCCTAAGTTCCCTACCCAGCCAAGCAGAAATCAACTTAATTTACCTTTCTCCTTCCTTTATCTTTATTTAGCCAAGAGCATCTGCTTTAATAGTTAAATCATAGACTTCTTTAATAAGAATGATACAGAGACATTGTGATAAAAATAATTCCTTATCATACTATAAATAACCTGCTTCAAATATCTGGGGTTACCACTGAATCTCCATTTTAACTCAAGGGTTTGACCTCAGCCATGTAGTTAGATAGACTGAGATTTAGCTAGAAGGACTCTTGCTGCACATAGTGCAGTTAAGGAAAGAAAATGTGATAAATTATTTATATCTTGCTTATGTTGTTAATCTTATTTTATTTAAACCATCAGGTTTTAGGAAGTTATCCTCCAAAATGCATTTTAACTTTTTAGAAGAATTTCAACAGAAAATAGACGGAAATAGTACCATTCCTGTCTTCATTTAAAAGGACCAACACTCCCCACTTGGCTGTGCTGAGATTACCTAGGACAGTAGATGGGGTGGATCCAGAAAAGGCCAAGTATAAGGCAACTGCCTTATTTCCCCATCATGTAAAACACCATTTTTCCTTGAATTCCACAAGTTTAAATATGGGGTACTTTTATTATCCAACGCTTCAACCTATTGTTTTAGGCTCTCTCTTTATGATTCCATTTTTTCCTGAGGTATATTGCTACAGGAAATTGTCCTTTCATCCAAGTTCTCGAATTGATTGTTTCAGAGTCGCTGATAAAATAATCTTATTTTTAACTTTGCATTAATTGGTGGGTTTGATTTATATATTTACTTGCATCTTCTAGATTTTCTCTTAATTAATCTCATCAGAGACTTGTCAACTTGGTTAGATTCTTGATCCTCTGAATTATTTTCAGTTTCATTGGTTTCTATCCTTTACCTGGCATCTTCCTTCTTCTTTCCTTGGATTATTTGTGTTCTTTTTCCAAACTCATTAAATTGTGCACTTAGCTCATTTCAGGCTTTCTTATTTTCTAATAGAAACATCTATAGCTACAAATTCTTCTCAAAGTACCATTTTCCCTGCATTCCATAGTTTTAAATATGGAATATTTTTATCATTCAGTTCAAAATCTTTCTGATTTACCTGTTGATTTCTTCTTTTACCATGAAAAATGGAGGTGTATTTTTCAATGTTCAAACATGTATTTTTAATGTATATTTTAAAGTTAATTGTGGAGAGGGAATGTGGAGTACAGAATGCCTTTACTTTGGAATTTGTTAAGACTTAGGTTATGACCCACGCAATCTACATAAAGTTCCAAGTGTGTTTAATATAGTAAAATTCACATATTTTGGAGATGAATTTGACTACTGCTTCCATTTCTGTAATGATTGTTGATCTATTAATATTTCTTATTTTTAGTTGGATCAATTTTAATAACTTACTTTTCTTTCTGAAACTTTTCTCTAGATTCCAATATGCAGATTCCATGCTGTGGAAAGTAATAATATGGTAGATAAGGAATTTCTGGCACATCCTGACAGGAGAGTTGCAGACCAGATCTCGATGGTTCTAGAGCAGGGCCATACCTTTTGTAGCATAGAAAGAAGAACCTATTCAACATTCAAAAATAGCTCTTGGCATGCTACTGGGTACCGTGGGGTAACGTCATGATGCAATTCCTTATTCTCTGACCCACCAAGTCATAAGGTTGGGCAGATATAGCAGCAATCCATTAAACTGTGGAAATAGTCCATTTGGGGTTGGACCTGGGCAATCAAGGAGCCAAGACCTTCATATCCCCTATATTGAAGCAATTGTATCTCCCTCAGGCCACCCCTCCAGGTTTCCCCATAACCAGTTAAGGAAGGAAGAAAAATTCTGGGTCTCTATGTTTTCCTGCATTTCATGTCAATATTTTTTAGAATTTTAGTGCTGTGATGGCTTTTTTATGTGATATATTTAAATATAAAGTCAAGGATATATCCTACTAGATATAACATAATAAGGTATTTAAAAAATTGTAATGGGTGGCTGATAAATCAGATGCATTTTTGACCTTTGTGAAGATGATTAAAGCTTTTCTTTTAATCTATTATTAAGGAAATGATATTAATAGATATCCTAATATTAATTATTTTTTCATTCCTGAAATTAACTTCTCTTTATTATACTGTATTATTCCTATAGTAGGCAGGTGAGTTCTATTTTCTAATATTTAAAGTTTTGGAATAATATTGTATTTGAACTATAGTTTATCTTTTTGTATTCACTGTTAAGTAGACTTTAGAGTTTTTCTTTCTTACTCTTTGAGCTGAAATATTTTAAATAGTTCCTAAAGTGTTGACAGAATTTGCTGGTGATGAGTTGAAATATTTGCATTTTTGCAACTTGTAAACTTTCTGAATGCATAAAGCATAACCCTTCAATCTAGCAAATATTTTTATTAGAAACAATTAGCTTCTTTAGGACTTTAAATAGAACTGGATAAAATATTTACTTTCAGAGAAGACTTACATTTATAATAAAGTCATAACACCTGAAATTATATAAAACATATCCTATTGAATTTGAAAAAAATCTTAAAAATCAGAATTCTAGCACTGTAAATGATTCTTCTTCTCTACAATTATCTGTCTCATGATTTTTTTTTTTCCAGCATGTGGGTACCATGACTTGCACAAGACTGAAAATAAATTGCTAAACTTATTATCACTAAAATTTTCCAAATGTTAGGAAGCTGTATGGAGCAAGTATTTTGTCCTTTTTTATGATAAAATGTTGTGAACAAAGTCATTCTGTTCAGGTAAAACCATCTTCAGGTTCCTCTGCTAACCTATGTTTACTGGTAAACTTTGTGAATTAGCTTGGATGAACGAAAAACATAACTATAATGGCAAGGGGAATTTAGTATGAAAATACAAAGTTTAATATTTCCTCTCTACTTTGTGTGTGTTCCTGAGCACATCCTTTAACTATTGATGAATTTCTTTATAAAATTGGGAAAATAGTAGCTAAACCTACTTAATACTTTTTGTGAGGATTTGCAAATTAGATATGAAAACATTCACTGTGATGTTCTTTTTGCTTTGATCTATTAATTAAAACATATTTGGAATAGTTAAAATAATAAATATTACAATAAAACTTATACAGAAATTTAGGACATTTTGGCCAGCTATGACTAGAAGAGAAATATGAAAAGCAAAAGGGGAAAAACAAAGATGGAAAAGGAACAAGGTATGTTATCTCTGCCTCTCCCAAGAAGAGATGAAGGCTGAAGTGGGTAGGAAAGGAATTATATGTATTATGTCTTTATTTAGACATCTACTGTTTAGCTAAGTCGCTGCTTAATAATTGGTTATTGAGCGACTCTGTTTTTACAGCTTGCCGAGAAATTTTATGATATTATCTGCATGACTGGGTAGTAAAGATGAATAAGAATTTAGAGGCAGACAAATCACTTTAGAAGCAACTATGATATTCTAGTGAGAAAGCAGCATGTACTGACTTGATAAACCGTTTCAGTTGCTCTGAAGAATATTCCACATCCTAGGTTGCTGGAATGTTTCCTGGTGGCGTTACCTAACTTTTCTTTCATATCCCGATATTGCCAGAGAATTTAGATTTAATGCTTGATTAGATTTAGGTTTTTCCTTTCTTTCTTTTAAGAGAGAATATTTCAAAGGTCGTTCTATGCCTGTCATACCGCCTCACATCAGGTATCGTTCACTCAGTTCAAGCGGTCAGAGCTTATCTCTTCACTTTAAATTTCCCATTAACTTTTTATTTCTTTTGTTTTGACTATCCATTGGTGACCCGGGCCTGAGTCATTTACTTCTTGCCAAGATTGCGAAAATGGTAATCTTCTAATTTTATCGTTTGCTTGTTTTTATTAGCTGGAATTTTTCAATGGAAGAACATTTCCATCATTTACTTGGACTACTTGCTTTCCCTAACACACAGTTCACATGAAAAGACAGGATAAAGGCTTATCATCTTTTCCTAATTATCAGTTTACAGAGAAATAAGTTGGTGGCCCAGCAACTCTCAAAGGTAGACAGTTTTTAAACTCTCCTTATGGAAGATGAAGGTGAAGATGTGACGGACATTTGCCTATCCATTTTTCTTTTTATTTTAACAATTGGGTTGTAAATATGTTTTTTAAAGATGATCTCAAACTCTGCACTTAATTTTGTAAATCTGTATGAAATACTGTTTACATGTGTATTTGTGTTTCACTGATTTCAATGTTCACTGTTAATAGTATCAAGCCGTGATTTCTGCACTGCTGATTTCTTAACTTGACTTTACCCACTGTGTTCAGACAGACATAATATTTAGATTGTGTATTTTGTGTCCCTGTGCCTCACACACTCAAGTGCACACACATAAACATACTATACAACTTCAACCTCACTGGTCATAAGTTCTTCATTTAATAATTCTTTTTCCCTTTAAAGGAAGAATTCACTTACCTGACGCTTCTTATGCACTACTGCTCTCTTTCTGGCAAATATCCAGGGACCACTCCTCTGAAACTACATTTTGTATAGTGGGAATCTATCCATTCATTAGTTCATTCTCATCTCTGAGTTCTAGGAATTCTGACAGAAAGACTATACATCAGGAAGCTGATAGATCAGCAAATTGTGGATTGTGGGCCATATCCTCAGTGCATTCCAGAGTTTCACTGGCTCTAGACCAGTGTTTGTGTTCATCTCTAAGCTTTGAGAATCTCCATGCTAAGTAGGGACTATAAACATGGACTCACAGAAATTTCTCACAGAGAACTTTTTATTCTTCCCTAAAGTCCAACCAGAAATAAGCTTGTCAGAAATAGCCAGAAATTCCTGTCTCTTCCCTGACCTTTCATGAATCATTCTTTCATGAATCATTTCTTTTTTAGATGCTTTTTTTCTTTTTTGAGGGTCATTTTTGGCAGAGTATAAGCTTATGTAATGTTTTCTGTTCTTTGTGAAGTATGAAAGTACCGTCCTGTAGATAATGCTTTTTCATGTATAAAGTGTTCCAAGAAATCAATAACAAAAACATAAAACGCCCAATAGAAAAATGGGCAAAGGATATAAATGGTTTGGAGAAAAAGAAATATAAAAGATCTTTAAATATATAAAAAGATGCTCATCACCATACATAACAAAATAAATGCCAATATGAGATGTGAGGTGCCATTTCACACCTATAAGATTGGAAAAAAATCCAAAGATTTGACATGTGCTTTGTGTGTCTGTGAGGAAGAGACATTCATTAGAAAGCCAGGCTGACTGTCCAAATGGTACATTCTCTATGGAGGTCAATCTGGCAATAGCAAAATAAAAATTAAAACTCAAAATAAAAATGAAGTTACTCTGTGATCCATGGATCTCACTTAATCCTATAGATAAATTTACAAATGTTCATTCATAGTGATGTAATTTCAAGTTTATACACTGCAACAACCTGTGTTGATCAATAAATGATTGTGTTGTGTTGTTTTGTTTTGTTTTACTGATGTATAGTTAATTTACAATGTTGTGTTAGTTTCTGGTGTACATCAAAGTGATTCATATATATATAAATTTACATATGTATATATTCTTGTTTAGATTCTTTTCCATTATACATTATTCCAAGCTACTGAATATAGTTCCTTGTGCTATACTGTAGGTCCTTGTTGTTTATTCTATGTATAGTAGTGTGTATCTATTAATCCCAAACTCCTAATTTACCCCTCCCCCTCTTTCCTCTTTGGTAACTATTAATTTATTTTCTATATCTGTGAGTCTGTTTCTGTTTTGTAAGTGAGTTCACTTGTATCATTTTTTAAGATTCCACATAAGTGATTCAGTATATTTTTCTTTCTCTGTCTAACTTACTTCACTTAATATGATAATCTCTGTGTCCATCCATGTTGCTACAAATGGCATTATTTCATTGCTTTTTATGGTTAAGAAGTATTCCATTGTGTGTGTGTGTATGTATACATACACACATATATACCACATCTTCTTTATCCAGTCATATGTTGTTGGACATTTAGGTTCCTTCCATGTGTTGGCTATTGTAAATAGTTACTGTGCAGTGTTTTAAAAGCCCAAAGAACTCTCCATGTACTGATGTGGAAACATCTCCAAGATATAGTGTTAACTGAAAAAACAATTTTTCATAAGGTTGCATAAAAAGGTAGGCTCCCTTTTGTGTGTAAAGGAGAAGAAATGTACATTAATATGTGCTTACTATTGCCTGGGAAACACTGGAAGGATTATGATTAATTAGTAAAATACATTACTTACAGGAAGAAGGGGACATAACAGATGGGGATGGAGTGAGAATAAAACTTATTATATAGTTTTAATTTTTGAATCAAGTGGATACATCATCTACTTAAAAATAAAATAGACACAACACTGTAAAATGATTATAAATCAATAAAAAATGTTAAAAAATAAAAAAAATAGAATATAAAACAATAACAACAAACCATTAACCCCATCTGCTAATGCCTCTGTATGGTCAAAGAGTTCTTTTGGCTACTCAGGTGCTTATCACGCTGGCTTAAATTTTTTCTTGATTTCTAACACCTGGGATTTAAATGAGTTTTTTTTTTTCCTTGTGAGCTCAGCTATGTGTTTAAAACTTTAAAAATATATATTATCCAGCATTATCATGAGTTTGCAGCAGAAGAGATGCTACAGTTGGCTGGCTTTCATATTGCTGGAAGCCTGGGATATTCGTAGGATTAAGCAGCCAAAGAGATTTCTCAACAGTCAAAGAACAGAAGGATTTTTAACTCTACAAACTCACACAAGGCTTACTTCTGTGGGTGTGTAGGAGACTACGTAATTGGCTCGTTGTGATCATCCCTTCTTGAAGAAGTAAGTAAAAACAAACATCAATATTGGTTTATATTTTTCATGAAATTCTGAAGTATGGTGTTATGGCCAATTTCCCCTTGTTAATAGAGAGGAGTTCTACTCCTTGTGCTTAGTTTCAGATAATGAATGTATTTAAATACACACTACATCAGAGATCAGTTGTTCCATATAGCAAGTTTTAGCCATAAAAATGCTGTAATTCCTGGGTGATATCATCCTAAATTATATGATGTAGTTGAACCAAGGGTGTTGACGTATTTGCCTTTTCAGATTGGGTTTTAGGAAGTGTTAAAACTTTTGATATGAGTACATTATGAGAGAAATGTTCTTGAGGATGATGGAGAAGAGCATTGAGCCCCATTAGAAGCTGAGATTTCTCTGGGACCACTGCTAATTCAGCTGCTACATGGATCCCTAAACAATTCTATAGGGTTCATCTCATAAGCAATTTTAAATAGAAGATCCAAAAAAAAAATCACATTGTTGAGGGTTAAATTATGTCCCACCATGATTGTGTGTGGTGAAGCGCTAACCCCTAGTACCTGTGAATGTGAATTTATTTGGACATTAGAGTTTTATAGATGTAATCAAGTTAAGATGAAGTCATACTGGATTAGGGTGGGCCCTAATCCTACCTGACCATTGTAAGAAGGACACAGTGACAGACACAGGGGAAAAAGCCATGTAAAGATTGAGGCAGAGACTGGAGTGAGCTGCAAGCCAAGGAGCACCAAGGTTTGCCCACAATTATCAGAAGTTAGGAAGGCTCCTCCCCTGGAGCCTTCAGAGAGAACATGGCCAGGCCAGCACTTTAATTTTGGGCTTCTAATGTCCAGAACAGTGAGAGAATAACTTTCTGTTGTTTTAAGCCATCCAGTTTATCGTAACTTGTTAACACAGCCTTAGGAAATTTAAAACGTAAGTCAAGATCAAAAGGCATCATTTACATGATCTCTATTTTCAATTACCAGTCATCCTCTTGGAGTTGCCTACAATTTTAGAGGAACCTGCATGGAATCAAATTGGGAGACTAGTGGCATGGGAAACTGGTGCCGGTATTTCCTTCTTAGGAAACTTAAGAAATTTCCTTCCTATATCCACTAAAAAGACCTCTTTTCTCTTTTTAGGGGCCTCGTGTTAGAAGTGCTTACTTTTGTGAAACTCTTTGGTCAATAGGATGGAAAATAGATACTAAACTTCCTATTCTAAAAATAACATATGATTAGCAATGTCAACCAATGCAGACTTTATACGTGAACAGCATTCTTCCCTCCTCCTACCCTGTCATACTCTCCAGAGATAAGCACTGTAAACTGTATCTTTCATAACCTTCTAGAAATGTTTTATGTGTATACAAGAATTTTCAAAGACATATGTTTTTTGTTTGTTGGCCTTTTTTGACAGGGGGAGGTAATTAGTTTTGTTTGTTTCTTTGCTTGTTTATTAATTAAGGGAGGTCCTGGGGATTAAACCCAGGGCTAAGCATGCACTCTTAACACTCGAGCTATACCCTCCCCTCAAGGACATATGTCTAAATACAAATGAATTGTATTACACACAATAATCTATGCATTGCTTTCTTTAATATATTTTAGATATCTTTTTTATAGTGAATCTTACAGAATCTACCTCATTCTTTTAAAAATTGCATAGTATTCCATTGCCAGGACGCTTAACTAATATACTAAATATCTATTTGTGGGCTTTTAAATGGCTTTCAATATACCAGCTGTGCTGCAGTTAATGTACTTGTACGTATACCTTTAAGGATTTGTACATAATATATCTAAGGACAGATTCATGGAAGTTGAAATGGCAGGGCATGTACAATTAAAAATTTGATACCTTTTATCAAATAACTCCTGTGGGAAATGTTGATACATTTCCATATCACCTCATTCCTACAGTGAATTCAGAGTGCATGAAACTATTAAACAGTAAAATCATACCAAAGTTGATTCAGATAACTTTTACTATCAAGCATATATTCAACTTTTAATCAAATTAAGTAATCATAGAATGAATGTTTTAAGGAGGAAGGAAAATCTTTACTATATGATCTTGTCCTTAATGTTCTCTTTCCACCAATAGTCAGAAATGTCTTTAAGCAACCTTCCAGGGAATCATTGAGAAGTTATTTTGTCCAGAAAGTGACTCAGAAGAAAGAGAGTGTAGTGCAATCCTTGTATTTGCAAGGCTCAATGATGTACCAAAGAAATAAAGACACAGATAAATCAGGAGAACCACCATTGATGAAGTCAGTCCCTATGCCTAAAATTTGAAACTTATGTTTAACTTAGATACATGGAAATAGTTGTGATTTTTTTATACCACTTCTAGTAAAAGGAATTGACCAGTCCAGGATGGATTGTTTCTGTGATTAACATGAGAAGTAAAAGAGAAGGAGTGGGTAGAGTGTTACCAGTCATTCTTGGGAGGAGTTGGTCATTGACAACAGAGGCACACTATTCTCTAGCTCTGAGTTGTTAGTTGTTTGATATGTATTTATGCCTGAGTTTTAGGTGTCTATTAAATAACATATTTTCTATGTGTAATTGTATAGTCACCCTGCATGTAATAGTCTATCAGTGTATATATGTCTCTCTTAATTCTTCTAAAACTAATTCTGTAAAATGGATTGAACTTTTCACTCATAAACCATTGCATCTCTGTTAAACCTCTGAGGCAAATATTCACTTTCAGCTGTTGTTCAGGGAGAAATACTCAAATAAGATCCAATAAGAGATTTATAATTCTCTGAGTGTCAGCATGAAAACTGCTATCAGAAATCTGGTTTTCTTATAGAGCAGTTCCTGAACAAGATCTGAATTGGCAAAATCATCAAGCTACCTGTCCTGTTTGTTCCATCTTTTCAAATTGTGAAAAGATAAGTGCACTCCTGCAAATACACTTGCTTGTGTGTATGTGAGTATAATGGTGATGATGGTGGACGCCAGGGGGTGACACAAGGGTGTTCCCTTGTGCCAGGCCATCTCACTATCCAGGATTCCTTTGCTTTTCCAGCCCTGAGCACTTGTGGTGGGCAGACGTGACTCTGACTCACCAGCTGCCTTGAGTCTATGTCGTTTACACTTGGCCTGTACTTATTTCCCCAGAGCTGGACCCCATCCTTGCTCTCATGTGTCTCATTTTCAAGCAGAATTCCTGCCATCGATTCAGCTCTGCAGCTCACTTTATCTTCCCTAAGTTCTCTCTATCTGGTCCATAAATATCCTGTATTTGCTTGAGTTTCTTTGGAGACTATTTCTCACTGTTATCTTCTCTCCACCATTAGGATTACAGCTTTAATCCATGTTTTGCCTCATACTTACTACATACATACTCATATCAATTCCTCTCCAGAACACCTGACCCTGTTTCCTTCCTAGCAGGCTCTATAGTCAGCAGAGCACAGTGGTGAAGCACCCTGCTGGAAGCTGGAGGTGACTATTTTATGCCTTGTATAACAAAGGGGTAGGATTCCTAGCATTCCCAGATGATAGGGTAGGGGTAGGCTTCCAAACTTATTTGCCTTCAAAGTCTTTCTCTCTGGAAGCTTCTGTTTTCCCAAAATTATGGATTCCAGCTATCCAAACAAGTAAATTTTCAAAGAGTAAATTATTGCATAACAAGGAAGGAAGGATGATTCAAATCTTTTAATTTTTTAAGCAGTTCATGGTGTATTATGAGAAATTAGAAAGATTTTCAAAAATATTGTAACTATTTGCTTTGCCTAACTTTGTCTTCCAGGAAAAGGCTGAAAATATTGTCATCAGTACAATTCATTTATTGTTTGTTTCTGGTTAAGAATTTGCTTAAAGACAGTACATAAAATGTGAATGTATTAATTACTTTCATATGTTAAATGTTCATCATGGTGTGCTGGAAAGGCCAGGGACTCACTGGTCACATAGATCTGAGCTGGGCTAAAAATTGCAGGGCATTGAACAGCTCCCTTGACTTCGCTGAGGCTCATTTTGTCTCATCTTTATTACCGGTAGTTGGATGTCCTCTTTTTTCAAAGGTTAAAATAGGAAAAGATTTATCAAGGTATTTAATGTGGTATTGGTCAGAGTAGGTGTTCAAAATGCATTATTTTCCAATTTTTGAAAAAATAAACAATTCTTCATTCAAGTGGAAAATTATGTATAAGTAAGCCCATCAGATGAGGCCAAACTTCTGCTATATTTTTCTCCTTGACTTTTGGTAGTAGCACAACAGTGATACCAAAGCAATTTGGGAACTTCACAACCAGAAAGTTACAGAAGATGCTTACAAAGAGAAAAATTGAATAAATGTCTAGCTAACTAGTAATGGAACTGATTCTTAATATTTTTAAATGAGAATAAAAAAGTTAATGAATGAAGCAAAAAATGTCCCCATCTGGACTTTTCATTCAAATAGGATTTGGCTGGTAGTTCCCAATGCCTTCTCCCTTACTTCCCACTAAAATATCTAGGAAGACAATGAGAGAAAATGTTACAAAAACAGCACAACACTGAGGTCCATAGACCATCTCATGTCAGATTTTAGGAAGTCTTTTTTAAGTATGTGAGAATTGATACGATTAGGGAAAAAAGTTACTTAAGGTCACCTGATTAGGTCATCCAGATTTCATTTTGTAGAGATGATACTTTGCTCCTGTCCCACTGTAGTTTCAATGATTGGATACTTGACATTATAGCAAGAAGAATATTAAGTTACTTTCCTTCTAGCATGCATTTATTCCATTTTGGGACAACTGAAATAATGTGGTTACCCTTCTTTTTTTTTTTTTTTTTTTTTTTTTTTTTTTTGCCTCTTGACTTCTATTCTTTGTTTATCTAATCAAAGATAGAAAATCCCAGAAAGTCAGCTGGACAATGGAGGTCTAGTAACAAAGCATTATTGTCTAAGAGACTAAAAGTTGTTTCCACAAATAAACCAATACCAAGAATTGGAGGCAATCAGAACTTCCTAGAAAGAGTATGTCCTAGGAATTGCAGTAATTTGTACAGCTTGTCATTAAGAAGAGAAGAGGAAATTTTCTGCAGTATAAATAGCAGCCATAGTGGTACATAGCCAAACTAGGCGTATCCTTGTGAGAAACTGAGAATTAACCTCAGAACTGTTTATAGCAACCTTCTCTCTAGTTGTAGATTTGAAAGAGAGATTTAACCATTATCCAAGGTCCAAGAATGTATGAATTGAACCAAGGGTAATTTGCACAATTTGTCTGTTGCCAAATATAAAATTTGAAAAGATTTTGGTTTTTTGATGGTGGCTAAAGGAACAGAAGCAAGAGAGAGCAATATAAAAATACTGCAAAGCAAGGGAAAAGAGGGAACTCAAACCTCATGTGAAGAGAATATTTTGGAAAATAAGATATAATTCATTCTAAGGCTTAAAAAAATGAGTAGACATTCTCAATAGAATGCAAAAAAGTCTTGGACTCTTAGAAACAAGAATGGAAAATCATAAGGAGAAAATACGATCATTTAAAAGGTACCACAAGCAAGTGAAGAGGGAGATGACTACAAAAGGGTTTCAAGGAGATAAGAAAAAAATTAGCCTGATTAAAACTTACTGCGGAAGCAAAGAAGCAGTATTCTGCACAAAAAGAGGATATTTAATTGTGATTACAACTCAAAAATTACTCCAGGATATATCTAAATGTTTGTCTCTTATTATTGATATTTTTTCCTGGAATGTGATGAGTTCCTTGGACACATATGTAGATTCTTTTCAGCTCAGAAACTTGTTTTTTATCTTTTAAAGAAATCTACATAAGAAAAATATTTTATATTTGCCCATGTATTTACTATTTCTAGTACTCTTTATTCCTTTTTGTGGATCCAGATTTTATTCATAATACAACAGTAAGTAAGAATAATGAAATACAATCTCTCTCTCTGGAACTTATGTGAAGGATTTTTTAAATATTAACATCAGTATTTATTGAGTTGCAAACTATTTTTTGGAATGTATATATATATTGGCAGTACACTTATTTCAAAAACAAATAATTGTATTTAATTAATACTAGTGGGGGCATATGAAAATTTGAGAATGTAATCATTGAGGAAGAATTCCTTTGCTTAATTTTTAAGACATTAGACCAGTTCTTTACAATCATTTTTACAATATAACACACAGAGAACGTGATTATCAGTGTGACATACTGAAGTACACTGATGAGGCTGTTTGATGGGCCCAAGATTCTGTTCTTGGCTCTTCAAAGTCCCCCAAGGGATATGAATATCAGTATCAGTATAATTTTTACCTGTTGAGAAACTCTGCATTAAACCACAATACTTCAGTGTGGTTATTACAATGACAATCAGCCTTATTCTAGCTCCATTTAACTGTGTCCTTAGTATTTCTTGTTATGTTGGGTGGTAGGACAGAGCAACAAAGCCTAACTTGGAACAGTTTTTGTCAAACTTTGGCAGACTTGATGCTCCGACCATAAGTACCATGAAAAATGATAACCAAATGGGAATTATGATGAAAAGCAGAAAATATATAATTTGTCAAAGGGTCAACACCTGATAATTTCTGGGACTCATGCACATTTTTATGTCCATGATTGCAGCTGACAGAAAAATAGATTTATAACTGAAAGAAAGAGATAAAAACTCTAAGTGATATTGTCTCTTTTTTTTCCTAATTCACTGAGAATAGAAAGTTTTTCTTTCTAAAAGAAGCAGAGGAGAACCAAGCTATATGGTACCACTGAATAACAACAAATTCTTTCCACTGACTATCTGGAAAGAAGAATGAAAATATTTTGCCTATCTTTATATTCAGGTTGACCAAATTTTACTGATACTTTAAAGGTCTTACTAATCCTGGCCAGTGGTCCCAGTTGCTAAATTAAAATTGTATTCATCATTTTCCTTCTGAACTTTTTATGAAGCTTTATCTGAAGAGTCAATAGTCATTGTTGGTGAAGACTCAAGCTCCTTGCAAAGAAGTGCTTTGATCAACAATAATGTCACCGAAGATATTAGTCTTTCCTTTCTAAATTCAATACTCTCACAGTCTCTGAAAAGTAATAAAAATAAAGTATAATGCTTGGATTTGTACAATGAAACTGTTATGTTTGACTAGTGAGAATGACCAGAGTGCTCTTGAGAGAAGACTTAACCTAATAAATCACTGGCTTCTATCCCAAGTGTAAAATCCTTCCTAAGTGAGAAAGAGAAATGTTTGAGCTTGAGTCATATTCTTTTTTTTTTAAAGACTTATCTTCCCTGCATCAAGTTTGACTTTAAGGTATCCAACAGTTTTAGTCTAGGCATCTGTCAGTTTTCAATTAACTAAATAGTTATTCATTTGTTGGACTGATATTTTGTGTCTTTGGGTTTTTTTTTTTTTTTGCATTAATACCAAAATCAGAATTTAAATTTTATGTAATTAAATCCTAAAATTGAGAAGATTATTCCTTGAGTGAATCTGTATTTTAATGAGGTAATGGGGAGCCTCTACTCCAAGAATTGAAGGACCTATCCTCAATTTCATCTAATACCAGAATCTCTAACCTTTGCCTTTTCACAGCTGTTCTCTAAAAAATTCAGAAATAATACATATTTTTTACAAGGAACCATTTTTCCACTTCTTTTTGTTGTTGAAGCATATTTGCTAGCTATTTTATTCATGCAAATGTTTACTCATTCATTCTACACTTATTCATTAAGTGTGCATTTATCAAATACCTACCACGAAGTAGCCTGTCTATAGAAAATGAGACAACTAGTGAAAAGTCATGGTTTCTGTTCTCTATAACATTTTGGTTTTCTTAGGGCCTGGAATTACTAATTATGGTTATGTAATAAGTGTTCCCATGAAGGTGAGTTTTATGAACTAAGTGAAATGAACTATGTGAACAAACTTTAGAATTATAACTTTGACAAAAGTAAAACCCAGAAAATTATTTAAACTATGATAATATTTCTGAAAAGCTTGAAAATCAAGCAAAATCAAATATTTAGAGATACCTCTGAAACATAATAAAATAATAACAATGATGATGATGGTGAGGATGATAGTGAAAACACTAGGGAATAATAAGTCAGGATAAAGGCTAATGGGGAAGAGATCACTGAGGAACACTGGCTAAATGTAACAGTATTGGTATTATAAGTTACATTGGGTGGTAAAGTGTGTTAATTTTATTATTATAATTCATAGCATGAGTATGTGTTTTGGGATAAGTATGCTACTGTTGAATTGTTTTACTTTTTATTGAGGAAAATTTCAATCATATACAAATGTAGAGCGACTAGTACAATATAGTTCATGTTCTCATCACCCAGCATCAGTGAGGATGAATTTATGGACAATTTTATTTATTCTAATGTCTCACCCACATAAGTCCTTTGATAATTTTGGAGCAAGTCTCAGACACCATATGCTTTTATCTGTTGAATATTTTGGTATTTATGTCTAAAAAAGATTATTTAAAAAATAATTCCATTATCATACTTAAAAAGAATTAAACCTAATTCCTCAGAATTATCAAATGCCTAGTGTTTAAATTCATATTTACCATGTTATCTCATTATTTTAAAAAGTGTATATATGTATTTTTTTTTAAATCAGGATCCATACAAGGAACAACCATATATTTAATCAATAGGTTCCCTTTTATATTTCTCTTCATTTTCAAAATGTACTTTTTTTTACAGAAGTTTTATATTCACAGCACTGTTGAGCAGAAGGTACAGAGATTTCCCACATACTCTCTGCCCCCATACATGCATTACCCCCATTATCAACATACCCCACAAGAGGAGTACATTTGTTACAATCGATGAACATACATTGACCCATCATAATTACCCAATTCATAGATTATAGTTGGATTTATACATTCCATGGTTTGAGAAACAGACTCAGATATAGAAAACAAACTTATGGTTACCAGGGGAAAGAGGGGTGTGGAGGGATAAATCAGGAGTTTGGGATTTGCAGATATTAACTACATATATAAAATAGATAAACAAGATCCTACTGTAAAGCACAGGGAACTAATTCAATACCTTGTAATAGCCTATAATAAAAAAGAATTTAAAAAGGAATATACATAAATATATATATACATATATGTATAAGTGAGTCACTGTACTGAATACCAGAAATTAACACGACATTGTAAACCGATTATACTTCAATTAAAAGTTTTTAAAAGTACATTGTATGGTTTGGACAAATGTACAACGATATGTATCCACCACTATGGTATATCATATAGAGTATTTTCACTGCTCTAAAAATCTGTGCTCCACCTCTTCATGCCTTCCTCCCCACTAACTCATGACAATCACTGAATTTTTTTACTGTCTCCACAGTTGTGCTCTTTTCCAGAATGTCCCGTAGTTGGAATCATACAGCATGTGGCCTTTTCAGACTGGCTTCTTTCACTTTATTAATATGCATTTAAGGTTCCTCCATGTCTTTTCCCAGCACAAAAAAGAAAAGATCTTCCTGAATAATATTCCATTGTCTGAATGTACTGCTGTTTATTTATTCATCAACCATTATTCATCGTGGTTACTTCCAAGTTTTGGCCATTATGAACAAAGCTGCTGTAAACATTCGTGCACAGGTTTTTGTATGGACGTAATTTTTCAATCCTTTGGGCAAATACCAAGAAGCGTGATTGCTAGATCACCTGTGAGATTGCATAGCGTCATTTAAAAATATATTTGGATTAGTTATCATGAATATTGCAAACTCTAGGGCAATCACTAAAAAAAGTAAAAACAAAAAAAAAGATGTATAACTGATATGCTCACAGATGGTGTGAGTACACCAGATCATTTTAACTCCTCCCATCCCTTGTATTATTGCTGTCATTCATTTCATGTATATATGTGCACATATATATAGAACTATCTATGTACATACATAGTTGAATTGTTGCTAGTATTATTTTGAACAAACCATTATCTATTAGATGAAACTGAAAATAAGAAAACCAGAAGTTTTTATTTTACCTTCACTTATTTCTTCTCTGACTCTTAACTTTCTTCATGTAGATACAAGTTTCTGTCCTACAGCATTTTTCATCAGTCTAAATAATTTCTTTTAACATTTCTTGCAATGTAGATCTCTGACAACAAATTCCCTCAATTTTTGTTTGTCTCAGAAAGTTTTATTTCTCTTTTCCTTTTGAAGAATAATTTCACATAGTACAGAATTCTTGGTTGTTGTTTTTTTTTTTTTCTCACAAAACTTTAAATATTTCACTCTACTCTCTTGTTGCTCAGATGATCTCTGAGAAGTCAGATGTAATTCGTATCTTTTTTCCTCTATAGTAAGATGTTTTTCCTCTGGTTCTTTTAGGAGTTTTCTTTATCTTTGATTTTCTATAGTTTGAAAGTGATTTGCCTAGTTAGGATTTTGGTTTGGTTTGGTTCTTTTGGTTGGGGGTGGTTGGTTATTTGTATGGCTTGGTATTCTCTGACCATGCTGGATCAGTGTTTCAGTATTTGACAATTTGGGGAAATTTTCAGGGGGAGGAAAAATACAGAGAGACTAGCACATTATTCTTTCCAATATTTCATTTGTTTATTTCTCTCTTTGTTCTCCTTTTGGAATTCCCATTACATATATGTTACACCTTTTGTAATTGTCCCATAGTTTTTGGATATCCTATTCCGTTTTTTAATCTTTTTTCTCTTTGCTTTTCAGTTTGAAGATTTTTATTGAGATGTTCTCAAATGCAGACTCTTTCCTCAGCTGTGTCTAGTCTACTAATGAGCCCATCAAAGGTATTCCTTATTTCTGTTACAGTGTTTTTGATCTCTAGCATTTCTTTTTGGTTTTTTCTTAAAATTTCCATCTCTCTGCTTATGTTATTGCTGTCTACATTATCCTTAGAATCCTTGGCAGCTTTATGGAGATATATTTGATATATAATATTGTGTAAGTTTAATGTATATCCATTATGAAATGATTACCATGATAAGTTAACACACCTATCATTTCAAATAATTACCATTTTTTTGTTACTGGTGATGGTGGAAATATTTAGGATGTATTCTTTTATCGACTTTTAAAAATGCAGTACAATATTGTTAACTAAAACTATATCTGAGTTTGATTTTCTTTTTTTAATTAAAAAAAAATTTTTTTAGAGAGGGAGGTAATCAGGTTTATTTATTTTTAATGGAGGTACTGGGGTTTGAACCCGGGACCTCATGCATGCTAAGCACACACTCTACCACTGAGTTTCCCCCCGAGTCTTATTCTGATGCTTGCTCTGTCTCTTCAAAGTATGTTTTTGCCTTTTAGTATGTTGTGTAATTTTTTTCATGATGTTTTAGAAATGATCAGCTGGGTAAGAGAACCACTCTAAATAGGCTTTTGGTAACGTGGCGGTGAGGTGTGAGGAGAGGGGAGGAATTCTATGGTCATAAGAGTAGGTCTCAGTCTTTAAATGAGCTGGTACCCCTGGGCTGTGAACCACACACCTGCTTCTCATTTTCCAATTCTTTCCACTTAAGTGGGATAGGATGGCTAGAGGCAGCTGGAGTTGCAAATTTCCTCCCCCTCAGGTCAGTTAGGCTCTGATAAAACCCCAGCAGTTTAGGCTGCAGTTAAATAGTTGCTCCTGTGGGCAGACCTTGTTAAGAACACCATGCTGTGACGTATTTCAAAATGGTTCCTTTTCCCTTCCCTCTGCCAGAAGCACAAGGTGATTTTTCTCTGAAATTCACTGTGAGAATCTGGTTGAACTCTTCGAGGTAAAATTCACAAAGGTATGGGGCTCCTCTCGTGACTGGCTTCCCCTCCTGTTCTCTCTCAGAGGTGTCAGTGCTGAGCCTCCAGCCCCTCATCAGTTGCAGTTCTGACTTCCCTGCCTGGTTCCTTCAGAGGCTTGTGCTCCTGGGTGTTTGCTCTGGTAAGCTGTGATTTTCTATATTCATCTATTGGTCTCTACACTGTGACCTCACTTCTCTTAACCATGCCATGAAGAGTTGTTGATTTTTTCCATTTGTTCAGCCTTTTTATTTGTTAGGAAGGCGTGGTGAGTTCTAGCCTCTTGCATGGCAGACTGGAAACCAGACTAGAAATCTCTTTTTTCTCAGCCAGTCTGTTGTAGAGTGTCTTGTTATCTGTCTGAATTTTGTTGTTACATTTTGCTGGGTCTGTCCTTATCATTCAACATCTTTCTGTATACTTTGCAAATTGGTAATTGGAGGTAGAGGCTTGATCTAATTCCATTTAAAATTTTTGGCAAGATTACTTACAGATGGTACGTATCTAAGGGTGTATGCGGTATCTGGCTATCTCTTTTTGTGATGTTAGCAGTCATTGATAATTGCATGAATTCATTAATTCACTTGGGGTTGCAAGATAATGATAATCTATTGCCTTTTGTATTTGTTATTTGATTAACTTCTCCCCTTAAAGAAACCGCCCCTCATCTGCTGTTTGGTTACCACAAGATGTGGTTGATGTAGGGAAGCCAAGGCTTGTTTCCCTTTATTTACCAGTTTTCAAGAAAATGAGCTGGTTCTTAAGCACTCTGCCTTGATGCACAATAGGTTTTAACTGTCATTACGAACTCAAAGATGAAGTGCATTTAGTATGATTCAATCTATTGGAGTTGTTATTCTCATTGAAGTTTAATTTTTTTTCCATCTTTGGCCAGGAGGGTTTGGGTTTTTTTTTTTTACATGATTTAATAGACTTTGATGATGTCTTTGCTATTTGATACATCAAGTTATTATAAGTTCATCTTGTGCTTTTCCTGACACAAACTTAGACTGGGAATCACCCATTTTGCTAAGCCCTGTTGATTTTCATGAGAAGTGTATTTTAAAATCACATTCGGGATAGTAGGGGTATTCACCACTGCTAAGTAGACTGGTAATTTAAGGGGTAATTTTGATTTGGGGGCCTTTTCATTGGAAAAGCTAGGCTATATTTTAATAAAATTACAATTCCCTATATTTTGGGCTAGTTCTCTCTTTCCAGTGTGCCTTACCTTAAGACGTCAATATCCAGAAGTTGACCTATGTCCATTTCATCTTTCAAACTGGGTGAATCCTAGCTTTGCCACTTAACTATGTGGCCTAGGGCAAGTAGCTTGACCTGTCTTTAGATCAAGTTCATTATATATATTAAAAAGAATTATTTTACTAGTGTGCCAGCCTCAAAATTTTCTTGTAATTAATGTATAGTTAGTATATACAATATGCTTATAAGAGGATCTGGCATATAACATCAGTATGTGTTAGTCGTCATTATTATTAATCACCCAAAAGCAATATATAGATTTAATGTATCATAAATTTATATAAATGCTCTCATGTTTGTGCAAAATTTTGAAACTTTCTTTTTTCACTCAATATTATGTTTTCATAATCTATCCATGCTGATATTTAACGAGTGGTTCATTCATTATGAAATATGTGATAATAAATATATGAATAACATATACAATAAATAAATATGGTAATCTATGGTAATAAAGATATGTATGAGTATATGTGTATTTAGTTCTCTCAAGAAATTTCGTTTATTCTCATAGTTTCAGTTATAATATATATACTGATAACTACAAAATATATTTTTTATTTCAAATGCTTCCTAAACTCCAAATTCTTGTGCCTCCCTGTGGTAGATTGAAAATAATGGCCATGATATTTCCTCTATTTCCCTATCCCTTGAATCTGTGCTGACCTTGAGATTTGTGTTAACCAATAAAATGTGGAAATTATGTTGTGCAGCTGTGACACTGGGCCTTAAGGGGCACAACAATTAACATTTTCACTCTCTTGGAACATTATTTTGTTAAAAACAAAAACAAAAATGGTCTAGCCTTTTAGTAAATGCAAAGACATGTGGGGGAATATAAGGTGCTGAAAAGGGAAGGCAGAATCAACTTCAGTCATGTGAGTGAAACCATTTTGTACTGTCCACCCCAGCTGAGCTGATAGAATGACTACAGCTACATAGCAGAGTACAGCCAGCCTGTGGCTAAATCCAGCCCACTGCTTGTTTTATTTTCCTTTGTTGTTTTTGTGCTACAATAGCAGAGTTGAATAGTTGTGACATAGACTGTATGACCCAGAGTCAAAATACTTACTTTCTGGTTCTTTAAAGTTTGCCACTGTTATTTTAAGGGAATAGTTTGTTTGTTTGTTTGACTTTTTTTTTTTAACCCAGCAATATATAGCCAATGTACTTTGCTCTTCTCCAGGTCCAGGTCTGCCCTTTCTCTTGGATTTGCTAGCTCTAACAATATTTTCCCTATCTATTTACCTAAACTAAAACATTAGAAAGCATGTAAGCATTTCTGCATTCCTTCTCTTTCATACCTCCCTATCTAATTTATCACCAAATCTTGTTGAATATGTATTTTATGTCTCTGGATACAGCTCTTTTATAGTGCTCTTATTCAAGGTCCTGTAAAATCTTTCCTGGACAACTATAGTTGTCTCATTTATTCATTTATTTACTTATGAGATAAAACCATATTTTTGTTAGATATAGACATAAACAGATTAATAATCACAGCCCATGTAATTAACAGTAAAATAATGTAGTAAAAATGACAAATTGAGAAGTGCTGATAGAGATAGATAATATTATGGGAGCACAGAGGAGGAACATTTAATTCACCCCAATTAACTAAGCCAGGGAAGAGTGTTCTAGTTAAAGTTAACACTTGAATTGATATGGAGTAGAAAGGGAATCCTATGCATAAAAAGCACTATAATTAAAGGTTCAGTGATGAGAAAAAACAGAATTTATGCAAAAAGACTGAAAGATGTTTGATATTGCTGCAGCAGGGGAAAATGAATGTGGAGAGATAGACATTAGGTAAATCATAGAGGAATTTTATCCTGAAGATGCACAAACACTTTCTGTGGAAGTACCCAGACACATTTTGTTTTAAATTAATTTTACCTTCAATTTTCATATTTACTAAAATTGATCAGCCTGAGAAGGATCTGTAGTCAAACCATTCATGTTGGCTCTTTTTCCTACCTCCTTTCATACTCACACTTATCCCATTGGGAAAGAGAGAGAGGGAGAGAAGGAGGAAGGGAGGGGAAGTCATGGATCAGTTGCCAGATTATTGCTTCTTAATTCCAAATTCAACCTTTAATACTCTGCTTGTGATCCTGGAACTCAATCTTATAAGCGTTTTCTTCTTTGCCAGTAGAGGGGCATGGAGTAAAACTCAAGGAGGAAGGGGCTTCTCCTCTGGACTCACATCCACGCACTCTCAGCTGACTCCTGCAGTGTGTGGCAGTCAGCAGCCTGCAGGACACACAGTGGTGCTCACCTTCAGGTGTGCCAGCCTTAGCTAATATTTTGCTGTCTGACAGCCTTGGACCAACTCTGACTCACGGTAACCCTGCTAATTAACTTCACCACCATCTAGTAGGCTGCAACCGCACCTTCTCCCAAGAGGTCTGAATTCCAGCTTTGAGAAAGGAGCGCCTTTTTAAGTTTAATTCCTTCTTTCAGGACTCTCCCTGAGTCCTACGGTATTCTTTAACATTCTCTTTCATTTCTTTTTAATAGCTAATTATCTGAAAGCAGTTAATCTTTTTTTCTCATATCATACGTGCTCAAATTACTGAGTGGTTTCTTTCTCTTGACTGGGCCCTGAATGAACCAAAATCCTCCAAAATATTTACGTAGTGCATCCTCACCAAAAATAAAATCTTCAGGATGCCAAAAAGAAGAAAATTTGAAGTACTGAAAAGCATAAAAGCATAAAGCTTTGTAATGCTAATAATACTAACCCATGGTGATGTCTTATGTCTTTTCTGTCTTATATACATTTTTGCTAGGAGGGTATATGAAGTTAGGAGCAGAGTGTTTTGGTTTATGTTGGAATTTCCTGAATTAAGAAATATTCATGTATGGGAAAGTGAGACTTCCATGTTTGATCATAATAGGGTAACAGGAAGAAGACACCCTCCCTCCTTAAACTAGAAAAAAGACAAAATATATGTAACAGTGGTTTTCATACATTGGACAACAGACAGTTCAGGACAGTGATTCCTTAAGAAGAGGAAACAGAGCCATGGAATTACCACATGTTATTGGATTGAATTTCCAGGCCATAGGGCAAGTAGGGGGCACCAATACAGAGCCTCCTAACACACAGGGTGTTGAATAGAGTCTTCAGAAAAGTATTGCCTCAGTAGTGAGGCCAAATCAGCCTTTGACTACAGACTGTTTGGAAATACCTAACAAAGCTTAAAAGCATGTGCTAAAAGGATCAGATATTTCAAAGTAACTTTATTGTGTCCCAGAACAAAACAAAAACAAAAACAAAGCAATTGCCAGAACAAAATAACATAATATTCACAATGTCTTGAATCCTATAGGAAATTAAGACCTGCAGAGAAAGAGGAAATTATGGCCCATAATGAGGAGAATAATCGGTCAATATGGAAACAAAATTATATAGATAGTAGAATGAGTAGGTAGGGTTGTAAGAGTCATATTAAATCACTCACTGTATTAGAAAATGAAGTGAGATATTTTCTGGAAAAAGTACGTCTGAATTGGTTGAGTACCTTGACCATTAGAATTGGTTTTACCAATTTATTTATATGGTAATCATTTTCAGTAAGCTAGATCTATAGTTACAATGTTTTGACAAAAATCAAACTTAAAATTGTGATTAAATCATGTAGTTTTGGCAAATATATATTTATATTAGTAATACTTAGATATATACTACTGTTTCTGTGTATACTAAGTTAAGCAAGTTGCCTTTTAGTGAAAGCATGATGGGTAATTAATAGTTATTTGAAAAGTTTTGTAAAGTCTTTTTGGTAGACTTTCCCAAAACCAAGAAATAGAGTAATTTTAATAACTGGATTAAAAAAATCCTGTTGAATGTCAAATGGTTTAAATTTTTGTCTTTCAATGAAATTAATAAAGAAATAAGTGAATTGTCAAATGTTACTTTTTATTTTTGATAATATATTGGCATGTGATTTTTGCATGTTATTTGGAAGTATTTCAAATAATCGAGTGAAATTACTTCAAGATTTCTTCCATTCTTATTTATTCTTGTGAGCAATGTTTCTCAGGGTGTGTATCAATAAAAATGAAAAATATAACTAGATTTGAGTTGTATCTAATACTAACAATAAGTTGAATATTACCATCAAGCATATAATTGATAAAAAGCAACTTTATCTATCTCATAAATACATTCGTTAACGTTTACTGTATGTTTTAAAATTAGAAAAATTTATCTTTGACTAACTGTTTACGGTAACTAAATCCTGAAGAAATTTTAACACATAGGCCTTTTGATCACGGGAATAAAAAACATCAACTCATATAATTTTTTTGTTGCAGAGGAGAACCTTGAGATAATCAAAAAGCTCTTGAGATAAAAATATATTTTTATAAGGCTAAAATCTCATGCAGAAATCAAATAGAAGAGTTTAAAGAGCAAAAACAATTATGTAAAATTTCTTACTCAAATAAAGGTTTGTTTATGAATTTTTCATAGATGAATCTTGGTTTAAAATCACTATGCTGTTTAGATTCTATTGATATTTTTAAATGAGTGATGTCAGTTTTAATTAGCATCAGTATTTGCAATATTTTGGAAATTATATCCTTGCAACCGTTCAAACGATAAAAAATTTTTAGAGGTAAGCTTTTAAATTAATAAGGTTTACAAAGCTCTTCAAAATTCTTCAAGGAGGTAAATAAACAAAAAAACATTTGAAAACCACTTTTATAGGTGATTAAACTGTAGGAACTAGGAATTTTAATCAGAAAAAGATGATCATATTGTATTTTAGATAAAAATCTGCAGCTGTGTTAAAGACAGATCTAAGGGGGACAAGAATACAAAGAAAAGAATCAGAAGGTGATTGAGATCTTCCAGGTAATTGATGATGAGGAAGTTGCATAGTGGAAGTAGCAACAGAATTTACAGGTTCTGAAATATTTAGGAGATGTAATCATCAGGTGTGGTTTTCCTAAGTGGTTCCCTAGTTTTAGGCTTTATGCCCTCTAAGTCACCCTCCCTGTGGTTACTCAAATTACTCTTCTAAAACATATGTGATCATGTTCTTTACTTTGCTTAAGTTCTTGGTAGATTCCAATTGCCTTTAAAGTCAGAGTAAAAGCTAAGATGCTGTAACAAAGATACCCCAAAGTTCAGTGGCTTAATGAAAGAGATTATTTCTCTCTTGTAATAATCCAACAGGCACAGGTAGGTAGGGCAGCTACTTTTTTTTTACAAAATTGCTCGAGCACCGAGTTTTCTTTCATCTTCTTAACTCTCATCCTCTAAGGCATGTCCTCAACTGCATGGTCAAAGGGTGACTTGGCACCATGTTCACATTTGAGACCACTAGAAATGTGTGAGGACAAAATTAGTAAATCCAGACTAGCAGTTTCCTTCTAATAAAGTGATGCCAATATTGCACACATTACATCCACCTACATTCCATTAGTGAGAACTTAGTTATGTGGCCACACCTAGGTGCATGGGGAGCTGAGAAATTCAGCCTAGCTAGCTGGCTGGTCATCTGCCAATGAAAGAGGAGAGAATAGATTTGGAAAGAAAACTATCAGTCTGCCTACTATATACCCATAATTGTGCTCAAGGTAAGATACTCACATTCTCTTCTTCATCTACTCAACAAGTATTTGGTTCTTTGTCCTCACCCAGCAAAACTACCTCTGTATTTAATTTCACTGAAGTATATTTTTGCACTCTTATGGTGTCATGCCCTTATTCACAGAGCTACCAGTACTACAATGCTCTCTTCCCAATTACTTATTTTCAGTAAATTGCTAATTGCTTTTTCTTTAATAATGGATGTAGGTAGAACTTGAGCGTTGATTTTATGCTGTGTCAAGTGTAGCAGGTTACCAGAATAAGGTTTCTGAGAGATGACTCTTGGAAATGAAAGTGTGAATAGAATATTACCCTCAATAGAGGGTTAGGCTACCCTTTTATGAACTTTGTGCTTAGGTGGGTGACAATTTTGCCTAATAGTATGGAGAGTAGGTGGGAACTGGAGCTCAGATACATAGGAATTTGTTGAGTTTTTTTTTCTGTTTTCTCTTTTTTTCTCTCTTCAGTCAGCATTATACTGAAACTGGTGTTTGCTGTGTTGTTCCTTATTCATTATTTGCTTCTTATGTATTATTTGGTTTCACTATTATTGAGGATTGCTTTAAGAAAGAAAAAATCCAGTAATATAATGATATATTCTTGTATTTTTTCTAAAAGCCATTGAAATTGCTTTCTCAGCAATTTTTAAATTAGTATTTTGTTTTCTCCTATGGATCAGTGCCTTTTGCTAGAAAAAAGGGCTTCCAATTGTACAGTAAATGTTTTAGATTTCTACTTCATCAGTTTATATGAACTCTGTATTAAGAGAATTGAATACCAGATGAGAGTCCCTATTTTCAACTCTCACATGTGTAGTACATAATTAGTGCAATCCTAAATGCATAAAAGGTGAGCTGATTTATTGCACGTGATGGAAATCTTAGGCCATTAGGAATTAATTCTCATGGACATCCAGTCTTGGACAAAAAGTCCAGCCAAGGGATTCTAAAATTTTTCTTGAGAAAAATATCCTGCTGAAATAAAAACCATGAGGTTTTTGTCTTGAGTTTTTGGTGATAGAAGTAGGCAGATGTGAGCTGAAAAGTTTATTCTGTGGTTTAAGATGAATGAGATTTTCTCCTTTCTGCTTAACTACCTCATGGGCAATAGTTTTAACATTTCTTTCAGAAGTGTTTAATACCAATAAAGAGAAATCTTTTTTTAAAGACTGCTAGTATGGGAAAGTTAAAAATAACAGACCCTTGGGAATAAGGGTAAAAATATTTCTTTAAATATTTAGAACTAGAAGAGTTTGCTTGTTTTAAGGGTTTTGAGCCATTTCTGTCTTTTTTTAACTCCTAAGAGCAGATACAAACTAATATCCTTGATGTTACATATATTTGATTTTTATATAATCATTGCTGCTCAAATGCTTCATTTCAAATGCAGTACTTATTACATAAAAGACACTCAATAAACATCAGTTTTCTTCTCCTCCTCTTCTTTCTTTGTGCTTTTCTTCCCTCTATCCTTATCTCATTCTTTTTCTCAGGAAGAAAATTATGAGTTTGCTTGTATGTGTAAAAAGATTTTTAAAAGGCATAGAAGACAAAAAGAGGTTTTTCTAGAGTCATTGAAAAAACATGATACAACATCAGGATATCTGAATATACATATGTTTTTATCCCAGCAACTAGAACATGTTCTTTTGAAGTAGATGCAAGTCATTATTGTATTGGAATTTACATCACATACTTGAGTTGTTTGGTTTAGATTTATCCTAGCAGTCCTAGCTGCTATTATACCTCAATTAATGCTTGAAGATAGTTGGAGTGAAATTAAAATAGATGTCATTTTCCCCTGAGTTAGAGAGCATGAGGAAAACTTAAGAATGCACAAATTCTTCTATTTAGTGGGACCTCTGAAGACTAAGAAGGGACTAATATTTATACTGCCTACTCTGTATAGACATTTTGCTTTATATCAATTGTCTCATTGAATCTGCAAGACTTTTTTTTTTCTGGAAAGACTTTATTTTTTTCAGAGCAGTTTTAAGTTCACAGCAAAATTGAGAGGAAGATACAGAGATTTCTCCTATAGTCCCTGCCACCACACATACATAGTCTTTCCGTTATCAACATACCTCACCAAGTGGTGCATTTGCTACAGCTGATGAACCTACATTGACACACCATTATCATCCGTAGTCTCTAGTTTACAGTAGGGTTTATGCTTGGTGTTGTATATTCTATGGGTTTGGACAAATGAATAATGACATACATCCACCATTACAGTATCATACAGAGTATTTTCACTGACCTAAAATTCTTTTGTGCTCCACCTGTTCACCTCTCCCCCTCCCTGGAAACCACTGATCTTTTTTTTTTTACTGTCTCCATAGTTTTGCCTTTCCCTGAATATCATATAGTTGTAATCACATAGCCTTTTCAGATTGGCTTCTTTCACCTAGTAATACACATTTTAGTTTCCTCCATGTCTTTTCCTAGCTTGATAAATCATTTCTCTTTAGCACTGAGTAATATTCCATTGTCTGGATGTACCACAGTTTATTTATCCATTTACCTACTCGGTGGCATCTTAGTTGCTTCTAAGTTTTAACAATTAATGAATGAAGCACCTATAAACATCCATGTCCAGGTTTTATTTTTTTAATTGAAGTACAGTCATTTTACAGTGTTATGTCACTTTCTGGTATACTGCATAATAGTTGAGTCACACATATACATATATATATTTGTTTTTGTATTCTTTTTGATTATAGGTTACTACAAGATATTGAATATAGTTCCTTGTGCTATACAGTATAAACTTGTTTATCTATTTTATATATAGTAGTTGATAACTGCAAATCTCGAACTCCCAATTTATCCCTTTCCATCCCCTTGCCCCCCGGTAACCATAAGTTTGTTTTCTATGTGAGTCTGTTTCTGTTTTGTAAATAAGTTCATTTGTCTTTGTTTTTAAATTCCACATATAAGTGATTATCATATGGTATTTTTCTTTCTCTTTCTGGCTTACTTCACTTAGAATGACAATCTCCAGGTCCATCCATGTTGCTGCAAATGGCATTATTTTATTATTTTTTATGGCCGAGTAGTATTCCATTGTATAAATATACCACAACTTATTTATCCAGTAATCTGTCAGTGGGCATTTGGATTTTTTCATGTCTTGACTATTGTAAATACTGCTGCTATGAACATTGGGGTGCATGTATCTTTTCTAATTAGAGTTCCGTCTGGATATATGCCCAGGAGTGGGATTGCTGGATCATATGGTAACTCTATTTTTAGCTTTTTAAGGAACCTCCATACTGTTCTCCATAACGACTGCACCAAATTACATTTTGACCAAAAGGGTTCCCTTTTCTCCACACCCTCTCCAGCATTTATTGTTTGTGGACTTCTTAATGATGGCCATTCTGACTGGTGTGAGGTCACACATCATTGTAGTTTTGATTCGCATTTCTCTAATGACTAGCAATATTGAGCATCTTTTCATGTACCTATTAGCCATCTGTATGTCTTCATTGGAGAAATGTCTGTTTAGGACTCCTGCCCATTTTTTTTTTTTGATTGGGTTGGTTTTAAAATAGATGAATTTTCTCCACACCACACTTTTCATGTAGCACATTATCTTAGTGGGAAAATAATATTGACATACGGTATGCCTAACTCAGACTGCAGCAAGAAAATTTAGGGCTCTCTAACTATGGTCAGATTCCTCTCAGCTGATTTAGAATGTCTGTAGGGAGGCTTGCATTAGCTCAGGGACATGGTCTTCTGGGCCATCATAAGGATGCCACCCTATCTTCCTCCTTCCCTTCTGCTCCTAGTCTGTGCTATCACTACTGCCCACCTCCCACTGGTCCCCTTCTCTACCCCTACTCAGGTGGCCCTCTCTCAACTGTTTCCTGTTTTCATTATCTTGAGGAGATTTTAGTGAGAAATGATTTTATTTTGTATGAGAGCTTCCCATCCCGAGAGCTTTATAGGAAAAGATGGGAAGATCAAGGCCAGACAATAAAGTAAGCAGACATAGTCATCTTGCTGTAGAAAAATATTTGTATGCCACCCAAATTCATATATTGAAATATAAAGCCTAATGTGGTGGTATTAGGAGGTGGGGCCTTGGGGAGGTACTTAGGTCATGAGGGTAGAGCCTTCATAAATGGGATTAGTGCTCTAATAAAAGAGACCCCAGAGAGATCCCTTGCTCCTTCTGCTGTGGGAGGTTCTAGCGAGAAGATGCCATCTATGAACCAGGAAGTGGGCTCTTACCAGACCCTGGACCTACTGGAGCCTTGATCTTGAGCGTCCCAGCCTCTAGAACTGTAAGAAATATATTTCTGTTGTTTATAAGCCACCCAGTCTGTAATATTTCTGTTACAGCAGCCAGAACAGACTAAAACCATCTATTCTCAAAATACTTCCTTCTCTCTCACACAAATCATTTATTTTGAACCAGCGTCTTCTCAGCTCTCTTGCCTCAAATGAACTCTGCCTTTCCCTCCATGATCTTTACTCACACACACAAACTTCTGCCAGACCTGCTTCACTGACTTTGTAGACTTTGCGAGATCATATGACTTTTGAGAACTTGAAATGCTGCTGGTCCAAATTGAGATGTGCTGGAATTGTGAAATCTACATAGGATTTTGAGGATTTATTATTTTTTAAGTAAAATTTTTAATTATTTTATATTGAGTGCATGATGAAATTATAATATTTTGTGTACATTTTTAATTAAATACAATATTAAAATTGTACTTCCTTCTCTTTTTTTTTAAAATGTGCTATGAGGAAGTTTAAAATGACCTACTTGGCTCACATTTCTATCGGGTAATTAATTCTATGGTATCATTATACCCTCATATAGTTGGGATTAGAGAATGTATCTACTAGGAGAAAGCATTCAGCCTCCTCTATTTATCCATCCATTCATCTCTCCATCCTTCCAACCATCTACCTATTCATTCACTTAACATATACTCTCTAGGTTTTATAGATACAGTCATGTGAAAATAAACATCATCATTCTCTTCATGGATCATACAGTTTAGTGAAGGAAAATTCATTAAATAGTCCACCAGTAAACATATAATTAGAGCTTTTAAGGTGAAAATGTGTCTGGCTTATGAGAGTTGTACAGAAGAGATAGGCTTAGGCTGGGGGTTGGGAGTATAAAGAAAGTTCTCCCTAAGGGATTGGGCATTTGGGCTCATAGCTAAAGGATGAGTGGGGATGAATTAGACCAGAATGTGATGGGAAGAGAGGAAAGACCATCTCAAATGATCCTTTTCCGAACCTTGGAGCAAGATGACCCATGGCACCAAAACAGAGTGAGAAGCATTCCTCAGGATAAGACCAGAGATAGAGGTACAGGCCAAATCAGAAAATCTTAAGGAGACAAGTGGCTGAATAGGGGAGAATAACAGCAGTGACTCTTGCAAATGTTTATTGACACGTTAGAAGCCAGTGGGTGGCTGTTAGGGTCAGGAGCCCTGTAAAGTTCATTTTGGGTTTTGTTATGTTGTTTGCTTTCAATCTTTTGGCACCATGTATAGATTTGGAAATGTGCTGTGAAATGTGATGGCATTGATGCCGGATCTGTATTTTTCTTTAGAGTTTAACTGTGGTACTCCTCCTGACAAGGTTATTCCAGTTTAGCCATGCCAAAATGAAGGCCATAAGGACACAGAAGGATACTCTTAGGGATTTATATGTAATCTGTCTACCTCCTGTCTTGAGAGCCAGATAAGAGTCCTACTGAAACAAACCAAGAAAGCATTCTTAAGGGGAAAGAAGGGAGCATTTTATGATTATGTCTTCCCATTAGAAGGTTTTTCTGAGCTCTTCTTTGCCCAGATCTTTGTGGATTGGGAATTTGTTTTAATACAGCAGATTTCTTTCTTTTCTTGATCATCACTAAATATTGGCACTGATTCTGAGCATGATTGTGGTAACACATGCGAAAGCATAATTTAGGTTGTAAAGTGCTGTGTAAAACTTATTATTTCTGTCCTTAATCAGTGAGGATTACAGCTTCCCACTCAAATGTGATCTGCATTATTTTATCCATAACCCTTTTTAATTCAAATGAATGAGGAAAGAAAAGAAAAAAACCTCACAGTGAAGCCACTTCCCATAGCTTTAAACTTTATCCACTTAAACTACAAGTTTTTCTGGGAAAAGATCTATAAATAACTGTGAAGCTGAGGAATGCATGGGAAGTTAAAGTTACTACAGAATGCCCTACTTGTTTTTTTTTTAATTTTCAAATAAACTTTTCTGTTTGTTTATTGGACAACACATGGTTAACTGGTTTGGGACATTACATAACACTGGGGAGACTGACCTATTTTTTTTTTTTTGACACTCAATGCAAATCATGTTCAAAATGTGCTTTAGCATATGTCATCTTGTGATTTATAATAAGAAATATATATTTGGTCTTCCTCCCATTGGCACAGAGCTCCTAAAACCCTTGGGATTTTGTAAGTGATAAGAGATAAAGATGTCTTATGTTAAAGAGCTGACTTTTGGAGTGCACCTAGTGATGGGAGCTGGTTGCCAGGGGAACCAACCATGTGATTAGAGGTTTGGGACCTTTAATCCTACCCCAAGACCCTGGGGAGAGTAGGGGGGCTGGAGTTTGAATCAATCTCCAACAGCCAACGATTTAATCACGAGTATATTTAATGAACCAGTAATCTAGTAAGTAAAATGTTTCTCTGAGTTCTGTGGGTCATTTTAGCAAATTAATCAAACCCAAGGAGGAGTTTGTGGGAGCCCCTTATTTATAGCCAGTGGGTCAGAGGTACAAGGTAACAACCTGGACTTAACACAGACATCTGAAGTCCAAGGAAGGGGTTATGGAAACCTCCAATCAGTAGCCAGTTAGTCAGAAGCGCAGGTGACAATAGATGTCTGAAGTGGAGGTGAGGGAGTGCAGTCTTGTGGGACTGAGTTCTCAGCCTGTGGAATCTCACTCTATCTCCAGGTAGATAATATCAGAATTGAGTTGAATTCTCGAACATCCTGCTGGTGGAGGAAAATTGCTTATTGGTGTGGGAACCTTCTCCCCTGCAACCACTCCCCACACACCTTGGAACTGGGTCCAAGAACCCCAAAGAGCATATCTCCAATAAAAAATACATGCACATGGGAAATGTCACCATGGCTTTTATTTATTTGAAAAACTATAAATATATTTACTTTTTTTATAAGACCTTCTAGAAAAACCTTTCAAAATAACAAAAAAAATTGGAGAAAAATCATGATTTTGCAAGTAGAATAAAAAATTTAAAGAGACTAGAGTATAAAAAAGACTATATAACCAAGGGACTGTTTATTAGAAAAAAAAATGATACTGATTGTGGATTTGGAATGAATTATCTGGTTTATGGATTTTCAATTTTTCATTTCCCTTCTCCTTTCATCTCTTATTCCCTGACATTAACAGTTTTGTTATTTGTTGGTGATTTGATTTTTTTTTGCTTGCATTATTTGACTTTTTTCTGGGAGAAAAGCAGATGGAGTATCAAAACTAGTGAAAATCTGGACAAACCAGTCTCATTTAAAGAAACAGGGGTTAGGAAATCCTTAGGCTGTTCTCCATGAGGAGTTTAACTTGACTGGTTAGTAAGAAAGTCTTCTACTAGGTCATTTTTTATAACCTCCTCCTCATCACATTGGACATTTAAGAACCTGAGTTGTCAAATCTAAGAAGTCTATCAAAGTCTAAAATACTTAAAATTCCAACCTGTGTGGTAGATTTTCAGTTATCATGATGAAGATGTTGGGAGATAAGCTGAGTTTTCTTTCTGAGCATATCTCCTTCCTAGTGACTTGAGAAACCTGAGATAATCCCACTGAGACCAGGTACCTGCCTTTCTCTGCCAGACTATATGAGTTTTGCATTTAAGACTGTTGGATAAGCACCATTATGATTGCTAGAAGTAGGTTTCATCAGAGTGCCTAATACATGCAATCCATGGGCTAAAATAATGCAATCCATGGGGGATTGCATTATCCTTCATTTCCTCTATTCTTTGCACTGGATCACAAGAAGGGAACTCTCAGGTTAGCAAATTTAGTTGCTGTGTACAGTTTGGCCTGTGCAGGCCTCTGACTCTTAAGGGAGAAGTCTTGACATTCTGTCTGTAATAGTTTTCTTTCCTACAAGTCAGATCGATTCAAACTAATCAAATTTTATTGAATCTGCTTTATAATCCAAGTACTGTGCTCAGTGCTAACGATACAGTGGTAACTGTATTAGTCAGCATTCTCCAGAGAGGGAGAGAGGGGAGAAAAGGAGGGAAAGGGAGATTTTTAGAAATTGGCTCATGTAAATATGGTGGCTGCCAAGTCCAAACTCCACAGGGTAGGCCAGCAGGCTGGATACCCAGGGAAGAGATGCAGTTCCAGGATGAAGGCCATTTGCTGGCAGAATTCCCACTTCCTCCAGGAGGTCAATCTTTTTCTATTAAGACCTTCAACTGATTGGAAGAGGCCCACTCACATTATGGAAGTAATCTGTTTTACTCAAAGTCTGTTGATTTAACATCTAGAATAGTGTTAAAACAAATATCTGGGCACTGTGGCCTCACCAAGTTAACATATAAATTTACCATCATAGTAACCAAACATGTAGTAAGTAGTCAAGTTACTGGAGGCCTAGTTGGGTGAGCAAAAGTTCAGTGTAAGAACGGTACAGTGTAATACATGTTGTGGGAGGAGCACAGGTTGCTAGGGGACTTTCAGGGGACAGAAAGGCTTCCTGAAAGAGGTGACATTTAAGTTGATCTGAACCTGCTTACATACAGACATTCCTGGGATTGGTAGAGGGTATGGAGAAATGAGAGCCAGGTAGAGTGCTTGCTTGGCAGAGGAATGTATGTCCAAGCCCCTGAGGTGAGAGAGAGCTTGGCTTATTCAGGGGAAGGCAAATGCTGTTGTTCATGATGGTTGGAGCTTAGAGTGTAAGGAATGTGCACGGTGGCTTGAGAGATGAACAGGGTCTGGTCATTAGAGTCCCTGAATGCCCAAGTGAGACATCTTTAGATCACCATTCCTTCTCCCTCCAGGGAGGCCTGATGCGTTCTTTGCCCCGTCACTTCCACCATCTGGGCAGACAGTGAAGCTTCCTAGGTCCACTCCAATGGATGAGTCCTGCCAACTGCCAGCAGTCTCAACTCCAGGAAGACCAAAATCCAAACCCCAAGTCACCTGTTACCTCATCCCCCCTTTCTGCTAAAGGAACTCATCCAGCTGCAAACTAGCTAACAGAGCCACGTGTAATTCCTGATGATTTGTTATCTCCAAAAATCGTATCTATAAAGATTTCAAATATCCAGCTATGGACAAATGAACTGAACTGCTTATCAAAATGCTTTTTTACCTCTCATGATATTGTCCATTCTGGATGAGTATTTAAAAATTTACCACATGAATAAGTAGAAAGAAGATGAAAAGAGGGCCCCACACGTTTAACCACTTACTGCCACACTGCTCTCTGCAAGGCTAGAGGCTGTGCTAAATGCTAGAGGATAAAAAGATAAAGTCCAGTTTCTTCCTGGAGACCTCTTAGGATCCTATACAACAATGTAGGCTAACGACAGGGGAAATTTGGGATTGGGAGGCAGGCTTCTGTCCTGAATATTTCTCCATTCTTCACTAGCCAGGTAACTTTGGGTAGAAAGTTAGGTTTCTTTGAGTCACCAAGTAATCACAACTCAGAACCTCATTACTTAGCTTTCTTTTCCTGTGAAATGAGGGTTATAATGATTTCCTTGCAGAGATTTTGCAGTTAGAAACAGTGTTTAACCCCTGTAGCCCCAGCAGAGTGCTCGGCACAAAGGAGCTCAGCCAGCGCTGCTGCTGTTGAGGATGTTACCCCTGAATGCAGTGGAAAAGGGATTCCTAACAGTGAGGGACCCGGGATATTGCTTCTTTGTGCAGGACTTTGAAGGCTGCATAAGACATCAGCCGGTAAAGATGTAGGGCGTGATCTCTCTTGGCTGAGCTACCTAATTAAACAAAAGGCCAGGATCAGACAGCTCAAGACTTTTGACCAGGAGTAAATTCTCAAAATGCATAGCTCTCAGGGATAATGAAAATGTCCTTTAGAAGCTGTTGCAACAAGGCGAGGAGGTGAGAGCCGAGGAGCACCCAACCCAGGACTTCAGCATGGGCATCCTTTCTGCTTAGACTTCTGGCCAGGCTCTTGTTGAAGTCTAGACATAAAGTCCGAGGTAGTGGTTTTCTGGGACATTCAGCAGTATATCTTTGGCATTTAATCTCATTTTCAAAATCAAAGTGGCAGTTTTCAAACGAAAGTCTGTCTCTTTTCTCTCATCACAGTGTTACTTTAAATGGAAAGCCTAATGGTCTACAAACTGAATTTTCTTCACTTTGTCACTTTATTAAAGCTTCCAGTGTCTTAAAAGAAAAAGGAAGAAGCCAGTTTGAGAAATCAATTTCACTGAAATGATCCAGCTGCAGATAGTACTTTAAAAAGTGACTCTTTTTTAACACTCATGTATTCTGATAGATTCTTTTCAGGTGTTTTGGACTTTTATAGAGATGTAGCTTGAGGTTGTTCACAGTGCCTAAATGTTCATCATATTTGCCTGGCAGTTAGGTAGACGATGTATTACATAAGAGAAGGTCACATTATAGGAAAATCACCAGTAAAGATGTTGCTGAGTCAGTATTTTCATGAATTAGAATCCATTTTCTAAAACTCCATGATTTTGTTTTTGTTTTTTTCAACTTTCATTGCATGATTTTTTTTTTCAGACTTCTGAGAAAAACACTTGGAAGCTTTAACTAGCATATGATAGTTAAGCCTATTTGTAATATATGTGTTATGCCAAACATATGTTGTTCTCTAATTTATTGTTTCCCTGTCTTTTCTCTGTGCATAATTGGATTTTATTAGGACAAATGCAGTGGGAGGTTTTCTACCCTCAGAGATTTCCTGGCTCTAGTATTTGAGAGCATCTGAAGTTGTTTGTCTAATACTTCCTTTAAAATAGATATACAGCTCTCTCTGAAAGTGCCCTTGAGAAACTTGGAAAGGTTTTTATTGACAATAAATACTTGAAGACAGTAATTACCATAATAATGTTTACACTCAGCAATAATGCTTTAACTTCCTAAATAAACTCTTTTCGCCTTAAGAATTCTCTTATAATGTCTAATTTGCTTCTACTCTGAAAATAAAATCTTCCCTGTAGCTTAAAAACCTTCCAGAGCCAGAGAACATAGCCATTACTCTTAATCTGAAAAGGAAAATTTAACACATTATTTAATGATGCCCAAGAAAGTAACACTCAATTTGAATTGATTATCGTGGTAAATTACCCTTTACTCTCCAGCAGATAAACCCATCAAGTTACTTCTTAAATGCTGATTCCTAGAAAATCCTTTGGAATTTTGTTAATGACATTGACACCCATGGAAAAGAGAAGTATTTGTGATTTAAGTAAACCTTTGGGCCAAGGTCAGTAGAGATGATCCTCTTCTGTTTTATTCTTTAAAAATTTGGTTTAATTTGTCAGAATTTTATTACAATGAATTATAATAGACCCCCAAATTGCATTCTCTTTCCCTAGGAATTTGGATTATAGATAATTTACAAATGATTTGTTAATATTCCATGTATACTCCTTTTCTCCTCTATTCCCTCTTTCTAAGTGATCTTAGCAGTACTCATTGCTGTGAATATCACATTTATGTGAGGGCTCTCAGATTTAGACCTCCAGCAGGAAATCTTGTTTTGAGCTCTGGCTAGTATGTCTAAATGTCACCGTGATATTTGAACATTAAGTCTGATAAAGATGTCAGACTTAACATGTCCCAAACCAAATCTTCTTTTCCCCAACCTTGAGCACTCTTACTCCTATCCAAATCCAGCTTTCCCAGTGAAGGGCACTGTCATTGGCCCAGTAAAAAAATACAGGCATCATCTTCCTCTCAATCGACTTGTTCAACTACAATATTAAAACCTTCCCCAACTCTGGGCAGTTTTATCTCCAAAGCATGTTTCTATCTTCCTAACCACTACCATAGTCCCATAGTGTTACGGAAAAGACGGGCCAGCCAAGAAACAAGCACCACTCAGAGGGTTGGAGTACTCAGATGTAGTACGCCGGCGGGCTCAGAGGGGCTTCTGCTCTGAAGCTCTGAGCACCTTCAAGATGTGCACATGAGGTTTTATAGGGTAAAGTAGAAGCTTGGGGTATTCGGCCAATAGGCATGGAACAGCTTTAGCAGCATTATCATCACAAAAGTGGAGGCGGGGAGACAGCAAACCAACATTCCAAAGCCAGATATGTATCTTTGAAAACCCAGCTGGCTAGCAAAAAAACATTAACAGCAAACCAACACTAATCAACCTAGATTTATAAGTTAGTCTAGCAGAACTCAGATCAGTATTCTGACACTTAGACTTGTGAGTTATCTTGTTAGACCAGCCCGGTTTTTCCTTCACAGTAGCATTATTGCACCTTGATTAGACCATGACAGATATGTTCAAATTTGCACTGCTAGAAGGTGGAGTTGCCTTCTTAATCTTCCTCATGTCCATTCTTTTCACTGTAACCAGAATGATTATTTTAAAACATTTTTCTAGCCACATCACCTCTCTCTACTTAAAATCTTTCAAAAGGATTTTAGAATAAAGACCAAAATACTTAGCATGATCTGCAAAGCCCTGTAAAATTCAGGCTCTGCCTGTTCCACACATCTCATGTCACTGTGCCCCTTGTTCACTAGTCTCTAGTCACACTGGCCTCTGTTAAGTTCCTCAGTGTGCCATGCTCTTTCCTGTCTCATGGCTCTTGCTTCTGCTTGCCCATCTCTCCCCCTCACACTACACACCACTGGTGCATCGCTTAAATACCCAGGGATGCCATCTCCTCTTCTTTCCCATGATCCCATCTTCTTTTCCTTCGAAGAACCATTACATCTACCTTTTGATTGTTACCTCTATCCTCCCACAAACTTTAAGCTCATGAAAGCAGGGGACATGAATGGTTTGTTTACCATTATATACATATATAGAGAGAGGCATATTATTTGCCATATATATAGGCAAATGTGTGTGTGTATTATATATACACACACCAAATAATATGCCTAATACATAAGTACTTGGTAAGTATTTTGGAATGAATGAATGAATGAATATCTAGACAAAAAAAAAAAAAAGGCAGGTAAAAACTTACTCCATGAAACCAAGTGTTTAAGAAATGTCACATTTCTTTTTTGTATATTGAAGTGTCTAGCTTTATTTAGGTTCTTATGGATTAATTTGGAAGAGGTAATATCATGTAAGAAAAATTAACAAATAGAAAGTCTTCATAAGAAATGAAAATTATCCTGGAAAGAATCTTAAGATATAAGGGTCTAACAGTTCACTTTAGTATTCTAAATCAGGGAAGAGCAGCTTTGGTGGCAGAATTTCAAAAGTAGGTGGAGGGAAGGGACCTCATCTTCCTCGTTCTGTTCTTTTTTTTAAAATGATAATTATGTAACATGATAGAGGTGCTAATTATTGGCCATCATGTTACAATATATAAATGTAAAAAGTTAATATGTTGTTCACCTTAAATTTACACAATGTTACATGTCAGAGATATTTTAATTAGAAAACAAGAAACGAAGGTTAGGGAAGTTAGGAAATTAAAACTCATATATTGTTGAAGGGAGGAGTCTCCCCTCTCTAGAGACACATGAGGATTTGTCTGAGGAGGACGTGGTACTCATTAAATAGGGGAAGGACCCTTACCTTCAGTCTTAACCTAATTACGGATGTCTTTACTGTCATGCCTGCACTGTCCCTGGAAGGGAGGCTGCTCTGCTGTTCTCAGGTCAAGCTTGACAAAGAAATGTTTGCTGAGACTGTGAGCCTGGGGTCTAGGGTTCAGTCTTTTCATGGATTCACAGTAATTTCCTTTTGAGAATTTGTCCTTTCGTAAGGACAGGACCTGGACCTCTCTCTTTCTCCTTACCATCATATTCTGAGCTCCACACTTTGCCTATAATTATAAATTTGAGTCCAACTCATCCAAAGCACAGTGTTTAACAATACCTGGAGGGGATTTCTTAGTTTTTTTATTTAACCAAAGCAACAAATTATTATTATAAATGATAGAACCAACTATATGGAATTGGAATTATTGACATTTTATTATACTGTTAATAGGAACATAAATGTTAGAGCCTACCACACATAATATACGACGGAGGTCTGATATAACCTTGTAATCCTGTTCTACTGACAGATTTTGTGAAAACTCTTGCTTGCATAAAGGAGTTAATTCTCTCCCTCTTCTTCTTTTCCTCCCTCCCAGTTCTACAGACCTTCTTCTTCATGCCCCATGCCATTTTGTATATAAGTGTTATTTCTTTATTTCAAGATCATTAAAATGCATTGAGAAGTTTAAACAAAAGAACTATCAATTATTTCATTTTTCCTACAAAATACATTCTGTTTTAAAATACTTGAAAAATCCTGAAAGGTATCAAGGCATTAAATAAGCCTAAATTCAACAATAACCAAATGCCGTCAAATCCTTATTGTAACTATTTAATGTACCCAGCTCTTCAAAATGTTTCATGTCAGTTATGCATTGGCCAGGAGTGGTCTTGTCTGAATATGTGCAGCTTTACTGCTCTCTGATGCTTGCTGAGTACCCTGTGACTCCTGCCCCTGTGTTCTAAAGGCCCTGAGGTAATGTGTTGGACTCTATCTCAACTCCTTTTGGAAAAAAAAAAAAAAAAGAGACCAACTTCCAGTTTGATTCTTACCAACAAAATGATTTTCTATTGGAGAACATTAAAGCTGTCTTTGTATTTCATGGTTGATATTATTAAACACTATCTCTGACTATAACAGCTGCAAGTCTTTTTAACCATTTTATTTCCATTCTCATGGAGACTGACACTTTAAGTATGGAATTAATAGTCATAATAAAGTAGAAGCAATTTGCATATCAGCATGCATAGTAAGTGGCTCAGCGTCATGGTTATATAACCAAGTGGTCCTGTTACTGCCATATGCTTCTGCCGCAAATGACCTGCACTGGGCATGCAGCATTAGTGAGAAACACATCTTTGTTGTTTAAGCTGCAGACGCTTGGGGGATTTTTATTACTGCATTGTAACCTAGATTATCTTAATTGATACAACTACCCTGCCATTGAAATCTTGAAGTGTATGAATGGAGAGGACATGCCAAATTTTAGAAGAGAGCTACCCCTAGAGTTAATCTTTCTTCATCTCATGAGATCACCTGAAAGTTTCATGTCTACATGGCACCATTTTCACTTGCTAACATTTAACTTGATATGGTGACTGCCTATCCACCCCTAGCTCTTTAGACACAGAAAAAGTAAGATGCCCTTAAACCTGGTCTATCACAGCAATGCTCTTTTCCTCAGGAATGGTACGAAGGAACTGGAAGGGAAGGGATAGAATAGAATAAAAATTCCCCCGAGCATACTCAAGGCTTATATTCAATCATAAAAGGAAGACATATATATTCAATGACACAAGGTACAAACCGTCAAGGTACAGAAATGTGCTAGCACTGTAACGTCAAAGTTCCGTCGCAACACTTGATCTGGGAAAGTGTAAGTCAAATTATAAGTCAGGAGGATATGCTAAAGTAGAAAATCTTAGGGAATCAAAAATATATTTCAATTCTTCAAACATTAAGACAGCAGGAGCTATTATTATGATTTGTTGGATATTTAGGAGAGCTATTCAGAGCCCAATTTAAAACTCTAACATATTTTCCCTAGGTAGAGCATTGGAAAAAAATTTTTTTATGATTCACAAGTCACTGAAAAATAAATCTTTTATTTTTTTTCCTGTAAGAATTGTTGCCATGTAAAAACCTACAAGTTGCCTAGAATTTTTCCTATCATCTTTGAAGTATAAAATTGTGTGCTGACAATACATCCAAGATCACAGGAATATTTTTGGTGAAATATGATGGTATACTTGTATATTAGTACATCAAATACATTTTTAACATTCAGATAGCTTAGATCCTTAGTTGAAAGTACTATTATGGAAGCATACATTTAAAAGTTACTGTAAAACTGTACATTAAAATGAATTTTCAATCTTATTTAACATCATATGTGATTTCCATGGCTGTTACTCTAATTACTTCAGTATGAATTTGGTTTTGAAGGCAGTGGTGTGTTTTTCACTTTTTATCAGCCTTTCAGATAGAGAAATTGTAATTCTAGTCTATATGTGTGGCTTTTGCTCAGGTATAAAGTCTGGAAAAATATTTTCATAAATTGATAATCATTAGTGCATGCTTATTCATTGGGTTGCAGTGGCTGTATTGCAAAATTCTTTAATTTCCTAAGGATTTTAAACTGCATCTACATTTTTCTGTCATTTCCTTTCAGTTTCCATGGACTTCACTCAATAAGGTCTGCAAGTTATCCTTCAAAAAATAAACCAAAGTTAAAATAACCCTGTTCCAAGAGATACTGATTCAATCTTTTATTTCTGTAACTTTAACCTTTTATATTCTTGTATACCTTTTGTAGCAAAATATAATGCACCAGGATTTCTACAAGGTCTAGTCATATTCTGCAGATATTAATGTGTGTGTGTGTGTTTGAATATCTTCTGGAGGCTGTTTTTCTAAGATGTTTTTAAATAATGCCCCATAGTCTGTCTTTAGTGGACCAAGTGATTAAACTGCAACATTCCAGGATGTAACTATTCGTAAGCAAGTATATTACAGTATTGACATTTTACAATCCAACATTTTATAATAACTAAGCACTAATAAAACCACTGTGCTTATCCAGCAAAGGATAAGAAATAGGGCATATATTTAGAAATCTTTAAGGAGGCTATAATTGGATGGTGCTGCAATCCCAATAGAGACAAGTAACTTGGTGCCAGTCCCTACCACATGGCTACTTTTTTTTGTGGATCTCAGTTTCTGTCAAACTAACTGGCTTCTAGGCTCCAGTAAGAACACCTTCTCCCAACTGTTTTAAGGATGCTGGTAGTTTCCTGTTATTAACATCTTAGTCGCCCCATGATCCTTTATCCCAAAGATAGCCATACAGTAAAAGGTGGTTACCAAGCACTGTTTCGTGCACAATACGTTGATGTCTTCCTGTTGCCTACCTGAGATCTGGGTCACTGAGGGGCTACTGTCAGGTTCTTTTCAAGTTGCCTCCTAGAATTGGCTTTGTTTGAGTGCTGCATCCTTGCTCTGATTTCCTTTCAGATGTACCTTCTCTCCCTAGTGGTACCCTAAATTGAGTCATGCCTCACCTCTCTCCCTAGCCATGGGATTCAGGCATAAATCCAGTCTCAGCCAATCAGAATCCTTTCTAGGAATTGATAAAAATGCCAGGAAGAAAGGAATCTTCTTTTGAGTTTGTGGCCATTAAGGACGGTGCAACCCTGTCCCTGCTGGGGGCCATATGGTAGAAAGAACCTGTCTGAATGTGGGGCCAACATCAAAGGACAGAGATCTGATAACACTTTTCAATTTCCTGGATAAATGTGGGGAAGAGTGCTCTGTTACTGCGAAGTGCAAATCAGCTCACAAAACTCTCCAATCATAAACATATTCATCTTCCAGCTTGCCAAAAAGGAGTTTTGAGTAGAGTGGCATGGTGGTAGGAGAGGAGGTCATTCAAGATAAAATTAATGTGGGGTCACAGGCACAGAAAAGGGGGATAAATATGGGTGTCTGGATGGTTGCTGAAGAGTGAAGGAAGTCTGAAAACACAACACGCAGCAGACATTGATCTCCACACATTCATTTCTGTGTTTCTGGCCCTTTCTGCCACTTCCGATGTCTGAAACATCCGCACTTTTTATTCCATTGTGACAAATCTTCCCTAACTCTTTGAAGTCAGAGCCCTTTACTGTTACTACCCCTGGTGCTAACATCTGTGACTAAGCTCCTGGCTGCTTTGGGATTTTTTTTTTTTTTAACCGAATGCCATAAATCAGAGAAAAGGAGCTGATCTAAAATTAAACTGTTTATTCATAAAGCAGCAACATTTTTTTTGTGTGGTAGGAAATAAAACATTTTAAATGCCAATGAGGGAATTGTTAAAAATAACATCTAAACAATCAATTTTGAATGAACTGTTTCAGTGTATGTTTTCTTAAACGTCATTGAACAACTTACTCCGTGCCACGAATGGGTGAGTTTCTGACAGCAGCTCAGTATCAGCTGGGACTGAAAATCAGTAATACATATTTTTTTTTACCAGGTTACGTAAACTTTACTGAGGCCAGAAACATTTTCTTTCAGCTGGTCCCAGCTCCTAGCACTGGGCTGGCCACTTACTCTGGCCCTACTTTGATTTTATGCATGAATCCCTTGTGAATTGCCATCTCTGTCTTAACCTTGGTCAGAACACTTAACATTTGTGCTACCAAGTAAATTTCTGTTTGAATCAGCTAGAACTTTTAAAAGGAACCATGGTTATTGACATGCTTGGATTTGCTCATAGTCATGTTATCAGTGATTAAATAGAATAAGTTAAATATGTCATTATTTAAGTTAAATATAAGTTGTTATTTATAGCCAGTTATAAGTAATTATTCTTACTTGTAAGCAGCATGACTCTGTAAATTACTATTATTTCAGAATTTCAGCTGATTCTGACTTCTCTGACACATCAAGAATGAGCAGATTGAATCTTAAAGGGTATTTGTTGGCCTGAGTGATGGGTGTATGCATGTTCAATCTAGTATTTATTTACCTATACATGTATGTTTTTATATTATATTTTGTAATTATACTATACTAGATACTAAAAATTACAAGTGTATATTTTTTATATAGACTGATCTTCCTTCTCTTAAGATTCTCTTTCTCTTAGTTGGGGCAGGGTCAGGGTAGAATGGGAAGTGGGCTCTTCTTTCCCATTTGGCTCTCTGAGGGAGATGGAATCTGTGAACATTTGCCCACGGGATCTCTTTGTCTTATTAAATGCAGTTTTTAAGTATCTCTCTCCTTGGTTGATTGGAAGGTCCATGAGTATGAAGATTGTCTCTGGCCTCTGATCTGGCATATTCCCAGTGCCAGGACAATGCCTTGCTCAGCATAGGTGCCTAAAACCTCTCTGGTGAAGTACAAAATTTGCCCATGGAATTATTATTGAATAAATGCATTCCTCAAACAATTTTACTCAGACAGGATACAACACCTAGCATTATTTTTGACTTTATAACTTTGGGTAAGTAATATCTCTCAGACTCATTTTTCTCATTATAATATCTTCTTTAATAAGGTTGTCCTGAGGATCAAATATAATTAGGTAAAGTTCCAAGCACGATATTGCTGTCTAATAAGTCCTCCATGGTTACCATATCAGGGATCTTTTGTAGCACAGCAGAAATACAGGAGAACTTGTCTTAAAAAGCTAAAGTGTTCCTGCTGAATTTTTTTTCTATGAAATGAGATCTTTAGGCACTCTCCCATGGTTACAATTCCACTACAGAATTCAGTTGTGTGAGAAGGACCAAAGGTAAAATAGCTCCTAAGCCCAATTTATTTCTTAAAAAAAAAAAAAAAAAAAAAAAAGTAACATAATTTAGCAGCACACAAAAAGGAAATAAGAGCTAATTTATGTATTGACTCTAGTGCTCAACCACAGAAAGTATGATTTGTTGTGCCAGTGTAAGAACACATCTAAGAGCATCCAGGTCCCATCTTTTCCCACGTTTCACATTAGGTCACAACTGACTTTCCACATCCGTGAGGTATTACAACAACATGTCAAGGCAGTTTGAGATTTAATGGCAGAATGTACGTTCGAGTGTGAGGGAGATCAGCTTTGAGCTGGGCAGGAATGAATATCCTTTCCAGTTGAGAAGAAACAGAAGGCATCAAAGCTTCAACTGTGGTTCAGTACAAAGTAAAACAGTAACTGGATGTTTGGGGATTCCTTTGGCACTGATCTGTAACGAGGGGGAGGAAACTAAGGCCAGACACATGTTATCATTTTGCCAGCCAGAGGGAAAATTTCTCATAATTTTTATGTGTGCTTTCTTTTAAAGACAGCCCCACCCTCTCCTGCTTACTTTTTGCAACTTCAGGATTAAATGGCATCTTCTAGATTTGCTTTAAACAGAAATGTGTGTATATATATAGCATAGCAGAAATATTGGAAATATATATATATAATAAAAAGAAAGTACAAAGGTAAATAAGTTTGTCCAGCAACTAAAACTTCATGGTTGAATTGTGTAATTTTTATGAGGGTATAAAATATTTAGACAGCCTGTGTTTTGCAAAAGTCATTTTGTGTTTGGCTATTGCTTCTCCATTTTCACCCCTTGCAAACAATCCTCTCTCCAACCTCTGCTCCTCCTGGTTATGTTTAAATTTAGAATCAGATTCCCTTTCCCTTCCACCCTCCTCTCTAAGCATTTTCCTTTCTTACCTTTCAACAAATCCTTATTGACCGCTTACAGTTAGGTAGGTTCTCCACTAAAAGCTTTTAATACATTATCTCATATTCTTCGTGATAACCTTAGGCAGTAGATAATATTTTTTCCCGTTAAACAAGAAACAGCTGCTAGAAATTAAGACTTAGAAAAGTAAGAAGTTTGTTCAGAAGTCCAAGGCCACAAAAGTAGAAGGTGGTAGAGCTGAGCTTCATTTTCACATTAACTTCAGATTCTATGTTCTTAAACACTGAGCAATGTTGTCTCTTAGTGCAAAGAGCATCGAAATAGCAAGATAAACATTTTTATGCATATACAAAAACTGCATAGTCTCATAAATCTCAGAAGCCTGCATTATACATTTTGCCATCCATGCTTTTCCACAGCAAGTCAGAGGATGGTTGAGCATTCTAATATAGGAGGTTGGAGGTACATGAAAAGATGCTCAACATCACCAGTCATTGGGGAAATGCAAATTAAAACCACAATGTGATATTACCTCACACTTGTTAGAACAGCCGTCATCAAAAACTAGAGATAACAAATGCTGGTGAGAACGTGAAGAAAAGGGAACCCTGATTCACTGTTGTGGGGATTGTAAACTGGAACAGCCACTATTGAAAACAGTACAGAAGATCCTCAAAAATGAAAAATATAACTACCATATGATTTAGCAGTTCTACTTCTGGGAATATATCTAAAGGAGATGAAAACATTGACTCGAAAAGATATCTGCACTCCCATCTTTATTTACAGTAGCCAAGACATGGAAACGTGTGTGCATTGACGGAGGAATGGATAAAGAAGTTGTGGTATATTTATACACATCAAAATATTATGCAGCCATAAAAAATAAGGAAATCCTACCATTTGCAACAACATGGATGTACCTTGAATACATTATGCTAAGTGAAATAAGTAAGACAGAGAAAGACAAATACTTCATGATCTCACTTGTATATGGAATCTAAAAAACCAATAAACCAAAAAAAACAAGCTCATAGAAAGAGATCCAGAACTGTGGTTATCAGAGGCAGAGGGTGGGCAGAAGAGAAACTGGAGAAAGGTGGCCAAAAGTTACAAATTTCCAATTGTAAGATAAATAAGTACTTGGAATATAATGTACAACATGATGATTATAGTTAACACTGTTGTATGATATATAGGGAAGTTATTAAGGGAGTAAATCCTAAGAGTTCTCATCATAAGAAGGAAGATTTTTTTCTTTCTTTTCTTTATATAAGATGCTGAATGTTAGCTTTGCGATAATAATTTCACAGTATATGTAAATCAAACCATCACACCATACCTTAAACATACACAGTGGTATATTATATGTAAATTATTTCTCAGTAAAATTGGTGAGGGGGAACAATGAAAGCTTAGAACCTTACCTTTCCAAAACAGATTGCTGCAAGACAGATTTTTGATTTGATGTAACATGTCTTGGTTTTCTATATTTGATTGGCAAAATGTTACTTCCCAATGAATTTATAGGTCTCTGGGCAAGTACCAAAGTGATGAAATATGCAGAGAACTTTAACATGTAATTAAGAATACCTTCAGGTGAGATGAAAGATACTCTTCCTTGCTGTATGTTTACCAGTTGTAGTGCAAGAGTAGAGCTGGCTTTGCTTAGCAAAAGACTTTGTTTTGTCCACTTGTGCTTCCATTCTCTGTATTGTTTGAAAGAGTTTGCCTTACCACAGAAAAAAAATCACACATTGAAATTTTTATTAAACCAGTGTACTGCAGAAACTCACATGTTTAAACAGACTGCCGAGAAATGAACATAAGTAATTTTTATTTCTTATTTATCCACTACTATTCCAGCTTGTCCAGGATGAATGTATAGATGAAAACATATATATATATTACCTTGGAAAAAATTAACTGCTTTTGGACTGGTGACAACAAAGTTATACATGCAGTAACTTGTGGTTACAATTTTAAGTGGCATTAAATACTGTAGATCTAAATCTGTATAGCTCAGAAGTGTAATCATCCAGACTCTCCCCTGGCAGGAAGATATTGTAGGCACAGCTTTGTTTCTTTATTGATAATTCTGTCTGCTCTACATTTCAAAAGACTTTCCTGAGGCTTTGCCCTGTGTTGGAAGCAAGCTCCAGCAACTCCAGTTATGTAAACGATACCACAATTATATAATGTTCTTTTATTTTTTCAACAAAGCAGAATATCCTTATACTACAGATGAATTCTCTGGGAAAATCTAAGATTGCACAGACTAAAAACTATTACAAATGAGAACTTCAAAAAAGATTACCAGAAAGCAATGAATTCAAAGTAATAAGTTTTTCCCTCTACTTTTATAATTTTACCTGGCAATTGTTGGGTTTGAATTGTACATTATTAACTCTAAGAAATATACTTTAATATGGACTTAATGCCACAGATATGTGTATACATATATTCATATATGTATACGTGTATCAATAGCTTACTTCTTATTGAGGTACTGGTACATGTATCTTGACACATACAGCTCCCTGGCCCAAATTCTCTATTCCATTGGCACATAAAATTCTTCTTTTATCCAAATGAGTCAGTAGATCTGGGAATTTGTGTGAGTACAGGTGCAAGTTGTTCTGTAAATAAGTCAGTTCCCTCTATGAGGACAAATTACACTGTACATGCACAGTACTATGGCCAGAGCAAGGGCTCTGTAGCCAGACACACATGGGTCCAACTCCCCTGTTTTCTAATTATTAGCTGGATTACCTTAAGCCTCAGTTTCCTCATCTAAAATGGGGATGGTAATCTCTGATACAGAGGTGGGGTAGGAAGATGCTTGAGAAATGAAATAAGATCAAAACTAAAGCAGATTCAGAGATAACATCAGCTGCTTTTGCTGCTGGTGCTGATAAAGCCCATTATTATGAACTCTGTGCCAGGGACCATATCAAGTGATTTACATACACTCTTAAGTCTCTCAGCAACTCCATTTACACAACTTACTGTTCTTCGTTTGCACAAGGTAGATGATTCTTGGGGAAATTAAAATGAAAATTGTCTAAGGTATTACCATTAGTAAATGGAACATGGGATTTCAAATCTAGATCTTCGTGACACCAAAACTTGGGCTCTTTATTACCATTTTATACGAATCTTCTGGAAAGGAGCACACATTCAGTAAGAGTAGACACTTCTGTGTATGTGCATATTTATGTATTTTCCCACAAGTAAAAATTTTTCTGTCAGTTATCCCATGAGATCTCAATTTTAAGATTCAAATGTCACCTCATTGCTATGTGACCTACACTAAGGTCATTGCTTCTGATTTCCATTATCCTGAGTTGTATTCAAATATTTCTTCAGGTATTTTTGTTATGAAAAAAAGACAGTTATCAGAGCAATTCAACTTTTTAATTAATGTACACAGAGAAGCAATAAAGAAAATTTGGTCTTAATGCTACTGAGAATCTTGGTGTTTATGAGCTCTCCGATGTTAATAGTTATATTGAAACCTCTTTAAATTTGTATTGCTTCTATCTGGCAGGGCAGGAGAGATTGAAGAAATGTAAGTGAGAAAGAGTACTTAAAGGGGCAAGTCTTCTGAAAGGAGGGCAGAGTGTAGAATCTAGAATTTAAAAAGGCAGTTCGTCTCTAAAAGGGAGGATAGAGGTACCTAACAACTGCAACAGGAGGGTAAAGGAGTACAATTGCTAATAGATTTGGGCATTTGCCAATTGAAAGTTAAGGTAATTTCAGTCCGTTGACATTTTTCTCTGCAGTAGGAGGTGAGAATGTTTGCTGAGAATGAAGGGATGAGGGTGGAGTTGTTATGGACTGAGGAGAGTAAAGAAGGTATGAAAAGCGAATGTGTATGTGGTGGGGGACTGGGACTTCAGTGAAATCCTGCAGTAGAATGGCTTGACAGTATTCAACATACAGTTGAGGCACATGACCATTACTTTATAAAAATAACAATTCATCCTTTGTATGATTTGCTTCAGCAGCACCCAGTTGCCTGGCTTCAAGCACAGATAAGGTGGATATATCATTTCATGCAGAAATAAAAATAAAGTTTGCCAATAGATGTAGTAAAAAGAAACAGAGGAACAAAAAAGATATAAGGATCGGAAATACAATCATTGAGATGATAAACTATGGTATCTAAACTTGATGGGATGAGTGAATTCTGGAAGGCATTCATAGATAGGAAGAAAATATGGAAGACCCATAGCTTTGTGCCATTGAAGTCATGGTGGAGAATTGGACCAGTAAGCCCAAAAGATTGGAGGTTGTGGTCAGAAACTGAGATGTTTTAGTGATTTTGAAAGTAGAAATGAAGCAGTTTTTATCAACAATAACATACATCAACCTACTCTCTTAGCATAAATGCAAGTGGGCTCCCCAGTTTCTACTTTCTGTCCTAGATTTTAAGAACTCACAAAAGCAAATTACTTATGTATATATGAAAATTTTGCTTCAAATATTTATGTATAATTCATGAACTTTAAGGTATTGAATTTTGGGGGGTAAATCTATGTCTTTTTCCTAGCTTTATTGAGATATATATATGACATATGACGTTGTTTAAATTTATAGTGTACAACATGATTTATTTCACATATATTTTGTGAAATGATTACCAGATGTGAAAGTTAACACGTCCATCACCTTTTTGTGTATGTGGTGAGAACATTTAAGACCTATTCTCATAGCAACATTCAAGTATGCAAAACAGTATTGTTAATTATAATCACCTTGCTGTATTAGATTCCTAGAACTTACTTATCTTACAACTGGAAGTTTGTACCCTTTGACCAACATCTCCTTTCCCCTGCCCAAAATCTGGCAGCCACCATTCTACTCTCTGTTCCTATCAGTTTAGCTTTCTTAGGTTCCTCATGTAAGTGAGATCATACAGTATTTGTCTTTCTTTCTGACTTATTTCACTTAATGCCCTCAAGGTTCATCCATATTGTCACCAATGTCAGTATTTCCTTCTTTCTCATGCCTGAATAATATCCCATTTTATGTGTATACCACATATTCTTTTTCCATTTATCCACCAATGGACACTTAGGTTGTTTCTGTGTCTTAGCTGTTGTGAATAAAGCTGAAATAAACATGGGAGTACACAAATCACTTAGAGATAGTGACTGCATTTCGTTTGCGTCTATACCCTGAAATAGGATTCTGTGTTATATGTTAGTTCTATTTTTACAAAGTTTAGGAAGCCTCCAAACTTTCCCAGAGTGGCTGCACTAATTTATCCCACCAACAGCACACGAGTTTTCCCTTTTCTCCACACTCTTGCCAACTCTTGTTATCTCCTGTGTTTTTGATAATAGCTGTACTAACAGGTGTGATATGGTATCTCATTGCGGTTTGGGTTTGCATTTCCCTAATGATTAGTAATGTTGGGCATCTTTTCATGTAGCTGTTGACCATTTGTGTGTCTTCTTTGGGAAAATGTCTATTTGGGTCTCTTGCCCATTTCTTAACAGGATTATTTGGGTTTTTTGCTATTGAGTTGTATGAGTTTCTTACATTTTGGATATTAATCCCTTATCAGATATATGGTTTACAAATATCTTGTCTCATTCAATAAGTTGACTTTTCATTTTTTTTTTTTACGGTTTCTTTTTGCAGAAACTTTCTAGTTTGACCTAGTCCAACTTGTTGATTTTTGCTTTTGTTGCTTATGCTTTGGTATCATATTCAAAAAATCATTGTCAAACCAATGCCAAGGAGCTTCTTCCTTAAGTTTTCTTCTAGGAGTTTTATGGTGTCAAGTCTTATATTTAAGTCTTTAATCTACTTTGGGCTCATTTTTGTGAGTGGTGCAAGAGAAGGGTCCAGTTTCATTCTCTTGCATGTGATTGTCCATTTCTCCCAATACCACTTATAAAAGAGACTGTTGTTTACGCATTGAATATTCTTGGCTCCCTGGTCAAATATTAGTTGACTGTGTATGTGTGGGCTTAGTTCTGGGATCTTGATTCTGTTCCACTGATCTGTGAGTCTGTTTTTATCTCAGTACAATACTGTTTTGATTATTATAACTTTGTAACTCAGTTTGAAGTCAGAAAGCATGATGCCTCCAGGATTGCTTTGATAGTTTGATATCTTCTGTGGTTTTGATGTGTTTGGTTAGGATTATTTCTCATTCTATGAAAAATGCCATTGGAATTTTGATAGAGATTGCATTGAAACTGTAGATCACTTTGGGTAGTACGGACGTTTCAACAATATTCTTTCAGTCCCTGAACATGGGATATTTTTCCATTTATTTGTATCTTCATCAGTGTCTCATAGTCTCCACTGTACAGATCTTTCACCTCCTTGGTTAAATTTATTCCTAAGTATTTTATTCTTTTTGATGCAGTTGTAAATAAGATTGTTTTCTTAATTTCTCTTCCTGATAGTTCATTGCTAGTGTGTAGAAATGCAACTGATTTTTATATATTGATTTTGTATGCTGCAACTTTACTGAATTCATTTACTAGTTCTAGCAGGTTTTTGGTGACATCTTTGGGATTTTCTCTATGCAATATCAAGTCATCTGTAAACAGAGACAGTTTTAGTCCTTCCTCTCCAATTTGGACGCTTTCCATTTCTTTTTCTTGCCTAATTGCTCTGGCTAGTACTAGATTGAATAGAAGTGGTAAAAGTTGATATCCTTGTCTTATTCTTGATTTCAGAGAAAAACCTTTCAGCTTTTCACCATTGAATATGATGTTACCTGTGAGCTTGTCATATATGACAAACATACCTTTGTTATGTTAAGGTATGTTTCCTCTATACCTACCTTATTGATAGTTTTTGTCATGAGCAGGTGTTCAATTTTGTCGAACACTTTTACTACATATATTGAGATGATTACATGATTTTTATTCTTTATTTTGTTAATGTGGTGAATCACAATATTTGTGTATGTTGAACCAATCCCTAAGATAAAATCCCACTTAACCATGGTGTACGGTTTTTGTGATATGCTGTTGAATTCTATTTCCTAGTATTTAGTTGACAATTTTTGAATCTATGTTCATCAGGTATTATGGCCCGTAATTTTATTTCTTTGTAGTATCCTTGTTTGGCTTTGGTATCAGGGTCTTGTAAAATGAGTATGAAAGTGTTCCTTTCTCTTCAGATTTTTTGAAGAGTTTGAAATGAATTGGTATTCATTTTTCTTTAGGAGTTTGGTAGAATTCGCTTGTGAAGCCATTTGCTCCTGAGATTTTCTTTGTTGAGAGGTTTTTGATTACTGATTCATTCTTATTTGTTATTGGTCTGTTCAAATTTTCCATTTTTTCATGATTCAGTCTTGGTAGGTTGTATCTTCCTAAGAATTTATCCCCTTCTTCTGGGTTGTTCAAGTTTTTTGTCAAATAATCATTCACAGTAGAGTCTCATCTTTTGTATTTCTGTAGTATCAGTTTTATTGTTTCCTCTTTCATTTGTAGTTTTATTTTAGTCTCCTCTCTTTATTTTAGTTAGTCCCTCTAAAGTTTTGTCAATTTTCTTTGATCTCTTCTATTATTATTATGGTCTGTATTTCACTTATTTCTGCTCTAATCTTTATTTTTTTCTTCCTTTGGCCAACTTTGGGCTTAGGTAGTTCTTCTATCTCTAGTTCCTTGAGGTGTAAAGTTAGGTTGTTTATTTGAGATTTTCCTGTCTTCTTATTATAGGTATTTATTGCTATAAACTTCCCTTTTAGAACTGCTTTTGCCTATCTTATAATTTTTCTGTATATTATGTTTCTTTTTTGTTTGTCTCCAGATATTTTTTAAATTCTCCTTTTGATTTCTTCTTTGACCCATTGGTTTTTCAGGAGTATGTTGTTTAATTTCCACATATTTATGAATTTTTAAATGTTTCTCCTATTATTGATTTCTAATTTCATAATACTGTGGTCAAAAACATATTTGATATGATTGCAATCTTCTTAATTTTGTTTGTTAGAATTAGTTTTTTTTCTAGCATATGATTTATCTTGGAGAATGTTTCAGATGTGCTTGAGAAGAATGTGTATTTTGCTGCTGTTGGGTGCAGAGTTCTGTCTACAAATTTAGGTCTGTTTGATCTATAATGTTGTTCAGATCTATTGTTTCCGTATTTATTTTTCATCTGGGTGACCTATCCAGTGTTAGAAGTGGGGGATTGAAGTCCCCTGCAGTTTGGTTAATATTTGCATTATATATTTAGATGCATGGTTATTGAATTCATATTATTTATAATTGTTATAGCTCCTTGAGAAATTGACCCCTTTATCATTATATAAATGATATATAAATGACCTCTTCTTTGTCTCTGGTGATACTTTTTGACTTAGACTATTTTGTCTAATACCAGTATAGCCATTTCTGCTCTCTTGATTTCTGTTTACATGGACTATCTTTTTCCATCCCTTTACCTTCAGCCTATGTATGTCCTAAAAGCTAAAGTGAGTCTCTTCTAGGCAGTATGTAGCTAAATGTTTTTCCATACATTTAGCTACTCTGTTTTTTTAATTAATGAATTTAATTTATTTGCATTTAAAGTAGTTAATGATAGTTAAGGACTTAATATTGCCATTTATTAATTGTTTCTTCCTCTCTTGCTATCTTCCTTTGTGACTTGATGATTTTTTGTGATAACACTTTGATTAACTTCTTTATCTTTTTATATGAGATAAAAAGCATATTTATTCATGTAGTTCTGATTACAAGAATTGTCTACCTGATGTTAATGCCTTGCGCATGGGTGTTGGTGGTGATATTATTGAGATGCCTGTTGATGGCATGTATTTTTCCAGTGTCAATTTTCCTCTCCTGTCCATATTTGTTTATGAATTTTGTTATGAAAAGGGAAGAGATTGTTTGGGATTGAAAGTAAAAATTAAAAAAAAAACATTGTTCTATCCTCTGTGTTCCCTGAAGCCTTGCATTGCTATTTTCACATTTGAAAAAGCGATCACCTCCTCCAGTCTTTATTAACTGGCTCTGGCAGAGAAAGCCCTTCACTAGTTAGCCCAGCTAGAGATTCTGGAGATCTCTCAGACTTCTATATGAATGTGCTCACTTCTTTTGTTCCCTCTTGAGGAAGGGGGATGCTTTAGAATTCTACGCCTTCTTTCCATCCTCCAAATTCAGACCAGGTGCTGAGAGCCTCCCTTTATTTTCCCTAGGGCCATGCCCTGAAGTGTTCAAGGCTGTACACCTTTTCCCTATCCTGCAGTCAAGTTGGCTGTAAAATCTGCAGCTGATACTGAGATCCATGTGCTGTTTGCAGGGGCTTGCAGAGCCATCTGTGGAGGTTCCCCAGATAATTCAGCTAAGCCCAACCCCTCCATGTTGGATGTGGAATGGGACAGAGGTGAGCCTCCTGGGTAGCACCCCACAAGCCTGGGGAAGCCTGGTGCTGACTTTGCTCTCACCTTCCTCTTGGGAGAAACTGTGGGCCAAGGGGAGCCTCTCCTGGCACTGAGCTGTGCTCTCTCAGCTGGACTCTGGGGCTCCCATTAAGATATTCTTTTCTATGAGTGGTTGCCAAATTGGTGTTTCTGTGGGGAGATAAGGTCCAGAACCTCCTATTCCACCGTCTTGGTAAGAACTTTCTTGTAAAAGTCCTATTAAAGAGTTTTACTAAATTGTTAAAATAATAATAGTAATCAACACTTGACAGTGAACAAATTGCTTTTCACTGACTGTTATCCAATTATTAAGAAAATTAATTCTCACTTCACAGATTATTTAACTGAGGTCTGAGAACTGAAGTTAAGATCAGTACCTCACATAGTCAAACAGAACACAAATCTAAGTCTTGGTCCTTTGTTAAGACTATGCTCTTTAATTTTCACTATGCTTTCCTAGTGAATAACATATTTTGATAGTTATTTACAATTAGAAAATTGAGAAAATATTTTGCGTAATTATTTTATAATATTATTAAGTCTATTTTTTTAAAAACACTTTAATATTTATTTGGTTGATCCTCTAAGAAAAGCCATCAGTGCCTACATATACTTTAATACTTATTGAAATAAACTGGTGTTTGTGGCAAAAAGTAGTTTCACTTATTCTTGAAGTATCTTGGAATTTATTTCCAAGATTAACTGTCATGTTAGAATACTTTTTGTCTCAATTATGCAAAATTGGTTAGATTTCAACTATCACATTGTTTTAATACCACAAATCAAATGATTTTTAAAACTTTAGTTGAATAAAAATAATGTAGAGAGATTGTTAAAATGCACATTCAAACGCACATTCCAGGGTGTCTCCCAGAAAATGATTACTGATGAGTTTGGGATGAGAAACAGAAATCAACCTCTTTAAGAAACACCCCAGTTGATTTGATGCAGGTGATTCTTGGATCACACTTTAAGAAACAGTTTTCTTGAATTTTATTTTTTAATTTGCATTAATTTATTTAATTTTTGATAATATAGCAAGTGACCTTTAATGATATATCTAAGACTTTAGATACTGTGACATCTGATAATAACAGTTACAAAGCACATGTAGATAATTTACCACCTATACTTTATTTTTAAATGCTAAAAATTCTAGTTCTATAGCAAACTGTAATCTTAAGTAGTAGAACTGTCTGTATAACTAAATTTGGATCTTAACTCAATATTCTTGAAGTTGGTTCTTTGAGCCCTTAAAAATTATTGATACAATTACTTTAGGATCTCTCGCTTTTACTTTTAATGGAGAATCAGAATACGGTAACTTTGAATTGAGAGTTTGTCAACATATTTTGAATGACCAATAAACATTAAAAAAAATCATTCTTCTTAGTGGTCAGGGAAATGCAAATTAAAACTACAGTGATATGCAGTTTCCCACACTAATGGGTACACCCTAAACTCATGAAGTGAGAACTGGAGATGAGAGAAGGTTATTAGCATTTCATTGCACATTTCATATAGTTAGTGTGCTTAAAACATATACCTTATTAATTGTACTATTTTTAAATTCAAGTAAGTGAAAGTGAAATATTTTGTTTGCACCATTCGTTTGGGATGTGCTTTCAAAAGCCACTGCAGTGCTCATTATAACAATTTCTTCTCTTTGTAAGCAAACATTTGGTAATTCATTCCAGGCTTACTCTACAGATGAATTTCTAAACTTTCTGAGGCAACAGGACATGCATATGACATAACATGACATGTAAAACACATGGAGGACAAGAAAACATGTAATTAAATTCTAGCCTTTCCTTTCAGGCTTGCCTTTCTTCTTTAGCTACCTCTCATATAGCCAAGGACATGGCTTTGTATAGTACAAACGCTCAATAGTTCTTTTCTGAGTTTTAATACTGTCGTTTAGTTGATAAAGAATAATTGGGCTCATATGTCCTTTTCTTTTTCTTTCAAAAAATACTAACTGAAAGCATAAGTTAAGGGCGTTCATCCTTGCCATTCTGCTCTTACTCTTTAACTGTTTGGATAGACAATAAGAGTAAATAATATTTATGAACAAGTGCTCCATGTGCATGTAGATGAATGAATAAAAAAGATGATGCATTCAGAAAATGGCCCTGCTTTCACTACTCTGCTGCTCCTTCCTAACTAAAGGATTCCCAGCGCATCTCCAGTGTACTGACAGTGCCTTTGTGTGACTATGCTCGGTGTGTTTTGTCTGTGAAACCCTTACCGCTCTGAAGTGCTATGCAGTAAATATGGAAATGGAATGCTAGGTGTGACACCGACTTTTAATCACCTCCTTATTGGGTTTATACCAAAAAAAAATAGGAAATGTTCTTTGCCACGAAGGAGGGGACATGTACTGTCGAGGCATGGACACATGTCATAATAACACCCAATTCCCATGCAACATTAGGCTTCTTTTTGAGGAGCAGATAAAATCCAAAGGACAATGATTCTATCGGATTTGGCTGAGAAACAGTCAACAAACTCCAGCTGGTATCCACGCTAGATACAAGAGGAAAGCAAACAGAGTTCATTTTGCAGTCGATGTAAAGTGTTTTTTAGTGGAAAAACAAACTAACGCAACTTATAGTGCCCTATTTTATATACTTTGCTGCTTTACTTACTATAAACACTGGTGAACTTAAAGGTAGTTATTTTTGGTGTGCTTGTCTAAATATTGAGCTAGTAGACATTTGTTGATCATTCGTCCATTTAGAGTCAACTACAGGGCAAGTGTAAGGTGTGAAGATGGATGGGACCAGAATTTGTAAATTAGTGGCAGTGTACACCAGGAAGAGCTGCTGGTGGTTTTGCTCCTTTTGAAGTTTTGCATACTGATTCAGAGCAGGTTAAAATTGAGGGTATTTTACAAATAAAGGCTATAATTAAAAACCTGCTTATCCTTTTCCAATCTTCTGTTAATTTAACTCATTTATGATTTTTTAGGCTCATGAAAAAGTGAGTTTTTTATAATAAGAATTTCAGAAGAAGGGGTTACTGAAATTGTCTCTTTGACTCTGTGATTAATACCCAAATCTCCTTCAAGTCCCGTAGCAAGGGCTGTTTATCTCATATCTGGAGGTTCACTTCTATCCTCAAATCTCAACCTGATCTTGCTGTTTGCAGGGGAAACTTTCTTATTTCTCAGTAGCAAAATTGCCTTAGCATTTGTAATTGTTTATGTGATTATATCCCAACTCTTTCCTTTTGACCAATACACTCTTTTGTACCATAGTCTGATACTGAGTATCTGTCTAGTGCCTCATTCTCTGTCTTTTGCCTAAATTTCCATCAGAATTTTCTGCTTCCAATATCCTTCTATAATAGTGTTTTAATGAAGGCTCTGCATCAGGATGAACTGTGAAGTTTTCCTAAAACAGAGATTTTTTTAAGCCATACTTCAGTCAGATTTGTATTTAGAAGGTCAGGGCTGGAATCTAGGCTTCCACATTTAAAGAGTGTCCACAGGCCTCACCCTCCTGCTCTGACTTTGTCCAAGAGGTTGCTTCATCTCACCTCCAGCTTCCATCCCACCTCTGTCTGATCTGTTTACCAGCCAATAGCTCTCATGGTATGAAAATCAAGATAGCACAGTTAGAGCTGAGGCAGAATCATCAGAAAAAATAGTATATATTTATTTGTGATATATGCTTATATATGTTTATGAAGTTACTATTATGAAAGGTAAACATGTATCTATATTTTAGTCTTCTCTTTTTGGTGTTACTCAAAAATGAATAAGAAAAAGAGAACATATCAGAAAAAAATTTTAAAACAGCATGTGAAACTTATTGAAATCCTTAAATTTAGGGGTTCACAAAATTTTGTGTGCATAAAAATTACTTGGAGATCTTGTTAATTAAATATAATACATATCTAATGTGTTGCAATATACTAGATATGTATTTTATATATATATATATGTATATAATACACACATAAACACACACACGTTTTCTCCCAAAGTTGGTCTGGAGTGAAGCCCAGGAATCTGCATATTTAATAACCACAGGGAGTACAGATTGTCTTTAAACTGTATCTTGAGAAATAATGCCTTAAACCAACTAACACCATGTATCTTGGCTTTCATCACGATTTTTTAAGAAAAAGTTCTTATTTTTAACCTTTCTACCTGGTATGTTCATTTTTGACCCTATGGGTGAGATACATGATCATTGAAAAACAAAGATAGTTGATGCCTTTCAGCAAGTTTTACTCTAAATGCAATGTAATTATTTTTATATTACAGTCTATCATGAGGCTCTACCTCTTGATTTATTTTTAAAAAGGAATAGCAAGCTTATTCTTTTTCAACTATGCTTGACGCTTAAGTATTAGGTAACTTGATTAGCTGTGACTAGGGCACCACCACCACCTGGTGGCAGTGAATAAAAATTACAGGTTTAATTTCTGACCACTGAATTCACACACATGATGGTGAAGTGCCAGTTCCAGCAGTTCTACTGTAAGGTATTTTATCAACATAAATGGTATTTGGAGGAAGTCTATAAATTTACTTTCTAGTGTAGGATCTTTTCTGTGTGGTAGTCCAGTCTCATCTCAGCCCCATATACAAACATTAACATCTTGCTCTTGTAGCAGAATATTAAATGTATAGTTTGAAACTTTTTACAAAATAACAAAAAAAAAAAATCAAGGCTGGAAGATGACAGGAGTAAGGCTGACAGAATTGTCTTCTTTTCCCAATGGAGACATTAATATTATTATTATTTTAATATCAGGGAATTCTTGTACCTTGTTATACTTTGCTGGCACCAACAATACCCTTATTGGTTTGTCTTTTTAAGATGAGCTAAAAGAAATGTTATATTCTGGAGAGACGAGTGTATATTTGGTCTTCAGGATTTGGCAGTATGAAGTGTGGAATGTATACATATGACAAGTAGACTGATGGATATTTTCTAAAGTTTTATTCTCACACCACTACTCTCTCTTATCCCTTTGCAATTGTGTAAACAACCAGTGGAAGAAAATAATCTTAACTTTAGAATACCTTGTGAAAGTCCTTCCCCCAAGATAATGATGACTCTTGTATTTTGTTTTTGTTTAATATAAACATTTATATAAATTTTGTTGAAAGGCACTTTAATAAGTATCAGGAAAGCAATAAGACCAAAAAATTAGAGTATAGAAAGGCAGCATGGAAGGAAAGGGTATAATTTTTACAGAGGCTTACTTTATACCTGGTGGAATGCATGGAAGTATGTTTATGATTTCAGGAGTAACTGAGGCAAAATTGCATGTCATCTCAAGCTTGTAATTTCATTAGCATATAACAGCTCTATTTACTTCTGGGAGAAGCTTAACATTAGAATAGCCCCTGGGACAGACAACATGTTAACTTAAAGTTGACCTACTGAGAGAGATTGTGATGAGTTGGAGAAAGGTAGCACCTGAATAAGGGGTTACCTGGAGGAGTAAAATATTATAAAGTCACAAGGACAGAAGAGCTAAACACAAATTTTGATGATTCTTCATTTTTGTTAAAGGCCAGCTTCTGATTTGGGCTCCCAGGCATATCCTTGGTTAAAGGTAATGCTTTTCACCCTCTCTTATCCATGCTACCTGCTTTCAAGAAGCCATATTTGGGAGCATCTAAGCTTATAATTAATCTCCCATCCCTATGTGTAGTAACACCTATAAAGTGCTCAACAATTCATTGTACAGCTCGCATTTAGTCTCTGTAGAAAAGGACTGAATGCTTCTTAACACCTGCCTAAGATACCTGACAAAAATACTACAATAACAAGGAAAATATCTAAGTTCTTTCAGTTCTTTGAAACAACATTTTTTCATCTTTAATAAAAATAGAGTCCTACCTAACATGTGTGGGTAAGATTTTTAATTTTTGTTAAAGAGAAACAAATCGTTCCCATTTGTCAGAGAGAAATCCAAGTAAAACAAGATTACATTAAATGCCACCTTTAGAGTACAGGAAACAAATAACAAAGGAATGTTCCCACCTAATCACATTTAAGCTAAAATAATACTACAGATTCTATTTCTGTTGAGTCATAGATAAGACTATTTTGTTCTGTTTAAATGCATTCCCTAAGGAGAATCTATGGGAAAAATTGGAACAAATCTTCTCCCACTATTGTATTTTGAAAGTACATGGCAAACGAGTAAACAAACAAGGATCTTCCTCTCTTTCCAGCCTCTTTTTAGTTGTCGACTCTGAACTCTGTGGTTGCTGAGTTGATGGACACATTTGTACAGGTTTTAACAGGGATCCTCCCTGTTTTAAAATAGGGGTGATCAAGCCTTAAGTGTGTCTTTCATCACTAGGTTGTGGTACAATATGGTACCCAGCCCTCAGCTACCCTAAACGATGAGAGAGAAAGAGAACTCCCAGCATGTCATAACCTCTGGGTTTGGGTGGTCAGCATCAGCATTCCCAGGCTGCAGTCTGATCCTAAACTGATGTACGCATGTCCAGCTCCGTATATACATCTGGCAATGTGTACTGCAGGCAAAACGTCCATCTACTGTGAGACAATAAAAATCTGGACACCTGACCACACACACGTCTGCACATACACACATACATACACAGTTTTAAAGTGATAGGAAAAGACATGCAGGAATTTTGAAGGTTTTATATTTTTGTCTGTGTTTGGACACAGTCTCAAACACAACAATGATGACCATTGGTTTTCCCTTAAAGGGCTACTGCATGCCCAGAATTGCTCCCTGTGGGTTTTCGGGCTGCATGATTGATGGACAAGACACTTAGTATATTTTCATTGTATTGAACATCATGGGATATGTAGCAATGAACTAATGTTGTAATGTCCAAATTAACAGAATGTATTAATAAAACTGATATAAATATGCAGTTATATATTATTCTTGAATATACTGAAGAGTGAGAATGAGTTAAGAACTGTACCAGAGCAATAATGAGTAGCCCAAAATGTATTAATCAGATCTTGTGTGCAACTTATTGTAAGAGATAAACTAGGTACATTTAATATAACAAGTAAGAAGCAGTTTCTAACCCAGGATATTTGTAATCTATTTGGAGGAACCAACTAGATATGAAGAAAATGCTTTGAAAATAATCACCGAATAATGTGGAATTTTTTCTTCCTACCAAGAAATTCAAGTCTCCCAATCCTAAGAATCAAAACTATCTTCTCTTGACTTTATAAATACCCTAAGTTGTTATAATAAAGAGCACGTTGAAACAGAATGTGGGCTGATTTAAAAAAATATTGTCTAAGATACTCTTGTTTCTCCCATTTTGACCTTCAGAAACTTGACTACTACAGTCAAGCAATGTCACTCCAGTGCAGGTATCACAATGGCTAAAGGATTCATTTTAAATAAGTTAAACAAAAATGTACGTATATACACACACACTCACATATACATACAAACACACAGATATGTATACACACATACCCTCATAAACACACGGTTATATTCATTTTTTTTTCTGTGTTGATTCATGTATAACTAACTATAATAGGGTTATGGCTGGTCCTGTGAGTAACCTCCAGTTTCTTCTCATTAAAAAACTAAGAATCCTGAAACATTGCGGTCCAAGTAACAAGTCTCTGTCCTGAGTCTGATGCATCCTATCTTCTCGCTATCCAGTGACACATTTATCCATACTCTCTGTGCTGAGGTGTCAATATTTTATTATTTGGTTTTACTTCTAAATGCATCTCTGCACTTGTCTAAGTATAGCTTCTAAGACCTGCGTCTTCCCCAATTAATTTTAATGAGAGCCTTGCTTTCCTCCTACGCCCTTGGCAAAATATTGCCTGCTTTGTTAGCTAACTACAAACACTGGCTCTAGCCAACTTCAGTGCTGTCCCCCAAGCCTAACTGGTCCCTCGCTCTTTTCTCTTTGTTAGCTCTATATTCCAGATCACTGTTCTCCCCTGCCCTTCTCTGCCACTAGGGCAACTGAGAAGGGGCTTTATTTGAATTATATTAATATCCTTTTTTTTTTCAACCAAAAAAGCTACTTCCCATGTGGAATAGATTGAGCAAAAGGAAATGGCCAGCAGAAGCAGAAAGCAACCCATCACATATCAAAGGTATATCCATCTGGGAAAACATTGAGATGGCCATGTCCTTTTGTTAGAATTGTAAGACAAGAAATAGTATGGAGCCCCAGCTCTTCTTTCATGTCTGAACCTTTGTCTAACCACAGCATGTGCCTCCAGAGGTAAGCCTGGCAAGAAAAGAATGTTTTCTTTGTTGTTTTATTGCTATTGTTGTTTTCACAATGGGCAGCTTAGTTATGCTTCAGAAATAGAAATCTAAGTGGTGAATCAGGAAGATTTTGGGTCTGAAAGAGGGGATGTGAGCTAGCACACTGCAGCATTCACAGCAGGTAGAGGCATCTGTAAGTGTCTGCCGGCACCTGCTGAATTGTGCTTCCAGTTGAAGGGAAAGGGAAATTGACATTGATAAGTGCTTACAAAACCGAGCATCAGAAGCTGACATCATTGCCTTTCTACCCAGCTGTCACGTCCATCCCAGTTTCTCTCTTGCTGCAGAATCCACCTCACACAAGGAAGGAAAATGCTGAAACTCACTTTCCCAGTTTTGCTTGTAGCCCAGACACAGGCATGTCATCCAGTGCAGGCTAAGGGACACTACTGGGCCTTCTGGGGAGAATTTTCCCCGATGAGAGAGTTGCAAAGATAAATGCTCACATTTCTGCTTTGGACATTGTAATTTAAGGACATGCTACCTGGAGCTATGGCAGCCAAGAGAATCACAGAGAAATTGACCTATATCTTTGATGCTACTGAGCATGTGCACCAACCCAGGGAATCCTTTCTTTTGTGTTTACTGAAAAATAAACCCCTTGCATTGAAATCACTGTTAGTTGAGTGTTTTGTTTCTGGCTGCCACATACATCCTAACTGAACAATACTCTGCCAGCCACTTGTAATATGATCTCTTTTAATGTTTATGATCATTCTGCCAGAGAATATTATTCTCCCCATTATAGAGTTAAGGAAACTGAGGCTGAGAAAGATGAAAAGCCTTGCCCAGTGCCCCAAATCTCTTAAGCATGGGAGGCAGGGTTTGAATCTCTGTGCCAGTGCCTGGAGTACCGGCGCCTCGCTAATTTTCATTCACTTTCTGCTGTTCAGTTGCATTGCACTGCTTCTGTGTAACTGTAAATATTTACCAACCGAGTTAGTATTGGAACCTGGCAGGGAGGGTGTAGGCATATGTGTCTTTGTCCTGAGGCCACAGCCATTACTATAAGAAGCAAGCATTGAGCACAAAGGGCAATTTGTGTTTGTTGCATGACATTTAAAAAAAGAGAGAGAGAATAGTTTCAGAGATTTCTTTTAAAAGTAAGAGGACTAGGGCATATATACCCCTCAGCTGTAGTTAGATATTGAGTCACAAATAGAAACTTAAATTTTGCAAATGTTTTGGGGAAACGATGTGGCTTTAAGGCTTTCCACCCACTGAGCTCTCTGTCTTCCAGAGAGCTCCCAGTCCTCTAGTTTCTCACAAGTCCACTGACTTGACTAGAAGGATTTGGAAATCTGCCTCTAGCAAATGAATATTTTCAACTCCTCCCATTTGAAAACCTGCAGAATCCTTTTAAAATCAGAGAGACTGAGAACAAAGGGAGGAGCATATGATATTTTTCTTCTTAAACACTGCTTGACTTTTAAAAGAGGTTTCATTTGACAAATTCTGTGAGGCCCTGGGCAGGTGGAACCTGATCATTTGTGTGTTTACTGATGGGCCCTTTTCTAGATATAATTTTGAAACATGCAACATTTCCTTACTGGTTTCACCTTCTCTTTGCTCTCCCAGATGCAGGACCTCATTAGCCTGAATCCTGAGCTCCTTTTCTTGTTCCAGCCATATTCTTACTGCAGAGGATTCCTCCTTGGTGAATTTTTCTCCCTAAACCTTATCTCTAATGCTTTCTTGGTAAATGAATCCAAACTAATGTGTTAATGGCATGTTAAATTTTTTATATCACGTACATGTGGAAAGTAACCCATTTGCAAGGCCTTAACCCAGAGCAGTAACTTCCTTGGTATGGAAACTTTAGCCACAGTCAGGATTCTTCTAAGGGAGCCGGACTAAAGCCAGACAGGTAGCTGCCTCTTACACCAACCAGCCATGGAGGATGGCAGTGCGTCTGAGAGCTGCAAAACCAAAATTGGAAGGCAAAGAGGAAAATTTATTGCTATAGTGTCTTCTTCAACAGGAAGTAGAGGTTTTGGACAACATTGCCTTGAAAAAGGCTTTATAACAGTGTGAAAAAAGCTAGAACAGCTACTGTTATTTTCCTAGATTTATATTAACACTGAAAGCAACCAGAGAGGGGGAAAAAAGTAAAGAAATGATCTTCACTGTTTCCAGCCCAAGCCACCATCATCTGTTAACTGGAATTACTGAGATAATTAGTTGATCTCGGCTTCCACTCTCATCAGTACACACTTCCTCTTCTCAATCTGTTCCCATAATAGTAGCCCGAGTTATCCCTTAAAAGCGAAATTAAATCAAGACATGTACCTCTGTTCCAATGCCTCTCCGACTCACTCAGGATAAAAGCCAAAGTTCTGACACTGCCTTCAAAGCCTTCTTTGCTTTTACCAGATTCCTTTGCCCTCATTTACTAGCCTCTCCTGCCACGCCAGCCACACTGACTTTCTTCTGTGTATAGCAAACCACCAGGCACACTCCTGCCTCCGTCCCTTACTTACCTCTTTTGCTCAAATGTTGTCTTAATGAGGAATCCATAATCATCGGATTTGAAACTACAAAACCTCCACTGGCTGGATACCCTTCCCCAGCAATCTATGCCCTTCCCTGCTTTGTTTTTCTCCCTAGCGCTCTATAGTGAGTATAACATAGGTTTCATTTGTCTACTTGGATTTTGTCTTCTTTTGTCATCTTGCTGTTTCATCTCCCCATGTCCCTTACCAGACTGTAAGCTCTAGAGGTTAAGAATTTAAGGCTTTTTTTTTTTTAAATGCAGTATCTACAGGGCATGATACACTATTAGATATCCAATAGGTATTTATAAAATAATCCCACCTCCTACTCAGTCAGGGCTTATAGTTGCAAAACTACAATAGTACATGGTTCTAAATAATTTAAGCCGAGAAATAATGTATTGAAATGTGATTGGAAGGCTCAAACACACAGGAAATGATTAGGAATCAAAGAAGCTGGGTAACACAACAGCCAGGCAGAAAACTAGACACTTGTTTTCCCAGGGGGCCTTTGTCTCCACCCCTGAGAGCAGTCTCTAACTGGCCTTTATCTTTGTACATTTCCTCTGCTTTGGTGTGCCAGCCACTCCAGTGGAGCCTCCAAGTTCATGTGCCAACAGTCCAGCTGTCACGGGCCAGGGGAGACAATATGTAACCCCTGCTAGCTGCCAACTGAAAGCCAGGTTCCTCCTTCTACCAAAATGTATGCAGCAAGGGATTCCCTGGTAGAGGAACAGATCAGGATCACAGGGGACACACAAAGGAGGTACACCAAAAAAAGCCCAATTCTAACCTAGAACTATAAATAGAAAGTGACTTCCATTTGTGGAATTTTATTTTTCTCTGACTGTTTTATTCTAAACTTTCCCAGTGATACGAATCGGTGTATTCACTTATTGAATAACTTTGGTTAGAGAAAATGAATATGACACTGTATTAAGGTAATAAAAATGTTAGCCAGAAGGACCTCGGTATTCCTCTTGAGACCGTCTGTGATTGGTGGTTGATCAGCACTTATAGGCTTGAATGAGACATGAGTGAATTGAGAGGTCTTCTGCGAGTCGTCTGCTTTCTTCAGAGTAAACTTCTATCCAAAGTCTAATAGAGCACCTTCTGTGTCTCAGTAAACTGACATAATAACAGCCTCAATGGAAAACAGATGCTCATCTGAGTGAATCATTAATCATTGTGTTCCTCACAGGAAAATAGTCACACATCATACTGAACTAGAGTTCAAATGTATTACACAAGTTTTTTTGTTTGCTGTGGGATTGTTCCAAAGGTGGATGCAACCGTCCCACCCAGGCTGCACACCCCTCTTCCAGTGACTTTTCCACTCCTCTCATCAGACTCTTTTTGAAACTGAGATGGCCCTGTCACTTGCGTTGGCTAACGTTAGCTGCCACACATTGTGAGTGAGGCCATCTTGGATGTTCGAGCCTCAGCTAAGCCACCAGTGAAATTCAGTCACGTGAGTGACCTCACCAATACCATGAGGAGCAGAAGACTCACCCAACTGATCCGGTCAACACACAGGATCAAGAAGAGTAATTTATGTTGTTGTCTCAAGCCAGTAAGTTTTGGGCAGTTTGTTATACAGAATAGATGGCTGAAATATTTAAGGTATAAAGTTTAAAAAAAACTTGATTGGGTAATAGCATTGTTATATTTTTCTTGAAAAAACGATTGAGTTTAATGAGAAATGCAGTAGAGATTTCTTTGCTGGGCCACACCCCCTAATAAAAATCCAAGGACTAGAGAACAAAGGAATTTTTTAAAAATGATGGAATCTTGTGTGCGTGTGAGGTGTGTACAGCCCAGGTCCCCTCAGTTCTAAAAGTCCTGTCTCTGGTTTGGCCCACTGCCAATCACAGGGGCTGGAACCGTCACTCAGCAGTCTGGCTCTCAGTGTTCCTGGGCAGCCCCCGAGGTCCTGTGCTGTGCTCACAGGTGCTGTTCTCTCGTGGTCGTGGGCCGTTTTCCTTCTCTCTTGCTGTGATTTCCTGCAGCAACGTCTGTTGGTGACACAGCCTCTGCCCCGCTGAAGACATTTCACATCTGTCAAGGACTCCACAACTATTCCGTGAATCTGTTTGTTTCTCTGGTGAAGTCACCAGCACCATCTGGATTTGATGACCATGGAATATAATAAATTATCTTATGGCCCATCCTGCTGCTTCAGCCAATGTCCTTCCCAAGCTCTATCATTCCATGATCGAGAATATATATTCTTCCTACCTTTTCTCCCACTGATGCCACCTATGAAAGATAGATAGGCTACAGATCAGTGTTGCCTTGATTTCCATTGTCCTACAGCGGTTTTGGTGAAACTTTAGATGTATTCTTTCTCTCCCTGTGGCATGGACATCAATCAGGCTAGGTCAGTTAATGATCTGAATAAAGAACTTTGAGTTGATCATCTTTCCCTTCTGAGATAGTCTTTGGGGCTAGTTGTCTTGACTCTGTCTTGCTTATAAGTGAGTTATTTCCCTAAAGACTCTCTGGTCCCATATGTCCTCCAGACATGCCAGCTATATGTAAATTGAAGGCTCATTACCAATCAGGTTCACACTATACATATATTGGAAGGTCAACAGTATCTGCCCTTCCCGCAGTTACTAACAGTTATGCAGTTTAAAATGGTAGATAAAGCCAGAGATCTCTGGACACCCCAGGCTGGAACTATTACTTGATTGTCCAAATAAATATTAGAGACTTGGTTTTCTTCTCCAATTGCGTGTTGTAATCATGGCTATGGGTAGAAGTTCCTGGAAACATAGTTTTGGGGCTGCTGGTTTGATGATGGTGATTCCTAATATGTGCTGTATGATCATCACTCCCCTCCCTTGCCTCTACCAGTGGATCCCAGTCACAGTGGGGACTATGGAAAGCTCACATCCTCATCACTTCTTTGATATAAAGTTAGAGCCCTACAGAAGCAGCCTTATACCTTTTAGGGGACATTGCTAGAAATTGCCTATGTGTCTGTAGGGCTAAGTAAGTATGTCTTTCCTACCTGTTGTCTACTTGAAGGTCCTTCAGCATCTGGACAGCACTTTAGAACGCTTTCTCTTACTTGAAAAGATATTTTAGAGCTGGGCCCTCCAGTCTTCTACTGGAAACTACACTACCCTACATCTTTTTCAATGAATTTATAAAAGCTCTCTCCAGATGCAGTAGAAGGATAAGTACAGGTATGACACCACATGATGTTACCACACAGATGAGACTGAATTCTCTTTGGTTGTTGTCAGTTTCAGAGCACAGATCCATTTGTTGTACAGGGGCAAGTGTCTTTGAAGTGAGTTTTTGCTCACGAACCTTGGTGATCTTAGTATCAACTAACAAACAAATTATATTGCACATCTACTATGCACCAGTTCTAGGACAGGAGATTTAAAAACATTTTAAAAATAGTATCTATGGGAAGGAGAAAATATCAAAGAAGTTATTTTGATGGTTAAGAGTAAGAAAATGCCTGGGTTCAAATTCCACACCACCACTTTGGGTAAGTACTTCTCAGGTTTTCAGTTTCCTCATCTGTAAAATGGAATAAAAATAGTACCTATGTTACTGGTAACCTATGTAAAGTACTTAGGGATGTGCCTGACAGAGTAAACATGTGTACGTGTGAACCCATATTGCTATTAGATACTCTCATGCCACTGAGAGGCAGAGTCACTGGCTGTGTGATTTTGGCTCATTAGTTTGCATATCAGTGTCCACATCTGTGAAAAGATAGATTTTTAATGATCACCCTCAGCTCTGTCAATTTTAGAAAAAAAAAAGTATATGCTAAAATACATAGTATTACTTATAATCTTTATCATCTTTATAATGGAAATTTGAAAACCGTTTAAGTATACAGATGCCTTTTCAAATAATTTTTCTAACTTTATCTTTTCAATTGAGGTAAAAATGACATATAACATTATTTTAGTTTCAGTTGTACAACATAATGATTCAATATTTGTATGTATTGCAAAATGGCCACCACAGTAAGTCTAACGTTCATCACCATACACAGTTACAAGATGTGTTTTCTTACGTTGAGAACTTGTAAGTCCTACTCTCTTAGCAACTATCAAATATGCAATACAGTATTATTAACTGTAGTCACCATGCTGTACATTACATCCTCAAGACTTACTTATTTTATAACTAGAAGTTTGTACCTTTTGATCCCCTTCATCCTTTTCCCATTTCCTACTCCCCTGCCTCTGACCAACACCGATCTGTTCTCTGTATCTATGAGCTTGTTTTTTGCGTCTTTTGTTGTTGTTGTCATTTTGTTTTGTTTTTAGATCCACGTATAAGTGAGATCATACAGTATTTATCTTTCTCCATCCGACTATTTCATTTAGCGTAATGCCCTCTATGTTGCTGCAAATGGCAAGATTTCCTTGTATTTTATGGCTTAATAATATTCCATTGTATGTATATATACTGCAACCACTTTATTTATTCATCCATCAGTGGACACTTAGGTTGTTTCTATGTGTTGGCTAATGTAAATAATGCTGCAGTAAACATTGGGGTACATAGATCTTTCCGAGTTAGTGTTTTTGTTTTGTTTGTATAAATGCTCATAAGTAGAATTGCTGGATCATATGGTATTTCTATTTTTAATTTTTTGAGGAGCCTCCATACTGTTTTTCATAGTGGCTACACCAATTTACTTTTCTATCAGCAGTGCACAAGGGTTTCTTTTTCTCCATATCCTTGCCTGTTATTTCTTATCTTTTTGATAATAGCCATACTGACAGGTGTGAGTTGATACCTCACTGTGATTCTGATGGTGTTTCCCTGATGATTAGTGATGTTGGGCATCTTTTCATGTACCTGGTGGCTATCTGTCTGTATATCTTCTTTGGAAAAGTGTCTGTGCAGATCTTCTGCACATTTTTTTAAATCAGATTGTTTGCTTTTTTGCTGTTGAGTTGTATGAGTTCTTTGTATATTTTAGATGTTAACCTCTTATCAGATAATTGATTTGCAAATATTTTCTCCCATTTGGTTAAAATGACTTTTCATTTTATTGACAGTTTCCTTTGATGTAGAGAAGTATTTTAGTTTGATGTAGTCCTACTTGTTTATTATCTTTTCTAGATTTAAAAAAATATTTTTTAAAACTTTTAAAAACTGAGGAAAGTGGAACTTTTTTGCATTTTAATTTTGTATGTTATCACTGAATTTGAATGTTAGGAGTTAAGTTCTAAGTATATCAAGGATCACTGATCACACTAATAGTTCTATTAGTGATGTAGGGATTTGTTTATTTAACTAGTGTTTTGGATTTTTTTGTTGTTCTTGATTAAGGCACATAGCACCTTTAAACTTCATTTTTGGGGAACATAACATGATAAATTGTGTATTTCATTCTTAGTTCTCCAAAATGATAGTTCTGGGTTTGTTTTATGTTTGTGTAGTAAATGAACTTGGTGAAACTATCAGTCATCAGTTAAGTAAACATCTTAAAATCTGACATATAAGAACTATCTTGGAACTATCAGAACTATCTTTTTTAACATATCTTTGCCTAATAGCTTATGGATGGATGTTGATCAGTGACAAGCTTATTTTCAAAGAAGAGTTGTATGTTTGTATAGTTTGTTAGACACTCTTAAGTTATTTTTCAATCCTTGCTGATATTTTTTGCTGATGTTAATCCTGGCTCTGTTAAATGAATAAGTATTTCCTCCCAGTGCCTGTTTTATTATACATGGGTTGTGCTGAACAAAAGGTCATTGTTAATAACCTTTTGATAAAAGGGTTTTCGTTTATTTTTTGCTTGCCATTGTTTGCTAATAAACATGAATAATCTACCTTCCCAGATAACTGAGAACTCTGGAGGAGTGGGAAAGGGGAAGTACGTAATATTTATTTTATCTTGTGTTTCAAATTTAACAAAAATTATGTCTCCATTGTAATTTATCACAGAAATTTTCAGAAAACAATCTGACTGAATCATAGGTTGAATAAACAATATATTCTTGGGAATCCATAGTCACAGGGGTTTAAGTTCAGGCATTCTAAGTTAAAAAAGAAAAAAATGATTGTCTTTAAAGTGTTTGTACTAGTAAGTTACTGAATCAGATTTAATCACATAATTTATATGTCTTTACAGTGTAATTGATGTGTTTCATCAATATGTTTTGAAGGGAATACCAGAAATTATATATATATTTTTTTAATTTTATTGAGTTATAGTCAGTTCACAATGTTGTGTCAATTTCCAGTGTAGAGCCCAATATTTCAGTCATACATGAATATACATATGTTCATTTTCACATTCTTTTTCACTGTGAGCTACCACAAGATCTTGTATATATTTCCCTGTGTTATACAATATAAACATGTTTATTTATTCTATATATACCTGTCAACATCTACAAATTTCGAACTCCCAGCCTGTCCCTTCCCACCCACTTCCCCATTGGCAACCACAAGTTTGTATTCTAGGTCTAAGAGTCTGTTTCTGTTTTATATTTAAGTTTATTTGTCATCATCTTTTTTTTTTTTCCTTTCAGATTGCACATATGAGTGATGATACATGGTATTTTTCTTTTTCTTTCTGGTTTACTTCACTTAGAATAACATTCTCGAGGGACATCCATGTTGCCACAAATGGCATTGTGTTGTCTTTTTTCATGGCTGAGTAGTATTCCATTGTATAAATATACCACTTTCTTCTTTATCCAGTCATCTGTTGATGGACATTTAGGCTGTTTCCATGTCTTGGCTTTTGTAAATAGTGCTGCTATGAACTCTGGTATCTTTTTGAATTGGGGTTCCTTCTGGATATATGTCCAGGAGCGGGATTCCTGGGTCCTATGGTAAGTCTATTCCTAGTCTTTTGAGGAATCTCCATACTATTTTCCACAATGGCTGCACCAAACTGCATTCCCACCAGCAGTGAAGGAGGGCTCCCTTTTCTCCACACCCTCTCCAGCATTTATCATTTGAGGACTTTGGAATGATGGCCATTCTGACTGGTGTGAGGTGATACCTCATTGTAGTTTTGATTTATATTTCTCTGATAATTAGTGATATTGAGCCTTTTTTCATGTGCCTATTGATCATCTTTATGTCTTCCTTGGAGAATTGCTTGTTTAGGTCTTTGGCCCATTTTTGGATTGGGTTGTTTGTTTTTTTTCTTATTAAGTTGTATGAGCTGCTTATATATTCTGGAGATAAAGCCTTTGTCACAGAAATTACATATATTTAAATATCAGAAATTATATATATGTAAAATGAATGAAACTAGGCAAATAAATTAAAAACTTTACTGTAAAAAAACTAGTTTTTACATAAAAAGTTAATTCAAAATAATTCATCTGTCTTTAAAAGGAAAATCAAGTAAATTCAAATCTTTGCAAAAACAGTGAAAAAATGAAACTTTAATTATTTCCAGAATTGTAAAGCATTCTTTGTCCAAGGAACCCTATGGTTGAAGAATTATATTCTCGAAACTTAAACTGTTGATTGTATTAAAAAAATTGCTTTAAGTAGAGTGGAATTCTGACACATTTTTGGTTAAATTCATCCAAAAACATCTGTAATCATTAAAATCTGGACATTTAAGTGTTGGAACAACATCTTTAAAAATACTTCTGAACTTTATTATCAGAATGAACTATGTTTCATAAAGGCATGATAGACTGTAAGAAGACAGGAGAGCTTAAAGTTAGTTTGTAAGCCTCTGGTTCTCTAATTTCAGTTTTTAAAGATTATCTAACAGCCTTTCCATCTATACTGTGGTCCACAACAAAAATAAACCAATATAACCACATTACATCTATTTGAATTCGTATATGAATGCATCCCTGTTAGAGTGCTATTCATTAGGTAAAGATTTGAAAAAAAATACTGACTAAAATAAGGAAAAAGTGATTTAACTGTAATAATAAAAGTATCTTTCTAAAGTGCTCAAGAGTTAGTAGAAATAAATGTAAGCAAAACAATAATAATAATAACATTCAGATCAATACATGTTTAATTTTTGAGAAAATTATGATAACGATTCTTGCTGATGAAGGAAATTTTCCTATCAAATTGTTTAAGGCTGTTTCAAATTGCTGGGTTATTTGAATGGCTTTTCTTGCCCAACCTTCCTGAAATACTTCTACTTTCCACAAGTAAAGTTCAGCCCATGTCTGTCTTGAGGGTACAGCAATACCCTTTACTTTGTCAAAAAATCAATAGATTCTAATTTGTTAAACCTGAGAGTAGTTGTTTTGAAAAAGCAACCTCTCTGCTATTGTGGAGATTTAGGGCTACAACACAAAAATAAAACAATTCCAGGCTTGCTTAATAGAAAACTGTAAGAACATTAGTACAGCAGTAGGCAGTGTGACTCTATTGTTGATGAAAATATTTCTAGGGAGATCAGTTTTTATGCACAGAAGCCAATCAGGTGGACATGATCTACAAGGTATTTCTGACCATGGAGCTTTGTGCTGACCTAATCTCAAGGAAGAGTTTGACTTCCAATTCAATTCCCCAAATATTTGTTGAGCAAGATTGTTCAATATTTGTTGTACAAGAGAACTCAGCACTCTGCCAAATGCCCTGCTTTGACAGAAACTGGAAATCCATATTTAACCTTGGACAACATTTTTAGCCAACCTGGGCCTCAGTTTCTGTACCTGTAAAATGCGGAGATTGGGATGAACAATATCTAAGGTTTTATAATTCTATTACTGTGGGATTGGCTTGGACAGAGTGACAACAGACTCTCTTTGGCTTTTAACCCATGCCTTCACCTGACTAGTAGGGAAGAAAGAGAAAAGCCACAGATTCCCTTTGCTGGAAGGTACATCAGCCATTGAAAGAAGGAATGTATTTCTTGGTGCCTTGGGAGGACAACACTGGGGAGCACAGGCAGTGACACTGCCTGGGTTGGGGCTCTGCCTCCAACCAGTCACATGTCTTTGGACAGCTACTTCGCCTTTTGGGGCTTTAGTCAAATGGAAATAGTCCTTGTATTTGCCTTCTAGGGTTGTTGTAAAGATTAAATTAGTTGGTATATATAACTTAAAGCAGTGTCTAACACAGAGTACATATTCAATAGAATTAGCTGTTACTATTCTGGTTAAAGGCTCAGGGACAGATTGAAACCCAAGCACTGACATTTATCAGGGCCTAGTTTAAATACTAGTAGCTACCTCACAGGTTTTCTCCAGGATTTATATATTTATAAATAAATGTGTCTATATTTGTATCCATGTCTACATCACTTGCAATGGTGTCAGTACCCAACGCATGGTAACACCAGGAACTCAAATACTGAGAAACTTAGGAAAAAGTGTATGCATGTACAGTAGTCTTCAGGTATTGGGCTTTGTAGATAACAGGCTTATGAATTTAAATTGTAGTGAGTTTTTGCCAAATAAATATTCAGAACAAGAGCTTACAGACTTGCAATTGCATACCTAGCATATAGTGAATGTTTAGTAAGTGTTGGTGTGTATTGGGATTAACATTAAGTGCATCAAATTCTCTCCCATAAGGTTGGAGCTATATTCCTTGACTCTTATGGAGTCTTAAAATGTAATCAAATCATTTCAATAATAGAATACATTTTTAAATGATAAAGTTATCAAAAAACTGTTTTCTCATAATACAGTTAAAACTATGTCACCAATATGGCACAGTAGCTTAAAGATTAAAGGAAAATTAATAATTATAGCTAGATAAAATCAAATTCATGGGAATGAAAACCCATTCTGTTTCAATTAAGTCCACTTAATCAATTGAATTCCCAGTAGTATATAAAAGAGTAACAGGCAAGTGCTTTGCCTGCCAAGATTTTCTGTACTATTGCAGAAACTACAGTCTCTTCAGATAGGAGTTCATTTTTACTTGGCTAAAAATTGAAGTTACAGGTGCATCAAAATCATTGTCAAAGACACTGTTATCATGTATTTGACACTCAGTGTAATGAGAGGGGATGTGTGCTGACCTCCATTAGATCTTCAGAGAATCCATATGCTATTGAATTAGGTGCATAGTCGTACATTCCATAATAGTTTCTATAAGACTCTTTTATAGAAAGATATCATGTGACTTCTATGTGAGAGCATTTGTGTAACTAAATACGATATGTCAATTAGGTCAAGAAACTCTGAGTAAATATTACAACTTACTGTTAGAAAGAAGGCCTTGGTAGCATTAGAATGTAAAGTTAGGCGCATGACCCTCAGGGATAACAACAACTGTTGACCCTAGCAGTTCTCTAACTTTATTTCTGGCTTCTCCATATGCACCATGTAAAATTTCTCTGTGCAATATGCAAACACATGTGTACTCAAAGTCAAAAATATTTCATTTGCTTGTGACTTCCCCTTCCTGTGCTAAGCACGTTGGACTAAAGAGGATTAAAAGCAGCATCATTGAGGAAGATTTTTGCTTTCAGTTAAGAGAGAGTAACAGGGACTAGATTTACTCTCCTACTTAAAACTACTGAAAAAAAAAAAAACAACTCAACAAAAATGATAAAACAACAGTTGCAGACACTGGACACCAGGTAGTGTAGGTTACTCCTGAGAAGAGGGGCAGTGAGCCAGGTGAGCTCTATGTTTGACCCAGTTTATAGCCTGGAGGGAGTTTCCAGGATGCAGTGTGGAACGTGGAGCTCTCTTGAAGTTGAGGAGATAGAGCTGGGAATCTGGAAAGACGAGCTGGTTAGTGTGTTCAGGACAGAGTCCCAGAAAGGTGAACACTGCCGAGAGTAAGCGATCTGCAGAGGGTCCCTTCAGATCTTCAGCTCATACTAATCAGCATATATGAGAAGGAAATGACTCAAGTTTACAAATAACATCACTGAAAAGGAACAGAGGAAATAATTCCTGGAGCTCACACAGGACCAGGAAAACTTTGTATTCCCATCAGCCAGTGTGGAAAATCCCGTGATTCTCAGGGTATTGCCTTACTAGTGGGACAAAATCAGTTCTGGACTAAAGCCTGGTCTGATCTTGCCTAACGGAGCTTAAAAGCAACCTCCAAAGGTTCAAACTGTTTACAAGTAACTCAGCTGCATCCTAGAATAAAGATTGGAAAATATTTTTGGGAATACAAAAATACCTAGCGCCACAAAAGTTAAAATTCACCATGCCTGGTGTTCCGTAAAAAATTACCGGTTACACAAGTAAACGGATGTAAAGGAAAACCACTCCCACTTGTCTCCTCTAGTCTCAGTACTCCACTCACAGAATGCTTCTGACACTTCTGGCTTCCAAGTGTGTGGGGGTTCTACCCCTCACCTCCCCAAATAATTCTGTGACACCAGATGAATGTCTGACAAACAACTCAGTTATGACACTCTGTACCTGGAGATAGTGTCAGATCTCACAGCTTAAGGGCTCAGTCCCACAAGACTACGCCTGCATCTGCCCAGCTTCAGATGCTAATCTCAAGTCCAGGTTATCTGTGCTTCTGATTAACTGCTATAATTCAGAGGTTCCCTGACACTGCCCCCCACCCCTGCCTTGGATCTGATTAATTTCCTTGAGCAGCTCACAGAACTCAGAAAACATTTTACTTACTAGATTACTGGGTTATTATAAAATGATGTAAGTCAGGAACAGCCAAATAGAAGAGATGCATAGAGTGAGGTATGTGTGAAGGGGTTCGGAGCTTCCATGCCCTCTCCTGGCCTGCTGCTCACCCCACACCTCCATGTGTTCACAGCCCAGAAGCTCTCCAATGCTGTCCTTTTGGCTTTATATGGAGGCTTCATTACATAGGCATGGTTAATTACATCATTGGCCATTGATGATTGAATTCAGTCTCCATCCCCTCTCCCCTCCCTGGATGTCTGGAAAATGAGGCTGAACGTTCTAACCCTTTAATTACAGGATCGGTTCCCTTGGCAACCAGCCCCCCCCACCCCCTTAGGGGCTTTCCATAAACCACCTCATTAATGTCAAATCAGGTGTGGTTGAAAGGGGTTTGGTATGAATAATAAAAGACACATTTACTTCACTCTTATCACTTAGTAAATCCCGAGGCTTTTAGGAGCTCGATGCCAGGAACAGGGACAAAGACCAAATACATATTCCTTATTGTAAATCACATCACAGTGGAAGTAACTCATGGTGAAAAATCAGTCAATAGGAACAGTTCCGGAAATGACACAGATGATAACATTATTAGGCAAGGGCATTAAAACTGTTATGATAACTATGATTCATGTAGTTAAGACCTACTCCATGTGTTTAAGAAGCTATAGGAAAGACTGAGCATGTAGAGTTAGATACATGGAAGATATTTTAAAAAGATGCAGATTGAAGTTCTCAAGATGTCTGGGTCACCTCTAATTTAAAATGCATGTTCTTCTAAGCAAATTCACTCAAGCCAAGAGTCTTTTTCCTTCCCTCTTCTCCTAATGTCCCCCTGTAGGTAATGCATGTTACTGGGGCCACTGTCCTGAGCCAATGGAGGGCAGCCCCCTGAGCCAGAGGCTTGGATTCAACTTTAACTCTAGTATTACTTATCTGCTCTGTGACCAAAGCCTGGTTGCTTGCCTTTTGGTACTTCTCTTTCTTCATCTGTGAAATGGGTTTATCAATAGCAGCACCTTTGAGGGATGATTGTAAGGATGCAGTAAGATAACTGAGGAAAGGACTCAGCACAGTACTCTGAATCTGTGAAGAGTGAGCCCACATGAGTGAGGCTTTTACCATCTGGGTGTGATATTCTCTGCCCTTGCTACATCTGCTCTGGCCCCACCGCAGGGGCGGATAGGTACCATGCGGCTGTGGATTTGCCTTTTGTCTCCTTGAGTTACCCCCAGCTCAGTCAGCATGTCCCCACTTCCCTTGGGGATTCAGAAATACTTTCTTTAGTTTCTCTGGACTGGGGTGGCCAGCCCCCTATGGACTTGGTGTACAGTCCTCTAGTCCAGTCTTCAGGGCCCATCACTCCACCAGTGTCTGTCTCCTGCTCTGTCAGAAACGTGCATGCTTCCCAGGCCATGCTCTTCGGAGCAAGATACAAAGTTTCCCTATGTTTCTGGGCCACCAGGATCAGGTTGTCAAGCCAAATGTTTCTGGTATGAGCTGGAAGACATCCATTTGGAAACTCAATGCTAAGCAGTGACTTCAGTGATCTTGTTATAGTTGTCCTCCCTAGGCAGTGCATGTGGCCCGCAGGCTCTCTGCCTACATGATGAGGGCTATTACAGGGGTAAGAAGAGTGAGAAGAAGAAACCTGGTAACGTTGTCAAATAGTATCTGCTCTCAGTGGCAGAGTCGAATCTAATGCACATGGAGAAGTTATTCATTTAACTTTAACTGTTACTAGTAACAAATTGGTTATAATGCACCAAAAACTGATCGCCTTCCACCAATGAGCCACATTGAGTCTCTGTCTGAGACACAAGGACTATTGGCACCACATGTAGGAAGAGATCCAGGTACATCTGGAGGGTCCTGGAAGCACCATATTTACTGAGGTGGCCCTGAACATCCCTAGAAGCTGCAGTTGCCTCTTGATTAAATCTAGAAAAGCAAAAGTCTGTAAGACAATGGGCCATCCGTTGAGGTCCAGCTCGGTCGAGAACAATCCCATGAAACCATTTCTGATCATTCCAGCTGAAAACAACCTCTCTCTGCGTGTTTTTCTTGTGATTACCACACACTGACGTGGTGTATAGTCCTTCGTGTACCCTTCTGCCCTCCCCTTGGGATCTAGAAGCTGCCTAAGTGGTGAGACTCATTCACATCTCGGCATTCTCCACAGGGCCTAGCAGGCTCATAGAAGCTGCCGCTCTGGACACCACCATAGCCACTAAATAAGGGGAGGCCACTCCAGACACTGCCCGGGGGGTTCCACAAACATGATCCCATTTATCTTCACAGGACACACTATTGTTATTTATTGTTTTCCCATTTTATAGATGAAATAATTGAGGTTCCAAGGGGTTATGAGATTTGTGCAAGGGCACAACACGTGGGGCCACGTGCCTCCCCAAACCTGTGTGACTCTCATGCCTTATTTCCAGTCACTACAATATGTCTCCTGCACAGAACACCTCTCAGAGGTGACTGTTTCTGAGCTTGTCTCCGTCCACTGCACCCAGACTTCACAGTCCCTCTGATGGTTAGGCGGCACGGGGAAGGTATCTGAACACAGAAGAGTGGAGATAGGATTTGTAGCCATTGAGAGAATGGAAGTGAATAGACAGCATTACCAAACAGGCAGCTTATTGCTTTAGAAATGCCTGTGAAAATTTGGTAAAGAATAGGCAATAATAGTCTTCTACACAGATCTTGTGAAAATTTGGTAAGTGTGGGCAAAATTTTATAGCTAGGAGTGAAAAGAATTGAGAGGAATTATCTAAATACTCTTAACTTTTTCAGTCTCCATTAGCCAGAGTCACAGGTTTTTTTTTTTCCACAGAAAATGAGAAGTTTAGGGTCCTGTGTCTAATTTTGGTCTGAAAGTCCTGGCCTGTGGCGTGTGTTTCAGAAGGGCTAGATTGCATTCTACTCCACAGAGCCGTGTGACTTCCAGGCAGAGTCACATGGTGAAGTAGGCGAGGCCTGTCTTCTGCTCCACTTACTTCCCTTTTATGAAGCCGCTTCCCCTTCCTCCTGGCCTTTCTCTCTCTCGCCTCCCTCCTACTCTGCTTCTCAGTCCTCTGTTACAATTGTCCAGCAGAAAATAAATCACTAATGCTTTAAAAAAGATTACTCTGAGGATTTGTAATTACCTCAAGGGGAGTAACTCAGAGAATAAATCTTAATGATAGAGATGACTAATAGTGGTATTTTAACTACTGCGACTTCTAGTTAAGGGAATTATTTTGGTGATAAATTATACCAAGTGGGAGATAAATTGCACCATGAAATCAGCCACCTGTCCTTCTCAGGTGGCTCTAGCACTCCAAAGATGGTAGAAAACAGTTTTCCGCCAGCCGTATGTGAGGAAATGCACAGCCCCGCATTCGGTTCCACACTAGTCCCGAGGCTGGAGTGTTGCTAACAGCAGAGCAAGATGAATGGAGGCCTGCAGCATGGTTCTTTGTTAAGGGTTTGCTGCTGCCGACCCCTCCGCTGACCTTGCTGCTGCTTTCTCCCAGCATGTGGCTGCTGAGTGGACTTTTGGTTGCTGGTCATGAGGAAATCATGTAATCAATGACGCAGTCCATCAGCAGCTGCATGGTGGACTTCTACAGTCTGCAAGGCTCGGACAAGCTGTACCAGGGATGCAAAGATGATTTATGACGCACCCGTTTGTAGGTAGTGCATGCCAACTGTCACATGAAGAATGTGCGTAATACCTGCCGCAGGAGATCAGAGGAGAAAGCAGTCTGTGTGGCTGACGTTGTCCAGGAAGATTCTTTTCCTTTTAAGTAGGGTATGCCTCATTGAGCAATATTGTAGGAAGATAATAGAATCCTTGAACACTTTCTTTGTAGCAGACGCTGGATTAAGCTCTTTTCACATACCATATGTGAGTTATTTAGTCAAGTAAGTGGCATGTGATAAAGACTTAATAAGTATTACTTATAGTTCTTCTTATTATTGTGTTACTCCTTCTAAACCCTTTCAGTAGGAATAATTATTTCCCCCATATTAGCATTGAGAAGACTGGATTATCTTCACCTTTATATCAACATAGTCATAAAATGTGACTTTTAATGTTTTTTTAAAATAAAGGACAGGGTAAAAGTGCATATGGTCCACAGAAGTCATCCTGCAGTCTTGGATATTATGCTGATCATTTAGAGGAGAGATGACGAAGCATAAGGAAAACCATTGGGGAACTACTGAAATCATTACTCCTGAGATGTTAACAGGCTTTGACTGAGTTTGTGACCATGCCTATATATATATATATATATATATATATATATATATATATATATAAAAGAGAGACATTACAAATACAAAGCTCAGAAAAAATGATAACTGCTTCTGTATGTATCAGCATGTGATGGAGGGTGGGGTTATTAGTTACAAACAAGCACATAAAATCTAAGTTTTCTGTAAGTTCAAGATAGCAGGCAAATATATACATTTACTCTCTGTGTTCCAACATTTCTGGAAATAACAGGAGAGTGATTTTTCAAGATCCGTAATCATGCTGAAAAAAGCGAAAACGTGAATCAGCAGACTAGGGGCAGTTTGGAGATCTGGTTGACAAAGAAATCAAAACTGAGAAACCTGAAAGAACAGGAGAAGGTGTCAGGATTCAAGACAAAATAAACTGGCTGAGGACCAAAGGCTCACCACAGAAGACTAATGTAATGGTTAAGTTAAAGGACTATGGAATAACCTGATTGGTTCTATACAGAGCAGCTGTCTAGAGTGGTAGTCTCCAGGATATAAACCTAGTGATAATAGCTTTCAAAACAAAGTGGCAAATCTGTGGCACCTAAAGAGGTGATAAGGAGGGCCAGTAAAAGCTCAAGATGGTTTGGATGCTGAAAACAAAACAGCGCAGAGCCTGGGTGATTTTAAACCCACCCAGACATGAGATGAAGATGAGAGGAATAAATGGGCTGACACAGCAGTGAAATACACTCAGGTATTCTACCTTTCACATTTTGGCACCTGGAAGAGGTCCTTGCTTGCCAGCTTTCAACCCATGAGCACATCACTCGGCATAACCTTGCTCTTTTCACTTCAGAGTCTAATCAGATTTCCCCCTCATTGGGGAGGATGGGCTGGTAAGAATCAGATACATAATGTTTTTAAAAAAAAAACCTGCACTGGCTACATGCAAATCAATGCAGACTTTCATTTTGAAATCTGTAAGAACAAAAGAATTTCCATGCATTTAAGGAAAGCCGACATTATAAAAGATAATCTAACAGAAGGGCTGACCCGGACATTTAAGCATTTTAATGCATACTTAGAAAGATTAAAGAGGCTATTAAAGCCATTAATCAAGTACAAGCTGCTGGGAAAATGGTACAGAAAATAAAAAGAGTTCTTAGAAAAAAAAATATGACTGCAAAACAAAACAGGCAAACATACATACCTACACATATGGATCAAACAACAAAACAGATAGAACTGAAGGCCAAATTAACGTGAGCAATAAAGTTAAAGCAACTTCCCATAACATAGAGAAGACAAAGACATAGAAAATATTAAAGATAAATAAGATCCATGGAGAATGCCAGAAGATTCAATAGCCACCTAAAAAATGGAAAGAAAAAGAAAAGACTAAAATGGAAAGGTAGATATAAGTCACTAATATAAGAAAAAAATTTCCTAAACTGAAGAGAGATCCCAGTGTTCACATGGAAAAGTCTTTGACGTACTGATCAGGATAAGGAAACATGCATATTTAGACACATCTTGATGAAACTTTTGAATTCTAAGGATAAAGAATAAATTTATAAAGTTTCCACAGGAAAAGAAAGAAACAAAGCAAATAAAAGGGACTCAGACTGGTATGTGACTTCTCAGCCTCACACTAAATGCTGAAGAAGTGCATCAAGGGCCTAAAGTCCTGCAGGAAAAAGATCTTGTAATTAGGACTCTATACCTAGCCAATTCGTTTGCAAATATTTGAGGAACATAGAGATTTTTGTTGGACATGAAAAGTCACAGTAAATCATTCTGCAAATGAATTACTCAAGATGTATTTCAAGAAAAAAAAAATTACCCAGGATGTATTTCATTTGTTCAAAATTAGTCCAGAAAGAAGATATGGTGTACATTAAAATACATGAGTATAGAAATTAGTTGACTATGCTGTTCAAGCGTTTATGGGCATTTTGCCCATAAATTTCAGTGAAGTTGATTACAAAAAGAATTCCTAAAGTAGTAAAGGTATTATAGGTAATAGATGGATAAACGTAACTACATATGGTTAAAACATAATACATGGAAACTAAGTGGAATAGAGGATGTGTGAGAACCAGTCTTTCTGTAAACATAAAACTGTTCTAAAAAAAGTCTGCTAATTAACAAATAACCCAATTAACAAACAGCAGAGGGTCAGAATAGACATTTTTCCAAAGAAGACAGATGGCCAATAGGCGTGTGAAAATGTGTTCAATATCACTAATTATCAGGGAAATGCAAATCAAAACATAATGAGGTATCATTTTACACCTGCTAGAATGTTATTGAAAAGACAAGAAATAACAAATGTTGGTGAGGATGTGGAGAAAAGGGAACACTTGTACACTGTGGTGGGACTGTAAATTGGTGCAGCCACCATGGAAAACAGTGTGGATATTCCTCAAAAAATTAAGAATAGAACTACCATATGACCCAGCTATTCTGCTTTTGGATATTTATCTGAAGAACATGAAAACACTAATTGGAAAAGGTATATGCATCTCTGTGTTTATTGCTGCATTATTTACCATAGCCAAGATAAAAACAACTTAAGTGTCCATCAGTGGATGAATGGATAAAGATGTGGAAGACATTTATACAACTAAATATTACTCAGTGGTAAAAAAAAAAAAAAAATGAAATTGTGCCATTTGTGACAATATGCCTGGAACTTGAAGGTATCATGCTAAGTGAAATGAGTCAGACAGAGAAAGACAAATACTGTATGATTTTATTCATATGTGGAATCTATAAAAAATGAGCAAATGAAATAAAACTTAAACTAATTCATAGATAATAGACAGAGAGATCAGGTTAGTGGTTACCAGAGGGGAAGGGGCTTGGGAGTCAGTAAAATGGGTGAAGGGGGTCGTCTGCATGTTGATAGATGGTAAGTAGACTTGTGATGGCGATCACTCTGTAGTGTGTACAGGGATCAAATTATAGTATTGACAAAGTCTACTAATTAAAATTGCATGAGAGATGGAGCAAAAAGCAAAATAAAGACATGTTACAAACTATCTTTTTCAGAGGAGGAAAATAGATAATATTTATCCATATTCACTAAGAAATAAAGTTCGTATTTGTATCTTAAGACCTTAAGATATATATTGAAAAAATTTTAAAAAGCATTAGAACTTCCAGACCACTCAAAGCAAAAAAACCAAAAACCAAAAACCAAAAAACAAACAAACAAAAAAAAACAGGAGCATGAAAATATGTTTCATTTAGCAGAAGACAGGGAAGAAAGGAAAAAGGTGATGAAAAGGAAGGAGGGGGGAGAAGAAGTAAATTACATATAAGAATGGTATAAAACAGTAACATATAAGATGGTAGGGTGAAATATATACTGTCAGGAATCACAATAGATGTGAATGGAAGAAGTTCCCAAATAAACAATTCAAACTTTAAAAGTTGTACTATGAGTACAAAGCCCTAATCCTAAACACACAGGCAAGAATGCAAAATATTTGCTGAATGCAATGCTAACAAAGGTCAAGGAAAGGGGGCTTCCCGGGTTTAGAGCCTGAGTTATTAGGATCATGTTGGTTGGTACCCAAAGCCACAATAGGGGATTTAGAAGGGTGGCATGTTTTAGGGGGATGTTAATGGGTCAGGTTGAAGTGACCACAGGACTTCTACATGTAAATATCCATCAGACAGTTTAATATGTGAGACTGAGGTTTGAAAAGAGAAGAATCAGTCTGGGTTTATAGATTTGGAAGCTTTCCCACAGAGGAAAACTGCTCTAACTTGTGAGAATATATGATATGAAACAGTTAAAGATAATCAAAAGAGATGAGCCTCCCAAAATGAAAAATGAACTTGAAATGAAGACACACTTTAAGGTGGTAAAATTAAGATGAAGCCAGGGAAACAGAAAGATCAGGAAAGAAATACCGTTACAAATGAAGAGAAAAGAAATACACAGAGGTCTTGTACTGTTTATTTATTCTACAAACATATATTGAGTACATCCTATGTATAAAATAGATTAAATGGTCCTCACCCTTCCGATGCCTTTGATTTGGCTTACAGTTCAGACAAAAGGATCCGAAAAGGTATTTTGATTATTTGGAAATACTAAGAATAAATTCTTTTCATAATCATCATCCCCACGTTTCTTTGGCTCCTCTCTGTTTCTCTGTAAGATTTTTTCATCTTTTGACTTAGAATTCAGCTTTTTCTGAGCAAGAAAAAAAAAAAATCCTTGTGTAGATGTATCCAATCTTGGTAGATGTATCCAATCAGCGGAGGTTTCTCTGAGCTATTCCAGGTGCTGGGGAGGGAACAAGCCAAACTCTGTGGACTCATGGTGCATCCTAGAAGGCAGGGCAAGTAAGTACCTAAGAGATACACGAGATCACAGGTGTTTTGGGGATGAATAAAGCAGGGTAAGGTTGAGAAGAGTGCTGCATAGACATAGGGATGGTTGTTGTTTTATAGTCAGGGAAGGCCTCTCTATTAAATAGCTTTTAAGCAGACACCCAAAGTAAGTAAAAAAGTGTTAGGTGGCTCTCTTGGGAAAGAGCATTCCTAGAAAGAAAACAGCTAAGCCCTGAGGTGAGAACGTGCTTGGAAGACTAATGTGTCTGGAGCAAAATGAATGAAGAGAAGCGTCATAGAAGCCAAGGTTGGAGATGGTAGAGGGCCAGATCCTGTCAGTCCTTGTAAGGCAAAAGGACGTGCGTGCAGTTTTGTGCTGGATGAAATGGGAAATCATTTGAGGTTTTCACACAGGAAAGTAAAATAATCTAATTTATGTTTTTAAAAAGACCACTGACTGTTGAAGGGCAGGGGACCAAGCAGGAGGTCTTTGTGTATAAACAATTTATAACTCCTAACTAAATTCACGGATGGCATAGTAATTATTATGAACTGAATGTTTGTGTCCCTCTACTGCCCAAAATTTGTATGCTTAAATTTTAATCTTAATGTTATGGTATTTGGAGGTGGGACCATTGGGAGGTAATTAGATAATGAGGGTGGAGCCTTCATGAATGGTATTAGTGCCTTTATAAGCAGCTAGCTGGCTCTCTTTCTGCCACGTGAGGATACTAGGAGAATCCAGCTGTCTGCAGCCCAGAAGAGAGCTCTCATGAGAACCTGACCATGCCAGCACCCTCATCTCCAACTTCCAGCCTCCAGTACTGTGAGAAATAGTTGTTTAATGCTTAAGTTACCCAGTCTATGGCAGTTTGTTATAGCTGCCCAAACTAAGACAGTAACCAATTTATAGTTCACGTAATGCAACAGACACTGCTGGTCGTCCTCCAAAATTTGTCCTTCCTCCTTAGTATATTACTGTGCTAGGGCTGCCATACAAGTACCACAGACTGGACAGCTTAAACAGAAACTTACTGTCTCATGATTCTAGAGGCTAGAAGTTCTAAACCATGGTTTCAGCAAAGTTGGTTTCTTCCGTGGCCTCTCTCCTTTGGCTTGTGAAGGGCTACTTGGTCCCTGTGTCTTCACATGGTCTTCACTCTGTGTGTGTCGGTCATAATTTTCTCTTATTATAAGGACATTTGTCATGTTGGATTAGGTCCCACCCTAATGGCCTCATTTTAACTTGATCATCTCTTTAAAGATTCTATTTCCAAATACAGTCACATTCTGAGATATTGAGGGTTAGGATTTTAACCTTAGAGTTTGGGGGGCGTATAATTGAGCCCATAACATTAAGTAATAGAGTTGTGGCTAGGATGTAGCTGCCAAGCCATGGACTACAATTTTCAGACTTCCTTGCAGCTAGGAGTGAACATATGTCTAAGATCTCACCAGTGAAATGTGGACGAAAGTGTATGAGTTTCATTTCCATACTTTCAACCAATCTCCTATAAAATTGCAAGCATAGTTCTCCATGCCCCTTTTCTCTCCTTCTGGCTAAATTGGCAATGAAGAGAGCAAGCTTGGAAGAGAAAGGGTTGAAGATGGTAGAGCCTATGTCAGCCGGGTTCCTGACTGGCAATATAAAGAGACATGGAACATCTAACCTGGGTTGTGACATGAACTTTAATATTCATTGAACCATTACATTTTTTATGAACCCCTTGTTACTGCATCTTATTGTACCTTAAATAATATACGTACCACTATGACTATCTGGTATTAACCAGAGGGAAATTTGAACATTAATCTTTGAGTAGAGCTGCTAATATTGGAGCCAAGAGAACTCATGAAATACATGAAACCTAGATTATAAACTTAACTTGTGACTTTTTTCTTAATTGTAATGTAGTCATTTGTTGATGCAACAAAGTTAATTGAACAAACTGGCATCATTGCCATGGACCAGGTTCAGCCCTAAACCCATGGAGACTACACTATCTTTGTCTTCAAGTTGCTCTAAGTCCTGAGTGGGAAGTTACGGGTAAACCAGTTCTACAGTGTGTCACCTGCCCACAGGGGAATGCATAAGATGTGCTTGCGGAAGCAATCAGGGAAACCTACAAGTTAGGCTACTTGAGCTGGACCTAGAAGAAACTGCAGCAGATTCCAAGTACAAAATACAGATAAATGCAGCTTATGAAAGGTCTGGCTAGGAAAAAACATAGGAGAAGATAAGTCTTAAGTATTTATTGAATGAAGATAATTTCCATGAGTTCAAAATTGTTAGAGGAAAAAGCTTTAAGAGGGAACATTGTCATTTTTCCTTGTGTTAGATGAAAATCAGTAAAAGAAAAATGGGCTCAAAATTTAATCAGGAAATGTAATTAGCCTTGAGGTAAACTGTCTGAACTGGCAGGTGATAAAATACCAACTCTGTTCCTGGAGAGTGTTTAAGAACAATGGACAAATCCCTGGGGGAGGGTGAATAGTGTTCATCTGTCTTGAGGTAAAAGCTTAGAACACGCAATGGCATGAGGCTGTTTCTTTGCCTAAAGAAGGTGAAGGAAGGGGAGGAATTTTCTGGAAGCCAAATAACTGTATGGCAGTAGCCATTTTCTGTAGATTAAATAATTTAATTCTCATGAAAACCCTATTATTACCTTCATTTTTTAGAAGAGGAAACAAGTCCCCAGAAGCTAAGCGTCCAAGATCATGTAACTAATAAATGGAAGAAGTGAATTCAGTATGACCCCATGCCCACATTCGTTCCACCGTCTTCTGCTCTAAGTTTTCTAGATCCACTTGATTGCTGTGGGAACTACCTGAATCCTCACCTGCCACAGCTTTGCTCATGGAGTTAGAGTGGCTGAGTGTTTGGGCTCTAGGGTCCAGCAACCTGGGTTTAAATCAAAGTTTCTTCATCTTGTAAACCTGTATGAATATGAGCAAGTAATTTCAACTTTTGTTTTCCTTAGCTTCCTTTAGAAAAAAAAATTTTTTTGTAAAATAAGAGTTATAATACTACATAGAGTTTCTTCCTGTGCAATACGTGGAACACCCCAACACATAGTAGGGATACCATATATATCTATTGGCAGCTAACACAACATAGAATCAAATTTTGTTTTTTAATATCAACATTTAATTTTGCAAATATTTTCTCAGTATGCAGTGTTAATTTGCACGATAAAAAGCAAGAGCTGGAACCCACTACGCTGGGAGCTCTAAATATTTTCAAGATCATTTTAGAGTTCATTGGCCCCAAGTAAAATATTATGAAACTATAAACCGTTGCTGGGTGAAGTGAAGACACTGAACACTTCGGCTTTTGTCATTTTAACTCTTTGAGTACCACAGCTACTTTCTACTTTGAAAAGTGTACCGTTGCATGGAATTGAACTCTCTGATGAGGAAAATAATTCTGGATTAATTTTTCCCATATTTATTGTTTCACAGACAATGGAAATCCCAAGTTGAAGCAAGAGTTAATTCTGTGATTTACTATTTTGTTTCTTTTCATAGCTCTGCTTTCTGTGTCCCCATGAGTCATTTTTTCCCATTGTTAATTAATAATTCCAGGCTTTAAATCTGTTCTTTTCTCCTGCATCCTCTTCCGAGTCCCCACACCCATGTGAATGTCTCACATCTGTTCATCCTACGTCTGAGCACTGTTTCATTGCTCTCTCCCTTGCTTGTAACTGTGACTCTCAACACGGTGTGCATACCATTCCTGAGATGAAGCAGCAGACCAGGTGGACTGCAAAATCTACATAACAATTACCAATCATTGTTAGCCTTTAACCCCAAAGTCCAAAGTGTCTCCTGCTTACCTTCTGTCTGTTATCTACGAGTAATCTCAGAGGTTCAAGTGTTTCTCCTTACCCTAGGTGACTTTGGAGTAAAATGGAGTGCTACTAATAATATGCCAAGACCATGGGTATAAATGAGATTTAGGGTCACCCTGTCTGGTCCCCAAATCTCTCTGAGCATCAATAAAAGAGATAGTATTTCAGATCCAGAACTATGTGCTCTGTTTCTGCCTCTTCTATTCATCTTGACCATTTGTGCCCTTGAGTTTTTAAATTGTTGAATGTAAAAATAAATAGCCAGTTATTTAAGCAGCAAAATGGGTTTACTCAGTAATAGCAGAGAATTGCAATTTGGGGCTAGCACGCCATAACAAACACTACGGTCAGCTCCAGAGAAACAGAGGAGAGGAATGTTCTCTTATGGGAAAAATGGGAAAGTTGAGAGGTACTGTTGTAAGAGTCCATGGGAGAAAACTGGGAGTTTGAAGTATAGTGGCTTTTCATTGTCTGAGTTGTGATAGTCTCTCATTGGCTGGGCTACTGCCAGGCAAGAAGAAAATCTTTCCTCCTGCTGGAGTAGCATGGTAGTAAACTTCCCGTTGGAGATGCAAGATACATCTCTTCCTATTTGGGGTCTGCAGATGGCAGTGAGTGGCAGGGCATGAGAGGTCCCCTTTTCAGCCTTCCCAATTCCAATTTAAAGGAGGTTCCCTTTATTCATTTTTAAATAAAACGTATCATCTTACATTGTATTTGTATCATCTTAAGCTATAGGCACAATAAAACTTAAACTCAGTAGTGTCATTGTAATATTTAACAATTCACATAAGTTTTAATTTGGTTTGAGATGTAAAGACACAGTAATAAAACTAACTCATAGCAATTAATTTTGTTTTTAAAATTTAATATTTATAAGCCAATAGTTCTCTCTTGCATATATACTCAACTGAAATGTGTGCATGTGTTTACATACATATTCAATAGTATTCATAACAGTATCACCTGTAGTAGTCCCAAGCTGGAGACTACCCAAATTACCATCAATAGCAGATCATGTAAATTATGATCTCTTCATGCAATGGAACACTATACAATCATGATGATAAACAAATTATAGCTATAAACAATAATATAGAAGCCAGACACAAATGAATACATATTATATGATCCCTTTTATATAAAGTTCAGGAAAAAAGGAAAACGAATCTATGACATTAGAAGTCAGAGAGTTGGCTGTCCTTTGGAAGAGGGTAGAGAGACTTCGGGGAGTACCAGGGGAGAATCTGGCATTCTATTAATTTTCTTCTGGGGACTAGTTAAATAGTTGTGTTCAGTTTGTTCAAACTCATGAAAGTTCATTATGCTATATGCCTATGCTCTGTATACTTTTTAACATATATATCTTATTCTTGATATTATTTCAAAGATACATAATGATATGGAATACGTAACTTCTATGCATATATAAATATTCTTCTTAAGAAAACTGGCATCACTTGTTTTATCATATGGAGACCAGGCTCTTAATAGACCAAATAGGAAGAAAGGAAATATGAAATGATTGAAAACTCTGATAGTAAGAGCAACAAACCTTTGAGGGGAGCCCTTTTTAAATAAAAAATACAAAATTAGCTACAAGACAAATATTTATTTAGAACAAAAAAAAATCACAAAATACAACAAAACAGCTATAGTAATTAACTACCTGAAACACACCTATAAAATTTATTTTCCTGCATGTTATAACTGCATACTGTTTGATTGCCTCTTCATATGACATGCTTCATAATATTTTCTACAGAGAGACTACAAAGACTTTTTTCCTGTAGTATGGCTGATCCATTTTTTTTTATTAAAATGAAAATATGAGGTTTTCTATACAGACATATTTACTGTTTGTTGTATAACTATAAGCTTAGGCTCTCCAAACACAGGAATTCTGGTAAATTCTGTTGTAATTTCTATAAAAATGTGTGGTGCTTTTACAGTTTTATACTTTGCATATTCCCAACAGCAGAGAACTTCTATTTGACTAGGAATTTTTAAGAAGTGAATCCTCCACGTTACCTTTTACCTAACAACCAGGAAGAATTGCCCACAGACTCGCCTCTCTCCTGTCCACTGCCTACGCGCCTCCAGGCCCTGAGCACAGGACATGTCTGTAATGCAGACTTCTTTGTATTGACTCTAGTCGAGTCTTGCCCACAGGTAATGGAGTATCCCTCATTTTCCTTCACCAAGACAGCTAGCAGGAACTGATATAACGGCCAGAAGTGATAACTGTATCCCACTAAACTTAAACTAACTGTGTGGCCAACTCAACTTCCCTGCAGTTGGATCTCAAAGTGCCCTCGATGGCTTCAGTACTCCTCTGCACAAGCGGAAGTGCGACGGAGCCTAAGGTGGGGTAGAAAGAGACAGTGATCTCACTCAACTGCTGTTAAAATCCCATACTTTTGAAAATTTTACAAAAACAAACAACCAAGTGCTAGCTTCTACTACTGCCTTGGAAAACGTTGGATCAAGTTTCATTTGCTTCTCTGTAAATCCTCCTCTGCCTCCTACTTTGTCTCACTGGTTGTATTTCGATTCCCCTGGAAGTGAGCTCTTCATCTCTAATTACTGTCAAAACACTGCACACACCTACGGTTGGCTCCTTTGTCTGCCGCGAAGTCTTCCCACAGTCAACAGCAAACTCACGGAACAATTTAAGTTTCTCCTTCAGTGACTTTTTATAGAATTTCATCTGCCTGCCCCTTGGACAGCTCATTCCAGCTTACTGGACAGCAGCTGGGGAGGTATCTGGCTTTTGTTATCAACCATTGTTAGGAGATGACCAGCTGGGCACGGTTGGGAGGCGGCCATTAAACTTTGTTGCAGCAGAACTGGCTGTACTTCAAGGCCTTAATGGTTTTCTCCTGCCATCTGATCCAGATTTGATACCAGTGACTAGGATGGAGCATGTGTATCCTCTGTTGACACACATGCAACAGCAGTATTTTAAGTCTTCACTCTGATTACACAGTTCTTGAGGCAATTCGACACTTGCCCAGACAAAAATGGCTTCTATTTATTCGTGCTGACTCCTGATTCTCTTTTATGACCTTGAAAAAGTACTCAGAGATTTTATTTCCTTTCATTGCGTAATGTAGATTTGCTTAACAAGATGATAGACATTTGTGCTTACTGTGGATTTTTCAAACACGTATCAGAAGAATAATGGCATAGGGAAAATATTTACCTAACAAATTAATTTTTGCAGTCTACTGATATCCTATGCTGAGTATCTTTTTTTTTTTTGCCTAAAGAATTAGTTCGTTATTCTAAATTAATATAAGGCATTCACAAGCAACACTGAACTTTATTTAAACTGCCAACATCAGATTAAATAATATGAATTTCTTTAATACTAGCACCCACAGAATCTTTAAATTACTAAACATGTTGACAGTGACTGTTGGAAGAAGCTCATTAATTTCTAACTAATTCTTCTTGCTTAGCCATACTAAATTAGTGCCGGTACTAAGTATTTCACATACAGTATTTCATTTATTTCTTGTAACAAAACTTTAAGGAAGACAATACTGTCCCAATTTTGGGGAATCTGAGCCTCAAACAAAGTATAAACTTGCTCAAGTTTACGTAAGGACTGACTGGTGGATCTGATATTCAGACATGGGTCTGCTGACACCAAAGCCAGTGTTTATAACCACTTTTCGTATTTTAGAGTGAGTAGTTTGGTAAACAAAAATAAACCAGAAATAAAGGATAATGGCTTTAAATAATCATCACAAATCGAGATTGAATACGAATTATATCCCAGTGTTTGCATAGTATGAAAAATTACTTTATTATCTCCCAATCTCAAAAGCAACTTGATCTTCATCATCTAAAAATGCCTTGAATTAATGTTCTATTGGGCTTTTATTTTTTTAGTGAAGTGATTTCGTTTTGGCTATTCTGATACCTGCTATGCAGTTTTACTCAAAGGATGGTCACATGGCTGAGAATCTTCTGAGGTGTTTGTTATATAAAGAGTTCTGGGCCCCGTCCACAACCTAAAGAATCAGATTCACTTGGGCTAGTGTCAAGAAATCTGCATTTTTAAACTAATAATTAGATTGTGATTCTGAAAAGCACTAAGGTTTTCCTTTAGAAGAAATCCTCATGCCCTTGCTGTGGTTGATACTTCTCGACTAGCCATTTATCTGTTCCTTCAATATTTTGATCTAGAATCTTAGAGTAACTGGTTCTGTGAGGCAAGTGCCTATGGTAGTCATCAGACCTCATCACAAATATCCTCTTTTTTCTCCATCAAAGCACATGATGAAACTGCATTTCTCTGCCCCCTTGAAATCAGACGTGACCACGTGGCTTCCGCTGGCCAGTGGAAGTGAGTAGAAGTGATGTGTGCTCCCTTCCTGGCCCGAGGAACAAGCTACACTCCAGACAGTAGTGGCTTTATCAGCCTGTATTATTGCATGAAGATGAGATGGAGTAGAGTGCCAAGCTAATTCACAACTGATATGACACAATGGAAGACTACCAAAATGCTAGTTATCTTTCAGTGTGTATTCTATACTTACTCCTTAGTGGTAAGAACACCAACTTTTTGTCAGTCACATTACTATCCAGCTAAAAGATTAAATTTTCCAGTCTACTTTGTAGCTAGACATAGTGATTATGTTAAATTTTGGCCATAAGATATAGGTGGAAAGTATATTTTATTGCTAGCAAGCATCCTCAAAAGGCAAGGGTGCTCTTACCTTCTTTCTTTTTTCAAGCTTCCTGGAATGCAAATACAATGGCTGGAGCTCCAGCAGTTCTCTTAGATAGTGCAGTGAGTTTTAAGATGCAAACCACATTCAGTAGAGCAGAAAAATAAAAGGAGCCTGGGTCCCTAACAATGTGAAGCTTCTGTATTCCTCTGGAAGGCCTACCTCTGAATTTATTTTATATGAATGAGAAATAAACCTGTATAAGTCACTATTTTTAAGATCTTTATCTCCTAATGCAGAACCTCATTCTCTCTGGTACAAAGCATTATATCTCCTTGTAATTACTCACAAGCTAGGAGTCTATCACTAACTAACTGTACCCATTTGGGCAACATAACTTCATAAATCTGAGCATTTTCCTCACTTGCAAATAAGGAGGTGATTGTGAGTACCACAGCTCCAATGGAGGTGAAATAATGCAGACATTGTAAGTTTCATGCCTTCCAGAAGTGGGATGTGATTCCCATATGCATCAGCCGATCTTCTAAAATGATTCTCTGCACTTTCCGGACCACTCGCCAGCTTACCTACGATCAGTGTAGTACAGGTCAGCATCCTGTCAAGACAGTTTGTGAAGGATTGCCAGCCTCACTCAAAAACAGCTGGAGGAATGCTTTTTATGAACTTACCAAGGATCCATAAGCATTTGCTACAGGAACTTCAAACTTGCTGATGAGTACATTTAGTTTGGTCCTCATTTATGTAGCATACATGTAGACTGATCACCTTCCATAAAACATCACTGTTTTGTGGCACTTTTCTAATTGTCAGCAGTTACAGAATCCTGCAGTTGGAAGGGGATTTAGAACTTTCAGAGTTCAACTGGATTTTCCCTTTGAGGAAAATAAGCCTCAGAGAGCAGAAATGGCTAGTCAGGAGCCACCCAGCTAAGCTCAGGTTAGAACTGAGCGCTAACTCTCAGCCCGTCCATCTTGTCTCTAAACTAAGCTTCCCCAGAGGGTCATTTAATATACCTTTCCTCTCCTTGAACTTCAGTCTTAACTCTATGTATGTACTCAGCATTAACTGAGATCTTTTAAGCTGAATCCAAATTTTGCATTTTTTTTATCTTATCTCAATACCTCTCCAGTACTTAAAAAAAAAAAAAAAGTTCCTTCCCTTCTGGATGTTTTCTCCTAATTCTCGAAGCAGATGGCTTCTTTGATCTTCTTCTTTGGGGCATCTATACTCTCTCCGAAGCAATTACTTCCCTCCTGCTTATAAATATAGCTATTTTTAAATAATCTATACCTTTTAATGTTTTAAACAATTTATTGGGTCATCTGAGCTTTTGAACTCTTCTTCATTTCCTGGGCAGCTTTGTTCAGAGATGCTGATTCCAGAACATTTATCGCTTCATCGTTTTGCCCGTGTTTATATTTGTCATTATTCCCTGACTCTCTCCCCTTTCCTCCTTACCCCATTTCCTGTTGTTGATATGAAGTATCCTTCAATCCCCAGTGGTTAGCATAATGCCTGACATTTATGGGATATTCGGTAACTTATTTTGAATAAAGAAATTAATAGAACAGTCAATTAGTGAATGGTTTAGAAGTCATGATAACAACTAGTAAATCTGACTGCTCATTAAATATTCTTCAGTTGTAATCAGAGCTGTACAAGTATACATGTAAATATACACACAGAGGTGGAGCTCAATAGCTTATTATGTGCTCCCTAGGTACCAATCTCTATTCTAAGCACTGTACTTGGTATAGTCTTACTTAATAATAATAACAATAACAACAACAACAATAGTATACACACAGGTAGCACTGAGGATGTGCCAGGTACCATTCAGATCATTTTCATATGTGTTCATTTATTTATCCTCACAAGAATTCTATGAGGTAGGCACTATAAAACCCTAATAGAGACACAGAGGGAAATAGCTTCTGCATTCACGTAGCAAGTGAGTGGCAGAGTGAGAACTTGAACATAAATGTTCTGGCTCCTAAGTCTATACCCTTAGCCCCTTACATCACTTCTTATCACCAAAGATCTCACAAGTAGAGTTAATGCCCCATAAAAAATACACTCTATAGTCTACCCAAAGTACTGTTCCCAAAACATCTTCCTTACCAGCTTGCATGGTAAGTGACTGAAATTTTTATTATTTAGTCATAATCTTTACAGAAGTTACAAAAAACACCCACACAATTTGTCAGATGAAGTAAATGACATAAAGCTTTAGCCAACCATGAACATTTTAGCATGAAATAGTTTACCACATAAACATGATTGATCCTTGACCGACTGTTGAGGAAATAGGACATGAGAGAGAGAGCAAGTTGAGTTTTAAGATGCTGGAGACGATAGAGGGTCTTGAAGTATGGAAAAAGTATGAAAGAATGACCAAGTAGATATCTAGAGAAAAGAGAAGAAAAGCAGACTGGAAATTTGGACAAAATAAAAATGATTTGAATTTGCTACCACCAAAGTACTCTCTGCTGCTTGGCCACTTCCATCTCACCTGACAGTGCCTAATTTTGAGTATATATATTTTATTTTAGGTTCTGTATCTCACTTTGAGTCATATTATTGGGACCAGTAACGTCTCGAACTCTGAGTATTTTAAGAGGTATTGTTCATAAGTATAAATTAGATAGATTTCTCTTCCTGGAAGAATACTCTTTAATTGTATAATATGAGTCCAATGGGAAAGCTGAATCTAATATAGAATTTTGACTCAGCAAGTTTATAAGTTGACATCGCAGCTTCTCCATATCCTGAGGTGCCTTTGTGAAGATCAAGGTTCTGCATCAAGATACAGCCTTTGATCCAGGTCTTCGTGGGTGGCAGCCAACCTCTATGCCCCCCGCATGCTCACCAAATCACGTGCCTTTACGCGTTTAATCAAGAATACTTGTTTTAAGCTTTTTTTTTTAGTAATGCCTCATGTATAGAATCTCACATTACATGTTTTGTAAAGATATATAGCATCGTTTGTTATCCATTATAATCTTATGAGCCTTTCAATCAGTAAATCCCTTTTGTTTTCTCAACCCGACGAGATTCTGCATGTATTAGACGTGAATTATCTGTTTTTATTTGCAGTTCACTGATTCAATAAATCATGAATTTGGATAAAGAAGTACCAAAAATTTAAGCCTCCTTAATCTGGATGACATATATACTGAAAAAGGAAAACTCTTAAGTGAACAGTGGCAAATTCCCTGTATTTGGAAGAGTGATTCTAACAAGCGTTTTCTCTAATCCACTGTATTTTAAAACAATTCAGAGTTGTACAAGGGTTTACTTAGTCAACCTCAGGCAGCAGAACTCTCTCTCTGGAAGCCTCCCTCAGGAAATAGTCTTGTATTTCCTTTTCTTTTAATGAAACTAAACAGCAAGATCAGGCAGTGGATGGGTGCTTTCTAAATACGCGCTCTTAGGGTGCTGGCAGTTACACTGATTTCAGGTGAACTTTGACTTTCAACTTGCAAGGCACTATTATGGCAATAGAGCATTAGGAGAAGTGTAATAGGATATCAAACTATGGCTCTTTCTGGAAGTTTAGGTCAATGCCCCAAAGCTGAGAATAATATGTATAAAGTGCTCCCAGGGTTAAAGCAGGATGGACCATTTATAAAGGTAGTGGCAAAAAAAAAAAAAAAAACAGTTCTGCCAATGTGTATGAAAGAAGAATTCAATAGGAAGTGATGGGGAGAGTGAGGATTATTTAAAGAGAGTGACCCCATTTCTTATTAAATTCCTCAGTTTGAGGAAGTCTTCTCGAGAGAAGCAGACGTCAGGAAGCCACTAAAAATGTTTGGCCTATGAATTCTGAGATTCAGGAAAACATAAAAACTAGAACCTAGCTCATATCTGGAAATGCTAAATGACTGGAAGTGTCTGCCAAATGCCAAGGGAAGAGAGAGAATTTGAGAAGGAGCAAAGGGAACTTCCATGAACATTGAAACAAAGACATGTTTTTTGTTTGTTTGTTTGTTTTTCCTATGGACTAGAGGTGACCCTTGTTAAGTAGTCTATTTTGAGCCCCATAGGCAGATTTCCCATAAAAAGTCTTCCTGGAGGGCGAACCTTTAACATAAGAGGATGGATCGCCACAGGCTAGGGGCTAGAGAGCAATCATATCTGGCTGGCTAGAGGAAATATCACAAGTGCCAGGGAGCAGCAATTCAAAATCCCAGCAAGATGATCTCCAAGGGGCCCCAGAAATATCACATGAAAAAAGCATTTGGTCATCTGACATACCCAGAAATCGTCAACGCCTAATTACTGTCAAACAAGACTAATAAGAACTGTCTGTCTCCTTCGATCTCTTCCTTCCCGCTGCCAGGAGGACTCAGTGTTAGGAGAAAGGAGTGGAAGAGCAAAGTAGGGAAATGATGAAAAAGACTGTTATCACCACTCTCCACAGCCTGGGGTAAGCCTGTGCTGGGGAAGGGAAAAGGCCAAAAACAGCTAAGACTTAGAAAGTTAAGTTTCCATTGTGGGTTGAACTGGACTTGTTATTATAGAAAAAAAAATGAGATTATGTTTTCACACCAGGTAGTATCTTAAAAGCTGTGGTATCTTCTGGAGACTTTATCCAGGATAGAAGAAGGAGCCAGCAGAGTAAGTTTAATGGAAGTTGTTGAGAAACAATAAAGTTGCCTTCTGCTTAAACCCTACTGAGTACAACTTAATAGACTAGTTAAAATCATACAGATTTAAAGGAAAGAGGACTGGAAACCCTGTGGTCATCAAAAAAAAATCAGTCTCCAAATCATTACACTATCCCTTATCACAGAAGTCCTCAAGATGAGATGAAGAAAATTGACTAAGAAAGCCTCTCTGAATATTTCCAGAAGTGGGAAGAGTACCAACCCATTTTTTTTTTTCCATTTTAAACTACTGAACCCTCACAAACCTTTCACTCTAATAAAACTCCATGTAAACTCCTTCTCCTTAAAAAAAGAAAAGAAAATAGAGACTCTGAGCTTTAAAACTCATGAACTATTGGATGAGAATGTTAGAGCTAAAAAGAGTCATTAGAGATTAGAGAAATAATTTTATAATAATAAATTATTAGCTACAAACATAGGAGATATCAAATAATAGCAAGTAATACAATATTTCTCACTTTGGATATTGCCTAGAAACTGCCAAGTGTGTCCTAATGCTGCTGTAACAAATTTAATGGCTTAATTAAGCAATATAAATTTATTATCTCATGATAGGTCAGAAGTCTGATGGGCTCATGTGATTCCTCTGCTCCAACTTCACAAATCTAAAATCAAAGTGTTGGCAGAGCTGTGTTCACTTACGGAGGTGTGTTAGGTGAATTCATTTCCTGTTATAAGACTGAAGTACTCGCCTTCTTATTGTCTCTTAGCTGAGAGCCATTACCAGCTTCCAGAGGATGGGTCTTCTCTTGGCTGATGGCCCTCTTCCTTCATCTTCCAAGTCAGAAATGGCAGGGCAAGCTCTTCTCATGCTCAAATCTCTCTGGTATCTTCTATTGTCTCATCTCTCTGACTGCAGCCAGGAAAGGTTCTCTGCCTTTAAGGACTCAAGTAATTTGATTGGGCCCATCCAGAGAATCGAGGATAATCTCTCCATCTCAAGGTCCACAGTCTTGACTGCATCTACAAAGTGAGATTGATGAAGATAGATGTCTGTGCTAGAGAGTCAGGGATGCTGTGATGGCCCAATATCCCAGAGTGCAAGCAGGTAAGGAGAGTTTCCCCTGAGGGGGGCAGCCAGATACAAGGTGTCAGAGCCCAAGTAGGATGAGGAGAGCATCACACAGGAGGGCAGCCCAGAGCATGAGTAATCTGAGGAGGTGTCCACATTCTGAGCATGGAATGCCACAGCCTCAATGTGAGTGTCAAAACTGGTGCCAGTGTCAGAGCCCTGGTGGGAGAAGGATGGCATCCACATGGTAGGACACCTCATTATAGGTGTGTCAGCTTGGGTAGGGTAAAGAGGGTGTCCACCCATGGAGGCGGACCTAGCATTGGGCGTCAGAGCCAGTTCAGAGTATGGAGGTCAGGGGCAGGCTGACCTGGGTTGTCAGGACCCTAGTAGAGTAAGGAGGTGTCCTTGTACGAGAGCATCTAAGCCTCACAAGGTAAGGAGGGCAGGGTGAGGAAGCTTCCCTGATGAGGGGTGTCAGAACCAGGCAGATGAGCAGGGTGTCTGTATGGGGAGAGGTCTGGTTCAGTGAATCAGAGCCCAAAAGGGGTGAAGTGTATCCATGTAGGGAAGAAGGTGGCAGAAGCAATGAGAGATTTGTTACCTACCCTGGGATTGAGTAAGTCAGTAAAAGTATGAAGATAATGGGAGCCAATTTCTCACCTTCAGATAAGAGAATTCTAAGGATGGAAAAGGAAATAAACTAGAGGGAGCTCTGTCTTATTTAGTTGGAATTATGAACCCATAGTTTTTAATCTATGTAGATAAAAAATATATAAATATTAATGTAAGCGAGTATGTGAGTGTTGGGAAGGTGAGAGGCAACTATATGTCAGTAGGCTCAAGAACACCTAGCAGTCAGATCTTGGGTTTTAAATACCATCCTCCAGTAAATGACTGGTCCCAAGGCTGGGACAGGGGAAAGAGCAAAGTGATTCTGGGATATCTTTTAAAAAAAGTTTTTTTATCAAAGTATAGTTGATTTAAAATTGGTTTAAAATGTGTTAGTTTCTGGTGTACAGCATAGTGATTCAGTACATATACATATTTATATTTATATTTCACATTGATTTGCTATAGGTTACTACAAGTCATTGAATATAATTTCCTGTGCTATACAGTAGGATCTTGTTGTTTATCTATTATGTACATAGTAGTTTGTATCAGCTGATCCCAATTCCCAATTTATCCCTCCCTCCCCATCCTCTTTCCATAACCATAAGTTTGTTTTCTATGTCTGAGTCTCTTTCTGTTTTATAAATAAATTTGCATCATTTTTTTAGATTCCACATATAAATGATATCATATGATATTTGTCTTTCTCTGTTAGACTTACTTCACTTAGTATGATACTCTCTAGGCCCATCCATGCTGCTGCAAATTACATTATTTCATTCTTTTTTCATGGCTGAGTGGTGTTCCATTGTATGTATGTATGTATGTGTGTGTATATATAGAGATATATATACACACACACCACATTTTCTTTATCCATTCATATGTTGATAGACATGTAGATTGTTTCCTTGTCTTGGCTATTGTAAATAGTGCTGCTGTGAATATCAGGGTGCATGTATCTTTTCAAATTAGAGTTTTCTCTGGATATATGCTCTAAGACATCTTTTTGTGCCAGAAAGAAGGTGCCTACAGAATGATGTGGATATGTTAAAAGGAGAGAAAGTCAATGTGAAAGGTCTCATACTGGCCAAAGGGGGGATAATTTAAAATAATAGTAACATTATGAATCTTCAATAAAATAGCAAAAATATGAGTCCATATTTTTTGATGGGGGATATGGTATAAGCAGTCTCAAAGTAACTCTCAATAGAGTAATTATTAATGACAAAGGAAAAACTAATAATTCTACAGTGGAGAATACTGACAGCCGCTGCCCCAAGTGATCAGGGAACATAATCAGTAATGGGACAACATGAACTGTTCATCACCTGATACAATGCAATGAGAAGAACACATCTCTTCTCCAGAGTTCCTGCCGAAGACACGTTACCTGAATCTAATCATAAGAAAACATTGAAGAAACTCAAATTTAGAGTCATTCTACAAAATACCTGTAATCTATACTTTTCAAAATTGTCAAGGTCAGAAAAGCCAAGGAAAGGCTACTGCAGTTTTAGGAATCTAAAGAGACAAGGCACAAATGCAAAATGTGATTCCAAATTGGATTATTAAGGATTATTAAGGATATGGTTAGGACAATTGGTGAAACTGAATGGATTAGACAGTAGTGGTGGATCTATATTAATTCCCTGATTTTAGTGGTTATATTGTGGTTTTTCTAGGAGAGTGTACTTGTTTGGAGAAATTACACACTGTATCAGATTCCTAGAGTTGCTGAATTAAATTATCACAAAGTGGGTGGCTTTACATACATTGATTCTTTCACAGTTTTGGAGGCCACAAGTCTGAAACCAGAATGTCAGCAGGGTTGGTCTCTTCTGGAGGTTCTGAGGGAGGATCTGTTCCATGCCTCTTTCTTAGCTTCTTGTGACTTCCACAGGACTTGGCATTCCTTGGCTTAGAGATACATCACTCCAGTCTCTACCTCTGTCTTCACTTGTTTCCCCTGTGTCTCTCCTTTGTATCTGAGATCTCAAATCTCCCACTCCTTTCTCTTATAATGATGATAGTCATTGGATTTAGGCCTCACCCTAAATCCAGAATGATCTCATCTCGAGATTCTTCACTTAATTGCATGTGCAAATTCCCTATTTCTCAGTAAGGCTACATTCACAGGTACCAGTGGTTAGGAATTGGACAAATCTTTCTTTTGGCAGGGCCAGGGTGGGCTCAGCATTCCAGCCACTACATACACTGAAGTATCTGAGGGGTGAGCAGGGCATCATGTTGGCAAGTTATTCTCAAATGTTTAGGAAAAAACTTCTTTGTATTGTACTTACATTTTTTTTTAGAAGTCGAGACTGTGTCACAATTAGAATAATTAGAACTAAACTAGAGGAATAAACTCTGTTGAACTAGTTTAGTGGTAAATAGGACAGATTAGAGTGAGATTGTCTGGGTTTGAGCTCCACCACAACTCTCTGTGTGAATTTGGGCAGGTTGCTTTACCTATTCCAACCTCAGTACCTTTGTCTACAAAATGGGAAAAGTAGTACTTCATGGACTTGTGAGGATTAATTAAGATAATGATTATAAAGAGCTTAGCAAAATATTTACCATTTAGTAAACAGTTAATAAAAGTGAATATTATCATTTTAACATCATCAACATCATTAAAATGACTAACATTTACTTTTGCCCAATAACTGAAGATGTGCTTTCAGCCTGATTAAAAATTTCTGAACTTAGTAGGCCACTAAGACCTGTCCTTCCTACCCTAGTTTACCAAAACCATACATTCTTGCTTTCTTCTTTTAGATGCAATTAATTATGCTGTGCTTTTAAGCATCGAATTTGTGGGGTCTTGACATTTAAATGTCTTAATCTAACCATTCAAAAATCTGGAGATTCTCAGAAATCCATCCTTGTTATCATGTTATGTAAGTATCTCTGTTCATATTGGTAGCTGTATCATATAGGAGTGCATTCAGCTACAAGTAAAGCTAGAGTGGATAAAACAAAGAGAGATTTATTTGTCTCACATAACAAGAAGTCCGGCATTAGGCAGCCCCAGGCTGGTGACCATCCTGGGAAGGTCAGCTTCCATTCTTTATTGCCTCATAGTCACAAGATATTCACAGTACACAGAGGTTTGATATCTACTATATAGGCATGAAAGGAGGGACACAAATAGATTGAAGAGCCCACCAACTGAGTCTGTCCTTTAATTTGTTTAATTAAGAGAGCAAAATTTCCCAGAAGCTTCTATCTATCACACCTTCTTTACATCCCCTTGGTCAGAACTGGGCCACATGATGCCCAGACATAAATCACTACAGGGCAGGGGATGGAGGAAAAGGAGTGGCATTACTGTGCTTAATTCAGACCATTTATAGTTCATTGTCCAAAACTGGAACAAGGATCAAGTTTTCCAGTAGGACCATCTTTGGCATGGTAGCTGCACTTACCAGGGGTTCTACTAGCAAGAAAGGAGAGAGGAGGGAATGTAAGTGTGTAGGCAATGGATGGTGTCTATCATAATTAGCCATGACCCTTTGTCAGTCTTCAGAGATGAAATTCCACCCTTTAAAAATGTAATATACAGACATACCTCATTTTATCATAGTACACTTTTTTTATAAGTACACTTCCTAGGTATTGTTTTTATCACAGATTAAAGGTTTTATTGTGTTTATTACAAATTGAGCAAGTCTATCAGCATCATTTTTCCAACAATGTTTGCTCACTTCATGTCTCTGTCACATTTTGATAATTCACAAAACATTTCTAACTTTACCATTATTATTATATTTGTCATGGTGATCTGTGAACCCTAATGTTACTATTGTAACTCTTTGGGGTCGCCCTGAGCCATGCCCATATAAAAGTGCAAACTTAATTGATAAATGTTGTGTGTGTTCTGACTGCTCCACCAACTGGCTGTTCCCCCATTTCTGTTCCCATCCTTGGGCCTCCCTATTCCCTATGGCACAACAATATTGGACTTAGACCAGTTAACAACCCTACAGTGGCCTCTTAAGTGTTCAAAAATGTTAAAGGAAGAATTGCATATCAAAAGCTAGAAATAGTTAAGGTTAGTGAAGAAGGGATGCTGAAAGCCGAGATAGGCCAATAGCTAGGCCTCTTGTGCCAAACAGTTAGCCAAATTGTGAATGTAAAGGAGAAGTTCTTGAAGAAAATTCAAGTACTAGTCCAGTGAACACATAAGGAATAAGAAAATGAAACAAACTTATTGCTGACAAGGAGAAAGCTGTAGTGGTCTGGATAGAAGATCAAACCAGCCAAAAGCCTAAGCCCAAGTAAGGTCCTAACTCTTTTCACTTCCGTGGAGGCTGAGAGAGGGGAGGAAGCTGCAGAAAAGTTTGAAACTAGCAAGTTTGGTTCATGAGATTTCAGGAGAGAAACGCCGTCTCCACAGCATAAAAGTGCAAGATGAAGCAGCAATGCTGATGCAGAAACTGGAGCAAGTTCTCCAGAAGATCTCGCTAAGATAATTAATGATGGTGGCGACATTAAACAACAGATTTTCAGTGCAGACAAAATAGCCTTCTATTGGAAGAAGATGCCATCTAGGAGTTTCAGAGCTAGAGAGAAGTCAATGCCTGGCTTCAAAGCTTCAGAGGACAGGCTGACTCTCATTAGGGGCTAATGCAGCTGGTGACTTGAAGCCAATGCTCATTTGTCACTCCTCAAATCGTTGGGCCCTCAAGAATTACGCTAAATCAAATCTGCATGTGCTTTATAAATGGAAAGACAAAGCCTCATGACAGCACATCTGTTTACAACGTGGTTTACTGAATATTTTAAACCCACTGTTTAGAGCTCTCAGAAAAAGAAATATTTCTTTCAAAATATTATTGCTCAATGGCAATGTTCTGAGTTAGTCAGGAGCTCTGAGGGAGATGTACAAAGAGATTAATGTTGTTTTCATGACTAACACAACATCCTTCTGCAGCCCATCAATCAGGGAAGAATTTTGATTTCAAGTCTTACTGAAAAAATACATTTTATAAGGCTGTAGCTGCCATAGATCTTGATTCTTCTGGTGGATCTGAACAAAGTAGTTTGAAAAACCTTCTGGAAAGGATTCACCAGTCTAAATGTCATTATTTGTGAATATTACAGAAAACATTATGTGAGTATTTGTGATTCATGGGAAGAGGTCAAAACATCAACACTAACAGGAGTTTGGAAGAAGTTGATTTCAACTCTCATGGATGACTTTGAGGGGTTCAAGACTTCAGTGGAGGAAGGAACTGCAGATGTGGTGGAAATAGCAAGAGAACAAGAATTAGAAATGGAGCCTGAAGGTGTGACTGACTTGCTGCAATAATTCATGATAAAACTTGAATGGATTCGAGTTGCTTCTTACTGATGAACAATGAAAGTAGTTCCTTGAGATGGAATCTACTCCTAGTGAAGATGCTGTGAAGACTGTAGAAATGACAGCAAAGGATTTAGAATGTGACATAAACTTAGGTGATAAGGCAGCAGCAGGGTTTAAGAGAATTGACTCCAATTTTGAAAGTTCAACTGTGGGTAAAATGCTATCAAACAGAATTGCAGGCTACAGAGAAATCATTCATAAAGGAAGAGTCAATCAATGCAGCAAACTTTATTGTTGTCTTATTTTAAGAAATTGCCACTGTCATCCCAACCTTCAGCAAAAACCACCCTGATCAGTCAGCAGCCATCAACATCGACACCTCACTCAAGGCTCAGTTAGGATTTTTTAGCAATAAAGTATTTTTAATTAACATATACACATTGTTTCTTTAGACATAATGCTATTACACACTAATACACTACAGTATAGTGTAAACATAACTTTTATCTGCACTGGGACACTGAAAAATTCATGTAATTCACTTTATGGTGATGTATTTGTTTTATTGTGGTGGTTTGGAACCAAAACCAGTATCTCCGAGGTATTCCTGTGTCAATATATCACAAGATCCTTCTCAAAAAAATCAACCTAAGATACACTAGTCAAATATGGTTCTAATTTGTTTAACATTTAGGCAATTATGAGCTATACAGACAGGTTTTTTGGTATATTATTAGCATATTTTCAGATATGAATATAAAATAGGAACACACAGAATCCTTTTTTATTGAAAAAGGTCTAAAAACTATTAAATTAATTTTACAAGTTTAAAAAAAAAACTCTCACTGTTGGGAAGAAAGAAAAAATTTCAAGTGTGTGCAAGAAATGAAATCCCTTCTGAAATCCTTAAGGAATGAAGGAGACGGTATTTCTATCTTCATGATCTGGGCAAGACCCAAAATAAGGGGAATGTAAATCCAATAACTATTTATCAACCTGACCTTGGAGAGATCATCTAGTTCTGCTCCCTCTTTGCAGGTACGAAAGGACTGAGGCCCAGGGAGAGAAGATTAGGCCTGTTGTCAGAGGTAGCGCAGCTGTTAGGAGGGTGGAACTTGATCTCAGACCTCCTGACTCCAGCCTACTGTTCCTTCATCTCTATCCATCTGAGGCTGAGGTAGTCCAACAAGAACATGTAGTGAATTGTCTTGATTCCTGCTCAGAAGAGAAGAGACAGGAATCTAGAGGAATTCCCAGGAGAATCTGACATCCCAGCTAGGAAGAGAAGACCAGAGCTGAAGAATTCCGGTGTTATGAACAGATATGAATGTTTGGTTTTATGTAACCAGAAAGCCCATTAAAGTGCTAGGCCTATCTCCTCTCTCTCGTTGCCTCTCTCTTCCTTTCTCTCTCAACAAATATTTTTCAAGCACTGATTTTCCACCTGCTACAATAGGTTATAAGTGAAGTTCTACCTTATTTACAACCTAAGTTTTAAAATATGCTTCTAGTTTGTACATGTGATCACAAAGAGTCAACATTTCAGTTCATAGTCTACTAGCAAACAGCTGTCTCACCAGAAGTCCAATTTTTTCCTCCAAAGGTAGAAGGAGCTCTCAGATTAGCACTAGAAGAAAAGTTAACTTTGATTTAGGGGCCATGATTGTTGACAAATGGCTGTCTTTACACACACGAATCACACACATTGTGAGACACAGACTGGGACAGATAGAAATCAAGGAAGATTTTGAGGCTTAAACAGCAGTGTTCAGTCTCCCGTCTCAAATTCAATCTGAGACCTGTGTTTATTGAGTGGAATAGTGAGCATAATCCCTCACACTTTTGAAAATTGCTGTTTTAAGTCTTTTTCTGTTTTTAAATGTTTTAAATAAAATATACATAAGTTAAATATGTATATGTGTCACACTGCTAAATATAAAGCAGTATGTGTGTGTGACTCTGTAATTATAGAATGACAACTCAATAGCTTGTGAGTTGCTGAAAATGAACATTAATTTAGATCTGGAGCAGGAAGGGGCAATAAGCAGTTTGCAAATAAAGGATTGCTTAAAGGTCCGTATTAAAAGGTAATTATTATTAGGAGAAGGGAACTAACAAGGAGTATCTCCTCCCTGCCAAGTGTTTTACATCCTACTTCTTTTAAGCCTCATAAAAATTGCAGGAGGTAACTTTCATGATCCCAGTTAACAAAAATGTAACAAAATCAAGAACATCTCAAGGTCATCCATTTGGTAAGTGGTGGAGCCAAGATTTGAACCCAGTTCAGTATGACTCTGAAATGTGGGTTCTTGAGATGACAGGATCCTATTTCCCAAGAAGGCAGCAAAGCTTAAGATCCAAAGCATGAAATTCCCTTCTTTATTTAGAAGCCTGGGAGAAATCTCCTTCCCAGTCTTCAGCGAGGAATAGTTTAGGAAAGGCCTCCTGAGCAACTGGTACGTTTTAACTTGAGGACACTGAGTATATCTTCTTATTCTAGCGTTTCTGTTCCAATGTTTAGCGTTGCAATGTGTGGCCTTTATCTAACAAGGTCAAGAATCTATTCTCTGTGTTTTTTGTTCAAACCTCATTCATACCTTCATGTTAACTTTTCTTTCATTCTGCGCTTGGTCCCATTTTCACATGCAATTACTTTCTTAGTTTACTTTATTGCATTGTTATGAAGTAATTGCATTAGTCCTGCCTATAACAAGTCGTGATATAAAAAACAAAGTGAAAATCCACATAAAAGACCATTCACAACCAGAATGAGGGATTAACTTTAGAATAATAAACTCATAAACTGTAGAAATGTATGTAGCAACATAATCATCCTTACTATTTTCTTCATTGTTGCTGATATTAACCAAGACATTTACCTGGTATGTGTAAGGCATGGGAGAAACAGGAAGGAAGGATTTGTCTGTTTAAAGGAATGGATAATCCTTTATTTTTATATGAGATATATGTCCAGCATTATGCTAGGCCAGGAGGTGGAAAATGAACATTCTCTACCCTTAATTGCAGATAATTCCCATAAACAGTGATTAGTCAAATGAGCTTATTTACAAAACAGAAACAGACTCACAGACATTTAAAAAAAAAAAAAAAAACTTATGGTTACCAGGTGGGGAAAGGGGGTGGGAAGGGATAAATTGGGAGTTTGAGATTTTTCAGATATTAACTACTGTGTATAAGATAGATAAACCACAAGTTTCTACTGTATAGCACAGGGAACTACACTCAGTATCTTATAGTAATCTATAATGAAAAAGAATATGAAAAGAAATATATGTATTTATGACTGAAACATTATGAAGTACACCAGAAATGGATACACATTGTAGACTGACTATCCTTCAATTAAAAATATTTTTTAAATTAAAAAAAAAAGTGATTAGTGATGTGATAGGCACTTGTATAAGACTTGAGATTAATGCAGTAAAATGACTGAAAGGTTAGCCTTGTAGTTCTTTGCTGTATCATTTTCCTAGGGTTGCTGTAATAAATTACCACAAACTGGGTGGCTTAAGACCCAGAAATGTATTCTGTCACCATGCTGGAGGCTAGAAATCAGAAATCAAAGTGTCAGCAGAGTTGATTCCTTCTGGAGGTTCTGAGGGAGAATCCGTCCCACACTCTCTCCTCGTTTCTGGTGGCTCTGCAATCCCTGACGTTCCTTGGCTCACACATGGCTCACTCCAGCCTCCACCTCTGTCATCACGGCTCCATTCCCTGTGTGTCTCTGTGTCTTCACGTGGCCTCCTTATAAGCATACCAGTCATTGGACTTAGGGCCCACGTTAAAATTATACCTGCAAAGACCCTGTTTTTATTTTTAAATTAAAAAAAAAATTGGGGGAGTAATTAGGTTTATGTATTTATTTTTTAATGGAGTTACTGGGGACCTCGTGCATGCTAAGCACACACTCTGCTACTGAGCTATTACCCTCCCCCAACTTTTTAAATAAGGTCATATGCTGAGATTCTGAGTGGTTATGAATTATGGGGGAATGCTATTTCAACTCAGTTCATTCATTTACTAGGTTTAAACAAGAACTTAATTTCTCTATTCCTCATCTGTAAAATATAATCATTGTAGCTATCTCCTAAATTGTTAGGATATTGAAATAAAACATACGGAAAATACTCAGCATATGGCCTGGCACAAGATGATATCTGTATAAATGCTAGCTAGAGTAGTTTTGGGACCTACTGAGTCCAGTTCTTTTTTGTAATGGTAACACTTTGTTGACAAGTATTCAAGAAGCATACCAATTTTATTTTCCAAAGTCTATGATATTTATCTAGCAGAATAACTTAGATTCCTCCTGCAACTTTGGAATGGAAACTTCTTGTATGTTAGCAAGAACACTCTGAGGAGTATTGATGTGCCAAGTATTTTACAATTGTAAGGACTGAAAATGTAAAAGTCACATATCAAAAATATGTGCCTTTGGAAATAGGTCACTTAAATTGATTTTTAGAAAATGTACAGCTGTCATCAACTTCTCTAGTGAACTACTTAAGTGATGACTCTTTAGATCAGCATGATGAGGTTATAAATAAGAGAGTCATTCTGATCTCCAAGATACAATTTCTTGTTAAAACAAGAGAATTATTTCTTGAATATCTTAGGTTGAGTTTTTGGTTTGTTTTTAATAGATCTCATGATTTAGAGAAGTTTTAGGTTCACAGCTATGTTAAGGGGAAGGTACAGAGATTTTCCATATGCTCCCTGCCTCCACACACATTATCCCTTATTATCAACATCCCCCACCAGAGTAGTACATTTGTTATAATTGATGAACCTATATTGACCCATCACTATTATCCCAAGTCCATAATTTATACTAGGATTCACTCTTGGTGTTTTACATTCTATGGGTTTAGACAAATTTGTTACAACATGTATCTACTGTTGTAAGATCATACATAGTATTTTGATTACCCTGAAAATCCCCTGTGCTCTGCCTGTTCGTCCCTCCTCCAAACCCTGGCAACCACTAATCTTTTTACTTTTTCCATAGTTTTGCCTTTTGCAGGATGTCATATACTTGGAATGGTAACGGTATGTAGCCTTTTCAGATTGGCTTCTTTCACTTAGTAGTATGCATTTAACTTTCCTCTATGACTTTTCATGTCTTTATAGCTCATTTCTTTTTAGTGCTGAATAACATTCCATTGTCTGAACTTGGTTGCTTCCAGGATTTACCAGTTATATGTAAGCTGCTATAAAAATCAGTGTGAAGATTTTTAGGCGGACATAAATTTTCAACTCTTTTAAGCAGATACCAAGGGAAAGAATTTCTTGGTTGTATGGTGAAGTATGTTTAGTTTTATAAAAAACTGCCAAACTTTCTTCCAAACTGGCTGTATTATCTCATATTCCTATCAGCAAGGAATGAGAGTTCCCGTTGCTCCACATCTTCGACAGCGTTTGATGTTATCAGTGTTCTGGATTTTGGCCATTCTAATGAGAATGTGGTGGTATTTCATCACTGTTTTATTTTGCATTTCCCTGGTGATGTATGATTGGAGCATCATTTCATTTGCTTATTTGCCTCTATATTCTTCAGTTAGATGACTATTTTTTAATCAAGTTGCTTGTTTTCTTACTGTTGAGTTTTAAGAGTTCTTTGTCTATCTTGGGTAATAGTTTTTTATTGGATGTGTCTTTTGTAAATATTTTCTCCTAGTGTATGACTTGTCTTCTCATTCTTTTGACATTGTCTTTTTAATTTTATTGAAACCTAGCTTATGAATAATTTCTTTGATGGATCATGCATTTGGTGGTGTGTTTTAAAAAATATTTGCCATACCCAAGATCATTTAGGTTTTCTTCTGTGTTACCTTCTAGGAGTTTTACAGTTTTGTGTTTTGATTTAGGTCTATTATCCGTTCTGAGTTAACCTGTTCCAGTGGCATTATTGTAAAGACTACTATTGATCCACTGTGTTGACTTACTCCTCTGTCAAAAAATCACTTGACTGTATTTAAGTGGGTCTATTTCTGAGCTGCCTGTTCTGTTCCAATGATCAATTTGTCTATTCTTTCACCAATATCACATTGCCTTTATTACTATAGCTTTATAGCAAGTTTTGAAATTGGGTATTATCAATCTTCCTACTTTGTTCTTCTCCTTCAATATTGAGTTGGCTATACTGGGTCTTTTGTCCTTCCATATACATTTTAGAATCAACTTGTTGATATCCACAAAATAATTTACTGAAATTGTGATTGGAATAACATTAAATTTATGTATCAGGTTGGGAGGAACTGACGTCTTGACAGTATTCAATCTTCCTATTTATAAACCTGGACTTTCTCTCCATTTATTTAGTATTTTTTATTTCTTCCATCAGAGTTTTGTAGTGTTTCTTATGTAGATTTTATGCATATTTTGTTGGATTTATACCAAAGTATTTCATGTGGGAGGAATGCTAATGTAAATGTTTTTATTGTCAAATTCTGTTTGATCATTGCTAGTATATGGAAAAGTGATTGACTTTTGTTTAATAACCTTGTGTAATAGACTGACTGTGTCCCCTCAAAATTCATATGTTGAAATCTAACACCCAATGTGAGGAATTTAGGAGGTGGGGTCATGGGGAAGTAATTAGGTCATGAAGGTAGAGACCTCATGAATAGGGTTAATGCCCTTATAAAAGAGATCCCCTTCTGCCCCTTTTGCAAGGAGAAGATAGCCATGTGCAAACCAGGAAGAGTTCCTCACAATACACCAAATCTGCTGGTACTTTTATCTTGGACTCCTTAGCCTCCAGAAATGTGAGAAATACATTTCTGTTGTATATGAGCCATCCAGTTTGTGGTATTTGTTACATCAGCCCAAATGGACTAAAACACCTTGTATCCTGCAACTTTGCTATTAGTAATCACTTAGTTCCAGGAGGTTAGTTTGTTTTTGGATATTGATCTGATCTACCTAAGCCAATTAAGAAAAAATAATAAATTAGAACTAATGTTTGCTGAGTGTCTGCCATATACATTGTGGTGTTCTAGGCACTAGGAAATGGATTAATTAAAATGCACAATTTCTCTACCCTCATGGTGCTTACCTTCTAGTGAGGGAGATAGATAATGTATAAGTAAACTTGTAATATCTGGTAGTGATAAATGTCATGAGAGAAAAAAAAAAAACAGGAAAGGGATTGAATGAGGAGGCAGGTGTGTTCCTTTAGATAGGTTGATCAGAGAGGCTTTATGTGAAAATGTGACATTTCAGGAGAGTCAGGAAGTGAGGGAGCTGACCATCCAAATATCTGGGAAAGAACATTGCAGGAGAAATGAAGAGCAAAATCAAGTAATAGGAGAGGAGGATGTATTTGGAATGTTCCTGAAACAGCAAGGGGCTAGAACAGAGTGAACTAGGGAAGGGGGAGGGGTGGAGGGGTGGGGGTGGGGCCAAAGGAAATTACATTAGAGATAGTCATGGTCAGGTGAAGGGAGTCTTACAGTACATGGTAGTTACTTACATTGTCTTCCTTAGTATGATGGGAAGTCATTGGAGAGTTGAGAGCAAGAGAGTGGTTTTATATGTTTTCTATTTTGAATTTTTTTTACTCATATTATAATAGCTATTGAATTAACATTGTCAAGGAAAAAAACTATGACTATAGTATAGTATAGTATGCTCTCTATGCTATGATACAGGATGTACAATAAGAAATAAAATGATTGAAAATATGGCCATAGGCTGAATGGGTCATGTTTAAAAAAAGAAAAGTGAGAGCAAAGTAAATTAGAAGGCATTTTGAAAAATAGGCAGTTAAAACAGAAAAGAAATAGAAATTAGAAACCCAAAGCTATTTGGATCCACTTGGTTAGATTTTTGTTTTAAGCTGCAGTTTCATGAGCACTTACTATGTGCTCAGTGGCCTGCTCCCATCCTGGAAATATCTAGTGAGGGAAAAATTATTGGTCTTATTTTATATACATAGATTAACTTCTGTAATGAAAAAGTATTACTAGTTGTTTTAAAGATGATGTAACAGGCTCAGAGACATAAGGAGCCTGATCGAGCTCACACAGTGAAGTGGCAGAGCCAAAAGCATCTGAATTATGTTCTCCAGATGCTATTTATCCTTGTCCCAGGCATCACTCCCAAGGCTCTGTACCCCTCACTCAACTGCTGTGCCCAGCACCTTTTCTGCACCTATTTTGAGAGCTTTCCCACCTCCTCTGTAGCCATCTCACAGGCCAGGGAATTCAACGTCCTCTGCACTGTTTCCTAAGCACGTGGGGAAAACTCGTGATGATGAAACTAAACCTGCGGAAGGAATATGATAATATAAGGGAGACTTGTTTCTCACAATAATGATGTGGGTCTCATATGACCAGGGGCATCACTTCATTTTCAAGAAGGTTGACCCAAAGATCAAGGAAAGGAGAGGAAAGGAAAGACAAAATAAGAACAGACACATTTACTACAAAACCAGGACTTTTTTTAAAATTTTGTATATAATTTTAAAGATCATTTTCGATTTACAGTTACTACAGACTATTGACTGCAGTTCCCACGTTGTACAATATATCCTTGTAGCCTATCTTAAACCCATTAGTTTGTACTTCCCACTCCTCCACCCATATGTTGCCCTTCCCCTGCCAGTACCCACTAGTTTGTTCTCTATATCTGTGAGTCTGCTTCTTTATTGTTATATTCACTAGTTTGTTATTTTTTTTAGATTCTACATATAAGGGATATCATATAGTATTTTTCTCTGTCTGGCTTGTTTTACTTAGCATAATACCCTCCAAGTCTATATTGCTGCAAATGGCAATATTCTGTTCTTTTTTTGGCTGAGTAGTATTCCATTGTATATATATATACCACAGTTTCTTTACCCATACATCTGTTAATGGACACTTAGGTTGCTTCCATATCTTGGCAACTATAAATAATGCTTCAATGACATTGGGGTGCATGTATCCCTTTAAATTAGTGTTCTTGTTTGTTTTTGGATGTATACCCAGGAGTAGAATTGCTGGGTCATATGGTAGTTCTATTTTTAGTTTTTTGAGAGAGATCCATGCTATTTTCCTAGTATAATTCTTCTGTACTAGTCTATGCTCTCTGCAGTTTCAATCGTTACCCCATTGGCTGTCATCTGCCAATGTGTCCCTTTATCATTGACTGATCTATCAGCAACTATTTTCACCAAAGATGTTAAATTTTCTTTTCACCCTTTCTTCTTAGTAACTTTCCAACAATCATAATTAATTTCTGTTTATGACTTATTTAATTCTCTAGGTCCATTTCCTTGATCTAATTCACCTTAATAACCTTCATCTCTAACCACTCACATGCTGCCTATACTAATATCTTGAACCCCAAGATTTCTCTCTCTAAATGAACCCTCCATCTCTTCTACTTCCTCAGTTTTAATAATTCTGCTTTTTGCTTTCATTATTAGCTTCCCTTTCCCCAGTTTATTTATTTTTATCTTTCAGTTTATTAGAGTCTAAGCTTTGTTTTCTGCCTATCAGAAGCACTTTGAGTAAGCAGGGAAAACCCTGTTTGTTGGTGCTATAAACTTTCTCCAGGTCTGTTGGATCACACCATACCTCAGTCTGCTCCAACTCCCTCAGGTTTCTGAATTTATCACTAATTTTTACATTTATGCATTTTATTACTCTCTGGGCTTTCAGAATTTAGGATTGTTACCTTATTAACCCTTGGATCATAGACTATTTTAACTTGATCTGTGCTGCCTATAGCCATCTGAATAAACATCCTTCCCGAAATTGGGTTCGATCCTGAATCCTATCCTTGCCACAGCCTTATAAGTGAAGGTGTTACTGATTGCACCCCTCCCCATATATATGATACAGAGAACTTCCTACCCAGGCAGAATCCCAGGGTCCATCATGTATATACTCATCAACCCACTTCATTCTTACTACCTTGACTGTTAAGAGGGTTATGTACACCATTAATCCCTGTTAAATGGACTATGTACTTCACTAATCCCTGAATCTAGATCAGCCTACTGATTTGCATTCTTTAATTCCAGTCCAGGATTTCTAAATACTATTAAAGAAAATTCCATAATTACGTTGGTCTGGCTCCAATAAAATGTTATGTTCTTCAGCCTCAATGAGATAAGCAATTCTTTGAATCATTCTTAGTCACTCCCTTACACATTCCTTTCAGTAAGAGTGTTTTTTTAATAGTTCTTCTTAAGCTCCTGATTCACAAAAATGATAACCTAGTTTTTATGTAACCTAGAATTTGTCTATCTTAGAAGAACATTCTGAATTTTACTATTTACTCTTTCTAACATTATTCTTTCATCATTTTTCTCTCTCCCTCTGTTATCAGCTAAAGTTCTTTGGATAGGGTGACACAAATGGATTCTCCTGAAGAAACATGGAATTTATCAGAAAGATATTGTGAGATTATAGTATCATAAAGATGCCTGGAGATGTGGACTTGGAAATTTATGGGAACTAAGGAAGCCACAGGAGAATTATAGAGCAGTCTCTTTGATAGCAAAAACAGCTTGGTGACCCAGGGCTGACCTCTGGGATGAATCCAGCTGTTTCTAGTCTCTTGTCACTCTGCCCACTACCAAGCCTTCAGGAAGAGAGCATCCAAGTGACTTAGCTTGGATTACAGAAGTTACTTCTTGGCTTGGTGGAAGTGGGGTTTCCACTTAGACACCCATCAGACTGTAACCAATGGAGAAGCAATCTTTCCCCCAAAGAGAGTTAGGGTGCTACGAACAAGGGATGACGAATGCCAAGCAATCAAAACACAACAAAAATCCACTATACTTTCTGTCTCTGAGAAGGAATTGGTTCTACTCTTTCCTAAATTCCCCACAAGCTTCTTGATTCGATCTTTTACAGAATTTCTTTATAACCTTCCTCTCCAATATCCGCCCTCTAATCCTGAGCCCCCTTTGTTGTTGCAGATCCAAGGGTTGCTGTGATTACTTTAATCCAAACATAGTAATGCATATCCACTTGTCATTGTGATTGAGTCATATAAACCAAGTGTAAATCAGTTAGTCTATGGTGTATCCATAGCAAAGTGACTAGTTTAAGAATAGGCTTGAGATCTGAGAGGGAAGGGTACCATTTTTCTGAGCACTGTCTCCTTTCCTTCTGGTACTGTAGTGTGAGGGTTTGAATCTTGGAACCATTACAGCTGTTTTGGCCTGATGAGGGAAGCCAGCCTGAGGACAAAGCCACTTGGCCTAAGATGAGGTATCACAGAGAAAGAGTGCTCGAGCCCCTGCATGAAGCCAGTCATGGTGACTGCATGACTTCAGGACCTTCAGTTAATGAGTCAGTGTAACTTGTCGTTGACTAGACCCTTCTGAGTCAGGTTTTCTATCACTAGCTGTTCAAAGCATCCTAATATACTGTTCTCCATGATTAGGAGGCTCTCCTCCCCCCATTTCTATAACTGGAAAATATGTACTCTTCTTTTAAAGACAAACTAAATTGTTACAACCTCTATAAAGCCTTCTTTATCCCATGAGCAACAATCATTTAGGCTTTTATTCTCTCTCCCATTTCACCTAGTTCTTACTTCAAGTAGACATTTATTCAACACATGCATTTATTGAGCATTTTGTATGTATCTGATTCTTTTATGGGCACTAGAAACACAGAAATTAGCAAGTTGACAAAAACCTCAGCCCTCATAGAGCTTATATTCTGGAGGGCAAGACAGAAACTAATCACCAACAAAATGTACCATGTGGAGGGATATAAATTCTTATGGAAATAAATAAATCTTGGAAAAAGATAGCAAGTGCTGGGGAGAGACTGTAAAATAGGGTGGTCAGGGAAGGTCTCACTAAAAAGGTGGAATTGGAAGATTTAAAAGAGGTAAGGAAGTAGGTGGATATCTGGGAGAAAGATAAGTCAGGAGCATGTGTATCAGGTTCAATGTCAGTGTGCCTTTGAAAGGCAAGTATGCCAGTGTGCTGGGACAGAAGTGAGAGAGGGTGAGTAGTAGAAGAGGGAAGTCAAATTAAAAATGGGGACCAGATCATACCGGACCTTGTACACCACTGGCTCTCAATAAGACAGCTTGGGCAGAGAAGGGGTAGGATCTGACCTCTTCTTCTAAGGGCTTGTTCTGGTTGATGGTTTGAGAATAGACTTTGGGAAACATTTATCACACTATGTGATTATTAATTGTTTGCTTATCTCTGGTATCTCTTCCCCTTTTGATTGAAAAAGCTGCAACTCGTTTATCTTAATATCCTTCTGACTTGCAAGGGTTTGAGAGACTTAATGGGATATCATATATTTGTTGAATTAGTTTTATTCTCTTCATCAGGCGTAAGAAAAGTGAATGTGCCAAGCGCAATCTGAATGATTACATTAAACTTAATTTCGTAGACAAGCAACACTAAATTGATAAAAGGCAGTAGAGTGTATAAAGAGAAAAAAAGAAGTTAAACTTGCACATAGGTAAATAAATACAGGGTACGGTTTAAAAATAAAAAAAGAATAGTTTGTCCCTAGATTTTTAAATGAATTAAGATCTAAGGAAGGACAGAGTCCTAACTTAATCAAGTGTGTCAGTTAAACATCTAAAATGACACCAACTCTACTATAATGCTTTATGTCTCCATTAAAATGGAAGTATTGCTAAAACATTGAAAAGTTAGTCATTTCCCAAATGGCTGAGTAACAGCATAGACACATCATCAGCTAAGCATCCCATAGTTAAAAAAAACTTATCCCCTGAATCTGAATCAAATTATATGTTTGAGGCGTGTGTGTGACTTCCAAGTACAAATTTATAACTTCATTGAATTTTCATACAGTTCATAGGTTTTACTGAACTTACTCCTTTGCACTTCATTTGTCCGGTGTTTTGAAAAGCTGTATTCACAAGCTGAGCTAGAAAATATTTATTAGCCCTATGGTGCCAGGCATTGGCCAATGTCCTCCCTGGACGTGTGCTGAAGGGAACAAGCCACACAACTGCTTTCCCTCCCACCTAATCCCTCTGGCTCATTGAAATCGGGTGACCTTCCTGGGAACTCTTTACTGTGTCCTCTGTGGTGCCAAAAGCCCGAGAAAGCTTGCTGGGTTGTTCTCATTCAAATACTGAGCTTGCTGGGTTCTCATTCAGGCATCTTTAGACACACTTCCTTCTTGCTCAGTGAAACTGCTAATTGGCACAGGAAACATCCCAGCTTTGTCCATTTTTCTATAGAAGCTGGGAATGCTTCTACCTGACTGTGCTTTCAGAATTATATTTTCACTGATATAAATGTCTCAGACATTTCAATGATAACTTTAGGAATAAAATCATACACATAATACTGTTAATTAGTCTAAAACTGTCTCATGCCACAGACTAAGTGGTTACACACAAGAATCTTCTGAAATCAGGGGCTAAAAAAAAATGGGTGCTTGGGATGTAGTTATTTAAATTTGATGAAAAACTGTACATAATGCCTTTCTGTTCTTAGACCCTTTACTTTAACTGATGCACTTGTACTATTACACATTGTGTCTGTTTGTTACTAGTTATAAGTAAGAGGGATGGTTGTGGTTGGTTTCCAAGGAATATTTTTCCATTAGCTCAAAAAAGCATGTTACATTACCAAGAGTGAAGAAAATTGCTTTGTATTTGTTGTTGACCAAGAGCCCATGTCTCCCATATGTATGAAGGAAATAAAAAACCCTCTCTAATCTGTATTTTTGGGTCTTGTCTGCTTCTAATATATTTGTGTAGAGCGACAGGCAAAAAGGAAATAGAATTACTTGTGAGAGCACCTGGGCTGGGTGCTGAAATTCTTGAAATCTTTTTCAGCCAGTCTTAACATTTTGAATGTCTATTTATATCAAATTACCAAAAACTACCTTAAATTTCTTTCACATGTATATGCAAATATGGATGTCTCCTTTGAATTCAAGTAGATGCATAAAAGTTTTGAGTCTTTAGAGGATAATTATGCTCTTTAGTTATTATATTTCATGCTTTAAAAGTGGTGCTTCTTATCAAATACATTGATATGAGCAAAGTCCATTTATAAGTATTAAAAATAAGAGATTACCAACATTTTGCTTTGTGGTTCTAATTGTGTATTGTGAGATTTTGGAGTGTTCACTGAGAACAAGACAGAATTCATGGCATCACTGTCCTTGTGTTTAAAAGACCACGACAGGATGACTAGGTTGCTGGTCGTGTACAGAAAAATCCAGTCATTACTCGTCTTTACTGTACTTCATGTATAAGAAGTTCATTCATGCTGCCCTCTTTCCAGTGTTAGAAGGTTATTTGTTTTATTGAAATTCTATGTGCCCCCAGTATATCCGGAACTGTGATAAACAGTTGAATGGATAAAAAAGAAGTCTCCTGGAGAACTTTTGTTTAGGTCCTCTTTGAATTGTGATTTCTAATTCTTGCCAAGTTGTTTTGTTAGAATTAACTCTTAAGGGATAGTTTCAAAGGGTAATATTTTATGCCTCCCAAATTAAAAATCCATTCATTTGTGAAACAAAACTAAAAACAGTTTTCAAGATCACAGTAAGTCAATGAGGTTAGTGCTTGAGAAGGAACAAAATGACAGCTAAAATTGAATTGACAGTTCTAGAAATAGAGCCAAAATACACATGGGGATTTAGTGTGTGGCAAAGCTGTTATTTCAAAGCAGTGGGGAAAAATCAATTATTTAATAGGCAGTGTAGAGACAGCTGGCTAGCCATTTGGATGAAGTTCAAGCTCGATCTCTTAGAGCTCTAATAAAATATATATATAATAATATCTAATAAAAATATATAAATAATGATAGTAAATTAGAAAAAATTAGAGACCTTTTTAAAAAATTTATTTAGGATCATGAAATGGACAAAATCTGTTTAAACATAAAATATCGCCTATAGGCCATAAAGAAAAGAAAATGGCAGAATTGACTCTATAAAAATTTAAAGTATCTCTGCAGCAAAAAGTATCATAAAATGTCAAAAGACAATCTGAGAAAAATACTTGCTGAGCAAATATAATAAGCAAAGGCTGATTTCCTGTATGCAAAAATATTCACAAACCAATAAAAAGGTAAGACCTGAATGAAAATCTGGCAAAGATATAAATAAAAGGTTCACAGACAAAGAAACATAAATGACCAATAATTATTTATGCCACAAATGTGTGCTGAAAAGCTACCTATGCCAGAATTTTTCACAGTGCTTAGAATTTACCAGAGAACAACATAGGCACAGAGTCTAGTTCTTGAGTGCATTCTATCATGAGGGATGCAGTGGAAAAGACACTCAATGAAATACCTAATAAATAATTATATGCTATGTCGGAGCCATGGTTCCCAAACTGTATACCGAGGCATCCTGAAGTCCTGCAGCAAAATTACAGAGAAAATGCAGGTTTTCTAAATTTTCAAGGGAAAGAGCAACATCTATTAGATAGTATACACATTATTAGATGAGGTAGGTCCAAATTTCATTAGATCATGCCAAATTTCTTTCAGTGACATCACATCTTTTCAGGGCCAGCTTTTCAGTGGTTGCCGTAATAATAAGCAGACGCTTTACAAAAACCAGTGAGCATCAGGAAATGAGGGTGGTGGTGTCCATTAGGATTCCAAATGTTGAAAAGCCATTCAAGGTCCAACCAACACTCACATCCCTTTAGTAAGTAATCATAATGAAGAATGAGCTGTAAATACTATTTTAATGATGCATATTGCTTTTTCAGATGGTTATTAAATTATTAGAACATAAATGCTTAAGTTGTTTGGACTTAACAATTTAATAAATGGAATTGTTAGGTATTTCTTTTGGCCAGAGGTACTGTGGAAAAAATGGAGAGAACAAGGGCACCATGAACTCATAAAGTTTGGGAGCCTCTGTGTTAGAGGGTGATAAGGGCTACGGAAAAAAAAATTCAGAACACACTCAGTTGGTCTGAGTTCTGGGAGTAGAAAGGGGGCAGGTTGCTGTTGGAAATAGGGTGCAGAGTTTGGGCTTCCCTGAGAAGGTGACATTTGAGCAAAGCCTTGAAGAGATGAGAGAGGGAGCCACTGGGATGGATACCTGAAGGAAGAATGTTCCAAGCCAAGGGCACAGCCAGTGCCAAAGCCCCCAGATTGGAGTGTGCTTAGAACATCCAAGGAGTTCAGTGAAGCAGTAGCAGAGTGAGCCAAAAGCAAAGTGGTAGGAGGTAAGGTCAAACAGAAGTCAAAAGGCAAGTCACAGAGGCCATTAAAGAACTTTGGCTTTTGCTCTGTGAGAAGTACAGAACCATGGCACTTTAAAATAAGCTTTTGAATATACTTACATTCCAAAATGAATGAATAGTTCAGTGAAAAAACAAACACGTTTGACTCGATATTTCAGTAAACTCTACAGCACATAGAATTGAGATATATGAACTTTGAACTACTATTGTATAGATTGCAAAATTCATTTTTATAAAATTAATAAATGTATCTACTTGTCTTAGAAAACTTTGCTTTCTACCTCTGAAGTGAATCATTTAATGACATCATGGTTTAGAATGTAAAGCTGTCCTTGAAAGTATTACCGGCTACAAACAAGTGCTTCCTTCTCCTCCTGTTTTCTCCCACCGAATAAAGCCTTCCAGTACAGAGTTAAGCATGGCAGGACCCAGTTTTCCATTAAAAAATAACTGCTCCTGAAGAGTAGAGGAAGATAATTTATGTTACAGTAGTTTTCACCATCAAACATATAAAAAGTTAGGAATAGTGAGTGAGTTATTTTTGAACAGTATTCTTTAAAGTTACATTATATTCTGAAAGCTTTTAGAGTGAGCGTTATGCTGACACATTTTAAAATATTTGAAATGGCAGATATTTTACATTATATGACTAGTACATGAAAATGTTTAATTATATACATGATTTCCTTTCCCCTGAGATTAAAATCCTAGAGCGTCTTTATGACCCAACATAAATACCACGTTTGAGTGAGTTCATCTTGGAATTAGAATTATTAGGGGTTATTTACAGACAAATAGGTACTAAAATCACTGTTCATATCCAAAAAAAAAAAAAAAGAGCAATATTCTTGAATTGCTTCATAAATGTTTTCTAGTTAAATTGTAAGAATTAGGACCCAAACATTGTTCTCAAGACTAATCTACCAAACATTCAGAGAAGTTTAGCTGCTTGCTTTTCTCTTCCATAGGAGACAGTTATCTTCTTTCTCCGTAGGTAATTCTTTACTTTGTTTCTGATTTAGCATTCCATATTTTAAATATAAGCAAAGATACACATAATTATATTCATGATACCTTTCCATTTCTGAGATAAGTACCATATTTATATTTTTTTGATATGATACAATTTATTTTACAGTTTGCTCCTTAATGTCATAGAGTCATTTAGATTTATTTCCTCAATCATCTTTATTGACCTTGGTTCATATTTTTATTTTTTATTTAAGTAATTTTCAGTTCTTTAATAAATAAATACAAAGATGATGGATAAGAATTCTTTATATCTATTTAACATGTTTGAATCAGGAGTTTTAATTTCTCAATTGTTTTTTTGAACCTTTCCAAAATATCTTTCCAAACTGGAGTTAAATGATGTGTCCAAATTTTATCAATTTGTTCCTCTTATGTGTTTTGACTTTTTGTTTTGAAGTCTTTAAAAATATATGTTAGAAGTCTTTAAAATATCATTATGTCCCAACAGCCTTATACTGGGAAGACCATCTTGTTACACAAAAACATGTTAGAAAGTCCAAGTTTGCATGTGTTTAAAATACTCTGTCAACAAGAGGACTCTGAAAAGAAAAAGATATTACAGTTGCAAAATACCAAAATAATCAGCAATTTTAGGTACGATGTAAACTGCTTTTACTCTGATGAGATTACAGAAATGAATTGAGCAGGATACATACCCTATGTTCTTACATGCATTAAAAAAGAAATCCTTGCAGCTGCTCTGCAAAAGACACTGTTAAGAGAATGAAAAGACAAGCCACAGACTGATAGAAAATATGTGCAAAATAGATTTCTAATAGACATCTTGTATCTAAAATATGCAAAGAACTCTTAAAATTCAACAATAAGAAAACAGTCCAATTTAAAAATAATGGACAAAAGATTTGAAAAGACTTCTGAGCAAAGAAGATATACAGATGGCAAATAAGCATATGAAAAGATGCTCTCTTGTCATCAGGGAACTGCAAATTAAAACAATAATGATATATTATTACCTACCTATTAGAATAGCTAAAATTAAAAAAAAAAAACAACAACTGACAATAACAATTGCCAGCCAGCAGGACCTCTCACTCTATAGCTGCTGGGAATGCTAAATAGTACAGCCATGTTAGAAGACAGTTTGCATTTTCTTACAAACCTAAACAGTCTTACCATATAGTCCAGTAATTACCCTTCTAAGTATTTACCCAATTGTTTGAAAACTTATGTCCACAAAAAATTGGATGTTTTTGACAGCTTTATTCATAATCACTGAAAATTGAAAACAGATAAGATGTCCTTAATAGGTGAATGGATAAATCAACCATGCTCTATCCATACAATGAAATATTATTCAGTGATAAAAAGAAATGAGCTATCAAGCCATGAAAGACATAGATGGATCTTAAATACACATTGCTAAATGAAAGAAGCCAATCTGAAAAGACTACATACATAGGATTTCATTTCTATTATAGGATTTCAATTCTATGACATTCTGGAAAAAGTAAAAACTATAAAGACAATTAAAAATCAGTGGTTTCCAGAAGTATGGGGGAGGGGAGGATCACTGAATCTGTAAAGCACAAGGGATTTTGAGGGCAGTGAAACAATTCTGTATGAGACTGTCATGGTGGATGTACAATGCGGTGCACTTCTTAAGATCAATGTGTTGAGAAAGCTAAAACACGTGACCTCACATACAGGTTTTCTGGTTCTAGAAACATGGCAGTTTTGTTAAATTCGATTGTGTTTCTTCGCCATTAGGAGAAAAAAAAAAGTATGGTTTCTTTATAAATGTGTACCCTACGTTACTGAGTATTTTCTGGTTGAGGAAGTCTACTGTTTTGACGAGGCATTAATGAAACCTGAGTCTTCCACGATAATCAGTTTACACAGGTGACTGTGATGACTGTGAGATTTTCCATTAACTAGCTTCTGACTCGATTTTAAACCTTGTTTCTCCTCCATCACCCAGACTTCTGGCGGCAAGTCCACGGGTCACATTCACCAGGGCATCTTGATGTAGCCTCTGACCCTACACCTTTGGGTCATGATGCCCAGGTGAACTGGCACAGTGATCACTCCCACTGGAAGCCATGGCCACACCAGAACACCAAGTAATACCTTAAAGATAAGTGGAAGTGACAGCAAATTTTATAAAAATACATTTCTATGTGAATACATTGCTAGGCCCCCTCCTACAACTTATAAAAGACCTATATAAGTGAGGACCAAAAGTTTAACCTCTTCACCTTCGCAGAAAATCAGCTGCCAGGTGTTAGGAGTCTTTGGAAGTTCTCTTTTATTTTTTCAGTTTTCAAGGTCAACTAGTAACCAAGGTTGCTAAGAGTGAGAATAGGGAATGAGGTACATGGTTTGGGAGAGAAAATAATTATATGAACTATTAAGCTATGAGAATGGAAAAGTGACTAGATTAGGCAAATAGAGTATAATTGCTGAGCAGCATTAGGACCCACTTGAAGTTCATGGGAAGGGATTTATAGAGAAACCAGCAGGCATGATGGTGTATTGTACTCCAGCCATGTTTAGCCAAATAAATACAGACAGAGTGGATGGAGAACTGGGTTTGAGAAGGGACATTGTTTACCAAGGCAATATTAGGAAATGAGAGGGATCAAGGGAGAAAAAGGTGTATGCAAGAGAATGATAGTGCTGGATATGAATTTTGACTTGTGTAAGGAGAGAAGAGGGGATATTAAAGATTGACAGAAAATGGTAGACTCAATAGGTTGACAGGCCCTGTGGATCAAAGGATTGCTGGAATTAAATCCATAGAGGAGTAAATGGGGAAGATGCAAAGTGGTGATGAGAGCTGGGATACATGGAATTGAGATATGAATGGGTTGCTGTTAATGGCAATGACAAAGCCTACAGGATGACAATTAGACTAAATGGCTAGGGTAGTGTTGAGGACTGGCTCACTGGAGAGACATTTCAAAGATCTGAAAGGACATGATGTTGAAAAGATCGTCTATGTGTATATCAAATTCCTGAGAATTAAGACAGGAGTACAAATGAATGAGTGGTAGTGAACTAGGTGCTAACACCATCAGGAAATGAGGGGAAAGAACCTGGAAGTTAGTACAGGAAAGCAGCAAGTGGCAGTAGGTCTGTAATCTGAAAACATGAGATTCAAATCTGGGAGGGTTTATGGAAAAGAAAAGAATGGTCCAGAAGCAGCAATAAGGAGCAGAGAACCCACTTCCAAACCTAGTGTCAGTTATGGAGGAAACACAGCTACCGACTGAGAGGGCCCCGAAGAGGCAGAAACACCCTCGGAAGAGCCTCATTTAAATTTTGAAGAAGTTCTGAAAGTGCATTGGATTTTGCCAGTTATGGACTGAAATCCCAAAGGGCACACCTTACATTACAATCTCAGTGTCCATCCATAATTTCCTGGTTTATTTGGGCTGATGCAGAGTGCTACACATTCTTCTAATAGAAAAGGGTAAGATTAGAGAATAGTGCTGCGTAAATATGTATACACACAGTTTTTCTGAGGGTTAACGAGAAGTAAGAGTTTTCCTCTAGAGGAACTAACTTTGATGTTGAAGGGAGACGTTCACCTTTATTTTATACCCCGTTTTAGTACATTACAATGTGTAATGCAGTTAGACAACGTGTGAATACTTACGGGGTCTTTGATATTACGGAACAATTGTTAGTTTTTCTTAGGTGTGACAAGGGTAGTGTGGTTATGTTTTAAAACTTACAGTTTAGAGATACACATATATTTACAGATCAAATATTTATAGATATTAGCTTAAAAATAATATGAAAGGGGGAGTGGATAAGGGATAAAGGTAGGAGACAAATAAGATCATTTAGGAGCTGACTAAGATTGAAGCTAGGTTATGGTTACATGGAGGTTCATTGCACTATTCTGCTTTTGTGTATTTTTTAAATTGTCCATAATAAAAAAGTTTTAGAAAATAACTTTTAACTTATTGAACATCTATTCAGATCAAATTTTGTTCCATACATTACTGTTTGTATTAAACTGGGGGGATGCAGTGATACAAGTATTCATGGTCCTAGCTTTCAGGCTGTTTATAGCTTAAAAGGGAAAACAAATAATTAGCAACTGTCCCTCCACCCTCAAAATTATGAGATGAGTGGAGAAGGGCCTTGTGAACCATGTTGAGGAGTTTGGGTTTTATTGTGAAACTAATGAGAAACCATTTAAGTGTTTTAACCAGAGAAAAATATTATTAGATGTCCGTATTACTCTTATGTGAGGAACTGATTGAAAAAGGGCCTAAATAGTGGGAGAGTGTGATCAGTTATGGGGTTATCGTCATCTAGGCTTCTGTTGGTGGAAGTTTGCGATACAAAGCGTGAGCAGAGGAGGGAGAATCAGCAAAGAAACGGAAAAGAAATGGTGGGTGAGTAAGTGTGGTGCCATAGAGCTGGAGGGTGTGGGCTCAAGAGTCAAAACCAACCAGGGGTTAAACAGGATGATGATTTATTACCTAAGTCATATAAGCTGTAATGGTGTTCGATCTTGCCGTTCCATTCCATTCTTCTTAGAAACAGGCAGTGGCTCCCTATGGCCGTGAGAGTAATGTCTGCCTTCCTTGCTGTGGTATTCAAGGCTCTGGCCTCATCTCACTGTGCGTCTCTTTATGCATTACTTTCTCAAGACACAATGGTTTGATTTGATGGAATCAGCTGAGAAATGTTTACGATTTCTTGCTTTGGAAAACACTGCTCAGGCTGGGCATAATTCTCCTCCTTGGTCAAGATCTGCCTCATCCTTTTAAGTCTTAGCCCAAATGCCAACTCCTCCAGGATCCTCCCTAGCCTGTCCGTTTCTCCTTCTTGCATGCCCCAAGCACATTAGCCGGACCTCAGTGTTGTCCTTAGGCAGTTACTTCACCGTGGCTTCATGCAGACTACAGTGGTTTTCCTATCTTCTCCCTAAGTTATAGATCAAACATTGCGTTAATTTGACTCTGTCTTCCTTGATTACCTTATCTATTTCCTTGATTACTTAAACCAATACTTACTGAACTAAAGTGATTTCTTATCTCCTTGTGTCCATATTACAATAAAATCATGATTAATGATGTTTCCTTGATTTTAGCTTGTAAATGCTCAACATGTTAGCAAATGACAGGGCAAATTTTATGAGTGCATAAAATTCTTTATTTAGAACAATAAAGTATATGTATATATAATGTAATTTCAAATTCAAACCTGTATAAAAAAGGATCGGGACATATACCTATTTTAAAAAGTACACATACAGTACATACACATACACATCACATTTTACAAACTTTTCTATTTAATTAAACTTCAGTCATAATAAAACTATTTAGAATAGTGTTGACATACATGACAATATGCAAACTCCAATCTAGGACTGAACTAGCAATATATCTGTGCATTCATCTAAATGTCTGAATACTTTAAGTCCATTGATTTGACAATAGTGGCAAGTGGACACTATAATCACACATTAATCCTTAGAATATAAGAGAATAGGATATTCTGATTGGAAACTTTTATTTAGTGAGTCTTACAGCTCAGAAATCAAGTAACTGAAACTACTATGTTTTTTAAACAATTTTATTTTTAAAAACAACATAAAAAGGATGTAATGGGAGATGGCAGTTATAAATTTACAATGCTTAGGAATCATTTTAGGATCATGAATATCCATTTTAATGTGGATTATTTCTAAAACAATACCTTGTTAGGAAACAAAAGTACCATTATTTTTTCTTTACAAACAAAGGCGTTTCCAGCAACATCATAAATTATGTGATCAAACACCACAAATGAACTGGGTGGAATTTCAATGTGAATGCTTATCTTTCAATGCCAATTTCCAAATAATATTGTTTCAAAGACAAGCTGGCTTTCTTTAAAATTCTTATCTCATGTTCCAATTTTAAAACGTAATTTATGGTCTACCCATTTCCATTCAAAATTGTCTTTTGGCACTTAAAAACTTTATGAACATCTTACATTTCTGCTTTGGGCTTTTAATAAAATGAGAGCATTTAAATGCTTAATTTGGTACACTTCCAAACATTACACGCATAGCAAATTTTCCTAGGCAAAATGCACTCCTGGTTTTCATTCTTCAGAGGTGATCCAAAAATGTTTATTTCAGCAAAGGAAAAAAGCCATCTCTTGTGTAAATGGTTACCCAATTCACCTTACAGGAGACTGAATTTCACTTCTGCTAATAGACCCTATTTACATAACAAATAAGAACCACAGACTTTTTAGGCTTCTTCACAGAGATCAGAGTTGGGCATTTTGTAAGGGATACTTTCAGCTCTATTTTAAAATCTTTGTCAGTCACATACCAGTAGGTTTCCCTCACACCTAAGGTATGACCTCTGACTTCACCATACAGAGAAATAAAAACACTGAGATCTAAAGAAGAGCAGTGATTTACCAGTATCAGCTAAGGGCAGACTGGAGGCTCCTGACGTTTCCCCCAACATCCATCCTACTATGTCAAACTGCCTTTCTGAAAAATTTCTTTCTTAGTTAAACTAGAATAGATAGGGAATGGCCAAAGGCCCCATACTGAAATTACATTTTGAAACCAAAATTTAGCTGCAGAAAGGCATTAAGAAATATCCATGAATTCTGAATGAATTTTTCTGTTAATTTAAAACTTCATTTGAATTTGAGTACCAAAATATGCCACTAAGTTTCTCCAAAGTACTTTAATTCTTGCTAAAAGCAAACATTTCATCATGGACATACTTAGCACACATTTTCATTTTCCACGGACTTCATCCTTTTCAAAGAGAACAGGGTACTCATTCTGTTAACGTATTGAAAAAAGTCAACTTGTCTCTGACTCACTAAGAAGTAGCAGTGTGGTAAGAACATTAGATTATAATACAAAATCCAGCAACATTTCTCTATCACTGGGCACGCACTGTTTATCACAGAGCCAGTTTCTTTATAGACTTGGGTTCTCCCAAAGAGGTGCAAAGCTTTTAGTATAATTTAGAATCTGCAGGCTTCTGAGATCATTTTAAAAGACATTAGAAACATTACAAAAGAGAATTATCAGATACATGGCACCAATGTAAAAATTGACTTCACGGTTTACGATGTCAGTTGTAAGCTTTCCATGATTTATGAAGGATATTCAGAATGCATAGTGGATAAAATAAAGCAAAGATACATGTATATATTTTTAATCTCAAAGCAGATATGACTGTTAATTCCCAAGCGGCTAACATCCAAAATAATTTTCAGCATTTTTCTGTTGTTTGTGTAGTTTATTTAATTTTAGTGTTTAAAAACTTGGTCATCCACACAACTCTCAATGAACCCATACAGCTAATTAGGTAGAATCCATCTCCCCTCAGCTACCACGCCAGATTTCATAACTTGCTGAATTTGTTTACTTAGCTCTATTGATTAGGACCATGTCCTTGAGTGTTAAAACCCAGCTACTAGCTTTGAGAGCAAAAGCACATTTATTGTACTCTCAAGCTCATTAAGCAGCTTCTTCACATACCTAAGAAAATCAAAACCACTGGTGAAATAAATCAAACTATTAGAATGAGAAGTATCAATCTTCTCAACCTACACATGACCTACACACATACTCATATGAACCTATACCTATTTTCCTCAAAACAACATCACATAGAGAAAGGTCTGTCCAGCAATTAAATTGATCTCTGGTTTTATTAGATATAATCATTGTACCATGGTATATTTGAGGGCCTGAACAAGTTAATACAGCTTCTCAAAGCATCTGCCTGGCTTGTAGCTTAGATAAATGACTAATGTTTGTTTGAGGAACCACAGCACTTTAGAGAAGAAAGGGGTTGTGGAAATCATCTGGGCTCTTTGGTTAAAAAAAAGAGCAAAGGCCACTTACTGGAGTTGTATTTGGATTAGCTTTGAGCTTAAGATAAAACCCAACTATACTAGAAATTCTTGGGCTTTTGAAATTAAAGAAAGGTAATAGTTTTTCCTGCTCTTTTGTATCATTGTATTGAAAATGGTCATCTGATGGCAGTAATAAATGGCAATGATGTTATCACAAGGATTAAGTTAGAAATAGAAAGCTTTGGATTCTTTTATATGTATGTTCATGATCAATTAAAAGAATCCTCATCAAAATAAACCATGAGAGATCATTCTTTGATCTTATCAGATGTTCCTTCTATATAAAAAAAAAAATTGGCAAGGGAAATTCACTTTATGTCTTCTAAGTTCTGGTTTAAAAGCACAATGTCCATCTTGGGAATTCCTGCCAAGTTCACTCAATATGACAAAAATGCTGTCACACATTTTAATAGCAAACTGACATGCATAACTACATAAAGCTCTGTTTTTATTTTTAATTCATAAACCATAATGAATACAGAGTGCCTGATTTTAAATAAATGGATCCTTTAAACAGATAGTGGTGATTATACGATAAATAACTGGTTTCCTGATTCCTTGCATTTTTGTAAAAGCCAAGTCACCTAGTTTTCAGCACCCATAGTGTGTGGGTGTGGTTTTCTAACCTTAGATACTAAATATCATAAGTTATTTTTACTTTCTCCCACAGCAGAAATCAAAAACGGGACCCCCGTATATTCAGCAGTTTCTCCTAAGTCCCTTTACATACATAACTCTGTAATAGTTTTAGAATATAAACATTTTGTAGTATATTTTGCAAGCACGATTTATACACTCTATAGTGGTCAAGGGAAAAGGCTGACTTCACGAGGGGTGCCAGATGTCCCCCTCGGCAGACTGTCCTGCTGGTCGGTGTCCGTAGCTTCTTCATGTGATGACGCTTTTGGAATCTCTCCTCTGCAAAGGCTTCCCTGTTGTAATTCAGTCCTGGCTCCCTGCAGGGACAGAATCAGCCAACCATGTCCATCCATCTAGTGGGATGTGGGTGAGCATGCTTTGTGTCAGGAAGAGACCAAGCTCAGATCCATATCATTCATCCATCAGCAGCTCTAAGGCTGATATGGCACCTACACCCACACTTTGTCCCCACTGCTTTCTAAATGAACAGTGGCTGATGCTACTAAGTTCTTGTTTTTTTTTTTTTTTTTTCTAGATCCCTTTGATAAAAAAAAAATAACCCCCACTATCCAGGCTGTAATCTACTGGCATGGACCAAGATAACTATGAACTGCAGGTTGTAACTGTCAAATCAAGCTATGTGGTTTTTCAGCGATGAGACGTTTCTGGAGGCATGCAAAATGGTGCGTGCAGTCTGGGACTCGTGCTTTCTCTCCCAAGGTCACTTGCAAGTTCTAATTGAGACCACAAGTCCCCCAGGTCCTTAAAAATAGAGTTCTGCTCCATGGAAGTTCTTCTTTACAGATGATTAATTCAGTGCCAGTTTCACAGTAAAATATTTTGCTCCAATTTCTGAATCATCGGTACAGAGTCATGGGTAGCAAGAACAGATAAAGATGCGGTCTGTCACTCCAGACAGAATATGAATTTGTTTAAAGGTGCTTCATTTATGAAGCAAACATGAACTGTTACCCGCCTATAGAGGAAAGGAGAAAAGAGATTATAGCGTATTTCTGTTTCCTGCCTTCTTTTCATTCTCAGTAGCTGAATTCATATGACGACAGAGTGAATAACATAGGCTTACTATGCATACTTCACTTGCACAGCCTAGAAGAACTTGACCAGTGTTCTCCTAGATGCAGTGATCAGTCAGTCACTCTCTATTCTCCCTGGCAACGTTTTAGATTATCTGAAATGATCTTACTGCTACTGTCTTCTCCCAGTAGAATGTGAGCTCCCTGAGGACACAGAAATTTGCCTATCTTTTTCACTGCTGTACTCCACCAGTGAAAGGTGTCTGTACCTAGAACAGAGCCTGGCACAAAGTAGACACGGGTATCCCCTGCTTTTCCAAAGTTCTGTTTACACCACTTGGCTTTTATGAAGGACCTGCATTAGTGCTTGTTTTCAGCAAATGAAAGTAATCCAAAGAGGATTTTTGCTTTTATGAAATAGCATTCAGTGTTTGTTTTGCAGTAAGCCTCCAGAGGTAGCACACCCACCCCCCAGCAGTGGGAGTGGCACCGCCAAGCTCCTTTCCCCGACACTCAGCATCTCAGCATCAAGCTGCCGCTGTAGCTTTGAACAGAGTCTGTGAGCTTCTGTGCTGTCTCTCGATTTATTTTGTGCATCCATTAGCAGGATGTGTCCTCAAGTCATTGCTTCTTTGCTTTAAGCCATTTTGGTTTAGGAAGGGTTTCCTAGGAATGCTCTACTTTCACATAGTGCTGGAGGGGGACACCTGTACTCAAGAAATAGTTCTTGAACATAGAATGGATGAATGAATACCCTGTGGCTTCCACACCTGCCTCCCCCAGGCACACCACAGTTATCTCCATTTGTGGTAAGAGGGTTATCAATCTTCAATTTCCCTAACAAGGCTATGAAAAGGATGTAGACAGGTGGTGAGGGGAGAGGGTTTGAAGAACAGTGGCACTGTGGAGAGTAGAGAAGTGGGGATTGAGGGAGTAGCATGAAAGAGATATCTGGGGCAGGTGGAGAAGCTGAGCGGAGGCCATCCACAGATGACAGCCTCCGAGCCACTGAGCAGCTCCGGTCTCTTGACTGCCCAGTCAGGTTCTAGCAATTACTTCTCCCAACTGAGGAAGTAGCAGCAGCAAGATCTCATTCCATGCTGTCAGCCAAAGAAAGAAAGACAGAAACCCTGGCACCACATCCTGACAAAGCCTCTGGGGAAGTTCACTTGGCCTCAGTACAGCTCATTGTACTTGTTGAAGCATGAAAGCCAGACTTAGGTTTAGTTTTTCAAAGCTGGCGCTAAACCACTGAGCGGTGGACACAGCTTTCTCAACTTTCAGGTGAAGTTGTTTTTTTTAAATTATAAAAATTACCTTCATGCTATCTTCAATCCCAGCCCCTAAATAAATATGTATTTTGCATTTCTTTTCTTTCCTATCCATTACTCTTTCTCTATTTTTGTCTTTATTTATCAATCCCAGAATAGCAGATTGCTGGTTTTAAAATGTTTGAGATTACAAAGGCTATATATAAAATTGTATAGTATGAGTGGTAAGTACAGCATTTTTTCTAGTAATATTAAATGGATATTACTGTAATATATACTAAGTGTATGTAATCTCTAAATGTAGTATACTAAATGTGTATACTCTAAATGTAATATACTAAATGTAGTGTACTAAAAATGTAAATATATAAAATGTAATAATACACAAAGAACCATATTACATGACAGTGTACCAAATGGAGAACTCAAGAAAATAGAAAACCTGTGTCTAGGAAAGCAGAATTAAATCCTGAAGGAAAAATTAAGAGACATTAAGAGAAAACATCAGAAATTCAAATTACATAGTAAATATTTTTAAAATAAACTTGGTTAAAAAAGCAGAAGGGAATCACAAAAGAGCAATATATACATATATATTTTAAAAGCTATGAATAATTTGCAATTTTAAACTTAAGCTTAGAGGAGCAGGATTTAGAAAGTTATTCTGATTTTGTCTTTGGGTCATTTAGCGAAGAAAATAAACTTAAAAGCTGACAACTGTTTTCCCACAGAACAAAACTACAATTTTTATAATGATACCCTAGATTCTTACAACCACCCCATGAAACAAGCAGGGTGAGTATTCTGCCCTCATTGTATTTGAAAAACCAGGGGTTAAAAGACAACTGACCCATCCAGGAACATACAGTTAGCTAAGCTGCAGAGCCAGAGTTTGAACCCAAGTCTAAATCCCTTCTGATCCTCTGTATCACAATTTATCTCTAGGAAGAGAGCGCCAAAACAAACCCTTCAAAGCTCCAGAAATTCTTAGGAAATATGGTAAAGAGTCCCAGATCTTGCCATTTGGTAATCAACCGTTCCCCAAGTCGTGCATGATAAATGCCTAAGTGTAACTTCAGCTCATCTCTAGTTCAATTCTAGGATCTACTTTCTTCTGTCTTAGATCTACTGGAAACTTCGAGGTTTCTTTTCGAATCTCTCCACCAGCCTAATTATAATAAGAATTACCTTCTACAATTTCCACGCTGGGGTGAGTCCATAAACACTGCTGAGTATCTGCAAACTCATGCTATTTACCGGCAACCAAGCTGGGCCTTTTCCCTGATTATGTAGTCCTTCTCTCAAGGTCTCAATTAAAATTCTTGGCAGATGACTCCCAAATCCCAAATCTATGATTTCCAACCCTGACTGTTCTCTGAAGTTCCAGTCCAACATATCTGGCCACTGGTCAATATTTACTAACAGCTCCTTCTCCCATTTTCTTCCAAAGACACTGTCAACTGGTTAGTCCCACAGACTCCAAATCATCCCTGAGTGCTGCCTGCGATGTCGAGCCTCATGTACCCTCGGTACCTAGGACCTGTTGATTCTTTTACTGCAAAGGCTCCAAAGTGATCCATGCTTCCCTGTTTCCACGGCCCTGACCCTAGTTCAGGTCGTGACTCTCGAATCTGTTTGGAAGACTGGCCTCCTAAGTGGACTCCCTGACTGCAGTTCACCACTCCCATCCGTCTGGCCACACCAGTGTCTGATTACTTTCCTACACCTCTGCTTTGACCATATTATTCACATCTTCTCTAGACCCTCCAACAGCTCCTTGTATCACTCAATAGAGTGTAAGCCCTGTATGTGGAAATTCAGACCCTGTTTCAAACTGACTCCCATCCTTTCTTAGCTTTATGTGTGACCTCCCCTAGTCTAATTGTACAAACACTTGAATACAGTCTATGCTTTTGGTTCCCTGATTTAGTTTATGCCATTTGCAGTATCTGGATTACCCCTCCCCTATTGCATATAAAATTTTACCAATCATCCAAGATTCAGCTCAGTATAACTGCCATCTCTATCACCTGCACAAAGAAGCCTTTCTATTGATTTCTCTTCCCCATCAAGTAAGACAACTGCATATGTGCGTACATGGTACTATTCTAAGGGATCTTCCGTGCTATTATCTAGAGCTATGTTGAGGGCACATCCTGTACAGCCATATGCAGTGGCCTTGCCTTTGACTCCTTATTGCATTTCTCTGTCAGCTCCTTTTGTTACTTTTTAACCAAAAGCTCCTTTTGTCTAAAATAGGTTATTTTGCATAGGTCTTATCTCCTTTTGTAGGTTACAAGCAATCTGAGGACAGAACTGGGTTATATTAAGTTTTGCACCAACAATGCACCTACTAGAACCTGCTGGGAGTCCTATTTGTGGAAAGAATGAAGAGCAACATTTTGCTGTGGCTACTGTGTTTTCTTTCTTTCTCTTAAACTGTGCTGCACACAGCCGGGTAAGTGAAAAATTCCTGTGGGATGCCACATATGCATGCTTGTCATTGGCTAGTTGACTAAAATCTTTACTTTTTGCAGAGATACGTTCATGTTTGATGTTAAACACAGCTTCAGTGTATTTTCTCTTAGAAGCAACTTCTTTTGTGTCTGATTTATTATCAACATCCCTTCCTTGTACTTAAAGTATCAAACCCTCCTCTTCATTTTCCAGTTATACTTTGGAGAACTCCGTATTACACATGCTTTCTATTCTAGTATCTTTAGCATTTGTCCTGATTTGTCTTAGTTCACGAAGCTTCCATTTCAGGGAGACATCCTTGCCAGAAATCGTAAACTATATGATACTTTGGTGGGATTCCAAAATGGAATTCAGAAGCCAATCCTGGCCTCTAAAAGCTTATGGTTTAGAAGAGGACACACAATGCCTCTGTAACTGTGATGTCCCACTCACATACTAGTGTTGTAGGAAACAGAATGTAAAATATGATTAGAGGGCCATCAAAGAGGGATTACTTTTGTTAGGGAAGTCAGCTGTTTGGAGGTGGCGGTTTCTGAGCTGAGCTTCAAGAGAGTTTCACAGAGATGACGGGTAGGGTCACCCATTTCACATGAACTCCTCAAGGATGTGTGATGAGTGATTTCTAAATAATCTGGGGCTGCTCTAACCTGACTTATTTCATTCATTTAATTGCATGAGTAATACTTTATATTTTAAGAAAAATAAGTTAATCACTTTTAATATGACTGTATTTCCCTTTGCTGTACACACTCTGCTGTCCTGTTGACCAAAATCAGCAAATTAAACACAGACATACAAGATATATAAGAGAAAAATAAAGCCTATTTCACTTTTTTAAAGATTGTTTTAAAAACATCTTATTTTATTACAGTAAGAATACTTAACACAAGACTTACCCTATCTACCCTCTTCACACATTTTTAAGTACACAATATAGCTTTTTTTTTAAACTCTAAGCGTAACACTCGACAGCAGATCTCTAGAACATACTTGTCTTGTAAAACAAAAAGGACCTTAAAAAAGGCCACTTCAAAAGAACTATCCTCCTTACCACTTGCTTATATTTCCATATGGGATTTATTCATTCAATCACTCAGTCACTTGTTCAATAGACATACATTGAATACCGACAACACTTAGGCAACAAGTGAGGTGCTTGTGAGGAGACACAGCTGAGAACCAGAGTTCCTGTCCTTGAATGCTCCCTGACTAGCAGATATATGTGTAAGGTGCTTGACTGCAGTTGCTTTAAAATGCCATCTTCTGTCCTCCAAGACAAGTGCCCTGGGCTTTACCATTATAATCCACTCTCCAAATGTCACTGAACAAATGTCACAATTAAACACCACAGGACCTATGTGCCAAAACAGGATCCCAGCAATGTCATCCAAAAGCAAGTGACAGAGGACATTACTTGAGCCTTTCAGGTTCAGTTAACCATTTACTGTGTGGTTAGTGGAGGTCTGGCTTAAGGGAACTGAAATGGCAGATGGGGAAGAAGCAGTAGCTTTGCACTGGGATTGAATGGCAGAGAAATATGTTTCCAGAAATAACGATCTCAGTTTGGGGAATACTGTGCCTAAAAATAAGAAAGGGTCAAGGGGAGGGTGTATTTATTTACAGTACTTGACAAAAAACATGAGCCTAGAGACAGCCGGGATGTGAGCAGGAAAAAGTGACGGTGCTATTCATGCTCTGGACGTGGCGATCAAATTAAGGGCAGGATTAAAGGCACAAATGAAGAAAGAAGTCCGCACAGCAGCAGGGCTAACGTGTTAGAGACACATGTGGCATCATTATTATTATATCGTGTTATTTTGGGTTGTTGAAAAATGACATTTGATAAAAGTTCCTGCAGGACATAAGAGACTCTGTGACCCAGTTTCCCTGGGGAAGGTTCAATCTAGAGAGAAATCTCTAAATCTGGGACAGGCAGGAAAGCTGAAAGGACAGTGACTTGTAAGTAAAAGGCGAAGCTCCCCGTAGACTGTGTCTGTAATAATCTAGGAATGTGCGTGATCCTCTGACCACAAGAGAGTGCAGGGAGGAACTGAAGATTTGGGAACATGAGAGCACACTCACACAAACCCCACTGCAAAGAATGCTCTCGGGGTTCCATGGGCAGAACAGAATTAACAGCCAGCTGGCAGAAGTGAAAATGGGAAGAGCATGAATGATGCTGGATGAGGTTAGTGCCATTCAGGGTGCTCCCTGCCCTGTGCCTGCAGCTTGGGAGCTGAGAGAGTAGACAGCAGAGACAGAAACATCAGCATCTCTGGTCCTGTTTTCCAAGTCTCCTTTCTCCCCAGGCCCTCCATGAACCCACACGGTCAGAGCAGGTGTTTGTCCCTGGTTTATATTCAGTGTGTCCTAGGCTCTGGACTGTGATGAGGCCCAACTATTACCAGTCATGTGGCAGGTGGCACTACCTTGATAATTTCCTTTTCCTGACTATAAAGGATTCTGACCTTTTCTCCTTTTCTTTAAAATAGCAGGGAAATATTTTTGGATTTCACTTGTTTCAGCATTTAACACATGAGATACTTTTCTTGTCATGTTATAGTACTCACATCTAACTGAAATTGGTTTTATTTACTCTTCCTCTACTAATAATATTTTATTTTAGTCCTACTTTGCTCTGTTCCCCTTGTCTAATTTATTTCCTGGCCTCAAAAATAGTAAACACGCAACTATTAATGTTTTGTATCTCTCTCACACAAGATGAATCCACTAATCAGGACTAACACTGCTTGCCTTTCAAAACTTGAGAATGCACAATTCAGTTATGTAACAGCTTCAGCTGACATGCTAACATCAGCTTGAGAAAAGACAATAAATTTTGGCATCTACCATGCTGTATCATTCTTGTTAAATCTTTTAACTTAAACTCTAAAAACTTACCAATGTACGAAAGTAACAGTGTTGATACAAGCCACAATTACACTTCTTGAAACTCTCTCTCTTTTTCCTGCAACATACTGAAAAACAACAAGAAAAATGTGTGTTTGCTTTCAGACAGAGTTTCTGAAGGACACCATGATCTGGGCATTGTAAAGGGCAGGGGTCTTTTTGTTTTTGTTTTTTTGTTAAACCTAGAAATACAGTAGAAAAAGATTGTGATATGGAGTGGGAAGCTTACCTTCATAATATCACTGCAGGGAAGAGGACAGACTTCATCTGCTTCAACAGAGTTTCCCCAAATAGTTAAAGATTTCTCTATGTGTATGCAGATACACGTGCTAAAAGTGCTTATATGCATTTACTATAAGTATTTACACACACAGCATGATACAAGAGAAAGTAACATACCAAATGGAAACTATTGATTTAAAATCCAAGTATTGGTACCAGGGCATGATGGTAATCAGGGTCAGCTACCATAAATGGAAAGGCATCTTGAAACAATTCTTGTATTTGGATTTGGAGAAAATACTGAATAGGTTGAGAAAAGTTAAGGGCTCTGAAAGCCAGAGGGAAGTCAAATATATGAAGTATGCAAAAGAAAATCACTTAAAGTATCTTGAGTAGGAAGTGATATTATGAACAGGGTTTAAGGAGAATGAGACACAGGTGTTTAGAAAGGCTGAGGAAAAGCAAGATTCTGGAGCAGCAACTCAGTCAAAACATCATAAAGATATGGATGAAGATAATGACTATGGCCCAAAGAGTGTGTCTCGGTAACAGTGTGGAAAAGGAGAACAAGCAAACGTGCCTCCCGAGGTCCATGAGCAGGAATGTGAGAGCAAGATTCTACTGCTTAAAGAAACAGAGCAGAGATGACACCCCAAGAAGGGTCAGGAGCATAGTTATGTGAAGGTATTTCACAGGGAAATGGAGGTGGAGGATTGAAGAGACAGTGAGAGATCAGAAATGTAGATAAAGACTTACAAGACACCAGTTGGGAACTGCCATTATGAGAGTGAAACACCTTCTTTGAGATGTTCTGAGCGGGTACCCAGTATGTGAAATGGCAGGGCCAGGCTTACCCATGCCCGCATGCAGTAAAACAAAATACCTTATCTCATTATCCTCTTCATTCATCTGTATATTTTCAACTGCCCTTGTCAGATTGGGTTGTTTCTTCTGGAAAAAGAACAATGATATATATTGTAAAAACATCTGCTGAGTACAATATTTAAGAGGTAAGTGGTCCCTACTTTTATGCTTTCTTCAGCATGCAGGGTTTACAAATATTTTTACAGTATGAAATTATGAAAAACGCATGGCTTTATCAACTCAACATTTTTAGGATGTGAGAGATGAAAGAGTAAAAAAGAAACTGAAAGATTTAAACAGTAATCAAATTAAAAAGATATTTCAAAAAGCTGAGTTGCAATGGTTTATAGCAGATTAAAAAATTTTAGACAGGCTTCAACAGGAAGAGAACAAAGGAGTGAGAAATCCAAGATAGCAGATAATACAAATGACATTTCTGTCTAGCTTTAAGCACATCAAATGATTTTCAGCATATTTATTCCTTTTTATATTTAGTTCAGGCTATTAAAACCAGCTTGCATTTCTTTTTTTTTTTTTCCCAACCTTTTTAAAAGATTGAAGTATACATTAGTTTCAGGTGTACAACAAAGTGATTCAGTTATACATATATATACACATATATTCTTTTTCAGATTCTTTTCCATTATAGGTTACTACAAGATATTGAATATAGTTCCCTATGCTATACAGTAGGTCCTTGTTTATCTGTATTATATAGTAGTATGTATATGCTAATCCCAACTCCTAATTTATCCTTCCCCTGCCTTCCCAGCTTGCATTTCTTAAGTGTGCACATTCTCAGCTAGAGAGGTTGTCTCCAAAGCATAATGAGAAATGGGGGAAACCTTTTTAAGACATACATTCTGTTGAGGCTATAAGGTAAGGTAGAATGTATCCTATCTTAATGTTTTCTTGGTAGGATCCTTTCTCAGGAAAGGGCAGTTTGTTTGTTCATGCTGTATTTATATAAATGATTAACTAATAAATATATAAAGTTCAGAAAGCTTTTGTTCAGGGGGGTGGAAAAAGAATAGCCACACTTACCTTCCAGTATAAGGCTCCAAAAGCAAACCCAATTATGAGAGAAAAGAATGCTGGCAATGCCATGGCTGCCCATTGTAGGTTGGAGTCATCAATGGAATTGGAGGCCTTCCCTGTAATTTAAACAGCACAGTGGTGAACACAGCACATCTGTACCAGAGGTTTTGCTCTTATGCTGTGTTGTTCCCAGCTGTTTCCATAATGTACTCTTGACCCATCTGTTTAGAATATTTAAAACATTGATTTTTCTGCTTGCAATACCAGTCCATGTAGTCTCCAAAAGATGTAAGTTGAGAAAAGAAAGAAACCCCTCAGACAGAAGAGCATTTGACTTGGTTGATATTGACACATACGGAACGCAGATGGCGTACATCTGCAAATGATGTATACTATCAAGCAAATCCACCTTTTATGTCTATCTTCTAGGATGTTTTCACTTTCCAACTTTTCACATCTTGCCAAGACAATTTAAAGATGACATTTTGCATCCCAGATCAAAGTCTGTATGCATTAAGCTATGTTTGTCCTGCCTCAAATATTAAGTGACAATATGTACATTGCATTTAGGGTATTTTTAGGTACCTCATGTTTAGCATTACGGTGTTTCCCCATCACATCTTCATTTTGTATTTATTGGATGCCAGGTAGTACCCAGGACTGTGCTATGGACTAAAGGTTTGAATTTTCAGACTTTCTGCATTGGAAAACCTGAGACCATCAAACACTGAAGAATGGCTGGAGGCATCTGTGTCCGTGTACGCTGACGCTACATACTTAACTGAGCGAGAGAGGAGACATCAGAGATTAACCCGGGACATTCCCTTCACCCTGCTTTGCTCTTCCATGAGTAGCAGGATGATTCATGAATTAAACAAAACGTATCTCCCCCAAAGGTCTCTTACTCCCAACACAAAGCTTAACATTTTGACAGATTTTTCTCTATGTCCCCTTATGAGGAACAACTTAGTGGTTTCAGAACATTGACATACATGTCTACTTGTAAGAATTAAACTTTCAGTTTTCTTTTGAAGATGTAATAAATTTAGAAATGATACATTTTCAACAATCATAGGATCAAAATGTATACTCATCTAAGAGAAAGTGACTGTTTTTGGCTATGATATTTTGCAACAATTCCTGGGTTGCTGTATCAGTCTACAGTCACGTATTTAGTAGATAAAGTACCTGAAAAGTACATAGTATAAAAGAACCAAACCACTGTATGTGTATCAACATTTATGAGGGAAAATAAACTCATAGATTTAACCTGAGTGTTAAGAAATTTAATCTCATGTATTGTAGTGTGAACAGGAATTGCCCATTTCCCCACCATTTGTAAACTGGGAACAGGAAATTCCCTAATCCTATGTTTCCAAAGAATCTCTAATATGAGGAAGTTTGTGTGCTCACACAAGTATGTGTGTTGGGTGGTGTGATGAGTCATGAGCGACCCTTACACTTATGGGATGGGGGGTTTGAGTAAAGAAGTTAGATCCATTCATGTAACCACAAATCACTTCCTTGAGGCTAGACTAACAGATCTTCTGGCCCACCCCACATTTTATAGCCAGCTCCATGGGAGACAGGCTTTAGGCATCTTAAATTAAACCTCAACATGAATACTCTCACCAAAATAAGCCTGAGTTATAAATGGGATTTGGTACAATTAAAGTGCTACCGTTATTACAGTAATACAGCTGTTGTGAGGATAACGTTGTATAAGATTATGTGTGCTGTCTGGGACTTAACTACCATTTATAAAAGAGTTTTCTATGAGGAAGTGGATTTGGAGTTACACACGAGTCCTACCATTTTAGGAATGTCTACACCACTATCTGTAAATAATCCGGCTCTTTGTGTTTGTACCCTAGTAGGATGCTTGAATTCTCCTTGATGGCCAGTCCACCATGGCCCACACTGTCTACTGGGATTGCTGGCATGTGATTATGATTTGACCAAGTGACCTCCTTGAGGGCCCCTGATCAATGTATACAGAGAGAACAAAGGAAGCTATTAACATTCTATCCCCAGACCCTCATAGAAATGTTGTGAGCTAGGATGATGCCATGGAGAACTCCATTATCTATGTTTGGGCTGCTAGATGCCCTGGAATCAAAGGAGCCAAACGCTCTGTTTGTCCTGTTCTACCCAAAAGCCAAATCTTGAGTTGCACCATTCAGGCCAGAGGAAAGACCAACCCACCAGCAAGAAGCAGAAGGAGCTTACTTCAGAGGGAGGCATTCTGGTTCTGCACGCAAAATCTTTCTCAGAAAGGAGGTCAGCCCCTGGGGGAAGTGTTCCAGATAAAGCCATTCTGGAGGAGAGACTAAAGAAAGCTCACCTTGCCCTACCAGGATACTGTGACTTCCCACCACTTTGAAAGTTCCACCCCTTGGACGATAGCCCTAAACAAAGTTATGGAATCTAACACACAGCAGCGGTTCTGCAGCAGAGGGAGGGCAAGGCCTGGAACAGACGGGAGGGGGAAGAACCACAGGAACTGAGCTTCACCCCCTAGAGAGGTCAGTGTCACCTTGCTTTTGTTATTTCTCTTGTTACTGTAAGTGGCTTCAAAGGCAGGCCTTGGGTTCTCTCCAGTGATACAGCCATCCCCCTTCCAGGAAGAGAAAACCGATGTTATCAGAAAAAGTTTGCTTATACTCCAGGGCATGACTCCGAATAGTTGCTACTGCTGTTATCCACCAGGGATCAATGAGATTTGAATTGTATGCCTCTGGGCTAATATGAAGGGTATTTGGGTCCAAAGCCCAAGATGGTAGCAAAGCTCTGCTTTTATGTAGATTGCCCCAGAAATCCTGTGGGGTGGGGGAGCTCATCTGGATAGGATTTGAGTAATCCAGAATTCCTGGGTGGTTTTCATATTAATTGCATCTCATTATCATGAAAGCGGTCCCCTGTCCAAAACTTGTGGAAACTGACTTGCATGGTTTGACTAATAATACTGGACATCTGTACAAACAGTTTTGCTGAACTCCTTTATAGTGTGAGTCTGCTTATGGGCACTGTGCCTGTGAATATGGCTCTCTTCTTGGTGCTTAGAAAACATGCAACTCCCCCTTGATTCAGATTCGAAGCTTGCCACAGGCTTGCCACGATTACTGACCCAACCTCGACGCATCTAATTGTTCTAATAATTACTGATGAACCTGTACTACTTATATCAGGCTCCAAGAACATTTGCGCTAACTCATTTAAAATTCACAGAAAACTTACAGAGGAGATATTATCAACCTCCACTGGACTGAGGAATCCAGAGAGATTAAGTAACTTGCCCAAAGTCACACAGGGAGCCAAAGTCTAGAGCTGAGTTATAAACCTAGGCAGTCTGACTCAAGACCGTGTTTCTAGAAGACGTGTAAGGTAACATTAAAGTAAGGGTTTTCTTCCCTATCATTTAAATATATTGTCTCCAAGGATCTCAAACTTAAACATTTAAAAAATATCCTTTTAGCTTAGTACTATGATGATATTACTATTACTTTGAAAACAAATCCCTTTGGATAATTTGTATGCTTTTATAATATCTTATAAGCTACAGAGAGGGCACTCACATCTCTGGATTACTCCATGTGCCTGGTCCTCAGGACAACATGGACACTTTTGGGGTCTTATCCCTGAAACACTAGCATGATTTCATCAATTTCCCTGACCCTCCTCCCCAGAAAGTCTTACCTCATTTGTGCTACAATTAAAAACATTTACATACTTCTATTATTATACATATTATAATATAAATGATATGTATTATTAAATACTAAGAGTACTTTTTGTGTCTGGTTTTCTTACGAGAATGCACGTTTCGTAAGAGCTAGTTTTGGGCATGGGAATCTAAGTGCTGTCTTCATGAGTGATATCACCTGGCCAAAAGCTGCTCATTATGCAAGAGCCATATTTTTTACAAAAAGGAAGAAAAAAGAAAGGAAGACAAAAAAGAAAGCTGGTCATTCACACTGCAATTTAAAAAGCACCTACAGACTCAGAAGGAACAGGGCTGAAGGAGTTTTATATTCAGTTGGTCTTTTAAAGTAAGTAGAAAAGGCTTTTGCTTCCAACTATGATGATAACAAATTAGCTTTCCCAATTTAACTCATTATTATACTAGACACATTATACAAGGGAACTGCTTTTAGACATCAGCCAACAGGCAGTACACGAGTGTAATCCCTGAGAGGGAAAACACGTGTGCTGAGGCCCACGAATGTCCTGATTTTCTGGCTGGGAGGCACCTTCAGACTGAAGTGTGAGAGACGGAGCCCAAGCAGGGCTCAGTGGTCTCACTGAGCTAGGGAGTCAGAGGATGAAGTTCAGGGTTGCTCCCGGGGCTGGGTTCGTGAGGCAGGGTTATTTGCAGGAAAGGAGTGTGCAGAAGAGGAGCTCTAGCAGTCTCTGGAGGAGCCTCCCGAAGTCACTGGTGGAAAACTAAGCTGTACCCGCACAGGGAGAGACCTCACAAAACCCGGCACTAAACTGCCTGGGGGCGATGACTTTAACAGAGACCCCAGCAGTCCATTCAGAGACAGAGGAGTCCTGACAGGCAAGAATGGAGAGGGTTTTCTAGGCACTCAAGAACTATCTCAGAAATTCCACGATTTAGAAATAAGGCTACTCACCCTCTTCCCTCTGATAAATCTTAAAAACAAGCCTGGGAAGGAGGACAAAGCTGATCTGCTATGCTAGTAACTGCCTGTCAGAACAAAACTCAGCAACAGTCTCCAAAGGAACGCTACGAAATCCAGGTATTCAGTGACATAATCTTCAAAATATCTAGCATATATTCAAAAAACACTAGCCATCTAAAGGGAAATACGACCCATAATCAGAGAGGAAAAAAAAAAAAGTTAATAGAAACCAAGCTGGGATGACCTATACATTGAAATTAGGAGATAAGAACTTTAGAGCAGCTATTATAACTATATCCAAGAGCCCAAAAAGCAAATGTTGTCATAATGAATATGCAGATGGAAAATCTCAGAAGGAAAATATAAAATATAAAAAGAATCAAACGGAAATTCTAGAACACAGAGCACACACTTAGAAATGAAAAATGCACTGGATCCAAACCCACAGAACGTACACCACTGAGCGTGAACCCCACATAAACTATGGACTTTGGGTGTTGGTGATGTGTCCATGCAGAGTCGTCAGCTGTAACAAATGCACCACTCTTGTGGGGGATGTTGATAATGGGAGGGGCTATGCACGTGTCGGGATATGCAGAAAATCTGTGTACCTTCCCCTCAGTTTTGTTGTGAACCTTAAACTGCTCTAAAAAAAAGTCATAATAAAAATGTTTAATGGCAAAAGAAAATAATTACTGGAAAAGAAATTCAGCAGATTAGAGACGGCAGAAAAGCCAGGGAACTTGAAAACAGGTAGATTGATATTATTCATTTTGAAAACTAGAAAGAAGAAAAGTTGAAAAAAAAAATGACCAAAACCTCCATGATCTGTGAGACTGATATTATCAAACTACCCAATACATGTGGAATTGGCATATGTGTGATATATATGTGTGTGATTCCTCTCAGTGGGAGATGAGAATTAAGAAAAAGTTATGGCCAAATTTTCCCAGAGTTCGAGGAAAATAAGCCTGCATATCCAGGAAGCTTGACAAGCAACAAGAAAACCATTCCTAGGCTCATCTTATTTAAAATCCTAAAAAGAACATTTTGAAAGGCAGAGGGGGAAAATGACCTAGAACATAAAAAGAAAAACATAATGCAAATGCTGACTGCCTTTCTGTCAGAAACAATAGAAGCAAGAAGACGATGGAGTGACATCTTTAAAGAACTAAAAAAAAAATTTCCAGAATTCCATTTCTAGTAAAAAGTAGCTGCAATACTGAAGACAAAGATGTTTTTCAATTAAAAGGATAAAAACATTTTTTGTTGGCAGCAGATCTGTACTACAAGAAATGCTAAAGGAAGTTCTTCAGCCAGAAAGGAATTAACACTAGACAGAAACTTGGATTTACAAGAGGGAATGAGTAGTAACAAGAAATAATAAACATGTGGATAAATATAAAAGAATTTTTCTCTACTCTTACTTTCTTTAGAATACATTTGGTTTAAAGCAATAATTTTCAGATTGAAATGTGGGGTTTATAATCTACATATATATGTGTATATATATATATATATATAGATAGATAGATATATAGATATATATATATACATAGATATATTGTAAATGTGTGTGTGTGTGTGTGTGTGTGTGTGTGTGTATGTATATGTGTATATATATGACACACAGCACAAAAGATGGTTGTGGGCAAGTGGAACTATCCTGTTTCAAAGTTCTTATTTTTTTCTGAAGTGCTACAACATTAAGCAGAATGTTACAAGATGTATGTTGTAGTTCCTAAAGCAACCACAAAATAATGGCAAGAGGTGCTATTAAAAAGCCAACAGAGTAATTAAAATAGAAAACAAACAAACAAAAATCAATACAAAAGAGGGCTGGAAAGTAGGAACAGTGGATAAATAAAAACTGGGGCCAATAAAATGACAGACACACATCCAATCATACCCCAACAACTGTATTAAATACAAATGGATGAAACATTCTAAGGAAAAGACTAGGTAAAATAGCAAGGCGCAACTATATCCTGTCTCCTAGAGATGTACTTTTAAAATAAAGGCAATAGGTAAAAGCAAAATGATATGCATGAAAACAGTAAGCGTAAGAAAGGCTGGCTCTACTAATGTCAGATGAAATATACCTCAAGACAAGAGCGCTACCAGAGGTAATGAGGGATATTTCAGTAAGATATGAAGGTCAATTAATCAGGGAAGACATAATAATAATAAAACTATAAGCACATAATAATAGAGCTGCAAAATATATGAAGCAAAAATCTCAGAACAAAAAGGAGAAATAACCAAATCCACAATCAAAATGAAAGATTTTTAATGCCCTTGTCTCAGTAGGTGATAAAAAAAATTAGACAAAAAGTTTAATAAGGATATAGAAGATCTGAAGAATACAATAAATCTCTTGGATCAAATTTAAGAATGCTAAACTCTATACTAGAATAATACTTATAAGCCTCAGCCAATTTCAGAAGTTTACAGTGTTTATTCTCTGACAGTAATGGAATTAATTTAAAAACCAATAACAAGATACCTAGAAAAACCACATATTTTTAGACAAAAAAGAACCCATTTTTATATTACCGATGAATCAAAGAAGAAATCACAAGGAGAGTTAAAAATATTTTGAAGAAATAATAATGGAAATACAACAGATCAAAAAAAAAAAATGTGGAATACCGCTAATGCTCCTTACAAGGAAATTTATACCTCTAACTGCTTATATTAGAAAAGAATGGTTTAGAATCAATGATCTATTTTTTTTCTACCTTAAGAACTTAAGAAGCTAGAATAAGTTGAGCAAATTAAACCCTAAGTAGAAGTAGGGGAATAATAAAAATAGGATTAGAAATCAATGAAATACAAACAGAATTTAAGAAGCCAAAAATTGCTTCTTTGGAAAGATTAATAAAATTCATAGTTAGTAGGAAAGACCTTTAGTGCCTAACACACACAAAGCACCTTTTCAAAACTTTTCAGATCCAATGTGTTACATGATTCAGAATTTTAGGTTTTAGAATGTTTTGTCCTAGGAGTATCGTACATTACATAATATCCGCAATAAGGTCTGGGTAGCACCCTATAATCAAACATGTTAATATTTCTTAGTGAAATGCACAAATATTCACTTTTAGAAGGATAAAGACTATAAATAGCCTCATCACAATTCAGGTCAGGTTTTGGTGGCAAACATTCTAAAACAAATTGAATTTTAGAGGTTTTTCTTTTAATTTCTGAATTGTAGCATTGCTATTGTGGATTTAGATTAAATTGATTACTCCTTTTTACAGATAGGTGTTTGATGTTCTTGAACATGAGAGTACCCCATTACTAAGTCTTAAGGGATGACTTAGGTAAGGTCACAGGATGAAGTTTTTTCCTCTTACAGTTTCCATGAGACTAGAGGGTCAGAATATTTAGTAAATCCAATGACCACTATAGTAAACTTTGCCTGCATTTGAAAAGAGGACAATAGATGTCCATGAAACTGGGTTCTTCACCAAGGATGACAGAAATTTCGGAAAAAGAAGCATACTCTCCCCAACATATGATTTTGTAATAAAATAACAAAATCACCAAATTTCCAAACACACAACAGTAAATACCAATATATACAAAACTGAAGATATCCTTGGAATTTTATACAACCAACATTTGTACTTTCCATTTTAAAATTCCATTTTTGTCTGGCAAATTCCATGTGAGATATATTTTAAGTCAACAATGAAAATGACTTAAATCATATGTCTAAAAGCAATTTCATGTCTTATTTAAAATAATCTTAGCAGAGTATTTATTGCCCCAATTCTCTAAACATTATCTCTAGCTATAGGGAAACCCAATGGTACAAACCTAATATTTAATTCTCAGGAAGACCGTAACAGGAAGAATATAAGAGAACAGTATTTATAGTAATGATTGTAGAAATTTCCTTTAAAGCCCATGCAATACTCCTACAGATGCTAATTGGAGCCATGCATGCATTAAATCAGATATGTGTACTTACTATTACTGCTACTGCTGTCATTCCTAAGGGAGCTGGCTGCAACAGGGGGTAACATAAATGGTTTTGTGACACTGACTCTGGAATCTAAATAGAAAGCAATAATGTGTCAGTGTTGCATGGCGATTTACATAAATTACAGAGCCCTCAAAAGTGAAGTGCAATACCAGAGTACTTTCCAGGTCCACTTTCCAAATCTAGATTATCCAGATCCTATTTATTTCATACTGGGTCCTGCTATTCTATTTATTAAGAAATTCACCACAGTCACCTTATAGAACAAAGATACACTGCCTACACATGCTAAAAATGTAAGTAACACAAATTGTTGGTAACTGGTTGTTTTTTTCAAAAAAAAAAAAGGTAATGAAATTAAAAATTTTGTAGTATAGGAACAATGAGGGGGAAAGTCTGTACAGGGTAACTGGTGGACATCAGAATTCATGACTCAGAGTTAGACTCCTAAGGAAAAGATCTGAGAAGGGGACATTAAGAAGACTGGAGGTGAAAAATAATATAACTGTACATTATTAGCAAATATTAGACAAAAATAGGAGTGACTATGTCATATATTGTTTACTCATGCACAATCCTATAATTTGAAAATGATGAGTGTTTTGGCTTGGACACCACCAAATCTACAACTGTTCATTTCTTTCATGTCACTAATATTTGCTTTTATATCAGACATACACACATACATCTTTCTCTAGCTACACATATATTTGAGTCAGAGGTAGATTCTTACCTACACATGTAAGAGTCAAGCTTGCTTTTTACATTTATAATAGAAATGCTTATATATCTTACCTTTTTCAGGACTTAATGTTGAAGAAATCACACATTCACTAGTTTTAGATGCCGCCATCTCCAAATCCTTGAAGGCATCAATGGATCTATTAAAAATTCCAAAGAATTTTTCAGGAGTAAACAGCCTGGGTTCTGGGCTCTTAGATGATTTTTTTACATTCTGGAAGAAGAAAAAAATCAGGATTATATTTTTCAAATAATCTACAGATTTAACTGATGTCAAGGTAACAGGCTATAAATACATCCTTCAAAGATCCAAGTGAAACTAACATTTTTAGACAACCGTTTTAACATACATAATTCAAACTGGTACTTCAGGGTAGGTGATCCCATCCAGTTCAGTCTGGGGCTCAACTCCAGATAAAAGGAAGAGGGTGGTGGTGGGGGGTGAGTAAGATGAATACAATGTCATAACAATGAAATAATCCTAACAACAAATTACAGACACTGTTCTTTAGAGATGCTCATTAAAATTATTATTCCTCATTAAAAAAAAAATACCCCTCCATAACACGTGCTCCAAATAATTACCAAGAATTAAGAAGTATAATACTGGCAGAAACACTGAACAGAAGGATCTCTTTCTGGTGGAATGGCGTAAATTGGCATATTTGATATTACCTAGTAAAATTGGACATGTGCCCATCCTGTGACCCAGAAATCCCACTCCTAGGTAAATACCCTGGGAAGGGAAGCTCATGCACAAATGCACTGGGAAGCACATAAAAAAGTTCTTACATCAATCAACAGGAGATTGGTTTAATAACTGGGGTATACTGAATCAGTGGAATGCACTATTAAAAAAATTATCTACAGCTATATGCATCAATGTGGATATATCTTATAAACATAATGGTGAGTGAAAGAAGCAAGTCACAAAAGAATAAAAAATTTTCCATTAAGTCTCTAAAACAAATCAAAGCTATATTTTAGGAATTCAGAAATACAGGATTATCTATAAAGAAAAGTAGGTAATAATAAGCGTTAACACCTATGTAGCACTTAACTAGGCACTACTCTGAGTGAGTAATGTATAGTAACTCAAGATTAACTTAAAACAACTGCGAAGTACCACCTGGGATGAATCTCCTGGGTTCCAGCCAAAGTGCCATGATTAGTAAACGTATGTTCTTCATTAACTGGAATCCTCTTCCTGACATTGCCGTTTACTGAACACCTAACTCACCTTTCAGGCCCCAGTGGGTACGTTTTTTCCTCCATGACACCTTGTCTGATATCCCCTGCTTTTTGTGACCTCTACTTCTTACCAATGCCATTAGCACACTAGTTGTACTAATATGATATAAAAAAGATGTTAACTCTAAGATGTCATTGATTGTAAGATACATTCTGATTCAGAACTTAGAAAGTAAAGCAGTAGAAGTGATGAAATACAGTGATTAGGTTATTGGCATGATGAGAATTCTGAGACTGGCGAGCACAAGTAGAACTGATGCTGGGTCTTAAAGGGTAACTGGCATTTGGATGGGGAGAGAGTATTTGAGTATTCCTGCACAGAATCATGTTTAAAACCTTAGGTTTAAAATTCTACGATGCCTGTAGGTTAAACCTTGGCTTGTGAACTCTATGCCAAAGTAGGTGTCCTAAGACCTATTTTATTATAAGCATAGTATATAAAATAATAAAAATACTTCTTAACACTTACTTTGCCAGGTTCAGGGCTAAAGTACTCGTCACGAATCATCTAATGTCAACTCTGTGCGACGAAGCCTCTCATTGTACCCATTTTAGGCACAAAGAAAGTGAGCATAGAGGGGTTAAGCTGATAAAGCTAATCACTGATGCAGCCAGGATTTGAACTCCAACACCTCATTCTTAACCTCCAGGGATACACTGCCTCTTCAATATGCTTAGGACCCAAAGCACTGCCATGCCCATATTCTGACGGTGGTGACAACGAATCATCAAGTGACTTGAAGACGTTAAAATATACTTCATTACTGTAATGTAATTACTGTGGATAAGAGGTCAAGTATAAGTGTTCATTCTAGACAATTTTCATTTAAAGGTAAATTAACATTTGTACCTAATAGGCAGGTGATGGTACCATTACTCACCTGTGAAATATAGATCAAGTCAAGGTTGTCTTTACATTGTACTGCAAATAAATTTTATTTTTATATCAAGTGACAACATTTAATTGTCTCAGTGGATATTTCAGTACAGTGGTATAACTACAGACACTTATTTTCTGTGCTAATCTTAAAACATTTTTAAATTAAAAATTGATAAATTAAAAATCTCAGAAATACACTTCCTCCACCCCTGCCACCACCAATCAGCACAGGTTTTAGAGAATAGTAAAAAGTAATGCCAATGAATACAAGGTTACCTCAAATGAGTGTTCTTCCATGCACTCCACAAGGTCATCGACTATTTTCACAAGTTTGTCTATGATGGAATAATTACTCAAGCCTTCAGAAATATTTGAAAACTTGTCCAGAAGATCAGTCAAGCTGACTGACAACTGTGCCACCATCTCGCTTATCCAACAGTGACTAGGCTGCAAGAAATTGAAAGAAAGGCAGATAAAGCGTCTATTTTAAGTACAGTAAATTTGGAGCATCCTTCAAAGCCATCAATGTTTCAGTCATTGACTGCTGGACAAAGGATTTCCCTATATCAGAACAGGTCAGTTCTTCTGTTTTGTTTAACTCCTATCTAACATCTCTTTCAAAATGTACAAATGCATAAAGATCAGAGGAAAGTGTTGATGGTAAAGATTTTGCTCTCCATGGAAATAAAATTAAGACAAGGTAGAACCCTTGACAAGGTTCAGATACTAATGAATTTAATTCTACTGAAGAATATTTATTGTTTACTCACGATGTTCTTAAAAGAACTTTGGGCCCAGAGGAAATTACAGGAAAAAATTATTGTGGGAGAGAGTCCTGGCCCCCAAGGAACTTCTGGTCTTTTGGTAAACTGGAATATAAATCAGTAGATTAATAATAGCTTATTTTTCTAAAGACCTTGATAGATTTTAAGGCTTCTTCATAGATGAATCCATGTGAGTGTTTAAAAAAGAAAAAAAGCCCTGGCAGAATGTAGTCTGAGAAAGAAGCACTTTTGCCTTAGTGGCAGGACCAGCTACAAAATTTGTGAGGCCAGGGACAAAAGGGAAATTTATTGTTGAAAAACTTGTTCAAAAAAAAAAAAAAAAAACCAATGAAGAGTTTCAAGATCGTGACAGCAGAGCATAAAATCAAGCATAGAAGCCCACTCATGAAGCCAGCCCTGCACACTGGTTAGAAGCTTTAGACTTGGAGTCAGGCACAACTGGGCTCAATTCTGGCTGAGAGGCTCCAGGCAGGCAACATAAATTCTCTGAACCTCATTCTACTTCTCTATAGAACGGGAATAGTGAAACAAGGTAGTTGTGAGGAGATAATGTACATCATTTGAATAAAAGTTCCATGAAGGCATTACTTTTATAAAATCTTGTTCCCTGTGGTGTCCTCTAGGGTCTAGAACAGTGTCTGTGATATGGGAGTTGCTGAGAAACTAATTGCTGAACTGATGTAGGAGCGAATAAAAAGTGAATGAGAAAAAACGCTCCGTAACAGGACTCCACATTTTCTGTAAAGGGCTGGATGGGTAACATTTTAGGCTTTGCATGCCAAGAGGCAAAAATCAAGGATGTTGTGTAGGTCCACTTATATAAGAGAAAATGAATTTCCACAAATTTTGATTACAGAGTTTAAAATATAATAATAATATTTGAATATGGTTTCTTTGGGGTAATAATTGAATTTAATTTCTTTTTTAGTACAGGTTTACCAATAAGAAGAATCAAATTCTTTATTTTCGGTCAACATTTTGCTTGAGTTGGGGTGTAAAGTATTCTCTATCATCAAATACTATACATGTTCATTTGTTAAATCACAAACTCAGAGAGGGGAGGGTATAGCTCAGTGGTAGAGGGTGTGCTTAGCATGCACGAGATCCTGGGTTCCATCCCCAGTACTTCCATTAAATAAACAAACAAACAAACAAACAAACAAACAGACCTATTTACACCCCCCCCCAATAAACAAACATAAAAAAAGACTAGTTGTTTAAAAAAAACACACACACACACAAATTCAGCTGGCTGGCCATACAAAATCAGGCAGCAGACTGGATCTGGCCTACAGAGGATAGTTTGCTGATCTCTGCTATAGACGGCTGTGGATCAATAAAGGTTTAGATTAGGGGGTAGATACAGCTCAGTTGTAGAGTGCATGCTTAGCATACAGGGGTCCTGGGTTCAATCCCCAGTACCTTTATTAAATCAATCAATCAAATTACCACCCCCCCCCCCAAATTAAAGGTTTAGATTATTAGGAAAAGCTTCTTAGTATAATGAATAGAATTTAGAATGAATTTTAATTTTTTAAAAAATTAATGTGACATTACTTAAAATATAATAATTGGTCACAAATTCACATATTTGATACACTATAACATTATCTTTTCTTTTATAAAGATCTTTTAAGTGGAGGTTCTGATTTATTTTTTTAACTCCGTTAAAATGTTACAGTGAGAAGAATAATTATCAGGGACAGCTAAAACGGTCTTGGGCTTATTAAGATCCTAAATAGTTTACTATAAATCCTATTGTAATAAAAATATAATCAGATAAAGTAACTGATGCCATGTAGAACAAGTCAAACCACTAAACTTTATTTCTCTACTTACCAACAGAATCTCTCTCTCTGGGGGAAGGTAAGGTAATTTATGCATTCTAAATTATACAAGAGGGGCATTTTATATTCATTTAACAGAACAGTTTTCATAATTATGATTTCAGCCAAAAAGGAAACTCGTTTATCTACAGATAGGTAAGCTGAATTTTCTGGAAGCATTAAATGTCACTCAAAACTTTTAGGGAGTGTTGGCTCTGGCTTCAGATAAGTAAAATAAACAAACCTCTAAAGGGGAATTAGTTCAATTAGGCCATTTCATTCAACTCATCAACCAAGATCTCAAAGACTATGTGTTTCCAAAATATAATCAGAATAAACTCTTTGTTCTGTTAAATCAACGCTTATCTCAAGCACATGCAAGTTCATATTTGCATCATTAACAAGTCTCTTTACAAGCTGTCAGTCTTTCTTTTGGGGCTGAATTGCTCTCCAAGTTTCCCTCCATTTAGGCCATGATAATTCCCTTCAGAATTCCCTTCAGACAGACAGACAGCCCTATCAGCAAAAGGCAGATTCCTAGGATATGGGAAACAGCACATTCTGTAAATACTCTCTTAATAGTTTTTATGTGGTAGAACAGCCTTTACCAATTAGTTTATTCCACTGAAGTTGTGCAGATTTTTTCACGGCAAACAGATCCCATGTATTAATCTTTTCAAACTCTTGTCCTTGCTCTACTTTGTGAATAAGCTTGCTTGTCCTCTCAGATCTTCTGATGTGTAGGAACCAAAATCAAATTCCCCTGTTACTCCTTTTGTTTCTGTGGTCTTTGCCGTAAATGAACAGGTTCCTCTGTGTGTGTGTGTGTGTGTGTGTGTGTGTGTGTGTGTGTTTAAAGTAGAAAAGATTGTTTATATGTTTCTTATATTTAAACTGGGAACTCTGGGTGCTTACTGCCACTTCTGTTTATCTCTGTTTTCAACTGAACGCTGTGTTTATATTCTGTATACAAGTTCTTATTTAGCTATGACTACACCCCTCCTTGGCCACCCACCCTTGTTTTCACATACCTAATCAACAGTCCAAACAATCAACTTTTCCAGTAATATTTTCAACCCTCAACCTGTAATTCCTGCAGTTAAATCATGGAAATACCACAATTTAATCCCAGCCCAATATCTGCCCTTACAAAGCTATGAAAAATTCATTGATATTTGCTATAAACTTCCAGACTACACTGCTGAAAGGTTTTTCCTGAAAGTCTTATAACTATCTTTTATTCATTATTCATTCTTGCTACAATTTTCTTGTAAGAGACTATACAATCAATTCAAAGTTCTTTCTTTCCATTAATTTGTTTAAACAGTTATCTTTTAGCTTTTTAAGATTATTAGATTTATTAAAGATAAAGCTGAGGTAAACAATATTAAATATCAGCCAGTTCTAACTTGTCTGCCTGCAATAAAGGAAACCAGTTTTGACTAGAACATCAAGCAATTTCACATTTTCTTTTTAATTAAATAGTCAATGATTTGCAGAGAGAACAAAACACAGTGAACTAAATATTTCATCTGTGAGATGATAGGTCTTTTTTGTTTTCAGCTCTTCCAAGATTCTGATTAGAAAATGGATAATTAGAAGTTGTGAAGTTCACAAATTGTAATTTTTCCTTTTACCTTAATAACAGGCATTATCATCACTCTTTTATCTTTCAGAGACCATTTTAAACAAATAGTTTTATATAAATGTTAACTCACAACATACATTAGAAGAATGTAAGATATAAATAATGTTCTCTATTTCACTAGAAGAATGTGAAGGATTAGGACAGTTGATAAAGCCACACAGGATGTCAAAGAGGTGATGTAAACAGTACCTGTCAAATTCCTGAAGTACATGTAATTTAATGTTTTATTCACCCATATACATACGAAAAGAAATATAGTCCTTGCTTTGAAAGGGAAAACTTGTGTGGATTTTCCTTAACTCCACTCTCACAATTTCTTACCTTCTCTCTTGGTAGCCTCTATCTTATATTTTCTGGGTTAATTATAGCAGTTCTGTTTAGGACTACTGGAACAACAAATGCTTTCTACTCACATACTATATAAGAATACTACTTATTTCTATTCATATACTATATATATATATATATAGAGAGAGAGAGAACATGTGTCATTACAGAATGCTTACTAAATCAATGATACTGAATCAATGTCCTTGGCCTGCTAGCATGGCACTATCATAGAAGATTTGGTTAAAAACCTATGAATTCTAAGGAATTTTAAATTACCATGAGCACGAAATTAATGATTTAACTAAACAAATAAACGATATAAAAGCTACCATAATTAAAAGCAGTCTAAACATAACTAGAAAGATGATGGCTTCTGAAGACCAACAATGAAAATTCACATATTCACATGAGAACTTAAAATAGACTATATATGAATTTCACAAGATGTGAGCTGTAATACCTCTGTAGTCCCAGAAATGGGACTGGTTGAAACAAAAACACCCTGGGGACCTGCTAAGTCTGGCCTGCTTTCTCTTCTCCATCCCCTGCTTCATTCAAGAAACTGTTCTGGTTTATTAGTTGAGAGCATTTGACATATTATCCTGTATCAGTCTTAGAAGAAGAGAATCTCCAAGAGCAGTCACCAGAAGCTTTTTGGAATTAGAAGCTGAAAGTGGATAAAACATACTGTAACATTTTTTCATGGATGTACTTGGCACTACTTTTCCATTTGGTAGCTATTCCTAGAGAGACACCTGTCTGCTTCCTTAGTGGGCCTACTGTAGGTATCCACGCTGTGAGAGAGTTCTCGACAGATGAGTTGGGGTAAAATATCCATTAGGGATTCTGAGGGAGCAAAGCCCTGGCTCAAAAACTATCAGACTTCTGAGGAATATTCACAAAGGAGTATTCACCCCATGTTCTAATCCAACTAGTCTAATTACCAGCATTACTGCCCAGTTTGATTGTTTTTGTTTTGTTTTTTTTTAATGTGTGTCAAACCTCAGTCTTGCCAGAATGAGAAGTATGAATGGCCAAGGCAAAGGATTCCTTTCTTTACTCCTGTGCTTCCAGCATTTACCTCCTGGCTGGGCTGCCAAAAGAGTCTAGAGCCTTGCCATTGAGAATCACAATGGTTTAGATGTGGAAGAAATACTGAAGACCATCAGGTCCAGCCCGCCAATTTCATAAATGAGAAAACCAAGGCCTGGAGCAGTGACATGGTTTGCCAAGGCTACACAACAAATTTAAAACAGAAATATTAGAAACCAAGACTCCCAGGCACTTGCCTAAATTCTTTTACCCATGAATGTAGTCAAAGCTCATACAGCTGCAGGACATTTTCCTGCTGGGTTCACCATGACTCATGTGGCCCCACATCTGGACCAGGCACACTGGTCCTTAGGTCAATTAAGGATTTCTTCGGAATGAAAATGGCTCTTTTGGTCTAATTTCAATGAATCCAGAGCCATACCACAGAAAGTAAATTTCTCCCAGCGACCGTCACAACCAAACAGCAAATGCCAGTCTCTTTCCCCTCTTGCTTTTAACTCTGAAGGCTCAAAAGCTGCTGCTCCCTGGCCCTCTCAAACTTTCCATGGGCAAGCAGATTGAAAATATTCCTACAAAAGCACTCTGCAAAACGTTTTGTGCCCACATTACTACTGTAGGGTCTCCAAAAATCTTAACTCCCTTTTGAAAGTGCTGGGTTTAGTCATGATTTATTCTAGTCGCCTCTCTAAACAATTGATTTGGGTCTGCAGTGTTCACTTTGGACATCTAACTTTGCATTTTCTTGTTTGAATTAAAGTGATGTAGAAACCTCAATCTGATTAAGATAGTAATCAGCCCAAACACTATAAATATGTGTTGTTTCCTAGGGCAGGTCTATAAATGGCCTCTGAGCCAGACAGAAAATAGCACAGTGAGGCAGGATCAGCATGGGAAGGTGGGGGCAGCAATGACAAAGGAGAGGCTGTGTCTTTGTTCTAACTTGGTGAACACACTTTGTGGTTTTAGGCAAGTCACTTAATCTGTTCACTGCTTTGGTTTCTCTGTCTGTAAAATAAAGGGGTATGTCTTATCTGTGCTAGACAATATAGGGGCCACTAGCCACCACTGGCTGTCACTCAAAATGTGGCTCATGTGACTGAGGAACTAAAATACTAATTTTGCTTAACTTTAACCTATTTAAAGTTAAAAAAAAATCAATACTTGATTTGGTGACTGGAAAACTTAAGTATGTATAGAAATGCTTAGGTGTGTGAATCTGCATTTTCAATTGTAAACTTTTTGAAAGTCTAAATATGGAGTAAATATTTCTGATGAAAATTTAGGGTCTGAACTGGAATGTGGTGTAGGGGTGAAATAAACGGTGGATTCTGAATAATATTAAAAATTTGAAAATTACCCCATGAATAATTTTATACTGATCATAAGGTAAAATGATAATATTTTGGATATATGGGACTAAATAAAAATTTTTATTATACTCTATTTCTCCTATTCTTTAAAAAAATTTTTTTAATGTGGCTACTGACAATTTAACATTCCATATGTGGCTTCTATTACATTTCTGTCAGATAGTAGTGGTCTAGATGTTGTCAAAGTATCTTAATATAGTCAATTTATTAAGATGGGCCCTGGAGTTTGTGTACCCAAAGAGCCACTTTCAAATAATATTTAATGTTATATTTTATACATTTACCTAACATTGTACACTTATTCCTTTGAAATAAACACATTATTATATGAGATACCATATAGAGACATATAATTGACAAACTTCATCTGCTTCCATAGGAAGCGCTTCAAATCATAGGGGTGGACTCTCAGGATCTATACATACCAATAGAAAACTTGCCCTGTGGCCACAGTTGATTGGACAATGGTGACCCCTGAGCCAGATGGGTCTATCATAATGTTCCTCCCCAAACTGGCAGTAGTGATAGGACCTCAGCCAGTCTCTGAGCAGGGACAAATCTGTAATATGCAAATACAGGAGCTCTGGGACAGTTATGTTCCACCAGGTGACTGGAACAGAGAAAAGCTGTGCCCAGGTGAAATAGAATGAGGTAGAGATGCAGAAATTCAGAAATGCGGAAAGGAAAACCTGGTAGCTTTCCAATCCTGGCTCCAGTCACTTCATGAGGTCTGGCTGCATCCCTACCCGTAACTGGAATGCTATTTTTCAGTATCCTTATAAGGATGGGACTTTGGGGGGGGGGGGGTAGTAAAGGTTGAGTTCATTACTTCTAGTAAGAACCAAAGGAATCTAAATAAACAGGATGAGCTCCTTCAAGATTTGTAAATCAGACTTTTTTTTGCCAACAGTTAAATATTTACTGGTAAGAAGTTTTTAAGTAGCTACTACCTGCTTGAATGGTAAGGAAATACAATGGAGGAAAGATCTGATCTCTAATATTTAGTCAAGTAAAATACAATAAAAAGAGAAAACATAACAATAAAATAATCGTGATGACATAGGACAATTATTGTATGTACACTGTATCTCAGGTTTTTCGTATCTTAATTTCTTATAACAATATTTTGAGACAAATCCATAATACATACAATTTTAAACAGTGATGTAAGCAGTATATGATGAAGAACCCAAAATGATTAGTTTCCGGACAAATTCCGTAAAAATTCAGAGACAGTAAACTAAAAGGTAAGGTCCACAGAGCAAATACCATGTCAGTGTTGCTGACTACTGTGTCCCCACCTTGTACCGAGCAGAAGCACAGAACAGGGGTGATGGCTATCCTTACTGGCCAAATGATACAGGGAAGATAGCATGGTCTAGTCTAGACCAGTATGAAACAGTCTTACGAGAAAGAGAAATCTTAAACTGACCTTGGAGGAGATGACCACTCAGATGCTTTCAGCCCCAAGAGATTACATAATTCTGTGGGTGGAATTTGCATGAGTGGATGGGAGAAGAAAGAGCATCCCTGACAAAGGGAAGGGGTACTAAGCGGCCTTGGAATTGAGAATAAGCAAGGTGATTCTAGGAGGCAGGGACATATCAAGCTGGGGTGGTGAGTTCGTGTTGGGGAATAATCAGTATTAAGATGAGGTGGTTAGGGTTGGGTAAGATTACATAAGGTCATGAACATCAGATTCAGGAATTTGGCTTTCAGCCTTCAGTCATTGGGAACAATGCAAAAGGTCTTGAATACGGGAATGACTCAATGAAGGCAGTGTAACAGAAGGCTCAAGGAAATCATGATTCCTCTGAATTGCATAATACAATAGGAGTTGTTACAAAATGCACACACATCTAAAAGATAACGGTATAACACTGAGGTGCAGATATAATCCCACATCATCACAATCTTGTGGATTCTATTCCAGTGTGTGCCTCAGGGAAATGATGACATGTTGGGGAACTTTCCTCCTTCCTTCTTCACTTTCTTTCAGCAGGTAATTTATTAAGTGCCTTTCATCCACTGGACACGGAGGATAGAGGAGCAAAAGTATACAGTTCCTGTTCTCAGGAAGTTTACAGATAAATGGAAGCTTATTAATGAAATAATTCCACAAATCGATGAAAAAAACACTACTTTGAGGAGGGCTATAAAAAGTTTCTAATGTGGATGATCTTGTTCCTTGAGAATGAGAGGGAAGGAAAGCCTCCTTAAAGAAGCAAAATTGAAAATGAAAGTCAGGAGTGACCTCAACAAAAGGATCAGTCGGCATTCGAGGGACAGAGAAATACACGCACAAAAGAAGCAGTGGCAGCAGGGAACTTGTGAGGCTGAGGGACTGAAAAAGAATTTGGAAAGGTGCCAGATCACGAGAGTCTTGGAGACCTTGTTTGCTTAGAGAGCTCCTTTTCCTAAGAACAACCATTCAAAGGATATGAAGTGGAGGGGTAAAATGAACATGCGTATTTTTGTTGTGGTGGTTGTTCCACTCTGTCTTCTCAAGAAGAGTTAAAACCTCAAGTAATCGATCCTGGAATACAAGCAAGATAAGAAGAATCCCGAGGCAGCAGACCAAGCAAAAGAGGGTGGGAGCAGTGGAGACAGGGGGATCATGCAACGGGAGGGAGACGGCTGCAGAGGGAAGGGGGCTAGGAGGCATATTGTTAAAGCAAAACTGTGTATTGCCAAGGACTTTGTTTAACCTTGCCTTCAAAAAATAACTTAAAAACTGACGTGCCAGTAAAGACTGGTTCAGGTAAGAATAAGAATCAATAGATGCTAAATCTACCAGAGAAACTTTGATAAAGAACTGTACCTGGTCTTAAATGTATCTCCCCAAAGATTGTGTCTTAGTTGCTAATGAGTAAATACACAGAAATCGTGGAACATCTGAGCCAGGTGATCAAAACAAAGAGCACTATGAGGAGAAGATGGACACTGTGTGCCTCTGGGGGTGATAACCTGAGGACGTATTATCACTTTACATGGACATTGTGGCTTGGAATGTTTAATCCAAGTGTAACCATTAAAAAAAAATTAGTTGTTTCAAAGAGAAACATTTTATTTAAAGGGGAGAGCTGCATCACTCAAAAATTTCAATTGTCGTAAAGACAAAGAAAGGCTGAGGAACTCTTAGACCAAAAAGACATTGTTTTCCAAGAACTTGGTGGGCTTAAAACAGCACAAATTTATTATTTTATAATGCTTGAGGTCAGAAGTCCAAAACAGGTCTTCCTAGGCTCAAATCAAGGTGTTCACAGGCGCTGTGTTTCTTCTAGAAGCTCTACAGGAGAATCCCTTTTCGTCACCTTTCCCTGTTTCTCGAAGTCTCCTGCATTCCTTGGCTTATGGCCCCATCCTTCATTTTAAAAGCAGCAGTGTAATGAGCATCTTCAAGTCACTCTCTCTGGTTCAGACACTCCTGCCTCCCTCTGATAAGGATTCATGTGATTAGATTGGGCCCACCTGGATATCCTAGGAAATACTCCCCATCTCAAAATCCTTAACTTTGTTACGTCTGTGAAGTCCCTCTTGCTATGTAAGGTAATACCTTCATAGCATGTGACATCTTTGGGGAACCACTATTCTGCCTATCACGCATGATATCAAAATGTAAATCATGATCCTAGATTAGGCTTTCTACTAGAGGAAAAAAATGCAAAAAGAAATGGATAAAATTGAAATACAGCCAACAGACTGAAGTATTTTAGTTATTGCTAAATTTACTGAAGCTGACAACCATACTGTGGTTGTGTAAGAGAAAATCCTTTCCTTAGGAACCATACTGACGTATTTAGGGGTTTGTATACAACTTGCTCAACAGGTTTAGAAAAATAACACATGTACACACAGAAAACAAACATTTAGTAAACTAAATGAGACAAAATGTGAAAAATAGATGAATCTGTATTAAAAGATATGTGGGTGTTCTGTGAAGATTCTTACAACTTTTCTGTAAATGTGAAATTATTTCCAAATACAAAGTTAGAAGAAAACTGATAAATAGTTTAATTAAAAACAAATGAATTTATTACACAAATACCACAAGCAACTTATAGTTTTTATCATTTTATGGATGTCAGTGTGACTGCAGATGTGTGGCACAATTTTTGTTCTTTCTACAATAACATTATCAGTAAGTGGAAAGGATCAGAAAGGTTTGGGATTTTTAGATTAGGAACTTAAAACACATCCTAACACTTTGACCATATTATAATTTCAAGGAGTTTAAAATAAAATTGGTAATTATTGTTGGATTTAAATGCCAACCGGTGGATCACACCCTGCTATTTGTGAGAGACAATCTGCTGGGTAGTTTTCTAAACAGGGCCTTAGAAAAGGTTAACCTCCCCTTTCAGGAGTATTTAGCTGAGTTTTTAAACAAAAGCAGAAAATAAAGTGTATTGTATTCTAGAGCTTTCTTCTTTTTGCCCAGTGTCTCTGGCAGAATTTTATTGCTTTGGCCCCAGAGGATTTTTCGGGTACCCATCCGGGCTCCCACTCCTCCCGCTATTGTTTAGAGACAAAAGATAAGGCAGCTGGGACTCTGACCACTGATAAATAACCAGGGGCCTCTCCACTGGGAAACTCCTCTGGTCTTGGCAGAAACTAACATTTTAAAATGAAGGTAAAACAAAGCGTAAGGCCCCCCGTTTCTACCCCAAGGCCTCTGCACGGGCTTGTTTTCCTTGCCAATTGCGATGGCCAAGAACAGAGTTTCTCCAGTTGTGCCAGGACAGTGTGCCAAGTCCAAATAATAGTGGACTTTTCTCAATTACAGAAACGAGAAAAAAAAAAAAGTGGCAACGAATCAGCTCTATTTTTACACATTTCGCTCCTCATTATCACCAGCCGATACTGACATCTATGATTTAGCACAATCTATGATTATACCAGCACAAAACCATCTATTTCACCATTTTCAATTCAACATACTGTTTTCAAAGAGCTTCGTTACTTCTTGGAGTTTGGCAATCCCAGGCCTAAGTGCTTCTGTAGTCAGGAGCAGGGTGCGTCTTTATTACTTAGATGCTTCCTTTAGAACACTTTCCCTGGCTATTGTAATTATTTAGATACCTACATTCCATAACCCAGAGTTAAGAGTCAGATGACCTAGGGTTTCTTTTAAGATTCTGTCACTTTCTAGTTGTTTAACCTTGGGCCAAATACTTCTGGATTGTAAACCTCATGGTGTCATTTGTAAATCACAGTAGCTACAACCTGCCTTCCTCATGGGATTTTTCTAATCATCGAAGGAGATAAATGCATGAAATCACTTTGAAAACAGAAAAGTAGTATAAAAAGGCCAGAGAATCCCCCCCTCATTATTATTAAAGATTTTGAATATAAGGCTAATTGATGCATATTTGTCTCCAAGTGTCTCATAAAGTGCTGGCTCCATAGTTTTTCCTAAACAAACACTTGCTGACTGAGTGAGCAAATGATTAGGTTAATGAACTTTCAGGCTGCTATAATGTTACATTCCTATTTTCAGAGAACTCGCCCTAATTCAACAGAACAGACACTGACCTCGACTTGCTAGGTCAACAAAGGGGAAAACTGGTCCAACATGAAGGTACATGTTCTAAGGAATTCTAAGGATCTTTAGATAGGAAAGTAAGCATTTTCACATGAAGTAGTGAAAAGAAATATGCCTTTGACATTCTCTTGAAATGACAACCTTATAGTCTTTGAAAGACTTTTTAAGCACAAGCTTAACGATGTGCTTAACACACTTAAACTGATAATACTTTTGATGAACTAGTCCACAGAAAGGATTCAGAGTCTAAGATGACTTGCAGGAAGTGAATGCATAATAAGTATTTGATAAGTTATGGCAAGATGTCAACTTGCAGAGCAGAGTAACCCAAATCGATTTTGATTAACTCAGTGGAACACGATACAGTAGTTAAAATGAATCAACATGGAACACATTAATGTCAAAGGTATGTTGCAAAATATAAGCAAGTTGCAAAGTGACAGATGCAGTGTAATGGCATTAACAGAAACTATGAAAAAATGAAAAAATATATGTACTTTGTGTATGGATGTATAGTTTGCAATAAAAGTATAAGGGCAGCTACTGTGCACTGCTGCACGTAACACAACTACAAGGGATGCTATCCTCAATGTCAAGCCCTGAAACCATGCACTAGAATGAAAAATTCCAGCTCAGAATACTTGTTCCTCAGAGACAAGTTGTCCCTAACAGACAGAGTGGGCATTAATGGAGATAGGAAAGGGGCTTTAATTATATGTATAATGTTTCATTATTAAAAAATACATTTGAAGCAAATATTGCACAATGGTAACATCTGACAAGCTACGTGATGGGTACACAGGCATTACATTATTCCCTATGCTTGAAATATTTCTTCATGTATGAATATTATGTAGTGAGAAAAATAATTAAAATTTCTTGATTGCAGTAATAAAGGAGTATTTATAATCATAGCCACATTTTTGTTGTAAGGTTCTAAGAATCAATCACACTGCAAATAAATTCAGAGATAAAACATTTTGTGTTCTCAAATTAAGTAAGAAAGAGACTTATATAGGACCTTTCAGGTATCAAAAGAATTTACATAATTTTACACTCAAACCTTTTGTGGGAGAGGGAGGCTAAAGGAAAGAGAAATCTGTGGCCAGCTCTAAGGAAGGTTATCTAATTTACTTGGGAATTACAGGTATAAGACACATATGCTAAAATGCTCATCCAAACTAGAGCTTAGCAGTTGACTGAGGAAACAAGTATGCAAGTCAAATTCCAAAGATACCTTCTTTAAATTCTGACAATTAGCAAATTCCTAAACGGTAGGTAATTTCCTATTTCAATATGAATGACCCTATCTCTTTTGTCAGCTACCAAAAGGAAACTCAGAAATGCACAGTTACATACCAAAACGTCCATCCCGGGGACATATTTGAGGGTTATTTTATAGTCCTTTGGAAGATTTGCCACCTACGGAGAAAAAAAGAAAGTAAGTTATCTGTGAGAAAATCCATACATATCAGTTAATCATACTGTATTTAGCGGTTTGAGAAAAACACATACAAACCTGTTACGTTTTTAAGTTACCACTGAATTTCAATATTTACATACATAGTGATTTTTCATTCTTCATTTCCCTTTGCAATCAAAGGCACTCTTCAAAAATAAAGTAAGTGATAATATAAATCTTTTGGACTCCAAATTCAGTTATGGGTGGCTAAGTATAATCTTCTGAGTTTTGGAAACACAATATGAATTTCAATTTCCATCTGTGGTCTTGGAATTCCCTTTCAGGACTATCTTTCTACTTGTTCCCCCAAAGAATCAGTAACACAATGTATTTGTCCTGTCAGTGGTTCTCCAAGTGATGTGGCAATGTCACCATGTAAATGTAAAAGCCATTCCAGATGGAGAAGCATGGCAAGAAGTGGCAGGTGTTCTGAACACAAGCTGCTTGATAATTTCGCCCCTCTGTAAGCACAATTAACATTATCAAAAAAATAAATACAGAATCAACCAAATAAGTATTCAGAAAACTTAGGATCTGAGTATATATCAAAAGAGCAGAGAAAATGTAAGAGATAGGCTGGCCAATCCTGCTTTATTAGTAAATTATATATAGAGATTGGTTCAAAGAAGTCAAAGAAACCTTACAAGAAGTTCTCTGACCAACACACTCAAATTGCCACACCTTATCATTTAGGGTGGTGTATAATAATAATTTCTGCATTAAACTGATGTACTGATTTTCAATTTTTGATAGGACTGAGAAGTAATATTATTTTTGAAAAATACAATTTTAACAAGTTTTCATATGCAGTCTCTGCCACGACCTCAGAGATCTGTATTATTAAGCCGACTTCACAGAAATAAAACAAAACAAAAAAACCCATGGTGGCTCAGAGAGGTTAACTGGCATGTCAGGGTCATCACAGGCATCAGGAGTACCTGGTGGAGGTAAGGATACAAATCCTGGCTCTGTGTGCTGGTCTCAGCACAGTTATCTACAGAGCAGTCTCCTCATCAGTACATTCTTGGCTTGCACTGGTTCCTTTCCAGTTACATTTGGAAGAGAAATTAGGAAGTTGTAGATTTTTATGGCCACTTCATGAATTATTTTATTACTTTCTAAGCATTTATAGTATGTTGAATAGCAATCAAAAAGCACAGATAACCTTTTGATAAGTTCAGCTTCTATTGTGTCTACTGATCACTGTGGAAAGTTTGAGAGAGTAGAGGATTCCTTGAGTCTGGAACTAGGAAGATAAGATGTTCCTTCAAGGCAGTTCGTTGATGTAGGGCTCACTGCCCAAGTTCTGGGGAGATGCATTGCTCAGGTTGGAGCCAGGCCCTGCCACGTGCTAACTCACAGATCTTGGGCAGGTTCCTTAATCTTCTTTAACCTCAATTTCCACATGTGTAAAATGAGAATCACAGAATTGAGCTAGTGGATTTAATAAGACTAGTGATGAAGTATCTTGTTTAAAATACTTAGTGCTTGAGCGTGGTGTGGGAATGGGTACGAGTGTTTACTATTATCAACTGCAAGGGAGTGGGACAGTCAAGATATCAGAAGGGTCAGATGCAAAGAGGAAGAAATGGGAGACCCAGGACAGATCACTCAGGTTCTAGAGGTAAGAAATATGCCAGGAAAGCCACATTAGAGAGGGACCTGAGTAGGGGGTATAGCTCAGTGGTAGAGCACATGCTTAGCATGCACGAGGTCCTGGGTTCAATCCCCAGTACCTCCATTAAACAAAACAAAAAAAAAAAAAAAAGAAAGAAAGAAAGAAAGAAAGCAAAAGAGAGAGAGATCTGAATGTTGGGCTAAGGAGGGCAAGTGGGAGGCAGTGAAGTTCAGCAGGACCATTTCCACCACCAGAACCCCAGGGCCAGTCACTTCCACTTTAGACACGTCACCTCCCCTGTGGAACTTCTATCCTCTTCCACAAGATGAAGAGGGGGAAGTAGATCACCATTAAAAATTCGGTCTGATGTCACTGTCCTGTGTCAGCAGTGGTGCTACATTGAATGTGTGTAAGCTGGAAGGGAACATGGCACGAAATTTAGGAAGGTTACTCGGGAAGGATGGATTGGAACAAGGAAAGAGACCAAGAGCAGTTTAGAAGACCACTAGCAAAGTACTGAACATGCATTAAATGTGAATACAGAGGCTAAAAGCTGAAAAAGTAGAGACATGGTTTAGATTCCAGGGAAGCATCCTGTTGGTAGGGTTAAATGGATATGTAACCAAGGCTACAGATTTTGAAAACTAATCTGCTCTAGTAAAATAAGTTCAGAATAGAAAAAACGACATAGAACCTAGCTGATGCAAAATTTACCAAAGGTCAGATTATTCCAGTGAGCCCTGTGGTTTGGAGTATGGGGTTGTAAAAACCATGCCAGATTATAAAATGCATGAAACTACAAAAACAGGTGATGGGCTCACTCTACTACTAGGTGGGCCATTTGCTCTGTCTCTCTCTCTCTTTTTCGCTTTGGTGTGTCTTAAGGATTGACCATACTCAGTGATACTAGCGGGGGGAAAATGTGTAAGAGAACAGAATGTGGAAATGCTGGAAACTCGGCCAAGAAAAAGTTTGTGAGCCAAACAGGCACTGGCTACATACCATGCCCTGCAGGTATTTGGACTCGGAGAAAAAGAACTCAAAGTCAGAACAGGTAACTCCCTCTCTAGATCACTGATCTAAAATCTTTGGATCTCTTGATTCAAATGTCATTGAGGTCTCTAAGTTGCACAAAATCAGTGGCTTCCTGGATATCTATGGTGAGACACTCATTGTCTGAACTGTTTCTCCCAAGTTCTAGGTAAGAATCAAAATGCAGTAGGAGTAACTCATGATTCTCTTGACACTACATAAAATGTTGCACATATGTGAACCTTTCTGGAGAAAGAGTCCAGTTTCCAGAGTCTCATCAGACCCAGAGAAGTTTAAGAATCTCTGCTGTAGAGGAAAAAAAAACAACAACCCTGTACGTTTGTATTTAAATATCCCAGTTGTTGTTCAGTCTTCAGATATAACATAGGCCAAAGCTTTCTGCTTTTTTATTTCTCCTTATAAGCCATCTCTTGATTAAAAATCTAACCAGGTCAATTGCCTGTAGTTTTGTTTTGTTTATTTTGCTTTTTAAATAACAACTCAATTAGTGATTTATAAAAAATTAACATGACAACTTACAAGAATTTTCTGGGTCACCTTTTCTTAATGAAGAATAATTCTTCGTTACATCTACATAAAGTTAGGTGACCCTTGATCCTTTCAAACAGAAGAGAGAAAAACATATTTGGCTATTTCATGGACACACCTTCTGTTGATGATGCCAAATAAGTAGTACTAATTGAGCTTTTAAGATATGACTGCTCCCTAATCTTGTGCTCCAGAGATGGGTACTTATGTGTTCAAACCTCTATTCAGCTGCCTATTTCCAGGTGAGGATTGTCAGGTTACTGACCATCACCAGGCTTCAGCTTCCTAATCAATAAAATGGGGATAAAAATAATTACCTCCTAGGGTTGTGATGACTGAAAAGAGAATTCATACAAAGAGCTTAGCATAGTGTCTGGATACTCACACAATAATGACTGTTTTTAAACGTCAAGGTGCAAGAGATATTTTACCTAAGTGGTTTACCTTATAAAGGAATAACATTTTTTTTTCTTTCTGATAAGATCAATATGCTTGGTAATACAGCCATCTACTTGTCAGATTTTACGATGATTATTTCTAATACACTTCTGTCCTTTCTTTGAATACTGAAAGTCCTAAATTTAGCTTTAAATAGAGAAAGAAATTCTACTGACATGGAGCAGAAATTAAAATGCATAAATACTGTGAACCAATAAACTTTAAAAACTATCCAGCTATCAAACCATTGTTCTTCAAGGGTCAAACAAAACTATGTGAGACTTCTGCTTTTAAAGAAAAGATATGCTTATAAAAGCTTATAATTCATCTAGAAATGGCAAGACTCAAGAGACTTCAATCCTCCATTTTAATGCAGTGGTATAATTCTATCCAAAGAACACTGTATTTGAAAAAGAATAAGAATCATAATTATTCAAAACTGTCCATTCAAAGTGTGAAATCTGTTATCTAAGGATATTTTTATAATCTCCTATTATGTTAAATTCTGAGTCATATATTAGTATAATCTACTTAAAATAAGTACCTATCACAAGACCAGGAAAATCATGAATGCTTGAATTTTAAATCTATGCTAGTGATTTGTAGACTGACCTTGAAAAGACAGAGTAATTTCACCTTTACTAGATGGGGCTGGAACAGCAACCTGCCTTAAGCATTTTGAGGAAGACAAATAATTACTCAATAGATACTTAAAAGATTAAAAGGTTTTTAAAAAGCAACAAGGTCGCACTTAATTAAAATTCCCCCAAATGAAGGAAAAGCATCACAAATGAAGGGAGCGGCAGGAAGAACAAAAGGAAAAACTAATTTGAACTATGTCAACATTTGGATTCCTCCTTATATTAACGTTACAATCCTTAAAAGCTGTGGGACGAATCGTCCCACAGATACAAGCTTTTAAAGTTTGATTTCTCCTCTTCCCAGATACTTGACCCTTTCTTTAGGTAGGTCTGAGTTTGCCATTTAAAACAAGCCTCGCAGCATTTTTTAGAAACAAAGCAAAATGTTCTGTAAATAGATGAACTATTATGGTGAGTAAACATGCCAGAAGGATTTCAAATGAAAACCATGGGGACTGTAGGGGTAGTACAAAGTGTCCGAGAAGAAATTAAAAAAAAGAAAAAAAAATGACAGTAAAGTCATAAATCATGTGCTTCTGTGACATGAGACTCACCCCAAGCAAACAAACTTAAGGTTTGTGGGCACGGTGCAAGCTGCTACCTAATGCAAAGGCAGAACTGGCACAACTGGCAAAGGAATGATTTCAGCTGAAGAAATTACTATGAGCACCAGGCAGAAAGGTGCTCTCCACTCACTTTCTTTTCCCGAAACAACACGCACGAAGGTTATACTTGCAAAGCAAGCAAATTTCTCTTGTTCGATATAACCTTGTTAATTCAGGCTTAACTGAATTATTCCAAAAGGTACAAACTGAAGAAATATTATGGAATAAAAGAATTTCAGACCTAAGAAGGGCCTCCAAAGTTATCTAACTTGGTGGTTCTTATCTTTTTTTCTTTTTTTTAAATTGAAATCTAGTTGATTTACAATGTTTCAGAGGTACAGCAAACTGATTCAGTTTTACATGTTGTTATTAATATTCAGTTTTATATATTATTTTCAGATTCTTTTCCATTATAGGTTATTACACAGTATTGAATATAGTAGTTCTTTTAGGGGGGCCACAGACTTCTCTGGGAAGCAGATGAAAGTTATACATGCTCTTCTTAGAAGCCCACGTCAGCACAATTTGGAGTTCCATTTGCAAGGGTCTGAAGTTTATGAAACCTAGATTAAGAACCATTGATCATGGTCTCGTTCCTCATTTTCAAAACCAGAAGCTGAGTCCCAGGAAGGTTCAGGGATTTATTTGTCCAAGGTCACACAGCTGGGTAATAGCAGAGCTGGTGTTCAAACGCTCCAGTGCATGTGGCCTACTTTAAGATTCAAGATGCTTTTTTGTCCCACTGTTCTTTAGAGAGAGGCTGTGATTATCTATATCCATAAAAGTCAAAAGTCAGTCATGCTGCTGTTTGAGTTAGTAAAATTAATGAGTTTTTAGGCTGAGGGTGGGAACACAACTTCTTTTCAAACATGGAAAATATTATAACTATTATGGCCTGAGCTGTCCTGACACTTCTATGCAAATAACTATCCCCTGGGATACTGGTCAGAAACATTAAGGTTCCTGCATCCCATCTCCACGAGTTGTGCTTCAGTAATTCTGAGGTGGGGCCCTGACAGCTGTGTTTGTAAGTACTCTAAGAGACTGTGACTGGATGGCTCTCAAATGATATCTTACGAACACTGTTCTAAACCAGTGGCTCTCAAACATTGTTTCATAAGCTCAATTCTTTTTTCAAGTTAAGTCTTATTTAGAAAGCCAGATACATAAATACAAGCAGAGCAGCTTGGGTGGACTCCTAAAGCCTGTTTGAAAACCACTGTCCTAGAAGACACAGCACTGGTCTTGGGACCAGGAGCTGGGCTTCACTGGTCTTGGGTCTCAGTTTTCCTACTTATGAAATAGTTTGTCTAGATTGTCTCTAAATCCCCTTCCAGCTCTAGTACCTATGACCCCACAAACATGGCTGCTACCACTACTGATATCCAGCAAGCGCTTCCTATGCTCCTGCACTGTTCTAGTAACTTATTTAACCTTTACAGTCACCCTATGAGGTTATGTACAGCTGACCCTTGAACAACACAGGTTCGAACTGCGTGGGTCCAATAATACCCGGATTTTTTGTCGATAGTAAACACTGCAGTACTACACGATCGATCCCTGATCGATGCATAGTTCGGTGAATCTGCAGATGCAGAACCACGGCTATGGGAGACCCTCTTCTATAGAGGAACAAGTATAAGTTGTTAGAGTTCCCACTGCCAAAAGACGGGCTCCCCTCACCCTCATGTTGTTCAAAGGTCAGCTGTACTAATGATCTATTATAAAGATGAGGAAACAGTGGCATAGAGACACTAACTGTGGTAAAATATTTATATACACATTCTCTTATTTAATCTATACCACAAAATTGGGAAAGTAGGAACTTATCCAAGGTCAAAGAGCAGGTCTGCCAGATTCTAAACCCCATTCTCTTAACCAGTATATTAGCACAAGTTGGGTCCTATGTTATGCCGTAAAATCTTTTAAACGGCATCCATTTATGAGTTGTTGTTGTGGCATTAATGGTCTACATTTACATATTCATAGAGATGGCTTATCTTTGAAACTAGGTTATAAACATTCTGAGACCAGGGATTACTTTATATCTTTCAATTTCCAACTTCATGAGATACAGGCTGTGCTTTAAGTAGGTCTTTATTCAATCTGAAGTGATCTGAGTCCTCTTTTTTTATTATTATTAACTTGATTTTTTTTCAATAATCCAAAGTAAACACACTCATTTCATTTAGATCAACTCTTGAAATTGAAAATTTCTCCCCAAAGTCAGTTGTTGGAAGGGAGGGAAAAAGAAGACTTTTTTTTTTCAGTTTAGTGGTTTTACATTTGCCCTTGGGGGAAGGAATTATAGTTTAGTGTTAGTAAGTATCTCTTTCCAGGCACTTCTTTCTCAATGCTTCTTGCGATTTTTTCATTGTATCAACTGATAGGTAACAGGCAGAAAATAAGCAGATGGCTAAAAACAAGAATGGAAAATCTTGGAAGGTGCTTCTACTTATGCCACTTGAAAATACCGGTTTGACATTTCACAGGAAGTGGTGCTTATTAAATAGCATTCCTCAAACACTTAGCAAAAAATAATGATTCCAAGTAATTTTTCTTAAATGCCATTTTAATCTTGGATATGCTCAGTCTGTGGTCAGACACACCATCATCTTTCAACTGTGATTCTTGCCCACATATTTGAAGTCTGATCTCTAGGACTGCCGCAGACCTCCCCTGCTCATTCTCAGCTCTGCAGTTATACCAGCAACCTCACGAGAGCTGTCATTTCCCAGTTGTGACCTACTTTAAGCATTATCTTGGAGACTTGTATTAATCGAACATTAATATAAATCTATACAACACAGATAAAACCAGTCATAATAAAAATGGAGATTAAATTAGGGTCAAGGCACTTTGGTCTCTAGACTATGACAGAATAGACCACCCAGAGCAATAGTTCATAAACCTCCTTTCAGAGATATCTTTAAAATGTAGATGCCTAGAGCCCTTCTGCAGACTTAGTGCGTCAGTGGGGCTCAGACACCTGTGAGTTTAACAAGGGCTGCAGGTGATCATGATGTTCACTCACTAGAGTGGTGCATGTCATTACCTCATTCATTGAACAAACATCTAATGAGAGCCTTCTACCGATGCAAGCTTGTGAAAATAAACATATTTTCTTTTTAATATAGTTTCTTGGGTCAAAAACTTGTCAAGCAACCTGAGGAAAAGGATGTGATCTATGTTTAAAAAAAAAACTTCCCAAATACTTCCGCTGGACTCCTATCCCTATACTCAATATCTAGCTGTTCATATAGTAGGTAAATGTTGCATTGCTTTAGTCACCAGCTCCTCAAATAAAACATGTTGATACATTTTCAGATGCTGCACCAGAGAATACTTGGCCCTTGTGGGTTTCTTTCTAAGGAATCTGAATAAATTGTGCATGTGTGTTTGTGTTCTTAAGTCTGCATTGGGGCTAAGCTAGCAAGAGATGGTAGCACTGAACTTCTGTTTTGAAGTTCAGCTATGAAATTCAAATAAAACATACAATCCAGGAAATGTGTATCAAGGGAGGGAAGGTAAATTTCTCAAATACACTTTTCTTTCTTTTCTACATAGTACAACCCTCATTTCTTTCCTATTCTCACATTACCTCTGTTCTTTAAGATAATATTCAAATAACTGCATACCACTTGGCTCTTTTGAACCAGGAACTTACAAAAATGCTTCTCAAACTTTGTTCATCCTGAAACCCCACACTGTAGCTCAAGTGAGCATGTAAAATCACCTATAGACTGTGAGAGTTGGGAAGAATGCATTTCAGAAGCTGTATGAAGTGCTCCCTCTCTGCCGTCTACATGTTAGAAGCATGGCACGAAGCCGGCAGGGACCAAGCAGCACCAGCGTGGAATGGCTTTGGCCGAGTTCCAGTGATGGAGGTGGGCGATGAGTCTGGCCAACCTTCGGGCAACAGATGATTCCTACTATGTTCAGTGAGGGAGCAAACACCCACCCACATGTGACAGAGTCTTCAAGCTGTTGGATAGGGGAGAATGGCCATCTCCGATCCCCTTTGGTTAGGCTTGCTAGAGAAGAGCAGGGAGGCATGTGGAGGGGAAATAAAACACGCTGAGGAGGCCACTAGGGAGATAACGAGGAGCAAGCTAGTGCTGGGACATCAGCAGACGAAGAACTCGCCAGTGTCCTTCACTGCCTATGAATGAGATGAAAAGACCAGCAAAGAAACAAAATCACTTCGGTGGTGTGCAGTGGGCCAGTTTTACCAAGACGTTCCATGACCCTAAATGTCTCCCTACCTGCTTTCCATAAGCCCTTTAGAAAAATTCAGTGACTTCTCTCCTTGTCTTAGAAAAAGACTGATTTAGGGCAAGAAAAAAGGAAATCTCTTTTCAAAAAGCACAAGAAAAAAGAATCACAGCAAGTGAAAACATTCCTTACTTACCAATTTTGTAACGTCTTTCACATCATCAGTTACACGGTTCCTGCAGATCCCTTGAGTTTTGACGAGAGGATTAAATAGGAACAGTTGAAGATAAATGCAAGTGATAATCCAAGTCTGAAAACAGAAGAAACGTGGGTGATCATCAGTGAAAACCTGTACTCACTCGAACTACTAACATCTTCTTTCTTAATGTGGAAAAGGTAATCTATTACATATATACTGGCTTAAATACATTTAGATGCTGAGCATTCAAACTATGTTGACCACGTTAAAAAAATTCTGTTAAAATATGGCTTAGTTTTTTTATTTCAATGACATTGTTAACGTTTATCAAAAGCTTTCTACAGCCAATTCCCTAATGGCAATTAGGAATGAACTTGTAGCAACGTGTAAAGGATTTATCACTTAAGGTGTTTTCTAAAAACTAGGGAATGCATAAAATTCATACCTTAAGGCACCAAGAGAAACTTTGTCTACTTTAAATGTAGACTGTTTGGCAAGTAGCAGCAGAACCCAGAGCAATGCTCTAATATAATAGTCTCTAACAGTGCTACAAGTTAAAGTGAGGAGAGAGAGATTTTTAGATCTCGATCAGAATTTAACCTAAGTTGTGAGGCATCAAAAGAATCCCTGTTTTGAATCACAGCTTTTTAGCCATTTGATAAGGAAAAAGTATTTCCTTAGTCAAAAGGAAAACATTCTTGAACCATAGTATGAATCTCTCTCACACACACCTCTACCTCTTTGAAAATAACTTTCAACTGTACATTAGTTACTTTCATGCATGACTTAATTTTTCTTATTACATTATATTTTAGGTTTTTTAAAATTTGGGCATCTGATTTTTTTTTTTCAGTTATTTTCACAACACTTTGCATCTAAAAAAGCTCCTAATAAATATTTGCTGCATGAATCCATGACCAAGGTAAAAAGAGTCAAATGCTTCAAATTCAATACTTATTTATTGAGCTCATATTATGAGACTAGGACTGAGCCAGGCACTAGAGAAACAAAGGTGATAAGACACGCCTGAATCTCAGAAGTAGGTAAATAAATGAACACCCACACCCCATGGTAAATACTTTGGGAACAACAGAGGAAGAAGCAATTAATCAATTAACCTTAAGGTGGAGAACCCGTGGCAGAAAGACAGTGCCAAGAAAAGCCAGAGAGAAAATGCAGTAACTCTGGCTGGATTTTGGAGGACAAAGGAAGAATGTATAAGAGTTGACAAGGAAGGGGTGGCATTCTAGGAAAAATAAACAGCATGAGCAAAGGCATGGATGGAGCTGTAAAGATACTTTAAAATGTGAGAGTTCTTTTATGAGTTCACATTTGTCTGTGGCATCTTACAATTACACGAAAGCTTATCTGCACATGGCTAGAAATCATTCCTCTTTATGTAGTTAGCCATGTATTGAAAGGAACTGGATTACTATTTTCAATCAATATCCACAAGTTAACTAGATGTCACACTAGACCAAGTGACAATTATCATTTACTAAAATTTCTAAGACTACAAGGCTACCTACATAGGTAATCATGGCTTGTTAATAAAATACAAACCCCTTCATTGTTTTACCATTGTGATCTATGTATTTTAGCTGTAATCCTGCTTAACTTTGTTAAGGCCACTATTAGCACAATGGGGTCAAACTCTTCACAGCACCATCTCCCTTGGATGGAAATGAAAACTAAGTTGTGTAAATAATTTCTGTTTGGGGAATTCTTCTTTTTGGACAATCCCAACACATAAAATTTTCTCTAATAACTTAATCTCCCTTTTTGTATATAAATACAATTGATTAAAGTCAAGCTTTCTTTTCTATTGGCATTGCTAAGAACTAATCCTCACTCTTGAAATATATTTCTCTAAGACTCTCTTTCATGATATGGTTGGGGAATCCTCCCTAAGAATCTCTGTAAATGGCTAATCTCACTAGTAACCATATTCATACTGTAGGCTCTAAGAAATATAAAGGCATGGGTATGGAGGAGGGGGAGTTGGATGAAAGTGGTCAAAAGGTACAAACTTCCAGTTATCTGATAAATAAGTACTAGAGACGTAATGTACTATGTGGTAAATATAATTAACCCTGCTGTATTGTATATGAGAAAGTTGTTAAGAGAGCAAATCCTAAGAGTCCTCATTATAAGGAAGTTTTTTTTCTATTTCTTTAATTTTATATCTATCTGAGATAAAAAAAAAATGTTCACTAAACTTAATGTGGTAATCACTGTATGATATATGTAATTCAAATCATGTTGTCCACCTTAAACTTACACAGTGCAGTATGCCAATTTTATCTCAATAAAACTGGAAGAAAAATTTATAAAGGCAGAAATTCTGTTGACTTCTCTTTACCGTGCCTTATGCCTGATATTGAAATAACACTACACAAACATTTGTTCACTCACTCATTCATTCAGCACATATTTATTAAGCACCTAATGTTAACGTATGCCATTGTTCCAGATGCTTGGGATATATTAGTAGAGAAGCAAAACTCCTTACCCTCATGAAGCTTACTTAGTGAGGGAAGGCAGACCACAATCAATAAATATAAGTAACCAAATTAAAGACTATGCCAGGGGTGTGCTGTGAAAAGAAAAATTAGACCATGGCAGAGGGGATTGGGATTATCATGCCTGCTCTGCTCTCCCAGCATGGTCTTGGGTTCAAGTTGACAATCACACTCATGAGGCATCGAGGCTTCGCCCAGCTCCAAGGGTATTACTGGGCTTTAAGAAAGGATACAGGAGAGGTGACAAAAAGTCATGCACAGCACCAGCAGAGCAGAGCTCACAACTCCCAGGATGTCCCAAATGCCCACTGCACCCTTGGGGTGTGCACAGCAATGACACATGACATGGGGTGGGCAGGACCTCTTCTTGGGCTTGTACCTTGCTAGTCAAGTAGCCCCTTCGGGGGTACCATGAGCCGCCTTTTCTAACCATCACAGCTACCTCCCACCGGTAACCATCTGGACAATAAAATATATGCTGGCGGTTATTCTGCTACCTAGTGACTTCGCCAGGATGCTCTTGGGTGAAGTGCAGGTATATGCCTAAGTTGTTTGAGTTCTTGTTGCAAGGAGGATGACAGAGAGGGTCGAATCCCTAGGCACCCCTGAGTCCAGAGAAAAGGCCGCAGTACTGGCTGCAAACCCCTTTCTTTCTCCCCATAGACTGTAGTATATGGGGAAATAGACTAAAATTTTAAACAGAGCGCTATTTGGTGGAGCCTCCATGAGCAGGCAATATTTTATCAGAGATTAGATGGCGCTAAGGGAGTATCCATGAAGATGTCTGTGGGAGAGTATTGTGGACAGAGAGAGAAGCTTGTACAAAGGCCCTAAGGTCTATTTAAGGAACCTGCTTTACTTAAGGAACAGCAAGAGTAAAGCAGGGGACAGTAGAAGATGATGATGTAAAAGAGAATAGAGAGGCCAAATCATGTAGGGTCTTGTACTCCATGATCTGGATATTTGATTTTTACTGTGAATGAAACAAGATTCATTGCAGAATTTTGAGCAGAGGAGATACATGAACATATTTTTTAAAAAAGTTTTAAAGACTGTCTGACAGTTTCTTAAAAAACTAAACATACTGTCACCACATGATCTAGCAATCATGCTCCTTGGTATCTACCCAAAGGAGTTGAAAACATGTGTCCACACAAAAACCTGCACATTGATTTTACAGCAGCTTATTTAAAAATGCCAACACTTGAAAGCAACCAGGATGCCCTTCAGACTGTGAATGGATAAATAAACTGTGGGCTAGCTGGGCAATGGAATGCTGCTCAGCACTAAAAAGAAATGAGCTATGAAGCCATGAAAAGACAGAGGAAACAAGTGCATATTACTAAGTGAAGAAGCCAATCTGAAAAGGTTATATACTATTTGATTCCAACTACTAGGACATTCTAAAAAGGCAAAACTATGGAAACAGTAAAAAGTTCAGTAGGTTGCCAGGGGCTGGAGGGGGAGGGATGAATAAGACAGAACACAGGATTTTTAGAGCAGTGAAAATACTCTGTATGATACCATAATGACAAATACATTTGTCTAAACTCATAGATTGTACAACACCAAGAGTTAACCTAATGTAAACTATTGCATGTGTCAGGGCAGGGGGCATAGGGGAAATCTCTGTACTTCCCTCTCAATTTTCCTATGAACTGCACTAAATATAAGTTCTTTCCCTTAAAAAAAAAATCACTTTGATTGCTGTGGTGAGAACAGACTGTAGGGTGACAATAAGTCGAAACAGAGAGACCAATTCAGGGCTATGGCTATAATCAAAGCAACAAAAGGTTGCAGTAGTACACTGACCAGAGGTGGTAAGATTCTGGATGCCTCCTGAAGACTAAGCCAACAGGATTTCCTGACAGTGGGAGTGTAATTTGAGAGAAAGGGTCAGGACGACTCTAAGGATTCTGGGCTGAGCAACTGGAAGGATGGTGTTGCCATCAACTGATAAGGGGATGGCTGAGAGTAAAGAAAGTTTGGGGAGCAAAGTAGAAGTTTTGGATGTGGTAAGTTTGAAAGGTCTTTGAGATATGCCAGTGATGATACTAGGTCAGGATATTTGGAATTTGGATTTATGAGGGACATTTGAGCTGGACATATAAATATGATAGCCTTTGATACAGAAATGGAATTTCAAGCAAAAGAGTGGATGAGACCATCAAGGCAGGGAGTGCAGATAGAAAAAAAGAACAAAGAACTGGCTCCTATGGTGTTCTAACCTTAAGAGGTCTGGCAAAAGATTCAGAACACACAAAGGAGCCTGAGAGAGAAGCCAAGGGAGGAGGAGGAAGTCATGTTAAAAAAAAAGTACCTTAAAGAGAAGGTCAAAGTATATTAAATACTCGTAATAGGTCAAGTAGTTTGAGGACTGGGAACTGACCACTGGATTGAGCAGCACAGAGGTCACTGGTGACATTAGCAAGAGCATCTTTATTGAAGTAGTTGTGTGAAAAGGCCAGTCAGGAGAGGGTTTAAGAGGGCATAAGAGGTGAGTAATTAGAAACAGTGAACATAGGCAGCTCTTTTAAAGAGGTGTCCTTCAAAGGAGAACAAATACATGAACAAATAAATAAACACAAAGTGAGATGGTGGCTGACAGAAATTGGGTTGGGGGCACAGTTTCATCTGTAAGATGGTAAATACACCAGGAGGTACATATGCCTACGGGGACACTCCAGTAGGAGGTGTGATTGGCACTGTGGTAAGAAGGGAGGGAACTGCTTGAACAATGACCTGGATTAGACAGCAAGGGGTGAGCTCCAGCTCTCAAGCAAAGGGCCTGGCTTTAAATAAAGGATGTGCGGTACCACCAGGCAGGATGTCTGAATGCGAGTGTGCAGATGCTGGTGCTCTGTGAACAATACCATGAATAACAGCTACCATTTATGGAACATCTACAGTTTACCAAACATTTTTATGTCTTACCACAAATAAAATTTAAGTTACATACATCCTAATTTCAAAGATGAAGCTGAGGTAGAGAGAGATTTGGTGACTTCTAGGTGGGGAAATCAGGATAAAACCCAGGTCTGTCCAAGCCTACGTCCCACTGCCTTCACCCCACACCATCACAGAGCTCCCAGAAAGCGGTTAGGTCACTGGCGAAGAGTCTGATGACCTAACTCTAAAACGTCGACAATTTTTTCAAAATCAAGCGTATTGGAGACAAGTTTGTTCCATATTCCAAGCCACAACTGAATATTCTACATTTTCCAGATTATCATAATTTGTAATATGTGTTCTTTGATAGTTTTAAAATATATATTAACAGGCTTCTATAATACTGGCAAAATAATTTCACCAGAACAGCAATTTTTTTTTGTATCAGTTATATATAAACATTTATAAAGAGATGATTTTGCTCAACTTATAGGAGTTTCTTTGGTCGGGGCTAAACTTAAATCTGTTCATGTCATACATTCAAATATCCCTGAAGAACTTGTACTTCTTTAAGCACTTTATTTTAAAGCTATTCAGTAAACTGATATTGTAATTTAATTGTGTATATAGTTGACTCTTGAACAAAGCAGGGGTTCATCTGCGTATATCTAATAATCAACCCTCCCTGTCGGTGGTTCCTTGGCATCTGGGGATTCAACCAACCTGGATCCGTGTGGTACTGCAGTATGCACTGTTAAAAAAAAAATCCACTGTAAGTGGACCCATGTAGTTCAAACCTGTGTTGTTCAAGGGTAAACTGCTTTGCTACTAGTAAGGAGTAGATTATCTACCTTTGATAAAATTAAACCACTCACTCAGGCATCACTAAACATTAGTACGGAGGACCGTCAAGAAAGAAATGTACTGCAAACTGTGCTCGAGCGTAGCGATACCTCCCTATCAGTGTTCTCAGGAGAGGGCTGAAATGCGGAGCTTACTTCTTTATATGGAAAAGTAATTTTTCAGCACTAGCCTATGCACAAATTTTTCTAATATATAGTATACACACCTCCCTGGTTTCCTAAACAGTGGTGAGAAATATTAAACTTTGCTTTTCTTTGATGATTCGGGTCCATCAAATAAAGGGAAGACTGAGTGAAATAAGCCAGACACAGAAAGACAAATATCATATGATCTCACTTCTATGTGGAATCTCCTCCACCCTTCTGCCGCTGCCAAAAAAAAAAAAAAAAGTCTAACCCATAGCGACAAAGAGTAGAATAGAAAGGTAGTTACCAGAGGCTGGGGAGGGGCGGGGGTAGAGAGAAAGGGGAAATACTGATTAAAGGGTAGAAACTTTTAGTTATAGAAAGATTTGGAGAACGAATGTACAGCATTGTGATGACAGTAAATAATATGGTATTGTGTACTTGAAATTTGCTAAGAGGGTAGATCTCAAGTGTTTTCACCACACACATAAGAAAGAATAACTGAGAGGCAAATTCGATTGTGGTCATCATTTCACAATGTACCCATATATCAAAACATCCCTCTGTACACCTTAAATATATACAATTTTTTCAGTCATACCACCAAGCTTGTTGGTTATGTGTTGTGACCATCCTCCTCCAAGGAGCTCCAAATTACTGTAATTGTTTGCACAGCTGCTTTTACAATTTTATTTTAGTTTTTGATGGTTTATGTCTTAGTTTACCTATTTCTCTCATACTGTCAGGTCATTGTTTGCAACCTATTCTTACTGTTAACATGCCTATCTCTAGCCTCCTTTAGTCTAGAGGTAAACACAACACATGGCCCAAGTCGGGGGGATGGGTGGCTTATGAATAATGGCAAAAAAATGGCCACGACCCAATTCTTGGAATTTGTGAATATTTGCCTTATACACAAAATGTACTTTGCAGGTGTGATTAAGCTGAGGACCTTGAGGTGGAGACATTATTCTGCATTCTCTGGGCCCCATCTTATCACATGGGTCCTTACGAACTGAGAACCTTTTCCAGCTCTGGTCAGAGAGATGCAATGACGGAAGGAGGGTCAAAAAGATGGGATATGGTAAGGACTTGACATGCCAGTGTTGGCATTTAAGACAGAGGAAGGGGACCAGGAGTCAAGAAATGTAAGTGGCTTCTAGAAGCTGAAAAGGGGCAAGGAAACAGTCTCACTTAGAGCCTTCAGGAAGGCACAGTCCCACTGACACCTTGCTTTTAGCTTATATACCCCATTTTAGACTTCCAAATCTCTAAAACCATAAAATAATAAATCTGTATTATTTTCAGTCACTAAATTGGTGGTAATTTGTTACAGCAACAATTTAAAAATAAATCAGAGCTCAATAAACTTACTTTCTGCATAAATTAATAAATGAATGGTGCAGTGCATGATGTTCAAGCTATTCCTGGTAAGGAAAACAAACCATCCTGCCGGTATCTGGACCCCCAACACCTGCTTCAAGCAAAGCAGCTCAGCTTTTTTCTTCTTTTTTTTTTTTTTGTTTTTTGTTTTTTGTTTTTTGCTGTTTTATTTGTTCATGCTTCTGAGTGGATTTTGTTTGAACAAAGGTTTCCAAGGGCAAAAAAGGGAGGAAGAGAGAAAGAGAGAGAGAGAGAGAGAGAGAGCGAGAGAGAAAGAGAAAGAGAGAGAGAGAGAAAGAGAAAGAGAGAGAGAGAGAGAGAGAGCGAGAGCGAGAGCGAGAGCGAGTAAGCAAGCAGGCAAGCCAGCCTCACACTTTTGAAAACCGGTAACATGATGGCGGGGCACAGAAGATGGATCCAGAAAACCTCTGAGCTCCTCAAACACACCAGTGAATCCCTCTGAGTAGCAGTTTATCAGTCTCTAAAATGAGAATCATTTTTGCCTCACCCATTCACGGAGTGGTGGTGAGAATCAAACGAAAACTTTTCCAACAAGTGCTATGCAATCATTTGTTGTGTGGATTACAGGTTTCTGATTGTCTAGGAAACCAGGGAAACAAGTGCTTCTCAACCACCTGAATAAAGCAGTCTGGGGAAGGACTCCACAGAGTCAATCTTCCATGAACAAAGAGTCTGACCTTCAGTACACGGGTATTTTAATGCTGATTTAGGGGTCAGATGCCTTTGTAAATTTATTTCTTAGCTTTCAACTGTGTTTAGAGTTAATAGACAATTGACTTCCAATTAAAGGAGGTGTTCCAATATATCAACGACATATTTACCTTTGTTTTCTCTCTTTTCCTCTTTCTCTAACTTCTGAAAACTCCAACAAGGGTATGCGGGTGCCTAAACGTGTGGGTGTGTGCACGCACACACACCCTATTTGAGATAGAAACCTGAAGCAAAATGTCCCTGTGTTTGTGACTTCTGCTGTAAAATGTATCTTTTCAGTTTGGGTAATCATCTTACTGTTTGCTTCTGTAACATTCTCTGCTTCTGCATACGACATTTTTCTTTGGCTACTTTGTTTTAGCATCATACAACATCTCTCTCTAGGTCACACTCATTGTGTGATAACCTCTCATTTCTTGATAATCTTTCATTGCACAGACACATAAAACTAATCTTATTCTTGGCAATTCTAGATCTTTTCTTATTTAGAAGCATGCATCAAAAGTGTCCCCAAGTATTATCCACAACACACAGAATTCCGGTAACCCCTTCATTGCTAAAAATTTCCTCCAAATGATTCATATGATGAAAAAACTCATGAGAAATCCATACACCCTGTTAGCACTAAAACGTGCAATAGAAACAGTCCTGGCAAAGGGAAGTATAGTGATGAACACTCACACTCAATTGTGAATAACAGATATAGCAAGTTTTAATAGTGGCAGAGTATGGAAAAGGTACTTTAAAAGGGAAAACTTACAGGAAGATGAGGCTGAAGCCCCTGAAAGCCAAGGTCTTACCTAAATCTCTTTTTTGTTGAGAACCAATCTCAACAGACTCCAGTGGAATATCCACCCATTCATCAATTCTTCTTGTGCATAACAGCCTTCCTTACAATAAAAAACCACATGCCAGAGAAAGGAGCTGCAAAGCCCCCCTAAAGCAAACTATTTACTTAATTTGAACATGTGTTATTACACAGAAGTCAGGCTGCAGACTCCTTTCCTTTGGTAGAAATTAACATGCATGCAGCCCCAGAGCATCAGGGGAACATATGCTGTTCAGAAAACCAGAAGATTCTAATCTTCTAAATGTGAAAAAAAAAAAAAAACTCTTCTATGAATGTGAGAAGCAATTTAAGCTATGTATCGCCAGGGACCAAATTACTCCAAGATTTCTCCAAGTCAAAAAGGTAAGTGGGGTCTCTGTGTAGCTTCTCTGTATGCACAGACCTACAAAATGGTATTAGGACTGCCCCGAACAAAACAGCAGCTGCTGCCAAAAACAACATTCATCTTCTATTTAATCTCGCATGCCAGCTAGCGAGGCAGGCAGTTCCCCTGTAGCCCAAATGTGCTTTGGAAGAGAGCCAAGTGGCTCAGCTATCCAGAGCCAGAAAGCAAGTTACCAAGACCAGGTACAGTAATTAGTCCCAAGTTCAGGTTTTCTGAGGTCATACAAAACAATGTAATATTTTATATTATGAGACAGTGAAATTATCTCATAATATAAAATAATGAAAATACTCCAAAAATAATCTTGAAGTAAACCAACCGTAGATTCTTAGTCAGTGAATAACCATTTAATTCTACATGACTTATTCCTGCTCAAAAACAATTTTACCATTAAGCATAATAAAGAAAATACCTAATAATCCTATACAGACTCAAAATCTTCTCTAGTGATTGTCCAGTAATCTTGAAGGGGCAAAGGAAACAGCAGGTGGGTTGTTTTCTGTAACCACTATCAGGAAAGTAGATTTTAACAGGCCAGGTAAATTGAAACTCAAACCAGCTTGATGTCCAAATTGGTCTACTGAAATCTCGTAAAGATACTCAACTCTTCTCCCTCTCTCAGTACAGATCTTTTTGTGGAGTAAACTATTTTAAAAGGATGTTCTTAGAATCTGAACACCCTAGAGGGGATTGCTTAATATAAAAACGCAGACAGTAACTTTAAAATAAAAGAATTTAAAGATTTTAAGGTATTCAATCTACAGGGAAAAATGGGAAGGAATCACCCTGTGACCATCAGTCCTTACTCTCTATGTAAATGTTATTTAAAGGGGGAAATGACTCATATATCTTGACTCCTACTAAGGGCCACACATAGGATGAGCAGTCTGCAAATATTTCATATGACCTCCCATCAGCCAGGTGATTCTTAATACCCTATTTTGCCAGTGAGTAAAACACAACTCACTGAGATTAAGTAACCTGTTTATGGCCACTCTGCTAGTAAATCCCTGCACTGAGTTTAAACCAAAACCTTTACAACATTGGAAAGAAAAAATACTGGGCTAGTCAGATAATAAAACTGACTTCATTTATATCTAATAAACAATTAAATTTTATTTAAAATGCTTACACTGTGGACAACATATAGATCTCTTTAACTGCATCAGTTTCTATTTGAAACAACAATGTCAAATTATTACTAAGTTGAGTTAAAAAGCAGTGCAGGTACATCAGGTTACACTTATGGTAGCTTAAAAAAATGACATAGCTAGAGGGCAGGGAGTTTTTAATCAGTGTTTCTTCTGATAAAAACAAAATTGAGTGATTTCAGACTTCTAAGAGCTACTTATTCATGCAATAGACCTGTGAGGAGTACCTGATAAAGTACAGAAGGAAAAGATACAAAGATACAGTCATGGCCTCAGGAAGGCCAAGCTCTTGGTGAAGACAGCAGGTGATGGAGTGTCCAGGAGAGGAAGGGCCCAGAGGGACAGTGAAACCTGACTTTGGAGATTGGGGAGGGAGAGTAGAGAAGGGGCTCAGAGATAGCTTCTGGGAGGAGATGACATCTTTTTCAAAGGGGAGTGGAGGGTAGCCAGGTCAAGGGGAACTGGGGCAAAGACCCCCAACAGACAAAGTAAAGAGTAGGTGCCCACAGGAGTGAGGGAGCGAGGCATTTTCAGAGATCTTGTTTATGACGTGAATGAAAAAAATGAGTCATCAACGATAGATGAGGCTACAGAGACAGGCAGAGGTTCGCCCAATTTTGCTAGTTGAGTTGGATTTTATCTTAAAGGCACTGGGCTGCTCCTGAAGGACTTTAAGCAGAGGAGTGTCAAGATGCGACTTATTTTTGAATGTTTTATCAGGCATTGGAATGAAGGATAGATGGGGGTGGAGGGGGCAACAAGCATGGGCACAGGAGGTCAGTCAGGAGGTCAAAGAAGTCATTCAGAGGCCACATGAGGAGGACCTCAACTAGCAAATGGCAGCGAGAATGGAGAGAAACAGACGAGGTCAAGAGGATGTGGAAGTAGAATGGGGATGTGGGCGACTGCCCCATGTGAAAATAACTACAAAGAACTTCTGTGTTAGGCTCAAATCTAGGGTCTAGGTGTGCAAGATTTGCTATTATTATTTTTAGTAGAGACATATGTGACAGAACAAGAATTTGTGCCTGCAGTATAGATTATTTCATTACAAACAATAGTGATATATAGGTCATTAGCTACTCCTAAATATAGGTCTTCAGTAGTTATCTAAAAGCAGGGGGAGAGGATCCCCCTAAACAGTGTAATCCACTAGATTTTACAGAGATGCTAGTTGATGACTAATTCTAATCAATATTATGAAGAATATAATAGGTAACTAACCAAACTGGTCTAGAAAACACCTGGCGGGTGCTAATTCAATGTTGAACCCAGATTTACATATCCTTTGCCAATTCTTTTTGCTATGGGTTTACTTAAAAAAAAAAAAAAAAAAAAAAGGCTAAAAGCATCAAGCCCTCAACATTGGCCAAAGTATAGGAAATAGCACCTCCCCCCGCCAAAAGAAAAGAAAAGAAAAAAAGACAGTTCCAAAACCCACAAACCCAAATCCAGCACTCCATAGGCACTGATTCTTTTGGGATGGCACTGTTCACTATTATGCCAACTAGCTGCTCTTAAAATTGAACCACCATGACATGTAATCTGATGGTTGAAGTTTTTCAAAAACAGCTACAATAACCTAAATCATAATTTATATTCTTCCAACTATGTGACTCACTTCTGTAATTGTGATCAAATGTAAAATCAAAAGTTCTGCAATTAAAAAAAATCTGTACAATCTTTTGACCTCTGAACAACCGAGATGGAAAAATGAATGTAGGCTTCAGTTGCTATCTGATCCCATGCACTGAATTCAGACTGAATGCCTGAATTTCTTAGAACTTCTCCTGTTTTTGTCACCTGTGGCTGTAATTAAATGTGTTCAGATGCTTTCTCAGATCAGCTCCTGGGATTCTGATAAGTTTGGTCTCACAGGCCCTTTTAATTTTTAAGAAGACTCAATCTGAGGAAGCAGCTCAGGAAATCTATGGCAAAGTTTTGTTTTTTTTCCCCACCTCGGACTGCAAATAAACTAAGTCTTCATCCTCTGCTCTAACTACTTCCAAATAATGTCAAAACCCAGGGGTCAAAGGAATGAGCTCAAAGGACACTCACAATCTTGATCATTTTCTCCATCACAGCAGATGACAAGCCAGATTTGCAAAGGTCAGGGCATGAGCTTTCCTGATTACGCAATGTGTGCTGGACTCACCAAGTGCCTCTGGTTGAACTGAATAAACTGTTGAAATGTCCCTGCACCTTCATGGAATGTGGCCCAACTGAAATGAGGGGACTGCTTTCTTAGGTTTAGATCTAAGTATAATCATCCAGGAGGGGAGGGTTATTTAGAATGCAGATTCCTGGGCATCACGGGAATCCAAATTTCTGAAGATGCATCTCTGGAATGTCCACTTTTAACGAGATTCTTAGGTCCTGTCTGAAGCCTGAGGTGTACTATTTTAGGCTGTACTAGCTTGAGGGTGCTGTATCATTAGGGACAACAAACAGGAAAGTCTGAAAAGGTATACAAGGTTGCAATTGGTTCAAGGGCTGAATACATACTAGATACTTCTGATTTAGAGGAACTTGAAAAAAGAAAAGGTAGATGTAGTGAGTGCAGAGGATACTGTGAACTGATTCTTAATTCCCGTTCCCACACTCTCCTAGCACAGTCTTCTGTACGGCAGTGGCTGCGAAATGAAAATCTGGGCATCTCAGACTTCTTTGCAGTTAGCTACAGTTGCAGATATGACATAGGTTTCATCAATCAGGCACAACTCTGAAAGATGAGCATAAGGTCCTGGAGAAGAAAAGCTAGATGGATGGATGCTAGGCATGCATTTGGCTGGGTGATAAGTGAGGGCAGTGAGACCCTGCCTTCTACAGCATTACTGACTGGACAGCACTGGCTGCAGCTGCTTTGCAGACTGCTTTGGACTTAACTGGGTTCTGGGTGACAGGAGTGTGCTGAATCTTAACCTGCTCTTCTAACCCTTCCAGTGGTTTTATAAGCCATCGAATACACTTCAGTATATCCCTTTCTGTTTAAACTGGCCAGAGCGGATTCTGTTGTCTGCAGCTAAACCCTAAGCCATACTAGGAGAGAAAAAACCAAGTTACTAAGCATTTATGTCTCATAAAGTTTAGTCTAAACTTTCCTTAGGAATTTTCCACTAGTATTTCAAAATTAAAATTGTAAAATAAGGATCATTAAAAAAAAATTTTTAAAGGCAGTTTTTGATTGGAATTCCATAAGTATGTTAATGCAATTCTACTACCTGAAGCCCAGCAATGCATGTACCTTTGACATGCCCAAAACATGCTCCTCTAGTAATTCTACCACCTGAAGCCCAGCAAAACAACTACCTTTGACATGCCCAGGACTTGTTCTTCTGGTAACAATACACTTCAATTGCAGGTTCACTGTTTATGAAAGAGATGTGATAATGCTTATAAAATAAGAACATTAGCAAAGTAAGATGTGGATTCAAATCCTGATTCTGTCCCTTACATGCTATAACCTTGAACAAATTATGGAACCTCTCTGAGCCTCAGTTTTCCCATGGTGATAATCTTTTCAAAAATCCAAAGAAATGTTAATAAATAAAACAATGTTCTATAAAGCACCCATAAGAGGACATGTCACATACTACATGATTATTTTATATATATATAGAGAGAGAGAGAGCGTGAGCCAGTTTACAATGTTGTGACAATTTCTGGTGTACAGCATAATATTTCAGTCATACAAACACACATATATATTAATTTTCATATTCTTTTCCATTATAGGTTACTATAAGATATTGAATACAGTTCCCTGTGCTATACAGTAGAAACTTGTTTGCCTATTTTATGTATAGTAGTTAGTATCTGCAAATCTTGAACTCTCAGTTTATCCCTTCCCACCCTCTTCCCCTCTGGTAACTGTAAGTTTGTTTTCTATGTCTGTGAGTCTATTTCTGTTTTGTAAATAAGTTCATTTGTTTTTTTTTTTTTTTTTAAGATTCCACATATAAGTGATATCATATGGTATTTTTCTTTCTCTTTCTAGCTTACTTAACTTGGAATGACAATCTCCAGGTCCATCCATGTTGCTGAAAATGGCATTATTTTATTCTTTTTTATGGCTAAGTAGTATTCCATTGTATAAATATACCACAGCTTCTTTATCCAGTCATCTGTTGATGGGCATTTAAGTTGTTTTCATGTCTTGGCTACTGTAAATAGTGGCACATACTAGATTATGGTATGACTGTTAACACTATACCAGCATACCTCAGAGACATGGCAGGTTCAGTTCTAGACCACCTCAAAGTGAATACTGCAATAAAACAAACAATTCACACTAATTTTTTGGTTTCCCAATGCATATAAAAGTTATGTTTACACTATACCATAATCTATTAAGTGTGCAATAGCATTATTCTAAAACAATGTACATACCTTAATCAGAAAATATTGCTAAAAAATGTTGACTGTCATCCGAGCCTTCAACAAGTTGTAGCAATCACATCAAAGATCAATGATCACAGACCACCATAACAAGTAATAGTGAGAAAGTATGAAGCATTGTGGAAATTTGTGACACAGGGACTCGAAGTAAGAAAATGCTATTGGAAAGATGACGCCGATAGACTTGCTCGAGGCAGGGTTGCCACAAACCTTCAATTTGTTTTAAAAAAAAAAAAAAAAGCAGTATCTGGGAAGCACAATAAAGTGAAGCTCAATAAAATGAGGTATGCCTGGAGTTATCATTTCATCATTAGTAGTAACTTTTTAATGTTGGCTTTAATATTAAGAGCTATACCAACAGCAGATATCACAATCCCATTTATGTTCTGCCTCTCCTATAGATTAAAGATCAGCACAGCAAAGTGATAAAAAAAAGATTGTGAAACTGACCCCTGGGCTTAGATTCAGTATCAGCTCTCCCAAGGCAGGCAGACTCAACTCTACCTGGTGCAAAAAGGAGGCTTAGTTGTTTGGGCAATGGGTGAATGTTAACCTGAATAGCAGAGTTTCAAAAGCTGACTTTAGCTTCAGTAATAAATCTAAGACAGCTTGAGAAAACAGTGTTTACTCATGCACAGAGAACAGTATAGGGGGTTGAGGAGGGAGCTGAGAAGCAGTGATTCTAGCATCAGGCTGTCCTAGTTTTAATCTCTACTCTGCCACTGACTAGCTTTATGGCCTTTGGAAAGTTATTTCATCTTTCTGTGCTTTAGTTTCCTCACCTCTATAACTTGGGCATAGTAACAGAATTTACTTCACAGGGCTTGTTGAGGACTAAACAAAATTATATATGCAGTTGGTATCATACCTGACAACCAGCTCACCATTGTCCAGTAGAGTTATCATCACTGCTGTCTTCTCAAGCACACCTACAACAAGCATCCCCAGTAATGTCATTTCCAAACCTGAAGCCTGGGAGTTCTATCCACAGCTCTGGGCACCAGCATTGATTCTTCCCAATTCCCTATTTCCATATCCATCCACTCTGTCAAGTCCTGTTAGTTCTACCAGCAAAATAAATCTTGAAACATTCACTTCCCTCTATCTCATCTTGTGCTGAGCTCCATCACTCCTGCCTGGAAGACTGCAAGAACCCTCTGAATAGCCTTCTTTGCTTTCACCTTTACTGCTCACAGTAGTGATCTTCTGGGAATGCAAAACATCATCACCTGCTTAAAAGCTCAGAATGCTCTTCTATTACATTGACAGTAAGATGCAAACTCCAGACCAAGCTCTACAACATGGACCTCCGTGCTCATTCTTAACACACTCTCTCTCCCCACGATACTCCAGCCACACCAGCCTCCTTTCTATTCCTGAAACGCCTAGAACGTATTCCTGCCTTTAGCCCCTTTCACTTACGCTGCAAGCTTTCTCCTTTTTGGGCTCTGAAAAAGGCAAGTCCTCATCATTCAGAATTCAGTTCAAACACCACCTTCTCAAAGAAACTGTCCCAGGTAATCTGTCTTCAGTAGCTCCAGCACTCTTGGATCACAGTTTTATTTCCCCAGAAGCACTTTTCATCAGCCATTATGAAAAACTGTCTTGATCAACCAATTAGTTTACTCTTTTACCTGGTTTCTTCTGACAAGAGAGTAAATGGGGTGAGGACAAGGATTATATTATTCTTGTTCATCATATTACCTCTAGCACCTTGAACTGCACCTCATTCATGGTAGGTGCTCCTTCACACCTGTGGACTGTGTGCATTGCTAACTGCTACTAAAAGTACCCACAGAAATGCTCCTACCATCAAATTCTCTTTTCTGTAGTACAGACCATGGTAATCGCAATCTCTCAATCATCTGAATAGAAAATACACTCTGGTTTATTATATGAAACGAAGCACAGATGAAATCACAAGAGTGTATGATTAAATCCTTAGCAGATGGTATCCATATTCACACACTAGAATTACCCACCAGTTTTGCTTATTCTCCTGCACTTGAGTTTGAGAACCATAAGGCAGGTACTTCCCATCCCTCACTGTTTTGTCCAGAATGAGTAGAGCAGTGCTGAGCACAGAAAAGCCTCTCATAAATATTTTTTAAATGAATGAATGAAGGATAAACAGAAGAGTTTGCTCAACCATTGGGCATAAACCATTATCAGCCTTCCTCCTCTTTGGTCCAATAACTTCTAAATGCTAATGAAGACAAGGGTGAGAAATGTTGCGACATTGTCTTAATTCTGCAAAATGTGATATTAGCGAGATGCTTCTTGGTTTCAACTTTGCAACATTTTCTTTGCACCTTTATATACTTCTCTAGCTCCCTGAAAATGGAAACTTAAGATATAAAACGAGGGATAGACTGTAAACCCTGTGAAGAGCAGGGACAATGTAACTGTTTTGCTCACTACTGTATCCCTAGCATCTAGCACAGTGCTCTGCTTGTAGTAAATGCTAAATAAACTATTTTTAATGAACAACCAGTGGAAAATGTCTTTCCTCGCAGATGTGGCTAAGTGATAATAACCCAAAGTGCTGACCTGCCTGTAAAATCCCCAGACTCCCTTTCTAAAGGAATTAGATGAGGTATAATGTGCAGTTACTCTTCTTTATTGACCCAACAGGGGCATATTAAAATCAAACAAACAAACAAAAACTAAACAAAAAAACCACAGTCCTGGAATTCAGATACTTTCAGTAAGTTTGAAATCTCTAAGAGGCCTACAATTCTGTGCTTCATTTAGAATTCAGTATAATATGCAACTATAAATTTCTCCTTGTCTCCCCAATGAGCTGCAATCCATCAAAATTTCTAAAGCAGCCAGTGATTCATTAAAAAATTATTCATGGTGATTCGGCACTGGAAACGCACGCAGGGAATATGATTGCACTTGGGAGCAGTCACACTCAGAAGTGATAACATAGGTTAAGCTTTTAAATGCTAATCTTATCTCTTCCCAAAGCCCTGGTTGACTCCTATCTGTCATCCCCACCAAAGCAGGCAAAAAAAAAAAAAAAACAGAAAAAGAAAAAAAAAAACTCACAGAACTGAATTATTATTTTTTTTAAATGTTGTCCAGACCTATTCCTAGTTTGACTAAGGAGTAAAATCAGCTACCTTTTCTTCAGAGTAACACAGGCACAGTATTGCTGCTTCCCTCTCACCAGACTTGTTTGCAAGAAACAGAAGTTGCATGGCAGACTACTCGTGACAAGCGACTCAAATAACACTCCCTCCCCAATATAGGCTTCATTATTGCATTTTCATGCTAATAAGCATGACTGAGTAGCAAGCGGTTTTATTCCGATTTTTCACCATGATAACCATGGAGTTGCGCTTAGCTTTCTCCATAGCATCACTCTGTGGGAAGAGGCTCCAGATTCAACAGAGAAAGGAACATGTACAACAGAAATAAAAAAGATTTTGTACATGTGTCAGGAGGTGAGGAGAGGCATCACACTTTTTATCATGACTATTTTTATAAAGGTTCTGAGTGAACAATCTTCAAAGTAAATGTGAACTATTTTGTGATCTGAAGTTATTCTTCAAAGACCACTTGGGAAGATCATCAACTAAGCATCCTGGCTTGAAAACACAAGAGAATATAGAAAATTTACTTTAAACCCTCAAGTCCTTAATCCAAATAATTCTAGGAGAGAAAAAAAGAAAAAGAAAAACTTTCTCCTTGGGTCAAGAAAGAAGGTGAGTGAGCATCCATTGAATGATTGTCCACTGGGCTCTTTCCAAAGCAGCTGCTTTGCTGAGGAATCAAGAGGACAGAGCAACAAATGTAAACAGGGAGACCGCTTGGAGAGCAAAGAGATTCTCTTGCTACACGGGAGATGATGGGGACCTCCTTCCTCAGGAAATGAAGACAGGGCCATGTATCCAGTTAAATGAAGTTTAAAAGATGTGCTTCAGCTGCCGTGTGATTCAAGTGCCAAATCTGCACAAGCCATTTTGCACATTTTCGTATGTTATCGCCTTTTCTCCTGTATGGTACTTTGGAGTGCTTGTTTATAAATTGAGACAGGAGGTAGATTTGACTCTTTGTAATGTAATGATTATTTAAAACTTGAAAAGTTGTATGAGCTCTAGAAATGTCAACCTTTCAGTTCTACACCCAAACCAAGCAGCTTGCCTGATTTAAAAAAAAAAAAAAAAAAGTAAAATAGGCCATGCTATCAGGTTGCATAACTTAAAAAACTTCAGAACTTTGCAAATTTGGCATTAAAATAGTTCTGTGAATTTTTTAAAGTACACAAGATCTATAAAATGTTACTTTAGAGCACTGTATTGTAAGGAAGTCATATTACAACCTTGAGTCACTAAGATGGTGGCTTCTAATCACGATAAATTGGAAAACATCATCTCTTGTTAAATTCATCACCAACTTTCTTCCTCTACATTTAAGTACATCTTTGATCTTGAGTACTGAAACATCGTTTTTGCTAAATTCCTTAACCACATGTCTTCAATCTAAGGATCATTCCAAATGAGCCATCTAAAATTCCCATACTGTCCATTTCTTTCATCACTTTCTTGATAGAGATGATACACACCAGTATCTCAAACTACACAACATCCTATTCTTGTCTATTGTGCTGGTTAACCATTACCCAGCACAAACTGTGGAAAGAAAATACGAAAGAAAGCTTCTTGAACGTGGGTGAGCTGGGAGAAAGAATCCACTTACTATATTTATAACAGTCTTACTAGTTATTATGTATCAAGAAAAACATCTAGACAGAAAAATGAGATGTTGTCAATACTAATATCAAGCAAACAGAACGGGTGTAAGACTAACTAGTTGTAAGATGCTGAGCAGCATGTGCTCAACTTCCTTGAGCCCACATTCCTCTTCTGTAAATGGAAGAATCACATGGCCACCCTCACAGATGCAGAGAATCAAAAGAGGGGATCAAAGCATGTACCATACTTAGCTCAGGACCTGACACATGGAATGAGATCAGAATCAGCATTTTCTTCATCATCATCATCATCATCATCAGTATCATGTACTAAAATCCTTCTGGCTCTTAAACCCTCTAATAAACTTGAATTAGCTAGCACCATCTGGCACCTTATCTCCTTAAAGATGGTAAGCAACTTGTCCCAATCTCCTCTGTTTTTAATCCATGGTCTCCACTCTCTTCTACAACCCTAAGTGGCCCATTTCTCTTTCCAAACAGAATTCTGTTTGAGCAATGTATTTTTGTGTCAGGGGGGCAGTGTTGCATGTACCCTTATATGTATTTCCTATTGACATCAATGCATAATAGTGTTTTAAATTCCGCCTGCCTTCCAAATCATCCTTCTTGGTGCCAACCGTGTGTCAACTGAAGGTAAAATTGATAAATACTCAGATCCGTGCGTAGAATGCTAATAGTCAACGATTCAGTCAAACATACATCTGATGTGATTCATTAACTCATAGTTTCCAGAAATCTTAACTAAGATTTTGGTGCTTTGCCACTAGCTGGCGATACTAGCATGAGGCAACTTCGCCAGATAAATAGGTAAGTAAGGAGATGATTTCATTAATGTTTTCAATATATGATTTTTTTTTTTTTAATGCTAGAGAAGCACAGGGTAAGATCACCAAACACAGGGGTAGTGGAGACAGGGAAGAAGGGCAGAGAGACTTCAGGGAGGGCTTCTGAGAGGAGAAACCATCTCAGCTAGACCAACTAGAGGAAGAAGAGGGGACGTCAGGGCCTTCAAGACCAAGTACAGTGTGGAGTATGCCACTGTCCCACTGTGTGTCGATAGGTGAAGTTTACCACTCAGGGAGCGAGGGAGATAAGCAATAGCTAAATCACAGAGAACCTTGTACAGTGTGTTGAGGGTTTGGAGTTTATCCGGCAGGTAATGCAAAGTTAGTGGAGCATTTTAACCAGGGTGGTTACATGGTCAGACTTCTGTTCATAATCTAGATTGTGCGCATTAGAGAGAATCTTTCAAATTACAGAATTCACCATTTGTTTTGTTGGATAATGAAACGTATGCCCTTGGAGGGACTAACCCCATGCCAACACCACACAGCTGAATTTAGGAAGTGGATCTCCTATGAGGTCAGCAAGTTCTTGTTCTGACTCTCCTGCACTGCCCCCTCAGGTGCCAGAACACACATTTCCAGAGAAAGATGCAAAACTTAAGTCCCTCTGTCATCCAGCTCTCCTCTCAAGCAGCTTATAAAGATAACACATATCAGTGATTCTGTCCCATTCTCCAATGGACCTTAAAAGAAAGAACTTAGACCTTTTTTTTCCCCCAACATTTAAAAGAGATTTTGCTTCTTGGTCTCATGGTCTTGGTTCCAGTTTTCATGTTAGAGCCTACTCTGAACTGAGCCCAAAGTTACTTCACACATGTCTGGGTTGATAATTGTAGAGGTAGCGATAGTCACAGATCCAGTCAGGAAACCTCTAGAAACAGCCTTTAGATTACACAATGTCAGAAAACAGGAGCTGTTTTCTGTCTTTCACAAGCACTTTGAACAAGTCAGCACTCCATCAAAAGGAACATAACAGTTTAATGTTCTGTCCAAGAATGGAACGCTTGTTTACCTGAAGTAAAGGACTGATAAAAGTAACTTGCGTCTGCCTTGATTGATACAAAACTTACTTGAAGATTAACCTGGACAGTCAAGCCCTCAAACCCCTAACACAGTCGTCCACTGGAAAATAAAACCTGAATTCATAATGCAAACATTTCTAAACGGTTGATCCTATACCCTTATTAAATTCATCACATGCAGAAAAGAAAAAGAGAAAAAAAAAAAGCTTTGAAAGCAAAATGAATTTGCTGAAAGCAGTTAGTATTTACCTAGGTTTTCTGGCATGGACTACTCTTCTCATGTATTGGCTCATTTAATCCTCAAAACCACCTGAGGACTTACAGACATAATTATAGACATCATTTTACAAATGAGAAAATCAGAACATTAGAAGAACTAAGTGACTCAAAGTCATCCAGTTTGAAGAGATGACTCCAGATCTATGCATCTCCAAAGCTATTAATACATACTATATAAAGTAGTGTGACGGTCCTCTTGGAAGACACTTAATAAACTCAGTTTTCAAGTGTTTACTAGGCAGTTTGAATTTTTCATCACTCAAGACTTACAATAATAGTAGGACCCCAGGCCTCTGAATGGAACAGAACAGTCTGAGGAGCACTGCTCTTTTAATTATCTCCGTGTCTCACACAACAACCAGTGAGACAGCCAAGATGTGTCAGCATCCTTGGTTACAAAGGGGGATGCTGACGGTGATCCAGACCCTCACTCATCTCAGTTCACAGTTACACAATCCCATGTCCCATAATCACTCATAATCTCTCTCGCTTTTCAATAACAACAGGTTTAAATTATTAAGGCCATCACACAAACGGAGCAAAGGGACATAGAGTAGACAGTCTGATCCATACCGAACTCTTTGTTAATCCAGTCCCCAAAGATCAGAGATACCACTAATTGGGTGAGCCAATTCAAATATATTATCTCATCTAATCTTTGTATTCTTCTGACTATATACTCTTACCCTTATTACCCCATTGAGGCCCAGAGAAAGAAAGTAACATGCACATGGTCCACAGGTGAATAATAGAGTCAGGACTTAAGCCTCATTCTAACTCCAAAGCTCAAGCTCCTTTGAGAGTCTACATGAGGCCAATGAGTCAAACACTTGAACAAACATAAGCTTAATAGTATAGCAGGGAAACGTGTTAAGTCTGAAAAGTACTTTCTTATAATAGTACGATTCCTTGAGTGACAATCACAAAGCAGGCATACAACAAAGTATTTCTACTTAAAAAGGCAAGAGAGGGAGGAAACAAAAGAGGGAGGTGGCGAGAGAAAAGCTGCGAGGTACTATTATTCCATTTACAGAAGAGGAAATTTAGCTTAAGGGGAGGTTAAACAAAGTTAAATAACCTGCCAAAGATCCCTGGGCCAGCTAGAGTTAAGAGCCAGAGGTAAAACCTGTGTGCTTTTGACACAAAAGTCACACTCTTTCCTTTCTTCCTTGACAAGTGGCTATATTTCTGTTGATGAAGAAAATGACTCATCCTTTCAGATAGGAAAAAGGAGATCACTCACCAATTCGCGAGGACTCACGCTCTGTCCCCCGCCAGTTGCAGGTAGAGCATAGAATTTAGGAAGGCAGGCTCTGGTTCCAGACCACCTGAGTCCTACACCAGCTCCACCATGGATTAGCTCTATGACCTTAGGCACATGATAGAACTTTCTAGGTAAACTATCTTGCAGGTGTAATTATACACATTTAGCTCTTTTTCAGTTTTTTGTTCAGGAAGGGAATGAAAACACTTAAATTATTCGGTACGAAAATGCATTTGAAGCCTGAGGCATTTGGATAAATTGCTTCAGCTTGACCTTTCATTCTGACCATGGAGACCCTGCAATTGAAGCCATTTTCTTAAGAAAGGAGTTATCACTATTGATAAGCTTACCATTTGTTTAATGCTAATGATCACAGTGAATATTTATTTAGACTCTCCTAGGTGTCTGGCATTGGACTAAGGGCTTTTTGTGGATTATTTTATTTAATCTTCACAACTGCCTTGGAGAAATGTGCTGCTATGCTCCCTGGTTGGCAGGTAGGGAAACTGAGGCTCAGAGGATTAGCCAAGCAAAGCGGGCCATCTGACTGCAGTCTGTGCGGTTCATCACACCTCTGTTATACTGTCTCCTTCACCTGCGTTCGGATGACGACAGGATCTTCTAGCAAACACTTTCATTTCCACTAAGCTGATACATTACATGGTGATACTGCAGATAAGGGTGCTCCAACAGTCATTTGTGTCAAAAATCGTAACATCAACGAAGAAAATGAATTTTTACTATTCATGCAGTTGGACCGACAAGGAATTATGAAGCAAAGGTCACAACTTTAAGGGCTGGTGGCTTCAGAAACCAGACATAAGCATAAAAACATTAGTATTAAATAGTTTTCTAATATGATCACAGCCACTTAATTACCTTCTGAAACAGCATGAAAAGAGAGGGCACACTGATAAAAGTCATCCCCAAAGCATCTTTCTTTCCCAAGAAGTGATTTTGCAACACAATTTTCAAATATTTGAAAACCTTCCCTCTGCCTATTTTGAGTACAATTTTATTTAAAAGTACAATTTTATTTGAAAGACACCAAAGTTCTGGCAGTAATTCTTCACTCCATAAGATAAAATGGCATTTTTATTATTTCCAAGGGCCTCCCTCACCATGGTCAGGCACTTGATGGCTAAGGAGACTGAGGCGGGAGAGCCCGGTGACCAAGCCTAGGCTCCCTGACTTGTGGAGGGGTGTTGCTCTTCACAACATCTCCACCCTGGGTGGTCCTCAAGAGCTGAGTCTGAAGCAATGTGTCACTCACCCCGGGGACTTGGTTTTGCCTGCTCTCAGCCTTCCCCATATTATAAATCAACTATACTTCAGTTTTTCAAAAAACACACCAAAGACATCGTTTTCACATGCAGATTTAGGGGAAAAAAAGGCTCAAGACTTACAGATTGTATGTATATGTACGTACACCTAAATATGAGGGCATTCCACTGATACGGTTAAGTGGAATCTAGTCTTTAGAATTAAGCAGGTTTGGCTTCAAATCCGAGCCCTTCCACTTGCTTGGGTTTTTTTTTTTTTGTTTTTGTTTTTGTTTTTTTTAATCTTGAGCAAGTGTTCTTAATCTCTCGGAATGAAACTTCCCTTATCTGTCAAAAGAAAAATGCTATCAATAATATCTACTTCATAACTTTTTTTGCTAGAAAGAGATGAGATATACTTGTGCAGTTCATGGCACTGGCCTCTTCCGTGGTGAATAATCAAGAGACATTAACTTATTTACTAGCCTTATTTCCTTATCCATAAGCTATTCTTTTTCTTCTTAAACAGCCTGTCTTTTGCCCCATTTTGTATAACTGTTGCATTTCACAGAAAGGGGAGAAAGATAAAGGACATAAAATTGGGGGAAATTTTTATTTAATCTGCTGAGAGTGCTTATGAGTATTAAAGAAAGCAGACTAAATAAAGCAGTTAAGGTATTAATCTCTAAGTATTATTTTAATTCATTATTCATGCGGGCCCTATAGCCAAAGCCAGAAATTGCTAACAATGAGTTCATGTCCCACAGCCTGTGGATTTGCTGTAAGGTTCCATGATTCACTCCTTTTGCAGAGAAGGAATTGATTATAAAACTCAGTGCAAGTTACTGTGCCCTTACACAGTCTGTCTGGCTTAATCATCACATCATTACTATCAACAGGTAGTTACTTCTGCACCCATTTTTAAGATTGGAAAAGTAAAATTCTGAGAGAAAAACTTGTGGAGAACATACAGCTATTAAGTGGCAGAACCACCACTACATTTGATAACTCAGCCCAATGTTTTCTGTTTTCTCACATGCCCTCCAGTTTTGCTTAGTAAATGTATAGTCACTGAAAATTAATGCTGTAAATGGTGAACAAAGTAATCCTTCCAGTCATCAACCAAACACATCTGTGTGTATAAAAGAGCCAGGACAGTAGTTTAAATTTGCCTTCTGCTAAAAAACAAACAAACAAACAAACAAAAATGAAGAAGAAGAAAAGAAAAAAGAAAGAAAGAAAGAAAAGGAAAAGCTTCCAAAAAAGGTGTTTGGTATTCAACAATCTGAAATCAGGCATTTATTCATTCCATAACATTCAATCTGTATTTATTGAGCATCTACTATGAGCCACTATGCTAGGCAAATGGAATTACAAAAGTTTTGTTGACAAGTTCTATCATAAGCAGCTGTTTTTAATATCTGAGTTGCATTTATTTTTGATTCACTCTTCCTGTAAGAAGAATGTGTATCTTTGAGGTACTGAATAAGCCACACTAATGTACTGTGGTTGTGCCAGCTAAGTATCTTTGGGTGTTAATCATGGCCGTAATCACATGGAGGTGGCAGAGGAAAGAACTTATCTTAGTTTCCTCATCTGTGAAATGGGACTTAAAAAAAAATAGTGCCGACCTCCCAGAAGAAAAGTTATTTGCCCAAAGAAAAGTTATTTTAATTAATTCAGCTTGGAACTGTTTTCTACTAAGTGCCATTTTGGCATAATCTTATTATCAGGGTGATTTGATTTTACAAAACAGTCATGAAAGCTATTTAAAATGGCTACACATTTAAATGTCAAACGCTTGACACATACTATAGTAAATTTCATTCCTTCAAGCTGAATCATTTGTGTGTGACATTTACACAGAAATGCAAACAATAAATGGTCAAATCGGTTTTAGATTTAAAAGTCTATGGGATTGTTTAAGAATAAAAAAGATCCAAATTTCAAATGGTGGGGAAAGTCCACTATTTTATAGTATTATTAAGATAGAGTACTATTATGGGCCATGGTACATTATAAACAAACATGCACTGAAGTTTTAAAAATACTTTTCTGGGCAGCAGTTAAGAATTATAAAAAACAAAAACAACAAAACTGTTACAATTTATTGCAAAAACAATTAAAGGATTATATAAACCCTAGTTTGTAGTTTTGTGCTTTTCTACATAGAACCAATTTCATCCAGTATTAAAAACATGCTAATAACCTCCTTTTGATTTTTCATGATTGTTTTCTAACTACTTTATTATCCCTGCCTTTTAGTTATCCATTTTGGACCACCTGGAGGCCTGGCTCCTGTGTTGGGATCTTATCTAACAAGCAGTAGAATGACCTGTGTTATGGTCAGTTCTCTGCCTAACAGAACACATCAGAGATCTCCCGGTAGGGCCAGCTGAAGATAGCAGCTTTCTAAAATCACCAGAGATTCAAGCTTAAGCAATCCCAGAGGTTTTAATTGGTCATCAAAAATGGAAATCCCTAACATGTTGACTACTTCAAAAGCATTAAGTTGCAGGTTTACACAGAACCATAAATAATGAAGTGTCACTGCTAAGATTTGTTTTTCAATCCTTGAGCTTTCTAGATCATATTAGAAACCATTTATAGGAAACATCTCTACCCTCCCCTCTCCCATCTAAATTTCTGCAGTGAATATAAATTTTAACAGTTATCCATATGGACAACACACTGCAGGTGGGGAGCAAGGCCTTTATAACACAACCTACTTTCTCTGCAACACTCTTCTTGGAAATCAAGGAATCTGTGTTTTCACAAGGCAGTTGTCTAAGAAAGCTCTGAGAAAGGGACATCAAATAAACAGTGGAAAACAGCACAAAGGGGTCCCTCACAATAGACAGTCACTATTAAGCTGTAATTTTTGGAGATGACCTAGTTGACTACTGCTCAAACCCTGGCATTTAGAAGAAACAAGCCAATTATGAGATGTGATTCAGTCCTGGAATTTAGCAAAGGTACTTAAATGGAAAGGTCCTTAGTTTCAGAGTTTCCATGTAAAGGTGAAAAAGACGCAAAAGTTATAAGCACCCACAGGGCTTTTGTTTAGAAGACGAACTTCTGCTCTTAAAAAGGGCAACAGAGTGCTACTGAGTAGGTGTATACAAGAAAAACAACAGCCCCCTCTGGGCTGTGCTCTTTCCTCCCTGGTCTCCAGCAGTCGGGGGTACAGTATACAGTGGGGATGCCCTTTCTGCAAAGGTGAAGGAGGCTAGGGCTTGCTTTTTCACGTGAGCTGTGACGGTGGGTTTGCTCTTGCTCCTGTCTTGTGCGCCCTTTTGCATCGTCACCCTAGAGAGCAAAGGCATTCTTTGCAAGGCAACGGCTGGATTTTTGAGCTGCTGTCTGTGCCAGAAACACAGAAGAGGCACCCTAACTGCCCCCTTTAGACTACATTCTAATCAGCAGCACTCCAAGCCCCAAGGCAACAGCTACACCTGCAGAGTCAAGTGGTAAATTCCTGCATCCAGATAACGAACAAAGATAGCTGCAGCTGCTTTTTTAATAGTCTAGATCATTGTCTCCATTCTGAACTTTGCTCTAGTAGGTAGCTCACTAGATTTTGTTGGTGTTTGGAGCAGAAGAGCATTATTGTCATTGTCATAGCTCTATTTTCTGAGGAACCCATGGTCTCTTAGCTGGAGGAAGGGTCCAGCAGATCTTTGTATATTCTCATGTCAACAATGTGAAAAGTGGCTTCTGATTCCCAGCTGTGATAGTCTCGGAGAGAGAAGCTAAGGAAGAGAGGTGGATGAGAGGTGGGCCAGAGATGGTACTGGACCTGCAAAGAGCCAGGGCAAGGAGAGACTCGGCCACTTGCCACCCACAGGAACTGTTTTTCCCTGGGGCAGAAGGGCTGCTCCCTCCTTTGTCAGCTTCTGCATCTCTAAGTGCAGACCCCTCCTCTTCACTATCTTCTCAGGATTAACTCTAGGGCATGATTCTACTGAGGCTGGGTGACTTGCCCAAAACTTGCCCAAGACTTCTAAGACCCAGTGCCAGAGCCAAGGGCAGGACCCGAATATCCGACTCCCTCCACAAATGCTCTTTCTACTCCATGGTCAGATTCTCTCCATTTCTACTCCATGGACACAGACACTGCAGACTGCAGGGGCAGAGGCGATGAGCAAACACGGGGCGGCGGGGGGGGGGGGGGGGGTGGCGGCGTGCATTCGTGACCTTTTTGTTAGCTGACCTCCTCTGGTGTCTGACTTTGCCCTATGATTCTTCTTCGCTGAGAGAACTTAAGGTTGTAAGAGAGAAAGGAGAGATCCTCTTCGACTATGGATATTACCAAAATCACAAAACAGAAATGCCACTCTTGTTACAGAGAAATATCTAGTAGGTGAAAAGGCTGGAAGTAGAGCAGTCTAAATTTAAATCCCCTTTGATTCTCCCCACTGGCTGGTTCCTTTCATACAACAATGGTTATAATTTCTATTCACACCAAAGCCATGGCTACACAAATTTCAGAACCAAAGGAAGCTTAAATGTCATCTGGTTTAAACACCTATTTTACTAGTATCTTAGAAATAGAGAATTTTAGAACTGGAAGGCACTTAGAAATCACCTAGTCCTACTTTCTCATCGTACAGGGAGGAAACTGAGGTCCACAGAGATTCCAAAGCCTTCCTACAGACATACAACATAGTATCTGGGCCAATAAAAGAATTCCACCCTCTAAGAACCGAGTTAATGTGGCAGCCTAGAAAAACAGTAAAATGTAGTCAAAAGACAAAGAAAGTTACATAAAGGACAGTCTTCCTTTAGATGACACACATTATGATTTTAGAAAAAGAACCACAAGGCCTAATTATAAGAAAATCACCCCCACCACCTCTGTTTTTCTGGACAGAAGGAAATAGGTAGAGATGGGATAATGGTAATTTTCTCCAACTCCTAGCCCCTGTGAACAGTTCTTAGTATGCCCACAGTTAAGGGAAAAGACAAAAACATCTCTCTGCATCTATAAATCAGGAAGGCTACAGTCAATGGTTTCCATGAGACAAGGTCTAAACAAAATAACCCTGAAAACAGCATATTTTATAAAAGCATCCTGGTGTTCCTTCAATTTATTTTATAAATTGTTCTGACTACACAGGTGACTAACACCAAAAAGACAGTCTCCTGCAGTTGCTCATGATTCATGTACTAGAAAAATAAAGATAAAAGATCACTCCTGAGAGATTTATATCCAAATGCCTTTCCCTAGTTTACGAAAGGGAACATTAAGGTAACCAAGAAAAAAAAAAGAAAAAAAAACTCCAAAAGTTGCATAACAATAAAAAAAAAGTCACCACATGTTGTCTGGTAAAAACAATAAAGACACCCTGCAGACTTGTCCTCACTTAGAAGGGCATGTTCAAGAACACCCTGAGTCTCTTTAGTCTAAAATGAAACATACCCTAAGGGGAACTTAGAAAGCAAAAGTGTGGAAACAGGAAAGTGACTCAGAGATGGTGATAATATTCCCATTTCTGTTTTAAATTTTATTTCTTATTTTCACTTAAAAAAATCTTTAAAGAATTGTTTTAACATCTCCCATGCCACAGACAGCCTTTATTTTCACACATTACTGGTTTGATGGGTAAAAACAGGTATCAGCCTCTAAGGGGAGGCACTGAATCCACAGATTCTGGTTTATAAAAACTTGATCCCTGTGCTTTGCTGGTTAAGCAACATTTACCTGCAATAGCTAGGTTTTCTCTGGCTTTTAAAGTTAGCTGGGCAGGCAATTCTCTTCTCAGAGATAATAAATTCAGACTGTAGCTACAGTAAGCCACTGTGCTGGGATACAGACACAGATCAAACCTCACTTAATCCTTATGACCAATCCTTGTAGAGAAAAACATCCTTATAACTATTTTATAATCGTTGCACAGATGACAAAATAGAAACCCCAAGAAGTTTCACCATTTGCCTAACATCATTTGTCTCACCAGTAAATGATGAGGAATTGGTAAAACAGGAATTGGAATCAAAGTCTTCCAAAGCCAGAGCCTAGGATCTTCCCACTGTATCTGAGGTGCTCCCTAGATATGGATGGGGAAGGGAAAGGATTTTTCTTCTTTTTTAACATTATTGATGGTGATGAAAAGATTTCAATCACCTATCATTAAAGAACAAATGTGATTCACAATTTGCTATCTCCAAATCAGCCATTAAAATTTGGCCATTTTAATTGGTTTGGCTCAGGCCCTGAGTTTTCCATATGGTTATTTCCTTTGTTTTATGTTAAATGTAATCAACTTAGCACTCGAGTTTAAAAATCTTGGCAGAATGTATCAATTAAAAGCTACATAAATTAGGATTATTCAGAGCACACATTCCAAATGGAGTGATTTTAAGGACAAGATTTAAAACAATGCTCTTTTCATAAATGTTAATTTTTTTTCTATAAACTCTCATCATCACCCAGATGACAAACTTCACACGGACAAAAGAGGGATAGTTTCTTTGGAATAACAAAAGCTAACAAACATTCTGTTTGCTTCTTCTCTGAGAATTAATGTGTGCCTAACATGGCCTTTTCTACACTGTTTGCCAGATGAATTTTTCCTATTTTAGTATTTCTGATAGCAGTCACAAAAACTCTCACAAACCATCTCAAAAACCAAAATGTAAGTACGTCAATAAACAGTGCCAGGTCCGTTAAACTGATAGCACTTTTTTAATTGGCCTTACAAATTAAGATGCCCAGTTGTTATTTAATATGCTAGTTTATCAGCATTACAATGAAAAAATGATTTTATGTTGAAATAGATGTTCTTTTCTAAGCTAGAGACACAATTTTCTTCAGAAACAGAAAAAAAAAGCACAAGATGAGTAAAATACAATCAGAAACCTGAAAAATGCAAAATACTTTCATTTCTGTCATTAATGATTAAATTTATTGTTACAATTGCTCCACGTGACTAATGCCGGAGTAATTATTTCTCACATGCTGAAGCCCATCACACGTGCTAAATAAATGAAAGAATCATTTACCAAACCCCAAGTGCTTGTTGACGGAATTTCCACACAGCTTAACTGAAAGGCCAGACTGCCTGGTGTCTGATTCTCAGAGAGCTGCATAATTCAAGTTAAAGTGCATTATTATTATCATTATTATTATTATTAACTTTGTATTTTATATCTTGGGTAATGGGAGAGTGCACAACCGTTTGCTTTATAATAGATAAAGCCATCTTTATAAATGACTATTTAAACTATTGAATATTAACAGATATTCCTCCCTGGCAAGTATAACATTAGATTCAGTAGAACAATTGATCTGACTTCTTAATGTCTGATTTCCTTATGTTACTCTCCATCCATACAGAGTTGCACAGGAAATTTCCTTGTAACTTTTGGATTAGAAAATTTAACAGTATGAATGAGGATCTAATTCCCCTCCCCCATTTCCACTGATTATTTCATTGATTTCATGCTATTTCCAGGGTCCCCTTTTTCAGTGGCAAGAATGTGGAATTGCTAGAATTATCCTTAAAAGAAACCTTGAAGGTCATTAGATCCCAGGCAATGAATGCCTTCATTCACCAAGGGCGCTGCCCTCCTTTGCCTCAAGCCCTTTAACATCAGCAAGTTCCCCCAAAGGGCTCGCACTTTTACTCTGTCCGAGCAGGTCACATTTCTAAAATACTTAGCTGTCTCCATCGTCCCTGGTCAGCAGCATGGAGTCACTAACATTGAGGAGTTTCAGGCTAGTTTGACCTCTTTCTAGTTTTCAATGGAATTATTCCATGTAATCCGATTTACACAGCCATTTAATCAAAGTGAGAAAGGAGATTACAGAGCTCACATTTGTTTTGCAAAGCAAGGGTGCAAGGATCATCAATTCGACTGACCCTCAAAGTGACTTGATAGTACATCGCCCCACTTTGGAGTGTTGGTCATTAACCTGATCTGTCTCCAGGGATCTTGTTTAAATAGGGAGGTTTAGGCTCTTTTCCTGAACTAGAAGGTAGCGGTTTCTCCACCCAGCTTTCACCACTACCATTCACATGAGCAGATGCTACTATAACAAAGAATGGGTTCCTCACCCATGCTTCTTATTTCATAAAGCAGAAAGCATGTACAGATCAAGTAATTACATTAAACTTCTCTTTTGTTGCCATCTTTCATATCTGCATGTCAATAGCCCTCTCTGGTGGATCTCAGGTGTGGCCGTTCAATGCTTTCCCTATAAACAAACCAACATGCCCGCAGGAGAGGAAACTGCCCTCTGCTCCTCTTCTTAGGCAGCTGCCTAGGGACTACACAAACCTTTCTACCAGCCAATGTCCCTTCCCCCTGCCCTTTTCCACCCTGGTACAATGGGCTCGGTTCTCCCTACTTCTTTCCCAGGCCTAGCCATCTATTTAAAATATTACATTAAGTGTGTCATTAAATAAGGCATTTTCAGCACGTGGATGCCTTCATTCTAAATTGAAGATTGACACAAACCCACAACCCCCCCCCCCCCAATTCCCCATTTCCCCACCACTGCTACCCCTTCCACACATTTCAGGAATTGCAATCTCCGACAGAACCTCTGGGGGGTGAAAGGGCAGCCTTACTCAACCCGCGGTAGATACACAGAAAAATTCTAAGAGGAGAAGGGAGAAGAGGTAAGACCTGCAGTGGTGAAAAGAACTATGGATGAGAGTACCGAGGCTGCCCTTTCTAAAGCACCAGCCAGACACCGGCTTCGAGGGGGAAAAAAAAATCTAACTGTATCCCCTGGACGGTGCTTTACCCACTGTGCTTACATATAATGCAGTTTTACAGCACTGGGAATTACCTCAATAACTATCATCAGAGGTGCCCACTAACACACACACACACACACACAAACTTTTCCTCTTCTGCAGTGGAAGAAAGTGGGTGCAATGTGGAGGTATTAACCCAGCTAGAGCTCCCTAGGGAGCTCACTCAGCGCCGCAAACCTGGCAGACCATGCGGGAGCCAAGTTTCCCGGGCTGGCGAGACAGGTTCTCCGCCTAGCCGAGTGCGGCCGCTAAGGAACTCGGGGTTGGCTTCGTTCCCGCGGCTGCACCCAAGTCCGCACGAGCCGGGTGCCCAACTGGGGGCTGCACAAAAATTTGGGTGCGCGAGCGCTCCAGCGTGTGGCGTGAGGAGCTGTTGTGTAATCTCCCCCGGAATCCACGGGAAAATGTCTCCCGTGCAAAGACATGCTTTTCCGTAGTAACTTAAACTCTCCGGCCAAAGAGCAGGTCCTTTCATCTTACAGGAACCGCAGTTCCCGACTGACAGCTCCCAACTTAAACACAGAGACTCCAAACTTGACACAGGTTCCCTCGTCTCCTCTCCCTGGCACGCACGGGCCGGGCGGCTGGGGCTTGCTCGCCACGCCCGCCTCCCCCGCGCCCTCCAGGCTCGTCCGGCAGGCACAGCCCCTCACGCCGCGGCAGTCGGGGCCGGGACGCGCCGGCCTCCGGGCGCGATTTCCTTGGAGAGCCGGCGAGCTCCCGGGCGTGCCCTACTCACTTGTGTCTTCTTCATAAGGAAAGGCAGAGCTGTGATCCAGCCCAGGCAGCGGTGTGGCAACTCCGTTTAGCTGTTCTGGAGCTCCAGCATATTGCATGAGAGGCGGCTGCAGATAGTCCACGCATTGGGTAGCCCGAGCGCAGCACTCTCTCCACGGCCTGTGCTTTCCGCGGCGCTCCTGATCCCGGCGCGAGGCGGCGAATGAAGCCTGGGCCGGCGCGCCGCCAGCACTTTTATACGGTTCCCTCCCGCCTACTCCGGACACGCCTCCTTCCCTTCCGGAGCCCCGGGGAAGCGAGACGCTGCAGGGGCGCGGGGGGAGACCCGGGAGGGCGGCTGGAGCGCCGCAAACGCCCCAGAAGTTGGATAGATTGAGCCAAGAGGTCCCCTTGCTTGGGAGCCCCGCACGCGCACGGCCGGGAGGCTATGAGGGCGCGGGGGCGAAGCTGAACACCCTGCAACCGCCGCTCGCACCGCGCGACGGCCGCGGTGAGTCCCAGCTCGGCCTCTCAGGTCCGCCGGGGCTCACCTGGCACCTCCCCGGGACGGACAGAGTACCTCGCGCGCCGGCGAAAGCCCGGAGTTCTGTCTTCCGTGCCAAGGCGGTGCGGCAGAGGAATTCACTGGGGGCCTAGGAAAGAATTCACCCCGCCTCGACTTAGGGAAAATTTTTAAAAAGCTTAATTAGGATCTACAGTTAGGCCATTGTCTTACCCCGTCTATTTTTTTTAACAATTACTTTAGTGAATGAATATTTAATAATTAAAATAAATGTTGACTCAGGATTAAGTATTGGTAAGGGAGATGCTGTTTCTAGAATGGTTTACTGCTGCTTCTTTAGAAATTAAGATCGAAAGAGACAAGATGGATTATTAAACGGAGAGGTCACCGACACAACTAGGGTTTTGAAAGCTGTACCTTTTTGCTGGAAAGCGTTTTGGAATCGGAAAGATAATGCAACAATAATAATGATAGCTAACACCATTACGTAACACCGTTAATTACATACTAGGCGCCGTGTAAGTACTTTACATAGATTATATCATTAAACCCTTTCCACGAGCCTATTGTATAAGTCTTGTCATTTTTATTCTCATTTTATAGTTGATGAAACAGAGGCTTAGAAAGGTCAATTCTCCTAAACCACATTTAGCAGATGGCAGAGCTTAATTTGAATCCACAGCCCTGGCTATACAGCTTTTAAAAAATGCTTGAAACAAATATTGACTCTCCATAACCCTTTCATCTTTGTTCTTCTAACTGGAGACCATTAAAAAGCATTTTATTAATCTTTTAAAGAAAATATCCACTAGATATTAATAGGAATAATCTCATGGAACCAAGAATAAAGTGTAAATTCAGGAATGAGGTATTTTAATAAGAGTAGGATTCAAAATTTGCCTTAATTAGTTCAGTGAGCTTTTTTTTTTGAATGAGTATGTCAAACCTATAACCGTGAGGAATAAGAAACTACGTAAAATTTGAAGCTCACTGTGTTAGTTTTCTATCACTGCTGTAACAAATAACCAAAACTTAATTGCTTAAAACAACACAAATTTATTGTCTTACAGTTTGGAGGTCAGAAGTCCAAAGTGGATCACTCTGGGCTCAGTGTTGGCAGGGTTGAGTTCCTTATGGAAGTTCTGGAGGAGAATTCCTTTTCTTGCCTTTCCAGGCTTTAGAAGCTGTCTAGTTTCTTTGGCTCATAGCCTCCTTCATCTTCAAAGTCAATAAGGATGAGTTCAGTCTCACATCATAGCACTCTGACCTTCCCTTCTGCCTCTCTCTTCCACTTCTAAGGACCTTGTGATTACACTGGGCCCACCTGAATAATCCAGGACACTCCCTAAATCAGCTGATTAGCATCATTAATTCCATCTGCAGCCTTAATTCCCCTTTGTCATTTAGCACAACATATTTACAGGTTCCAGGGATTAGGACCATGACATCTTAAGGCATGGGGGTGCGGGCATTATTCTGTCTACCACACTCAATAGCAAACAGGTTTGGGGAGAACATGCGGTGGAAATGTGGACTTGGTATGCCACTGTGCATCCTTCATCAAGGGCTTCACTCCAAGTGTAGGCTACAGAGCTTCAGCTAGGAGACTACCTCCCCCTCCACAGTTACAAAAATAAATGTTTAAAAAAAGACCACAAGCAAAGTTCAGGGTATTAGATAATTAGATCAAAACGGTGCTGCAAACCATTTTAAGCAGCAGTGAAAAGAAGCCTGAAAACAAGCAACTGTGACAGATAGGAAAATCATTTAACTAATGACTCCTCCCTGAGAATTCCAATCTTAACACAACCAGCCTTTAGGAGTAGTTTTAGTCTGTCAGAGTCTTCCAAAGACTTGCAAACACTCCTGAAATGTATCTTTATAGTCTTATGGAAAGGGAAATGAATTTGAGGAGGAAAGTTGGTTCTATTTCAGAATCTACTGCAGGGTCTTTGACCTTACCTCAAATCAAGGGTTTAGCAGTGTGGTATACAGAACTGTATACCCCACAGATGACTGTAGGTGGTACACCAATGAACAACTTTTTTTATTTTATCAAATGAGTATAAATTAAAATGTCTATTTTTAAATGTATACTACATACATACATGTATAATACATATATATCACATCAAACAGATGATTCCAAGTTGATTGTTTCTTAGGAAAAAAAAATGTGAAGGGTCTATTTAAAGGCAGTTTAATGTCTAACATTAAATAAATAAAACTGGTACCCAAGGAAGGTATATATAGCAAAAATCATGAAGCTGGTAGAATTACTGAAGCTTGGCAAACATCAATCTAACTGTACTAATTTTAAGGGACTAATAAGAAGGAATAGCCTAACAAGTTAGAACAGACTTAAAAGAAACCAGAGGGTGGGCCTATCAGAAATTCAATCCAATTTCCTTTCATTCAACTCAATAATTCATCTTAATACTTAACATATTCATCTCTTCCACTGACTCACTTCCTGCTCTGCCTTCCTCCCTTCTTCCCTTCTTCTCCCCCTAGGTTGGTTCTGTCTCCTCCCATCTTCACAGCTCAATGGCTTTCTAGTGACATTAATATTATCATTGACTTTCTCACACATAACTGTGTATCTGTTGTTTCTTTCATACTGCTGCACTACAGTTTTGCTGTGTAATCATGTTACTTGAAATCAAATTAAGAGAATATAAAAGCAGATATCAAAGAGATGAAAAGAGCTAGCATGCAAATCAAAGACTGCAGACAAGCTCATCAGGAGGTTAGAAGTGGATCATAAAGACTGAGATCTGTCTTTGAGGTAGGCTTCTGAGAGGAGACAAAGGCCAGCACCCAGCCCCTTAATGGAAGAAAACCAGGAGCTACATAAAAGTGAACAAGAGGCTGGGCTATGCACCAAGTGGATAAGAGGCATTGGGAATTTTTTCTTGCAGAATAGTAGGCTCCTGTTATAGGGTGCAGGGAGTTCAGCATTTGATACATTGGGAAGAAAGTCTGTTCATAATTATCTAGGTGTTACTTACATACTTTCAATGCTACTTGGTCAATCATTCTGTTTTTGATTAGTTGTTGGAAAGCTTTTTAAAAAATTTTTAAGAGCATTCGTATTTATTGTTGATAAAGTTAAGAGACGGGTTTAATTTAGCAAAAAAATCTAGTAAATCTTGTCTTGTGCATATAAAACATCTCCTGTTCATTCACCCCTTTCTGGCTGCCCTCTCTTAGCAAACATGTTGATTTCAGGACCCTTCTTTTTAAAAATGGCACCCCACACTGAAACGGGGATTGTTTCATACCAGAAGGATGCCATCCATCCCCATCTCTGGGGGAAACAGAAAAGGAGGAGGATAAGAATCACTCTTTGATCGTGTTTAACTTCCTCTGCTGAAAACTCTCTGGTGGCTTTCCATTGCTCTTGGAATAAAGAATTAAATACCTTAGCAAAGACTTTAAGGCTTCCAGGGTCTGGCCTCTCACTGCCTTTCCAAAGTCAGCTCGTGCTGTGCTCTCTGATACAGAGGCAAGAGCCATTTTCTGTTCCTCAGACTTCCCTCCCATTTCAGAGCATTTGCTTATACTCTTCCTTCTGCCTCTGCTGAGACCACTTGGCTCAGTTCTCTCCTCTTTGCCTAGTAAATATTTTCTTCTTCTTTAGATTGCAACTCAATATTCCCTATATTCTCTTCCTCAGGCAGGCTTTCCCTAACCTCTGATTCAGTCAACTCCAGTCTTCTTATAAACTCAAGCATGAATTCCCTCTCATTGGTAGCATTTACAGAACAGAGGCAGTTTAACATTTGTTTGAGTGATTATTTGATTGAAGTCACTGACTATGACTATCCTCACTCATTATTTTATCTTCAGTGCCTAGCAGAGTGAGCAGAACACAGCGAATCTCTTTAATATTGTTCTAATTAGGTTACTGATGCCAGACAGGAGGCAGGAATCAGACAAGGCCCTTTGCTTATAAGATGTCACCATTTCTCACAATCACGTAGGGGAGATAGTCTTTCTGTCTGAAAAATAAGGAAACTCCTAGGTTAAGTAATTTATTCAAGATCCCTCAATTGGTAATTAGAAAAAGTATGATCTAATTCAGGCATCTGGACTATGGTTAGGATTTTTTTTGTCTGCCAGCACCTTTCCTGTTCCTCTTCCTTTGCTACCAGCATCCCACTTTCTTTTGTGGAAATCACACACAATTCCATGTCTTTCAAGAAGGATTGTCATTCACAAGCCTCTGTTCCCTCCTCCCCTCCCCTTCACTATAGGGGTGAGTTTAGGGTCCAGGTCTGTCCAGCCCCCTAATTGGTGAGGTATAGGTACATCACCTGAGGTGGGCCATTCAGAATCCATTGTGGGACTTAACTGCTATAGTAATTGGAAACATTACCGCTTTTCTATAGAGTTGCTACAAGCTACAAAAATGTGAAGCTTCCTCTACCCTATTGGTGTCTCGTTTGACCAGCTTTAAAAATGATGAAAGGTATCAGTTCACAGAGTATTCTTTGAATAGCTCAAATTTTCTAGTATTCAGGGAATACCATCAAACTCATTTGTTTAGTTCCTTTTTTTTTTTTGATTATGGAATAAAGATTAGCAAATATTGCCAAGGACAGTAAATACTTAAATCATTAGTAGTCGACATTCTTTCCCTTTACACTGTGCCTAAAAATATGTTCGACTTAAAAATCGACAGTAAATAATTAATTCCTGAAAAAAGGTAAGCCTGTATAATACCAAATCAGAGATATTTTTTATTTTTAAACTCTTTTATGAAATTTTAGAAATGTTTACAATATTAATGTAGTATGTTCTATTTATGTTGTCAATAAACATTGATCACATATCAAAAGGAATTTCATCAAAAGAAAAGAATTAATGTTCCCTGAAGGTAATTATAGTATAGATAGATAATTATCCTCTATCAAATAATCAAGAAGTTATTAGCTATCATGACCCACTGAAAAAGTGAGATTATCAAGAAATTCTAAAGGAATAAACTTATTTAAACATTCTAGTAGGAATTTGAGTGAAAAGGAATCCAACTGATCTTAGAGAGGCAATTTCCTGGTATATTTAAAACTATTAATTCAACCTTGGAGATATAACTTATTTATTCACTAGTTAATTTTTGACAAATATTTTTAATACCTCTAGTAATTATGACAAATAGCTTTTAATTACCTCCAAAAATCTCCTCTAAATATATTGTTCATTCCTATTATCACTGCCCCACTTCAGAGTCTCATGAATCTCATTTAAACTATTTCAGCAGATTCACCAAATGTCATCCTTCTCTGGTCTTTTCTTCTTCCAGTCCACTTCATTATCGCTGCCAACATTCCAGCAGCATCTATAAAAATCCAGGCACAGTACTTCAGTGTCTATAAATGTCTTTTGATTCTCCATACCTAGAGAACAAAATTCCAAGCGCCCCACATCTTGGCCACAATATATGTAGCTCCCTAGACTCATCAATTGTACTAGCCACTTCCTTCCAACTAACCATACTGGACTTCTCAACATTTTCTCTTTGACACCTTTGTTCCTGTGTTCACATTGTTCCTTTAGCACGGAGTAGCTTTTCCTCTATTTTCTGCCTGAAATCTCCTTTTCATCATTCAAATCCCGGTTCAAATAACACTTCCTCTTTGAAGCAGAGTAGTTGCTCATTCCTTACAACCTTAATTAGGCTTACAATTAATGAGAAAATTAACTTGTAATCCATGAGTCCCTCATTCAGTGAAGGAGAGAAGGATGTTGCTCAAAATGTGCTGAGTGAAAGAATAAAATGGGCTGTGTGAATTTGATGGGAACATTCTAGAGAGAATATGCATATAGAGCTTGATAAAAGTTAACTATGTTTTCATGTTATTTTTTTAACAAGTATTTTTTGACTCAAATTTTATTTTTTAATAAAAGAAGTATAATTATTTCATTTAACTTAAACACTTGTTTATGTCTTTTTCTAATCCTTGAGAATTCAGAAACAATTATTTTTTGAACACAGGTTTTAAAACTAGAAGAGAATTTTGATAAAATGTGGTTTACACAATTAATCTACAAATGAAGAACTGAGGCCACAGAGAGGGTTATTTGAAGGAGGGGTAGAACCCGTGTCTCTAGAATTTACTTATAAAACACTTTCTGGCTACTTTGGAAGCACTACTTCCAAGGAATCAAGATCAAAGAGTAAATATTCTGTCCTTGTTTACAGTAAGGAGTGATTTATTATTAATAAGACACTGATTTTAAGCTTATTCAGAGAAGAATTTCTAGAGAAGAGATAAAGGTAGAATTGATTTTCTAAATGATATTTATATTCTGGGAATATGCTTTTCTATATTCTACATTACCAGAATATAGGATACTGTTGAATGAAAAAATATATATATATACATGATGCTCAAATACCATGGACTATTACAAGTTTTATATATTTTACTATGGGTCCCTCATCTCCATGACATTTAAAAATATATTATGTAACTCTATATTTTTGCATAATTTTCCTGGTTTTGGCTTTCATATATTTCTCATAATTTTATGTATATTAGATAAGTTAATTAAGAGTTGGTGTTTTTGGCAGTGATATCCTCTTCACTTCTCTGATTTTAAAAAGATTTTTGACTCCAACTATGGCAGTGTTGTTTTTTATATTCTACTTTTGAAATGTGTTCTCTAATGAATCATTTAAATGAGAAGTTTCTAGAGTATGGCTTATTTCCTAATTGACAAGTCTGTTCTATACAATTCTTGAATGGCACAATTAATAGAGTGTAGACACACAGACAAGTATCTTGGTAATTTGTAAAGCTTTATTACAAGTTGTAATGTGACTTTCCTAGTTATCTCTTCCTATAAAATTATAAACAGGGAAGGCAGAGAAGCTGTCACATATTTGGGAATTCTTTCTTTCTTCTTCTAGGGGGTGGTGGCTGAAAAGAATTTGACGCTAAGGCAGCTAGGGAACAGATCAACTTTACTATGGTGGATTCCAAAGTCTGAGATAGGCATTGTAGGCACTTTTTTTTTTTTTTTTTTAGTGGATGTGCAACTTGCTTAGACAAGTAGCAGATTTTTCATGTCTCCCTCCACCGTCATCAGACCACTTATCAAGTTTGGATAAAAGACATTTGTTAACAATGTACCTTATTGTCTGTGTTTTCCCTCAGCTAGAAACTGGCTATTTGCAATGACCCCATCTTTAGAGGTTATGGGGATCTTGACCAGTTTTGAAACTAGTCTGCAGAGGCCTTGGGGGAAGAGATGGCTTTTAGAATTTAAAGATCCAAACTAGAATGGTGAGTAAACGCTAGACATGGTCATCTTAGCCACATACACTGGCCATGCTCACCCATCTTCCTTTTTAAAAATCTGTTTCCATTCAAAGCTGTCCTTCCATACTATGGAGGCTTCCAGGGCAAATCCCCATTACTGGTTTTCTTATTCTGAAGACTACACCCAAGGTGAGATAGTAAATAAAAATAAGATGATAATTGTCATAACCATCAATTTTTAAATATACATTTTATTTTTCATTTATAAAGAATACATGCTTAAATTAAATTGATTATTGCAATGATATCTTTCATTTACCTTAAAATATGCAGCGTGGTACTGTGTGTGTGTTTTTTCATTGAGGGTACATCCCAGGTGCTATAAACATTCCATTCAAGAGTTTCAGTCCAGGGCTGGCCAGCAAGCTTTCAAACTAGAAGTTCCAGGCTACAGAGAATACTAATGCAAGCACTTCTACTATCCATATCTATGCTATCCAAATCTAGCTTATCCATAGATGTTGGAAATAGGTTAGAAATAAGAATATTCAATATTATTCATAAGCAGCATACTACATCGCAAAAAAATTTTTAGAGGTGAAAATGGTGGCTTATTGACCAACATCATTAATGTAAGAAGAGAACTCTCATTGGTAAAATTAAAGCTATGTTCAGGATGTGTGGACTGGCTAAAATTGTTTTTGAGGCATAGACGTGAACAGATCATTAGAATTCAAGGAGGCCTGAAGCCTTAAGCAGTAGAAATGATGACTTGAGCATTAAACAGAATGGTTCCAGCCACTGGTGTGGGAGGATTTCTGATGATACGTTTGGTGTTTGTTTTGAGTAAATATTTCATGCAAGATGTTAATGGGAGCACTTAACTATATCAAGAGCTGGGACTTCATCAAGCATTAAAGAATATCTTGTATGACCTGAATTGTGTCTATTTGTCAATATACTGGTCTATATATGGTACAGAATTTGGTCTGTGGTTTACTTTCAATATGATCTAGTGGCCACGTAATCTACCATAAAGAACTTAAGAGTTGTGCATGTTAAATTAGCTTGAGGTCAGTTCATAATTGTTTATGGAGCATTTACCAAGTGCTAAGTACTTTGCATATATTATTTAACTCTTAAAGTAATCTGTACAGTAATCCTCATGATACACCTAGCACAACTGTTATTGCTTATTTTATTTTTTTGTTTTTGGTAAACTATGCACAGGGTGATGCTAATCATTGCCATTATTTAGAGAAGAGAAGCAAGATGATCAAGTCCACCTATAAGGTAGGTGTTTTACAGATGAGGAAACTAAGCCACAGAGTAATTAACTGGCTACTCAAGGTCACACAGCTAGACAGTGGCCAATCTTGGATTTAACCTGTTCCTCAGTGACTCTAAAAGCCCATCCTTCTAACCATGATGTTTTACTACATCCCTGAATGATTTTTTCTTGTTAAAAGAAGAATTTACGGGCTAAGAAGTGAGTTAAATATTTCTGTAAATACACTGCAGAGTTTTCTCATGGGGTGGAATGATAGGAAATAATTTGTCAAGTTTAGAGCATGCCGAGTAGCTCTCAGGACTATAAAATAATTAGACCCCTTTCAAAGCAGTACTGTCAGCATGGAAAATGTCCTTAAGGATTTTGATTCAAATGACTGATTTCATGACAATGAAGAGCTCCAAAGCAGAGCAAGTTTCTTTTATGTAGAGCAAAGGAAATAGGCTGATGCTGAGTCTTTTCAGGGCAAACATTGGAAGCTGAAGATTATCTGTGCTGATTTTTCCCCTAATCCACGTTTTTGGTTTTCTGGTTACCCAACCTTAGTATAGCTTGTACAATATCGTGTCTGTAACCTTTGTGTTTGTCGGCTTATCTAGATCAACTATCAGTGCAAAGTGAGAAGCTGCCTTTCATCTGGTTTCCAATGGTGCTAACTAGGAAAAGAGAAACTAAAAAGTTTGCATTGAGCAGAAATAAAGTAGTCAAGGTATTAAAGCACTGACAGCGAGCCTAAAGAAGGTATCTGAAGAAGGGCTTCCTAGGGAGAAGGTTCACTAAAGAATATTGACACTGTAGGACATCGTGAACAAAGAGAGTTGGCCGAAATCTTGATTATTCGCAGCGGTACAAAGTTTTCCTATTTGAACTTCAAAAAAAAAAAAAAAAGAGTTTTTGTCAATTTATCCTTATGCTGAAACTGTTCTTCTAAATACAATGCATCAAAGATCTGGCATTGTTAAGGAAGATAATCCTTGAACTCTTAGCAATATAAGCAGAACTGGCAAAAAAAAAAAAAATAGAAAGCATGATGTTATATAAAGCTTTCTCTCTAGAGAGAAAATAGAACAGGTTTGACTTTTGGAGACCAGCTAAATCAGGTAGAAGAGCAGAGAGAGGCTTTGTAACCAAGGAGGGAGGAGAAAGTGAACAAGGAAGTTGTAAAATGCAAAATGATTAATTTTACAACTGTGTATTAAATAAAAGGAGGAGGTATATTCTGTGTATCCAATGTGCTTCTTTTTACACTGTGTGGTAGTTAAAAGAACGTTAGCTTTGCAGTCAACAGATCTGGGTTTAAATCCTGGCTCCAGCACTTTCTGCCTGGGAAATTTAGGGCAGATTCTTTAAGCTCTCTGAGCCTCAGTTATCCTGAGGTTAAATGGAGCCCCTAGTACCCACCTCCCAGAAGTGCTGGAGCCTCTATCTGTCACTAACTTTCTGCTTGACTCTGGGCAACTCAGCCTCAGTCTCAGAAGCTCCATCTGTAAAATGGGAATAGTCATGCTTCCTAGCTTCAATCTAGAATTTTTTTTCCTGCACATGTGGATGAAACACTCAGGACTGATGCTCTTGTTGGTTTATCTGTCAAATCATCATAATAATGACTACCTAGTACCTGCCTTCTAAAGATCAGGCAGTAATATATTTCAAATCCCTAGTTCATAGGAGCCAGGCAATAAATGGTACACAATTGCCATGCAATAAATGTTCAAAGTACATTGTTAAATGCTCATGAGATCTGTTGGTGGCACTGACTTATTCAATATTCATTTCCATAGAGAAAAATGTATGTCATAGCAGACAACATATGAGACAAAAACTTCTTACATTTAAGTTGTGTTCTCCATTTTTCAAAGCATAATTGTATCTTCATAGAGAAGAACACACATTATACTCCCTATTTTCCAGAAAAGGCTGAGATCCAGAGAAATTTACTACCTTCCACCAGAAATTGTGTGATTTAGCAGGATCAGGGCTGTAATCTGGATTTCTGACTTCTGTCCCAGTGATCTCCCCATTATATCACATTCTCACTGTCCTTTACGTTTCTAGAAATCTTCTGTTAGGGTAAATTGTAAAAGTGAGAAATAAGCAATCAAAATAGGCTTTTCTCTTATGAGTCCATGATGCGTTGACATCCTTGGCTTACTGTTTCAGTTTTTTAAATGTAAAAAAAAAAGATAATAAATTCTCTGTAACATTTAGAGAGGAACAGAGAGAACACACTTTTGCTAAATTGAGTGGACTCGTGCCATTATCAGTTTTGAGCCTTGAACTGATTTCAGACCCTTGAAGCTTGAAAAATAGCAAATGTTTTGCATTTTTTCAGAAAAACAAAGATTGAAGTTTCTAAAATCACACATCAAATTCATCAACTCTAAACAGCAAAGGAAAAATTAAATATTTTGATCAACAAAGCAAATTCAAATATCAACAAAATTATCAAATTTTCTTTGAAACAGAAGTCTGCTTATAGTCAGTCATGGTTACTGACTACACATTGTTTAAAAGCATTGGGCTTAAAAGAATCGAATCCAAACTGACTTAGATTTCTTAATATAATTTATTTTCCCCAGCCAGCTACTTTAATATTTGGTAAATATTCTTCTTTGCAATATTAAAATACTTTTAGAAAGTATCAGAAATACAAAACATTGTGTAAATGTAATATATGTTTTGGTTCAGTCCAACCTATAGCAATTTAATGCAACCCACAATACTCATAGAGAACCTATTCTCTACGATATGATGACCTTGAGACAACTAAGGTCTCTGACTTCGAGGAATTCAGCATTTGAACTTTATGCTAATAACAGCTTACAGCTGCTAAATTTTATTGACCTCTTGTTATGTATCAACCATTCTGCCAAGAGTTTTGCATGTGTTTTCTTATTTAATCCCCCAACCTCAGTCCTTTGGAGATAACATTTTATTAGCCCCATTTAATAGATGAGGGGGCTGTAGTTTAGACTGAGAAATTTAACCCAGGACACATAGCTCATAAATGGTTAATCTCTTGACTTCATTGATATGCAAACATAAATATACAGACACAAAGCAACATACTTACACAAGTAAACAAATATTTTCACACAATTTTACACAAGTACAAATATTTGCAATTTGTATTTTTTAAAAAAAACTATTAATATATTTTTCCTTCTTTAAATGAAACAAAGGTGTTTGTTGTTACTGCTGTTTTTCCTGCCAGCTTGTGCTAAAATAATGATTATATGATAGTAGCACCATCCTTGTGTAGAAAGGGCAATACATTTATAATCAGAGGAGTGCAAAAGTCTCTCATGGCTATTAACTCAAGGCTCAAATGCTCTGACCCCAATACTGCATTTTGTTCATTTTTTAAAAGATAAATTATAACCAAAAGGATATTTAAACTTTAGGTTGACTTAATTATAAAATTTCTAATCTTAAGCCTTATTTGTGTTTGCCTAGGAAATTATGCTTTGAATATACTCAGAATTGTCTTTTATAAAAGGGTCTCAAACACACAAGACCAGAGGACCTTAAACACGTGTGCATGAGGGGCACAAGTGCAGGAGGGAAATTCAGGGAAACGTGAGGCTTTATAAAAGACAGACTTTCCCCCATTTTATTTAAAGTTTTCTGGGAGAAAACTCTTGATAGACTATTTAGAAAAATATTAAGAGATGTCTAATTCCATCTATGCATTTAGATACTAGATTGAGTGACTATGTTAGTTTACTAGGTGCCATAAAGTACCACTAACTAGGTGGCTTAAACAACAGGAATGGATTTTCTCACCGTTCTAGAGGCTGAAAGTCCAAAACCACAATGACAGTGGAGCTGGTTTCATGTGAAGTCTCTCTCTCTGGCTGGTAGATGGTTAGTTACCCTCTTGCCGTGTCCTCACGTGGTTTTCCCTCTGTGCATTAGTGCCCTGGTTACCTCTTTGTGTCCAAATCTCATTTTAAGGACAGCAGATTAGACTAGGGTCTACTGTATTGAACTTATTTAAACATAATTATCTCTGTACAGGCTCTCTTTCCAAACAGAGTCACATTCTAGGTATTGGGGTTTAGGGCTTCAACATATGAACTTCGAGGGATACAATTCAGCCCCTAACACTGACCTTTAAGCTACAAAGCGCTGAGAGTTCTTCCAGAGGTAGGATGTCATCTATTTTCTTCAAAATTTTCACTGTATACAAATTGACCACAATTTAATTTGCTAATATAATGCTTTTTTAAAATTTATTAAAAATGATATTCTTGGTTTTCTGTGCTACCCAGAGAGGGGTCCATACAGCGTTGTTCTGGGCTCCTCTCATAACTTAAAGGGAAACTTTCACAGTGTCAGGAGCCCTGATGTCCTGCCAATGAAGGAGGATCTCTTCAAATTCCTTGCGGCAGGAACCCACTTAGGCAGCATCAACCATGACGACCAAGTGGAACAGTACACCTAGAAAAGGAAAAATGAGGGCATTACCTCGCACACGCCAAGAGAACCTGGGAGAAGCTTCTGCTGGCAGCTCGTGCCATTGTGGCCCCTGAAACCGGGCTCAGGTCCTTCAGGAACACTGGCTAGGGGGCTGTGCTGAGGTAGGAGCCTCTCCTCTCGTCAGGCCGCTTCTCTTCTGGAACCGTCCTTAGCCTGATCCAGGCAGCCTTCCAGGAGCCGAGATTTCCGGTGGTCGCTGATCCAGGGCTGATCTCAGAGGCATCGTATGTTAACCAGCCTGCTGTCACCGTGCCTCACAGGCTCGCCTCTGCCCTACGAGGGCCTCGCCGTCCCCACAACAAGCAGGCTCCAGCGCTGGGTCTACGCGGTGGACGCCGCGTGGGAAGTTGTGCGCATGCGCGGCACCGTCTCCCGTGAACACTCGGGAGAGGTCAGCCGGATCTCGACACCTGAAGAGACGCTGAGGACGCTGACGAGGGAGGTCCGGCCACTGCTGGAAAGGCTGTGACCCCGGAGAAATTTCAGAGGGAATGGACTGCTCAAGCTCCTGAATTTACTGCTGCTCAACCTGAGGTTGCTGACGGGTCAGCAGGTGTTCTCTGTGTCCATCCAGCAGTTCACTACTGAAGACTGCAGCCCTCAGGCAGCCACAGGGGACTGGACGGCAGCTTCCACACTTGGGCTACTGAACAGGTAGGAACGACCACTGAGTTATCTTAAATTGTTCCTAAGACTCTTAACAGAAAATGGAAATAAGATTGATGGAAAATAAAGTTTCTTTTAAAAAGTTGACATTCCTGAATTGTCTTTAGTGGAACATATATATGTATCTGTGTATGTACATAAAAATGTATCTACACATACGCATGTATATGTATTCCCACATATATATGGATGTGTTTGGGTAATAGAGAGATGGCTGTTGTTACATCTAACTTTTATTCACTCACACACTTACAACCCAAAGTATATACCTATTTATTGACTAATTACATATGACCAAATGAATAACCACAACCACACATTTTCACCATGCTAAAAGCATTTGTCTTAAAAATGCATTTGAGTAAGTTCTCTTTCAGATTAACCTACAGCTACATGCAACATCCAACTTGGTTTTTGGAAACATTTATGTAGACTTAAATAAATTATCTGCAGCTGTACCATGAGTTAAAAGACAACCCAGGTACATTCACTTAAGGCCCTGCTGTTGTAGATTGAATTTTCCAAAAATGGTTGCAAGAACATTTCCAATCCCACAGACCCTGGCAACTTCCCAATCCAGAAGTGGAGTCTGTCTCTCCTCACTGCAGTCCTCCTCTTTAAAACTTGGTGGGCCTTTATGACTGCCTCAATAAATACAATGCAGCAGAAAAGGTATTATGGACTTCTGAGAACAGGTCATAAAAGGCAATGTGGCAGTTATTTTTATTTGCTTAGTTAACTATTTCTGGCATGTTTTTCAAATATATGTTTGACTTTTTTTAATGCAGAATACTTCAAAATTTTACTTAATTTTTTGAAAGTGATTCATATAATAAATATTGATGATGTCCTATAATATGTTTGTTTGCCATTTCGTAAGTGATAGCTGTCTGTTTTTATTGTGGATAACATAAACCTTTAATTTTCTGTCTACTGACTTAAACTATGACATAGTGAAAAGTCTAATTAATAGTCTCAGGTTGGCTGTTATTAATCATCAGTATTTTACTTCTCTAGTCCAGTTTCCTCATTTATTAAAAAATAGGAGGTTATACCAAACCAATATTTTCCAGGATGTATGACAACAAAATTACTGAAGACATTTGTTACAATGTTCAAGTTCTCTCCTTGTGGAGATTCTCTGCTCAGGGCCATTTTTTTGTTTATATGTTTGTTTGTTTGTTTTTAATAAGATCCTGATATGACTCTTAGGGTTAAGCAAGTTTTAGGTAAGTAATTTCTAGTTGTGCAATTCTTTAATGTAGGAAGACTTCAAACTAAGCAGAATTGCATTTAATTCTTAATCATCATAAATACTGAGAGCAGGATGTTAATAATTCAAAGGACTGAATAATCCTCAGATTTTGTACTTTTAGATTCCAATTGAGTTTTGCATTATTTCGTCTGCTGTTATATAGTCCTAATTATTCTTTCTCATTGAGACATAAAAATTAGTATTAATTGTAAGATCTTTATCAACCAAATAGAGTTCCATCAAAAAATTTTGTATCATGATAAGATCTGTATTACAGGAAAATAATATGGCAGCAGAATGTAGAAGAAATTGAAAGAAAGAGAAAAAAAATTTTTTCTGCTCCAAATAGTTTTTTTCCTTCCTGAAATGGTCATTTATATTGCCAAAAGATGCTTTCTTAAGGAGATAGCATATTGTCTTTATTACGGATGCCAAGGAAGGGCAGTTAGTTATTAGAAATAGGATGAGTGGTTGAAGAGCTAGTAACTATATAATCCATCTGTAGATTCAGGTTTACTCATACTCTGAAGCCAAATCATACCTTGGACGAGGGGGATATTTATCTCCCCCTGCTGAGGTAGCTTTTGGCAGAGTGTATTCCCATGCTGAGACATGGACAGGGTGGAGTAACATTAAGTTAAAAGGGGCAGGATCACGAACTCACAGACAGAAAGGATCGGGGGGGGGGGCATAATGATACATCCATGGAAATTAGATAAAGCAGGATCAGCATGCAGATTCTCCAAATTAAACCAGGCAGTGGATTAGAAGCAGTAGTGGGGGTTGGGAGAGTAGGGATGAGGAAGAGAATTTGTAGCATGTGACAGTTTCCCTGGTATAAATACTCCTACCCTGACCAATTTCAAGCTACCAAAGTGAGATCAGTGGGCTTGCAAATTTTTAACAATCCATTCTTGTGAACTAGTATGGGCCAGCTCTAGCCCACTACATGTATTGCCACTGAGATTTATAACTCAGGCAGGGATCATGGACTGGGGAGCAGGGATTTAGGCAAAGAGCTGAGGTGAGAAGTTGCCTGAATCCAGGCAAATCTTCTGGGTGGTATGTACCAGTTCAGCGGGAAATAGCTAGCTATGTCATTGAAAACCCTCTGAACCATGGTCTCCCTCTGTTCTCTTCTTTCATCTCTGTGGAGGTAAGTCAGAGGCAGGTAGAAGCAGGTTGGAATATCTACCAGGGTGGAGAGCAAAAAGCCAAAGAAGCATCATGTGGCAGTACCTGTCTTCCTTCTCCCTGGTAGATATGCTGCATTTCTGGGTTGTAATTAAGGTCATGGCTCCCCCCATTGATTAGATGCTTCATTCTCAAGCCTACATACAGCATGACAGGAATGGAGTAGGGAAGACAGTTACTGAAGGAAAGCATTTCTCCTTCAGTAAGTTGCCTGCTTCTAAACAACTTCAGGAATGAGGTATAAATGAAATAATTTATATGAGTATCTTTTCAGCCTCTCTCTCTCCTCCTCTGTTCTTTATAAATGTTCAGCCTTGCTTGAAGCAATCTATCTGTCAAGTGAAGCCATTCACAAATTTGGTATTACAAGAGCATTCTTTAGCTCACATTCTAGGATGGGCATTTGCAGTGTTTAAATCCATGAATTTATATCATTTTGTTTCCAGGAATTTTTTTTTCTTTCTAGAAGAAATTTACAACCTAAATAACAGTAAAAAGAGTTCCAAATGACATGATGACTGTAGTTTTCATAACTTACTAAATCCTTGAAAGATAACTTCTTAATGTCTCAATTTTTTTATGAATCTGATTTTTGGGTACAGTTTTAATCACATTACTCTCACTGATAATTTCTGCCATTTAATTATAAGGTAACAGAAGCCCAGAGAAGCCTTCCAGAATGTCAGTAAAACAATTAAATATGGCATTTAAAGGATCCAAATATTGTTAGAGAATGAAACTATATTTCCTTATTAGAATATTCCCTTTCCTTTCCAATGATATTTGCTAGTTGTAACCAAATATCATTAAGCAAAGAATTCTGGAAATAGTGTTTTCTGAAGATCACTGACATATCAGTCTTATATCGTAAAAATTGCTGATACCAAAAATGGTATATGTATTAATTTAATTATGTGAAAATCATCAGAAGTCATGGAATTGGAAATAGTTTGTGATTGGGGTCTATGTCTCCTATGAAGGTGAAAAAGATAAACGTAAACTTAAAAGGCATCTGGCCCAAGCCTACTGCCCATTTCCTTTCTCATTCTGTAACTCTTAACCCTGGGCTACTTCTGATTTCCATGCTGCCAAGCCTGCCTCAGCCTGACTGGAGAGTTCAGGTCCAAGCCTGTCTCTGATAGAGTATCCTAGCCTCTTCTCTGATGCTCCCTGCAAGGCCCTAGGGCTTCAGATTTTTTCTTTCTTATAACATCCAGAGGCTCTTCCAAGAGAAGGATGAACTTGTAATTCTAGGACCAGGTTGACGCCACTTCTGTCCTGCTCCTTATAAACCCACAGACATGGTTGTGTGCTGTAGGCCTCTTTGTTCCTCTCTGCCTGCCTTTTTTTTTTTTTCTAAGAAGGAACCGGGAAGGTGGGTTTTCTATCTTATTTGCTTGGCCTTGGTAAGAAGCCATCCCTGGAACACAAATTAGAATTATGCCTCCCTAAGCCGTTTCTTGACCTCTCTCTCTATTCAGCATGGCCCTCCCTCAAACCTTTAATCATACTCTCAGCACCCTTTCCCCTTCTTAGTTTTATTTTCCTCCCTAATATTCATCACTGACTGAAATGCCATATATTCTAATTCTGTGTTTGTCTATAGTTTATGTTGTTCCACCCGATGTAAATTTCAGGAGATCAGGGTTTTTGTCTGTCTCATTCACTAATTTCTCCCTGGCACCTAGGGCCATGGTACACAGTAGATACTAAATAGTTATTGAATATGAGAATACATAAACGAAAGAAGGAGCAAATTCTGGAGGACAGGGTTCAGGACTGGTGATGGGATTCAAAGCTGTGGCTTTCTAGTAGTCGGCTTCTTGAGAACAAAGTTGAAGGTCATTTCCACACAGGGTTATTATTAATTGAGATTATGTTTCATTCATCCATCCATCCATTTAATAACAAACGTTTATCAAGAAGCTTTTATATGTAAGGCTATATGTATATATGTTCTATATGCTGGAAGTTGGTGCAGAATTACAAGTTAACAGGTTTACTAAGGTTAGTAGGGTTTAGAAATGATGTGTGTTATTACGATACACAGTTATGGATGCTCAGTTATGTGCGGGCTGAAAGAACATGTGAATGAATGCTAAAGTAGATGAATGCTAAAGTAGAACACGTGAATGAATGCTAAAGGAAGTGTCCTGATTAAGGAGGTGCAAGGTGGGAGCACAGAGAAAGAGGTGAGTGCCTTGAAGGAGGTTGTGGACAGGTGTTGCCAGAGTGGATGTATAGAGGAGAAAGCATTTATTTTACATATTGAAGGAATTGTTGGCAGAGTTCACTCTGGGTTGAGGGACCCAAAAGATGAGGAGGTTTATGGCATTTGGGGGGAATTGCTGAGTTATTTGAGACCAGAGATAAGGCTGAGACTGTAGGTTGGGGCAGGATTAGAAAGTGTGTTAAGGATTTTAAATTTATATCCTTTAGGTTATGGGAACCCACTTAAGGTTATTTGTATGTATGTTTCAGAAAGATGAATTTTTTGGGTGTAAAATGTTTGGGATTGGAGGAGGAAAAGAGATCTCATATAGGGATGCCTGCCAGGGAGCCATGACTTTGGTTTAAGTGCAGATGATGGTTAAGTGCAGATTATTACCCTATTACCCTAGGGAGCAGAGTGGAGATGACAGAGTTCATAAATATTTTGGAGGTAGAATCGATAGGATTTGAAGAGAAGAATAAGGTAAAGGGAGGAATGAGGAATGGTAATGAAGTTTCTAATTCAGTTGTTTTATCCTTAACTGATATGAGTAATACCTGGGGTATAGAGAACAGGTTGGTGGAAGGATGGAAAGGGAGACACCAGTTTGCTGTTAGACAGGCCACATTTGTGTTGCAGACACTCTTGAGAAGGTGAGCCCTTAGCTCATTGAAAAACAAGGCTGTAGAGGAAGATCTGGGTATCATTGCTGAGGCTATGGGATTCTATGAGCTCCATCAGATAGAGGTTACAGAGGCAGAATAAAAGCACTCCTAGGATGGAATCCTGAGGTATATAAATGTTTAAGAGAACCTGGTAAAGATGGACAATGAATACTCAGTTTCACCAGGACCAGAGGGGAGAGAAGGGAGGAGGAACCTTTGTAGAGGGAAGAAATGGTTAACCAAAAATGCTGTGGAAGTCAAGAGAATAAGGTTCAGCAGTTTGGAATCTTGGGTGACCTCAAAAGAGCCATTTCAGTTGGGTGCTGAAGGTGACAGCGGGGCTGTGGGGTTTCGAAGGTGGGGAAGCAGAATGAATGCTGTACATGTTGTCTGAATGCCCAGCAGCACCCGCATGACACCCTTGGCCCCACCCCATGCAACTCTTCTCCCAGGAACAGATTCTCAATTATGCAGAACTTACAAGTTGAATTAATTTAGCACCTTGTGGTTGCATGAGAACCCTATAATAGTATTCACGCATTTACACAATGTGATTGCCAGCCCTTTCCGCTTCCTGTAGCACCTCACAGATATTTTTTAATATAACTGAGGAGCACCACTTACTGACCAAAAAGTGTTTGAGGATGTAGGCCCAGGAAGTCTTCACTTTTAAAAAGATCAAGGGTGGATGCTGTAACTACCAGGAGCAGTCACACATCCTGAGATGTCCTTGATTTAAGTTCTGTGCTGGTGACAGTATCCTCTGTCACCTATATATATATTAAAAAAAAAAGTTGCTGAGATCATTTTATAAGCAGAACTTTCTAAAAGTAAAATAAAAGCACACACATAAAGCACACACGTACTTATGCATCTCTGAATGTAAATTCATTAAAAAATCTGAAGAATGCATGCCTCCCAGCAGTGAGTAACTTTGGGGAGAAGAGTAAGATTAGGTGAATGATACAGGTAGAACTTCACTTTTTAATTTATATTCTTCTGCACTGTTTAATTTTTTCAATGAGCGTATACACTTGCACTACTTGTACAATTCTTTAAAATATGTAGTATCTCCTTATGTGGGAGACTGTCCTTTCCATGCCTCCCCCAGCACAGAGTACTATGTGGAGTTTATAAAGCACTGAGGGTTTAGACATGATTTCTACTTATTGACAAGTTAGTCATAATTGTGAGCCCATTGGCAAAGGGAGAAATACATTGGGAGAGAGGCAAACCAAGAAGAGAATAAAAATGTGTATAAATACTGCGAGCAAACTTTGGTGCTCTTTTCAGCAGCCAGATGGTGTTGTCCACTGTCCGAGAGTGTGGTCCACTTGCAGCTGAATCACAAGGGGGCGCTCCATCGAAATACAGGTTCCCAGGCCCTCCTTGCTCTACCATATAGGATGCTCTAAGGATGAGACCTAGGCGCTTGCATGTTTAAAGAGCACTATTGGTGATTCTTTGGCATACAGACATTTGAGGATCACTGGTCCATGGAAGAGAGGACTAACCTGGGAATCTGAGGGCCTGAGTTTAGTCCTAACACTTAGCATTTGTGTGGCCTTGCACACATGGCTTATCCTCTCTGAGCCTCCCTTTCTCAACTGAGCATTCCCTTCCAGTTCCAGGATTCTGTGCCTTGTAGGACTGTAAGTATGACAGAGCACTGTGAAGAGGAAACTTTCCTCCAAATAAATCTCATTATCATGTTTGTGTTTGTGTTTGGTTCCTATCAAGTAAGATATAACCTTTAATGAAATCGTGTTTATTGTTCCAAACTTGTAAAATCTGAGCTTATCAAACCCTCAGGCACTTATGTGTGACAAGAATTCCTGATGCTAATGAGCATGGGTGTCAGTCATGGGAGGAGTCCTTGACAGTAGTCATTAAATTAGTAAGTTGTCACTACATGGTAACACAGCAGTCATTACATTTTCTCCTATTTCTTCCTAATTTGTAAGTATTTAGCTATGAAGTGTCTGTAACTGGCTGGGGCAGGAGATGGGGTTAGTGGAGGAGGCATGGGGAATAGAGAGAGTGTTACAAATGTAAAGAATTTAATCCCTTAACATGGAGGTCATGGAAATCCTAAGTAGCCTTTAGTGTGGATGTGGTAACTCTATTCTCACCTTCTTTCTATGTTTAGTAACTGGATGATTAGTTCTCCTGTAAGCAGCTTGCTTTGCTCCTGTCCTGGCACTTTGGACAAGATTCCCTCTTTGCTGGCCACACAGTGATAGAGGTTGAACTTGGTGAAATGGCCTTGGAGTTATACCCTAATATGAGAAAGTGGAAGCAAGCAGTTGGAGAATATCAGGATAGAGATTCTCTCTTCTGCTGACTTTGCTTGGCTTCTAACCTAAAAAAGAAAAAAAGAAAAAAAAAAAAAGGGAAGAACGAAGATTGCTGTTCTTTTGGTGTTTCACTGTACAGAAATTCGTGAGAATTTCTTAGATTTGTTTAAAATTACGATTGTTAAGGACATGAAAATGTGTTTTCACTGTTGTGTATTATACCCTACTGAATGGTATAGGGTAATGTATCATATCCACAACAAAACTAACATTTACACATACAAACGGCACCCTGGAATTTCCTAATGGTATGTAGGATATTGAAGTCCCAGTTGTATTTTGTTAAGATGCATTGTCCCTTCTTTGCTGTGTTTCCTTTTCTTTACCAGCCCTAGAATACCATCCTCCCTTTCTCTTGCCTTCTCTCCTTCCCTCTATCCCTTTCTTTCTTCTTCCTTTAAAAAGTGACATGTCAAATACATTTGAGCCGCAAGAGCACTTTTTCATAGACTGAAGTGATTTAACACATGGAGTGGGCCAACATTATAAAAATGCAACTATTTATGAATTCTATAATGAGGAGAGGTTACGAGGGGAGCAGAATTCAGTTTTGAGTGGGGATTCTTCTTTTGTTTGAAACAAAAAAATCATCTTAACAGAACTATTGCCTATCAAAAGGCAAAATCCAGAGTATGGACTCTGATGGGAGAGGTTTGCACAAAGGGAGAAAAAAAAAACTTGTGCTACATAGTAAAAAACACAGTGTTCATTGAGTATGTAGGCAATCCCGAGAGATTGTTAGGCTAACTGACCCTTTGTTTCCTCTGGGTGGTGGATGATGAGAACAGGAGACAAGGGTCACTGGGGGATGATGAGAGACAGAGTTAAGAGACCTTGATTCACAGAGGTCTCAGACTAAACCCTGGGGACCAAGGGAAAAGGAGATTATAAGTAGGGAACTCCTCGTAGAAGGACATGGCCTGTGAACTTTAGGAGCACTACTAATATTGATCTTAGTTGTTTTCATTGTTCTCATTCCTTTATTTATACTTAAATTTTAAATTAGCTTTATTAATCATTGAAACCTGAATTAAGCTATGCAGAGGGAAATTATAAGATGATCCTTTGACCACAGTTGTATTGAGCTCATCATATGAGTGTAGCTGTTTCTTCTGAGGCTAATGTGAAGGTAACAACATCCTTCCCAGGGATGTCATCAGTCCTTGAATTCTACAAGTTGGCCAGCAACAAAGAAAATGGCTTATGGAAGAACAAGAAATGAGTATTGACACCCAAGATTGGCCAGTGGAACGTGTAAATATCTTCCAAGTTTCTCTGTAAAATTGAGAAAGAGGAAGATGAAAGGGACATGGGTATCTGCAATCATGCAAGATGGAGAGCTGAGTGACTTTTATTTGGATATTAAAAGAAAGGACAACTCTGAGGTCTTGCAAACTTGGGGACTCTTAAGTTACTCATAGTATATTGCATTTTCGAACTGCCTCATGTTTAAGATGATCCATTTTGGAAACATAAATATCATACTTACACATTATGTAAGTTAATATTTTTTAAATGTCCCTAAGTTTAGCAATATCCTGCTAAAAGTGATTTCATATACAATTATACCCTACATGATGGTATAAGGGTCAAATTTTATCCAGATATATAAGACTGCTGTTTGATTGCAATGAAAAAGATGGGCAGTGTTGGAGAGACTGAACTCTTACAGATCATCTGACTTTTAAAAGATTAATAGTTTACTTGATTGGCAGGTCTCATAGAAGAGAATTTTGATGGAAAAACAATTTGACTTTGTCATCAGTCACAGGGTGGTTTGGGTGGTTTTTCACTATCATCCTGGAATTCTGCCATTGATACAATGCCTGCTTTGCAATTTGTTTTTTCTTAGCCACTGTTTTATCCTCCAAAATTGTCGTCAGATTAAGAAATACAAAGCCACACTCAGTAATGGTGATTCACGAATAAAAAATTCACAGTCCGTATACCGTCTATAGCTCTGAATTTCTTTTTCTCCTCCTTGAGCTTTTCAGTTTAAAGATACATAGAGACACTTCTGGGAACATTAATTTGTCTCAAATTGTTGTCCTCAAGTTAAAACTTATCCAGTTCGTATTGGTGCATGCTAGCCCAAACAGACAGGATTTTATAGATACTGTTCCTTAAGTATAGTGAATTTTAATCTTTGGGGAAAAGAATCTTTACTGCTAGTCAGTAGTCTAATGCCTGGGATTAAAAGGTGAATGTGGGTATTAATTGTGGTTGACACTGCACACCCTACATTGGTGATTATATCAGGAGTCGGGGGCCTTAAAGGGAGATATAAATTGGTGCCACAGACCTGGCGCCAGGCACAGACAGGGCCTGGCTCTCAGTCATGACCGATGTTGGGCTGTCAAAGTGATTTCTGGATATTGTGACCTATTGCCAGCTCCCCTGCCCTGAGATGCACAGCCAGTATTGAAAAGATTTGCTGTTAATTTGTCTTTTTGCCTTTGTGTTCCCTTAATTTTCTGGCCTCCCTTTCTTCATTTTACCTTATCAGTGGTTAAGAGACTACTATCTGGATAGTGACTCTTGAGAAGTTGGCCTGAGAGGCCATGATTGAGACCAAGAAGGAGCACAACCTCAGAAGATGTGGACGTTAGAAAGGGAATCTTAGGAGGAGGAAGGTTTTGAGAAGGAAAACTTGGAAGATGAGGGATTTCCTCACAGGATGTCATGACAAAAAGGGACAGTGTGGGTGCTACCTGAGAGAGAAAACATCATAGCTAAAAAGTCCAAGGGAGTTAGGCTGAGAAGGAAAAGAAGTGGGGAACAATAGGTTAGGAAGAGATAATGGAGAAATCAGGAGATTGGGAAAGAGAGCAGGAGTACGCTTAGGAAAGAACCACATGCTGGAGACCATTTCAGAGTCTCCTCTAACTGATGGTGTACATTCAAGCTTTCCCCACACCTGAATTTTTCTGTGATTTAACAGCTTTCAAAGCAGCAGTGTCCCATTAAATAACTAAGTATCTATAAAGATGTACATTATACATAAGTAAATATATATATATTAAAATTCATAAAAATAAATTAGATTATTATATACAAAAATCCAGTTTCCTTGTTTTTCCTTATCCAGTCTTCAGAACCTAGTAGAGAAGAGCCTCAGAGTATTTTCCTTAAATTATTATTAAAAAATCAATCTGTTCCCTTCTCTCTGCCATTAAAGCCTTGCATGGCAGTGGAGAAAGTGCATTAGAGTTATATTGGGGAGATATTAGTGAGGAAACTTAACAGTAAAGGGGATGAGAATATTTCTGCTCCCCTCCGTTCCCATAGGCTTTAGTTTAGTAAAGTCACTGTCTACATTTTTCTTAAGCTGGATTTATTGTGTATATTCAATTTTAAATTAACTGTGCAAGATTTATTTACTACATGGGTTATCTAATACTCCTTTGTAATTTAATATCCAAATATTAAGTAGAGTTTTAGGATCTGAATTTCCTTCTATTGTGCCATTGATATGTAATCATGAAGAAGGCTGTGGTGTGTGTCAGCAAAATATAGGAAAGCTTAGTGTGAAAAACAAAACTCATAAAACATCTGAAGTCAAATATAGTTTGCTTTAGGTTGTTCATGGTTTGAAATTATTTGTCATTAAAATCACTCATCTTTATTAGCATGGATGACTGCCAGTTGACCAACCTCTGGGTCCTAGAACTCATAGATAAATGAGAAGACTATCAGATATTATAAAATCACTGATAGGTACATTCTTAAATGACCAAATATTCAGTACTTTTTAAGAATCATCCTTGATCTCATTTTAAAATCCAAGCAACAGTTAAAATTAAAAAAATTGTTCTTTCAGAATCTTCTAGTTTTCTGTGTTTGTGATATAGTGGGTTAGGGTACTACATACTCATTTTTGCAAAAATCAGACCACTTTTGCCAAGATAAATATTGTGTAACCCCTTAAACTATCATAATAGCCTCAGAAGACAACAAACACAAAGAAAACAACCCTTTGCAAAAGCTGGTCAGGAAGGCAGACATTGCAATGTATTCTTGATACACATTCAATACATATATTATCTTAAAATATAAAAATAAAATATTTTTGCTCATGTTTTGGGATAAGATCTAAGAAATAGCTCATACGTTTGGGCTGTTTTACTTTGCTCATGGTAGAGAGGAGTGGTACAGTCCATATGTCCTCTTGACTGCTTTTGTTAAATATATTTATAATAGTCAGCAATAGCTGACTGAAGGCTTTTTAATGTTCTTCTCTGGACTATGGTTGGATTCCCTAGAAGTTTCCAAGGTCCTTCTACTAGAAATCATTGTGTTGGTTAATTTTATATGTCAACTTGACTAGGCCATGGGGTACTCAGATAGTTGGTTAAACATTATTCTGGATTTTTTGTGAGGGTGTTTCTGGGTGAGAATGAGATTTAAATTGGCAGACTGAATAAAGCAGATTGCTCTATTCAATGTGGGTGGGCCTCATCCAATCCGTTGAAGGCTTGAATAGAATGAAAATTGGCACAGTAAGAAAGACTTTCCTATCTCTGCCTGTCTTTGAGTCTTCTCTTGCTCCTGGGGTCAAACTTGGACTGAAACTTACACCATCAGTGGTCCTGATTTACGGGCCTTCAGACTCAGACTCAAATAATTACATAAGCTCTTCAGAGTACCCAGTTTGCAGACTGTAGACTTCTCAGCCTCCATATTTACATTAGCCAATTCTTTATAATAAATCTCTTTTTACATATATGTATGTATGTATATGTGTGTATGTGTGTGTGTGTATGTATGTATATGTGTGTGTATATATATATATATACACATAGAATATATATATATATATATTCTATTTCTCTGAAGAACCCTGGCTAATGCAGTCACCCGTTTAGTATTCTTATGAGATCATCAACAGGAGTTATGCTGGGCTAGAGACACACCAGTTTCAAAGATTTGTATTCCCTTCTTGATAAGTTTTTTCAAAGGGAGAGCTCCAGGAGGGAAAGTAAGGAAGACCATGCCCACTTACAGCCTAGAAACTGTCCCAAGGTAACCTCACTTAGACAGATAGTCAGAGCAGGGAAGTGATGCTCTGAACCTCCTACCTCAGACTCATTTCACATAGCTCTATTTTCCTCTGGCTTGGGGTCCCAAATGCTTTTAGCATATGGCAACCTCTTACTCAGTTCGCAGCTACTCTGTTTGTCTCCCAGAGGACTGACTCAGCCTCTGGAAGATTACACCTAGCCTCTGAAAGTCGTCTTTGCTGTTATGAGTTCCAAAGCCCACCAGTCTGGCTGCTTCTGCTGGAGCTGCATCTGACTTCCTCAGGGGGTTTATCCTCACAAGGATGGATGGGCTTCTGGAACCTCATGATATTAAAAAAAAAAAAAAACTGCATATATGTCTTTTTCTTGGAAATAGATCATATACTTTTTTCTGTCAGCTTTTCAAAAGGTCATAGAACCTAAAAAAGGACCATTGCCCTAGGGGGTTGGTAGCCTTGCTGTTTCTTTGAGGCATTCTGGTTCTGTTTTGCCTTGGGAAGAGCCATCAACTCAGTCAAAAGCATTGTTTGCTGTGTTGAGCCCAGAGCAGTTTAGCAGTATCTCAGCACTTTCTTAACCATCTTGTTCCCCTTATCTGAGACAGTTACATATATTTCTTCCTCAGAATGACACATCTGACAATGAGAAAAATAGCCCAAAGTTAAGCACAACAGTAGATTTTTTTTTTCAAGGAAATGCTCTAGTCTCTATGCTTTCTGGGTGGAGCATATACAAGTTCACTGTTTATTCAAATTTTATGCTACCTTGTCTTAAGCACACATGTTAGAAAAAGTTGTATTTTTCCCGTTTCTTCCAACACGTCCTGCCTCCTTCCCCAAGCTATATTTGGGGACACCAAAGTTCATTGTTAGGGTTTTCAGTGATTTCCAACAAACACCTGACTGATTGCCTCTCTTCTTTTAATGCCTGGATTTTCACAGTTGTAAGCTACAGTGACAAGACAGAATCACTGCCAGAATTTTTCTCTGAGTAAAGGAATAGTACTGGAATCTGCTTGTGTTCTGCCAATTTGCTGCTATTCCACCATGATTAGTTGGAAGGTTTATTCTTTTTTATTCTTCGTTACGTTTCTGTTGCCTATTAGTAGGAGTGGCCCTTGTCTGCATGGAGGCCTCAGTCTAGCAGGAGAAATAGCTACACGTATAAATGGTGATAGTCAAAGGCAACAATTATAATAATGGTGTCTACAATGTACAATGGAACTTCAGCCTGGGGAACAATGAACTCTGCTTTTCCATGTGAGGGTTGGGGAGGGCTAGGGGAAGCTTCTAAGAGGAGAGAATTTTCTCTTGGGCCTGACATGGGTATAATTTGGCCAGGGGACCTATGGGAAGGGAAAAGAGGGAATCTGATAACTGTAAAATATTCTAATACTTGAAGTCTAGAGAGACGTTCTTTCTTAAACTAATGTTTGGAAAACAATTGCTGTTTGAATAAGAGTGTTTTAGTATTCCTATTAAGCAATGTCTTTGAAATGCTTATTTAAGACCAAGAAATTCTGTGCCAGTTTTTTTTAAAATAGAGAAACAGCTGTATGCATTCAATGCTTTATTAGTTTTAATTTTAAACAACTTAAAAACATTTTAAAGATAAATTTTTCTTTTGAATTAAATCCATTCTTTGTATTCAGAGGCATGCTAATGATCATTAAATGGCCATAGATTTTTATTTTTTCAAAACTTGTTCCAATATTAAGTGTTCTCTTTAATAGATTCTTTGCCAATTTGTTATGCAGGTATTTTTGCTTTTTTAATGGCGACTGAAATTTCACTCCAAAACTACAATGAATTTGAGAACCTACAGAGCTAAAGAACACCATCACCATACAATGTGTTCAACATCTATAACAGAGGTTTTTTTTTTTTTTTTTTTTTGGTAACATGGAGTCTTGAAGAAACTTAAGCTTGTAGACAAAGAATTATGGAGTGATTGGTTAAGTGCTGTGAAAGAAGTTTGCATAAAGGCTCACCCATTAAGAGACTCGCATATTATGAAGCACTGTATTGTGTTTAGGGAGATGTGAAATGACCAAGAAAGGTTACTGAGGGCATAGGGTGTTTGTGAAAGACTCTAGGGGAATAAGGAGAATAGTATTTTGGTTGAAGGCAGTATCATGAGCATAGTGAGTGTGAAGGATGGAGAGAAGTCCTATGGGGCAGGAGGTAAGGATGGGAATAAGGCTGGGGGTACATTGGTAAGGGTCTAATGTATAATGTAAGCTGAAGAAGAAGTGACATGTACTAGAGATCACTTTGGTAACAGAAAGGAGAATGGACCCCTTCCAAAAAAAACCCATGAGAGGAATAGTAGTCAGTAGTAAGTAGGCAATGTGAGAATCTCAAATGTATTACTCATCATGGAAACAGACAAGACAGGTGGGGTACTGTTTGGGGATGGTGGACTTGACAAGAACTGGTGACCAATCAGTGAGAGAGAAGAGGTAGACACAATGAAAGAGGAAGAGTGGTTAGTGACTAAGTTTTCTGTTTGTGAAATAGAATGTAATAGTGGTATTATTAATTAATCTAGGAATGATAGGACAAGGAATTTTAAAAGAAGCTGAAGTTCTTAGTTTGGGAAAGAAATGCATTTTAGTGAAAGAAACATGGACAGATTTCAATCTTGGTTCTCTGCTCTGTTATTCATTCGCTAGTTCTGTGAAACTTGAGCAAGCTCTGTAGCCTCTCAGAGCCTCCTTTTTAAAATAGGGAAAATTGTACTTACGTTCTAGAGTTATTGAGAGGATTAAATGACTTTCCTGAAATATCAGAGTCACTTGGGGAGTGCTGTTTTCACTTCCACCTTCTCCTTCTTTTGAATTTGAGAAGCAGTAAAGATCCAAAATAACTAGTCAGTAAGGCAAGAGGTATTGGTCACAAAAATTAGAAAATCTAGTCAAAGGAAAATATCAACTGGAAGGTTCCAGAGATTTTTAAAAACTAGGATATAATTGATTCAAAGTTCTAAATATACTTAGCTTCTTGCTTGAGATTATATTGTTGTATAAAATTAAGGTATCTAGTAAGTCTTCAATGTGACTGAGTCCAGAAAAAAGCAATTTGACCATTATAGCTATTATTATAATAAGTATTCACCACTTTTTGAAAGCTCTCTATTATACCACTTTGCTTTTATGAGAGACCAACTTTAGTACCTAATTTTTCTAACTGAAAGAAATTTTAAGAGGATTTTATGAAAAAAGACAAAAAAAAGATAGCATTCAGCATTGGTTTTGCAGGGAGCCATTATAGAGGCAGCATACACCCAAGCATTGAGAGTGATACTGCCAAACTCCTTCCCAGGAACCACACTCGGCATCTCAGCATCAAGCTGCCATAAGCTTTGACGTAGGCCTGTGGGCACCTGTGCTTTATCTTGATTTATTTTGTGCATCTGTTAGCAAGATGTGTCCTAAGGTAATTTCCTCTTCACTTTGTGCCATTTTGGCTTCTAAGAGATTTCATAGGAATGCTCTACTTTTGGATAGTGGGGGAAACCCATATCTTTTATTAGTATATTTAATCCTGATCTCTGTAGCTACTTCAGAAATACATTATATTCCAAACAACTTATTTCTGCTGGTTTATCTGCCCAGTTAAGACAACACTCAGCTAAGGAGTATCGAGGAAATGAGAGATGCTAACATTAGCCAGAGTAGGGAATGGATTCTAGAAAGTAAGTGTGTTCTGAGAGGAGAAGATCTAAGATGAGAGACATAGGTGTAATATTATTTGTTTGGTTGTGGTAAGATATGGGAAAGAGGGAAGAAAGAGGTGTTAGCATGGTGACTGGTATGTAATTGGCGATTGATAATGATTTGCTAGCTGAATAAATAAATTTGTGTTTCAGTGAGCATTTTGAAATGAGCATGTTTTAGATTACTCTGTTTTTTTAAGACATCATTTATTTAGAATTTTTTTTTTTTTGGCTACAAGTATAAAAAACACTGTCCCCCCACCCCACACAGATTGTCTTAATATTCTACAAATATCTCAATGTCATATTCAATCTTCTGAAGAGATTAAGATACCAGACAGCTTTCATTTTTCTTTCCCTTTTATCCCCTACCACAAGAGGGCATATATTTTATCCTCTCTTAGAAAGTAATAGAAAAATATGGAGAATGTGGTCTCCGTTTCTGGTCTGTGCAGTTATCTACCTGTTCTGAGATCTCAAATGTAGAGAGAGGTTTCCTACCACCTCACAGTTGTTTTTGGAATGAAAAAAAGGTCTATTTATTTCTAAATGTTCCCATTTAGTATCACAAATTTATCCAGTACCGTCTAGAGTTTGCTTGTTTAATGTGAATCATCTCACTGTACCAAGCAAAGAACATGATCTTACCACCTATTCTATCAAATACTTTAGTAACATGCATTCAGCTACCTTTCTAAGCACCAAGATGTTCCATCTTTCTTCAGTTTGGTCAATAAGATGATGTTCTCTCTGACATTAGAACTTAATTGTCCCACCTAATCTTTATTTTTCTTTACTCTTTTTTTCCCCAGAAAAGAGATACCCTGAAATCCTGGGAGACCCCAGCTGACCTGTAGATCTAGCTCCAAAGGAAACAGGATAGGTTTCAAGATGGGTTTGGTAAAGCAGGATAGGTTAGGATTTTGTTACATTGTTATATCAGACGTAAGTTTATTCCAAAACAAACTGTTTTTTTTTTCTAAATTAAATTAAACATTCTTCCTTATCTTGGAGTTAAGAAGGGTTACATCACCTCAAAGGGTGTCTATTGTATAGGCTGGCATGTATAGGCTTGGTTATTAAGGGTTAGTTCCCCAAACATTCTAGGCCCACTTACATTTGAGTTTCTAGCCCCTCCCAGAATGTTTTCCAGTCCTCAGAAATCTCCCCTCCTTCTGGAGTCAGGATACTTCTCTTTCTTTTATCCCTGGGAGACGTCCTCTTTCTAAAATAATCCAGCTTCTTTTTCATTAAATTTGAGAGCAAAAGTCTCTGTAACACAAAAATATTACATATCTTTTAGAGAGAGAAAGGAAAAGTGATTCTCATTTTCCTGATATACCTACAGAAAAAGTAAGTACAGTTTAGTTCTTCATCTGATTGTCCTGTCACATTGGTCCGGTAACCATTTCTACTTTAATGGTGTTAAGACTCCTAAGTAGATGCTTTACTATTCCTGGTGTAAAAATGAGATCCTAGAACTGGGATTTTGTGTGTAATGATGTCTTAGGTTGAGCAGATTTGTGTGTGTGTGTGTGTGTGTGTGTGTATTTCTATATGTGCAAGAGTCAGTAATTCAGTTTGAAGTATGATCAAGTAGAAAAGCAGATACTCATCTGAAAAAGATTTTGTGGAGCACCATTATGTTTGAGGTATTATAATTGGCATTGGGATTTGAGCTCTGAACTAGACAGACAGATCATAGAATCTTATATTCTATCAGGAATTTTTCTGGAGAAAAATGATTAAAATGATGATAGGTACTCTCATAAATGCTGTATGTAAATTATCTTATTTAATATTTGGAATAATCTGTGTGCATATATAGTACTTAGTCCCATTTTATATATAAGAAAACTAAGGTGGAGAGCATTTAAGTAGTTTCCAAAGTTTAAAATGATTTTAAGTGCTTGAGATATCAAAATCTACGTATTCAAAGCCTGTGCTCAATGCTGCCATACCAGTCATGATGGCCATGAATACTGGGAGTATAGATTTGTATTTAAATAGTGGAGTTTTCTTGATTACTTCTTCTAAAATACACTTAAGGTGCAGGTTTATTCGGTGAAAATTAGAGATACAAACTATTGCGTATTTGTGTCCTTGCCAATTTCATATGTTGAAGCCCTAATTCCTGGTACTTCAGAATGTGACCTTATTTAGAAATAGAGTTGTTGCAGATATAATTAATTAAGTAAAGATGAGGTCATACTGGAGTAGGGTGAGACCTTAATCTAATATGACTGATGTCCTTATAAAAAGGGAAAATTTGGACACAGACAGCTACACACAGGGAGAATACTGTGTGAATCTGAAGGCAGAGATAGGAGTGATGTGTCTACAAGCCAAGGAGAGCCAAAGATTGCCAGCAAAACACCAGAAGCTAGGAGACAGGAATGAAACATTCTTTCTCACGGCCCTCAAAGAAACCAAAATTGCTAACCCCAGACCTCAGACTTTTAAACTCCAGAACTATGAGATAATGCATTTCTGTTGCTTAAGCCACCAAGCTGTGGTACTTTTTAACAGCAGCCCTAGCAAACTAACATACAAGCCATCTGAGGGAACACATCCCAGATGCACAAGTAGAGATTAATGAAAATGATCCCTCAGTGTGCCCTATTCATTGGTGACGAGGAGCAGCACGTTGAACAGATCACATGTTGTAACATAATAGCCACAAGCCATTTAGTGTTCATGTTCATCTATGTTGCCAAACTTTATGGCCACCCTGTATATTTCCCTTAGGAAAGTTGATTCATTTCAGAAAACACTGCTAATTAGATTTATTCATAATATCTAGTAAATGCCCCTCTGTTTGGTTGAGGCTTTTAATCAAAAGGGGAAGAGCTGTGAAAATTTTTTTGGAAGGAACAAAAATTATTGTATGGAATCTGAAAATAAGCATTCAAAATAGCCAGCCTAGTCTGCGATGATCTAGGAGAGTTTATCAGGTATCAGCATCTCCCCTTCCAGCTCTAAACTTCTGTATTAATGTTGCTTCAGAATTCATAGCCAAGGTACTGTGGGAAATAAATAGTATCTTATGGTTAAGCAGATAAGAAGAGACAAGTACATAAGCAATAATGGAATCAGATAGTGATGCGTAACACAAGAAGGGCACATATGAGGGAATATATTAACTCTGACTTGGGATAAAACAGTGAAAATAATAAAATAAGGTTTCTGTTAGGGAACAGTTTGGAATTTGAGAGTCATGATATTAGTATTTTGAGTGGTAAAGAAAGACAAATAAAACTGGAGTTTTTACCAGGGCAAGCACTTGTTTCTTTGCAAAGACAGAGTAAATACTTTTAATATTTTTCTTTTTTTAATAGACTTGACTTTTAAGGACTGTTTTAGATTTATAAAACATTGAGCAGCCAGTACAAAGAATTTTCATAGACCACCCCCTATACCCACACACTCACAGCAGTTTTCTCCATTATTAACATTTTGCATTACTGTGTACATTTATCACAATTAATGAACCAATATTGATGTATTACCATGAACTAAAGTCTGTAGTTTACATTAAGATTCACTCTTTTGTACAGTTCTGTGGTTTTTGATACATGTATAATGTCATGTATTCACCATTATCATGTCATTCAAATTCACTGCTCTAAATTTCCACTGTGTTTCACCTATTTATTCACTGCTCTAAATTTCCACTGTGTTTCACCTATTTACTCCCCCACTCCCCTGACTTTGCCCCTACCAAAACCTTGGCAACCACTGAAACTTCAGCTGTATCTGTAGTTTTGCCTTTTCCAGGCTGTTTTCTGGTTGGAATCATATAGTAATGTAGTCTTTTCAGAGTGGCTTTTTTCACTTAAGTGATATGAATTTAAGGTTCCTCCATGTCTTTTTATGATTTGAATAGTAGGACTATGTTTAGCTTTGTAAGAAACTGCCAAACTGTCTTCCAAAGGGGCTGTACTATTTTGCATTCCTATCAGCAATAAATGAGAGCTCCCATTGGCTCCATATCCTCATCAGCATTTAGTGTTGCCAGTATTCTGGACTTTGGCCATTGTAATTGGTAGGTAGTGGTATCTCATTGTTTTAATTGCATTTCCTCAATGACATATGATGTGGAACATCTTTTCATATGCTTATTTGCCATCTGTATATTTTCTTTGATGATATGTCCATTAAGGGCTTTGGCCCTTTTTTTAATTGGGTTGTTTATTTTCTGATCATTGATTTTTAAGAGTTCTTTGTGCATTTTAGATAATAGTTCTTTAGCAAATGTATCTTTTGCAAATCTTTTTTCTCAGCCTGTGGTTTGTCTTCTCATTCTCTTGACATCATCTTTTGCAGAGCAAAATTTTTAATTTTAATAAAGTACAGTTTATCAAATATTTCTTTCATAGATCATGCCTTTGGTGTTATATCTAAAAAGTCATCACCATTCCCAAGTTCATATAGGCTTTCTCCTATGTCATCTTTTAGGAGTTTTATTAGTTTTGTGTTTTACATTTTGGCCTGTGATCCATTTTGAGTTAATTTTTATGAAGAGTATAAAATCTGTGTCTGAATTCTTTTTTTTTCTTTTTTCTTTTTTGGCTTGTGGATGTCTAGTTATTCCAGCATCATTTGTTGAAAAGGCTATCTTTCCTCCATTGTATTGTCTTTGTTCCTTTATTCAAGTTCAGTTGACTATATTTGTGTGGCTCTCCTTCTGTACTATATTTTGGTCCATTGATCTATTTGTGTATTCTTTTGCTAATATCACACTGTCTTGATTACCGTAGCTTTATTGTAAGTCTTAAAGTCAGGGAGTGTCACATTTCTGACTTTGCTCATTTCCTTCAATATTGTATTGGCTATTTTGGGTCTTTTACCTGTCCATATAAACTTTAGTATGGGGTTTTGACATACATAAAATAACTTGCTGAGATTTTGATTGGGATTGCCTTGGTCTATAGATCAATTTGGGAAGAACAAACCTTTTAATTGTTGAGTCTTCCTATCCATGAATGTAAAATGTGTCTCTGTTTATTTAGATCTTCTTTGATTTTTCAACAGTGTTTTATAGTTTTTCTCATATAGATTTTATATGCATTTTCTTAGATTTATACCTAAGTATTCAGTTTTGGGGGTTGGTAATGTAAATGGTGATGTGTTTTAAAATTTTAAATTCCATTTGTTCATTCCTGATACATAGGAATACAATTGACTTTGTCTACTAACCTTGTATCCTGAAATCTTGTTACAATTGCTTAGTAGTTCCAGGAGCTTTTTTGTCCATTCTTTTGGATTTTATACCTAAACGATCATATATCATCTACAAAGATAGTTTTATTTCTTCCTTCCCAACCAATGTTCCGTTTTTTAAAAATTCTTTTTCTTGTTTTATTTTCTGGCTTGTTGTTAGGACTTGAAGTATGATATTGGAAACAAGTAGTGAGAAGGGATGTCCTTGTCTTGTACCTGACATTAGTGAGAAGTCTTCAAGTTTCTCACCATTGAGAATGATCTTAGCTGTTGGTTTCTTGTAGATATTCTTTATTAAGTTGAGGAAATTCCTCTCTATTCCTAGTTGCCTAGCTTTTATCACGAGAGTGTTTGTTGGATTTTGCCAAATGCTTTTTCTGAATCTATTGACTTAACCCTTTATCTTTTCTTCTTTAGCCTGTTGAAGTAATAGATTGCCTTTGTTGAAATTCTTTTTCCATATTTATTGAGGTATAATTGACACCGTATAAGTTTAAGGTGTATAGCATCATGGTTTAACTTTTAATATTGTTGAAATGTACATTAATTGACTTTTGAATGTCAAACCAGCCTTGCATACCTGGAGTAAATCCCATTTTGTCATGGTAGATATTCTTTTAATACATTGTTGGTTTCATTGTAATATCTTATTGAGGATTTTTACATCTATGTTCATGAGAGATATTGGTCTATAGTTTTATTGTAATGTCTTTAACTGGTTTTGGTATTAGGATAATGCTGGTCTTAAAGAATGAGTTAAGAAGTGTTCCATCTGCTTATATTTTGGGGGAGAGGTTGTAGAGAACTGGTGTAATTTATTCTTTAGGTGTTTGGTAGAATTTCCCAGGGAAACCATCTAGGCCTTGCTTTCTTTTTTGAAATGTTATTAATTATTAATTAATGCTTTTAATAGATATAGGTTTACTTGTATTATTTATTTTTTTATGTGTTTTACATTTTTGTGTCTTTCAAGAAATTTGTACACTTCACAGACATAGAAATAAACTTTTGGTTATGGTGGTGGGGTGGAAGGATAAATTGGGAGTTCAGGATTTGCAGATACTAACTGCTGTATATAAAATAGATAAACAACAAGGTCCAACTGTATAGCACAGGGAAGTACATTCAATACCTTGTAAAAGCCTATAATGAAAAAGAATGTGAAAAGGAATGTATATGTATAACTAAATCACTATGCTGTACGCCAGAAACTAACACAACATTGTTAACTGACTGTACTACAATTAAAAAAAAGAAATTCGTGCATTTCATCCAAGTTATCACATTTGTAAGTATGGACCTATGTATTGCAAAAACTGGTCAGAATTAAACAAATGCCTTATTTGACTTAATTCAATCAAATAAATTATACCTAAATCTTAAAAAAATTTCTTTTCACAGTAATTATATCACTTAATTTAGCTGTGTAAATGAACCTCTGCTTGGCTGTAGCCAGGCACGGCAGCTAGGACAATATTGCTAGTGCAATAGCAGCAGCTTCCTTCTGCTCACTCTCTCCTGCTCTGTGAAGCATTTACAGGCCTACATTTTGAGTCCAAGGGTGTTGCTCCCTGCCCTTTCTAATTTCAGGACCTTGTGCTTCCTTCCCTGCTTGTACCTTTCCCCTTTTACTGCACTTCAAATTACCTGGGCATTGGACAATGTTCCTTATCCTACTTTCAAGAATTATCCCCTGGTTCTGGCCTTTTTATCTGACATTTGATCTCTTCCTTTTGTTGACCTTTGTTATTTGGGTGAGGAAAAGACTTTTTAAGAAATCATGGGGGAAAAAAAGAACACGAGAAAGGATGCACACTTTTTGACTTTTTTTAGTTCTGTTTTGAGTTTATAGTTGCAATAAAAACATGCAGTCTTCATGGGAGGCTTAGACATTCTTTAAAGCAATAAACCTTCTGGGAGAAAAGATAACCTCCCAGTTATTATGAAATGCTAACTCATAAGTATGTTCCATTACAATAAATTATCTAGCCTTTAAAAGCTTTTAGAATTTCAACAATGAGAATCATTTCTAGAGTGGGAAGAAAAATGTTTTTTTCTTTCTACAGCATGATTACAAATCTCTTCTCCTGCTGTCTAATGCTTTTCAAAATCATAGTGCAGTAAAGAATCCTTCCACTTCCTCTGTTGAAAAAGAAAGGAACTGAAGTCATTAATGGTTCTGATGAAATTAGGAAATTCATACTCTCCCAGCCCCAAAGAGAATATGTTTAAAGTTTTAACAGCTTTAAAGTCTCTCTCAAGTTCTCTCTGTGTTCATTAAGAAAACACAGGAGAAATTCCCTTATGTAAAGTATAGATTTTTCTTTCCCCTAATCACATGAAGTAGCTTCTTATCTCTCCTCTCCTTTCTGCAGGAGAGAACTGAACTAAACCACAGGCTACTGTCTGTTTCAGTGCACTGTGGTCCATTTCTACCACTGAGTATTTGTCTTGTGCTCAAATACAGAGATAATCAGCTTTTATGCTTCTAGAAATGTGTTGACCCCTTCTAAGTACGTATAAGAAGAGCCTTTTGCCAAAGTTTCAAGGCACTTTGTCAAAGATTCACCGTCTGTGATGAAGATGGGGGAGGTCACAAGCACTAAGAGCAAAGCTCACAGCTGCTTGGAGAAACATTGCCAAGATAAAAGCAGCTTTGAAGGATAAACTGGGAGATTATGTTAGCAAGCATGGCTAATGCTTCTGGAGGGCTGGGGGAGGCTGCACTTCCGTATTACATTGTATCACAGGTCTGAGGGTTTTACTCTTTCCTAATGAATTGTTTATGTTCCCTGTGGGATATCAAACAAACCTTCTCTTTCAAAGAAAAATATTTCATTAAAAGTGCTTTAGCTATGGGTAAACATATTTTTGAAACTAAGAGAGTCAAGGACAATGATTTTCATAAATGTCTTATCTACTAGAAATGAATGCTGAGGTGGATTCAGCATAGTCACACCATTGGATTTTGTTTGTACAAATATTTTCCAAAGGACTTTTAGGCCAATAATCTACTCTGTGGTAAATGAGTTCGAATAAGATCTAATTTTTATTTTCTGTCATGGTTGTATTTCATTTATTTGGAATAGTTTCTTTCCCTAAGTTTTGTAGTCCTAGGTTATAATGTTTCTTGAATTTTTAGTTTTCTGTATGCTATATTTTCCCTTTTGTCTTTGAGCACTGCTTATAAAAATTAAATTTCAGAAGCTGTTACAGACATTGGTAATATATGGAATTCACATATATTAGTGCTAACAGATGGAATTTAAATGAATATCTAAATTCTAAACTTTAGATTTTGTGGTGGCCTATATGATTTGTTTAGTTACAGTCACCTTCCCAGTTATATTTTTTTTAATTGGGCTAACATTAAATTCAGTTGTGTTCCTAAAAAATACATGTTGGAAAATAGACACAGATACAGCAGCCCAGAGCGATACCTACACATGGTCCGTGGTAAATATATGCTTGCTGAGTGAGAAGATGAAGGGATGTTGCTGGATGAAACCCTTCAGAAAATCAGACTTAAAAAGAGATTTTACCAAATATCAATAATTGAGAACATAATATATTTAAATTTGATAATTGAGAATAGTCATATTTTTCAATTTTTATCACCATGGCATATTAATATATATTCAATTTAACTTATTTTATGTTATCTATGTATGTATCTTATGTTACATATAATGTTATGAATGTTTAATTAATATTGAATTTACCTAGATAATATGTAACAAAATAAGGCTACATTTTTCAGCAGTGCTTAGGGTATTAGTCTACCTTACTCATTTAATGCTTCTATCCTAACTCAGTTTTTAATTCAGCTCAAATGCTCTTTGATATTGGCCTGAACTGCTATTGAATCAAGACATAAAAGGGTGAAAGTCTACTTTTGTTCACAGATTTAATTCTTCCAGTTTTTCCCCTTGTCGAAATACAGTTCTTCCCAGCTGTGTATTTAAAACAATGATTTCTGACTATTTTGAGAATGGTGCCATTTTAATATTTTTACTCAATATAGTATAGGATATTTTTACAGCATTTCATTTTGAGAATGGCTACCAGAAAATAAGATTGTACATATTGGGCAGGAAAATATCACAGATGTCCACTTCTACTATTATTCAGCTGATGCAGCATGAATTACATTGCATAACCTTTTTTCTACAGTTGAATATTTAAGTTGCTTTTGAGCATTTAGCTCCAATAAACATTTTTCTCTAAAATTTAAGAACAAATTATTTGGCTCAAATATATTAGTATTTTTTCCTTGATAAGCTTTTTTTTTTTAATATGTTTTCAAAATGATTATATTGATGTATAGTGCTAACTGGGCATCATTGGTTTGTGACAGCCAAGTAGCAATTTCCTCAGAAAGAGTTATAGAAGAAAAATGATCTTGTCAGAAGTTATACACCAACTGAAATTTAGAATATAATACACAGACCTGGAAGACTGTGTTCCCCCAAAACTTTAAAAACATTTCAGATGTGCTTGGTTGGTGAATGTATCATGTATTTATACCCCATATTATTCCATGAAGTATTGCAAGATCAGTGAACATATCTATAACAGTGACTCAGAACAGACTTGACAAAGCTGAGTGGAATATACATCAAATTTCCTTCCAAGCAAAAGATATAAGGAAGCAAAAGCCACTTAAAAAGTTCTCTGCAGACTCACAGACATAGAGAACAAACTTATGGTTACCAGTGGGTAAAGGGGGTGGGAAGGAATAAATTCGGAATTCAAAATTTGCACCTCTTGGGAAGTGATGGAAATGTTAGCTGTTGATTGTGGTGGTGATTGGTGTATGCATCTATCAAAATTCATCAAATTGTACATCTGAAGTATGTGTAGTTTACTGTACAGGAATCATACCACAATAAAGGTGTTTTAAAAAAAGTTCTCTAATTCCAACTTCTATGTGGAGCTTGTTCCTGCTGAAAGCTGAGATACAGGCAGAATCAGTCTCCTGGCATTAATTTTTATATTCCTTTTGGAAAGCAGTTTGGCAACTACACTATGAGACAGCAAAATATGCCCACTCTGATTCAGTAATTTCACTTCTGAGAATCCTAAAAAGTAAATTATAAACATGAGAATTATAAATCTTATGCATTAAGTGTTCATTACAGTATTGTTTAAATAATCAAAACTTGGAAACAACCTAAATTTTCATCCAAAATGGAAAACTAGATAAATTAGATCTACTTGTTAGGGAAGTAATTTGGATATTGAAGCATGACTGTTAATCATTGTAAAAATTAATGTTAAGTGAAAAGGCAGAATATAAAATAACATGTGTCTTGTGACTATAATTGTGTTAAAAGAGAAAAATGTCATGGTTTAAGGAAAAAAACAAAATAAAACAGACCAAAATTTTTATAGTCACTGAATATAAGGGGAACTGAGAATACTTCTTATATTCGTTTCTGTTTACTAAAATTTTATTATAGATTTGCTTATGTTACTTCCAAACAAATTACTTTGAGGAGTAATTAAGCCTTGATATCTAAGTAATCTCATTCTTACATTCTTACGTAATATTAAAAAAAAAAAGGATAAATTGCTTTCAGAATATTACCATTTGATAAGTGTTCCCAAATGTGCTGTGGCCTGGGTTAGCCCCAAGCAAGAACGCAGGAGAGCATGTGATGTTCTGCAGTGAGAGGACCACTGAAATCAAGGGAGGAGCAAACTTATGAGGAGGGGAAGATGGTGGAAGCTCACAGGGTTTTAAGAATTTGAGAAAAGCCAACAGCCTAAAACCAAAAATCAAAATGGGGCACAGCTTAGGCAATCTTTGTATAAGGAGACCCTAAGAAACCAACCAAAAAGGTGCCACATACATGGAACCAGTGAGTGTCAGAGGGGATGGGCATACCAAAATCAATGCTAGGCTGTGCCCAAATTCCACTCTGCAAAATGGGAACATGGTCATTAAAATCTGCCTCTATTCCTTCTTAGAGATAAGAAATGGAAACAAACAGAAATAAAGTAGATGATGGCCCTAGCTTGTGTGAATGAAATCACATAGAATTCTCCTTGAATATGGGAAGAGAATTTTAATTTTTTTTGTATTTGAACCTACTATTTTTCAAAACCTAGGTTCAGTGCTTTATCTGTGTTCACTTATTTAATTTACACAAAACTCTATGAAGTAGATAATATATTCTTATACTGCAGAGGAGGAACCTGGATCCCAGAGAAGTCACATATCTTGCCCAGGGACACACAGCTAGTGGTGGAGTTAGGATTTGAGATCTACAAAGATCTACAAAGCCCAGGTACTTTCTGTTATTTCTAATGGACCCGAGAGTGAAATGACCCGTGGCTGAAGTCCAGTGAAATGTTATTACAGTTCTACCCTGAAGCAGAATGCAGATAAGATGAAATTCTGTGTCTCACTTTCTCTGGAAGCAATTAAGTTATCTTAACCTACTAACCTTTAAGTTATAATATAAAGACCTTATTCACCCAACTACACTCAGGATAACTGGAGTGTGTTCAGGTCCAGAGTTGTACCTACATTCAAGGTAATATTGATTGTGCTAGTGGCCTTTGTAGCAAAAATCTTTGATGTTACTTCCAGTCTTGTGACATTAGCATTTAATGAGAGGTAGATTGACTTATGTTGACAAAAAATACATGTTTTCAGAGCTCACCTGTTCAAATTCAATCCAAACCAACCCAAGCTGAACTGAATGAATCAAACCAAAACAAAAGTGCTCTTACAAACAGCTGGTGAAATTGTTATGCAGTGTTGTACTGTATAGTTTATGGTCAAGCAATGTTTAACAGTCACTGACCAGATATTTGGCTACATAGTTAGAACTACACAGAAGAATAGTATTATTTACCAGATGATTTACACGTGCTTGTGAGTATGTAAGTTCCATATATATTCATTTTATTTGGTAGTTTACATTTCGTCTTTATTATGGCTTTTAAAGTCAAGAGTGACCTCTTTTCCCCCCAGATTATATCTGTTTCATTATCAGTTTCTGCTTTACTCCAAAAAACTTAACATCAGCCTTCCAATGTCCATTGTGAGCCCTTGGCTCCCACAAAAATGCCATTTTTCTAAATCATCTGTAGGAGTTATTTATTTTAAAAATGCTAACCTAGTCATGCCCTGTTATTGGTAGATCCACTGAACATTTACACTTTTGAAAATAGCAAATCTTTAACCAGATGCCCAGTGCTTTAGTAGAAGTTGCAGCTTACATATTTAGTAGATTGAAGCCAGCTCTTCTTAAAGTAGAAGATTTGAATCGACCAAAGAGTTGGTCATTTCTCTGAAAGCAACAAAATCTAATAAAAGCTTGAAGTAGGGCAACTTAGGCCAGTCTTCCTATCACTGAAAGGTAATCAACTTCAATAGACTCACTCACTGTAATAAAATAGCTGAGAAAGCTGCCCTCCTTAAGACTGTAACACCTGACTTCCTTAAAATGTGGTAATCACACCTGAAACTACCTATTCCAAGTCATTTTCAGTCATAATTGAAATGTGTAACAAGAAAGAACTTGGAAGAAGAGAACAAAATTCACCATTATTAAGCTGTTGTGTGTTCAAATCCAAGGTTCTGTTTAGTGTCCTTTTTGCTACTCCCTTCCCCACTACTGGTTACACTGCCTGCTCTCAAAGCCCCTCTCTTCCTGAGCATGGTTACTTTTATTGTGTGTTCCTGTATCAGCCCAGCCTCTATTTAACTAGTCTCTCCTCTCCCAACTCCTCACAGCTGGATTCATTGATTTTTGTTTTGTATATATATGTTTTATTAAACTGTAGTCAGTTTACAATGTTGTGTCAATTTCTGGTGTGTAGCATAATAGTTCAGTCATACAAATATATACACATATTCATTTTCATTTTCTTATAAGTTACTGTAAGATATTGAATATAGTTCTGTGTGCTATACAGTAGAACCTTGTTGTTTACCTATGTTATATGTAGTAGTTAGTATCTGCAGATCTCAAACTCTTAATTTATATCCCTTCCCGCCCTCTTCCCGTCTGGTTACCATAAGTTTCTTTTCTATGTCTGTGAGTCTGTTTCTGTTTTGTAAATAAATCTGTCTTTTTTTTTTTTTTAGATTCTACATATAAGTGATATCATATGGTACTTTTCTTTCTCTTTCTGGCTTACTTCACTTAGAATGACAATCTCCAGTTCCATCCATGTTGCTGCAAATGGCATTATTTTTTTATGGCTGAGTAGTATTCCATTGTATAAATATGCCACAACTTCTTTATTCAGTCATCTGTTGACAGACATTTAGGTTGTGTCCATGTCTTGGCTATTGTAAATAGTGCTGCTATGAACATTGGGGTGCATGTATCTTTTTGAATTAAGGTTCCCTCTGGATATATACCCAGGAGTGGGATTGCTGGATCATATGGTAGGTCTATTTTTAGTTTTTTGAGGAATCTCCATACTGATTCCCATAACAGCTGCACCAAACTACATTCCCACCAATAGTGAAGGAGAGCTCCCTTTTCTCCACACCCTCTCCAGCATTTATCATTTGTAGACTTTTGAATGATGGCCATTCTGACTGGTATGACTTGATACTTCATTATGGTTTTGATTTACATTTCTCTGATAATTATAATCCCATTTCCTGCACCATACCAGCTCAACAGAAAACATTCCTGTACTACTTAATACTTTATTCTTGCCAGTCTTTGAAAAATAAGTTTGAAAAATAAGTTACCAAGAAGCCAATCTGAAAAGGCTACATACAGTATGATTCCAGCTATATGATATTCTGGAAAAAGCAAAACTATGGAGGTAGTAGAAAGATAAGTGGTTTCCAGGTTTGCAGAAGTAGAGGAATGAGTAGGCAGAGCACGGAGGATTTTTAGGGCAGTGAAAATACTCTGTGTGATACCATAATGTTGGATTCATGTCATTATACAGTTGTCCAGACTCATAGAATGTACAACATCAAGTATAAACCATAATGTAAAGTGTGGACTTTAGGTAATAATGATGTGTCAATGTAGATTCATCAGTTGCAACAAACGTACCACTCTAATGTGGGATGTTGATAATGAGAGAGGCTATGCATGTGTTGGGGGACAACTACCTTAAACTATTCTAAAAAAATAAAGTCTTAATACAAGAAAAATAATTTTAAAAAATGCATCACCCTTCCAAAACCTAAATGTAATGAGGCCAGAATTTCTGGCCTCCCCTGTTTCTACCTATCCACATTGCTCTGAGTCGTATCTCTCATATCTTACCCTCCCACTGGTTTTGTTTACAGGAATAGGCTCCTGCATTATAATCTACTTCTGCACTTAGTGTAATCCAGGGGTCAGCTGAGGAGCCCTGACCTTTGGGATTCACATGACATTGTATCAATTACACACCATTTGCAGTAGAAGCCCCCCTGTCCTCACCATTTTTCCAATGGTATTGGGGCATAGTGGAATTCTAAACACTTCTGGCTCTTTAATCCTTGAACTGTAGGTTTAATGCTTCCACTGTAAGTTAGTTTATGGCTTGTTTTGGTGTATCAGTTATGCAATCACTTCTTATACCTGACATAGATCATAGCATCCTATGCTTGATTTCTACCAAAAAATAGTACTCATACAAAGCAGTTGTGTGTGGATTAGACTTACTGCATATTTAATGTTCAACCAGCTGGGACTCTTGGGCTGGAATTCAGTTGCCCCTCACTCAAAGGTAAAGAAGGATTGGGTAGTTCCTGGGTAAGAAGGCTCTGTGGAAGTAAATATCTATGTACCTAATTAAGGTAGGTTTCCAAACCTTTAACAGACTTTAGGATAGATTTGGACTATGTATTATTTTGCCTATGAATTGTTTTCAAGAGGTTATCTCTACATCTCAGAGCCTAATGATTCCCAGAAGACATTCAAATTTTATTTATTTTGTAATGGACTGAGTTCAAGAATAGGGAAATTAACAGACTTGCAGATTCTGGATTTAGTTAAGGAAACTGGGTGTGTAAGAGGCAATGGGATGCAAATGACTACTCATTTACTCATTCATGCATTTGTTTATTCAAGATGTGTTTATTAAGATGCCTTGTTTAAGCCAGGCAAAGTACAATATGACTTGGATACACAGTTAACAAAAGGGATATGGTTCATCTCCTTGTGGAAATCACAGTCTACTGAGTGAAGCAGATAATAAATGAGAAAACTAATGTTGGAGGAGGTCATTAAGAAGGCATGATTGAAGACCCACAAGCTGACCCCGAATAATTGAAGGCTCTCCATTCCCCTCCATGTCCTTGGAATGTATGTTCTCCTCACCCTTCCCACAGTGGGAGTCACTTTTAAGGACACAGCTTTGAGAGAGGAATGCACAGTGCAGACCATCTGGATGGTATAAGTGACTGAACTCATTAAGGCCTCTATGGAAACTTTTAAGATTCTGGCAGATGGGTGCAGAGATCCGTTTGTTTTGTGGCAACCCAAGACAAGCCTCAAATGTAAGTTCCCTTGCATATTAAACTTACCACCTACCAGTCTGGAGAGGTCTGCCTCTCTCTTTGGTCTGTCCTTGACTTCCACATACAGGGGCCAATTTCAGATTTCACTCAGGGAGTTCCTGAGTTTTCAAAACAACAACAAGCAAGTAAATATTCTAAGTCTGTAATTTTTATGAATAACTAATATAAGAGGTTATTTTAAGAAATTGACCTATTGGAGTATAATTCATATTCAATAAAATGCACCCATTTTAAGTGCATGGGTTGACGACTTTAATAATCATCAATCTAATCAAGGTAGAGAACATTTTCATAATCCTAGAAAGTTCCTTTGAATTCTTTGGAGTCAATACTTCCCTCCTTGGTCCCAGCACCCCAAACAACCACTGACTTGCTTTTTGTTAGTTGAGATTAGTTTTGTCTGTTTTAGATTTTCGTATAACTGGAAACCTACAATACTATTCCCTTTTTGTCTGGCTTCTTTCACTCAGCGTATTTTTGAGATTTATCCATGTTGTTGTATATATATCAGTAACTTGATACTTTGTGTTGCTTAATAATATCCTGTTTTAGGTAGATAGCATAATTTATTTATCTAGTCACCTTTTAAGGAATATTTCAATTATTTCCAATTACCGAAGCTGCTATGACTATTAGTATACAAGTCTTTGTGTGGGCAAATGTTTTCATTTCTCTTAATGTCTAAGAGTGGAATTAGTGGGTTTAACTCTATAAGAAACTGACAAACTATTTTTCAATGTGGCTATACCATTTTGCACTCCTACCAGCAATATGTGAGTTTTCACTCAGTTGCTCCACAGCCTTGTCAGCACTTAACTTGGTAATGCCATTCTTGTCCATTTTAGCCATTCTAATAAGTATGTAATATCTCATTGGTTTAAGATAAATTTTTAATAATATCTTTTATATAACCCAATATATGCAAAATGTTAACAATCCAACATGTAATCAGTATAAAAAATTGAGATATTTTACATGATTTTTTTCATACTAAGTCCTGTGTGTATTTTCCATTACAGCACATTTCCATTATAGCCACATTTCAAGGGCTCAGTAAGCACATGTGTCTAGTGGCCACCATACGGGGCAATGCATTTACAGTCTATTTACTAATCCTAAAATTAAAAAGCAGAACCCAGAGCCAACTGTTTCTTGGTTTCAGAGGACACACAAAAACAATATGAATAATAATAGAGAATTGTTGAGCATTTACTTCGAGTGTGAGAAGGGCAAGTTTTACTGTGTGTGTTGAGGATTTTGTACACATTATGTGTTGTTATCCTTGCAATAAAGCTGGTGCTATTGCCCTCCTCTTTCGATGGAGAGAGAGAACTTAACCCAGTCAGGCCATCCTCCAGTACCCCTCCCTGGTGCCACTGTTCAGCACCTATGAGCCACTTGCTGCTTCCCATCATATCTAATCAAGGTCAAATAAGGAGAAGCCATGCAGGGGCAGGTGCGGGTCACCTGCAAGCTGAAGTGGTCATGGCAGATAAGTTCATTGGATTTCAATTTACATTTCTCCAATGACAAATGATGTGAAGCTGGCTAGTTGTGCTCTGTGGCCATTTATGTATCTTTCGTGAAGTAAATGTTTAAAATTTTTGACCACTTTTAATTAGTAGTTTGTTTCCTTATTGTTGAGTTGTAAGAGTTCTTAAACAATTTGGATGTTAATCATTTGTCATATATATATATTGCTAATGCCTGCTCCACTGTAGCCAACCACAAGTAGTTAGCTGTATCTTCATTTTCATAATGGTGATTCTTTTATGAGAAAAACATTTAATTTTGATGAAGTTCAATTTATCACTTTTGGTTTTTGTGATTCCTGCTTTTGTGTGTTTTGAGAAATACTTGCCTAGCACAAGGTTGCAGATTTTCTCCTATCTTTTCTTCAAGAAATTTTGTGCCTTTAGCTATTGCATTTAGATCAATGATCCATCTCAAATAAATTTTTATGTGTAGCATGAGGTCAAGGATAATTTTTTTCCCATATGACTATCCAGTTGTTCATTCCAGCATAATTTGCTGAAAAGACTAACTTTCCTCATGGAATGACTTTCAAATCTTTGTTGAAAACTAATGATCTTATGTGAGTAGGATTAGGTTTCTGGTTTCTCTGTTTTATTCCATTGAAATATTAGTCTATGCTTATGCCGATACCACATTGTCTGGATCACTGTAGTTTATAAGAAGTCTTGAAATCAGATGGTATAAATCCTCCAACTTTGTTCTTTTTGAAAAATTATTTTAGCTCTTTTAGACTTTTTATATTCCTAAAAAGTTTTAGAATGATTTGTCCATTTCTACTGAAATAGCCTGATTGGGATTGTACTTAATTTCTAGATCAATTTGAAGAGGATTGACTTTAAAAATATTGAGTTTTCCAATTTGTGAGCATAGTAAATCTCTCTTCTTTCATTTCTCTCTGCAATATTTATAGTTTTTAATGTTCAGCCTTTTGCATATATTTTGTTTTTTGAAACTATTGTAATTGATATTGCATATTAAATTTTTTCAAAATATCTGTTGATAATAGGTTTTTCTAATATTTATCAGAAGCCAAAAAGTTTGCAAGCCACCAGTATCATGGTACATTTGAATATTATATGTAAGCCTTTTTGCTTTGTGGTCATCTAATAAGCATACCATTCTTAAGGATCAGAAATTAAACACAATTCCCCTGTTGACAGTATACACATGGAATAAAATTAATTTATGCTCATGATATTTCATTTATTTGTTTGGGTTAGCTTTTTCAATTTTTTTTCAGGTGAATGAGGAGCCATATATCAGCATTCTCTCTCATTCTTTCACAGAATCCCTTGCCCAAAGACTTGACATCTGGTTACATGACAAAGACAGCACATGATGGCACCAGTTCATGCATATAATAGGTATCAGTTACCTTTAGCTTCTCCTTAACTGTTTCCATTAAAAGTAACATAAGAAAAAATGGTAATTTTCCCCCTGTACTTCAGTGGATCATCTTGGCATCCTCCCCTTGGGAAACCAATGGTTTAGCCGGTGTTGCTACCAACTTCATGCCATTGCATTTAATTTCTCTGTCAGCCAACATGTTTCATGCAAAAATTAAATAAAAAATGAAAATAAAATACTACGACACACTGTGTCTTATAGCTCTCTGTTCAGCCAGCTGAATCATGTTATGTGCTATTGGTCATAAAATAAGGATAAATTTGGATGCTGTCTGCAATCCTGTAAGTTTAGGAATAACAATGTGAAACATAAGTGTTTCTGAGGTCACATAAGTTAATGCCTTCTGATTCCACACATTGTTTTACTGGGAAATTTTGGTAAAGCACAAACTTGTTTGAATCTGTCCAACAATTTTCTAAGTCTTGTTTGTTAATATTGTTCTGTACAATTTTGTGGCAAAACAATTACATGGCATGGTTCCTGGTTTCAACGACCTTTCCATCTTCATGGGAAGCTGAGAGGTTTGTAAGTAAAGCAACTATAGAACAAAAAAAAAAGACAGGATGTAGGCAGTATCCAAACAGCTTCCCATTTCTATATTAAAGCTAAATATAAAAGCCTCCTACATATTCCTAGAGAGAAGTTTAGGATAAAAATACCCTGATGGTAACCAAATGGGCCCATCTTAACTAAGTTCTTTTTATCTGAGACATCTCTGTTCATACATTGGAGTACTGGGTTTTGTTACATTGCAGACAAATATGCCCTTAGTGCAAAAACAGAGAACATGAGTACTATGGGAGATCAGGGAAGGAAGAGATGAGTATGTATCAAAACCAATCGTGGAAGTAGCAGAGCAGAGATGCTAGGCAATGCTGATTTGCCCCTACTTTTCCATTCTTTCTTTAACTGAATCTTTCTTGATTCTGAGCAATGTTCTCATTCATTTGTTGTTGATTCCCTAGAACAGAGATTGGCAATCTTTGGTCCATTAACATGCCACACGTTTTTGTAGTTCCCAAGAGCTAAGAAGAATAATGGTTCATGTTTGTGGAAGTTATATAAAATTGAAATTTCAGTCTCCATAAATATAGTTTTATTGGAACACAGCCACCCCCGTTAGTTTACATACTGTGGATGGCCACTTCATACAACAACTGCAGAAGTGAGTAGCTGTAACAGAGTCTCTGTTGTCTGCTGAACCTAAAATACTTACTGTCTGGGCGTCCACGTGTAAAGTTAGCCGTCCGTATTTCATGTGGTAGCCTGACCTTTCTTTCTGGCTTGAACAAACATTATTTTCTTAGGGGAGATAGGAAGAGAACTAATGTTTATAGAATACTTATTTGCTAAGTTATTTCACCTAGCCCTAATAACAACCTTATTAGCTAGACATTAACACTACATTTCATAAATTAAGGAACTGAAGTTTAGAGAGTTTGAGCAACCTGAAAGATTGTGTAGATAGGAGATTCTGGAGCCAGATTTCAAACACATGCTTTACTGTATTATGTTATTTCCCACACTCCCCTTTGTCCAAAAAAGTAGATTTGTTATGCCAATCCAAAAGCAAGGATGAACAGAATTGTAGGGTTGTGAGAAGGGAGTCAGCAGTCTAATGAGTAGTTAGTCACTAGTGTTGGGACCTGAAATACTGCCAAGCTATTTCAGAAAGACTGACTGAGCTTATAACAGGAAGGTAGCCTCAGATACTTTCCACTACCCCTGGGTGCTTTCTCTGTAGACCCTCTTTCTCCTAAGGATGGAGACTCTTATCAGCAAGATCAAAGTAATTTATAAGAAAGTACCTTTCCATACTATCTGAATAAATCTTAATTACATGAAAGAATATGAACCTTAACCCTCATTCAACAAATCTTCCCAATTTTCCAATGTGCGATTAAACCAGCTCAGTTTAAAAGTCACTCTCTGTTTTCTTTCTTAATATCTACAGGTAGCATAGCAGCAGCTGCAGTGGAGGGAATCTATTAAAACAAGTTGTATTTGTCATCAATTGATCTCCAAAGGCATATTTCCTTTAGAAACTGGTGGTTTGAAAATTCAGTTAAAAATTTATAGTGCTTTGAATGGAAGGAGCGAAAATATAAAAGATGATTGTATCTTTATGTGGTTGCTATACCATGCTGCAATATAGTTTAAAGATTAACTGCTTCTCTAATTGATCCAAATTATCACAGCCAAATAAACATTCAGAGAAATGGACTAATACTTAAGTTACTAAAAATAAATGTTGGTCATGTTGTAACATTCATTTTTTGCAAGTTGATATGATCCAAATTTGATTTGGAAGGAATAAAATGTCTCTCTGTATTGCTGTCAGTGGATTCCTTATCCTTAACATTACTTTTCTCAAATTGTTTTCAGATCAACTTTCTCTCACTGTATGATTTCTCCTCTCTAGAAAAAAGAAGTGTGCAGGTGCTAATTATCTTTTGCTTACTTGCTTATTCCTCCATGTCTCCTTATATGCAACCCACCATGCCCTGCCTCCCATCCCATTGTGTTACTCCATAGGAATCTAGCTGTGGTGGAAATAGTCACATTGATACAAAGGCTGTGGTGCCCCGGAAAGCAGGACAAGAGCCTTAAATCTAGAAACTCTAAGGGGAGATTGCTCCAGGTCAGGTTGTAATCAGAGAGGTGGAGGTGGATACTCTAAAGGTGGAAGTCCTAAGGATGGAGGACTAGTCCCTGTATAGGGGTCACCAAAGGGAAGATGTTATAAAAATATGTCTTCTTTTCAGTGTAGTAATATCTAAGGAGCAAAACAGAAACAACAAACCAATGAAAAGCTAATATTAAGGGAACATTTGAACATTTTAATAATTGTGTTCTATCAACACAATGAAATTTCCTATGTCCATTAAGATGGTAACTATAGGTCTATGCTCAATAAACTATCAAACTGAATAGGACAACATTTATGAAATGATGTAAGTATAAAATAGCAGAGCTCAAGACAGAGTTCTTGGATTATAAGATTACTACTGACTAGGGAGTTGAGGCAGAGAGAGGAAGAGAGAGAGAGAAAATCAGAGGATTGAGGAGGGACAAAGGGAGGGGAAAAGAGAGAGAGAGAGGGAGAGGGAGAGAGAGAGAGAAAGATAAGGAAAGATTGAACAACCAGGTCTTGAAAGAACTGGAGAAGGGACAGCTCCAATGATCTGGGAATCTGAAACTAGTATCAAAACACAGTGCTAGGAACTGAGCAGACAATAAATACTTTCAACAAAGAAGCTACAATGAATGAACAGTTTCTACTTTTATGAAGCTTATACTTAGAGAATTTCACTATAATATTACCAGACATTTTTCTTTTAATACAATTTGAGGGGAGCATTCTCGTCATCATTTTATTAGTGGGGGAGATGAATGGATAGATACATTATTAAATTACTTTAAAAATGTTACCTCAGGTATACTTTCCTTCATATCTCATCTTAATAAGTATGGGAGATGAGAAGTGCTGTTTGTGCCACATTTGACCCTGTGGTTGCAATCTTTCAATGAAAAACAGAATCTCACTTAAGAATAGAAAGTATTATAGCTACTTAAAAAGTAAGAAACTAAAGAATGAATTCCAAAGACATTTGCTTCACTGGTTTTTAAAAGTACAGAGTTGCTGTCAAGTCTGTTAAAATTTATAAAGTTTAAATTTTAATTTTGGACTTTACCATACTTCCGTAATTGTATAGATCTGTGCAATGAGATAATAAAGATAATTGGAATATATATGCTTAAGGAATAGATTGTTTTAGGGATATTATTACCACTCTTTGAATACTAATTAGAGTATGGTTTCTCTTATCATAAAAAAAAAGCCATCTGAGTTGATATAACTACTGATTATCACCACAAAGTATAGAAATGAAAGATTTTATTGATTTTGAAAAGTTATGTTGTATTAATGCTCCTTTTTACACATGTAGGATAATTTTTCAATACTGATATTATTAGTCGTATTGTTAGTGCCTGTGGATGTCAAAGATATGCAGATAGTATATACACGGATGCTGATAGAATGAGAGGGTGGCAGATCTCTTTGAAAGACTTACCCAGTTACCATGTCTCCCCATCTCATCTCAGAAGGATCCTCCTGTGTACATAATAGAAGTGTCTTCTTTTGGGCAAATTCGTGTGAGAATGTAGGTATGTCTGGTGGGTGGTTTGTCTGGTGCTTTTTCAGGGCTTGGGGTAGTGAGAGAACAGCATCTATTTTGGGTTAAACTCTGATAGTTTTCGGACAGTGGGCAGGTTATGAGAAAGATGGAATGAAGTTGTCCAATCTCTTTTGTTGGTTCTGATACAATACAGTTTTTAAAAACTTTTTATTTTTTTTAAAAGTGTTCAATCATTTTATTTTATTTAAGGACATTAAAGCTGCATTTTTTCTTTGATTTCTTTTTTGGGGGGAGGGTGTAATTACGTCTGTCTGTCTGTCTATCTATCTAGCTGTCTCTCTGTCTATTTTAATGGAGGTACTGGGGATTGAACCCAGGACCTCAAGCATGCTAAGCACCACTCTAGCACTGAGCTAAATCCTCCCCCTGATACAATAAACTTTTAAAACTTCTTCATGCTGTCTCTTTCATTTCTCAGCATTTATCTTAAAATAAGAACGTGCATCACAAAATTACACGTGTACTTACCACTATGTGTCAGTTTAGGCTTAGGTGGTGGTCTATTCTTACATTGTAGACTTTTATGAGCTAATAGTATTGCTTAAAATTCAGTAAGGGAGTATTTTAGGGAAGTGTTCCTGCAAATAACAGTGTTTTTATCAACTCATTTTTATACTCACCAGATTATGTTAGATTTACATTTTTTTCTCCCTTTACCTTGATAAGCCCTACAACAATGATGGTAGTCTTTAAAGTGCTTTGGTCTTTGCTTTTGTTTCTGATTTTAACTTTTTAACATGATATTTTGCATATTATTTAAAAAGTCAAGTAGGTCTACAGGGCTTATTCCTGCTCCTTTCTCTTATTCTTCTGCTCCCCACCACTGTTTATTCTTAACATACCCCTATATCTCTAAATAACATTCTGAAATTAACACTTTTGATTTTTCAGTTGTAGTTGTTTCCCAGTATGAAGAAATGAGAATTGGGTCTCTTAAATCCTCACTCCACTTGCAACTACCCCCTGTTCACCAACACACACATTTGTTTCTTCCTAGTCTCTCAATGTAGCTAATTAGGGTAAGGCAAATCTTTAGCGTTTATTGTTACTGTGTAAACACTTTAACAGGCAAGCTATATTGTGTACTATGATTACATTTCTTTCTGCTACAAATTTATTTTCTGTGGATTTAATCATTGTCTTGTTTCCAATTGTTTACTTTCCCTTGTATCTCTTGCCAAATGACCTCCCCAAATCATTCAAACTCACAAATAGAGCAGGTGCCTTATCAATGCACTCTATCTATCCAAGACAGCTCTGTCTCAGAGCCTACTGTTTTCCTGCTCAAAACAGATTGGTGGCTCTCTAAGTCTGCTACCAAACTGCCATTCTGGGGTATTTTCCCATCACCCTGGATATTCTACTTACCTCTTTCCTTATTCTTTCCTATTTCCTTAATCCGACATCTTCCTTTTACTTGGTTTACTCTCTGGATTTACATCTAGATGTAAAACTATCAAATCAGCCAAAATAAAATTGACTTAAGTTTTGAGATGTTTAAGAAATGTTGAATAATAATCCAAACTGTGTGTATCAAGTTAACTGCAACCATTGAAATCTGTCTTTAAGATGATTACTAGACCTACTGTACTTTAATTTGACTATTGTGAGTGACCCACAGATCACAGATTTTGTTTCTCATCCTTTGATGCTGGTTTCAGGTTACTGGCAAATTTTCCTTTCTTTTTCCTATCTTTACTTTACTTGTAAATTTCCTTGTCTTTTTTTTTTTTTTTTAAATGATGCTATCTACAGTCATTCCTGCAGCACTAAGGTTACCAGAGTTCTTTTCTTTGTCTCTTAATTTCTCTGTAGGAGTATAAAAATAAACCCACCCTTAGACAAAAGCCCAATAGTCTTGACATTTACATGATTTTTTATTTTTTTCTTTTCTTCATGTCTTCAAGTAGCTGCCAAATTCTGGCTCTCCTTTCTTCACAACATCTATAGATACACTTACTCCTCCCCCCACCCCCAACCCCCGGCCCCCTACATGTAGCATGTGGATGAGTACATTTGGTAACTGGTTCCTGGAAATGGCCTGATTCATATTCATATAAAAGAGTAAATGGATGAAATTATCAATAGTTATTGACTAACCTTCATTCTCTCCAAGTGTGGTTCCTTAGTCCATGCAGATAACCAAGCTAATCAAACCTGGGGAATTGATTTAATCACTCTGTGGGCCACTTATTGTGTTTTTTGCCCCCAAACATTCAGCAAATGTAAGAAATAAGCAATCACTTGGCTGACTGTGACTCTTCTTAAACACACTTTTAATCACAATTATTTTTAATAGGCCCTATTTTCTACTTTCAGAGTAGCTGCTGCCAATACTGTTTAAGTATTGTTGGCTTAATCCACACAATTCCTGTTAATAAAGGACCAAAGATTACAGGTGGTGTGATGAAGGGAACTGGAAAAGAAAGTCAGTTCTTGTGTACCTTTTATTGTACCATGCATTATGGTATGCACTTGCTTATTTCACACCTGCTAGAATGGAAAACTATGTGGACAGGGATTTTGTTTTGCTCACTACTATGTCTTTTGTGGTTTGGACAGTGCCTGACACAAAGTAGACTCTGAATGAAAGAAGGAATGGATGAATATATCATCTCACTTAATTCTGGCAGTAGCCTTTTATGTGTTGTTATCAAGTTGTTTACGTAGTTTGCTTTCATTCTCATAGCTAGTTATAATAATTAGCAAATGGGCTTCAAATTCGCATTTATATGACTCCAAGTTTATGCTTTAAAAAATATTACATTGGACTTAGTTGAAAGCTCTTTCTGTTTAGAACCATACCTTTCACATGGGAATCACAAAACACAGGAAAATGTTGAATGTGTGCAAAAAAGTGAAAAAAATAAACAAAAGAAGGGTCCCTTACATACATTTAAGTACTTTTATTCATTGGTTTTCATCAGGTTCTATCTTTCACCCTGTCTTGGAACATAACCTTATGCTTATTTTTAAATTTTCTCTTAATACAGTCTACCCTATTGTCTTCTTGTGAGTCTTAGGAGTGTTGCCAAAGGGTGTGGTTTTCAGTGGCTAGATTTTCAGAAATCGCTCATGTTGTTTACTTCAGCTTTCATTGTAATTAAATAATGATCTGCTTTAGACATTATCGCTTGACAAGCACTATATAAAATACTATATCTGCATCTGATACAATGCAGAATTTAAAAATGTCCATCACTTTATTTCAGAAATGCCTAGTACACCTTGTTTCTACATCTCAATGTAGCTTGAATAATCTCAAAGGTATGGGTGCATGTAAATCCATTCCTCTTGGTATTTAATGTGATGAGCAGATCCTATTACTTGTTCCCCTAAAAGAAATCCTAATTGAAACTCCATTGTTAGTTTAGTTTAGTTTTTTCAATTATACAAAGGAATTTCACTTTTGAAGGAAGTGCAACAGACTTGGCAAAGCAGATCTATATCTGAGTCATAGCTTGACCAATCCAATAGCTGTGAGAACTTGGTCAAGTCATGCAATTTGCCTGAGCCTACATTGATTCGTATATGAAATGTGGACCAAAATCCATGTGTTAACTGCCCCTTGGGTCTGTTATGAACATTAAATGGGAGAATATATATGATGAAAGTACTTTATATGTTGTACAACATTAAACAAATATCTTTTATTACTTAGTATTATAATTAACATTTGGATTCATGGCAACTTCCTTGGTGAGCTGTTCCCAAGCTGTATGAACAGTACAGTTTCACACTTTCATTGTAATCAACTATAATTTACTCCCTTCTTTCCCTTTCTCATCTTTTCTTTCCTGCTTCCTTCTGAAAACTGATATGGAACACGTTATAAGTAAAATATGTGTAATATGATTAATAGAACAGAAATGGAAAGAAGTTTGAGTAATGAAAAGTGAATTCTAAATAAATAATGGGTTAATATGGATAACACTAAAACTGAGAATAAACTTTGGATTGTAGAACTTGATGTTAATAGTATAATAACTGCTTCTTTATTAGGATAATGAAGAGGCATTGATAGTTTCTAAGCAGAATTCTAATTCATCTGAGAAAAATGAATTCTATTCATGTTACTTTTTGCCTTCACACACTCAATTTATATACGTTGAATACTTATAATACACTAAACACTGTGCTAGGCACTGAGAACACAGTGGGAACAAAATGGGCATACTTTGATATCAGGTCAATTTGGGTGAGAAACACAGACATGAAAAAAATCACATACCTAGTAATTCAAACGTGTATTCTTATAAGTGGTAATAAATAATATGAAGGAAAAGAACTGGATTGTGTAAGAGGGAATATCAGGGGCAACCTGTTTGAATTCTTGGAGAGGGTCAGGAACATGCTTTCTGAGGAACTATTTGGGTGTATTTTAAACATTTACAATTCTCTAAACATTAGTCATCTGCACTTTTGTTCACTCGTTAGCCCATTCATTCATTCATTCATTCAGCTAATCCTTGAGGATCTTTCTCTATAGGCAAAGAAATAAAATAATAAATAACTTTTAAAGGGCACTTATGTATCACATAAGAACTTTATGTATATAAAGTTTTTTCATCCTTGTAAAATTTCTATGAGGCAGGAAGTATCATTATACTCATTTTACAGAAAAAGAAACTGAAGAACAGTACATATTATAAATGACTTGTCTAACTTAGGTCAGTGGTTTATATGTGGCAATGAAAGGATTCTATTCTGTAGTCTGATCATACACTTCTAGGCACTAATTTATTACTTATACTGAGCTCAATGTTAAGGAAACAGAAATATGAGGGCATAACAAGAATAAGACCAATGCAAGGTTATCAGTTCCAAAACATAGGTATGCAGGTGGAACTTTGGGAATACAGGAGAAGACCTACCTCCAAACAGGTGAAAGTTTATGCTTCTCAGGGAAGTATTTATTTGACTTAAGTCTTGAATTTGGGGAGAGTTATCCTAAAGCCTATTTACTATTCTAGGATGAATAAAATGATGCATTCTTTGAAATTTTGGAATCTGAAAAAGGGAGAAGGAGGGAAAAAATCACTAGGCCTAGAACTATAAAAATAGGTGACTTCTTTGGGGGAAAGCACAATATTTGAATATGGTTCTCATTAAAGAAAGAGGTTAGAATTGAGGCTGAGGGGATACGTCAGGGACAGATCACAAAGGACCTTCTGATCCCGGCTAAGGAGTTTGTGCTTTGTCTTGAATGCCATGCAGGAAGCTATTTTGAAAAGAGAACGGTTATTAAATTTGAGTTTAGAATATTGCACCAGCAGGAGCAATGGAATGGAAGAGGTGGAGTGACCAGCTAGAAGGAGGTCATTGCGATAACTGAATTGCAAAGTGATAAGGACCCAGAATAAACCTGTGGGAATTAAGGGGAAGATATATATTAAAAACCTATTTAAAAGATCAGTGGTAAATGATTTAGAGAACCACTGGATATGAGTTTTTAATAAGAAAGCTTTAGTTTAGGTTAGTTTTCCAGATTTCTAACCAGAGAGACTGAATATATAATGATGACATTCACTGCATTGTAGAAACCAAAGCCTAGGATAGATCTTAGAGAAAAGATGATGCATTTATATCTGAAACAAGGGGTTTGAGGTCTTTATAAGCTGGAAGGTGTCACATGGTCAGTTGAATATGTGGATCTGGACCATAGGAATGGGTTCTGGGCTGAAACTATGCACTTGTTACTGAAAACCAGGAAAATGGTGAAGGGAAATTGTATATCGTAATGAGAGAAGAAAAGTCATTCATTAAGCTTTAGGGAATACTGGCATTTAGAGAGCAGTCAAAAGAAAAAAGAGAAGGCTTCATAAAGACTGAGACTGTGACCACAGAGTAGAAAAACAGATCAGTGTCCTAGAAGAGGGGAAGAGAGAATTTCATAAGAAAAGGCATGACCAATAGCATAAAATGTATTTCAAGGTTAATTTAATTAAATGCAGAAAGTAATTATTGAATTTAGTGATATGGAGACCATCCTTCACTTACTCACTCAACTAGTACTTAATGAGAGATTACTATATGTCAAGTGCAGTGCAAGACACTGAGGGTACAATATTAGCAGAAGAGATAATTCCCTGTGTTTATGATGCTTGGTCTAGTGGTGAGTGTTTAACAAGTAATCTCTCAAGTAACCACCCAGAATCAAGAGACATCATCCTGGATAATGGAAATTGCAAGAAGAGAGGTCCTCAGTAAAGGACATCTTTGAATTGGCTTTCAATGTGAGCTGGTCCGTAAAGTACAAAGTAATTTATAATGGTTCGATATCAGTTAAGACTTTTCTTGACTTCTTTCCTCTTTCCTATCAACTCCTCCCTCCTTCCATTCAGGCACAAAGTCGGAAAAAAAGAGGTCCTGAAGCAGGTCCTACCCAGGGGAGAGAATGCCTAATGCTAAAATCAAATTTGGAGTTTTAATTAATATATTGGATAAGGCTTTCCAAGTATGAATAGAGACTTAAGTTTGAGACATAAACTGACAGCACGGCCATCTTTTGCTGAATATTAAGCAAAGAAACCATGGAATTAGCCAAGGTTTTCCTCCAAGGGCAGGGGGAAATTAACCTGAATGAATTTTAAAGTTACCTTTGCTATTATGTCAGGAGTTATGAACTAGGGATGGTTACAGCAGATTGAAAAGAGGTAAGAGGGAAGGACTGAAAATAAATGGGAGGTTCTTTTTCTAAATATGCTTAAAAGAAAGTAGATTGAGAGGGAGGCAAACCATGGTGAGTTTTCTTTTTCTAAATATAGGGAAAAAATCTGAACATATTTATATGCTAAGGGGGAAGAGTAAAGAAATGTTGATGAAGAGAGTGATGATTCTTGTATGGATGCTAGTTTTTTAAATGAAATTTACACGGAAATAGTACTTTTATTTTAATATTTACCTTATTCAAATTCACAATTGTTCCAATAAAGCTTTTATAGAAAAAAATTTTCTGGTCCAGGATCATGTATTACACTTAATTGTCCTGTCTCTTTAGTCTCCTTTACCTGAAATAGTTCTTCAAGCTTTGTCTTTCTTGACCTTGATGTTTATGAAGAGTGTGGTTAAGTATGATCCTCATTCCTGGATCATGACTGTTAGCAGTATAATCAAGAAACTTTGTGGTTTCCTTCCTTCCTTCCTTCCTTCCTTCCTTCCTTCCTTCCTTCCTTCCTTCCTTCCTTCCTTCCTTCCTTCCTTAATTATTTTCCAAAATATTCAGGTTTATTCTTTGTCATCTGCAAGTCAAAGAATTCACCATTCCTGGTGAAATTACTCTGATTTAACAATAACTTGGAGCTTACTTGGAATCTTGCAGGACTGAATCAGTGAATAAGCTCCCTGATAAACTGCTGTATTTACTTTTACTTTATACATTTTATTCACTCCTGCTTCTCCAGCAGCTGTTAACAGTAACTCATGTAGAATATATGCTAAAATACATTTGGTGAATGAATGACATATGAATAGTAGCAGAAACCTAAGAGATTGGGTGAATAATTGCAAGTGAAAAGTTCCACGTAGAAAACAGTAATACTAGGTCACAGACCGTTTGAGTCAATCAGTTTTAAAAATCAGAAATCAGTAAGCCTGGAAAAAAAGTTGACCTTTAAGTGAACATTACTTATGTATTCATTCAGTATCCTTCTATGTGAAAGTTTACTTAGTTCTTGAATTTTTATTTATTAAAAATGAGACTGATGAGTAGGTTTACCTATATTTTGCCTTTACCCCAAACTGTAAAATAGTTAGGATGAATAAGCGAGGAGAGAAGGGAAACATACGTGTCTAGACTGCTGTCATTAAACCAGTGGTGGGACCAACAATAAAATCCAAGTTTCCAGATTCAAAGATGTTATATAAGATAAATTTCTGGAACCATAAAATTCCGTAAAATGTTTTTGAAGAGAAAGCTACCAACATTCCAAAAGTACTATCTCAAAGTTTAGCCGAAGTGCTACTCCCTTAAGTAAAGGAAATGATTTGAACTCCATCACTTTAAATCTGTGTTTATTCATTCAGTTGTACTAGAGGTTTTTTTTTTTTGTTTGTTTGTTTGGTGATTGTTGTTTTTTTAAATGCATACAATTTAACAAAGTGAGTATTATCATGAACTATATGGATATAGAAAGCTGACATTGAAAATTATGGGCTGAATTCAACAAAGAGATCATGATTACAGCCTTTTTATTGTATAGTTTCTCCCTCTGCATTTCTAGCTTGTAAATGACATCTGTATTTATTATCATCAGCTATTTTCAAAATTTAGCCACTGATTTTAACAATAATTATTATTATATTTATAGAAACTGACAAAGTAGATGTAGTTCATTATTCACCAAGTTTACAAGTTTTCTATAAATAAAGAAAGGTGATAATTATTTTAAGAAAACTTATATTTTGCGTATGAATAACAAAGCATATGAGTGGTACGTACTTCTTGAGCTTTAGGATGTGAAAAGTAGCTAGTTAAGATGATCAGCTTCTGTACTTAAACAGCCTTTCAATAAAATCACCCTAATACTTCCTGTATACTCACAATGATTAAACAAAAATAGAAAATGTAAGCCACACATTCCTAACTCTCAAATTATTTTCTGTAGCACTGCTTCCTTGGATAGTTTTCAGCAGAGATCTATCCTAGTATAGTGTCTCTAAAGAAGAGATATACTTCTTCCTTTTAGTCATTTGATTAGTCATTTTAAGGTGCACCTTAAAATCACAGTCTGGATTTTGTATATGCTAAAGGTAACTTGAAGACTATCTCAGGGTTTGCAGATTATTTAAGCTCATATGTGCTCTGGCTAACATTTTCAAGATTCCTCCTCTTTCCTCCCCTTTGTCCCAGTTTCTCTCTCTCCTACTGATACTTCCTGAAATCATCTCCCAAATAAACTACTTACACTAAAATTCTGGCCCCAGGGCCTACTTTTAAGTAAACCAACCTAAGACATAGGTATTCATAATTGGAACTTCCACGATAATACATGTAAGTCAAACAGCATTCAAATCTAAAGCCATCAATTGGAAATAATAATAATGATGATGATGATGATGATGATAAAAATTACTGCCATTTTATTTAATGCTTGTTAGGTAATTATGTGCTAATAATGAGTCTAAATATTTTTACTAATTAACGTCTCTCCCTGTGAGGTAATTGTATTATCATGCCTATTTTATAGATGAAGATACTGAGGCTTAAAAACAGTGTCACTTTATTGAGGTTCCGTAACAAGTAATTATTGGAGTCAAGATTTGAATCCAGTGATCTTATCATTCAGCAGAAGTTTCCCCCACATTGCAAATTCCTTAAAAAATTAGGTCCCCTCAGAATATATGTCTTTGTAAAATGTAAGTATTATTTTTATATTTCATTTGTTTTAAAACTTAATTGATACTGGTTTGTATTTCTGAAAGTTTCATGACAAATAGAAATAAAGGTTTTGTTTTCTTTAAAAAACAACTGAATTTTAAGCATGGAGCATAATAACCATTATAAAGAATTCTGCAGAAGGACAAATGAAACTTGAGGCATGGTAGTCTCATGAGTCAGCCACCAGCTGCACAGTTACTTTTTCTTAGAAGGCTCGAATCCAGTAGATTGAAGTTACAAAGTGGTAGCATTTTTTTTGGAGAAGAATTTTATTTCTGGTTCTTTTTAAAAGGAGGAAGTTTTTATTTTCTTAAAAATGGAGCCAATGGCTCATACTAACAAAATAAGGATTAAACTCGTATTTGTGGAATAGCAAAGAACCTGGCCTTCTTAGCCATCATTTGTTTAAAATGAACCAGACAAGATTGTGTAATCATAGGAACCCTGCTATGACAGAAACAGAAATATAGGCAAGGTTTTCAAGATTTGAAAAATACCCTAACTACTGAAAATTCAATGGTGCTTAGTAAATATAACATCTTTGGTGCATACTAAAAAAATTAGAACACTGGCACTAACCACTTGTATTTATTTCGACAATACCATCACCAAATGAAAAAGATACTAAGTATCACTTTGAAGAGCTTAAATACTAATATTCAGCATGATTTATCCAGTTTTGCTAAAATAATAAATCTCAAATTTATATCTGGCAGTATGTTTTATAGAGACTATCTTTAACTATAATTTCGTATTTCAAATGAAACATGTTGAAAGTAGAGAAGCCAAATATTCAGCTGGTCTGTTTTCTTTAGCATTCTTACCAGTGCACAAGTTTGTGTGTGTGTTTTCAAATGCATAAGCTTTTGATCATCTGTGAAATGAATTCAGAACAGACAAGCCACAGGGAATCAGATGAACTCTTTGCCTTCATTCATGGGGCTGAATGCCTGTAGACAGTGTGTGCCAATAATGCATTCAAATTAAGTTCTTACCAAGAAGGGAGGTGATTATACATGGAAAAAATAATGTATTATCATAGTACACTTCTTGGATCTAAACTTCTTGAAGGCAGGAATCATATTTTATGCTCCTTATATATCTAGGTACTCAGTGAATACTCCTCGAATGATTGATCAGTATTTCATATTATAGAGTTGGAGGGCATGTTTCCATTTATTTTGTACCTGTCATTTAATCTAAGCTCCTCCATTATGGATTTTAATGTGGTATTAGTGATTTTAACTGTACCAGGCTACTGCCCCACCTCACTTCTTTTACTATTTGTCATCCTTTCAAGTCCTATCATAATAGAGGATAGAGATTGTAGTATGTCTGTATTGTAAGAGCTTTTTGTGAATACCATCATGCCTCCTGGAATTGTGGGATTATGGGTTTGGATAGCTCTAAAATCAGCTCAAGGAAGGACATTTGATGAGCCTTATAAGCTATACATCCTTTCTCTAATTGTAATTGCAACATACAGATTCTTGTTTGTTTCAGTAACTCTCCACCCTCATCACAATAAGCATTAACTGGAGAGATGGGAGGAGCAAGTTACCATTGTGCCTTTCATCCTCAGTCCTAGAAATACTCATCTTTTTATGTAGTTCTCCAATTCTTATGCATAAAATACTTTTTCATGAGCATTGCTAAAGGTCCAAGTGTTGTGGGTCTTTCTTCAACATCTTAGCACCAAAACCTTTGTTTCAGTTTTCCCTCAAAAGCAGAGCAATTAGTCTAGACAAATAACAATCTTTGTAAACCCTATATGTCAAGTTTAGGGGAAATTTGATGGCGATTATTTTAAGATAATAGATAAAATAATCACAGGTGATTGCTGTGTGATCAATATAATAAATAAGAAGATTCAGAATGACAGAGAATTGAAATGGTGCTGGGTGTGGCTGAAGAGGAAATGAGTAATACAAACGAGAGCCAATTTAAAAAGCCTTGCCAGTTAAGAATCCAGAATTGCTTTTCTGATTCCTGTTGACATCCCTCCAAAAGCCTTATTTATTTTCTATAACACTTCTTTTAAGCACCCAAACCTGACCCCCAAACATTTAATTAAGTGGTCAGCCTATGAGGTAGCCATTTTATGTGGAATGTGTAAGGTAATTTTTTTATTTTTTTAGGGGAGGAGGTAATTAAGTTTATTTACTTATTTTTTAAGTGGAGGTACTGGGGATTGAACCCAGGACCTTCTGCATGTTAGGCAGGCACTCTACTGAGCTATCCCCTCCCCTGTGTAAGGTAAATATTAATAGCCTTCAATACTTCATGATGTGGTCCTCCCATTCTAGTACACACTTCAAAACCCCTTCTCCTTTCCTTCTAGCACTTGCAGTCTGTACCCAGTGTGGGCATTTTATTAAATAGGTTTTTAATGAATGTACTTGCTTTGGTAACAAGAAGAAATTAGTTTGCCTCTTTTCTGACCTTGCATCATAGTTCTGCAGAGCTGATTTGAGGTGTTACTCTCTAGCTGAGTTCAGAGGAACAAAGAGTAAGACAAGAATCTGGTGTAATGCCTGCTCTCAATGATGACGAAAGCCTGGATGGAAAAGTAGCACGCTGATATCCAGGCTTTTACGGAAGCTAGTGGTGAATTGCTTTGAGAGGACAAAGTCTTGCTTGGAGCCATCTGTTTCCAGAGATCCTTTCCTTGTTCTTTAGCTTGTCAGGTTTACCGAGGCCAGCCAGGGTTCAGGAGGCAGGAGAAGCCTATTTGTAATGCTCAGGCAATCTTCAGTCACAGGTGAAAAATCATGCAAGGAACAGGAAATACATAAAACGTGTTCAATCAAATTATTTAAAAGTATTTGTTAGTTCATTTGGTCCTTCATTCGTTCATTTGTTCATTCATTCATGTTCAATTTAATGGAAAAAGGAAAAAACAAGAAAAGAAACCACAGCTCAACTACATTAAAGCTTCTATAGGAGCCACATTCTTCCTTTTCCTCAAAATTGAAATGCCTCATATTACACATCATTTGAGCCATGGAAATAAAGGTAGCTGTTCATTTATTTTTGTTCCTGACCCTTCCCAACTTGGTTTAGAAGAAGAAACTACCTTTGTCCCCTTTGAACTAAAAGCAGGCAGGCAGAATTCAGACATGGGATAACTTCTGCAAAAGAACTGATTAAATCTCTCTTCCTGAGATGAAAAGGATCTTTAAAAAAACAAACTGAGGTTTTATATCTGTAGGTATTCAATTCTCCCTGCGCATTTGCTTTAGTTCAATGTAGCATTTGTGTGGTTTATTACAACATCTTTCATGTAGCAGATCTAAAACTCTCTTTGTGAGGTTGAAGATAATGGCATCGTGTGCTATAGGTTTTACAGATCCCGTTTTCAAGCCGGCAAGTAGCCCTTTGCAGAGAGAAGCCGCTGTGCCGATGTGAAATGTTTCTTCTTCTGGCTGCAGTTTTATTCTCCATTCATTTTAGGAATGGCTTCTCACAAATAAAATGTTTCACAGCTATTTTTCCCTCTCTGTCAGGCCTAAAACAGAAGTTGCCAAATTTAAGGGTAAATAAAACCACCTGGAGTGTTTGCTAAAACGTTGACTCCTGAGATCCTCAGCTGAGGCGCTGATTTGTAGACTTGGGGGTAGGACCCAGGACCCTAATTTATAAATGAGAAACACTGGCCTAAATTAATTCTGGAACAAAGCAAACATGAGGATATTAAACAGCTTTCTTTGCAAGGTATTTTCTAGGTTTGATTGGTGAATTTTCATTTACTCCAAATTGTCGTAAACAAAACAGTAAATTATTTTAAAAAATGAAAAAAAAAAGATTTAAAAGGAAGTATGATTACCTTGCTTTCCAATGGGAGCTAGGAGTACTATGTACAAACATGTAATTTAAAAAAAAAAAGCAAATTAATCCATTGGTTTGATTACAAAGCAGTACGGAGATTTCATGAAACCTGATTATATGTCATGAAATCCAATTCTTAAGTGTCTTGATAGAAACAAACCTATAGATATAGTGTAGAATAACTTAATAAGTAAGACTCTATCATATGTTCCAACTTGTTGGCTGTCAAGTGAGCATACACTACATGCAGAGATGGCAAAATGCCTACCATTCTAGTGTAAACCCTGATATGCCCTCCACTGAGAAACCTCACACAGGCCCACATACCTTTCTCTTTTTATTCAGCTCATGGGTTGTTGAAGGGGGAAGATGATAGTGGGCTCTTTTTAAGAACACCTGGACACCAGGCACACCTGGAGACCGGGTGAAACCAAGGCATGGAAAGGAGACTAGAAAGCATCCGAAATATTCTGGTGGACTACACAGGGATGCTGCACAAAACTGATTGACAGCTGCCAGTAGAATTGCCAGCTTTGAGGAATTGGCAGCCTGTCTCCAACACCTGGAGAAATGATAGCTGTATACCTATAATTGTTCCATGTTACACAAGCAGACACCTAGAGAAGTTAATTTGGATTTACATAGCTTACCTGGTTCCTAGTGTTGAAGTCCTCAGGAATTTCAACCTCATAGAATCTAATATTGCTAAAAAAAAAAAAATGAGCTCTTTATCTTTCAGTCAGTTATAACTGCAGGGTAGAAATTAACACAGTGAGGTGATTAAGAATAGGCTGTGCGTCTAGAATGCCTAGATTAATAGACTGGCTCCACCGGTTTCTACCTGTGAACCACTGAGTTTATTAATGCAGTATTCTGTGCAACTTTGTTATGTATACGGTGGAGATAGGATACATCATATCTATGATGTGAAGTACTCAAGAATTCTTAGGAGGGTTAAATTAGTTAACATGCATGAAGCACTTATCATAGTGCCTGGCAAAGAACAGGGGCTCAATAAATGTTAACTTTTCAATTTCATTTTGTTATTGCTATTGGTAGAGAAAATAGGTAGAGCATTGTCATTCTTTACAAATGCTTTTAAACTATATTGAAGTACATTTTACATATACTAAAATGTACACATTTTAAGTATACAGTTCAATAATTTTTGGTACATGTATACACCTGTGTAATCAGCATTCCAATTAATATGTAGAGTATTTTCATTATCCTAGAAAACTCTGTAATGTGCTTTGCAATCTTTCACCCCCTATCCATACCCCAAGAAACAATTTGATTTCTAAAACCCCAGCTTTATTTTGTCTGTTTTAGAACTTCATATAAATAGAATCATACAGAATGTACTCTCTTGTGTCTGGCTTTTTTCACTCAACATGATGTTTGAAATTCATCTTTGTTGTACGTATCATCCTTGTGTGTATCAGCAATTTGTTCCTTCCTATTGCTAAGTGTTCCATTTTCTGATTATACTAAAGTTTGTCCAGTCACATGTTGATGAACATTGGATCATATAAATCATTCAATTTTTTGCTACTAGGAATAAAACTGCTCAAACATTCTTGTACGTATCTTTTTATAAATATGTATTTTAATTTATTTTGGGATAATGCCTAGAAATGGGATTGCTGGGACATAGGGTATGTGTATGTTTACATTCATAAGAATACGCAAACTATTTTCTAAAGAGGCTGTTCCATTTTATGCTCCTCCCAGCAGTGTCTGAGAGATCCATTCATTCCACATCCTCAATGCTTGGGATTATTATTTTTAATTTTAGCCATTCTAGTTGGTGTGAAGTGATATCTTATTATGATTTTAATTTGCAGTTTGCAGTTTCCTAAAAACTAATGATGTTCAGTGTGCTTCTTACGTATGCTTTGGAATTCCTGTATCTTCCTTTTTAAAGGTTCTGTTCAAGTCTGGCTTTTTTTTTTTTTTTTTTTTTTGGTTTGTATTTTTATTACTGAGTTGAAGGAGTTCCTTAACTACTCTGATTGTATAAAGCAAATTATTATCTCAGCCTTTTTATTGTCTTAATGATGTCTTTTTAGGAATATAAGTTTAATATTGATAGAGTATAATTTGTTATTTTTTTCTTTTATGGTTATAGCTTTTTCTGTCCTAAGAAATCTTTACCCACCCCAGTAATGTAAAGATATTCTCCTATGTTTTCTTGTAGAAATTTTAGTATTAGCTTTATATTTAGGTCAGTGGTACATCGGGAATTAATTTTTATGTATGATGGAAGATGAGTTTTATATTTGTTTTTTCTATGTATTTCAATTTTTCCAGTATAATTTACTAAAGAAATTATCATTCTCCCATTATATTACCTTGCTTCTTTCTAGAAAAGATCAGTTGACCATATAAATGTTTGTTTTGGGACTCTGTTCTTTCATTTATCTATTTGTCTCTCTTTACACTGCTACCATGTTATGTTGACAAATATAACTTTACAGTATACTCTGAAATGAGGTAGCATAGGTGTTCCAAATTTGTTACTCTTTTTCAGAAAATTTTGGAATTTTTTGAAAATGAGGACCAATTTGAGTGCTTTACATCTTCCCAGTCATTATACAATCAGCTTGTTGATTTCTCTATAAAAAAAAATGCCTGCTGGAATTTAATTGGCATTGCATTCTGCCTATACACCCATTTAAGGAAAATTGACATCTTAACAGCACTGAATCTTCCAATCCATGAACATAGTCCATTTATTTAGGTCTTTTTGAAATTCTCCTGTTTTATCTTTTTAATATAGAAAACTTGCACATCTTTTGTTTGAAGTATTCCCAACTGTTTTATGTTTTTGTTAGTATTGTAAAACATTTTTACATTGTATTTTTCTATACTTTATGTACTGTGACTTGGCTAAATTTACTTTGTTAACTCTAATGGATTTTTGGTAGATTTTTTAGGATTATCTTTATGAGCAATGATGGCTGCAAATAGTCATATATCTTCCTTTGCAATCTGGAAGCTTTTTTCCTCTTTTTCTTGGTTTATCATAGGCTAGGATCTTCAGTACAATGTTAAATATAAGTTGTGAGTTCAAACATCTTTTCCTCTCCCAATCTGAGGGAATTAATCACTATTAAATGTGATATTAAGTATAGCTTCTTTATAGATGCCCTTTATCAAGTTGAGGAAATTCTCCTTCTAGTTTGCCAAGAAGTTCTTAGCATAAGTTTTGGCTGCTGTTCTATATCAAATGACTTTCTGTGTTTATTGAAATAATCATGTGATTTTTTTTCCCAAAATTTCCTGAAATAAATTCTACTTAGTTTGATGTATTCTCCTGTTTATGTACTAGTAGATTTAATTTGCTAATAATTAGTAATGATTTTTGTGTCTACATTTATGAGAAATATTGGCATATATATATTCTGATAATGTCTTTGCCAGATTTTCCTGCACTCATAAAACAAATTGGAAAGCATCCACCTTTTCTATTTTTTAAAAGATCTTCCAAAGATTGATATTTCTTCCTTAGCTGTTTGATAGACTTCAATAGTGAAGTCATCTCAGCCTGGAGTTTTCTTTGAGAAGTTGTTTAATTGCATCCTCTTTAATTAAGTATAGGAATATTCACATTTTTCATTTTCACTTGTGCCAGTTTTGGAAAGCCATATTATTCAAATAATGTGTCCATTTTATCTAAGTTATTAAATTTATTGGCATAAAGATGTTCACAATATATATTTATTATTATTTAATGTCTACAGGATCTATATTGATGTGCCCTCTAGCATTCCTGTCTTTTATGTCCTTAGTAATTGTTTTGGCTAGTCTGTCAATTATTTTGAAAGGTGTTAAGATCTCCACATATAATTGTGGATTTGTCTGTTTTTCCCTTAACTTCTGTCCATTTTTGCCTCAATTATTTTTAAGCTCTATAATTAAATGAGTGTACATTTAGAATTATGTCTTCCTGTTGAATAAATCCTTTTATAATTATAAAGTAACTCCCTGTCTCTGGTATACTTCTTGCATTAAAATAATCTAGTCACACGAAGTCTCTTAGTCTTATGGATTGGATGGTATGTTTATTTCTAACTTTTTACTTTCAACTCATGTGTGCCTTTATATTTAAAACAATAATTTCAAGCAACACCTAATTGAGTCTTAGGCCTTTAAGTAGTCTGACAATCACTTAATCATTTACTTTCTGGGATTTCATTCTCAGTCTCCTGATAGTTTTTGGCTATACCTCTTGGTATTAATTTTTAGTGGTTGTTTAGAGATTACAATATATGTCTTTAACTTATCAAAGTCTGTTTGAATTAATATTATTGCACCATATATAATGTAAGAATCTCACAACAATATAATTCCAATTACCCTTCCTCCATCCTTTGGGATATTGTGATATATTTACCTCTGTGTATATCATAAACCCCATAATACATTTATATTAATTTTTAGTTTAAATCATTAATATATTTTTAAAGAATTTTTTAAATGAAATAATCTTGTGTCATTACTCACCTATTTCCTGTTTCCATAGTTCTTCATGGCAGTGGTGTTCTTCAGTGCTCATCAGGTGGTGGTTTGGCTTCTTGACATCATATCCATTGTATGCATAGAAATATTGCTTTGAAAGGGTGAGATGCTAGCTTTGGTCCAGTTCCCTAGAGGTAAAGCATGAAAAAAAAAAAACTCCAGTTCAAGTGATTTATTAGGGGACTGTTCTCAGAAGAAAGGCCCTGACTGAAGCTGGAGAGGGCAGCGGGGAAAAGCTAAGCAAGACTCTGGTTTTGGCTGGAGACTAGTTTCCATCCAATCCCATCGGAAGGTCTGGAACACAAATTGTATCACGGAGTTAGCTCTATCTTGAGCAAGGGTGATGACGTTTTGTACCTTGTGTCAGTCATTGGCTGAAGTCTACCCCCTCCTCCTCATAATGGAAGAGTACACAGCCTCCTGGGCCAAGTGGCTCCTGTTGGCTGAAGGCTATTTTCTAGTGATGGAGCAGATGTGATTTGTTACCAGCCAAGATCTGGCTGGGGCACTAAGACATGCATTATAGGGCTATTCTTTAAGATGTAGTACACTCCTTAAACCAACAGCTGCTATTTAGTAATGTGAATAGGTAGAATAAATATGTTCAGAAATCAAGAGGGGAAAATAGAAGTGGCTCCATGTACTCTCCCTCCCAGTAAACTGCCTGGGGAGAATTTGTGTTTCTTGTTTCCAAGAACAAGCTTAGGCTCAGTGGGTTTAGAGGTTTTGGCTAGTAGTGGGGATGGAGTGCTGCCACCAAGGGATAGAGTTAAAGAGTCTGCCTGAATTTAAAGATGAAGCTGTCATCTGGTCATTTTGAGTTCCCTGTGCCTGTAGAACAGTGGGCACAGAAAGGAGGTGTTCTGGCAGGTATAATTGATCCTGACCTTCATGAGGCGGTATGACTGCTGTTCTGTGTTGTGGCTAGTAGAATGTATTTAGTTACAATAGTGTACCACTGGGGCATTTTTTGGTTTCTTTGTGCCCCATGTTAGTTTAGTTTAGGCATGTAAAGCAATCATGGCCTGATGGGGCCATGATAACCAGGGTTTCAACTGCCCAGGGATGAGATTCTGGGTCACCCCACTAGGGAAGACATTAGATTGCAGAAGTGCAATCCTAGATTGATGGGAAGCTAGAAGATAATTATCAGTTTTCTCTCAGAAATCAGCTGTATCTATTCCAATAATACTTCCTTCCTAAATTTTCCTGGGAATTATGATCATAGTACCCTGGAGACATTACCCAGTTAGAGTGAATTTGATGGGAGAAGCAAATGCATCTGAGCAGTGCAAGTGGAGGGGTGTAATAGTCTCTGTGGTATTGAAAGAGTCCTCTCTTCAGATCCTTTTACTTGGCTGATGCTTCTATTCCATAGCTGATATGAGTTGGCTGTTAAAAGTTCACAGCTGCCTCTCTTTTTTCAAGAATTGTCCCCATTATGGCTGATGGGAGCTGCCTCACTCATAAGATTGCCTCTATCAGCCCATAGACAACTGACCTATACAGGGGCTCAAAAATCTGGTCCTTTTGCCTTAGGAGGAACAGTACTGCAGTGAAATTCATGCCCCAGCTCTCTTGCCCTCTCTGCTCTCTGTTTCAGACAAAAACTAGACATTAGCTGAGACTATATACGTGCATCTGAATTCCTGCCTCTGATTCTTTTAGGGAATCTGAGCTAAGATGGGATGGAAATCCACTTAACTTTTTGGGTTCTTGCTTTGGCTTCGTATTTGGCCTCTAGAGATTTCTTGATTTCTTTCCAGCTGGCTGAATACATTTTCAAAGATTTTTAAAATATTCACCAGAAGGGCTAGTCTCAGTATCTGATTCCCCATTGGAAAATGGGTCAGTTTTATCACTCCCTCTCTCTTTTTTTTTGTATTTTTTTTGAAGTATAGTCAATTTACAATGTTGTGTCAACTTCTGGTGTACAGCATAATGCTTCAGTCATACACGAACATACATTTGTTTGTTTTCATATTCTTTTTCACCATAAGTTACTACAAGATATTGAATATAGTTCCCTGTGCTATATACTGTAATCTTGTTGTTTATCTATTTTATATATATTAGTATCTTCAAATCTTAAACTCCCAATTTATCCCTTCCCACCCCTTCACCCCCAGTAACCGTAAGTTTGTTTTCTATGTCTGTGAGTCTGTTTCTGTTTTATAAATAAGTTCGTTTGTCTTTTTTTTTTAGATTCCACGTATAAGTGGTATCATATGGTACTTTTCTTTCTCTTTTTGGCTTACGTCACTTAGAATGACGATCTCAGGTCCACCCATGTTGCTGCAAGTGGCATTATTTTATTCTTTTCTATGGCCTAGTAGTATTCCATTGTACAAATATACCACAACTTCTTTATCCAGTCATCTGTTTATAGACAGGTTGTTTCCATGTCTTGGCTCTTGTAAATAGTGCTGTTATGAGCATTGGGGTGCATATATCTTTTTGAATTAAGGTTCCCTCTGGATATATGCCCAGGAGTGGGATTGCTGGATCATAAGGTAAGTCTATTTTCAGTCTTTTGAGGAATCTCCATACTGTTTTCCATAACGGCTGCACCAAACTACATTCCCACCAACAGTTTAGGAGGGTTCCCTTTTCTCCACACCCTCTTTAGCATTTATCATTTGTGGACTTTTTAATGATAGCCATTCTGCCTGGTGTGAGGTGATACCTCATTGTAGTTTTGATTTGCATTTCTCTGATAATTAATACAAAATCCTCAACAAACTATTAGCAAACAAAATCCAACAACACATAAAAAAGATTATACACCATGATCAAGTTGGGTTCATCCCAGGGACGCAAGGATGGTTTAACATACACAAATCAATCAATGCGATACACCACATCAACAAGGGAAGAACAAAAATCACATGATCATCTCAATACATGCAGAAAAAGCATTTGATAAAATTCAATGCCCATTTATGGTAAAAACTCCCTCTCTTTTATCCAGACCATTTTCTCAGTTACAAGTTCTATTGTGCACTTGCACTATGTATCAGGCAGTGTTTCAAGGGTATTACATATATTAATTCATTTTAAACCACTCATTATCCTATATGTTAGACATGAATACTATGCCATTTTACAGATAAAGAAATCAGGGCACAGAGAGAGTTTAAACAACTTGTGCAAGGTCATGCAGCAGATGAGTGGTCCCAGGATTAAACTGAGCAGGTGGCTTCAGATTCGTGATACCCTGCTGCCTCTAAGTGGGAGTTGCCCAGCTTTCTACCATAATTGCTTGCCTAGTGTTTAAGTGCCTAGAGAAGGGTTTGGAGAATTTGGAGAGTGATTTCCTATTACCCAACACATATGTTTTACAATATGCAAGTCTATGTTGAGGTGTACGTAGAGGGAGAGTTTCTGTGGCTTATCTGAATTTTTTGCTTCCCAAATTTTGCTTAACCTAAGGGTATTCTGTAGCCAGCCACTTTATTGCAGTGGATTATGCTTGCAGCAGTTTAGATCTGTGATGAGAAGAAATACTACATGAAAACAATAATATTACCAAAATAATGTTTTTCTTGAATATCCATTATCTGTCACTAATTTTCAAATATTAAGCATAATTGATTATGACTCTTTAAGAAAATGTTTTTCAGGTACCGATTAAGTATTTGTTGAATGAAATGTGAAATAACATTCTACTAGCCAATAGTCAAAACAAAAACAAACAAAAGAACAACAAAGAATTAGGATTAGGAGTTCAAGGTAAGTCAGAGCTGTGCAAAATTGGAGAAAATTTCTCTGAAGGAGACCTAAGTACCACAGAATTCAGAAAGCCAGGGCGAGAAAAGAGATTTTTGCAAAGAAAACTTATCAAACTACAATCATACTTTTATTCTCATTATTCTCTTGAAATTATTCTTTCAAAGATTTCTAGTGAGACCAATCCTACACTATTTAATGGTCAATTTTCAGGCCTTTTTTGGCTTAGCAGCATTTCATGTAATTGGTGATACTCTCTTCTTTGTAACTTTTTTTTTTCACTTGGCCTCCAGGGCACTGCTCTCCGGGTTCATCTCTTACCTCTCTGGTTGCTCCTGAGTCTTCTTTGTGGGATCTGCCTCAGTTTCCCACTTATCCACGTTGATGTACCTCTGAGGCCTCAGCTTTGCACTTCTCTCCTCTGGCATTCGTTCACTTGGTGACCTCATCCACCCCACATAGATATACCCAGCCTGGCCCTCCTCTTTGCATTCAAGACTCATACAACCAGCTATTTACTATTTCCTCTGGGGTCTCATTGCTGCACTTTGCTTCAAGTCTAGGGTATTGCAACAACCTCTTGCTTCCATCCTTGTGGTCTATTCTCCACATGGCAGCTAGAGTGGCCTTTTAAACATGTAGGTCAGATCATGTCACTCCTCTGCTCAAAACCAACAGTTGCTTCTCTGATCACTGAATAAAAATGGAAACCCTTCCCATGGCCAATAAGACCTCATATGATCCAAGTGCTACTCCATCCTGTGCCCCTGTCTCTAATGTTATCTAACTCTTCTTCTTGTTTGCTTTTCTCAGGCCACTGTGGCCTCCTTGTTGATCTGGACATATGCCAAGCACACTCTTTTCTCATGACCTTTGCCCTTGTTCTTTTTGCCAGAAAAATCTCCCCTCACTTATAGTCTGGCCCTTCTACTTCCTTTATGCCTCTGTTTAAATGCCAACTCCTTGATATCTATATAGAATAGCATGGCCTCCCCGTTTCTCTTTTTTTCCCTGCTTTGTTTTGTTTTTCACCTTAGCTTTCCCTACCACATATACAATTCTTTGCTTATTGTCTCTTCCCAGCTCCATGCCCTTTGAAATGTTAAGTTTTTTGAAGGCAACAATTGTTTTATTTACTGTTCTATCTCCATTGCCTAGAACAGTGGATGCTTAATGAATACTTATTGAATCAGTGAATGTATGAAAGCATTTTCATTATTAAAAATAATATATTACTGAGGTGTGTTGCTGTACAATGAGTTTTTACACAAACCATGTCTATACAAACTGCTAAAAAAAACCTGTGAGCATCTTCTCTAGGGTCTGCCTTTGGGAGATCTGTATTCCTGAGATGCAGAGAAATGAGGAGGCTCTTCTACTTCTTTCCCTTGGGCCAAGGTTATATTCAGGAGAAGGGAAGAAAGAGTAGGATGTATTTTCTTCTGCCTTGAGGGAAAAATAAAAGTTTTATGGTGTGTAATTATTTGTCATGAAGAGAGAGGCCCTTCGATGGGCTGGGCATCCTTAAGAACAAAGCCCAGACAAAGTTACTTTTGCTCTTGCTCTGCCATTTCCCTAACTGGAGTCTGCGCTTTAGTCTATAATCCAGTGATCATCTGTTTCCAATCCATAAAATAGAGACAATAATACTGTTTCAACCTTATAATGGTACTAAGAGGATTAATTAGTAAAAGTTTATGAAACACTTTGGCATTCTCAGATGGAAGGCACTAAAGGAGTACAGTGTGTTATTATATTTTTAACAATCACAAAACCTAATATTAAAGTAATGACATTTTACATTTTTATAAGATCAAAGCCCTTATATATAAATGTCATTTTTACACTCATTTTACTTTTAGAGAAACTGAGGCACAAGAAGGCTGAAACCTATTTCCAGAGGTGACTCTGCAAATCAGTCGAAGAGTCACACCTGGATAACATGTGTTATGTGAACGCATGTGCAGAGAAAGACCACAACATGGCAAGCAGAGTTAGTTTACCCACCTTAACCATGAGGACAACAGCATGGTATCAAGATGAAACAGCTTATAGTGGGAAGAGCAAGGAGACCAGGATCATTGTCGTGACTCTCAGACAAACTCACGTGATATTAAGTAACTCACTGAACAAATATTTAGTCGGTATCAACCTACACAAGTATAGGTATTACTTGTCCAGAGATTGATGGCAGAAGAGAAGCATGAAGCTTGAGAGGGAGACCTGGCTTTCCTGGACCCTGACAGGGTCACTAAAGAGACACCTTTAGTCTGGCTCAGGGAGTAGCAGCACCTGCCTTCTTCCTGTGTGTTTTTCAAGAAGGGTCCACACACACCTGGCAATCCCTGTGAGCCTGGAGGCAAGGTGCACTGTAGCCGAGTTGCTCCTGACTCTAGAATTTGGACAGAGTCATTGCTTACAAGAGGAGGAAACTAGAAACTAGATTGCTTCTCTGTACCTCATCAGAGTATTAACAACTGCCAATGCTTTTACTGCCAGCCATCGAGTACAAAATGTCATGCCTTTTGCCACTCTCTGGACAGTGGCTCTATCCTGGTAAAGAGCAATGATGAAGATATCATCACTGCCTGAATTGTACAAGTCCTATGGGGATAATATAAATCCACAGGCAAAGAAAAATAACAACTTAATTAAGGAGACCCAGTGATGGAGAGGAAGAATCAGCGACTCCCTTTGTAGCAGAATCAGTGGAAGAGTCAGAAGACAATTTTAACAAGTCAGTATTGACAATTTTAACAAGTTAGTAGTTGCAATTGAGATCACATGCCAAAAACCTTTCTATGCCTACTAAAGTGGAGAGTCAGTGATGAGGAACAAGGTTTTCTTTTTCCTGAAGATCAAGTGGTAGAAAATTATAACAATACAGAGCAAAAATACACAGTGCTGAATATCATTAAACAAAAGATAAGAATCTTAGAGAACGTATTCTGAAAACACACATATGAAAATAGGGGAAAAATGCAATTGAGTGTTAATAAATAATACAAGAAAAATTGACTGGATTGAGAATGGACTTGAGTCAGCTGATTGGAAAACCCTCCTGAGAAACAGAAAGCATTTATTTACAAAGTCATATGCCAAGGCCTATCTTGGTGGCTTTTAAGAATTTCAAGAATAAAAAGGAAATCTTAGATGTTTCCAGAGAATTGATAATCTGGAAAGAAACTAGCAGCTTTCCAATACTGAACGTATCATTTACAACACTGGGTACTTTACTAGAAAACAGCAGGATTACTTTAATAGATGACTGAGAGACTGCAGTTCAAGAATCATATACCCAGCCAAGAAATAATCTGTCAAACTAGACCAAAGAAAGACATCTCCAAAAATTTATGAGTTCAGGAGTATACCACTTTATACTTTATCTAACAAATATACTCATTCTGTGCCCTAACTAAATGAAAATCAAAGAAGAGCTGAGCTGAATATCTAAGAAGAAAAAGTGATAGGTAGTAAATTGAAAGTGATGCTGTGACTATGTATTTTTAAATTTGAAATAGATGATATTTCATGTATTAATATTGTGCAATGAGAAACCCAACAATTGCAGTGAGTTAAATTTTTTTTGGTGTGGAAGTAGGGGGAGGGAGGGAGAGAAAGAGAGAGAAAAGGTTTAAATATTTGCTACCAATTTCATCCTTCATGTAACTTAATAAGCAGATACCCCTGAATGAGTGTGAAAAGGAAGCTATGACTCCATTATTCCTTCTCTCAGTGACCTTTCCCACATGCCTCTGACAGTGTATGTGTGTCTCTATTGTTGAATGAGTCTAGTGTTTAAAGGTACGTATTATTCAAACAATGTGGCTTGTAAAATCAAGACAATGACTTTACCTTGTGGTCAAAGATAATCAAGGATAATTTTGCCTGTGTGAAATTTTATGACTTAAGAATCTAAACCAAACAAGCTGCACCTTCATTGTAGATTAGCGAAACCCAGGAATTAAGGAATCATTGTTCTAGAGATCTTATATGTAGGTGTGTGTAGAGTAGGGGCAGTAAAAGAATTTTAATGATTTCATTTGGTGTGTTGGGTTGGGATCAAGGAAAGGAAATATAACAAAAGGTTTGGACGTGATTATGAGAATTTTACTTGCAATTCTATAGCAATAAATTTGAAAGCCAAGGGAAAGTGGGTGATTTTCTAGCCAAAGGAACTGGGTGATTTTTGAAGAAATTACCAAAACTAACAAGTAAAATTAGAAAACTTGAGCAGATAATAATTATAGAAGAGATTTAGAAGATGATGTAAGATGCACCATAAAAAAGACTGTTTAAAAATTAGATAAGTATACTGTTATTTAAACCATGTTAAAGCCTAGAAAAAGATAAAAATCTCTCATAAGGTTTATGAGGCCAGTATTTTCTTGATAAGATGCTACAGCATCCCCAAAATGTATATATGTATATGGATATAAATATGAAAATTCTAAATAATTGTTAGCAAAATTAAGCAGCCCATCAAAGGATACACCTTGATTCAAACTGAACTTGTTCAAGGAGTGTGAAGACAGCACAATATCAAGAAATCTATTAATGCAATTAATTATATTAAATTAAAGGAGATAAATTTTATACCAATACATGCTTAATAGGTATATGCTGATTTGAAATGTTATTTTATACCTAATTTTTCTCTCCAAATAAAATAGTGATACAAATGGCTTAATTAAATATAATATTTACTCAAATCCAGTAAGATACATCATACCACTTGATGAAATTCTGTCATCACTTTCCTTAAAATGAAGGATCTTTTTCTCTTAAAATTTACTTTTAAAATTTCTTTGAAATTCTTATTGTGAAAAATTACTAGTTAAGAAAAAACTGGAAGAAAAAACTGGAGGCATGCCTCATTTTGTTGAACTTCACTTTATTGTGCTTTGCAGATAATTGTGTTTTTTACAAATTAAAGTTTTGTAACAACCCTGCTTCAGGCAAGTCTCTCAGCACCATTTTTCCAACAGTTGCTCACTTTGTGTCTCTGTGTCACATTTTGATAATTCTTACAAGATTTCAGGATTTTGCATTATTATTATATTTGTTATGGTGATCTGTGATCAGTAATCTTTGATGCTACTTACTATTGCAAAAGTTTGATGATGGTTAGCACTTTTTAGCAATGAAGTGTTTTTCTAAATTAAGGTATGTACATTGCTTTTTTTAGACCTAATGCTATTTCACACTCAGTAGACTACAGTATAGTGTAAACATAACTTTAAAAAAATAACTTTCATATGCACTGGGAAACCAAAAAATTCATGTGACTCACTTTATATTGCAATATGCACTTTATTGTGGTGATCTGAACTGAACCCGCAATATCTCTGAGTTGTACCCATATATAAAATACACTTAAGAGACTGCCACCTTCCCCTCTCCTTATCACCAGCTTTTGAAATACTATTTTATTAATGAAATATTGTCAAAGCTTATAACACCTGAATTCTGCCTGTACCCATTATTCCCATGTTGAGTTCTACAATTAAATAGATTTAGGGTTTTTATTAGTCTTTTGACCATGACTTCTCACCTGAGGTTATTATTGTGAGTCATCTATCAGTTGGCTGGTTTTCACTGGCCAATAATTTTACAAGAAGGGCTCACGAGTGCTGTGTTCTTTCTGGCTCTTACACACAATAGACCACTTTGTTGGGCATAAAATTGTTACATCACTTTCTTTCCCTAAACATTTTATAGACAGCTTTTTCCTGTCCTCAGACACGGAGTGTTACAGTAGAATAGTCTGAGGCCATATGGGTGGTAGCTCTCATTGTGCATCATCTCTTCCTTTCTGAAGAGTTATATTTTCCTATTGTATCCTGAATGTTTAGTAATTTTACTAAGACATGTCTATGTATTTGTATTTCTGTGTTGATGTTTCCTGGGCCAGAAGTGTGTTTTGTTTATTAAGTAAATTTCCTTTTGTTAAAGGTTTAAATAATTTGGGTATTACATAAATTATCTTTTATAGGAATGCCTATTATATGCATATTTTCATCAGTCTCATCATCTTTTTAATAAATATATATTTCATATATTTATGATGTTTCATGCTGGTGATTACCTCAGACCGGCCTAGAATATCTCTTACTCCATTTTGTCGTGTTTATTCTTTTTTGGTTTATTCTACTGTAAAAACTTTCAACTCTGTCAGATTTCTGTCTTTCTCATACATTCCTCTTCTGGCTTCTTTCATCTTGCTTTTCACTTCCCTTATCTAATAATCACTTCCTTAAATATATGTATGTCTTTAAAAGTTATTTTAAAAGACTGATCATCTTATTTGTGATTTCTTTGAACCTAGCAGAAGTATTTGGTAAGACTTTTAACCTTTTGGGAGGGTAGGTGGGACTTTTAACCTTTTGGGGGAATAGGTGGGAGGGGCAATTATTCTATGAGAGATTTTTCTGGATCTTCCTTTTACTTAGTTGATGTTTTCCTTTGGAGACAGTATCTGCCCAAAGATGTTTTTATTGGGTGGGTCATTTCTTACTATTACTCATGTTTGAATAAGGCCAGTCATTTGTTCAAGAATTATTAGTAGAAGGGTAGGGGAGAGCTGACATAATCTAAAGCTTTGATTTTGTTTGTCTCTCTTACACAGTCATTTATTTTGTCTCTTCTGGGATGATATTTCTATCAGTTCTGGTGTTCTGGTCTTGGCGAGTCTCACAGCAGAGGACTTCACATCACAGGCTGTATGGTTTTTCTTTGCTTGTTTGTTTAATGATAACTACCTCCCTTTCCCTGTTTTGTCTTGCTATCCCATCCTCAGACTTCTTGCTAAGGGCTAGGTTGAAGGCAATGCAAATGATAGGTATCCAGAATATAAGCAAAGGATCTCAATAGAGATTTCTCCAGAGAAAATATACTAATGGCCAATAAGCACATGAAAAGATGTCCAACATCATTAGTCAATAGGGAAATGCAAATCAATACCACAATGTGATATCACTTCACACATGCTAAAATATAAAATGAATGTAAAATGGTGTAGCCACTTTAAAAAACAGTTTGGTAGTTCTTCAAAATGTTAAACATAAAGTTGCATATCACCCAGTAATTCTACTCATATATATATATACTCAAGAGGAATGGAATCATATGTATATAAAAACTTGTACATGAACATGCATACCTGCATTATTCATACAGAGTTATTCAGCTTAAAACAAAAATTGGAAACAATTTCAATACCCATCAACTAATCAATGAATAAATTAAATGTGGTCTATTCACAGAATAAAAATTATTTGACAATAAAAAAGAATGAAATATTGATGCATGCTACAACATGGATGAATCTTTCAAACATTATGCTAAGTGAGGGCAGCCAGTCACAAAAGACACATATTGTACTATTGTATGATTTCATTTGTATGAAATGTCCAGAATAGGCAAAACTACAGAAAGTAGTTTCATGGTTGCCTAGAAATGGGGAGCGGAGGATGGGCATGGGTTTTGTTTTGCGGGTGATGAAAATGTCTAAAATTAGATTATGATGATGATTGCACAACTCTGTAAACTTACTAAAACCCATTTAACTGTATACTTTAAATGGGTGAATTGTATGGTATATGAAATATATCTCTATTTTTGTATAGATTCAGCTTTTTTTCTTTTTTTAAAAATACTGTAGACCTTGCAATGCCAGGTTCAAATTCTGGCATCTCCAATTGGCCGTGTAACTCTGGGTGAGTTCCTCCACATTTTTGTGTATCTGTGTGCTGTGGATAAGGATAATAACAACCTCAAAGCTGAGTGATAAGGACAAAGTAAGTGGATGCTCAGAACTGTAACACAGTAAGTGCCCAAAAGTATCTGTTATTTTATGAGCCTATCTACTACATGAAAAAAAAAAATTCAGTGACCTTACTTTTCATTTTTAGAAGTTCTGTTTAGTCATTTTCCAAATCAGCTTATTCTTTCTTCGTACTACTTTTCTTGTGTTTTCAGTTCCTTCTTTTATAGCTTTACTAGTTTTAGAATTCCTGTTTAAAAATTTATTAAGGACTTTGACTACAACTGAGTAGGTGCAAGTGCCTGGCACATAGAAGGTACATAAATATTTGTTGAATTTATGAATAAATGCCTGGTAAATAGTCCTGCCTTCCTCACTTGTCTACTATGTTTCTTTAAAGAAATTATTTAATTCCTCTTTTCTTCAGTGTTTTCATCTGTAACACAGAAGCAGTATCTACCTCCCAAAGTCGTTGTAGAGTCTGTATGAAATCGTGTCTAGTTTAATACTTGGCATACAAAAGATATTTAACTCTGTTAGTCCCCTTCATTTCCACCCCCATAATCGTCTTTTTATGTGTTACTAAGGATTTAAACTTCACCCTCTTAGGAGTGGCTGAGTGCTCAGTTTTTAGTATTTGTTAGGGCTTTGCTGCCCTCTCTGCAAATCCTCTTAAAATCTGTTTCTCATTCTGACAGTTCTTACACTCTTGAGCTCTTTGGGGCCATGCATATCCTGATGTTGTCCTGCTTGCTTTCTCTTTCATTACTTGGCTGTTCTTGCTTCACTGGCTGCTTTAGTTGCTGAATTAAATTTTACTTTCAAAATGGTAATAAATAGAAACAGCATCTTAGTGTCTACAGAGTAGAGACTCAATGCATAGTGATTGAATCTTAAATAGCTCTTAAATTCTGCAGCCACTTCTGATTCTGCTGCCTGTTACTCAGAGAGTTCTTTGGTCACCGCCCCACTGAGGGCTGCAGAGTAGCTGCACTCTGGTGAATCTGTGATTGATGCGCTTCCTAAACCTGAACAGTCAGACTGGGGGGCGTCTTTTGCTTCATCTTTTGAGTTAAAAAAGGTCTGAGTTCCTAGCAAAGGGGCATCAGTGCTACCCATTGGTAAAAATCAAAACAAAACAAAACCAACAAATAAAAATCTCAAATTGCCTATTTATGGTACTTCTCATTTTTTGCCTATAATTTGAATTTAAAATAACTGGCTACTCTTAGATCATAGGATCTACAGAAGAGCTTTTCATTTTTTATTGTCTATTCCCTTTCGTGATGAAAGTGCTGTATATGGTGTTCAACTAATACTGTTATTATAAAAATTGCATCATTACTAAAACATAAGATGAAGTTGAGATCAAGTTTTGGGTACTGTCCAAACAAATATATTACTGGAAGAATACTATCGTAATGTTGTTTCATTAACTAGAAATGTTTGTAGCCTTGATACTATAGGCCTCAGGGCTAACAGTAGGTAGTTTCTGCACTGTGAAAAAATTTGAAGCAAGAGTTGGGAAATAAAAAGAGAATTGATCTTTTGAAAAATAAGTGAAATATTTTCAGGCACTGTTCAGCCCTCCAAATGTTATTTTTCCTTCTCTATAAATTCTTCTAAAGTTGTAAACATTCTTCTTGCAACAGAGATCAAATATTCAGTTAAAGGCATTTAAAATTGTTCAATGAATGTCAGATGTCCAATGGTTTTATTATTATATAGATTTATTGTACTGGACATTTATTATTATATTTTGTCTTTCCAGAATTTGTATCTTCTTCTGGAAGAGATATTATCTTTTCCTCATGTAAACCACCCTTTCCTCACTACTGCCCCAAGAGGCTTGAGTGAAACTGATTAGCATATACTATTTTTTCTGGCCAGTCACTCTAATTTGTTCAGAGATAGGCATGATCTTATTTAAGTCCAGCCATACCTGATAAGTGTTGTAAACTCTATTATGACCTTGGGGTTGCTGAGAAAATGGCCTACCATATTTCATTGAACCTAGGATGCCCTATTTTCACTCACATTTTAACATCTCTGAGATTGGGGTGCCTTTTACAATCTGTGTCATAAGAAACAATTGTGTTACTTAAGGGTGAACATTTTTCCTTTCTTACTGGCACATAAAGTAACGTTTTCCTTTACAATCAGTGACAATGTAGGTTCCATGAAATACGGTACACTCGGGGCTCCTGGCAATCATTTTGCCATTGTGAGACCTGAAACGATCTAAGAAAGGGGAGGACATGGGATGAAAGCGGAGTTCAGAGATCAAGAGAAACTGAGCGTTGATGATATCATTTAGATTCTGTTGTAGCTAGTCACGTCTGAAGCTCATGCTCAGGTTCTGTAAGCCAACTGACTCCCTTGTCACTCTACACACTCTTTGCTGCTGCTGTTTAAACATACATTGGTGCCTCATCTCTCACTTTTAACTGTGAGAGTTCTGAGTATCAAGTAAAGAAACCCCTGAGATATTATTCAAAACCAGTACCTCAACAAAGAGAACCCAACTGACAGTCGTAGTCACGTTCCCCTTTCTCAAAGTTAATTGAGAAATAATGGACACGAAGCAATTTGGAGCATCTAAAACAGTTGACAAACATAAATAAGGTCAGTAGCAAGCATTTTCTGTTAGGAAATCCTGAGATGCTTTATATTCAAGAGGCAAACATAGTCCTTAGACACATTCTCTAAGGACTGTGAAATAGACCAAGAGTCTTAGTTGTTCCTGAAATGAAACTGACTTGCAGAGATTATTGTCTCCAGGAGAAAGAAATTCTCACATACTCATCAAGGTTTAAGGAATTTACAGATAAGGTACAGTCCAGCCAAACTTTCATAGCAGGCACATTATATCAGATGGGCAAATGGGTGATGGGATGTTTATGTGTGTGGAGGGTGCAGGGAATTAAGGGACTGGAACCTTAACTCATCCAAAATGAAAAATTTTATATATAAAAGTAAACAGTAGGACTACATTTTTGCAGGTAAAGCGGTAGTTCAAAATTTTCTAGTACTATTGTCATCAAACTATAATTTGACTATAGCCTTTTCTACAAGTGACCAAAAATACTTTCTAAAATTTCAAGTTATTTGATAACTATAAATCCTTGAAATCCTTATAAGATAGGACATATGTGGAAATGCTGTTCTGTCTTGTTCAGATGCCTTACTTAAAGATAGATGGTGCCTTTGTGCATAATTAGCATATTTTGGACTTAAGCCTTGCACCTAGTAATGCTCTTCAAGTGATTAGGACTATCTGAGAAGTGCTATAATCCCCTAGAAATGTACTGTTTGGTTTTTCTCAGTGCTATTATGAAAATGATGAGGAATGTGTAAACTGGAATTAGGGAACAATGTTTCCTGCCAGTTAAATGAACAGAGTAAATGTGTATATGTTCAATCATGTTTGCTGTAATAAGGACAGCTCAAGATCATTTCTTAATTGAATGGTTTAAATAACACCATTCCAATCTTAAGTCTTTTTGTCTTTATTATAAAACTAGCACTGTGCAATTAACATTTGTTCTCAGCCTGTTTTTCCTTTAAAATCATGAAAAAGCAACAGATGATTTGCTTTTATATACTGAGGGTTTAGACAAGTCTTCAAGAGATTACTTGATACTTCACAGGCAGATTCAATATAAATTAAAGCCTTTCTTATTTGTTTTTATTACATTTTTCTACCTCTTCTGCCATTACAGTGAGAAATTTTTCATGACAATAATCTAGTGGAGATTACTATCTTTTTAATGCTCTATTGAAAAGAAAAAGTTGAGCCAAGCTCTTGAATGGTTTATATCAAGAGAGGTGTGATTGTCTAACCAAACATACTCAAATATTAAATCTATAATCCCATCTTGCAGAAAGAAGATGTTAGCAGAACCAACTTGAGATCCTTTATCGCTGCCTGAACACTCTATTTACTCTTCCATGTTTCCTAGGGTCAGTTGGATTCAAGCATTACTGATATAAGTAATATTTAAGTTTTAAACAAAAAAACCCATTATTTGTGAGTTATGATGTGGAAGTCATGAATAAAGTAATAAATGCATTAAGTAGTTAAATTAAACTCTACAAAATAAATTGCAAATAGGTTGTGGGATTTTTTGTGTGTGTGTGTGTGCACATGACATCAATGTGAGTAATTTTAAACACCCCAGATCATCTCCCGTCCCAAGATATCTGTTGTGGCTTATTAACCAGAAGTGACTAGTGCACCTTGTTTTTATTATTTCATCAGTCATCTTGTTTTGTTCCTTTGTAGTATAAATTCTCAAGTAATTCTTTCCATAGGTTACTCATTGTTACTACTATAAGTAGGCTTTTCTCATCATTATGCAAAGCCTTTTAAGTTTAATTTCTCATTCTCTTGAACATACTCTTTTTCCCCCTTCTTTTATACTTCTTTAACATTTTTTCCTTCTCTCTGCATCCACTGATTGATTCATTTTATATTCCTCTTCTGACATATCAGCCACTGGTTTTACTGTTGCCTAGCTTTCTGTACTACCTACTTTGCTTTCTGTTTGTGTTCTTGGTGGAAAGGACCAAAAGTTGAGTTATTGTTTATTTAGGAAATGCCATTTTAGAGAGTAGAAAAGACAGTATTTTAAAGGGTTATTTAGAAGGCCATCCACTGTAGTATACAAAATAAATATTTCTACAATTCTTCCTATTTCTCTAACTTAAGGCTGTTAAAAGCAATGCAACTTATACAAACAACTGAGCAATTGCATGACATTATAAGGTATTGTCTAAGAGCACCGTCCCTACACCCAGACGTGCTGGGTTCCTCTCTCCACCACACTACTTAATAGCTGGGTAACTTCTCAAGAGTCAGTGCCATGTACCTGTTCACTGTTGAGTATGTTCTGTCTCTGCTTCTTCCCTTTTCATGGTCCCGACCCTGAATCTCCACCCTGTTTGAGCCACTAAATTTCATAGTCATAATCTAGACTTTATAACTAACCATCTGTAGTTTGAATTGCCAGAATTTTACCTTCCAATCCCACCTCCCTAGAGTTCTCTGATTTTATAACTCACTTCTAGAGTTCTCTAACATCAGCATTAATTTTATCAGCTCCTATGATCTGCTTTTTCACTATTCATCACTCCTTCTTGTACATTATACTCTTCTTCTCGAGCTTAATTCTATGACTCATGATTATAATCACTTCTTTGTACATCCTCAAGTCCTTTGAGCCTCTCTTACTCCATCACAATCACCTAAAAAAATGCCAACTGCTGTTCAAGAAACTTTTAGTCTCCCCTCTGCTTGTAACCTCACAGCAGAGTATGACTGAAGAAAAGCACACAGTCATGCTGACTAGTCTTAGTTTACCTCTGTAGCCGTGAAGCTGGGCCTGGATCTTTGCCCACATCCTCTGCCTTTCCTCCTCTTCCTGTGGATGAACAGTCACTACTAAGAGATATGGCCACCTTTAACTTGTGCACTAGGCCCTCACCCTTCCCACCTACTCAAGAACTTTGTTCCAACCATTCTTCCCTCTTTTTCTGGAACTATCCATTTTTTTTTCCTATCAACTTGATCACTCATATAAGCATACAAATGAAGAGGAAATTTTCTCATCTTAGAAAATATCCCTCAAACTCCTCGTATGCCCCTCAAGCTCAGTTTCCTTTCCTATGTATCAAAAGTTCTCCAAAGAATCAATATTCACTCTCTTCAGTTGCTTTACCTTCATTCTCTTTTGAACTCTTTCCAATTAGACTCTTAGCCCCACAACTCCATCAAAAGTGCTTTGATTAAGGACCACCAAGGACATGTCTGTTTCTAAATTCAGTGGCCAATTCTCAGTCTTTATCTAGCATGAGTACTTAGCTGCCTTGACTGAGTAGATTCCTATATCCTATTTGAAACTTCTTCAGTTAGCTTCCAGGTTGGCATAAACCCCTGGATTTTCTAGACATTTTTTTTCTCATTCGTCCTATTTCTCTGAATTTTAATGTTGGCAGTTCTCAGGACTCAATCTTTAGAATTTTTTTTTTCTAGCTAGACTCCTTTAATGAGCTCATCTAGTCTCATGACTTTTAAGGCCATGTGTAACACTGACAGCTCCCAATTTCGTATCTTGAATACAGCTCTCTTCCCTTATTTGAACTCTTCCATCCAACTTCCTACTCAACATCTCCACTTGAATACCTAATAGGCACCTTAAATGTCACCTATCTGAAGTTGATACCAGTCTTTTCCCTAAACTTTGTACCTCCAACAGTCTCCCCTACTTCAGTAAATGGTAGCTTTATTCTTCCAACTGCTCACACCCAGAACCTTTGTCAAAATACAATATTTTTTTTAAGAGAAAAACACAATTCTCATACAAATATAGTGAGAAAGTGCCAAAAATTTATCAGCTCATATATAAGGGGATCAACGGTGTGGTAAAGCTGATTCAAAAAAATCAAAGTCTTGAAAGAGATAAAGCTGATTCGAAGGAGAAACAGATGTTGTATAGTCAGTCAACCAAAGTGGTTAGTCTCAGGACAATAAAATTGTTGAGGTTATCCTCTCTACTGGGCAGAAAATATTTGCATCTCTATTTGCATGAAAGTTTGCAAGTAAAGGCAACAATCTAATATAAAAGAACACACAGTCATCCCTTTGTCTTATTTCCAAGTTTTAGATGGTATTCTTAATACCTTTAGCCATCCATAAATTCTGTCTTATTTTTGTGTTTTACATTATCAAATCTTGTTGACCTTAACTTCAAGATATAATCATAATCCTATCACTTCTCACTACATTTACTGTGATCAATCTAGTCCCAACCACCATCATTTCTTTTCTGGAATGTTGACATTCCTCCTGACTGGCTTCCCTTACACTTTTATAATGTAGTTTCAATAAAGCAAACAGAATGATCCTAAAGTAAAAAAATAGACTCTAAGTCAGATCATGGCACTTCTCTTGTTAAGATTTTCTAAGCTTACATCTTACTATCCACTCCCCTTCTCCAAATAAAAATAATCCTTGCATGGCCTGTAAGGCCTTATACAATTTGCACCTCTCCCCAAGCTTCCTATCTCTCTGAGTTCATCTCTTTCAACACTCTGGTCACTTACAATGTTCAGCCCACAGAGTCTGCCTTGCTGGTTTTTGAGCACACAACATATTTCAACCTCAAGGCCTTTTGGACTTCTTGCCCCTGCTTGGAACATTCTTCTCCCAGATAATCTCCTGGCTCACTCCCCATCTCCATCATGTCTTGTTCAAATATCACCTTCTGAGTGAGGCCTTCCTTGACCCCCTGTTAAAAATCCAGCCAGTTCTCCCCACATTTCTGCCCCTGACACTCCCTTTACCCATTATTTTTCTCCATAACATTTATCACTTTCTGACATATATATTATGTATCAAGGGCAAGTATTTTTGTCTGTTTTGTACACCAGCATGTCCCAAAAGCCTAGAACAGTACCTAGCACAAGGAAGTCATTCCGATATTTTTGAATGAGTATATGAGTGGATAGATTATTAGTTGTCTTTTTCTAGGACCATTTCTTATTTTCTGTCCAGATGATCCATGTTACCTTTAAAATGAAACCATTATTTATTTTTAATTTCCATCCTGATGTTGTTTCCAATGAAATCAAATCTGTTATTGTCTACTTACAAGACACTGGGTTGGGTCTATGAAGGAAACAGGAAAATCAAATTCAAGGATTTGCAAGGATATAACACTAGCAGATGAAAAATGAAATGCTAACGAGAGGTAAAAGCAATTTTTCAAACCAAAACTCCTGCCTCTGTCAGGAGGCAGAAATACTTATTTACTAAAACAATTTGCTTTCTGAGCCTCACACTTACCTATTGTAGAATCAAAATTTTATTGATAGTAGTATATTTTCAAAAATAAAGGACTGTATTTAGATATATAAAATAATCAAGAAGCTTGCAAAAGGTTGCCCAATGATAAAGTTTTTGTACAAACTAACTAAGAAACTCATTGTAAGATGCTAATGTAAAAAAAAAAAAAAAAAGATATGTTCCTAGATTTGAGCAATTACATGAAGACCTATTTGGGGATGGGAACCAACCATTTTGTTCATATTTTCTTCAGTGCTCTTACATTTCTCTTGTCCAGGATTTGTTTTTATACTGAATTCCATGTTCTGTTTATTTTCCAGGTCCTTTCCTCCCTGGTCCCTCTGCCCCCAACACACACACACACACACACACACACACACACACACACACACACACACACACACACACACACACACACCTTCTGACTGTGTTTATGGAATGGCCAGTTCTTCTGCAGTTCTGATCGTAGAGCTAACTAGAGGCTCATTCACTATGACAGGGGTGTTTTGGTTTCAAACCAAGGCTTCTGCCAATGGTTTACCATTTTTGGCTCTCCAATCTTGTCACAAAAAGAAATATTTAACATACATCTGCACTGGCCCTCTCACCATGATCTCAGCACCTCAAAATTTCTAGATAATTTGGATCCCAATATAACCAGTGCTGCTCTGAAAAGAATGTACTTTGCTTAAGGAAAATGTTTATATTTCATTCTCTGGCTTCTTCCAAAAAAGGTTTTAAGCTACTTAGGTAAATGGAGAACAATGAAAGCAGCTTTATCAGCACAGCTTGTTTAATTTCTTTTGAAAATAACATTACTAACCTTTCTGGGGGTGTTTTAGTTGATACTACAGAGGACATGTCCTTTGTACTGAGAAGCTGCCAAATATAACCGAAGTCAAAAGATAAATATAATGTACTTATTAAGTCTGTGTCTTCTTCCCATTTTGAAATTTTCTCTACCCTTAAGGCAGGCACCAAGCTGTCTACATTTGATGCAATGCCAACTTTATCTGTAATGGTAAATAAATAGGAAATAATGAATCCTCAGACTGGCTATGGCAGTTAAAAGACTTGTCCTTTGTTAAAACTGATCATAAGCAGCAATTTTAGACAAACTTTCTTTTTGAATAACCAAGTCTTTAATGTTTGCTTTTGCAAGAGACGTTATTGGTCTTTAGTATAGTCAACAAATTAAGGGTTTTTACAAAAGCTAGTAATTTTCCTTATCTATAGCAAAAGTTGTATTTCAGCATTAGACATTCAATGTGTCCAACATGTCCTCATTATTTCTATGTTACAGAACTTTTTATAGATGTAGGTCAAATGAAAATCATGTTTCCTTTGCTTTCTCTGAAGTCATTCTTAATTTCTTTTTCTTTTTCTCTGTGCTATTTCTGCTTCCCTTGATGCTTAATATTCCAAAGTAGTTGCAGAATGTCAAAATATATTGCCCTAGATATGTACATTGCTAACTATTATTATGCCCCATCATCACAGACCTTTTAATTCTAGGAAGAAATCTGATACAAATCTTGAGAATAATTTATTGTTATTAATTTCAAATAAATCCTAGATGGTATAAAAATAATTGCTTTGTTTTTATTACTTATGTTGTTTTTTAAGTCTAATGAAAGTCCTGAACCTTCTTTGTAAAACTGATTCCTAGAATCATAGTCATAGCTTTGTTTATAACCTATGACATTAATAATAAGTATTATTAGACCAAACATTAATAGTAATAGTAATCAAAGAAACTTTTATTAGGTGTCAACTGTGCACAAAGGTCTGTTACATCATTTATGTACATATATGTCATTTAATCATTGGGAAGCACTAACATTAGATTCTTAATAGATAGGAAGGATGAAGTTTGGGAAGATCACTAAATTTGCTGTAGGTATTGCAGTAAAAGTAGGTCACTCCTCCAATAAAAGAATGAGAATAGAAACATAAATCTTTCAGACAACATTTCTTGAGCAAAGAACTTTGTTTTATGATCTCAGTTTTTTTTTTTACATATCCTAGGAAATAAGTGTAGTACTATACCAAATTTATAGATGAAGAAACTGAAACATTTAGGTACGTTGCTCAAGATCACACAGCCACCAAGTAACTAACTGTATTGAATGACTCAGTCAACAAATACTTTTTGAATGGCTACTAGGCCTGGCATTGTGCAAGGCTCTGGGTTTATGAAGATGACAAAGACACATTCACTGTCCTGTGAATTTACTGCTGAAAGAGAAATAAAGTAAACAATGTTAACATGGTGCTTAACAGAGGAGATATCCATGGGGGCCTCTGGGAGCCCATGGGGAGCAGCACTCTGATTCAGACAGGGGATGGGAGGGGAGCTGGAAGAAGGAATGCTGCTGAAGCTGCAAATTGAAGGATGAGTAGAAATTAAGTAGGTGGAGGTAGGGGAAACAGAGTTCTAGAAAGAGGGACAGCAAGCAAGCTCAAAGTCTGGAGGTGAAAGAAGGCTCAACAGTTTCCGGGAGCCCCAGGTATAGCCAGCAGGATAACATGAGGAGATAGAGGGAGAGGTGAGGCAAGGGAAGTAGCAGGTGAGAGGCTGTGGAGCACTTGGGATGCTAGCCCTAGCTGCTTGGAATTTTCCTTCTGAATGCAATAGGATGCTGCAAAAGGAACTTTAACAGATCAGATCAGAAAGATCTGGCAGGTGTGGAGACTGAATTAGAGGTGAAGGTAGGAAAAGGAAGTATGAAGCTACTGTGGTGAACGTCACAAAATGATAAATCTTAAAGTAAGTGATTGACTGCCGAAATTGAAGAATGAGGATAGAGACTCTGGATTAAAGTAGTAGAACTGACAATATTTGCTAAATGATAGGTTAAGGAGGCTGAGAGAAAGGAGGAACTTTAAGATGACTTCCAAGTTTCTAAGAGCTTCTTGTCGTTCATAGGTTCTGTGTAAAGAGCCTTTCTATGTGCTGTGACTAAATCAGTTGCATACACTTTTCTGACTAGCCTATTTGCCATTAAAATTTTAAGTGAATAGAGTAACTCTGCAGATTTTTTTTTTTTTTTTGGCCTGGATTGTATTCTGTTCACTGTAGAGGTAGATTAGCTCAGATGCCAAATAAACTGTTCCAATACCTGAACTAAATGAATTTGCCAAGGGATGATTCCTTACTCCTTGTCACTAAAAATTTCTCTTACTATTAAAATTGCAAAGTTCCTGGGTCTATATCTTCTGCACATCCTTGGCTGCCTTCATGAATGAGCATCATGCATTTATACTATGAAGGTGAAAAGCAAACTTTTTTTATTATGTTGATCAAAAGGAATGTTTGAAAGCTGCCAATTCGGTTAAATTATTTCTTTCCTTACCTAGTCTTTTGCTTATGTTTTCTGAAGCAATGATTACATACTCTGGGAATAAAAGAAAAAAATGGGTCTATTTTTCTAAATTTGAGATTGTGGATTTGTTTGGAGAATGAAGGTTAGAGACTTGGAACCCCGCGAACATCCTCTAGTCTATTCTAAACATTGTCTATTGAAGTGGACAGTCCCACATCTGAGAATTCTCTGGGGTTCTTGGGGGTAGGTTCCAATTGTACCTTGGGCACCATCATGATTTCTGGGCTAGTGTAGAAGTTGTGGCCTGTTTAGAGGGTTAGAGAAAGGAGTTTTTAACATGCAGGTATTGGTACTCAGTGTACTGGGTTTCTGAGAATTTACTCATTAGTCAGCCTGTTCTGAGAGTCAAACACTAGTAAAACTCCAGGAGGTAGAAGTCCTGCATCTTGTGTAGAGCTGTAGTGGGGGTGGAGGGACTCTTTAGTTGCTCATCGCAATGTGGAACATCAGCAGGTGACTAGGAACAGTGGCAGGGCAGGCCACATGAGAAAGAAGGCTGAAGACTGACCCTCAAGTCTCCTTATCTGTATGGTAAAGAAGAAATCCACTGAGTGGAGCCAGAAGGGAACCTAAAGATGAGAGCTGGCATGTCTGATGGAGGTCCCAGAGATGCAGCGTGAGAGGATTTTGTAGCAGAGGATGAGCAGAAGTTGGTAAAGCTGGGCGATGATGATGGTAATTCTCCAGCCTTGACTGAGTCAGTGGAAGACTTGAGGAGCTGGAACCATGTCCACCAGCAGAGAAGCTATCACAGACCAGGTGTCCCTCTGCCTCTACCCAGTCTGTGTAAGCCCCCCGCCCTCACCCCAGAACCTCCAGAGCTTCATCATGTTAAAAAGAAAAGGGAAGGAGGAAAAGTCCTGAGAAGAATCCTGAAGTGATTGAGTAGTTTCCCCAAAGAAATCCAGTCTAAACCAGAAGTGACTGAGTTGCCTTGTTTTGAAGGAATTCAAGTTTGTATTATCAAATAGAATTAAGGCTTGAGAGCTAAGTGTGGTTGTAGAAAACAAGGTGGATGGACTGTTGCAAGTGTAACTGTAGAATTACTGTCAGGGTCTAGGCTGCTGGCCACAGGTTAATGATTCAGGGCTCATGCATCATGCAAGGAAGTGGGAAGAAAATGGACTTTAAAATAGGCAAGATTCCTCCACTTGGTGACCTGGGGAAAATTACTTTGTTTCACTGACCTTTTGTATTCCCTGCAGTAAAATGGGATTAAAGAAGAAAAATAAACATTTTTGTAGAAATTATGCTTTTTGCACTGTGAAAAATACTGTTGCTATACAATGGGGAAAAAAACCCCACTGGACTGTCGGATGTCTTTGGCCTGTGTCCTAACTGCTCCACATTCAGCGGGTGACTGTCTCCTCTATGTAATATTCTGAGAAGAATTAGGTAAGATGGAAATTATCTCTTTCTTCAAAGTGTGAGAGAATTCATGAATATTAGCACTGGTTCCAAAGTTCTGCTGGTGGCTAAATCTTCTCTAGTTTTTTTTTCCTGTATGAGTGAGTTAAGCAGGCTTTATATGACTTCCTTAGTCAATTTTGATAGTTTATTTTTCCCAAGAAAAGCATTCATTTCATTAAGATTTTACATTTATTTTTAAGCATATGTAGACAGTATTCTCTGATACATTTAAAATTTTCTTTTCAGTGGTTTCCATATTTCCATTCTTATTTTTAAATTTGTTTTTATTCACTAGACTTCTGAGAAGTTTGTCAGTATTATTACTTTTATCTCAAAAGACCAGCTTTTTAAAAAATACCTTTGTTTTCTTTAAAAATTTTTGTTTAACATTACTTACTCTGCTTGCTTTCCTTGGGTATTTTTATTTTCTTTAAAATTTTTAAATTGGATATCATTTTTATTTATTTCCTCTATTTTGAAATAATAAATATTTAAAGGTATAAATTATTTGTAAGTACTATTTATTCATTTACTTTCTTCATTAATAAAGTATTTGAGGCCATGAAATTAACTATAACAACAGTTCATTTTATTTTAGATTTCATATGCAGCATTTTCGTCTTTATTTTCAAAGCCATCTATTGACAGAAGATTTTGAGCATTTAAGTCTCTTAACAATTTGATTAAAACATATAGCCATATTTATGTAAAATTTCTATTTTATAAAACATGTAACTTTTTGCTACCAGGTATTGCATCGGTGTTTACAGTTGTTCCACTGACACTTGAACTGCAAGTGAATTTTTTTCTTGCTAAAACAACATAGTGTTTGAAAATGTAACTATTAATTCTGTTTTATTAATAATAACAGCTATTCTTTATGCTCTGATTTATGTCTTTTATTTGCTTTTTATGGACTGACAATGGATTGCTAAAATCTATAGTACTATATATAGTATTTATATCTATTACTCTTTTCTGTGTCAAGTAGAACTTTTCTTGAGTATTTTGATGCTATATTATTCACCATAATAATGAATCTGTTATGCCTTCAGTTTAGATGTTGCCTTTTATCAATCAAAAATGACCTTACATCAATACTTTCTACCATATGTTTGATTTTGGCTAATGTTAGTATTGTTTTTTTTTGCTTTACATGAAGAGTTAAATTCTTTACTGCTGTGTTTTTGCATACTTAACGGTCATCTTTCCAAATTATACAAAGGCTATTTTTCTTTTATTTTAATGAATTTTTTCCTTGCATAATCTAACTTATTATTCACTAAAGAACCAAAATGCTACCGTGAGTGCAGGCTCATTAAATGTTTCCCCTGGTTTTCACATGCTGTGTTATTAAACAGGCCTTATCTGAATACATCTAGACCTTTATCCCAATTCAACACTTTTCCAACTGTTTTTCTTTCAATATAGTCTATTTCTTTTTGATTTTGATTAATTATAAGCTTAATGTTGGGAAGAAATTGTTAAATTAAAATCACTTACAAATAGGACTTTGGTTCTTTGATTTTTATTCTCAGCCTTGATATAAAATAGCCTTAATGACGAGAATTCTTGCTGTTTTCTTTTCATCCATGTATGAAAAGTGATCATTTTGGAGGCTAAAGAACACTTACTTCTTTGAAATAATAATAAGTAAGCATTCAGGAAAGGAGAGAAAGTGCCCTAGACAAACAGGAGGGTTAGAATAGGAGTTAAAAGCTCTTTCTACACCATCTGCTTTCCAAATGTGGATCGCTCCTTGAGGTCTGCATAAAACAGAAAACGTGGGCAAGGGCAGAGGTTCGTTCTTGGTTGGAAAACCTTTATTAACACTTGTCAGTAATAGTTACAATCCTGCTGACCATTGAAAGAGAATTTTTTGTTTTCCTTATTCCCAGGTTGTAATTATCAAAGGAGATTTCTTTTTAAATTTGAGATCAACAGTAATGTAATTTCTGAGTTCCAAATCAATGACTGCCTTTCTGTCTCTCCTTTTCCCAACTAAATCAGAAGAAAAAAATGACATAGATCTTCTCTAATCAATTTATTTATGTAAGATTTCCTTCTCTGTACCCACTATATGCTTTGGTTTAATTTATAATGGGTTTCCTGTTCACTGTAAGAAGCTTCTTCAAGTGAGCCAGAGGTTAAATATGAAGACGAGAGATCATTGACTCATTCTAATATTTCATCTCTTTCTAGTACATAGATCTTTATTTTTGACTTTTAGTTTCTCTTGCCAGACTAGTCTTACCTCATCCAGAAGATATTAAATAATATTTTTCTAACAATCACAAAGGAAATTTTTTTTAGAAAATATCTACATTTTAAAAATTGTTTTACTTACATTCATTATACTCTAACTGGTTAAAAACTACCCTTTTAGATCCTTGTCCTAAGATTTATGTCTTTGCCTTTGACTTTTTTTCTCGTTATTGTTATATTTTCTTATATTTCTAATTACCTACAGTTGATTCTTGGGGATCTGTCACAGCTGAACAATGAATAAAGGAAAACATTCCCAACATTAGCAAAGCTCTGTGTGTACACAGAGGTCACAAAATGATAGTGAGCTTCAAAGAACAGACCCGAAGAACAGCTTCAAAGTTACACATATAATGAAATAGTGGCAGGGAAACAATTAATTAAAAGCAACTGCAACAGCATTACACTACAAGTCAGAAACATATAGCTAAAAATATTTCAAAGACCTGGAGAAAATACCAATTCAGAGAAAACACTCTTGATACACAAATATTGTGCTTGTTACATAAATGATATTTAACTTTATCTGGTTTGTTGACTATTAATATCCACTTGTCCCATTACTTAGTTACTAGGAATGTAAAGTTAGTTAGGCCAAGGTCACAGGTTTAATTCCTATGTGAGGTGGTTAGACAGTGTGATACACTGGGTCAGGCATAGGAGTAGTCATCTTTCCAAAGGCATGACTTCCAGTGCCATGGCTTTATTTATTAGGCTTAATTTATTAGACAACTCTGGAGAAATCTGTTAAATAATCTGAGTCTCAGGTTCCTCATCTGTAACAGAGAGGTAGTTGTCTCCTGCCTTTCCATCTCAAGGGAGTGCGAAGGAACAGGGAAACAATGTAGTTGCAAGTTCTCTTTCTGAATAATATGACGCAAGTGTAAATTATGATTAGTGCTATTCTAGTCATATATTGCAATCTCCATTGTCTTGCAAACCATGCTTTATGTGCACCGATGACAAATCATTTCCGTTTCCTAGGACTGTCCTGGTTTCAGTGATGAAAACGCCATGTTTCTCTGGGAAACCCCTCTGTTTAAGCAGTACTGGACTATTGTTCACCCTATAACATGTGGGAAGCCATAGTTCAGCATGTACTTAATTCTCAGTTCAGGTTGTGGTTTTCCTCTTCAACAGCATGCTCATTAATTTGTTCATCATCAATTTTGAAGCATCCACACTGTGACAGCACTTTTCAAGATGATGACTATAGAATGGTAAACAAAACAGATTGAGTTTCTGCCCTCGGAGAAAAGGCTATTCTATTCTGAAAGACAGAGATTAAAACACATACAGAAAATAATACAACTGTAGGTTGGGAGCAATGTGCTGAAGAAAAAGAGTAAACTTCCATGAAAGAAAACAGAAGAGGAGTCTGTCTTTAGACCAGGAATGGAAGGGGACTATATGAATTGGAACTGAGGCTGGAAGGATTTTGAAGAGCCAGCTGGAGAACAGTGGAATGCGTGTGTGGTGGGGAGGAGGGGTGGGGAGGACAATCCAGGCAGAGGAAAGAACATTATATGTTGGATTATCTTTTCCCATTTTGTCTCTTTGATAGAGCACAGCACCTGTCATGAAGTAGGTAGGTGCTCAAGGACAGCCTGTTGTATGAGTGAGTATATCCAAGAGTATAACTGTCAATAATTAGTTCCTAATTCTAGAGTTTCAGTCCCTCTCACCTTTTAAGGGGAGAGATCATTTGGGGTCCATCACCCTCCTGCTGTTCTTTACATCATTCCAAGAAGGTGAGTCTCCTGTCTCAACTATCTTTAATACTGTGTATGATCCCAGGATTGTGGCTCCCTACTCAAAGCCATCTCTGTTGGTTGCCTACTCTAGAAACCCATGTCTGGTCCCCATAGTCCTTTAAGATGTATTACATTGATTACAACTATGGCTAATCATAAATCTTAGGGGGATTTTTCTGACTTTTTGTATTTTCATTTTAAGCAGCGATTAACAGATTTTGTACATACACACTTGAAGTGCTATGAACAATGTTATTTTTTTTTCCCCACACTTGCCTTTTACACTAAGAGTTTTAGCTTTTCTGCTTAAAAGTTTGGTTACTTGTCTATTATGGAATTTTTTTTTTCATTAAAGAAAAATTTGCTCTTCAGTGTTTATATCAGCCTTGAAGTCCTTTTCCCTTTATTGCACTGTGATCACTTGCTCCAAGCCCTTCAATGCCAGGTTTATCTCCAGGAAACCTAATAGGATCTCTTTAAGTGGTTGTTATTTCTTTTTCTTCTGAATTTTCTTGATATTTCTTTGTTTTCCTTTTTTGGTAATTGCCACTTTTTAAAAACCTCACAATATAGTTATTTATGCACATGGTTATGCTAATTCAAAGCACCTTATGAATGCAATCATATTTGTTTCTCCTTTCTACTTAGGTTCTCCTCTCCATATTCCCTCTCACCTTTGCATGTTCTATGCACGTGGTGGTCCTAAATAAATAAACATTTGTTGAATGAAAGAAAATGATTCAGGATGATACTAAACAAAATGAAATCTTTTGAGAATAGCTAGAAGCAGAGGATTGAGGTTTAGAAAATAAAAATGAGGGATAAAAAGTAGTAGTAGACATTGTTGCAGTGTGCCACCTACCAAGATGAAGATAGTTAAGGCAAAAGATACTGCAGTTATGAATCAATCAGCACTGTCTTTATCAGAGGAGAAGGGAGCCAATGAGTCTTATGTAAGAGGAATGATTATGATCAGGCCAAGCTGTTCCAGTATGTTTCGGAGGGTCCTTGTTTGACAGCATCTGTCTTAAAGTTAAAACTGGCAAATCCTCTAGTCAAAGAAAGAGAAAGGGTTATTGCAACCTATGTGGTAGTGTTCCTGTAGAGGCTGCTTCCCCAAATGGACTTGCCCCTGAAGGAGCTGAATTACTCTGCTCTCAAGTGCCACCAACAGGTAATTGGAAAGATAGAATTAACAAATCCCAGACTCTAAAGTCAAGGATGTCGGAACATGGGTTACTTTATCTCATTTGGTTTATTTGATCATACCAGTTATTATGATCCCATCAGATGATTATATCTAACAGAATGGAAAATTCTGTTTTAATTTTGCATTTATAGGTGAAATGAAATGATGTAATAAGTCTTTTTTTGGATTACTAACTTTTCTGCTGGGTAGACAGGGCAGTCCTTTTAAGACCTTCAGGCCCCCCAAATCTGTCTTGCTATAGAATTAGGACTTTCTACTGTTTTATGGAGGACTTTTCCTGTCTACAATATTCACTTCTCTAATTTTTGATTAGAAAAATAAGCATGTGTACATTTTTGTACAGTTTTGGAAATAATCATATTTTACATGTTTTAAATGTTAGACTATATATCTAGCAATTAATATGTGTGCATTACTATTATAAACAGAAAAAACAGATTTTTAAAGAGAGGAACTACTATCATTAGACAGTAGTTTTTTTAGATTCTTCATTTTTTTAACCATCTGTTATTTCTTCGTCCTTTTGTCAACCCCACATTTAGAAAAAGTCTGGACACAATCAAATAATAAAGTAGTTTTCCATTTTTTAAATTAATTTCACATGTATGAATCAGAGCTTCTGGCAGGCATGAGATGTCTAGAATTAAACTGCAACAATTCCAGTCAATTATAAGAAACAGTCACATGACACATGCTATTGGTCAATAGTATTTATTAAATTGGATGTCACAGTAGAAAAGTAATAGAGTTACTGAAAATTTGCTGATAGAAACAGTGTTAGTTTGTTTCCTTAATGTAAAGAACCATTGTATCTAAGCAGCTATTTTAACTTAAACAATACCCTTGTTTCAAGTTAATGCTATTTCGAAGTCCACAAACTATCAGGAGCCAGTTGGATTTTTCTAAGAACTGAAGACACGATGTCAATCCCACTTTTTTTTTTTTCACACTTGGCTACGTACTGCTTAGTGCTAACTCATGTTTGTTTCTATACGTATGCATATCTTCTCTTCCTAAGAAGATTCATTTGTTCCTTTGTCCCTTTATCCTTTCACCTATCCAAAACTCCTTCAGTGGTGGTATAACTGAGTAGGACCTTATGGGGCCCTCCTGGGACAGACCTCCCCACGTCCTCTGCCTGCCTTTTGTTTATAAAAAAACCTTTCATCTCCTAGGCCTTCCCTGAGTTTCAAAGAATAAATTTAATCAGAGAAGTGAAAACATGCAGAAACAAAGGATAACAGTCAAGCTAGACAAAATAATGATCATTTAGCCATTAAACAAATCAAGGACTTTTAGTTCCTCTTCAAGGGCTGAACTTCATATTCTGAGCCATATCCTTGAGCTATTTTGCATATACTGAGACCCCCCCACCAGGTGGAAGACGTTAACTGCATGTTAACCACAAGCATATAGACCCCAGACTGATTGCAGCCAGTAGGTTGATGATGTTGACTCCTGGTTACCTCACCACCAACCAATCAGAAGAATGTCCACGAGCTGTCCACCCTGCAACCCTCTTCCTCACCCTATCTTTAAAAACCTTTCCCTAAAAGTCATCAGGGAGTTTGGATCTTTTGAGCACTAGCTGTCCAGACTCCTTATTTGGCACCTACAATAAATACTGCCCTTTCCTTCACCACAGACTGGTGCCAATAAAGTGGCTTGACACAGGTAAACATACCCAAGTTAGGTCTGGTATCAGTAGGCCTGGCATTAGGCACAGAGGAGTCAGTAGGAAAAGACTGTGTCAAGGGACTCAGAGGTTAGAAGAGCTCATGGTCCTCATAACACAGTAAATCACCTAATAGACACCATGGAAATTAAGAAAAAGCCTTGTAGATATTGGCTTGCATAAAGCTAACAGTTTAACATGACAACATTTTATTTATCTTTCCTTCTCAAGACTTGTTCCCATAAGTAGTTAAGATAAAAATATGATTAAACAGAAACATTGAATATTCCGTATTGGAGCCTATTGCAGAGTGGCTCGTTAGAAAAAAAGAAAAGTCAGATTCTGGTAAACATTAAACAGATTAGTAAGCCACCTGTACTCTAGTAAATAATTAGCATTTCTCTTTAGACTTCCAGAAAGAAATGTTAAAGCTCCTTTTGCAGTTGGAAGAAATCAGTCTTCAGCTGGGAAAGTGCCTTTTTAAAGTAAAACACTGCATATATTTGAGTGAGGAGGGGGCATCATTAAAGTAAACATAATACAGACTGTTCAGAGACTTGTGCTTTTCAGTCTGGACTCAATAACTATGCATTTGTGTCGAGAGGAGATATGAGAAGATGATTTGAGAAGAATGATATGAGAGCCAGGGTTTAACCGAGGGCACAAAAGGAATACCAAGTTCCATTTAAGATGGGAAGTTCTAAGGACAAAAGTAACTTTAGGTCATGGTCAAAAACATGAATGGCATTCTTTTATTCAGTACTTGCCTTACCTGTCTTAACTTCTCAGTGTTGTAATGCTTCATTCATTTTCTCTTTTATGCCGAAACTGTCGTGCTCAAGGAGATATATACATATAATATAAATTAATATAGGCATAGAAGTAATTATATATGTAAATATATATATAAACTTAAATGACCTCCTGTCTTTTCTGTGAGCAGATTGCTCCAGTTTTCTACCAGTATGACCTAATCTAGACCTAGAAATTAATTTGTAACAGTAAAATACTTTTGCAAGAATTTTTATACTCCATGTGTGACATAGGATTTTCTCACTTAATCATCACAAGTACTATGTGTAATTTGAGGCAGTATATCCTCAGTTACAGATAAAGAAAGTGAGAGCAGCCCAAGGTTTTAGAGGAAATGATAGTAGTGCTATGCTTTGAAAACCATTACCATTGCTCACTTTAGCTGACAATAATTGAAAGACAGTCCTTTGTTAGTTTTATACATTACGAGTATGCCTAATCCTTTGGCACTTTGATACTGCTTCCTTTAGATTTCAAGGGAATACCTGCTTACTATTTCTTGCTACAATGCTGAGTCCTTCTAGCTCTTTACCTTGCTAAATTTCTTACTGATTTTTTGAGCCTCAGTTTAGTATTATTCTGTGAAGAATACATCTGTGGCAACCATACTGGGCCAATTTCTTCCATAACACCCTGCACATAGCTCTTTCTTAAGTATTTTAAACTCCCTGAGACTTTGGACAATTACATGTTCACAATTACATGGTCATCTCCTAACATGCACTTGCCATGAAATAAATATTTGTTGGAGGAATGCATGAATGAATTCCCTACATATCAAATTGTTATGAATTGGGTTAGAACAACATATTGGCCATGCAAGTATTGCAACAAGAGATAAAGGGGTCAAAATATCCTCAAAAAAAATAGGTAGAGCTGAGGCATAATAGTTTGAGGAGATCAAATGTATCCATAGAAAGAAATAGTAATCTCTTTAGAATTCAGCAAGAAGACAAGTGAGACAAACTAAAAATCTAATTGCTGAGAGCATGAGGAGTAAACCAGGGACTAGGGTAACACGAAGCTAAACTGTACTTATTTCCTGTTAATCCCCAACTTTCCCTTTCTCCTACACCTAGGAATCTTGGAACTAATGTTAAAGGGTTTACTTGTGTTCTTAAATCATGATGCAGCCACAAGTGGGTTGAATACTGTTGTATCTTTTTTTTTTTAGTAGTATATAAATGACTCTATAAATATGCTAAATGTAGTTTCACTAACTAATTATTTTCCCACTTCATTAGTGAAGAAAATTACCCCATTCATACAATGTTTCATTTCCTTGTCCAGAGAGAATGGCTAAAGCATAGGTCTTGCTGACATGGCAATTTATTTCAGAACAATTAAGAGGAAAGATACATAGCACATTATTTAAATGATTAAATTCTTACAAAATCAAGGTACTGGTCTGAAGTAGGGTGGAATCTCCTCTCAATTGGTTAGGAAGAAATATTATTAAGGCTTTTATTCAAAGGCATTATGGGAAGATGCCAGGCTGGGCTCAGTCTTCCCAATCTTCCTATCTTGACCTCACTCGGATGAAGAGATTGGGCAAAGTGATCTCTAATGTTAACTTCACTTCTAAAATCTATACACCATCCTTCTTTTTGATGTTTCTTCCTTCAAGTGACTGCCTTTTAATTATTTTCTTGGTCGTCCATGTACTCTCTATGATAGGAAACTCTCTCATCATGTAGTGTGGATTCTTGTTAGCAGTTCCTGGATGAGAATGGCAAAGAGCAGTTTTGGAGATGGATAAATGGTACATTCATTGGAGTTTGCCAGTTACCAACTGTGCAACTCGGGTAAATTTCTCACCTTCTGTAAACCCCACTTCCCTCATCTGTAAATTGAGGTTAACAATAAGACAGTGGTCACAGGATTGTATTAAGCTGTCCTAACTTCTTTGAGCTTCAGTACAAACATCTATAAAATCAAAACATATACAGTGTTAGCTTATTCAATAAGATAATGTATGAAAAGTGGCATCCATTTATTGACTGATAAATATTGTTTTATTGTTTTTGTTAGTTTTGTGAGAAAAGATATTCAAAGTGTCAGGTATTTAAATTTTGTGTGAGAACTTCATTTATTTTCATGCTGTTTCCTGTTATCCCAGAACAAAAGAAGCAGTTATTTTAAAAATAAAGTTTAGTCAATGACAATAGAAACCACATATGTGATGTAATGACTGTGTAAACCCTATAATGTTATTTTTTATGCTGAGACCTCAGTTACCTTCAGTTGAATACCTGTGAAGTATGAGTCTGCTAATTGTGGAAAGAACGATTGGATATGTCATCAGGGGTATTGCTGAATAAATCATGTTTTCTTGCAGCTGATTCAAAGACCTGTTGTTACGTTGCTTGTAAAATGATTCTAAGATCTTGGCCATTTGCTTTGAATGGCAAACTGTAGACACTCTTATTAATTAATGTGTGGATTTTGTTGCTTTGCTAAATTATCTTCACCACAATTGATGATTTTTCATCATGTCTATAGCTTCTATAGCCTTCTACTTTTTCCTCTGGAGATGGTGTGGATTGTTTGCATTAGTGATCTTATGCTGCAAGTGAAACTCTTGCAGGAGCCAATTATCTGTCATTTTGGTAAAGGCAGTCCATGATACTGAGACAATTTCATAGTCAGCGTTAGGTTCACAGATCATTTATTCAGGGTGATAATTTCCTAAATGGGGTATGAAACATGAAATCCTGTACAAAGTAGATACCTAATGTCACTTGGTTGCTATTTAGTATTAATGTCTAAGTATGTTGGGGTTGGAACTAATATTATGGAAATTCTTTCCGCATACAAGGTGCTTTATGCATGTTACTTTTTGTCCACAACTACAAGGCTGGCTAGTTAAGTTGTATATTTTTGATTTTATAGATGTTTGTACTGAAGCTCAAAGAAGTTATGATAGCTTATCTATATCACACAGGTATATAATTGAGCAAGCATTTGATGAACCATTCAATGGTTCAAAGGTTAATTTATTCCAGAATATATGGTGTTTCCAATATACCACAATGGCAAGTATTATTCACTCATGAATAGGCATTCTGCTAGATGGATAATTTTTTAAATAACTCTACAAAATAGCTATTATTATTCCCCAAAGCAAAATGGAAAGGAAACACTGTAAAAAGGGATATTTAGTTTAAAAGAAGTTAAAAGTTTCAAAATCAAGTTTCAAAGTGAATCGAATGATACTGACTCAGGAAAGAGGATTGTCATTCATTCTTTGGGTAATTGCCATTCATTCATTGGTAATTATATGATACAGCCCTATTTTGTGCCTAGCATTGAACTGGGGGCCAGAGATACCATAATGAGCAAAAGCTAGGACAGTCCTTGTACTCAAATTGCTTATGACCTTACTGAGCAGAGGTATCAATACAATAAAATTAAAATAAAATAGTTACATGTTTTAATGGAAAAATATAGGGGCCCATGAAAATTATAATAAAGAGGTATGGACTCATAGGTGCTGCAAGAGAACAAATTTAAAGTCATGAAAACCCAGAAGGATTTTATCTATTATGTACATTTGAATATTCAGGTTGGTAATGATGATATAATGAAGATAAACTCATAATTGAACTTATGGTTTTTAATAATTATAGTTAAACAAAAATATTTTCATAATTCCACTTGTGGTTTTATTAGAATGAGGGGATTGTGGGAATTTTTCTTCTCTTTTTAGTCTTCCATTTTAAAAAGATACGTTTGGTTACATGATTTTTTTAAAAAGTAGAAACAAAATGATTTCACATATTAAAATATTTTTTGAGAATTGTGACTGAATCTTGTGAAACACTGTAGTGTATATGTGTGTGTGTGCGTGTGTGTGTGTGTGCTGTGTAGTATGATTTTTTTCATCCTTATTTTTGACTAGATGAACTTTGTACTCCTGATAAGCCTCATCTTCAGTTTTGGAGGTGAGGGACTACAGCTGCAACTCAGCTGCTGTGATCTCATTTCCTGGTTTCTGGCTCATAGACTTGATTAAAAGGAAAATTGAAAAAGTATCCAACCTTGAATTAATGCCTACAAGATTAGAGCAAGGCTATGGAACTCAAACTTCTAAGGGACTAGCTCATTTCTGCTTCGGCTACGCTTGAATGAAATATGGAAATGAAAATTATTTTGTCAATCATGTATTTAGAATCCTATCAATCTAGAATCAGAAGCAATTTTGTGTTAGGAGATACTTTCAGTGATATATCTTAAATCAGGTAGAGAATTTATATATGTATTATGTGTACTTATGTATGTGTGATACATATACACACATACAGAACCATATATGTATATATATGTACACATACATTGTAAGCATAATATATTTTTTTATCTTTTTTCCTGAAGGACATCGATCTTACTTAAAATATATTTTAGAAAAGTAATACTTGTAACATGTTAACTATAGGAATTTTAACAATGTACTCAAGAAAAAGAAGTAATCCCATCACACTAAGATAAAGCATGTTTTTATTTTTGTACATGGTCTCCCACTACTTATATATAAATACAAATTGTAATACATGTACATATTTATGCACACTAAATAACTACTCATATAGTTATCTTATAAGATAATATTTTATGATCTTATTCTCTTACTTATAATGATATCTCAGTATCATTTAACAGCTGTATAATATTCTGTTTTGCCAACATTTTTGTTGATCAATTAATCTCTTAGTATAGGACTTTCAAGTGGTTTCTATTTTTTTGCTACTGTATACAATGCCATGATAAACATCCTTATATATAAATTTTGAAAATGGAGACGATATAGCTGCATAAATAAGTTAAAGAACTTCATGGATAGAAAATAAACAGTATTACCCACCACTGCTCCCTTCCTTCTTTCCATATATGCACCTGGTTCAACTTCAAATGCCTTCTCATGCAGTTTATAAAATAAGCTGAATTATTTTAATCTGCAGTGAGGATATCTTAAGTAGAAATCATAGAGCTATTGACTATCTGATTTGGGGACTATTTTCTCCTTATGCTACTGCAGAGTATAATTTAAGTTAAACATGCTAATTTGTTCTTGAACATTCAATGACTACCTTGAAATTATGAATACACTTAAATGTTGCAAAATGAAGACAGCAAGTAAAAGGACAGAGACCTTTAGTATGTTACCATCACTGGAATTATAATTCTAAAGGCCTTATAATGCTAGCTTCATCTCTTCTCCATCCAGTCTACATTTTCTTTTGTCTCTGTCATATTTAATAGACCAGCATCACTGACTGAAAAATATTAGTTACTTTTCTGTTGTCTTTTTTTTATGACTAGATATGAATCTATAGTAAATTGCTCAGTCAGAAAATGTGACATTAAGGGAAAAAAACCAAAGTCAGTTTTTTTTTAATGGGTGTGACATTAGAGAATTGGAAGCTGGTTAGCAGGAACTGTGTCCCAGTTTGTTTACACATCTTTGATGGGGTTAATATATAGGGCCAGTGCTAATGAGTATTATATAGCTAAGTAATGTTAGCCTGCGGCAAGAGAAACAGGGAGCTGAAGTCCTGACATTTATTTTCAAAATAGCTGAACATTCTCCAGGCACATTTTGTGGCTTTGACTGACAAAAGTCCTTCTGTTAACCACGTAGAATGAAATTCTTCTCAACATGACATAATTAAGGATCCACCTTAAGACACTTTGGAAAATAAAGACCTTTTCAAATTCATATTGACTTTTTGTCTCGCCCAGTTTTTACTTTATGAAGACGCTCAGCTTGAAATGAAAGTAGTTCTGAATTTCAGTGAGTATAAAAAAGTTGGAGAGCTAAGAGACCCTTTAGTGACTGCTACAGTGTAGACTGTTTTTAAGATATTTAAAAATTAAAAAACAAAATAACTACATGAAAAATTGGTTAGGTTATTGATTTTCTTCCATGATACAACGTTTAATTTTTTTCATGAGGCTTTCCATATTTAATATGTTATACTGATAAAGTATCAGCTGACAATGAGGGTTATTTAAATGGTCACTAGTTATAGACCTAAATAACTGAACTTTTAGCTTAGCACGGCTGGTAAGAATTTAGATAGTGAACTAGAATGAAAGTTTTCCAGGAGGAGATAACTCGAAGTGTATGTGGGGACTTAGAATGGTCAGGTAAAACAAGCTTAAAAAGATCAAGGGCCAGTGCATTGGGCTGAGGGTCAAAGAGAGTCAGGAAAGAGCTTGGTGTTAGGAAAGTCAGGACCAGATTGTGAGAAGAGTGGGCAGAAGGTGAGTGAGCATGAGAAGAAAGAAAAATTAAGAAGCAGGAACCTGCTTGCTCACCTAGAGTGGAGTGAGTAGGTGAGAAAAATAATCAAGGGTTTTGCAATAGCTTAGAAAAGAAGTAGACAGTACTGAGGGCTATTTAGTATAATTCTTTGAAATAAAATTAATGAGAAACAGGATTTGAGGGAGCTTAAATGTTTAAATAAAATAGATACCTGACCCAAACAATTTGGGTGCACCGTGTAGAATGCAGACCTAATCTGCATTGTCATTATGGCAAAAGCACTTTTTGATACCATCATTCTTTTAGTTTACCTGTAACTTTTTACAGTCTTGAAATTTAGACCAGAATTTGCATGATATAATCTATCAATTTGGGACAAGATGGAGACATTAATTACATGTATCTTCTAAGACCTTTCCTAACATACTATTTGACCATTTACTTTCAATATAATTTTAAGATATTTATATTATTTAATGAGTCATATGTCTTTACCAGAAGAAAAAAAATACAAAATTAAAATGATAAATATAATTTAACAACACCTTATTTCATTCTTTTCTGAATTTATAGTGGTGATTTATTATCTTAGTACTTTTTACATTAAAGGATATCTATAATTGCTTCTATGTGTGTCTATCACTTTGAATTACTTTCAAAGCACAGTCTTTTCCTAAAAAAAGAGCAGATGTGGATCTAGATCTAAATCTAGATATGTCTTTGGAGATTTCTGTCTTTGGGTCCCTCCTTCCTAACATCTAGCCCAGAACAATGTCTTTGGGAAAGCATCATGCTTGACAACTTCCATGGTGACATCACCCCTTTCCTCTAAGGACCTTTATGAAAAAAAATGTCCTTGAAGACAACTTCATGTGCTGGGAAAATAACAGAAACTGAGCTGCTTAAATAATGAAGCAAGGTCATCCTCTGCTTCCTCAGAAGGTGTTTTATTACTTTGAAAGGAACTTTGGAACTGAATCAAAAAAATGAATGGCCGCCCCTCTTAGCCTAGAAGTTGTGTTTAGATTATTAAAAGGATTTGTCTGGTGTTAGTGAAATTAAAATGGGGACTATGCAGTGCTGTTTCAATCTAAAGTCTATGTAAGCTTCCGTGTGTAAGTCATCTCTTAATATTTATTTGCATATCTTTAAGACTTTTTGTTACAGATTATCAGAGTAATACAACATTAAAAAGTGATCTAGCCTCAATAACCATGGAAGAATCAGATGCAGATTTTAGTATGAAACGATTTAATCATGTCTGCATTCTCAAAGATTTATTTTAAATATTCTCCCCCTTCTATAGTCAGAAAAAGAAGTCTCATTTGAAAATTGCATTAGAATACTAGTCACAGCAATATTATACTATCACAGTAATATTATAAATTCAACTGTTCATTTCTAACTCTGCTACTTTTGGCATAGCATTACAGTTAATTTTTTTTCAGACAAATGCATTAAAAATGAAAGAAACACACTAGTTATTACATTCCTCTTGTGTTTATGCAAAGAAGTGGATTCACTGAAAAACATTACAGATAATCAGAAACTAAAATCCATGTTATTGAGGAGAAAAACTCCTGCTACTTGTAGAACCTTTTATTTTCTCACTTGCTCATTCTTTTTTCCCTTTTGTTTTCCAATAATTATTGCTGTCATCTCAGCTCAGTCACTCCTGCATCTTAATTTTGCTCTGAAAATTAGCTTTAGATACATTCCAAAGCAACTCTACACTCAATAATCATTAACAAATGTTACCCTGGCCTGACCCTTCTGGTCAGACAGCCACCAAGAGATAAATGTTCTATGAGGCTCCACTTTTAAGAGTCTACCTTCACTCTCCAGGCTCTCTGTAACTCTAGAGCCCTTCTTTTCCTGAAAAACCTGTCTTTCTTTGCATTCTGAAATCAATTGATTTACGTTGGTTTGATGATTTTCCAAACTTTGGTATCACTATAATTCTCTGTTGCTCACCACTGATCTTTTAATCCTCAATTTAAAATATGGATTTGAAATTTTCCCCAACATAGCAGCAAGCTGGAAAAGGACATGTGCTAGGAATTAATTTTTATTCACACAAATTCCCCAGGCACATTTTGTGAACCTCAGTTATGTATGAACTGGTTTCTTCCACTAAGTTGAGATCCTGGAGGGCACAGGTCATGTGTTTTTAAAATTTTCTTCAGTGTGTTCATTGTAGTGCTTTGCACAAATTAGATGCTCAACACAACTTTGCTCTCCTCATCACGGCTGGTGGTAGTTTTCCTCTTAACCTTAGCTATTTATCAGATGATGGCATGGTTGTCTAATTGATTTCCTGGCTTCTAGGCTTTTTCTCTTTCAGTTCATCTCACAACATTACCAGTTGGAGAACTACATTTAATTATGTTATTCTGCTGTTCAAAATCCTTTCCATTTTTGGTAGGATTTCATCTGAATTTTCTCTTTCTTTCTTACACTTCAGTGTATTGCTTGAAATGTTTACTATGAGCACATTGTTTTATTTAAATATAATTAAGAAAATTGGCTACTTTTATTTTGAAAAGATAAAAATATTCAAAGGGATAAACATTTGCTCTAGGAAAAGAATTCTGAATATAATAACATATCTGTTTCCAAAATGAATTCCAGTCCCTGCAGTTGAATCTGTTGCTGCAAATGACCAAACTTTGTATCAGTCATTGTGGGGAGGGAGAGATATGTACATAAACGCACATAAATATTCATACATAAAACCAATAGGTGTTTTTTTTAATGCCTCTATATGCTTCCAGTTTTCTTTTACTTTATATTTGAACCTTTAATAAATTTTTAAATAAATGGTTTATATACATATACCTATATATCTATTACCAGAAATGGAGGTTTAGAATGCAACGTACCAAAATACTGACAGTAGTTGTTTCTATAGGATAAGGTAATTTAGTGGTTTTGCATTTGTGCATTTTTCTGAAGTGAGTTTATAGCTTTCATTAGAGTCCCAAAGACATAGGTAACACCCAAATATTAAAATCTACTTTTCTAGGCAAACTTTAATTCCTAGACAGTCTCCTGTCTTTATTTAGAAAAAATGGCCCTGCTTCTCAGCCTCCTTGTTATTCCTAATGCCCACCTATCTTCCTTTCATTGTTCTTCCTCCTTCTCTCAAAGGAAATCATCATTATCGGACCCCTCTTTCAAGACCCAGACCACATATCCACTCCCTCTCCTTCACAAATCACCTCTAAATCTCTTCCTCCTTTCAATTCTGACAGCACTAATGATTTGGTTGAGTGTGGATCACTGAATGACATTTTGGTTCTATTTTTTATGAGAATTTGTGACATCTTCCCATCCAGATGATAACCTAATCAAACACAGGAATTATGTCTTAAGTCTCTAGCTGTGTTTCTGTTCAGCCTAATAATATGGAGTACTCTAAATGAGATAAGAATGTTTTATTCTCAAATTATCAAAAAGGGTAAGTGATAAACCAATGTTTTATTTTTTGTTTTACCCAGAACCCATTAAATTACTGAGGAAGGATGTGTTTTTGATCATCTGGGGACTTTATGTAAATATGCACATTTAAGTACACAATAAGGTTTTAAGATTAATCACTTTAAAGACATTTTTAAAAAATCTCTTAAAAATGATTCAAAATACAGGAAAGTATAAAGATTAGGAATTTCAAATTCATCCTGTCTAAATCCAAAGGTAAAGTATGTTCTCTCTCTCTCTCATTGCAGCTGTAATAGTGTAAGAACTTTCAGGTGAGAAAAGTGCTTATAATTATTGCAGGACACATTATATGTAAACAAAACAAGACTAATTTTAAAGTACACCCTAACCTCAAGATTCCCACTTTACCACAGAGACCTGATCGAATTTAGTGGTTAAGAACATAGGCTTTGGTTCCAGGTAATTCTCGGTTTGAATTTTGAATCAACCACTTAATAGCTCTCAACTTGGGCAAGTTAAATACATAATTTCTCCCAGAACTTCATTTTCCTCATTCATAAAATGAGCTTCAAAATATAGCCTCATAGGGTAATTATGAAAATTAGAAATGCACTTATTACAATGCCAGGAACATAGTAAGAATGCAGTGAGTATCTATTCTTATTAATAGGACTAACCTTGTTCAAATCTAATCGACAAAGATGCCCAACTGCCCCTGCACTGAGTGTAATCTGAGTCTGGTGCCCTCTGCCCTCTAAGTTTGACCACTGTGTGCCTCTCCAGACTCTTGCCTCTACCTTGGCTTGTGTCTCTTCACCCAGCTATTCATTGTTTTCCTCCCTTTTACCACATACTCCTCTGCCTGGAACACCCCTCCCCTTTGACAGTCTAATGCATCCTTGAAGTCCCAAGTGGAGGGTTCCTTCTCTCAAGCCATACGACCTTGATTGTGAACATCTAAAGAAACTACAGCTTATTCATGTTTGGATTCCTGGTGCCTTGCGCAGTGGCTGCCACAAGTAATTTTCAAATAAATGTTGATTAAATTCAACTAAAAACAGTGTTATTCTGCAAGGCACTGTAGAGTTCATAATCATTCCTAAGACCTCTGATGTCCTCTAGTGCTCAAACCAAACCAACACTAAAATTTGGTAAAAGTAGGGACTTTTGAGTCAAATAGATTTAGGTGTGCATCCTTTGTTACCTATGTAATCTTAGGTTATTTAAACCACCTGAATTCAAACTTCTGCCTCTACAAACTGAGATTATTTAGAGCTAACTCATAGGGCTGATGGAAAGGAGTGAAAGAGAATGCAATGTATTTAACACAGAGCTGAATTTTCTAAGTATTTAACAAAAGGTTATTGTGTTATTACTGTTATGGCTGTTGTTAGAGCATTCTTATCATTGCGATCACCAGTAACTTCATCACAAGCCTTTTCATCATCAGGAGTTAGGAAATTCATTGTGAAAGGAACAGAAATGGAAAATGTTGGTGTAAGCCATGGACTATGCCATCCCCTCTCTATTGGGGGGTGGGATGGGGGTGGGTTTAAGATCCAATGAGACATGCTAAATGGAAGTCACAAAGGAATTAAAAGAGGAGGTGTGCCTTAGCCCTCCAGATGTGAGGGCAGTTACTAAGAGTAATAGTTTGGAAAATTAAAGCCACGATGGAAGATTAGTTAATTGTCTCCCTTGATGGGAGTGATTTTCACTTCTCAGCAGCTAGTGAGAATGAGGTACAGTTAGAAAGGTTAGGTTAGTGTAATACCTTGGAAGGTCCTGTACAGCAGGTTAAAATAGAATTCATTGAAATGATGAATCAATCATCTGTAAAGATGATTGCATTATTTTTCTACTGCTGCATAACGATTAGCCATAATTTTGTAGCTTAAAACAATATCCACTTTTTATCTCAGTTTTGCAGAGCAGATGGTCAGTACAGAGTGACTGGGTTTTCTGCTCAGGGTCACACAAGACTGATGTCAAGAAGTTGGCCAGGGGGGTGCTTATCTAAGGCTCTAGGAAAGAATATGCCTCCAGGCTCATTTAAGATGTTGAAAGAAATGCTCAATATCGCTAATTATCAGATAAATGCAAATCAAAACTACATTGCGGTATCACCTCACACCAGGCATAATGCCCATCATTCAAAAGTCCACAAACAATAAATGCTGGAGAGGGTGTGGAAAAAGGGAACCCTCCTACACTGTTGGTTGGAATGTAGTTTGGTGCAGCTGTTATGGAAATCAATATGGAGATTCCTCAAAAAAAAAAAAAACAAAAACAAAACTTAAAACAGACTTACCATATGATCCAGCAATCCCACTTCTGGGTATATATCCAGAGGGAACCTTAATTCAAAAAGATACATGCACCCCAATGTTCATAGCAGCACTATTTACAATAGCCAAGACATGGAAACAATCTACATGTCCATCGACAGATGACTGGATAAAGAAGCTGTGGTATATTTATACAATGAAATACTATTCAGCCATAAAAAATAATAAAATAATGCGATTTGAGCAACATGGATGAACCTGGAGATTGTCATTCTAAGTGAAGAAATCCAGAAAGAGAAAGAAAAATACCATATGATATCACTTATATGTGGAATCTAAAAAAAAAAGATGAACTTATTTACAAAACAGAAACAGCCTCACAGACATAGGAAACAAACATTTGGTTAATGGTGGGAGAGGAGGGTGGGAAGGGATAAGTTGGGAGTTTGAGATTTGCAGATACTAATATATATATATAATAGCTAAACAACAAGCTTATACTGTATCGCACAAGGAAGCATATTCAATATCTTGTAACTTATGGTGAAAAAGAATATGAAAATGAATATATGTACGTTCCTATGTGACTGAAGTATTATACTGTACACCAGAAATTGACACAACATTGTAAAGTGATTATACTTCAATTAAAAAAAATATAAAGTACATATAAAACATTAAAGAAAGATAGGAGAAAAGAAAAAATAATACATTATTGCATATTTGAAAGTTGCTAAGAGAGTAGATATTATAAGTTCTCATGACAAGAAATTTCTAGCTATGTATGGTGATGGATGTTAACTAGGCTTATTTTGGTGATCATTTCACAGTATATACAAATATCAAATCATTGTGTTATACACCTGAAACTAATATGTTATATGTCAATTATACCTTAATAAAGTAAATAAATTAATGAAATGATAGAAAAAAGATGTTGGCAGAATTCACTTCCTTGCAGCTTTAGGACTGAAGTCCCATTTTCTTGCTGGCTGTCATCTGGGGTTTACTCCCTGCTCCTAGAAGCTTTTCCTTCTCACATGGCCCTCTCCAACTTCAAGGGCAGCAACAGAAGATTGAATCCTTCCCAAGCTCCACCTGTCTCTGATTTCTTAATCTGCCACCAGTGTGAGAAAAAGCTCTGCTTTAAAAGGGCTCATGTAATTAGGTTAGGCCCACTAGGAAAATCCATGTTACAGTCAACTGATTGGTTTTCATGATTACATCTGCGATTCCCTTTTGCCATATAAGGAAATGATCAGAGGTGTAACACTGGGAAGCTAAGGTCACAGAGGCCACCTAGAATTCTGTTTACCACAAAGATATTGGCCATGTTGTACAGGATAGTAACATTCCGAAATGCATAAAGGCCACTCAGGAGCTGCTTGAGCTAAGGTGGTAATGTCTAGTTAGTTAATAATAGCAACTTGTGCATTAGACCCTGTTTGTGGTTTCAACTCCCATATTCACAAATTCCTTCTGATATAGGTGCTATTGCTATTCTTATTTGACAGCTGAAGAAATTGAAGTTCAATAAGGTTAGGAATTATGTTTATATTCACAAAGTTAGTATTTTGTAGATCTAGGATTCAGAAGCAGACAAACTGACTCCAGAGCCCAGGCTCTCAACTCTTATCCTCCTCATTCTCCCTTAGTTGAAAGGCTTTACTTTGTGTATTGAACACAGACTCGATGTTAAATCTTCTGTTCAATTCTCCTAACACTAAAATTTCTCCACTATTCGAGATAAGAAAACTGAGGCTTCCATTACACATCTTGTTTCAGGTGTCAGAGCTATCAAGCAGCAGATGTAGACTTTGAACTCTGGTTTGCTTAGCTCTGAAGGCTTTTTATTACATCATATGATTAACCTTAGGCTCCACGTGTTCAAAGCTCTGAGAAGCAGAAACATGTAGTAGCTACAAGAGTAGAAGCTAACACCCCACTGCCTGTAGTTGAAATCCAGTTCTGCTACCTATCTGTCCCTCTGGCCACAGCTTCCTAATTTGTAAAAGGAGGATGTTGCCTGTCTTATGGAGACCTTAGCAAAAATTAATGGATAATTACAGGAAAACTGTTAGAACGGGTCAGGTATGTAGTAAATACTCAAAAACTATGAGCTATACGAAAAGTCTGGAAGAAATGCATGGTATAGATGTGGTATATGAATTCATTTTACCTGCTCTTTGTTATTTGCATCATTAAATGTTGATGATACCAGGGAATAGGGATTGGTTAAATGACATGGAATAACAAAGTGGCTCAGTGGGGCTAACTAATTAGGCTATTGGTAAGGAGAAACTTAATTTTGAGTTGAGTTTTGAAAACCTGGAGGGCATATAGGAGAAGCAGAAAGTAAGGGGAAAGCTCTGTATGTACGTCATTTATGAAAAGGATTATAGGAGGTGGCTTATGTTTGGGACAAATTAAGTAGACGTTCCGGTTTGGAATGGAGAAGATAGTGAATAGTATATCATAGTTCTGCTCAGATGGTGAAGGCTGAAGCAATGAATATCTTGAAAGCAACTTGAATCTTTGTTCATCCATTTGATAAGCATTCATAAAAAACCTCCAAAATGCAAGGTGTTATCAGAAAACCAAGATGAGTCATGAATCTTGCCCTCAAAGAACTGATAAACTAATAGAGGAAATAAGATAAGCAAACAGGGGACAGGATCTAGCTCAGTGGTAGAGCGCATGCTTAGCATGCACGAGATCCTGGGTTCAATTCCCAGCACATCCATATAAATCAATCAATCAATCAACCCTAATTACTTCTCCCCAACAACAAAAAAAAATACGCACACACTTATAAATGGAAGTAAAAAGTTGCAGGAGTCACAAGTGAGGCATGGATGAAATGGTAATGACATTCAGAGAAGAGAGAGATTGCTTCAAACTGAGACAAATTGGGAAAGGTTTGTGGGGTGATGGCACATTGCAAGGAGGGAAATTGAGATGTTTGAAATTGAAAGACAGAGAGGAATTACACCTTGGTCCCCAAAATATGAGAGCAATCATGGGCCTGCATTAGGGAAGTAACAGTGACAATGGAGGTAAAAGCACATAGGAGAGAGATGTTTGGGAATAGAGTTGATAGAATTGATAGCAGATGCAGTCCCACCTGCAGGGCTTCAAATCCTCTGCCTCAGTCAGGGCAGATCTGCTTCCATCTGTTTTGTGTGGGTTACTGTTCTGCAGAAAATGTAATTTGAAAAGGGGTTTTGATTGCTATAAAAAAGATGCAAGACCATTGGCTTAGGCAAAAACTTGAGGTTCAAGAACAAAGATTTAGATGGACGTCATATTTTTCAGGAAAAAAAAAGGACTGCTTTTTTTGTTTCTCTACCTCACAAGGCAAGGAGTGTTAAAAAAATTATGGAAGCACGTGTGCTTTTAAAATTGCAACTATATTTTTAAACAAACCATTTGTTGGTGATGCAATTGCAAAAGGTATCTAAAATTATCACATCTATATTTGATTCATAGAATTGCATGTTAGAAAGGGATGAATAGATTCTTCTAGACTTTGTTTAAAATTCACTTGTAAGTTGTGACTTTACAAGCCAGGTTCCATCCTGGATCACATTTTTTTTTTTTAATATAATCTGTTTAAAATGAACAACTTTAACAATAGCAACAAATGTGGTGTGAGAATCAGTTGCTGAAGAGCCTGAGATTTCCTTTTATAGTTCACTAGTGTTGAAAGGAAGAAAAATTATCCATGTAACATGTGACTGTCAATTTAAAAAGCTTAAAAATACCCATAATATTGCATAAGAACTAAACAGTCAATAAAAGTAAGCATTGGAAAAATGTGTGTTGTTATCTAGAAAATCATGCAATTCTGATTTACTTAATTCCCAGACTCCAAATGTTTTCATTCTATTAAATTTCATTGAAGAATTTAAATCACACCAGAAAATTTTTCAGTTTCAGGAAAAACTTGAAATTCAAAATTTGGGAATAATATTATGCATATTTTTCGTCCCCTTCCTATTCCTCCTATTTCGTCTTTCTCTCCTTTTTTTTTTTATTGAAGTATTGTTGATTTACAATGTTGTGGTAATTTCTGGTGTACAGCATAGTGATTCAAATACACACACACACACACATTAATTTTCACATTCTTTTTCATTATAGGCTGATACAAGGCATTAAATATAGTTCCCTGTGCTATACAGTAGGACCTTGTTGTTTATTTTATTTATATGGTTAATATCTGCAAATTCCAAACTCCCAACTTTGCTTCTTTGAACATTTACTGAGATTAGTATGTGTTTAAGAACTAACCTTGATGAATGTTTGTTTCTCAAGTCTAACTTCGGCTTTTTAGTTAGACAAAAAGATAAGTACCATTCCCCTAAATCGAGATGCTACTAATAACAAGATTTCCTGTCTAGATCCACTTGGTGAAGTGTCTTTTTTTCCTTCCTCATAACTTTAATCTATGAAGTGTCCAGTTGATTCTTTAGGCAAGAGGTACCATTCACAATGTTACATTCATTTACAACATAAAATTTTATTATGTCAAGACACTATTTGGAGGTTTTAGTGTTTAGACCCAGTGTCTGCCCCCAGGAAACACACAACCCTGTGGGGAGACAGAGAAGCAATTACATATAATGGTTAATGTCATGATGGGAATTGGCACAAGTTCTAATGGAAGAAGAAACAGGGAACTAACTAGGCATTAGGAAACTGAGGATATCTGGGAAAGGATGTCTGAGATGCATCCTGAAAACCAGTAAATATTCCTCATAAAAATCTATGTGTAAGTAGGGATTCAGGTATTGTAGAGAGCTCAACCTCATGTTCATTTATTCCTGGCTCACTGTAAAGTCCGTTGAACAGCTATCTCAGTGCTGGAATCTGCCCACCAAGACATCCATGTTCTGATTTGGAGTAAGGGAAAGGTTAAGTGGATTACAATTCAGGGAACTCTAAAATTGAGTGAAATACCCCAGCAGGGTCATGATTTCAGAAGTAAGAGGTCAGTGTAACGAGATACAGCTCTCAGTCCACACACCGAGATGTGCAAAAATTATCACACATAAAATTTTTGTTTAAACCAACTGAATTCAAACTCTAAACCTCAACCTCTCAGAATGGTAAAAATTACATCTCAGTCATTTTTGAGGCTCTCCATTCTTTGCTGGATAAGATCCTTAGATCTTACATAGCTCAATGCTGTGGGGAATCCTCTGGTTATTGGATATTTGGTTTATTATACTTACACAAGGACATTCATATTATAAGTTCATTGTCCCCTAAGGTTGGGCAACTCTGCTGCTTGGATGCATGCATCATTGTCTATGGAAAGACTAAGGACTCGGTGCGTGGGATCATGTCTCTCTAAATGCTTAAAGGCACCACAGTCCCTTTGAAATCTTTCCCATTTAGGCTGCTGCGAGGTTGCAGGGCAGGCTTATTTCTTGCTGGCCTCTCAGCCCTCTCTCCCCTCCCCAGTCAATTCAAGAGTTCTTGAGCTTCCTCAATGCCCTCTTCCCTTTCTTCTCCCTTCCTGACATAATCTTTCTAGAAATTGTGTTTGAAATAAAAGCAGAAAGAGCTCTTAACATTTGGCTGCTTCTGCTTTGGCTCTAACCAAATCCTTGGGGCCAAACTTACAGAGCTGGCTGGATGTTAGAAATGAAGGGGAAGGGAGTATGGAGGCAGAACGTGCACAATTTAACCTTTCAGTATGTTACCCTGTCATTTAGGACGTGGTCCATGGGAAGGAGCAGGGGGAGGAGGTCAGTCCCAGTGAGCTGAGCTGGAAAAGTGCCAGGCACCCTGCACACTTGTGGTCTTCTGTGTGATGCTCAGTATCATTTTGTCTGCAGCCTGTGCAGGTCTGGTGCAGGTTATAAGTGTTTGGCCTGCTGTTGCTTAAAATCAGTCTGTTGGGGGGAGGGGTTATATTTTATGTACTTCAGACCCCTGACACCTTTGCCTCTTTCAAACTGGCAGTCCCAGAGCTTTTGGTTTTCCATTTTGGAGTCTTCTTCAAGGTTTTTCCATGTGTTCTCCAGATGCTCTACATTTTCAGAGTGGAGTTGGAGTCTCCTTCTGCCCCTGGGTCAGAAGTGTGCACCTCTTGTCCCTGCTGCCAAGGAGACCTGACTTTTTCCAGCAGGACTGTTGTCACTATTGACTCTCATTATTATTAATAGAATGTTCCACTCTGTAGCAATTAAGGTTTTAAAGCTTTTTCACTCATTATCCCATTTGATCCTCACGAGGATCCTGAAAAGTAGGACAAATGTTATCATCTGTGCCCCCTAACTATTGTCTTGATTAGAGCCTTTAAAAGCAGTAGACTGACTGAAGGTTGCCTGATAGAAATTTAAGTTGCTAAAAACATATTCCAGATAACCAGAATGAGCTGTACCCAAGGCATTTATGTCTATTTCAGCCGAGGACAAATCACTGCACGGTATCTGAGGTGTTCATGTACTCATCGATTCAGAACATTACAGAAATTGTCACAGAGGATTTGAAGGACAGTAGTTATATACTTTGTTCAGAATCAAATTATTTCACTTTGCTGCTCATGGAGCAGTTCTCAGTGACAAAAGGATCGCTGTGAAGTTTTTATTTTTTTTCTTTCTTTTTCTCCTTTTCTCCCACCCTTTCTCCCTCCCTCTCTTCTTTCTTCCTTTCTTCTCCTGTTCATTCATTTGTTCTTTCCTTCCTTCTTTCCTTTTTTCCCTCCCTACCTCCCTCCCCACTTCCCTCCTCTCAAGCACATGTGAAAAACATCATCTCCTCATCCCACAGCTCTAATAAATACTAAGCAATGCTGATTTCTCAAGAATTCAAGGGTTGTCATTAATCAACTCAATTAACCAAATAACAAATGTGTTAATTGTACAAACATTGTTAAAATATATATTTTATAGTAGTTTTATATTTATAGTTTACTAAGGTGAAAGGAATGTTTATTTATTATCTGTTGTATGTCACAGTGTGCTAAATTTTACACGTGTTGGCATTTAAACCTCATAACCATCCTTTGAAATAGATATTACTGTAGCTCAAAGTGGTCAAATGTATTTACTAAGAACTTATAACTGAAAAACGACAGAGGCAGAATTCAAAATCAGCTCTTGATATGGAATATGTACTAAAAATGGTAAAATTCAAATTTGAAACAGAATCACAGAACATACAACCTCAGACTAGGAAGTGACACTTCAGAGATCTTAAAGCAAAATGCTATTCCTCTTAAATTCTTTGCCAAGTGATTACCTAGTCTCTACTAAGACGAATCTAGTAAGAGGTCAGATTATTGAGAAATTCATCCTTGTTTTAAACCAAATTGTGTCTCTCTCTTTCTCCTTCCCATCCTTTGATCCTGGCTATCTTCTGTGCGCAGGGGTATCATCATGTCCTACTCGGCTCGAGACAGTCTTGGCTTAACATAAATCTGTTGTCCCAGCATGATTAGTAATAGTTTCTCCCTTTAATTATCAGAAATGCCTTATTTTGGATGAAAAATTGTATGTCCACTCATCTATGAGGCCACATAGATTGGACAGTTTTCCAAATATTTGAGGAGAGTCATTAAGTCTCCCATTACCCTCTGCAGGCTAAATGTTCCTGGTTGATCTTTACCACAAAGGACACTGTTGCAAGCTTCCTCCAGTCCCCTCATGGCCACAGTCTCTTGGAGATTTTCTAATTTAGATGTTCTTAACTGAGGCTTCACGGACCTTTGGGGAGTCCAGGAGTAGGGTTATACTGTGGATAAGAGCATTAATTTAGTTTTTTTGAGGGCTGCTATAATAAACTAGCATAAATTAGGTAGCTAAAAACAACAGAAACATTCTCTCACAATGTGAGGGGCCGGAAGTCTAAAATCAAAGTGTCAGCAGGGCTGGTCCCTTCCGGGGGCTCTGAAGGAGAATACATTCCACACCTCTCTCCTAGCTTGTGGTGACTCCCAGTAATCTTTGGCATTGCTTAGCTTGTAGCAGCATACTTCCAGTCTCTACCTCTCTTCACATGTTATTTTTCTTAGCATCTCTGTGTCCTTTTCTTTCTGCATCCAGGATGACTTCATCATGATATCATTTACTTAATTACACCTGTAAAGACTCTATTTCCAAATACAGTCACATTCACGGGTACTAGAGGTTAGGAGCTGGGTATCTTTTGGGCAACACAATTCAACCACTATAAGCATATAGGCATTGCTCTGAAAAGCAGACCAATAGATTTTCTCATGCCACAGAGGACTCTGTAATTTCCCCAAAAGATGCAAATGCTCCAGTTTTTCATTAATTCTGAAAACCATGTTCCCAGCATCCTGAAGGGCAGTTTTTACTGAAGTCATAATGCCTCGTACATGGTAGGCATTTAATAAATATTTGTTTAACAAATGATTGAATGGTTTGCTCATTTTAGAAGACAGTTTGCTCTTTGAAAATTTGCTTTTCTTATGGCAGCAAATGGATGTATTTGTTTTTGAAGGGAAAATGCTAATAATAATTAAAATTGAGTTGGTTTATGATTATAGCTACTTGGAGTCACTTACATTTCAGACAAAATAATAGGCGAATCCTCTTGTAAGAAGGATTCCTTGCTTACCTTAGCTTGTTATGTGGTTCAGGTGGAAATTGATGAAGGCTCGGTTCTTATCCACAAAACAGATCAAATCGCCTGAAAATGCCAGAGTTTTGTTAAAATAAGGCATCTATCTTCTTTTTCTCCCATCAGTCCCTGGTTCCTCTGTATAGGCCAAGGATGCTCTGGGCTCCTGGATTACTCTGTTCTTCTCCTTATGAGGAAAATAATTTCATGTTGCTCCTTCCACTCCCTGGAAAAAGCCTTATTAAGATACCACTCTTTTTGATGGGACCTATAAAATTAACTTCTAACCACCCCTCCCCATTTTCCCGTGGGGGAAAATTATTTCTTTAAAACCTCATCCTATAGTCACCTGAGATCCTCACTTGTCCCTTCCCAAAATCTAGCACCAGCCTTTTCTGCTGTATTTTATGATATATTTCATGGCTAGAATACCATGGATGCCACCATTACCCTTCAGAATGATGGTTTAAGTCCAGCAATGAGCAGATTTTTCCTGATAATTAGTTATACTACACTGTGAATGACCTAGGATAAAACCAGTTTTGATAGTCAATCAACTGACACTTATGCCCCAGTTAATTCTATGCTGAATGAGACATCTTTTCTTATATTAGATTTCCAGTGGTGTGCTTCCAATGTCCAAGATTTTTCTCTTGCAATGTGACTGAATAGAGGCCTAGTTTTAATAATTTACTTTTATTAGGTTTTTTCTTCTGAGTTTTTAACAGTTTGTGCCTTCAGGAAAATTGGATTCTAGAAAAATAATCTTAATTTTTTTCCTCACAGCTGAAAATCAAGAAAAGTAGAAATAAGGGTGTATCAGCTGTTACAATCTCGGTTACTATCAAGGGATTCTTACTGAGCTTTTGGTGTTACGTAAATAGAACTTCTTGTCTTGATGGAACTCCCAAATAAGATAGATGTAAATTTTTTTTAATGTTTATATCCTCCTGCCAAGGTACCAGTTGTTTGTTTAGATGTATGGCTACAATTCAACAATCTTTTGAATTCCATTTAGTCCAAGCATCCGACTGATGAAATAAATATTGCTGTGGATTTGAATTCCGGGGTGGATGGTAGGGTTTCCAGAGCTTTACCCAGACTCATTTTCAAGTAGGAGGATTGTTTCCCCAGGGATCATTCTTTTGAGTGGAATGTTCCTGTTCCAATTAATTTTCCCACCATAGATTAACTTTACTAACATGTTAGGACCCTCTCCCTCCAGCAAATTCTTAGTGTCCATCCTACATTTGCACAATCCTAGACTTGATTATTTTTCCTTGTTCTATCTTCTGAAATTAGAATGTTAACTATGACTGAGTTGTTATAAAAGATTCTACAAACTTAAAAATACTCACTGTTTGAAGAGTTCCTGAAACTCCATTCTTAAGCTTTGTAAGAGAAACTTCCTTCCTTATTTCCTATCGACAATTAGCATTCTGAAGTTAAATCGTATTTGTCCTTTGTTAGATTCATTTTAGGCCCCAATTTGACAAGGATTACTGGGATGTTAAAAAATAATAATCCTGGCTATTTTAGCAAGTTGTCCTAGAAAATGGCACTGAAAAGAAGCTACTTGGGAATCTAATAAAAGTTAAATCTTGTTTTAAGCATCACTTCTCAAAAACCTAAATGTTACAATTTTTGCCCTTATTCCTGGACTTGGCTGTTAAAAAAATAAAGATTGCTAATTTATGGAAATAATATTGTTAAGGGAGATTATAAGAATGGGATTGCTAATAAATATCTGGGAGGGGGTTATTTTTTCCAGCTGGGTAGTTCTATGAAAATGGTCTGAAACCTTATAAATGCTAGGTCCCTCCGACAGGGACACAAGGGCACTGATACAAGTTGTGAGGTAATCTTTCTCTTCCACGTTCTTCCTCTTTTATTGCATTCCTTCTTCCCATTTTTTCTTTCTTTCATGTTATTCCATAAAAACAATTAAAAGTAATAACGTTATCACTGAATACATTCATAGGTATTAAAGAAAAAATAATTTGGTTAATATTCTAAATATAATTAATTTTATAAATAGTTGCATACTGTTCTATAGAATATATATGCTATGATAATTTTCAACCATTTTTGTATTGGAAAACATTCATATGTTTTGCTATTGCAAAAAAAGGCTTCAGTATTTGTACATATATTATTATGTACTAATTCTTTTGGGTGAAGTTCTTTTGGGTGATTTCTTGATCTAATTGTAAACTTAGTTTAAACTTTGCTGGTTCCTGCCTAAATATTTTCGTGCAGATTATAGCAATTCCTTATGACTTTCATATAAGTAATATTTCTGACATAATATCATCTATATGGTTTAAGAGGCATGAAGCCAGTTTCTCTTCTATTAGAGCTTATGGAGGAAAAAATAGAGAAGATATAGGAAAACAAACAATAAAAGTTATAGCAAACATATCCCTATGATTCTGAAGGAAAAATGAGATTTAGAAGGAGGGAGAACTAAAATGACATTCTTTGGCTGTGAAGTAGGTTGCTAGCAAACAATGTCTCTGAGATGCTAAAGGAAAATTACTTAGATGCTATACACAGGCCAAACTTTCATTCCAATGTAAGAACAAAAATAAATTACCTTGGGTGGTTCAGTGTCTGCCTGACTACCACGTGAGTAGGGAAGACACAAGAGTCAGAGATAGGGATGAATAACAAGGGCTTGAGTGTTTCCTGCTCACTCTTTCCCTCCACACTCCAGGGCTACATGATTGCATCTGAAGAAACGGGGTGGGGAAGAAAGCATTCTTGGCAGAAATGCTGACAGCTGGCTCCCTAAAGAGAAAGGCACCTTGGTAGAGGAGGCCTCTCCATAGGGTAGCTTAGCACTTGACAGGTTATTTTCATCAGAGTAAGAAAGGAGAGTGCAAGAGAGGTTAGAACCCAGAGTCTTTTTCTAATCTAATTTTAAGAACGATATCCTATGCCATATTCTCATTAGAATCAAGTTGCTAGGCCCAGCCCACACTCAAGAGGGGACGATGACTCAAGTAAGAGTAGTGGAGGCAGGGATCACTAGCAGTTGTCTTATAGACTGCCTACCACACTTGCTATTGTAACTTCCTATCACTAGGGAAATACAAGCACACAGGAAAGAATAAGGAGAATTTGCGATATGCAGCAGAAAAGAAAAACAACAAATTGAAGAGCTTATGCCAGAAGAAAAACAATGAATAGATCAGAGAGCACGGGGTTTAAAATAAGCTTGATTTCCTCAAAGGAGAAAGGGCAGACACTGGTGATATGAAGTAGAGAACAAGCATTGATAAAAAAGGACCAATTGGAAATTACAGTTTTGAAAAAACATGATAGGTGAAAGAATTTCATAGGTAGGATGTATATTAAAAGTATATAGTTGAAAATAAATGTATAGGCAGGGTGCAAAAACAGATGGAAGAAACTATCCAAATGGCATTTAGAAATGATAGAAATGGAAAATAGAAAACTCAAGAGGTAAGAGAAATCCATACTTACATAGCAGGAATCACAGAAGAAGAAAAAAGTGTAAATAGAAGGGAATAAATATTTGAAAAAATAATGACTGAAAATTTCCCTGAATTGTTTCTAAAACTTAACCTAGAGTGTGTTTCTTCAGCTCTTGTAATGAGTCTATAAACTATTTAAAACTCTGTAATTAATGCTTCCCCACTAAAACTAGCTAAAGAGGATTTTGTTCTTTGTAACTGAATCCTGACTAATATTATGTTAATTACCCGTAGAAAACAAATTAATATATAACATTGAAATGAGCAGAAGAAAAGTTGATCTATCCAGTGGAAGGCAGGAAAGGGTTGTTATATTAGTACATATGCTAAGTGTAAATGTATGGTATCACTATGGAGAGCTATGTAGCAGTATTAAGTGAGAGTAAATGTGAATACACCTTGTCATCTGGCAGTCCTACTTCTTGGAATATATCCCAGAGAAATTATCACGTTGGTTGACAGAAAAGCATGTATAAGGTTATGTATTACAGTATTGTTTGTAGCTCTAAAGAGATGGCAGCATATATGCTGCCTACAATTTTAACACTTGGAAGCAAAGAACTAGATTTTCAAAGAGTAACATGGATAAATCTTAAAAAGAGAGTAGAATTTTTTAAAAAACTAGATCTATAATACAATATTATATATTGATGCAAATTAAAAAGAACTCATGGGTATAAGTATACATAGAAAACTACATTTCACAGCAGCCAGAAATCATAAAGTAGTAGTACTTGCACAATGTTATTGTTATCTATTGCTAATTAACAAACTACCTCAAACGTAGTGACTTAAAACAACCACTTATTATCTCACAATTTTGTAGGTTAGGAATTTAGGCAGGACTCAACTGGTTGATTCTTCGGCTTTGCATGGCATTAACTGGATTGACCAACGGGTAGTGAGTAGGAGAAGGGCTGGTTTGTAGCCCACTTCACTCACATGCCTGGTGTCTGATGCCTAGTAGGTATGCCTGGAAGACTGGGCTCAACTGGGACTGTCAGCGGAGTGCCTACATGTGGCTTCTCCAGCATGGTGGGCTCAGGATAGGTGGGGCTTGGTATCTCAGGGCTGCCAAAGAGGACATTCTAAGGGGCAGGAAGTAGAAGTTGTCAGTTTCTTAAGGCCTTAGCTCTGAAACTAACACAATGTCAATTCTGCCATAGGCTATTAGCCAAAGCATTCACAGAGCTCACCAGATTCAAAGTAAGGACAGGAGGAATGTCCAAGGATTTGCAGCTGTATTTAATCTGCCACATATGAGTAAAGACACAGTGTTGATTAAGGAAGGAGAGAGAAGATCTGTGACATAAAAACTTTCACAGCCTGTGTATTTTTCAATAGTACTTATATCTCCAAGGCCATATAGCAGACACAATGGGGTGAAGTCAATAAGAAGGAAGGGAAAAGTACTCAGATTAGAAAAGAAGGGGGAACATAAAATAATATGCAGTGAGAGAGGGCTTGTGTGTACCAATGATGATAAGTGCTAAGGACTTCAGAGTGTCCTGACGGGAGGGATCAGAAAGAAAAGATACGGTCATTCCTTTCCTAAATCAAGTTAGAGGGCTGGCTCTTTGGACTGGGTTGCTCTAGCGCTCGCTAATTTAACTGCATTTAAAATTATGTCCTTTTATGAGTTTAGATAATTAAATCGGTTGTTACCAGATCTTTTCTTAGTATCTTTGAAGAAAATGTGCTCTATCCCTTTACATCCATGATTTATATCATCTCACTTCCTTTTGAAAATTTGAATCATTTAGAAGACAGAGGCAGTGTGGGGAATGTCTGTATACGTGTGTATTTTGTGTGTGTACATGTGTGCATGTGTGTGTGTGTGAGCTGGGGCAGTATTTATTATTTCTTCCTTCTTAGTTGTAGACTTGGCATAAAAATCTGCCAAGGTTTCTTCAGGATGGCACTCTCTCTACTAGCTGCTGAAAGGCAAGAAGACCCTCTATTTCTAGTATGACTTTTACATAATGTTTTGGCATTTGGCTACTAAATTAAACTCTCCTTTCTGCCCTGGTTCTAAAGTGATAGTTTTATACTTCAAAAATAAAGTTTAAGGCTCCAAATGTCAAATGTGAACAAGTTAAATACATTAATTTCTGTTGCTTAGAAATTCACATCTAAGGAAGAAGATATAACTTAGTTTATAAAGACGAACAACATTTAAATTAAATAAATATCATCTTTGCATCTGAACTTAAAAGTCAACCACACAGCAGGTAAGCATCTGACTATAAATTGTTCATTGATAATTTATCAGTTATCTGTATTACAGGTTCAGCCCCTTAAGCACTTGGAAATAAGGGAAATGAGATTGCTTGTTCAGAATCAAACATTTAGAGCCACATCAGCATTGGGAGGGTATGATATTTTAAAGAGGAAAAATGGTTTCTAGACTTGCAAAATTTGACAATAATCAGATTTAATCTATTAAAAAAATTACCAGTCACTCAGATGGGAGTTGGTCAGCTATGAAAGCGCATAAAAAGGAAACTCATGAAGGCACACCACATTGTGAAAGAGAAAAGCACCAAAAAGTGATAACACGCATAAAGTATCTTAAGCATATGTGTAATTGATGAATTAAAATCTATGATTATACAGTCTAAAAATCTTAATCATGTACCAAAGTAAAACTCAGAATCATTAATCTTCAGATTTGAGAAGGAATTCAGGGGCAAATGGCCTACCTTCTCCTCAATACTTCTCTTTCAGAAACAGCTAAAATATTTTGAACACCCTCAGTTTTTGTTCTCTGTCTGTTAAGATGCCCGCTTCCATTTGGATCCGGGATGTCAGTGTGCCCGTTGATTCTGTCAGTTCATTTCTGGCCCACGGTAAAAGTGGCAGACATAAAAGCAACATTTATTCACTAGCTGGATGAGTTGTTACCTAACATAAATGGGGAAATGGGTTATGTAAACAGATAGTAAGAAGTAGGGATTATTCTCCAACACTTGGCTGCAGTTTTGGATTTGGATGGGCAACTGAGGGAGAAGGGTGTATTCTCTTGGTTTGTTCATTGCCCCTTCCCCCAGGCTACGTAGGGTGGCAGGAACTTCAGACTAAATGCAGAAAGGCGCTGGCCTTGATGAAGTGTGAAGGATTCACCTCACAGAGGTTATAAAGCCTACTCATCATTTGTTTGCCATCAACTCTAGGAGGAGTGTGATATGACTTGCTTTTCATAACCATGTCATGTAATTTTTACAACATGCCTTCAAGGTAAGTTTTATGATCAGTCAGCCTTGGAGATGTTAAGAATCTTATCCGTGAACATAGTTTACAGCTTGTACTTGAACACAGGACTACCTGGCTCCAGATTTCAGGGGATGTGCTGGCTGCCATGACAACATTTTTTTACCCAGGTCCCTTTCACCAATGTCTGGCTCTCCTCTCATTGTCCTGCTGAGGACCACCCTCCACAATCTCCTACTTCTTTTTTTCTTGTAAGGCCTATTACAATTCACCTTACTTTTTAAAAATCACATATTTATTATACATATGCATTTGAAAAATTAGAAAATACAGATAAACAACAAAAAGGAATATCCAAAGCAAAATCAAACAAACAAAAACTGCTTGAACCATAATTCTACTATTCAGAGATAGCCATTGTTAACGATTGCAATACTGCTACAACTTCAGGTTGCTTCTGTTTTTCTGAACACATTCATAAATGGCATCAGTTTGTAATCCTGCTTTATATCCTTCACTTTATCATCATCTTTCCATTTCTGTGAGTAATCATCTTCATCCTTATGTGTATTTGGTTGTTAGAAGCTGTTACATTAATTGAACTTTATATCAAGTGTCTCAGTTCACTACTTTTAAAAGTTACTTGTTTGTTTGTTTCTTTCCTTTATTGAAGTATAGTCGATTTACAATGTGTTAGTTTTCTGGTGTATAGCATAGTGGTTCAGATATATAGATATAAATACACCTTTTCATATTCTTTTTCATTACAGGCTGTTACAAGATATTGACTACAGTTCCCTGTGCTATACAGTAGGACCTTGCTGTTTTATTTTATATATAATAGTTAGTATCAGCAAATTCTGAACTCCTAATTTATCCCTCCACCCCACTTTCCACCCAGTAACTGTAAGCTTGTTCTCTAGGTCTGTGAGTCAGTTTCTATAAGTTCATGTCATTTTGTTTTTAGATTCCACATATAAATGATACCATGTAGTATTTTTCTTTCTCTTTCTGACTTACTTCACTTAGTATGATAATCTCTAGGTCCATTCATGTTGTTGCAAATGGAAATATGTCATGTAGCAAGTGACAGCATCCCTTGCGGTTTGGTTGGTATATATACATATATATATATTCTTTATTTGATTTATTTCAAAGTAGTTTAATATTGGTTGATGTTTCTCTTTGAAGATTTCTTTATAGCAACAGATACTCCAGTAATTTGAGAGATTTGGATATATATACAATGATGTGCCTTGATACTTATATATTCTAGTTGGGGGAAAATTTGTACTTATTTTGTAAGCAAATAGAGATTATAGTTGAACAAAAAATGTTTTCTTAATATTCATCTATCCAAAATTAATTGGTGACTTCATTAGAAATGAAAGGCTTTTAACCTAATGTAACTTAAAATCCTTAGTTTTTATTGTCTCTTTAAAGTTACCATTCAACACTTTTCAGCCTCTTGAAAATTATTAATTAATAGTACTATTTAAAATATTTTATAAACAAAGCACTACTCTAGAACAGTGCTGTTGAAATACACAGTTCTAAATTTGGAAATGAAATGTATCAGAAAAATGTAATGTGAGCCACAATACAAGCTACATAAGTACTTCAAAAATTTTTAGTACCTTTATTAAAACAGTAGGAAAAAATTCCAGATGACAATAACTTATCTTAATAGTATATTTTATTTATGACCCAATATATTCAATGTATTACTACATCAATATTTAATCAAATAAAAAGTTAATAAGATATTTTACTTTTTTTTGTATTAAGTCTTCTAAAGCTAGTATATATTTTACACTTACAGGACATCTTACTTTGTACTTAACTACATTTTGAGTGCCCAGTAGCTACATATGCCTAGTGTCCATTGTATTGAAAGGCCCAATCCTAGGCATCAAGAACTGTGATAATAATAATTAACCATACAGATTTAAGATGAAAGTCCAGATTAAGAATCTAACATTTTAAAAAATCCAGTTTAAAAAAAATGATTTGCCCTATATTTCTATGGGTGTGGATTTATGAGGCAATTGGCTCTCTGATTAGAAATCCAAGCTAAGGTCAAGCAAAAAGGTAGCTAACAAGTCTCAATTAAAAATTAGCCTGGACTGGCAATTAACGATTATGTCGTGGCAAGTACAGAGCAGATATTTCATGTGGTGTTTCATGTGATTGTGATCTTTGATTGTTTGGGATCGTAGAAGTTAGTCTTTTAGCATTATGCTGTTACTGAGCAAGTTGGCTATGGATATGTTTCCAACAGGACACTGAAAAACTTCAGTAGATTGATTAACTATTTGTATGAGATTACTGTTTTTTGTTAGGAAACCATAACTTGGCGATATCTATACAAAGATATGAGGCAGAAATAGGACAGAAGACATGAAGAATATGCCAATATCCAGATTTCACTTAATCTTTATTCTATCACAAAAAACAGAGGATTGGGAATTTCTGTTCAAGGGGATTGGAGAAGTGAGCAGCACTCGGCTTTATTAGAGGACGCCTTATTTTATTGATAGGATTTGTAATTCTGTTACTGCTATGTATGCAAATGATAGAACATTTCTTTGGGTAAATTGGAGTGCCTTTAATTCATCTTTGTAAACTCTTTACATAATACATTTGGAAATGAATGAATAACAGTAGTAATTAATATTAATAATATGTAGCCATCTCCTTTCTTAAAAAAATAAAATGAACATAAATCTCACATATTAAAAAATGACCTACTACTAATAATGAAAATAGAATTATAAAAAGAGACACACACACACACTCACACTCACATGCAGGAAAGATTAAGCAACATCAGAATAATACTCCAAAATATTCATTCCCTGGAAAACGCATGTTCCCCAAAGAGAAGAGAACACCTGAATTCAATTAAAAATGTTTTTAACCAGACTGTGTGAGAAATAAGTGATTTGGTAATAAACAAGTCCACCCATGATCCAGACTGAATTGGTTGACTTAATCAGTCCTTTATAACCCTTAAACAATTTTTTTAAATACTGAAATATTTAATTGAAAAATATCCAAAATGAATGTTTTATTGCATGTCTTAAATCCAGCAGTCCTTCCAAAGACTTGAGTTCACAGAATCAAGTTATTAAAATTGTGTTTCATGTTTGATAAAACCAAAATAGTAAAACACCAACATTAACGAGAGCATTTTCCTTAGCAGAGAAGCTCAGGCATATTTATTTACTATTTACTATCCAGTTTCCCCATAACAAGCATTTCTCCATTTACTTAGCTCATTAAGAAAGACGTGGTTTGATTTTTATCCTGCATACATAAAGATTGCTTCTCCCACTTACTTCTGATTATGAAAAAAGATGTCAACTGGCGGGAGGAAGGTGAGGAACCTTCCATTTATATGCTTTATAGTTACAACTTTATGATCAGGAGAAGAAAAACAAGCAGGGAAATACACAAAACACTGGATCATGCAGAGCTCAAAGGGAAAAGGGAAGAACTCTTCAAAGGCAGGAATAGAAAACATTCAGAGCAAAATACTAAAATAAAAATCATAAGAAATTAGAAAACTAATATAAACATTTAGAAATTATTTCTAAACCTGTTTTTCTTGTGTTGGTAAGGAGAGAGCTACATTTATCAGTTTTTTATTCCATCTCTCATTTTGTCCCTCCTCTACTTTATGATCTACATGGCTACACAAACGTGCAGCTTGCAAAAAATCTTTTATGAATAGTTCTGCCAAAAAAATATTACTTCACGTTGAACATAGTAAAATTTTAAAATTTGAATACATAGTAAGAAATCATTTCCAGAGCTGTGTTCTGTGGAACAACGCTACCACTAAAAATTCAGAAGAAGAAAACTCCTTGGTCAAAGTTTGGGGGAATATTCCATATTATTTCTCTTGCAGATTTAACAATGGGCTTTTCTATATTAAGGTTTCGATAAATCCTGCAGTAAAGACTTTGTATGGCCTAATGTTTCCTAAATGTATTTAAATAAGAGGGCTTTTTAAAATTGAACGTCTTGTGGAACAAATGTTTAAGGAAAAAAATATTTGGGGAAATACTACTGTAAGCCCATAATATTTACTTTGGTTACAGCTCCAGATCTTTGAGTATTCTCAAATTCATGAAACTCAGAAATTAAGAAGCTGAGAAACAGATGTTTGAGGATCAGCTAGACTAGCAAAGTAACTTGCTTATCAAAATCAACATCACAGCCCATGATATACAAATTTATGCTAGTTGCTTTAATTACAAGATCTTTGTTTCTCCAGATGTTTATGTCTCAGAAGAGCCATATGGTGGTAGTGGTTTATTCTCAACTATAGTTGAATAAATCATGGAATTGTTTTGGTCACTGATAAGTAGTTGAAACTGCAAATAATAAATCTGTAGTGGCCAAGGATTAGTGTTGCAGCATAGCTACTTAATAGCTGTATGACCTAATTACTTAACATCTCTGTGCCTCAGTTTCTACGTCTATGATTGGGATGATAGTATTTCCTAGCACATACAATTCTTATAAAAATTGAATGAATTAATACTTGTGAAGTTCTTAGAACAGTGCTTGTAGTGTGATAAGCACTATTTCAGGGTTGCTAAATGAAATATAAAATATTTTCTTCATTAGTCTTATGCACCAACATAGATGTCATAGATTTGGATTTTAAAAACTGTGGGTGGTGGTTTTGTCTCCCTGCATGTGGTAGGAGAATGGGAAAGAAGAGAAAGAGAAGCAAAAAGACTGCCTGCCTCACCTACCACAGCAGATGCATCAGTTGCTCCACATCCACAGTTGGAAGAGAATTTCTTTTTTGTCATTTGTGGGGTTTGGTTTGCTTGTTTAAATATAATCTTAGAACCAGCATCATAAAGTGAAGTTGAAACTCCTATGAGACACCCTGACTGCTGGAGTCAGAATCTGAACCTGTGCAGGTGTGGCTCAGAAATGTGTGTTTAACAGGTACTTCCAGTGATTCCCAGACAGACTGGAGTTTCAGAACCTCTACCAAACACCGTTCAAACTCTATGGTTGTGCAGGGCTCCTTATGGTTGGCTTCATCTAGTCTGTTCAGATTCCCTCCATTGGTCTGCCCAAACACAAATCTCAAAACCAGTGGCTTAACTACGTAAGGAACTTCCCCTCTAGTGATGACAAGCCTGCAAGAGACTGTGCAGGGTCAATAGAGCTGTTCTCTCTTGTCTCAGGACTGTAGTCTTCTGGCATCTTTCTGCTCTGCCTTGTGGTCACAGGGCATTATCCTTCCTCCGGGCATCAAGTTTACATTCCAGGAAGGGAAAAGAGCAAAAGGCCCATCCTAGCTGAGCCTACTTTGCTTTTAAGGTGTTTGCCTGGAGCCTCACTTGACAAGGGCCCCTTTTAACTCATTAACCAGGCCTGGACTATACTGTCATTCTTCATCCTCATTTGAAAGGAAAACCAGGAAATGTCATGTTTTAATTGGACATATTTTTATGCCCAACAAAACTGCAGTAGGCTCTTTGATATACTTTACCTCCCAGTCCCTCGAAATTGTTTTCTCAGCCTTCCTGCCTCTGTGAATACAGTTTACTTGAACAAGACTACCCTTCCTTACTTAACTATTTTATGAACTTTTATTCCTTCGATATCAGTTCACGTCATCCATTCCTCTGTGAAAGGTTTCCATCTCATCCCAACAACCCCTCCCTTCTCATTTCATATCCATAGCACTCTACTGGAGCACCAGCATGTATACTAAATCAGTAGTCTGACATCACCTTGAAGGCTGAGATGGCTGGCTTATGCCGAGAGGCCAACTACAGCAGTTAACTCATAACTGCTTAGTAACTGAATGAGTGAATAAAGGAATGAATGGAATAAACAAATGAATATACAGAATTTGAATGAACAACTAAGCTTATGAATGAAGAGTGGAACATTACTCTTTTGAGTAAAATAGTGACTTCTATTAGACTCTGCTGTACATTTGTAGTTATCATTCAGAGAAATAGCTGCTTATATTCGGGAAGCTATTATATTATGAAATTAAATGAAAGTAAGGAGGAATATAGCAAAAACAATAAATATGTGAGCTCCTCTGGCAGAGGACCGATGTTTATTATCTTTCTTTCATCTTTATTGCTTCACCCCATGAAGGGCTTGATTCAAAGTAGGTTTTTAATAAATGCTGAATGAATGAGCATTGACTTAAAAGGAAAAGAGAATAATCAAAGAGTTAGCAGGCTGCTTTCATTTCTTAAAATTACAGCAGTATATCATTAATGCCATTGCTCTGAGTGAATAATTTTAGGGTGCAAATAGATAAGTAATTAACAGTAACAACTAGTATTGCTCAAAATGGTGCTATATAGGAAGCTGATATTTTTAACTTCTTTTAAGATATGCGGGGTAACTGCACCAAACACTGAAGCTTATGCTTTGCATTTTTAGTACTGCCACATATTGGAATTTATTTACTTCACTTAGTAAGGAGAGGATGCTGGCTAGTGCTTTAGATTTTACTGGGTAGATAATTATAAAATAAAAAACAGGTGCTTTGCTTTTTAATCTTGCTTTGCTTTCTAGACGTGGCCAAGGGGAGATCAGCAGGAGGGGAACAGGAAGCGATTTTGCTGGGAAAGAGACATCTCTCATCATATGTTTGAAAACACCCTTTAAGTGAATGATGATATTCTGTATCATCAAGGAATTAACAATTTAGCCAAAGATACTTGTTTAAAAACGCAAACCTGTAATAGTGGTAGTAAAAGGTAGTAGGAATGCAAAACTTAGTGGTTTATCAAGGATTTAGATGCAAGGTTGTTAAGGAGTTTGGAGGAGAGTTCAGTATCAGAGAAGGCTCTAAGAAAGGAAGTAGGATTGATACAATTCTTAAAGATTATATAGCAACTTGATTAGAAGAAAAACATGGTAGTGTAGAACTTGATTAGAAAGACATGGTAGTGTAGATGTGGACACTCTAGGCTGACCAAGTAGCATTTGCAAAAGCAAAAAAAAAAAAAAAAAGAAAGAAAAAGTAAATTGATGCTTCTGGGGAATCCAGTGCTGTGGTTAGGAGATAACTGGAGGTAAGTAGATACAGATTAAACTAGTCCTCAAAAGCCCAAAAGAGTAGTTGATTCTTTAGGGGAGAAACACTGCAGATTCACTGTAGGTTCTTGAGCAAGGGAGTGGCACCAGATACGGAGTTTCCAGTACATTTAGCACAAGGGAGAGGGGCAGAAGACTAGCAAGAGAGTGAGGGGGGTGCTTTTGAGCTCAGTGTATAGATGGGGACAGAAGCAATAAAAAGGAAGGGGGAAAATTTAAGAGAGTTAAAATAAAGAATTGACAGAAAGATTAAATAGGATGACTGTTACTCCTGGCTTCCCAGGAGCATCCAGTTTATATCTGTTGTACCAGTGTTATTGATAGCACTCCTTTCATTTGGATGATCAGTTGTACTGTCATTTTATATACTAGAGAACAGCTCCTAGCCCAGGCAGCTGTGATGATGAAACCACCTTGCAGCACTTCTCACAAAACCGGGAAGATGGGCATCTAGAACAGGGAAGAATTTCATTTTCGGCCTGATTAGAGGGAGAAGTAGCAGGATTTCAATGTATAGATGCCTGATAGATAGTTTAGATAACAGACAAACTGAAATGGTTATGTGCTGTTTGAAAGTGAGGCCGCTGTACTTCTCTGGATTTTGTACTGGTCTATATTTCTCAAAACCAAACCAAAATAAAGCATTTTAATGTTTTTTAATACTGTTGAATGAATTCAAATCTTAACAGTATTGCTAATGCATTTTCAGAATATCATTTCAACTATTACTATAAATTTTATCAATTATATCCTTACCAAGCTTATTAGAATCATCATAATCTGAGAGATTCTGGTAATTTGAAGATATTTGACATAAAACATGAATTCTTTCACTTGTTTTAAAGACATTTTTATTGGATATATAGTAATAGTACCATTTACAGTTAAAAAGTATATTTATTTAGCCTGATACTTAATGTCATATGGTATGGTATATTGAAGTATACAGAAAACATTTGGTTTATTTTCAGAAAACAATCCAAATTTTAGCACTGTATATTTCACCAAATTAACAAGAATACAAACTGAATCACACTTCCAAGGTGGCAATGGCGTTTAGTTCAGGGTGTGATTTTCTTTCTTAGTCTTTGTGAATATATTGATGAGGTTTATTTACTTAATAATCATTGGACAAGCACAAGGTCTTTGTTTCTCACCCAAATCTACCACTGCTGCAAGTACACTTTCAACTAGAGATCTCATAAATTGTTAAATACAATGTTATCTCTTTATGATGACACAGAAGGTGTGAAAAAAGGATTGCTTTCAGTTTTACAGAGAAACTCTGAGGGGTTATAATGAATTAAGGGGCAGAATTTGGACCATGATTTGTATAAAACAAATGATAGAGAGAATTAATACAATCAGGATTCCACTGAATTTTCAAAGATATCTCTCAAATTCTGAATGTAGGTGTTTCTTGTATCACCTGTTTAATCTAAACTTCACAACATAGACTGTCAGAGGAGACAGCCAGTGTAGATTGATCAAGAAGTTAACCTTCATGAGTGTCATCAACAGCAATTTCCCTGAGAGTAGGTGTAACTTACTGAATGAACATCCATCCATCTTTACCTCCAGAAATATGAGTAATGTTCTTATATTTTTGATTTGCACTTGGTCTCTATCTTAAAGAGCCTGTGTAAGTAGCTGGAAATTAAATGAATAGAAATGTATGCTTGAAATTCAAATAGTGGCGTGGGAAAATATTTTTACTATAGTTAATACATCTCTGATGTCTTCAGGGGAAATTGAATAGTATTTTATTGACTAAGATCAAACAATCTGTAATTACCTACCCAGAGGCACAAAGTAAAATTGCAGCAAGTAGAGGCAGTGTTAGGTTGCATCACATAGGCAGGCACTATTCTGGTATATGCCTGGGCACATCCTTGGGAGCTCACATAAGGTTTACCAAAAAGTCCACCCCACCAGGCGTTATATAACAAGGTCTTAGTGCTCTTCTCTGCCCTGTCCAAGTCTGTGTCTTTTTACATTTGAAGTCCTCAGCAAACCTCAAGTAATGGGAAAACAGAAACCAGGTAGTTCTTGTTAATTGAAATGCATTGTTTTGTTTTGTTTTGTCTTTTCTTTCTAGCTTACATAAACTATTTAGGAAATTTGTCAATCCATTATCTATCTTAGTAGTTGCAATATCCTGGGTAAGCATGAATCATTTTGGCATGATTCTTATGGTCTGAATGTTTTGTTCTCCTATATATAAATCAAGATACCTGTATCCCCTGCTGGATAAAATGCACAAGTCCTACCCTGAGACTGAAGGATCTTCCTTCAGGATCTGGCTCCAGCCTGCATTTCCTGAGACTCTCCACCTTAGGCCCTGGACTCCAGCCTTATAAAATTATCTGCAATGCCTGAGTGTGCCATGTCTTTCACAACCTTGTGGCTTTGTTTTGTGACCTTTGAAGTCAGAGTGATTTTTAAGATTACAAATTAGATCACTTTACTCCTCTCTTTTTAAATCCTCCCATGGCTTTGTTGAGGTTGTTCATGGGTATTCCTCTGCTAGCCCCCGCCTACCTCTCTAGAGCCTAGTAGGCCTCTCCAGGCCCTTTTGTTTATGTTCAAGCCAGGCTCATCTTTAGACACAGCTGATTACTGCCTCAGGGCCATTAGACATGGTATTGCCTCTTAATGCTCTTCCTACTCCATAAGCCACTTAGGCCAGTTAATTCTCCTGTCATCCTCCGGGCTTTGACGTCAGTGTCACTTCCTCAAGAAGTATCCCTGCTTCCCTCTTATCCTCTGTATGCCCAGATTAAATCTCCTTAGCAGAGGTTTTTATTGTAATTTTAAAAGGTAAATCACTTGTAGTTAATCCTTCAAATTCCCACTCAAGTAAAAAATGCATTGCTGGCAGAGACCTTATTCTCTTGCTCACTCTCTTATTCCAGTTTGCAGCACATGGCCTAGCCCACAGTGGTGTTAAGTGAGCATTTGATGATTGATCTATGTTGTTTCTGCGGTCTAGAATTCCATCCACTGGTGAAATGCTCTTCATTTTTCAAGACACAACTCAAATGTTACCTCTTTCGAGTAACTACCTTGGGTCCCTCTCTTAGAATTTGGGTTTACTTTTTTCCCAGAAGCGCGCTGTACAGGTTAGCATGTGCTAGGACGGGCTTCTCATGCAGCGTGAAGGTTCTGCGTCCTTCAACTTATCTGTCTTTGAGGACCGTGACTGTGACTCCTTCATTGCCCACCGCTGGAACCTATCATGGCACCTACATACAGTGAGCACTCAAAAATTATTTTTATTAATTAATGAAGGGGTTATTGAGGTTCTCAATCATTGTATTACTGTTTATTTCTCTTTGAGTAAATGAAATGGAAGAGGTAGAGCAAACAAGGATCTAGTCTGTATCCTGGGTCTAGGCTGAGCTCTGTCACTAATTTACCAATAGAAAAATAGTCAACCTCTCTGATACTCAGTTTCTTTGTCTACAAAATAAGGGAGACACCAGCAATGATTTCTGAAGTCTCTTCTAGCTACTTAAAAAGTTGTAACTAAAGTAGTAAATGTAAGAGGTGTAGAATTTAAGAATAATTTTTAATACATGACGTACATCTGTTTTTGTGACTAAATTTCTAATAACATTTGGTATATATTTAAATATGCCTTTCTCCTAAAGAAGAATTTAGGGGGAAAAAAATCTGATTACTTGAAATTTAAGGACTCATTGAATAAAACAAATCAGATGGCAAAACTCCTTTTATCTAGAGCAATTAGCACATATTGAGGTCCTGAACTAAACACTAGAGCAAAAAGAAGGATAAAATGGAGCCTTGCCCCTCGAAGCTAACCATCTCATAGGAGAAACAGACATTCCTATAATTAAATCCAGAATAACAGCTAACTCTTAAATGACAATTACTATGTGCCAGGCACTTTACAGCTGTCTCGTTTATTCTTTAGAACTTGCATAGGAAGTTGGTATTATTATCCTCATTTTGAAGATGAGAAAACTAAGAGATGCCAAGTGACCATCTATGATTAAACAACTAGCAAGAAGCAGCAGGACTGAAATTTGAATCCAAGAAGTCTGGCTCCAAAGTTCATGTGCTTTAATATCGTATTCTAAAACCCTACCTTTTCATATACATCAACGTGATCCAGGAAATAACAGTTCCATGTAAAGGGTCATAAAATATTTCAGAGGAGAAGTAATTCATTTTATTGAGAAAGTAGTGGCTTGGGAAAGCTTAAGTAAGGAGGCAATATTGGAAGCTGAAAACAGTCTACTGCATGGAGTTCTGAATCAGAAATATGCTTTTTCCCACCATGTACCAGCTACGTGGATGTGGTCCAGCTACTTAAACTCTCTGAGCCTGAGTTCTCATCTTCAATATCAAGACAATATAGCCCACATCATAGATTTATTATGAGGATTAAATCAGATAATATATATTAATGTATATTCCCCAAATGGCTACAACAATATCCTGATCTCACATGTATTCCCAGAACCTGCCATCAAGAGATGGAGTCTACATCCCTCCCCTTGAACCTTGGAGACCTATATGACTGCTTTAGGCAAGAGGATATGGTTGAAGTGGTGCTATGTGACTTTTGAGGCATGTCATAAAAAGTAACACAGCATCCACCTGGCTCTTGGGATTATTAACCTTGAAATGGAGCTATGAGCTCTGAGGACACACAGACACCCAGTGAAGGGGCACTAAGGCTCCTGGTCCTCAGCCCTGGCTAACTCTAACTTCTCCGCAAGTCAGTGAGCCATCCTGAAAGCAGATTCTTCGGACCTCAACTGAGCTGACGCTGGGTGAAACGGAGCCCAGCCCGAATTGGAGATTTATGAGCAAAATAAATGATAGTTACTGATGCAGGTCACTAAGTTGTGGTATGAAGCAAGAGATAACTGGAAAGCATTTAGATCAGATAATATATATAAGGTACTTATGATGTATGACATAATACATGCTTAATTAAAGTTGGGTATTAACTGGTAATATTATACAGTGGAAGTTAGGATGACAGACCTGGGAATCAGACTGCCTGAGTTTAGATTCCAGAGCTACTGCTTTCTAGCCATGTAACTTCAGGGAAGTTACTCAACCTCTGGATGCCTAAGTTTCTCATTTGTGAATGGAGATGATAATTGTACCCACTTCACAGGGTTGTGGTCAGAATTAAATAAGTTGCAGTTCTCCAGATAGGCCATGATCTTCATCGCAGCCAAGCCTTCGTCATAGATGTTCTTCCACCTCCAACTCCCTGGTATAGGTCTCAGTTAGCTAGACCATCCCCTCAGAAACTTTTGACCTTCCCAGTTTAGAGTCCCCTTTCATGTGCTCCCGTGGGCCCGTGTGCTGATTCTTTGCTGACCCGTGTATTGGGCACAGCTTTCTTGCTCTGCAGGTACCTCTGTATGTGGTCAGGGCCACAGCCTGTGCCTCTGTCACTGACACTGAAGCACAGATCTGTTTCAAACTTAAGGCTGTCAAGTGAGAAAGAAGACTCTTCTTCCCCTGCTCACACCGTTTTCTTTTTCTTTTTTCTTTTCCCTGCACCATTCTGAAGAAGACCTAAAGCAATGCTGCTTATGGCTCAATGTCATACTAAGATCCTAGGAAACTGGCCTTTCAGATTCAGCATTCACATAGAGGGACTGGCCGTGAGTCCACGGGCCAGTCTGGCAGGCATTTACAAAGAGCAAAGACTCTGCTGTTTTCAGAATTACCTTTCCTCTATGACCACCAAAGTTCTGCTACTGCCCTAAAGTTTTTTCCCAGGCTCTTTTTGCTCAGAATAAATGAATCCCCAGGGGGCTTCACAAATCCTTCATGGAAATGTATTTTTTGAGATCTTATTCCAACATTTCAATGAAAATGACCAACCTGTTCTAAACCTCAGTAATAGATATGTGCTAGGTGAAAGCTCGGCTCTCCATTGTAATATCAGTTGAGAAAAAAATACCTCCCTTGCATACTCTGTGGACTCCTGTGTGTATGTCTATGTGTCTGTGTATGTGTTTCTTTTAAGGAAGGGATGGTTTTTAGTTTCTTTCATTGTGATAATATCTATTCTTGCTTTTCAGGCTAGTTAAATGCAGCCTCATGTGCAGAAAGCAAGTAAGTCAGTGGCAAGGAATGATGAAAAGAGAAGTTGGCCCAAGAGCACACAAAGGCATCAGCAGGTGTGAATATACTACCCAGAATGGTTCCTATAAAAGTCAGGAAATGGTCCTCAAGCTAATAAAAGTTCAGAATTAGTTACTGGAGCTTGTAAGACCTTACTATGCATTATAGCCTCTCCTGTTTAGTCAAACATCTCTTCTGTTTTCTGGCAGTTAAATGAAAATGATTCCTGGCTTTATTGCATTTTTAAAATTCAGCTAAAAGTCTTAATGAAAAGTAGCACAAATTTGTGATGTGAATATTAGATATCAGTTTAGTGCCCAACACAGTCCATGTTCATTCTCACCTTCCCTGACCATGACCCTACTCACATTCATTCATTTGTTCACTCAATAAATATTGAGCAACCATAGATACTATGTAAACAAATGAGCATGGCTGTGTTCCAATAAAACTGCATTTATGGCCATTGATATTTGAACTTGATATAATTTTCATATATCATAAAATATCATCTTTCTGTTCATTTTATTTCCATTTACAAAAAATGTGAAAACCATTTTTAGCTCATAGGTCATGCATTGACAGGCAGAGGGGTTGGATTATGGCTCCTGAACTATAGTTTGCTGACGTCTGGTTTAGAGAATGTGGCAGATGAGTTCCATTAAAGGATGAGTAGGAATTTTCTAAGCAGATGAAGGCATTCTAGGTTGGGGTAATAGCATTTGGCAGAGACACAAGTGGCATGAGTTTTTTGAAGAGCCTTAAATAGTATCACTGGCACTTATAGTTGGAGAGGGGAGAAGGCAAAGGGACAGAAACTGAAGGTTCCCATCACCATACTGGGAATTTGACCTTTACTAAATAGGCAGTGGGGAATCACTGTGGAATCTGTGGCATACTGAGTTTTGCATTTTAGAAAGATCATTCTAGCAACAAGGTGAAAAGCTGATGAGAGTAGTCCAAGCGAGAAGGAAAAAAAATGAAACAATGATTGGTAATTCAGCAAAAGACACACAGAACTGGTCAACTATTAGTTCCATGAAATTGTCTGTTTTCTCCTCACACATCATGTCCTTTCCTAATGCAGAACCACAGAGGATGTTATTCCTTCTTTCTGGAATTTTTTACTTCTCTTTTATCACAACTCCTTTTCATCCTTTAGGTTTTAGTTTCAGTGTCACTTCTCCAGAAAAGCCTTGGCTGACCCTTCAGATCAGGATTTACAGCCCTGTGATATACAAGAGGACCTTGTACCTCTTTGTAGCAATGATCACACCCAAGATATCTACTCAGTGTCTGCCTTCTGGGCCAGACTGTAAGCCACACATCCACCACTGCTGTATCCCGGTGCCTACTTCAGAGTAGGTGCTCAGTGAATATTTTCAGTGTCCATGAGCCAAGTAAAAATATATTGAATGAATAAATGATGGGAAGAAACGTACAAGTCAGTGAATTTTCAGGATATGTTTCCCTGACTGTGAAGACTTTGCAATAAAGTTTGACAGACAACCCCTGCAGTGGTTTAATGAAGAGCTGAGCTGTGGCATCAGAGTCTAGGTTTGGAAAACCCCTTCCCTACTAGTAGCTTTCTGACTTTAGGGTGTCACTCAATGCCTAAGAGTCTCTATGTCTCAGCTATTAAAAATAAAAGGGTAATGATTCCTACTCTGCAGAGATTTGGGGGAAGATTTGAAATGATGTACATAAAACATTTAGCATAATACTTGGCTCATGGAAGGAAAATTTAAAAATACTATTTAAAAAAAGAAATTTTCTTCAAATGAATATTACAGATAATAAATTGCTTAGTAATTTAAAGAGAGATATGCAATTAGCAACCAACGGAGCTTGAGATGGTAGTAAGAATATAATAAACATTCGTCAATTAATTGAACAGTGGATAGTTGAGTGCATTCCCAATGAAACAGATGGGACCTGGTACTTGGGACCCTGGGCTGCAGTGCTTGCACTGGAATGGAACAACAGAAATGCAGAGAAACTATAAGGGACTAAAAATAACTGTGTGTATGTGCAGTTGGGGCGAGTTATGAGCAATAAGATACAAAAAGACCAAAAACCCTACTGCCACACAGCACCACCAAGGGGGTGGGCAGGCCACCTAAGCCAACCCTCCAGCCCAGCCCCTGGACCCGCCCCTACCCTCACCCCATTTAAGGGACCAGCTCGTCCCTTCTCGGGGAGGGAGCAAGGGACTCTGTTACTGGGTTTTCATCCCTCCTGCTGCAGCACAAGTCCTAATAAAGCCTTGCCTGAGTTCATCGTCTGGCCTTTTATCAATTTCTATTGATTAAGGAGGCCAAAAATCCTGGTCAGTAACAACAAAACACATGAAATGATCAATAAATATTATCGATGGTGATGTTCCTGTTGGCCAGATTTTCACATCGGCTTTATTCCATTGGTGTCGTAGTGTGGCACTGTGGCATTTAACATGGCCAATCATACTATTAAAAAAATGCTAGTCTGAGGATGTTAGAAGGATACTACAAGCAGCCAAACCTAGTGAATCACAGCAAGAGAGAGTTCCTGAGAAATGATTGGTTACGTAGGTCCAGTTGAGTTATTGTAAAACAGCATGAGTTCTGTAATGCATCAACATGGTAAGGCTTCAGAGAATCAAAAAGAAAAGTAAGCACATGAGTGCTGGAAAGTGATGTGACAGATGAGGCACTGAGGCAACACATGAATCCTGTGTAGGATAGAAAGGCTAAAAGTAGCTTTTCTCCTAGAAAATACCCACAACTCCCCAGAAAGAGAAACACACGTTTTCTATTTGCCTGGTGAGTGTGTGTACTCATTTCACCACTGTGACTTCCTGAATACACCCTGGAAGCCAGCGACTTTCTGAACTCACAATGAATTCCACTCATCATCTTTTATTCATACAATTACTTGCGTAAGACCACCTCAATGAACTCCTAAAACATATTCACTTCCCACTCAGATAAGGGGTCTACTTACCTTCTCAGATCTTGAGGATCTTCTCTCTTCCAGGGCATTAAGAAAGGCAGACGCTGCCCCTGTGTAAAAGTGTGCCCGCCCACGATTGTTTGCCCAGCATCCTCACTTATGTGTCTCAGTTTTCATTTGGCATACTGCCTGTGCTCTCAGGGACTCTTCTCTGTCACATCACAAGCTATACAGCAGCTGAGCTTACCACCCTGTCTTTAACTGGAAGCCTAAAGCCTTTCGGGGTCCTTTTTTGTTGCTCTGTATAGGCTGAATTACCAAAACGGGATAAAACAGATCCTGTTACACATATTGGCTGCATTCCTTTGGTTTTGTGCAAGAGCCCTCCAAATCCAACCATAGGATATCAATGAATTGAGCATCCAATCATATTTGTAAGAGTCAGGGCTTAGGCTACCTGAAAGTATCTAATATCTCTCTTTGGCGAGTTCACACATTTTCTTACAAATAGAACTACTTTTAAATCCTTCTACTGTACAGTGGGTTCATGTGAGGACATACATTCCTTACTCGATACCACAGCTTTTCAGAGACTTTAAAGGCTGGATATACTTACTTTGTTCATAGGACTGATGATATCAAATGTTGTTTTAAGATTGATTTGTCTTTAAGTCCTGGTGTTAGAACTTAAATACTTAAACCAATCTTCTGTGGTTTTATTTTTTCCTTCTGTGCTATAAAACCTATGACCTGTCATCCCATACTGAGATGTAAAGAATCTATAGTCACATTACAGGCCTGGAATGTATGCTTAATAATGCGTTCCTTAGAGCCTTAAGTATAGCTAAGCTCTACCAATTGGTTTACAATTTCCATCTCCTTTCCCCTCCCTGTCTTCTTTCTTCAACTCAAACATGACACTTGCATTGGTTAATAGTCAGAAATATTTGATTTTAAAAAAAAGTTTTCCCGTTATTTATTTCCTCTCCTAGCAAAGATTTTTTTTTTAATGTGCAGTTCTACTCTAAAATGTCTTGAGGTTTATGAGAAAAAGTAAGTCTAAGCAGTCCTTGAATTGTAAGAACTAGGAATTTTGGGAAGGGCAGCAAAACCAAGGCAGTCATCTGCCCCAGAGAGTCACTTGGCTGAAGTGTCTCCAGGACCCTGACAACCACATACTAGAAATAAACAGCAGTTGATGACTCTGTGGTAAGTCATCCCAGAGAAAGCCCAGTTGTGTCACCATCTGAGAAAGATGTCACCATGAGATAGTTTATTAAGTGTCAGAGCCAAAAAGTGAAGGAAAATCACAAGAAACATTAAATTAAAAAATGAGAAGCTTCCCAAGAATCCAAAACATTTCCTTGTAATTATGAGTGCTGTTTTATGCCTTTGGAACTAGAACAAGGCAAGCTAGTAATAATACAAATAATAGCACTTCTAATAATAGGAATAATGACCCTGAATAAAATCTTGGGAGCTCATTTTTTGCCACTGTGCTAAGTGCTTTCCATATATTATCTCTTCCCTTTTAATCCTCACATTAACTATGTAGAGATTATCTCCATTTTACAGATAAGGGCACCCGAAGAATTAAATGTCTAATTAGTAGCTAGTTAATAGTAGTGGCAGTAGTTACAGTGATAATAGTAATAACAATAATACGCACTATTTTAAGGATATGTTATCCAATTTCACCCCCAATAACAAGCGAATAATATAGGTTCTAGGATTGGAAACTTTACACATGAGTAAATAGAGACACAGAGAGGTTAAATAAATTTCCCAAGGGTACTCAGATAAATGGTAGACTTGGAATTTGGACCCAGCCACTTGGTTTCATAATCAAGGCCACTAAGCATTATACTTTACCATTTCTCAAGAAGCACAGTATAAATAAATGTAGGCATTGTTCATCAAAACCCAGCTCAAAACAATAGCTTCTCATTTATTCTATTTCAATGATAAAACTCAAGTGGTATTAAGATGAATAAAATAGTGCACTCCTGGTTGCTGAAGCTCTCTAAGCTTGACTTAAATCAGCTAGAGACCAACCCTTTCCAATTTTCCCACTACATTCCCAGTTTTTAGCACTGACAGTCCCACATCACAGGAAATCCTTCAGTTCTTGATAAACTGGGACAGTTGGTAATGATAATGTGGACTATGATCATTGCTTAATCAGTACCCTTACCCCCCACTCTCCAATATCAATTTCTACTAGATGTTACCAAGCAGAGAAATAAAACATCCATCATAAGAAGCAAATATACCGTATTCTAAGGCTCCTGTTATAATACTTAGCAACTTTGTGACTTTCAATATCTCCAACATTCAGGCCTAAAAAGGACTCAGTAAACCTGAATTGAAATTAAGGAATTCACAGCCACTAAGAAAGAAATATACCACATGAATAATTTAATTCTTTCCATCCCCCCCCCCCTTTCTACCATACTATACAAAAGCAAGCCCCATCTTGTCTGGACAGATAGCCTAAATCCTAAAGGCTGTGACCTTCATTAAGAATTTGGGCCAAGAGTCAACAAGGGCTTTCTGCCAAGGGATCTAGAGAGTGGCCTCTTGTCCCTGGACAGACTGTTGTAAAAGCTTCTCCAATTAATTTGTGTGTGTGTGTGACTGAGAAAGCCAGTCCTAGCAGCAAAAAACACAAAGACAGTGGCCCATCTCTACCTGGTAAAGTTCAGCAGCTAACAGGACCTGTATATTTAACAATAGCCATAATCATTCTTAGTAAATAAAGCCCTACCATCGTGAAAAAGAGAACTGAAACAACTTTAAAGCACTACATGAAAAATCCATATTATGTTAAAAGCAAATCACCTGCTCAGTTGCATTGACACATTCTCACAATAAGCATTTCTCTAGTACCTGTTATATGCTGCCTTTGCTCTAGAGACTTGGAAGATCTGAAAGTTACTAAGACAAAAATATGAAGTAAAATGTGCTAAGAGTACTATGGACAAAGTGCCACAAGACAAAGATGATCTCTGACGTGGAAGCCTTGGAGCAGGAACTGAGTGTGCTAAGGAGACTAGGAAAAGGAAAGCCTCCCAGGCAGAGCAAATGTCATATGCCAATGTAAGGAGGGCAAATAGACTTGGTGTTCTAGAGGAGTTTCAGACAATTTTCTGTGCATGGGGCATTGCATAGGAGAGAGGGGTGAAAGGTAAGATGGGAAAACACGTAGCTTTGAACATTATTTGGATAACAGGTTTTCACATTTGTGTCCTGAATGCAGTGGGCATACAGTCATAATTTTATTAATGATGATACTAATAAGTAATTAATTGACCACTTGCTATATTTAGACACTTTGCTACAAGCTTTATTTTTAATTTCTTTATTTGCATTTATTTGGATATTACCTGGTTAGCATACATAATCTATTACTATGTAGAATAAACATGTTTTCCAAAACAAAAATAGAAAATCAGTGAGAAGAGTGGCAATGTTTTACATTCTGGCAAAACTGTTTTCCTCCCAGCTTTACTTAAATATAATTGACATATAATGTTTAAGTTTATGGTGTACAATGTGATGACTTGATATACCGGTATATTGGGAAGTTGTTGCCACAATAAGGGTATTTACCACATCCATCACCTCACATAGTTATCTTTTCTTTCTTTTTTCTATTTATGATGAGAACTTTGAGCAACTTTTAAGTATATGGTACAGTATTGTTATCTATAATCACCATGTTATGCATTAGATCCCAAGACCTTATTTATTATATAACTGGACATTTTTAGCCTTTGACTGTTGTCACCCATTCTCCATCGCTGTCCCTGCCTTCCAGCAATTACCAATCCACTTTCTGTTTCTAGGAGTTTTTTTTTTTTTTTTTTAAGAATTTTCATATAAGAGCATAGAGTACTTACCTTTCTCTGACTTATTTCACTCGGCATAATGCCTTCAAGACTCATCATGTTGTTGCAAATTGCAGTAGTTCCTTCTTTCTCATGGCTGATTAACATTCCAGTGTGTGTGTGTGTGTGTGTGTGTGTGTGTATACACATACATACCACATTTTCTTTATCCATTCACCTATTTACAGGCACTTAGACTGTTTCTATGTCTTGATTATGGTAAATAATGCTGCATTGAACATGAGGGTGCAGATATCTCTTCAAGATAGTGATTTCAATTATTAGGATATATATTCAGAAGCGGGATTGCTGGATCATATTGTAGTACTATTTTTAATTTTTTGAGGAATCTCCATACTGTTTTCCGTGGCAGCTGTACCACTTTACATCCCTCCAACAATGTCCACCCAGGTTGGGGAGCAAATTTGCACTTCCACTCCAATGCTTAGCAGAGCCTCCAGTTCTGCCCCTCCAGGAAGAGTGGCCACAGAGATCCAGCAGCTGTTGTGCACATCCTAAGGCCTGCCTGAGCTGGAAGCCAAGCCAGCAATCCTGCCCAACTGTTGAGCACAGCCTCTGGCCTCATGTAACCAGAGAGCCAGAACAATCTCCATGAGCAACCTCAGAGCCTAGCCTACAGGACCATCCAGTCCCAGCCTTGGAGCCCATTTTATAGCCCCCCCCCCCCCGCTTCCAACAGCAGAGCTCAGCAATTGGCCAGCTGGTTTGATAGACACAGCCTGCAGCCTTGCCCAGGGAGGGAGCCCAGCCAGTGACCCCTTCCAATCAAGGAGCATAACCCGTCGCCCCGCCCAACCAGGGCCACTGGACAGCAAACCTGCCGGACTGGGGAGCCCAGCTATGGCACTTCCTCTGTGACCTCAGAGCCAGGGGAGTAGCCACACCCAACTAGAGACCCTGACAGCAAGCTGAAATAAAAGGATGATAATTCATATCGTAAAAACGTGACTAGATAAAACTCATCAACTCATCATGACTAGATAAATATATAAAGTCAGATTCTCTAATATTATAATAGTGGCATGTAAATCACAACTCTGAAACTTAGAAAAAAAGAATGTGTAAAAGTAGCAGTAACTATCATAACTTGTTATTGGATATATAAGATAAAAAGATATAAATTGTAGCATCTGTAACCTAAAATGTAAGGGTCGCAGGGTGAGGAGAAGTAAAAGTTTCTGGATGCTACTGAAGGTAAATTGTTATCAGCTTAAAATAGGATGTTGTAAGATAGTCTATGTAAGCCTCATGGTGACCACAAAGGAAACCCTCTAGCGGATATACAAAAATTGATGATAAAGGAGTCAGGTCGCACCACCACAGAAAGACATCTACTTACAAAGGAAGACAGCAAGAGAGGCAGCAAAGAACAAAGGGTCTACAAAACAGAAAACAGTGAACAAAATGGCAATAGTAACTCTTGTCCTATCAATAATTTAAACATAAATGATTTAAATTCTCCAATCTTGCAAATTTCTTTAATATCTGGTTTAAATATTTCTGGTTCTAGTATCAGCGTTACATTTATGACATATTAATTTTGGTTAAAGTTCATCTACTCGTCACATATTGGACTCTCTGCTGGACAGCAGAAATATGATGATGAACAAAACAATTGTGATCCCTCTATTCACGGAGCCTACAGACTACCAAGGGATGTGGTCCATCAACCATGATTATACCAATAATCTCCTAACTTCCCCTGCAATAACAGCTCTAAAGCGGATGCAGAGGATGCTGTCAGAGTGCCTGACCAGGAAACTGTTCTAGGCTAAGGAATTTGGTGATTAGGTGGTTTGAAGACATAACCACATTACAGCCTTCAGGAAAAAAAAGAAATGCACATGTTCGTATCTTCATTTAAAGTGTTCATTTTTTAAAGTAAAATTCATTAGCCAACTCACATTGAAGCCATCAGCTAGACAGATGGAAACTTTGGATTCAAAGCAGATTCATATCTTTCTATCAGCTAGCAATTAGACATGTGAAAGCATATTCTTAAACCATAATGTGTCAAATATTTGCCATTTTTAAAGCAATACTGTCAAGCTGCAAAACTTATGAAATTATCCACTTTTTTAAATTACCACCTTTGATTTATTTGTCCCCAGAAGCAAGGCTTGGAAATCTTCCCATTTTGTTATTGCAGTAATTGGGGAAAATTGAAAACATAACAAGTATTTTTTTTACCTTCTTAAAATTGTGTTACAGTCTTTAAGGGGACCAGTTTTATCAATTTATTCTCTTTGGTCTGTCAAATATTCTGCTTTCTTAGTAGCAATGATGACAATAAAATGGACTATTTTGGGATTCTGGAAATGTCTAGTCAACTCTTCTGAATTCTGTACCAGGAGCCAGAGATAAATGAGCAGCCCTATAATATTAGACTGGCAGGCACAATGAAAACTGGGGGTAAATTAGCCTCTGCTGCTCCCTCCCTCACATCTAGACCTAGAAGTCACCCACAGACTTTCAGAGCATCAGTATAACCCAGCTGACCACAAGGAGGATCTCAGCCTGCCTCTGTAGAGCACAGAGCTCTGACCTGGTGCACAGAAGCAGAACAGATGAGGGAGGCCTGAGGATGGGCAGCTCCTCAGAAGCCAAGTAGAATCTGAGTTGAGCGAGCCCTGTGATTCTTTCTCTACTTTCACCAATGAGAACCTTCACTCCTCAGTCTCGTCTTCCTGGCTCTCACTTCCTCCTCCTCCTCCTCCACTTCCTCCTCCTCCTCGTTGTCCTGTTATGCCTCCCCCACCATCTGCAGAAAGGGGCTAGTGGAAGAGGAGGGAAGAAACCAGGGAAAGAACTTGGGAAAAGGGAGAAAGCATTTGCTCTTTCCAAATAGGATGGGACTTAAATTCAGGGACCAGGAATCAATAGCTTCTCTTCTTTGTTACCTTTGTTGTTTCTGCCGTGCCTAACACTAGAAACAGTGGTACGTGAAAGAAGGTCTCCAAAGAAACTCATCTTCTCTCCTGTCCTCCCTACCTCCAGCCAAGCCATGAACTCTAACTTGAATAACTGACATATTAGTATGAAATCTAGACTTTGTCTTTGAAATCGATCCCAGAGATGATCTACTTTTAAAAATAATGAGATTTCAATGTGGTATGAGGCAAAGAGCTTTGTAATCAGAGACCTGCCCCTGTCCCAACAAACTCCCCAAACTAGTATATACGTTGGTGAGTAAGTTAACTTGCTGCAACAGTTTCATCTGTATAACTGCGGTAAAGGATGGTTAAAGTAATATTAGCTCAAATTTTTAAAAAGAAACTCAAGCGAGAGAATACATGCACAGGCAGTATTTAGATAAATCTCTATTCAAATGATATTCAGTTGTTTCTTACTGATTACAACTTCATTTGATGATTAGTAAGAGGTATAATATTACCATTGTTGGTACACAGAATGCATTTTATTCAGTTTTTCAGAATTTTCAATAAAGTTTCTAGGGAAAAGTTCTTAAAGATATTCCTAATTTAATTCCTCCTTTCCTTCCTTCCTCCCTCCTTCCTTCCTTCCATCCTTCCTTTCTTCCTTTCTTTCCTTTCTAATGGACAGGGTGGTCCAAAGTGTATGCCCTTTTGTATTAAGTGATGTGTAAAATTTTTCATTAAAAAGAATTATTTCCTTGGGAATGTGATTCTTTGTACCTTCTACTTATGTGAAAAGACTTTAGTGCTTTATTTACAAAATGCCCAATTAAAACCTGATCCGTCCTAATGCAGCCTCAACATCAGAATAGTCTATGTACTTGCCATTTAATGCTTACCTCCGTTACCAATAGCCCTCTGAGCTGAGGGCTTTTTAGAGTCCAACACTGATTTATTACACTTCAGAGATCACTGCAAGGGAGGCATGTACTTTACAAAGTAAAATAAACTCAACTCTAAGGGTCTTAGATAATTACTCTGTTTTAGTAAGCACTCTTGGAGACAAAATTAAGTGATTTTCATTTCAGACTTAATTTGTTGTGGTTTTTAAATTTTGTGTTTTTTTTAAATGTAGCCATATGACTTTAATACACTACCAGTTTATTACAACTTTTGTAAGTTCACCAGTGTATTTTAATAGCTCCTTCCTCCCTCTTTCTTTTTCCTTTCCTTCTTTCTTTACTTCCTTCTTTCCCACCTTCCTTCCTGCCTCCTTTTTTCTGAATCTTCATCTACACATTTTCTTCAAACAAATGTTTGCAGCACTGTGTTAAATGTCTAAAATAATAGCAAAAAAGAAATGGTGGACCTATTTTTTGAAGATAACGAAAGTCAGCATAGGCCTTGTAGGGGGAAGGACAATGTATTCTCCTTTTTGCCTCAAATTCATGCTCCATTTTTACTTTATTTACATAGGAATCAATGACTCTATACGTATATTACCATTTACTGAGTCTATCCTCAGGAAGGAAAAAATGCCCATTTTTCAATTTTAACTATTAATCTGTGGAGCCTAATATACCACTCACTCACCTGCAGCATATCTATATAAATTAATAAAATTGTTCCTAGCAGGAAAGAAAAACAAACAGAAAAACCATTTTACTGGTTTACTATGTGAGGTTTACTATGTGAAAGATATGTTAGGATATCTTTTGAAGCTGTGTGGGTAGGGGAATGCTGCTTTTGTGTTTACCCAGAAAACACTTCCATGTCAGTTACCAAGATGATTTACTGTCTACGTATGTCGCACCAGTTAGTGCCTTCAACATGGTCATACAGCTTTGTCAGCCCTTCCCGTACTCTTCCTCTCCCATATCAGAAAGAGGCAGATAGTTCTAGATTTTTGTTGTGCAGCCCAGCTGTAATAGAAGGGCCCAGCAAATAACTATTCTGGATATTTTGGCCCCATAACTTGTCTTTTGTTATCATTGTTATTCTCCTAGCATAGTTCATAATTTGGTCAACAGCTCTGCCAAATTCTTTGAGTGTTATTTCTTTGTATATTTTAAAATATTTTTTTAAAAACCTCTTAGAAATATTGAGTCTAACTCTCACATATATTTGTAAAAAAAATTGTTCCTAGATGTTAAAAAATCTTGTGTACTGGTAAATATTGCAGTGGAGTAGCATGGTATACTTCTGTGACTTCAAGTCAATTATACATGTGCAGAGAGAGAGAAAGATCAGTTGATTTTGTCCACTGTCCACAGGGTAAATTTATGGCTCTGAGTGAGCATGAAATGGGTGACATGAATGTGCTGTTTCTCCAGTTGTCTCCATTCTCAAATACCTGAGTGTAAGCATCTTGCTGCCGTAAGTGTAATCCTCATTTTTAAACACACAGTAAATTTTTTTTTCTATGTCATGGGATCTAAATGCCTTCCATACAAGCCAGCTCTCATCTGGTGATTAACCAAAAAAAAAAAAAAAAAAAAAAGAAAAAAAAAAAAAACGAAAACAAGGGAAAAACAAACATAATTCTATTCTAAGGCTGGAGGAAAAATCTTGTTGAGCTTAACTAATTCCCACGTGAGATGTTACTATGTTGTGAATCCATCGTTAGTAGTCAGAACCATAATTTAGCTTAGTATCAGCAACAATTGATGTAGATTAGAAAAAAAATTACAGTGGAAGTGGGAAAAAGAAACTTGTTGTCACTAAATAACATTATGTTATATGGTAAATATTTTGGTTGCCATTTTATAGCCAAAGTAAGATGCTGAAGACATTTATTAAATTGACACCAGGCTCTATTGCAAATCTAGGGTTGCTGGAACTTGAACCAAGAATACCATGGATTTATTTAGTGAAAATGCTGAAAATGAGTGAATGCTTAATAAATTCCACGACTACTTGTGGAAACTGAGTTTTAGGTTAAGAAAAACAATGTTATCTGATTGTACAAAGTGAACGAGCATCTTGATTTTTTTCTTTCTTTTTTTCTCTTTTGCATTTTGAATTATTAATTAATGATGTCCATATTATTATATATTGAAATATAAGTATAAAGGTTTAGTTTGCATGTCACAAATTGAGAAAAAAATTCACTAAACTTTTTTTAACCTAGCCCATCATCACTTACTGTTGAACAAAACTTATCACTTAGATATAGTAGTTAGTTAATGTGCAATGAAGAGAGGTTAAATTAAAAAAAAAAGATTTAATAACAATAGCAGTGGTAGTAAACACTGATTGAATGCTTTATATGTGATTGGCATGATGATACATGCTTCCCTTACATTATGTAACTTAATCTTTGTGTTTGTGTAATGGGTATTATTATTGTTGGCCACCCTTTACTAATGAGAATGTTAGGTGTACAGAACTTTGTGAATTTTTCCAAGAACCACAAGTAGGAAGTGTTAGAGCCAGTTCGTAATCTCTCTAATCTCAAAGTCCATTTAATTAACTACTGTACCATCCTGACACATATGAAGACATTAGAAATAGACCCAAACACAGTTTATAAAAATCTAATGATGGATGCTCATCAAATTAGAGATGGATATGTGTCATTAAAAATGTGTCATATATTCTTGTAAGCCATTACTGTGTCATATATTCTTTTCGTTCTTTCATTCTTAAACTTTGTCTCATGATCCTTCTGCCCTGCTGCCTTAGAAATTGATGTGGTCCTTGTTTTGGTCTTGAGTCCTTCTTTTGCTATTGTTATTGTTAGGGACAGTGTCAGTTTCTTCTGTCTCACAAGGAGAGGCTGGCATTGCAAGAAGGCAGAGGTAGTGCCAAGAGGGGCAGCAGGAGGTGACTCCATTAGTGGTAAAGTTTATTTGCTCCCAGAATAAAGCAGCTGCAGTTGTGAACCTGAGTACCATCTTGGTGCTCAATTCTTCATAATCAAAAGAATTGTTTATTCCCCCAGCCTCCACCAGTTTACCATTTTTTCATTTGTAGCACTGCATTCTCTCTTCTAACCCCCTACACATGGAAACTTCTTTGCCAAGGTCATAAATCATCATTTTGTTGCTAAATCAGACACATATTTTATATTATTTTATTAGTTGGTTTAGCACCATTATTAATCACAACTGACCATTTCCTCCTTCTTGAATATACTCTGCTATTGGCTTCTTAACACTATAATTTTCCATCACCTTCCTGGACATTTTTATCAGTTTTCTGATGTTCATTTTATAATGTGTGGATGGCCTCACTGCAGGGGACATTTTTATCCCTTCAATCTGGCCACAGAAGTTGAATTAGGGATTCCTTAGAATCCAAGTCAGGTCAAACAGAGCCAAGGAGAGTCTTTTCTAGGACTTCTGTTGAAGCCATCAAGGAAGAATTATGTTCTTTCTGCTGGGATTGCTGATGGTAAGAATGATGTTAAGCACAGTATTGTTGGAGGTCAGAAAAATGAGGTCATCACTGTGGAAAGCAGATAAAAACTAAGTCCTAATTAATTCATTTAAGTCCTGGATCCAGATAAGTTTGGGACCTTAAGTTTACTTCTGGACTTTTCCAAAATGTAAGCCAATACTTGTCCTTGATTGTATAGGTGAGGTTATTTGTGAATGCAAGAGTCTTTCATGATAAAATACTTCCCTTCCATCTATCCGTCCATCCCCACTGAACTCCAAATACCATAAATATAATTTTCTACTACAAATCTCATTTTAGATGTCCCACAGGCACTGTACACTCAAACGTGCCCACTTCTAATATCCCAACCTGAAACGGGCATGATTTCTGACTCTTTCCCTTAGCACCGCCACTGCCCATATCCAAATTAATCATCCAGTCCTATTAATCTACTTCTAGATTGTTCTTTATTCCACCTAATTCTCCTTATCCTCATTACCCCAGCATAGAGTATGTCACTGTCTCTTGCCAAAATTACTTTGCCTCCTAACTGATTCATTTGTCTCCAGTCCATTTATTTTTGCCTTGCAGTCATAGTGATATGTGTCCAAAAGCAAATCTAAAGATGGTATTCTGTTTAAGACTTTTTATGGCTCCCCTCTGCCCACGGAGTACTGTGAACCCAAACTCCTCACCGTGCATGGCTCACACCATGATCTGGCCCCTGCTTAGCTCTTCAGCCTTAGGTGCTGTTGTTCCCATCACCCACGCAGTCTTCTCACACATAGTACTATGCTTAACCCCAAAGGGCCATACTCTCTCTGGCTGTGTGGCATGCCATGCTCTGTCCTCTGCTTTAGAACACTCTTCTCCACTGCTGTGCCTGGGACAATTCTGTGCATCCAGAGAAAAACTTCTCTCGAACACTCTGCCCTCCACCTAAAACAACATCCAAGTCTGAGTTAAATGCCCTTTCACTTCTGAACCACATCTACCTACTGTAATTGTAATTGCCCATCAACATTATCATTGCTGATTTACATCACTCAAACTGGGAGAAAACTGTTTGAGTGCAAGGGTCCTGGAGCCTACAACAGTGCTGCTTCGTAACTACTTGTGTAAATGAATGAACAGTGATCAGTCAGTTATGCCGTAGAATTGACACAGAGTGAGTTTTCTGCTTATGTAATCAACTATATAAGCCTCTCTCCAGTATTCTCTAAGCAGCCTCAGGCTGGAAGAAAAGTGGAAAAGAAATTAAAGTTTTCGAAGAGAGGGATTTCAGATCTTACTTGAAACTTTTTCTCTTCCCAAACTCATTTGATTGATGTTACACTTAAAATTAGGCAAAGGTTTATATCAGGGAAAATGAGGGCATGCCCTTAACTTTGCAAATCCATTTTCCTATCAAAACACACACCTTTCGACCTCAGTTTACATATTCATTTTTAAACTTAAAATAATAAAGTTACACAAGAGGTAGGCTGACAGTTAATGAAGGAAATTGTGCTGCTTTGTGGTAACTGATTGCTTTACACAAAACATCACAGCCAAGAGGCTGCCCTGACAAGCCCAGTGCTTCAAGCAAGAGTTTGGTCCCTGAAGGCTGGCAGACACAAGGCAAGAGAAATAAAGCAGACTCTGGAGAGAACCCAGTTTTTATGCCCCCTCCACCTCCCTTCCCGACATCGCCTCACCACACACACATGCACACGCACACGCGCGCACACACACACACACACACACACACACACACACACACAGAGCTTGTCCTAACCTATTGTTGGTTACCAAGTATGATTTCAAATTTCAGCAATTTGGGTTTCTTGGCCACTAAAGAAACAGCCATTTGAATCTTAAAAACATATCAAAGAACTAGTCCCTGTTTTGAATTTCTTATTAAGGAAAATAAAGCAGCAAATATAAGGTACAAAAAATTCAACAAAATGTTAGCAAGATACAGAAGTTCCCAACTGGCTTCCGTGAATCTATTTTTCCTCTCCTCTGCTCAGATCATCTTAGGGGAGTCAGAGCAATATTGCAAGACTCAAAACTGATCAGACTCTGCTTCAAACTCTTCAACATCTTCCCATTACATTTGGAATAAAGTCCCTAATCCACAATATACTATTAGTCCTGAAAAAACTCACTTCTACTTGCCATTCTGTCTCCTCTCTTTCTCCCCTACACACTGACCAGTGTGGAAGGCCTTTCACTTCCTTGAAGGCAGCATGTTCTTTTCTGTCCCAGGACTTTAACACACACTGATCCTTCTGCCTAAAACACTTTGATACCCACTCCCCTATTTGCTTAATTAAATGCTCTTAAATAAGTCACCCGTACCTTTGACTCCTCCTTCTGATGACTTTAACCCTTATTGGAATTGCCTACCATGCTGATTAAATTCCCCAGGGGGTTATAAACTCCATGAAACAAAGACTGTGTCTGGTTATTTTCTTTGAAGCTCTGTTACCTAACAGTGTCTGACAACTACTGGTGGTTCATAAATGTTTGTTGAATGAATATATATGTAATTAGGGGGAAAGAGATTAGATATGTATGTAACTCACACATTAGGGAAGACCTCTCAGTAAGGCTTTGTTGTCAGTTGCTTTGGCAGTGAACGGCTCTAATCAGGGCCAATTTCTTAAGCTGTGGTCCACAAGATCTTCTCTCATGGCTCACTAAAAACGTTGCTTAAATTTTAATACATATATGGACTCTTTAATCAGCTTTTTCTCCATGTTACTAACTATCCCTCTGCCACCAAAATGCATGCACGGACAATTTTGAGATCAAGTAAGATGATTAATCCTGGGTGCTGAAAATCTTCTATAATTGTGGTCACTTTACCTAACTCAGACGTGTGCCAGTACTCTTATATTTTACTGGCACTTTATAACCACAATTAAAAATCTTCCTGTGTTTTTTCCTGCCCCAACATTTCCTGCAGTATCTCTAGTTTCTGATAGCACGTAGCCTCAAATAAAAGTTTCAATGCTCACTTGAAAACTAGCCTCACTAACACAGTCTAGAGAAAATCTTGTTTCTACAGGTGATCAAGGTAGTAGCCCTTAGTCAGCTCTCTCCTTCCTGCTACACACCCTCTTCTCTTCTAGGAAAGAATCCAGTTTCTTAAGAAGTTGCAGATCTGGTTGCGTTAATCCCCAATTTCCAGACTCAATTCTACCTTCAGGTTTTAAAAACTACTTACATAAATTTTTTACATAATTTACTTACATAATTACATAGTGAAACAGTTATATAAGGTTTATAAAGAAAATCAGATTTATCTGTTTATTTCCTTATCTCTTTACTTTTTTCTAGGATTTTTTTTTCAAATTTATCTTCCAACTTCTTTGAATTTATTGTGTCTGTTTATTTTTTTTAATTTTCAAGACTAGCTTTTTCCTCTGAATCTTTCTTACTGCCTCCTGCTGTTATAATGCAGTTTAATTTCTCTTCAATTACAGTTTCTACAGAAAGTTTACTCCTGTTTTATTATCTCAGTTTCACTTTTTTTTTTTTTTTTTGTATTGTTTGTTTTGATCTCTACCTTTCATGTGAGAGGATTTTCTCTCCAGTTTGCTGATTGTTGGCAGCTTTTTTATCTGTAAGACAGGCTACAATGCTGATTGGATGTTCAGTGTATGAAGACAATCTTGTCTACTTCTGGGCTTCACCATGGGGTGATTTGGTTGGGTTGTTTCATTGGAGAACCAGTACTGAAGACTGAAGACCCCTTTTCTTAGGCTTATCAGTTTTTCAGAGAGGAATCCTGCAATGTAGTACCTTCAGGGAATAAGAAACTGACTACCAGCTACTCATTCATAACTAAAAGAGTCAAGGAGGCCCACTGTTTATATATAAACTTTTGTTTTGCTCTTTACTCCCCTGTATTTATTGTGATGCCCTTGCCTCCACCTGTATATGGTGTCCCTCATTTTCAACCTTTCTAGGAAATAAATACTAATCTTCTGCTGGGCCTGGGGAGGGAGGTAAGTTCCTGACTGTCAGGAGCATGGGAGTAGATCTAGGGTTTGAGCTACTATGTATATAGTACCCCTACCCCACTTCAGTGTACCTGGTGTTTCTCATTCCTGAGCTTTGCTGGGCTTCTGCATTGTGACTAGCTTGCTTCAGAATTTCCCACCCTTCCGGAGTAAGCTTCAGCTTTCTTTGATTTTTTTAAAATCATTCATAACTTGCTTATATGACTTTAAGCTTATAAAACTTAGTTATCACCACCTTTCTCCTGTGTACATTTTCCTTGTTGGTTTGTACCATTTTTGAAATCCTTTCATGGTCATTTTAGTATGATTTTAAGAGAAAAATACAAGAGTTTATGGTCAGGCCACCATATTTAATCAGAAATTTGTAACTTTATTTTTTATTTAGATATAATTGACATATAATATTATATTAGTTTCAGGTATACAATACAATGATTTATTATTTGCATATATTGTGAAATGATCACAATATGCCTAATTAACAGCCATTGTCACACATTGTTACAGTTTTTTCCTTGTGATGAGAACTTTTAAGATCTACTCCCTTAGCAGCTTTCAGATATACATGACAGTATTATTGACTATAGTCGTCATGCTCCTATATTGGGTGCATATATGTTAACGAGTGTAACATCCTCATCTTGTATTGCTTCTTTAATCATGACATAGTGTCCTTCTTTATCTTTCTTTATGGCCTTTATTTTGAAGTCTATTTTGTCTGAAATCAGTACTACTACTCCTGCTTTCTTGTCATGTCCCATTTGCATGAAATATCTTTTTCCATCTTCTCACTTTAAATCTATGTGTGTCCTTCACCTTAAAGTGGGTCTCTTGTATGCAGCATATTGTAGGTTCTTGTTTTATTATCCAACCTGCCACTCTATGTCTTTTGATTGGAGCATTAATTCATTGAAATTTACAGTAATTATTGGTAGATGTGTGTTTATTGCCATTTCGAATTTAGTTTTCCAGTTGATTTGGTATTTCCTCTTTGTTCCCTTCTTTTTGTTTTTCTTTTTTGTGGTTTGATAATTTTCTTTCATATTATCTTGGTTTCTTTTTGGTTTTTGTGACTCTGTTGTATGCTTTTGATTTGTGATTACCCTGCTTTTCAAGTATATTAACGCATTACTATATCTATTTGCTTTAAACTGATAGTCATATAAGCTCAAACACATACTAAAAAGAAGTAAAAAAAGAAAAAGGATCTATATTTTCTTGCTCCCCTCTCCCACCATTAATAATTTTGATGTCCTCTTTTACATCTTCATGTTTATTCTGTTGCAACTCATTGTAGTTATCACAGTTCCAATTATGGTTTTCTCCTTTCTATAGCATCCTGCTTCCTTTATATTTAGAGTAGAATTTTCAATATTTCTTTTTGCATAGGTTTAGTAGGATAGATCATGTACTTAGGCACAAAAGAAGCCTCAAAATATTTAAGAGGATAGAAATTATTTCAAGCACCTTTTCTGATCACACTACCATGAAACTAGAAATCAACCATAGAAAAACAAAGGAGAAAAAAATGACAGCATGGAGATTACACAACATGCTACTAAAAAAACAATAGGTCGATGATGAAATCAAAGAAGAAATTTAAAAATATTTTGAGACAATTTACAATGAAAACACAACCACATAAAATCTATGGGATGCAGCAAAAGTAGTCCTAAGAGGGAAGTTCATAGCGATACAGGCCTTCCTCAAAAAAAAAGAACAATCTCAGGTAAACAACCTGACCTATCACCTAAAAGAATTAGAAAAAGAAGAGCAAACAAAACCTAAAGTCAGCAAAAGGAAGGAAATAATAAAGATCAGGGAAGAAATAAATAAAATAGAGATTTAAAAAAAAACAATAGAAAAAAATCAATCATACCAAGAGCTGGATTTTTGAAAGAGTAAACAAAATTGGTAAACCTCTGGCCAGGCTCATCAAGAAGAAAAGAGAGAGAACAAAAATAAACAAAATAAGAAAGGGAAATGGGAAAATTACAACCAATACTACAGAAATACAAAAAACCATAAGAGAATACTATGAACAACTATATGGGAAAAAAAATGGACAACCTAGTAGAAATGGACAGGTTTCTGGAAACATTCAGTCCACCAAGACTGAATCAAGAAATAGACCACTTGAACAGACCAATCACTAGAAATGAAATAGAATCAGCAATAAAAAAACCTCCCTACAAACAAAAGTCCAGGACCAGATGGCTTCACTGGGGAATTCTACCAAACATACAAAGAATTCATACCGGTCCTTCTCAAACTCTTCCAAAAGACTGAAAAGAAGGGAGTACTCCCAAACTTATTCTATAAAGTGACCATCACCCTGATACCGCAACCAGACAAAGAAAATTACAAAAAAATTTCTACTGCCACTACCAAAAAAGAAAATTACAGGCCAATGTCACTGATGAACATAGATGCAAAAATCCTCAACAAAATATTGGAAAACAGAATCCAACAATACATAACAAAAGATCATGCACCATGATCAAGTTGGATTCATCCCAGGGACACAAGGACGGTTCAACATACACAGATCAATCAACGTGATACACCACACCCACAAAAGAAAGGACAGAAATCATATGATCATCTCAATAGATGCAGAAAAAGCATGTGATAAAATTCAACACACATTTATGATAAAAACTCTTACCAAAGTGGATACAGAGGGAACATATCTCAACATAATATAAAGCTATTTATGATAAACCCACAGCTAGCATAATACTCAATGGTGAAAAACTGAAAGCCTTCCCACTAAAATCTGGAACAAGACAAGGATGCCCACTCTCACCGCTTTCATTCAACACAGTCTTGGAAGTCCTAACCATAGAAATCAGGCAAGAAAAAGAAATAAAAGGGATTCAAATTGGAAAAAAAGAGGTAGAATTGTCACTATATGCGGATGACATGATACCATATATAGAAAACCCTAAAAGCTCCACACAAAAACAACTAGAGCTGATAAAAGAATTTGGCAGGATAGGTAGCAGGATAACAAGATTAACATACAAAAATCTGTTGCATTTCTTTACACTAACAATGAATTAGCAGGAAAAGAAAGTAAAGAAATAATCCCTTTTATCATTGCATCCAAAACAATAAAATACTTAGGAATAAATCTGACCAATGAAGTGAAAGACTTATATATGGAGAACTCCAAAAATTTGATTAAGGAAATTAAAGATGATGAGAAATGGGAAGATATCCCACGCTCTTGGATTGGAAAAATCCATACTGTTAAAATGGTCATACTGCCCAAGGCAATCTACAGATTTAATGTGATCCCTATCAAATTACCCAGGACATTTTTTCACAGAACTCGAACAAATAATCCTAAAAGGTATATAGAATCACAAAAGACCCAGAATTGCCAAAGCAATGCTGAAGAAAAAGAACAAAGTTGGAGGAATAAACCTCCCAAGACTTCAGACAATACTGCGGAGATACAGTAATCAAAACATCATGGTATTGTCATAAAAACAGACACATGGATGAATGGAACAGAACAGACAGCCCAGAAAGAAACCCACAGACCTACAGTATATTAATCTTCAACAAAGAAAGCAGGAATATACAATGGAGAAAAAAGTGTCTTCAGCAAGTGGTACTGGGAAAACTAGATAGCAGCATGTGAATCAATGAAGTTAGAACACTCCCTCACACCATACACACACACACACACACACACACACACACACACACACACCTCAAAATGGCTTAAACACTTAAATATAAGACAAGACATGATAAATCGCCCAGAAGAAAACATAGGCAAAACACTCTCTGACACAAATCTTAGCAATGTTATCCCAGGGCAGTCTACCCAGGCAATGGAAATGAAAGCAAAAATTAACAAATGGGACCGAGGTAAACTTATAAGCTTTTGCACAGCAAAGGAAACTGTAAGCAAAACAAAATGAAAACCTATGGAATGGGAGAAGATATTTGTAAATGATGAACCTGACAAAGGTTTAATTTCCAGAATTTATAAACAGGTTATACAACTTAATAAACAAACAACCCAATCCAAAAATGGGCAGAAGACTTAAACAAGCAATTCTCCAATGAATGCATACGAATGGCCAATAGGCACATGAAAAAAATGCTCAATATTGCTAATTATGAGAGAAATGCAAATCAAAATTACAATGAGGTATCACCTCATACCAGTCAGAAAGGCCATCATTCAAAAGTCCATGAATGATAAATGCTGGAGAGGGTGTAGAGAAAAGGGAACCCTCCTACACTGCAGGTGGGAAAGTAGTTTGGTATAGCCATTATGGAAAACAGTATGGAGATTCCTCAAAAAACTAAAAATAGACTTATCATATGATCCAGCAATCCTACTCCTGGGTATATACCAGGAGGCAACTCTCATTCAAAAAGATAGATACACCCCAATGTTCATAACAGCACTATATACAATAGCCAAGACATGGAAGCAACCTAAATGTCCATCAACAGATGACTGGATAAAGAAGTTGTGGTATATTTGTACAATGGAATACTACTCAGCCGTAAAAAAAGAATAAAATAGTGCCATTTACAGCAACATGGATTGATCTAGAGATCGTCATTCTAAGTGAAATAAGCCAGAAAGAGAGAGAAAAATACCACATGATATCACTCGTATGTGGAATCTAAAAGAAAAAGAAAAGAAAAAGACACTATGAACTCTTTACAAAACAGGAACAGATTCACAGACATTGTAAACAATCTTATGGTTACTGGAGAAGGGGGGTGGGAAGGGATAAATTTGGGAGTTTGAGATTTGCAAATGTTAGCCTCTATATATAAAAATAGATTTAAAAAATATAGCACAGGGAACTATATTCAATATCTGGTAGTAACCTTTAGTGAAAAAGAATATGAAAACAAATATGCATATGTACGTGCCTGACTAGGACATTGTGCTGTGCACCAGAAATTGACACATTGTAACTGATTGTACTTCAACTAAAAAAAAAAAGAAAGAAAGAAAAAGGATGTAGTCAGTTCAGAGTTGATAAGGCAGGGCCAGACTACAGATACTGGGGACCCAGGCTGCTTTCAACTTTCCACTTTATCATCTCCTGGGTGTGGTTCTTACTGACATGGTCCTAACCTTTGCTCTTGCTGTTGCAATCATGTTCCAAGCAGCAGGATGGATAAAGAGGATAAAGGAGCAGACCCCCTTCCTTTACACACGCATCTCAGAAGTTGTATCTATAAATTCTGCTTCCATTGCCTAGGCCAGAACTTTTTCACACCATGCATTCCTTTCTGGGAGGGAGTCTGGGAAATATGACTATAATTTGGGTTGCTAACTTTTAAAAATTTTTATCACTGGGGAAGAAGGCAGCATAGATATTGGAGGACAACTAGAGTCTCTCACCTACAACCAAAACAGTTTGCTTCTACTTTAATCCGATTATCTGGAAGTCTTGGGTGCTTTCTTCATAGCTCTTGATGTTCACAGTGAAACCACTAAGGGACAGGAAGAGCCTGAATTTGTTCTGAACTCTAAAAATCAAACTGTATTCAGGGTTATATTAGAGTATATTTAGTGGCATTTTAATTCCAGCAAAAATTGATCTGTGATGTACGGTAATAAATAACAATAATGCATATTAACTATTAAGAACTTGCAATATACCAGGTACTATGCTAAGCATTTCATCTACATTTCCCATTTAGTCTTCCAAGGACTGTGACAGTGCATCCTCCTGGCATCATTTTTTACATGAGAAACTAAAGCGTGGAGGTGTTTAGTAACTTGCTCAAGGGCACGTGGCTTCTAAGTGGTAGAGCTGGTATTTGCTATGTGTATGACTGGTTCTAAACCTGATGTATCGACCTTCTTAGTGTATTAAGGGCAGTGGTTCTGAACTGGAGGCAATTTTGCCCCCCCAGGGGCTGTTCGACAGTGTCTCAAAATATTTTTGGTTGTTACAACTGGGAGGCTACTACTGGCATCAAGTGAGTAGAGGCCAGAGATACTGCTCAACAACCCACAATGCACAGGATGACCCCACCCCCCAATAAAGAGTCATCTGGCCTAAAGTGTCCTTGGTGTCACAGTTGAGAAATCCTCATTACCTAACATATTTGGTGGATGCCTTGGTCCTTCCTAAATGGGAGCAGATGATTTAAGTCCATTGCTGATCTCTGGAAATAGGGAATTTCCATTCCTGTGTAAAGGACTACATTTTTCTTAGTCAGTAGGAATCAGTTCTTCATTTTAGAATTTAGTTGATTTACATTTGCAGGGGGGAAGATTGAGGCTTTTGAAGGTGTGGGAGCAAGGAAATTTACAGAGAGAGAATACAAAACAGTATTTGGAAAGTATTTCATACCCTGTACTTCTGAAATTTTTTAATAGAAAATGAAACTTTCATCCCAATTCAAAAAGAAATAAACTTCAATTATCCATCCACTATCTTTCTTTGAAAATGACTGTGTATGATATGTATTTTTGGAACATGAGCTGACATTTGATGCTACAGTTAGGCAGTTTGGTTGGATACATTTTAAATACTGTACCTGCTCTAACACCAACAAGATAACTTTCCTCTAAACAGGCATTTGCTAAACACTTAAAGTAAACAGACCTGGTCCTAGGAATCCCAGGTAGAGATGACTCTGACTTTTTACCCATAAGGAGATTATGGTTTATTGGGGAGAAAGAGCCAGCAAACTAGTCATCCTACTAGGAGGGATTAAAGGACACAACGGGGGTCAGTGACAACAGAATAGGATATGGTACAGCAAGGCGTGGGGACTATGTGCTCACAGAGGAGAAAATTTCTGTCTCTGTAGGGGAGATGGACAAGACAGCGAAGGCTTCCCAGACAAGGGGAGAATTTAGTTAATTCTTAAAGAGGATCAGGAATTGCAAGGCAAGAATAAGAGGATGGGGAGGGAATAAGGGGAGGAAAAAGTCCAGACTACCTGGTACAACTGTGTAGTTTTCTCCTGAAACTCAGCACATACTCTGAGACAGGACTGCTTCTCCCCAGAGAAGGTGGTACCTTTCTCTTTGCATACAATTTCCGTCTATTTTCTGAATCTGGCCTCTAGGACTGCATCTGTATAGAGCGGAGGTCTGTTGAGAATTAGCGTAAATGTATCCTGACAGTGATGGTGAGGACTGACACTCATGGCATTGGATGCAGCCCTCGTAAAGCCAAGGAGGAGTGAAATGTCCTGGCATAGCTCGTACAGTAGGCAGTGAAACTTACGGAGCTGCCAAAGCGCTATCACCCGTGCTTTAGGAAGAGCCCTCCCTGGTGGACTGATGCTGCCGGAGATGAGACTGGAGTCAGGCGTTCACTGTAATGTCACTGGGGCAAGTTTAACTTAGCGTAAGTATAATCAAGACCAATTCCATAATTAGCTTCAATCCTTTGAAACTAACATAAATGGGGAGATCACCTGCTATAAACATCTTACTGGCAGCAGGATATGAATCATAAATAATCCAAATTTGGAGGGAACAATCATCCAAATATCTTTTTTGACACGAAGAATTAATAAAGTGACCCATGCGTCTCTAAAGGCTAGAGAACACTTTAGAATACAGTTTAATTCTTCCTTTACAAATGTTAACTTTACAAGATATCTTCAGAATCTGGATTTCCCCCTAACTGTTTGGGGGAAATTTATCATTCACCAATTTGTGTGTGAAGTAGGAAAAAAATTAATATGATTCTGTGACATTTGTGATTTGGGAATTTTTTAAAAAAAATTCAGTAACTAGCAGTTTCATTAACTTACAGACTATTAAAATTAGAAAAGACCTTAGAAATATCTTTCAACTTCCTGATTTTACAAATGAGAAATCTGAAGTCCAAAGATACGGGATTTGTCCAAGTCCACAATTAGCTACTGGCTGATCTGGGACTCAAACTTAATTTTCTGCCTTCTTAGTCCAGAATTCTCTCCATCAGGAAAAAAAGATTTTTTTTAACCTAAGGATTTTAAAAACTAGTAGTGATTTCTTATTTTAAATTCATAGCAAGTTTCCCCAGTTCTTCTATCAAATATTTGAAGGGATATATTTCCTCTTAGTTATGTCGATTTTAAACAAGAGATGGGGACTAATCTTTGGCTTGCTTGTGTTTTGGTGGTTTTCTTCTTAATCTTGAAAGGTCTAAAAATTCTTGTGTATTCTCTTGTTCTTGTTAGACAAAGTGGTATTCTCCTCTATAGTAAGAGAAGAGAACCAATTGTGAATGAAAACATTCTTGAGATTAGGACAAACTCTTTTACGTTCATGAATATGTAGTTAATAAAAAAATATTCTCCATTTCCTGCAGGAGTGAAATAAATGATAAGCTTAGACAAGGAAATAAATTAGTATATGAAAGTCTCCTAAATAGGTTGGGAAAGATTTCCGTAAGACTTTACCAAATGGTATCTGGTCAACCCATTCTTGAGTATGAATAGGAATTACTGTTCTTTGGTCTCATAGTCAAATAGGGATATTGTGGCTTCATCTGACCTGGTGTGTGAAACTCCGGGTATGGTTTATGAAAAACCATAAACTCTGCATCAGAGTGGGATTCTTTCTTCTTTTAGAGTTCTCCAGGCTAGTCCAGGCTTGCTCAGGGAGCCCTCCCCATAACTCATGAATTTTTAAAAGATTGAGGCTAAGTGCTGTCATTTTTCCAACATGGCTCTTTTATCTAACTCTTCTGGGTCAGCATATTCAGATTTCCCCAGATGTATCTTGGCCTCAGTAAGACTCAATGACTCAAATTTCTGTTATATAAGTAAGAAGGTTTATACTTACTACTTCAGTTTCTGTTGCTAGGGTCTTTATTCATTGCATTTTATCCATAACTTGATCCACACCACATCAAGTGTCATGTTAAAAGGTATGTCGTTTGGACATTCAAAAATGTAGCCGGTTTTTTGAAGAAAGAGTTAAACCATCTAGACAACGTTCCCTCCTTAATTTTATGGAACACACATTGCTAGTGGTCTCACCTCCACATTCATTATTTCTCTCTTCCTGAGCTTTTATGGACACAGGACTTCCCAGCATAATGTCTCAGTCTCACTTGTGACTAGTGTGGTCATGTAACTAAGTTTTGGCCAATGAGTTGTGATCTGAAGTATGTGTGACTTATGGGCTGTGCACCATGAAGATGTGTTAGTTGCTGTATCATAGGGTAAGTCTATTTTCAGTTTTTTGAGGAATCACCATGCTGTTTTTTATGATGGCTGCAACAAACTACATTCCCCCCATCAGTGTAGTAGGGTTCCCCAGCCAATAAAAATAAAAGCAAAAGTTAACAAATGGAAACTAATTAAATTTATAAGCTTTTGGATGCAAAGTAAACCTTAAGCAAAACAAAATGAAAACCTAAGAAATGGGAGGAAATATTTGCAAATGATGAGACTGACAAAAGCCCAATTTTCAGAATATTATAAACAGCTCATACAACTTAATAACCAAAAAACAAACAACCCAAGCCAAAAATGGGCAGAAGACCTAAACAAGCAATTCTCCAGTGAAGATATACAGTTGGCCAATAGGCACATGAAAAAATGCTCAGTATTCTAATTATCAGAGAAAAGCAGATCAAAACTGCAATGAGGTATCATCTCACACCAGTCAGAATGGCCATCATTCAAAAGTCCATGAACGATAAATGCTGGAGAGAGTGTGGAGAAAAGGGCACCCTCCTAAGGTATAATTTAAATACACGCATACAATTGATATTTATACATCTTGTTACTGTATGTAGGGTGGATGAGAATGAATGAAACACTAAAGGATCAATTTTACTTCAATTAAAAAATTAATTAAAACAAGTATCCACTGGGAAAAAAACAAAAAAAGGTGAAAGTTAGAGAAGACATTTATTAAGCCATTGTAGAAGTCAAGGTGATCCTCGTAACCTGAAGAAAGGCAGCTGTAGAAGGAATGGGGTTGAGGAACATGAAACAGGTGTTGGAGATGTGGAACATGAAATAGATGTTAGAGATATTTCAGAATTAGGACTATTCCACTGAATTTGCTAGCCTGCTTGCTTGCTTTTCTTTTCTTTTCTTTTCTTTTCTTTTCTTTTCTTTTCTTTTCTTTTCTTTTCTTTTTTCTTTTCCTTTCCTTTCCTTTCCTTTCCTTTCCTTTCCTTTCCTTTCCTTTCCTTTCCTTTCCTTTCCTTTCCTTTCCTTTCCTTTCCTTTCCTTTCTCTTTTCTTTTCTTTTCTTTTCTTTTCTTTTCTTTTCTTTTCTTTTCTTTTCTTTTCTTTTCTTTTCTTTTCTTTTCTTTTCTTTCTTTCTTCCGGTGTAAGTAAGAAATCCTCACCTTTGTCTCAGGCACATTTGATCATGTATGAGCAGTTGCAGGGAATAGACAAGGAAAGAGTTTGGACATCCATGAGCCTAACATAGTTCATAGCAGTTGGAGGTATTGGGAGGTTAAAATTGGGCAAAATCACCCATAAACTTTTAAAGCTATATGTCTACTTTCCCAGTTCCCTGCTCCAGGAAATTCTGACACAGTTTCTGTGAAGAAATATTGGTTTGAAAACCTCTATACATAATTCTGATGCAACCTTACTTTCTAACAACCTCAGGTTTCCTCTCTAAAACTTGAATTGAGAACCACTGGTTTAAAATCTGATAGGACATGCCCAAAGTCTGAGAGAGTAAGATCAGTTTTTAGATATGCTGAGTTTGCAGATGTTTCAGAGAATTGCAGATGGCATGTGTGGCAGGAAATAGAGAATGAAGGTTTGAAGTTAAGGAAATTGATTAGAGCTGGGGACATTAAATATAAAACCTTCAGTGTGGTGATGATATAGTAAGCCATAGAAGTTGAACAGATCATCAAAAAGAGCAAAAAATAATAATAATAAAGAGGAGGACTGAATCCAATAAATTTATCTACAATCAAAGGGCAAGGAAAAGGGTCAGCAAAGGAAACCACGTCATAGTGATCAGAGAAGTAGGGAGGTCAAAGATTGCAGCTAAAATATAAGACAAGGAGGATTAGCGTCACTAATTCCTGAACCACCTCTCTTCTATATTAAAGGTGAAAGTGAAGGATCTTTGGAGGTCTTTAAAGACTACATATATTATCTGGATAGTTGAATGTGTAAGGGGAAGAAGAGTTATGGCATTTTAAAAGATTTAAACAGGTATTTATCTCACTCAGTCACATGTATGTAATTGATTTGCCAGAACATGACTGATCACTTTGCTTTCAAAGAGAGAAGGGGTAAATCCCTGTCAGTTACATGTTCAGATATCTCAATTTGAACTGCATTTTAATTGTAAAATGCTGTTATGCCATTTCTAAACCAGTTTATAAAGGATTACTTTGATATAATTATATAATAGCTTCTATTAATCATCACTTTTATAATTATTCAATCCCAGATTTAACTTACAGTACATTCAGTAGCTATGCAGCTAAATAGACTTTAAAAAGTCACGCTATCAAAAGTAAAGAAACTAGAAGCCTTTTTTATCACGCATTTATATGTAGATTACAAATTTAGTCAAGCATATTAACCTCAAATGAGCTACATGGAGGCAGTGAAAGCAGTAATAAGTCAATTCTGTCCAAGAAAAGTTTGTTTAACATCTCTATAATGCCAGACTTAGTTTAAAAATAAGGAAAGAAAAGACAATCTCTTTTTTCAAGTCACTCACAAGCTTGTGAGGGAAACAAATAACTCCTCACCAATTTCATCATTTGAAAGTTATTTATATGTTTTTAATACCTATTTAGTTCAATAAAATTCAAGCTATAAATTGGTAATTCTAACTTTTTCAGTACCTCTAATTTAAGATGGCAAAAACTGAAAACAACAATAAAAGGAAAATGCATTGGCAAATATAACAAAAAATAAGTATAGAGGAAATGTAGATACATTTTCAAATTTTTTTTATTAAGTTGGTATCATTTATACTTTTGAATGTAATAGAGCTTAAAACTGTACTAAAAGTTTTGGGAAAGACTGTTTTTCTTGAAGTGTTTTTCTGTACCATATTTGTATCATTCTAAGTTGTGGTGCATTATTAAAATCTTAGTGGCTTGACACATTCAATTTTATTTCCTGTTGATACTACAAGTCTAACATCAGGGCTCTGCTGATTATAGTCACTCAAGAACCCAAGCTAATGAAGTCTTCTTTTTTTTATTTTGTTTTTATTTTTCCAGTTTTATTGAGATATAATTTTTTTTAAATTAAAATTGTAAGATGTATTTAAGGTGTACATCATGGTGATTTGAAGTACTTATACATTGTAAAAGGATTCTCACCATCTAATTAACACATCCATCACCTCACATATTTATCTTATTTTTTATTTTTTTGGTGAGAACAATGAAGTTCTACTCTCTTAGCAAATTCCAATTATACGATGCTGTATTATCAACTATAGTCACCATATTATACATTAGATCCTCAGACCTTGTTCATCTTCTAGGTGAGTGTTCACAAAGTATTTCTAAGAGTTTGACTTTTTTTTTTTATTCCACTTATAAGTGATGTCATGCAGTATTGAAGCCTCCTTCTTGATAAATGTTTAGAAAGTTGACCAAATGGGGAAAAAAGGGAATGTAGTAAGTTAAATGCTAACTCCTAAAGTCTTTACCATTCTCATTTTGGAGGCCCAATCTGGTCCCATGGCTATGCCTGTCAAAGGAAATGAGGATTGCAGATGTGTCATGTTCCTGGAATGAGTGGAAAATCAGAATCTGCATGAACAGCCCTACTGGCTTCCAAACCACTTTGTTTCTTTTCTTCAGAAATAGCCATCATGTGTCAGGTGTCTTCTCTGAAATCCTACATACATAGTTTTTTCATTTCATTTGGAGATAGATTCTCCAGCCTATTCTCCATATTTCTGACTTCTTCAGTTGCATTTATCCCATTTTGAGGATTATTTCTAGAGTGTTTTTCATCATTATGATGTTTTTATTTGTCTTCTTTTAATTCCTGAGTTTTATAAGAGTGTTTTTCTTTTTTTTTAAAACATTTTTTATTGAGTCATAGTCCTTTTACAATGTTGTGTCAAATTCCAGTGTACAGCATACTTTTTCAGTTATACATGAACATACATATATTCATTGTCACATTCTCTTTCACTGTGAGCCACCACAAGATCCTGTATATATTTCACTGTGCTATACAGTGTAATCTTGTTTATCTATTCTACATTTTGAAATCCCAGTCTGTCCCTTCCCACCCCACATCCCCCTGGTAACCACAAGTTTGTATTCTATGTCTATGAGTCTGTTTCTGTTTTGTATTTATGTTTTTTGTTTTGTTTTGTTTTATAAGAGTGTTTTTCATTCCTTTCCATGCTCTACTGAGTACTTCTTTGTACACATAAAAGACTGTTTCGAACTTTTTAATTTCTGTTTTTAAAATCATTCTCTGCAATTTCGCTATGTAGAATTATGTAATTTAACAATTCTTGTGTTTTTCAGCTGCCTTTTGCTCATGTTTCTTTTCCTCTTTTTTTCTTGCTTCCAGTCTATCTTTTCCTCTTATTTTTTTAGGGATAGATCCCATGATAATATCTCTTTTGAATATTAGTGAGCTTTGGATGGTGGTAAGGACCTAGTGATGAACAGTTTGAAGATCTACTTCAAACACTGCTCTCTTCAAGCTATCTCTTTTACCTTAGGAACAAATGTCTCCTTAGATTGCTAAATGCAGCAATCTCACCTTAATAGTCTCTTATTAAGTTCTTCAATCTTCCTTTCATTGACTTATCCCTCCCCTTTGGCAGAGAAGCTAAGTCATGGACAATAGGAATGACATGAGCATCTCCATGATTTTTCCTTAAGTGTTCCCTGTTTCACAATTCTGGGCTATCAGAATCAGTCTAGCAAGGCATTCTCATTAAAAATATATATATATGTATGTGTGTGTGTGTGTGTGTGTGTGTGTATATATATATATAGTCTATGTCCTTTAGAATGTGACAGTTTGGTGTGTGTTGGGTGTGTTTCTGGCTCAAGATCCAAAACAACAGGCACTGGAACTCAGCATGTTCTCTTTGCTCAGTCTAGATGTGCTTTATAATGTAGCTTAGGAGTCACAGCAATCTCTTTGTTTTAATGAATATGTTATCTTTACTTGTCTTTTTTTGGTTGTTATATTTGATGTGATTTGAGGTTGAAGGGTGGTATAAAAAAGCCTTTAATATATTGCCTTAATTAGACATTTTCACTGGTTAAAAAATATGTATGTATTTATATGCTGCCTTCCCATAGAACATTGCCCTCTTTAAAGACAGTCATTCCTCATCTTTTCATCTCCAGCACTGAACACAGTAAGCCCTAAACAAGTATTTTTGAATTTAGGTAAAGAGGGTTGAATTTCATGTATTTTATTATCTACTTTTGGTCACAAGAGGGGATCAAGAAAATATGAAGATAAAACAGTATATATCAAGACACCACCATGACTAAAAAGCCGTAACAAAACACTTTGTGTTGGTTTTGGAATAGTATCATCATTTTATTTTTTTGCACAGAAAGCTATCAGATTTATGTTGCAATTCAATTTCCAGTGCTTACAATAAATTACTTTCACTTCTAGTAGGCAACTGGAAAGAAAGGAAGCATTCAGAGAGAAAGGAAGCAGTAACTCCAATGTTAAGGATAAAAGCTTATTACTTCAAATCAACAGCTACAGTAATTCTATTCAGCATGTATATCTATACCACAATCTTTAGAGTTCCTGGTGATAGCCAATATACTTACCTTTGCAGGTAGTTCAGACACATTGATGGCCAAACGTGGAAGAGGTTGGAGGGTTTCTATTTTCTCTGGTGTAATAGTCAATATTCTCAGGGAAACAGAACCAGTAGGATGTATGTGTTGATAGATAGATGATAGATAGATAGATTTTAAGGAATTGGCTCATGTGGTTGTGGGGGTTGGCAAGTCCAAAATCTATAGGCAGGACACCAGGCAGGAGACCGAGGGAAAAGTTAAAGTTGTGGTCTTCAGTCCAAAGGTAGTCTGTAGGCAGAATTTTTTCTTCCTTGGGTGACCTCAGTCTTTTCTTCTAAGACCTTCAACTGATTAAATGAAGGCCCACCCACATTATGGCAAGTTAATTTGCCTTAGTCAAAATCTACTGATTTAAATATTAATACATCCAAAAAATACCATCACAGCATCATCTAGACTGATGTTTAACAAAACTCATTACCATGACCTAGCCAAGTCAACACATAAAATTAACCAATTCACTTGCCATGCTTAGAAGAATTACAGAGTAGAATTAATAAAGCTGACTTTCAATTCAAGTGCTTTGTGCCATGTTAAGTGGCCAGGAGGCCACTGTGGCATCTGATACCACGGAGTTTCCTCAGGGGAGCAATGCAAAAGTTAAAGTCTCAAGAAGTAGTCTTTATTGTGTTATCCAGATTTATTCAACTTATTAAATACATTACTGTAAAAAGTTCTTGATAGCTTCAAGCATTTAAAAAATAGCACATTTATAGAAAATGGCAACATCATGATTGGAGCTAAGCCTTCATCCTCCCACTCCCCCACTTCATGTGATGGATAATTTGGAACTCACTCATGTATGTTTAAGCTAAATTTTTAGATTTATAATGTTTTATAATCAACCGGCAAAACGAGTCCCAATTTCACATGATCTGAATGAGGACTAAAAATCAAGCAACAAATATTAGGATTATCCTTTCATTATACACCCTTTGAAAGACTCCTTGCTGCCATATGAAGGATTCCTTAAGCTTTAATACTGAGCAGAGATTTAAAAGGATTAAAATGAACCACCTTCCAGTAAACACACAGAATGTATTTTAACATCTAGTATTTCATCTTTATTTGAGTAATTTCAAATTGTAATGTTCTGGTCATATAGAAAGACTGGCTGGTACTATCCATTACTATTCCTGCTTAGTTATTCACGGTTCTCTACTGACTTTTTGCAGCAAGTTTTTCAGATCTTTTGTTTTGACTGCTATTTTCTCTCTTGCTGACGTTAGTTAGTCAGATTTATGTTGCTCTGTGCAGGGGTTCCCACATAGATGTCATTATTACTAATGCTTCTCCTTTTGGCAACCTGTGTTTATAACTTATCCATTTACTTGCTTTGCCCAACTCTTTGAATTCCTAGGACTTACAACTCACTGGAATAGCACTTCTTATTGCCAAGGTACTTTATAAAACACTTGACTCTATTTTCATGTATAACTATTTTTAGAGCAAACAGTGGAATTGAACAGACCTGTTCTTTGATTGTTTATTTTTGCCTAGACATTTATTTGGAAGATGTTCGTTTTCTTTGGGCTTCCACAGATGCCCCACTCATTCATTCAGCATCTTCTAGTGCACCAAATATGGACACGACCAGCCTGCTCACAGATGAAATGGAAGTTAACACTTTCTTATCATGAAAATAGCTGCAATGTAGATCTGTTAATTTATGACCTGCTTTTAGTTTTCTCTAACTATGTGGAGTACTACCTTACCCTCCACTGAAAGGTGTTTCTCATTTTAACTTTCAAATGGGTGGTAATAATAGGCACAGGCAAATATGAGATGGTTTTGTAACCTTTATAAAAATCATGACTGAAGCAATGACTAATGATGAGGATTATGCCGTGACACAGTTGGAATAGAAGGTTTCTGAGATAGCAAGATTAGAGGGATGTTGAAAACCTGCTTATGAGGTATTACCTCACACCAGTCAGAATGGCCATCATTAAAAACTCCACAAACGATAAATGTGAGAGAGAGTTTGGAGAAAAGGGAACCCTGCTACACTGTTGGTGGGAGTGTAGGTTGATGCAGCCACTGTGGAAAACAGTATGGAGATTCCTTAAAAAACTAAAAATGTACCATATAATCCAGCAATCCTACTCCTAGGCATATATCCAGAGGAAGCTCTAATATGATCCATCAACAGATAATTGGATAAAGAAGTTGTGTTATATTTATACAATGGAATACTACTCAGCCGTAAAAAATAATAAAATAATGCCATTCAAAGCAACATGAATGGACCTAGAGATTGTCATACTAAGTGAATTAAGCGAGAAAGAGAAAGAAAAATACCATATGGTATCACTCATATGTGGAATCTAAGAAAAGGATACTAATGAACTGATTTACAAAACAGAAAAAAAAAAAGAAAAACCCACAGATACAGAAAAACAAGCTTATAGTTACCATGGGGGGAAGAGGATGGGGAAAGATAAATTGGGAGTTTGGGATTTGCAGATGCTAACTACTGTATATAAAATAGATAAATAAGGTCCTATTGTATAGCACAGGGAACTATATTCAATACCTTGTAATAGCATATAATGAAAAAGAATGTGAAAAGGAGTATATATATATATGTATATGTACATATGCACACATATATGAAATAAATATATATGTGTGTATATATACAAATATATATGAAATGAAACCATATTAAAATAAAAAAAGAGAACTGAACTTTGGAAACAAAGCAGGGTCTGTGTCATTTTGTTTTGAGGACACTCCTCTCCCTACCCCTCCTTCCATGGTACAGCAGCTGCAGCAACTACCAGCCTCAGCCACTGTAGGAAACTGAACTGTTTTAGAGCTCTGCAAAAAAAAAAAAAAAAAAAAAAAAAAAAATTCCCGAGAGTGTTGTCATTATTTTGACCAGACTTGGAGCTTTCTGAAACAGTCCCATTCTTAGGACCTCGTTGCTCTTTAGCCTGACTTGGAGTTGAGCTTGGCAGAAAAGCCCTATATTTCGGTCATTTAAAAAATAAGTACTTAGTTGCAGTAGTGAATACTACAGCTGTCTAAGGCAGGAATACCAGTTGAGGCAAACAAGAAGCTGGCCAAAAATTTTGAGGGGCATATCTAAGGAATGACCACCCTAAAGTGTTTGAAAAGCCCCAAATATTCCTAGGAATCTGTAAGGCCACACACATGTGTAGATTGTGCACATGCCCAGAAAAACTGGAGAAAGGCCCAGTTACTTATTTATATCTGGCTGACCTTGGGGCCCTGTGCAAGCAGGAATGAAGACTAAAGCAGGCGTGTAAACTGCCTGAACTTTGAGGTGTCTCTCAGTATACACACAGATCCTCTTGGAAAGATTTATTGGCTCAAGGAAATCTTCTGACCAACCACTGACTGACCACTAAGCTATGCTGACCCAGGGGTGAACAAATCCAGGCTTAAAAATACAAACAAGAAAATTAATAGATAACTAAAAAGCGGAGATTTCAGTGGCCACACATTGCAGGGAATACTCTATAGAATAAGTCACGGAAAGTCACTAAATAAATGACAGCAGCAGCAACAACAATAAAACAGTAAAAACAAAATTGTTAGGCGGCAGTGTCAGATTCCAGACTTCCTACAATATACATTTGATCTTTGTTATTCTCAAATTGCATATTAGTGAATTTACCTAGTCACTAAAATTTATTTGTAACACCAAAATCAATATTCATGGTCCTTTACAGTCATTCACAAAAATGTAAGTGCACAGAGTAGCAAAAATTGTAAGTCTCCCAATATGCATGTTCCCAGGTGAGGTCAAACAAGGTGGCCCTCTGCCTTCTTGTTTTAGCTCTCATACAGAGATGACCAAAGGATGAAGACAGTAGTGGGGAAGCCACGGGCAAATTATTAACTTTTCTAAGCCTCATTTTCTCTTTTGTAAAATAAAATAGTCTACCTGGATGACTTGCTTTCACTATTTAGGATTATAATCTATGTAATATGCATGTGTAAAAGTTCATTATCCACTAATTCAGTCTTTGCAGTGACTTTATAGAGCATAACTGCCATGAATAAGGAGAATCAAATGTATTATCTAAATTTCCCCATTTTCAACAAAAAATTAAGAGATATGCAGATTAATAGGAAAGTATGGCCCATACAGAGAAAAGTAAAAGCATTCAATAGAAATTGTCCTTGAGGGAACCTAAAGGTTGCACTGAAGGAAACCATGTTTAAAGAACTAAAGAAAAGTATGACAACTATATCTCACCAAGTAGATAAAATCAATAGAGATAGAAATTATAGAAAAAAGACAAACAGATACTCTGAAGTTTAAAAATATAATAACTGAAATTTTAAAAATTAACTAGAAGGGCTTAGTGACAGAATGAACCAGTGAACTTGAAGATAAATTAATAGATAATTCAGTATGAAGAACAGAAAGAAAAATGAGTGAAGAAAAATGAGTGAATAAAAATGAACAGAGCTTCAGAAACCTGTCGGTGTATCAAAATACGCATAATGGGAGCCCCAGAAGGAACGAAGTGTCAAAAGGGGTAAAAAATTTTGAAGAAATAATATCCAAGAACTTCCCAAATTGATAGAAACCTTTAATCTACACATCCAACAAGCTCAAGGAACTCCAAGTTAAAAAAAAAAACAAAAAACCCAGAGATCCATATCCATACCATCATAGTCATACTGTCAAATTATCAGTGACACAGAGAACATCTTGAAAGCAGTAAGAGAAAAAAAATGATTTAACAAGTATGTGGGATCCTCAGTAAGATTAATAAGTGATTTCTAATCAAAACCATGGAGACCAAAAGGTAAGCTGACATATTTAAAGTGCTGAAATGAAAAGGCTGTCAACCAAGAATTCTATGTCCAACAAAATTATCTTTCAAAAGTGAGGGAGAAATTAGGACATTCTCATAAAAAAAAACAACAACAACTGAGAATCTGTTGCTAGCACACTGCCCTATAGAAAATAAAAAGAGAACCTTTTAGTCTGAAAAGGGAGGATGCTAGATGTTAACTCAAATCCACACAATGAAATAAAGAGCATCAGTAGAGGTATTTAGGGGAATACGTGTAAATATTAACTATTTTCTTTTACTGATTTAGAAGACAACTGTATAAAACAATAATTGTAAAACTTTGCTAATGGGCTTATATGAAAATGTAGTTTGTGTGACAGTAATATATTACACAAAGGAAGGGAGGGAGAAGGAGCTAGATTGGAGCAAACTTTTAATGTACTATTGGTATTAATTTAGCCTTAACCTAAACTAGATTATTTTAAAATAAGATACACATTTTAATTCCTCAGAATAACCATTATGAAAATAACTTAAAAATACTGTTTAAAAAACAAAGGTAATAAAATAGTACACTAAAATATCTATTTAACAAAAAAGACAGTGAAGAAATGGAGGAACAAAACAGACATTATGTGTATAAAACAAACAGCAACATGACAGGTGTAAATTGTAGCATATCAATAGTTACATTCAACACAAATGAATTAAACACTCTAAATAAAAAGTATAGATTATCACACTGGATTGAAAACCAGAATCCCAATATATTCTGCTTATAAGAGACTGATATTAAATTTGAATGTGTTAAACCTACTGAGAGCTCGAGTGACTATACAAATAAGAGAAAAAATATATTTTAAGGTAAAAGATATATTACTAGAGATTAAGAGGTATATGTTATAATCATAAAAGTGTCAGTTCATCAGGAAGATATGAATTATAAATTTGTGCAGCTATTTAACAAAGCCACAAAACATATAAAACACAAACTAACAAAATTAAAGAGAACAGTAGACAATTCAGTATTAATAGTTGAAGAGGTTAATACTTCACCATCAATTATCATTAATTAATAGAACCACTAGATAGGAAAACAATTACTTGAGGGTGAAGGAAAAATAATTGACTTGTAGCATGGTAGTGAGGCTAAGGGCGGGGTTGGACCGACTTTTCCAAAACACTTCTGTAGGTCTTCAATGGAATCATTTAAAAATTATTTAATGCTCTTTAATGGTTGTGGGAATTTTGTTTAATAATTATCAAATTTCATGGTTTTTTGGTTGTTTTCTTGGCTTTAAGGCCTATGGGGTAGTAAAATGGCATTATTGTGGTGGTGTCTTTTTCTATGACATAATGTTTTAATTTATAATAATACTTAAATAATATAAGCATATGACAGGCAATATGGAAAAGAAAGAAAATAAAAATAATGGCCATAGTTTCATAAATTTTGTCTAATTTGAATAATTCTTCAGTACACCTCTCTATAGATAAATGATAACACATATTGTAATTATTTTCTGAGAATAAATTCCTAGAAATAACATTGTTAGAGCAATAAGTATGCCCATTTTAAAACTTTTGATACACAAAGACAAATTACTCTCCCACAAATAATGAATCAGTTTATATCCCACCATTTTATGGTATGAGAATCTGTTTCCTACTAAAAGAATTTATGATAGTCAGCCGAGTGAACTATTCAGTCATTTATTTATTATACTATACTTTTGATACACAAAGACAAATTACTCTCCCACAAATAATGAATCAGTTTATATCCCACCATTTTATGGTATGAGAATCTGTTTCCTACTAAAAGAATTTATGATAGTCAGCCGAGTGAACTATTCAGTCATTTATTTATTATACTATAGTTGGACATTTCATTCATTTAATAAACAAATATTCATTAGTGCCTGCTACATGTAATACCATGCAAAGAGTAATTTATAAAGTAAATATGGACTTTGCTTTTATGAACTCTTCACCTTTACACTACTCTACTAATAAAATGACTATCTTTTTACATATCTGTATCACTTTCAAACAAATCCCAAAAGTGAGGATGTATTTTCTAACACTTCTGAAAGTTTAGGGTTCACAATGCCTGAAATATTTTTCATTGGGAATTCTGTGAACATTAGTAAAGCTCTCAAAGCCACACCAGAGGATGACTGAGGGACCAGAGTTAAGAAATTTGGTTAAAGCTCATTTTAAAACAATCTTCAAGAGAACAATAAAAGTTGGTTCTAGGTTTATATGTAAACTAGGATAGTCACAGACTTTCAGAGCTAGATTGACTTTAGAAATCTCATTCAAATTCTTAATTTTGCATTTTCACTATTTTTAAGACAATTTTTTTAAGATGCCCTTTTATAATCTCACGACTAAAATTTTTAGAAACATAATAAAGACAATAGCTAGAAGAACTTGAAATCTTACTAAACTTTCACTATGCCATATAGTAAATATAAGTAGTCCAATAATTATTGATCCTGAAAGGAGTTTTATCCTGAAATATAAAAGCTCTTTGTATAGCTTTAATATATATATTGTCAAAAGAAGGATTTTTGTCCTGTCTAATCATTAACTGATAATAAATACGTCTAAGATACTAAAACTCTCTAGTTTCCCCTTGTTTGTCTTTCCAGAGAGAATAGAAGAGAATTTTGAAAGAGCAGCCTAACAAGCCTTGATCTGACATTGTCCACATCATAAAAACATTAGTGCTTTTTTAGGGTGTACATGAATATCATAAATGCTGTAATGTTCAAGATCTGGGGAAATTGTTCTGAGGAGTCAGAAATATTTTTCTGGATTTTGAGAAATGTTTCCCTTTTTTGGCGTGATTTTTGTTTTTATAATTGACAGTATTAACTTTGGAAAAGACTGATAATCTCAATACAAGTAAAGCTCCACATTTGCTATCAGTAATGAACAGTAACCCAGACAGCATTTCGCAGATTGCATTACTCTGGAGAACTCCAATTCATGATGTAATAAAAAGAAACAACTCAACACCCAGCAAATGGAATGTTTCTGATAATCAAAGTCACAAGACATGTTTATCTGTATAAAACTGTTTTCTAACAGGAATTTCAAATAAATTAGTTGATTTTAAAAAGCAATGTGATATAGCAAACCTGTTTAAAAGAAAAACTCAATGTGATGCCTTAGAAACTCTCCAGAAGATAAGCAAGTTTCACTTACGAAGGACATTTGTGAAGCAGAAATTGACTGACCAAAGACGAAAAGCTGTAAAACTTTATAGCAACAATAAAAATAAATCTTCATTGGCTTCAGTGTGGAAAAGTCTTTCCAGAATGAGCATCACCAAAAATAACAGGGAATTAAGAGTCCCTATTCCTAGTTCTTTAATCTTTATCATAACTTTGGCAATATATGTCAATATGCAATATTTGTCTCTGCAAATGAATTTTTTACATAAAATATATAATTTAACAAAAAATGACTAAGTCCTTAAATTGTCCTCATAGGAAGCCTACAACTTTACTTACTCATCTATGTTACTGTTTCCTATTTTTTATAATATTGGCTCAGTGTGATAATAATTGGTCTCCTCAGAAAGTTTAGGTAACATACTGTTTCTGCTGATTATCTCATATGTGGATAGCCATATATTAATTTTTTTCCTGGAAGATCTACTCTGTAGTCATTAAGGTTAGTTCTCAAAGTTCTAGGCAATGGTATAATTAACCTCTTGACTCCCCTTATGGTTGGATGGGGCTGTGTGACTAGTGATTTTTGAGCCAAAGCGATGTGTGTAGTTTCTAGACCAAACATTTAATAGCTAATCTGGGATTCCCCAGGACTCTCTTTTCCTTCCAACTACCTTTCCAGTGTTGGCTACTTTTTCACCCTGAGTCCCTGAATGCCTACAATGGAAAGTAGGAGGACCCATAGGGGAAAATAGATGCCAGAGATGATAACATCAGTTGTTGTTTATAAAAAATGAGTTATAGTGGATTTATATATGAATTATCTAGGTTTGACAATAAATGAATCTGATTAATTGGTCAGCTCCTTAAAAAAATGAGCTATATCATCATTTCAAGGGTATATTCACTTATTGTGGCAGATACTAATGAAAAGAATTTTCCTTAAGGATCACTCAGGCTAACAAAGTAAGAAGGAATAAGTGACACAAGGAGAATTGGTTAGTTATTCAAATACAAAGGGAGGCTTTTAACACTGATTATTCACTCGATTCTAGTGTCCTCTAGTGTCTTGTAAACAACTGGGTCTCTGTTGGAGTTACTTTCTGGAGATTAGTTGGTTACTGTTCTTGCCCATTCATTGTCAAGGGATACCCTGTTTGTGAAAACTTTAGATTAAAGTAGGTATAAACAAGAAATTTATATCTAAGCAATGTAATCTAGGGGTAGATATATCTAAGAGGAACTAATCTATTTTGGGGTTACCACTCCCAACCTATATATTTAATGTATAAATTTATTTTTGTATACTTTTTTCCTTTGTATAAAGTTGGTTAATTTTTAAAATTGGCATATGAAGGTTGGCAGAGACATTTTTATTCCTGTTCCCTTCCCCAGAACCCACCAAACCCAAAAATAAATGAAAAAATAGAAGGAAAAGTTATATTGTCATCAATGAATGAGGCATTGATTTATATATTTTAGTAAGGATTTAGCTACACACAAAAATGTATAAAATACTCTGGCCAACTACGCTGAAATTGGATTGAACTGGACAAAACTAAGGGCTTGCATGTAATTTTTCAGACTTTGAGCAGGAAACCAGTTTCCCTAAAAGTATCAGTCCTATCCAAATATCTTCATTAAAGTGATAAGATTTTGAGGTATGGTTCAATCACAACAGAAGTAAGGAATATCATTATATAAACTCAGTTGGACACAGTATAATGACAGAGAAAGTAGAACTGATGGGAGAAACTGTATTTCCTCCTCATTTACATTCTCTGTAAATTATAACCCTAGACAAGGGAAACTTTCTGAGAAAATAGGGTAAGTTATGGAGGTGAAGCAGTAATTGCTATACTTCAGCATCAAAATCCTGTAACTTAAGGGCTTTGTTTTAAGTTATTTAAATTTCTTCAACATCAAACACTGAGGAAAAATGAACTATCAGGGCAAAGGAAATAAAACATTTGGTGAGATGGTTTCAAAACAATAAATCAGAAATAAAAGTCATAACAACCCTGATTATTGTCCCTATACTACCCACTCTAATTAAAGTATATATATATATATATATATATATATATATATATATATATATATATATATATATATATAAAATTTGAAATGAGTAATTATGAAAACCAAAACAAAACACAGATCTTAAACAGAAATACTATAAAAAATGCAGGAAGTATATATAAACTAAAAAGCAAATTAAAGATCTACATTATATAAAGATTTATGCAAAGAAATAGAGACAAAAATAGTTTAGATACATTGTCCTCCATAATTTCAAAGATGTTAAAATAACATACTAACATGAATTTTAAAAATCTAAAAGAATGAAGTAGTCAAAATGTGATAAGATAATGAGAATATTTGCAAAAGAAGCTTGTAAATCATGGAAAAGCAATTGAAGGGGAAAAAAATCCACTACAGAAATAAAAGCCCTTTCTAGTGCAGAGGCCATAACAAACAGAACACTAATAACTGAAAATACAATCAAGCATAAGTCAATAGACTATAGGAAAACACATATACATACACATATGTACACACACACAAGTGTGGTAGACTTTTAGAAGATTTCTTCCTGGATAATTTTTAGCTTTAGTTGCCATTATACGTGGGTTTTTTTTTTTAAGTTTCCAACTTTTACTAGAATATTGAAATGCAGTTGACATTTTTAAATACTCTTTATTAAGGTATAATTTACATGGAAGAAAATGCACCCATTTCAAATGTTCAGTTCTATATCTTTTGATAAATGCACATACCCATGTAACTACAAGATCCTGTGCCTTTAACAGTCCATCATCCTGTGTGCTCCTGGTTACCTCTGATCTGCTTTCTAAAGCTTAAATAAAAATTATCTCTCCTATAGTTTCATGTAAATGGAGTTGAATCTGTAGACCAATTGGAGGAGAACTGACATCTTAATATTAAATCCTCCAGTCCGTAAGTATGGTATAGCTCTCCATTTATTTAGGTCTCAAGTTCTTTTAGCAATATTTTATAATTTTCAATGTGAAGGATGTGCACATCTTTTGCTAAATGTATTTTGAAGTATTTTACATTTTTATGCTATTGTAAATAATGCTTATGTACTTAAACATCTATTTATTGCTGGTTTATAGAAGTGAAATTGACTTTGTCTAAACCTTGCATCTTGTGATCTTTCTTAATTCACTTATTGCTTCTCTTTCTGAGACTCCAAATACAGGTATGTTAGACTGCTTGATATTGTCCCACAGGTCACTGGAGTTCTGTCTATTAGCAGTCAGCCTTTTTTTTTTCCTCTCTGTGCTTCAATTTGGATTGATTCTGTTGCTATGTCTGCACAGTCTAATTTGCTCTTTATTCCATCCAATGAATTTTTCATTACAATTACCTTCATACCTTTCTTTTCTTCTATTGTCATTTCATTTGATTCTTTTCTGCAGCTTCTACTCCTCTCTTTATCATTCCTGTTTTGTTTTTAAATCTCTGAGCATATTGAGCATATTTACTGTAGCTGTTTTAGTGTCCTTGGTTGCTAATCTATCCTCCCTGTCATTTCTGGATCTGCTTCTATTGACTCATTTTTCTCCTGATAATGTCCTACACTTCCTGCTTCTTTGCACATACAGTAATTTTTTTTATTGTACTAGACATTATGAAGTTATGTTGTTGAATATCTATAATTTGATGTCTTCTTTAAAGAGTGTTGTACTTTGTTCTGGTAGGCAATTAACTTACTTGAAGATTTATTCAATCTATTTAATTTTTATTTTCAAGCATTTCTATGGAGAGTGTCTAGAGTAGCTTTCATTCCAGGCATACTTCATTTTTTTTTAACAAAGATATGACCCCTCTGGGGGGGTCTCTTGATTGCCTCATTGATGTCTGAAGAATCTCTAAACTGACTAGTCAGAGCTCAGATGTCTTCCTGCCTTGTGTAGGACCTGAGGATTTTTCATCTCATAACTCTACCTGACTTCATTGAGTTTTACCCTACATGTGCATAGGCTAGTATATAGCAAAGACTCAGGGAACCTCAGTGCCAGTTTCTGAAGCTCTTTTTCTTAATAGCTCCTTCTATAAAATTCTGTCACACAATTTTCAGCTGTCTCAACTTTCCTGAATTCCTTTCTCCATCTACTAAACTAAGTGAGAGTGCCAAGCCTTATTTGGATTCTCCTTCCCTGTACCCATGGTCTGAATGTTGCTTCCAGGCAGAAAGCCAGGGTGATTGTTGGGCTTAATTTACTTGTTTCCTTTCTTTCATGGATCACCATGCTGCCTGTTCTTCAGTGTCTAAAAACAATTGTTTCTCCATTTGTCCAGTTTTCTAATTTTTCATGGCAAAAGAATACGTATAGCCCATGTTTCTCCATTATGGTCAAAAGCAGATGTCTGATTAATTGATTTTTGTATGTTGATATTACATTCAGCCAATTTACTAAACTCTTGATTATTTTTAGTTACTTGGATGAGAGTCTGTGGGTTTCCCTACTTGGATAATCACATCACACATTAGAAATAATGACATTCACTTCCTCTTTTCTAATCCTTAAATGAACTGTTACTTTTTAGTATCTTTATGGACTGGCAAGAACCTCCAATACAGTATCGTCTTATTGCAAGAGGAATAATGCTTGCATATATACATACCTGAGAAGTATAAAAATTACTTTGTTTTTTATCTTAATTCCTAATTTTTACTCCTAAATCAAGTAAAATTAAATTTAATATATTATTCTAACATTAGCAGAAATAGATTTTTTCTGTCTACTTATCCATCTATATATTTATCTTATATAGACAAAGGCATATAAAGATATTTGAAATATTATCCACCAAATTTTGACATTTATTTCAGAGGAATAAGAGTTGGAGTAGATTTTGGAACTAATTTTTGCTTTCCCTTTTGTTCCTTTCTGCATTGCTTTCATTTTTTAAATACCAAAACTTGTATTATTTTATGAAAGTAAGTCCTTAATCTAAAAATATTACATGCTCATTTTAAAGTCAAATAATATGAAAGTGTAGATAAGAAAATGTGAAAGTTATCTTCAATACAACCCAATTCCCGAGGGTATCCACTGTTAAATGATGTATATATGTCCACTTTTTAAGTGTATATATAAGCATGTAAGTATATACAAATATATATATAATACATATGTGTAATTGTATATTTATATGTATATATGTACATACATATGCATATATAATATATGGATATACACACATATGTATATATAATAATGTGTGTATACATATATATAACTGGAAATAGATACAATTTTTCCTCAATGAGATCATATTGAATATAATAATTTGCTATGTACTTTTCCTAGTTTACCAATATACTATAGACACCTCTTCATGTCTATAAGTATATATATAATTTTCTAACTTTGTAAAATTATATTTAAAAAACCATTATCTTCTACTTATATTTAAACAATAGAGAAGTATTGATAGAAAAAATGTACATTTGTCACTTGTTTTTCTTTTTATTTTTTACCATCTTTTCCAAAGGCAATACTATAAATAGTTTGTTATGCAAACTTCTGTTTTCTACACATTTAAATTTTATTCAATTGTACCTTTACATAATATAACTATACATTGCCATGTATTTAATTATACATATACATTTAAATATACATGTACATAGTTTTTCTGATAACTTGATTTTATATTTAACCTTGACATGTGGACTATAAGTTTTTCTGTTTCATTGTATGTATTCTTTTTAATAGCATGTTAATGTTTCTTATCATAATGTTCCATCGCTCATTCAGCTCCTCTCTTACTGAAGGGCTTTTAGGTCCTATGGCAGATATTCCACACTGACTCACTTCAGTCCATTTCAAGTATCTTGGAACACGCTTGACTGAATGACAAAGGTTGAAAAGTTACAGACTACTTTTCTCAGATTCCTTTACAACTTAGGTTCCAAACGGACTTTGTGTTCATTGAGCAGACACAATCGTATATTGGGAATGCAGCCTGGGTACTTACGCTGTTTCTGCTAGTGAGCTTAGTTATGGTATTTGGTTTTATGAAGCAGCAATTTCTGACATATTCATGGAACCTAGCTTCATAGATGTCAGGAGGCAGGGTGCTTGATATCCACATTGCTGGACTGAATCTTGTCTAAGTGAGAATGATCCTGGAACGGAATGTAGTGGCAGCCTCACCTTCCCTACATCCTGGCTGAAGAGGTGTGAACATATTACATGCTTCCTTTATTTTCCTGATCATGGTGGAGACAGAAGCTTGCTTGGTGGCACAATTCTGTGGGAGTGTTCTGGGAGTCATTTCTAGAGATTCACCATAAAGTTTGCTGTTTTAGCCCTTCAAATAATTTTCAAGCACCTAATTTCCTGCACTAAATCCTTTTTAATTTAAACTAGCTAGAGTAGTTTCTGTTATCTGTAACTAGACATTGAGTGCAAAGGAATTTTGAACTTGAAATTGAGGGCTGCATGTAACAGAAGCCATATATTTGGCATTGATTCAGTAATCAAATGGATGATGGGGAGAACTCAGATGTTGCATTCTAGAAAGATGATGAACTTTATTATTTGAAGATAAAATCTAATACAGTTGTTTCCTATGGTACAATATGCTGACCATGGCTGTAACATTAAAGGAAATGGTAGAGACAATATTATCAGGGTGTATTGATTGCTTCTTTCACCTTTAAACAAAGTCCTATGGGAAAAGTCATGTCCACAGTCTAAAGCCAGCCAGTCTGAAAGCCTAGATGGAAGGAAATACAATCCCATTCAGTGAGTGCTCTCTGTCTAGGCCTGCAATCTAGGTTGATTGAGGGTGCCATAATGTATTCCCTTGAAGTGTTAAGAAGGCCAACTGTTTTAACCCAAAAACTGAAGCAGTTAGTGAGAATCTAAAGCAATAGCTATAACAAGAGATAAAAATAACAGCAGCCATAGTAGAAGATCAAAAGCCTGCCATCAGAGAGTATTTTATTGTCACTAAGGATCAGTGACTCTGTGTGGTTCTCATTTTTTTCTTTTCCAAACTGGCGCTTTTGTTGTGTTTATCATGTTCCACTGCAGCATAATATATAGGATGTGTTTGGGGCTGGATAGCTTGCCTTTTATTTTAACGGTTGACAGACTGTGAGATTGCACATAATCTAAAGACACTGTAGTCATCACTGTATGGAATTTGGGGGCTGTGTCTCTTGGGAAAGGTTCTACATATCCAAAGAAGGATATAAATGACTACTTGGGTGGACAAATGGCCAGACTGTGGGAGAGATTACCACTAGTCCCTCAAAATCAATTTTCTCCTATTGTTTAGGAATAGACCTTCAACTATTAGTTGGGCACATGGATTCCAAGAATAATGACTACATCCTATCATTTCCCTTGAATCTAGTTGTGGCCATGTGGCTATGGATAAGTTCTGGCCAATGGTATGTAAGTGAAAGTGATATGAACAACATCCAGTAAGTGTTTTTATTTGGAGGGGACATGCTTTTCTCTTTCCTTCCTCCTATCTGCTAATTCCAGTATGCATCAAGCAACTGAAGCTGTAGCAGTTACATTGGACCATAAGTAAAAGGCACATAGAGGATGGCAGAGCAACAAGATAGAAAGATCTCTGATAGTAACAGAGTGTTTACACCAGCCATTTCAAGCAGGAGAAATAAACTATCATGTTCAAATCCCTGTTATACTATTATTTGGGGGTTTTCTGTCAATCATAGATAAACATAATCCTATCTTAATAGGGGTGTTTTCTAAATTTTTAGAATTACAAAACAATTGTTTCAATAAATAATGATGCCTTTATAGAAATATCTGTGGACATGTTATAAGCATTATTTTTAGACTAGATTACTAGAAGTGGAATTCTTGGGCAAGTGATCTGTGTTATTTTGATTTTGAAAAATAATTCCTAATTGCCCTACAAAAAGCCTTTGTCAACTTACAGTTTCGCAAAGAGTAGATGACAGGAATTGTTTGCCAGTATCCCCATAAATACAAGATTTTCACTGATTTTTTTCAAGTTTATTCTAATTGAATAGATATTTTGATATACATATCCCTAATTACAAGTAAGGCTGATAATCTTTTTTTTTTTTCATATTTTGTTATTGTTTTTGCCATTTGTTTTCTTCTATCATTTGCCAAACTTTCTGTAAATAATTTAACTTTTTCTCATTAATTTGTAGAGACTCTTTACATATCCTGGATGTTAATTATTTTCAGTTATATTTTGACAAATATTTTTCTAGACTCCTGCTAACTGTAACTTTATTTGTAGTATATTTGTATGTGGTAACTTTAGTTAAAAAATTATTATATTTAGGTGAAATGCCAATATCTTCCTTTTTGGATTCAGGGTTTTGTGTCTTGCCTAGGAAACTTTTTTCATCCTAGAGATTATAAAATTTTATTTCTATATTTCTTCCAATACATTTATTCAATTAAAAATTGCTTATCCCTTTTATCAATTTGGAATGTATTTATATAGATATGAGGTAGGGATCTAACAGTCTATTCTTCTTAATTAGTGTTTAATTTTCCTAATGCCATTTATTTCATAACACATCTGCATCTCACTGATTTAAAATGCAACTTTATTATAGTTAAATTCCTTAGTATGCATGGGTCTATTTCTGGGTTTCTCTATTCTGTTTTATCAATCATCTGTCTATTTCTATGCTAATGCCATCTTTTGTTAACTGCTACAGCTCAGTAATGCATTTAAATATCCAGATGGATAATATTCTTTTTAAAATGTTTTGGCTGTTCTCTCTAATATATACTTCCACGTGAACTTCTGAAACAAAATTCCATTAACTCAGTTGAAAGAAGATTTTAAAACTCTTGTAGCTATCCCACAACTTTGAGAGGTCAATAAGTATGTTTTAAAGTATGTATTAACTCTAAGAGCCAATGGAGCTTGCATTTAGAATTGCATAATATTCTAGCAAACAAAAAGGCAGTTTTTTGAATGGCTATGAGAACACTCCTCTGTTATACAACCAGGCTCCGCATAGGGGAAGCAGGCAAAACCTCTCAACCAAATGAGTGTAGAGGGAGCATACTTCAACCTAATAAAGTCAGTGTATCACAAGCCCACAGGTGACATCCTACTTAACAGTGAAAAGCTGTAATTGAAATTTGCTAAAAGAGTAGAACTTAAGTGTTCTCACCAAAAAAAAAGTTTCCTGTGTTTGGTGATGGATGTGTTAATTAACTCAATTTTGGGAAGCTTTTTATAATGTGTACATATATCAAATCATCACATTGTACACTTTAAATATATTAGTTTTGTTGATTATACCTCAACAAAGCTGGAAAAAAAAAAGAAATGAGCTATCAAGACATGAAAAGATATGAACCTTAAATGCCTATTACTAAGTAAAAGAAGCCAGTCTGAAAAGGCTACATAATATATGATTCTAATTACATGACATTCTGTAAAAGGCAAAGCTATGGAGACAGTAAAAGGATCAGTGGTTGCCAAAGGTTAGAGGGGAGAAGTGTTGACTAGATGAAGCACAGATGTTTCTTAGGGCAGTGAAACTACTCTGTATGATATTGTAATGGTGGATAGATGTCATTATACATGTCACATGGGTCAAAACCATAGCAGGCATGAATCCCAACTTAACACTGTGAATTTTGGATGATTATGATGTGTCAGTGTAGGTTCATCAGTAGTAGCAAATGCATCACTCTGGTGGGGAATGTTGATTATGGGGGAGGCTGTGCATGTGTGGGGTCAGAGGCTATGTGGGGAATCTTTGTACCTTCTTCTCAATTCTCTGTGAACCTAAATCTCATTTAATCTCCCCAACGCCCCAAGAGTTAGATATTATTATAGATGTAAAGACAGAGGCACAGAGAGGTTGAGTAACTTAATCAATACCACACAGTGAGCAGGTGATAGACTGGGTTAGGAAAACACTATGACTTCAGAGTGCTCTTAGCTACTACTTTGTGCTGCTTCCCAAAAGGACCAGAGAAATAAAATTTTGAAGAAAATTCCACATGGACTTAAAACTGCACATTGGCTGCATTTCTCTTCAGGAATGTGATTATCTTGCTAACCACCTCCAGGAAGAGTATTATGAGAAACTACTCATATATTTACTATGTTATAAAGCTTATATATGTGTGAATTATAAATCTTGTAAGTCTTAAAACTGTCCATAGATACTTATAATATCTTCTTCCTGAAAATCTATATTACAAAAGAGCATTTGCTCTTTATTTGCCTTTGGGTTTGTCAGTGAGTGTTAATATGAACCTATGAACCTGACCAGTGTCAACAAACAAAACTGTGCCTTTTCTTTTGTGAATGAATCTGTGACATTGCATGTGTACACCCTTAGACCATTCCTATGGGGCAGCAGAAGAAGATTATTCCAGAGAGAAGCAGACAGGTTTATGTGAGTACATAGAATGTCTGTATACTCTCAATAGCTTTATCTTTATGGCCTAAAATTTTAACAAGATTCTTTAAACAAACTATTGTACAGAAATTCTTGTTAACATATCCAACGAAAAGACTTGTGCAGAGAATCTGGCTAAATTACTGCTTTACTTCACTTCACCTAATTAGAAAACCCGCAGATAGTTGGTATGGGGTGAAGAGTTATTTTAGGTTAAAAAAACACAACAACTCATTAAGTTGCTCATCTCGTGTAAGTACTCTAGAGAGACAGATTAAGAACATGCTTTCTCTTATCAGGATCATAATATCTTTTTCCTAAAAAAAGTTTTTGTATCACAGTGAAAATTCCCCTCTTGCCTTAGATACCTATGGGAAAGAGCTTCTAAATATTGCATTTGTTTTGGCTCAAAGGCAAATCGTGGGTAATTTGAATCTCTCATCAGTTTCACAATTCTCTGTAGATTAGTACTGCTTCCTCAGCAAATTTTCCTTGATCACAATGGAAATTTGGGCAAAAAAGTGTTTATATTTTCCACCAGTAAAATAGTGTTATCTGAAGGGCCTACTCTGCGGTATTTGGGGTACTTTGCTTGTCTTTTACTGTTGGCAGTTTGGACCAGAACGCAAGTCAAGCTGCAAAATTTGGGCTGTTTCAGAGCTCATTCTAGGGTACTTTGTTCAATTCACAAACCACAGTGTGATTGGACCTCTTACAAATTTCAAAAACAGATTCTCCTGGGGCAATATTTTAGTGTGGTTAAATACCAGCAAACCATCTTCCTTACCCCCGCTAGAGATCGCCGGGGACCGATGTGGTCCATTTCTGTGGCCCAGTAGCAAAAACGACCATTGACAGAAATATTTCCGATTTGGCATGTACACGAGTTATGTCCTCTATTCTACTCCCTTCCTCCAACCACTTTTTTCTTTTCTTCTTTCTGTTCTTCTACTTCACTATTCTGAATTTTTTCTAAGTTTTTCCTCCCATAATTGATATCAAACATTCCTTCAATATTTTAAGTATTTAATCATAGACCTCTGAGAGGAAATTACATTATATATATATATGTAAATATATATATATATATATAAACATTTTGTTAATCCTGGTGATTATAAAGATAGGTCTACCATTAAGTATTCTTGTTCCAGGCTCTGTGCAAAAATTTTTTAAGTGCTTTAAAGAAAGAGCAAATAACATAGTAGAAGTACTAGGATAAAAGAACAGTTAAAAGGATAGGTTTAGACATTATATACCAATTAAGAATTTTAAAGAAATCTTAGCTTCAAAGGAATAAAAAAAAAAAAACCCACACATCCAAAAATTATTATATACCTTCCACGCACCAAGTACAAAATTACACATTCTTTTTAAACCTGTGTATGAGAAGCATCTCATGTAACTTAAGTAAAACTAATTTCAATAATGAAAAATCATTTTTAAACATCCCTTTGCTAATTGAAAAGCTACTAATTTCATCAGTGAAACACCACCTCCAATATTAGTAGAGTCTGTCATGTCAGCATAAGATAAAGATGCGCCAGATTGTGACTTTTCCGATTAAATATTGAGTCTACTGTTCTCCGGAAACTCCTGGGTAGGGTAACCAATGACACATACGTCGTGTCACAGGGTCTACGCTGAGGTTATTTTAAAATAAATTACAGACATCATAGCTCACCATGAGTTTTTTTCCCTACCTCACTGATCACTGTTTCTTACTTAGCTTGGCTGAGAGGTCTGGAATCAACTATAGATATTCAGCTGTGGGGGGCTGAAGCTTAACACCTTTTTTCTCTCTAAGTGGCCTGAAACACCATGCATATGATGGTGCATCTGAAAATGTCTGTCTCTGGCCTTGACTTTTCTCTTGAGCCCCTTAACCGCCTGGTCGACGTCTCCACCTGGATGGCTAATCAGCAGTTCTAGCTCTTCACAGTTGAAACAAATATTTCCACACCCAGCTTCCAATAAGGAAAAAAAAACAAAAACCTGTTCCATTCTGGGTCTTCTCTCCATGTCTGTAAATTGCACTGCCTCCTAGTTTCCCAACTCAGAAACAGAGGAGTGAGCCTTGATTCTTTCCTTCCTTTTATCCCTTGCATCCAATTCAGAAATTCCATCCTATTTAACTTCCAAAAGTTTTCTTAGATTGTCCCAGTCCACTCTATTTCCTTCATCTCAGTCCTAATCCAAAGCAGCATCACATCTTACCTGGAGGCTGCAGTAGCTTCCATATTGTCTTCCCTGCTTCCTGATCCATGTGTCTGTTTTTGTGCCAGTACCATGCTGTTTTGATAGCTGAACCTTGTAGTATTGTCTGAAGTCTGGGAGGGTTATTCCTCCAGCTTCATTCTTTTTCTTCAGTTATGCTTTGGCAATTCTGGGTCTTTTGTGATTTCATATAAATTTTGGGGTTATTTGTTCTAGTTCTGTGAAAAATGTCCTGAATAATTTGACAGGGATTGCATTAAATCTGTAGATTGCTTTCAGTAGTGTGGCCATTTTAACAGTATTAGTTCTTCCAATCCAACAGCATGGGATATCTTTCCATTTCTTTAAGTCATCTTTAATTTCCTCAATCAATGTTGTGTAGTTGTTCATGTAGGAGCCAGTGGTCTTGGACATTTTATTTATTATTGTATTACTTAATTATTTTTATTTTGGTGGTGGGGGAGGTAAGTACGTTTGTTTATTGTTAGAGGAGGTACTTGGGATTGAACCCAGGACCTTGTGCATGCTAACCATGCTCTCTACCACTTGAGCTATACCCTCCCCCTGGTCTCAGTCATTTTAAAATATAAATCAGATTATTTTGTTCCCTTGCTTAGAACCTTTCAGTGGCTTCTCATTGCATTTATGTAAGAATTCAAACACTTCCTGTGCCCTGCATGATCTGGCTTCCCACTTCTCCATCCTCTTTTGTCCTTCCTCCTCCTTCACTCCACTCCCCTATTTGCTCATCACACTTCAGCCTCACCAGTCTCCTTTCTGTCCCTGGAGTAACCAAGTCCCTCAGCAGTTCATGAATTGTTACCTCTGCGTGACCATGCTCTGTACCCAGCTCCCATTCAGCTCAGGCCTATTTATTCTTCAGGTCTCAGCTCAAATCCTCAGAAAAATCCTGGGGGAAACTCAGCTCAGGTCACTTTTCCTTAAACCCTCCACATTCACACTTCATCACATGCCTTTGAAGCACTTGCCATAATCTGTCATTCTCTCTATATTTACTCTCATTGGTTTCCTTATTGTCTCCCCAAGAGAATGCAAGCTTTCTGAGAAAAAAGACTTTGCCTACCCTGTTCATTGCTATGACCCAGTGGCAGTCACAATGTCTGATGTATACATAGACTCTCAATAAGCATTTGCTAAATAAATGAATAAAAACAAAGAACAGAGGAGCTGTGAAGAGTAAGAAGTAAAATCATCATGAATAATAGGATGCTGCAAAGCAAAGGGACTTTTGAGATTTATCTGGTCAACCTTCCTGATGACATAGCCCAGAGGGATTAGGTTGTGTGAAGCTGAGGAAGTGAGTGTCTGTGGAAGAATCTGGATGTCCTGACTCTTGAGTACAGTGCTTTCCACTAGACAAATGGGTCATAAGCTTGATCCAGGATAAGGTTCTCACTAGATTGTGTTGAAATGAGAAAAATAAGAACAATATTACATGTGGTTATATTTCGAAGAAAGAAAGGTTATCTTTCTTGGAAAGATCACCTCTAGCTTATGCCTTTCCTTCCTTTTTGTACTAAATGTCTTTTCTTTTATAAAATATTGATAATAGATACATATGTTTAAATGTTCTATTTTGACAAAGTAAAAAATTGGCAAACTGTAGAGCAATTTTCTGGAGTTTTTTTTAAATTGTAGTTTGTTTTGTTAGTTTTTCATTTTAAAGAGACTGGATTTGAAAATTCTGGTAACCAAGCAACTCTGAACCAATCTAGCCATTAAAAATGATTTATCTTATAGATCCTACCCCACCATCTCCTCCAATCCTGCTCCACTGAGATAACCAATAAAATCAGCCTGGTGTGTCCTTTCACATCTGTCTCCATTCTCACGCAAATGTGCCCATGCACACCTGCACCACACACACACACACAAACACGCATACACACATTTCTCACTTTGATTTAGTACAAAAGGATCATGTTATCATGTTATGCACATCACCCTAAATTTGCTTTTTTTCAGCCTATAGGTCATTAATTTTGCATAATATTGCATAGCATGGATATATCGAAATGTACTTAACCATGCCTCTGCTGATAAATGTTCTCAATTTTCCAGGTATTTTTGGTCCACTACAAACAATTCTGTCAGAAACATCCCTATATGTATGTCAATAAATTAGTATAAAATCTTTCTCCATCTCTTTCTACATTTATGTTTCCTCTCACATAAGAGTGCTTTTACTTCTTTGGGAACCATATTCAATGGTAGAATTGTTAGATTAAGGGGATGTAAACTTATTTTAATTTTGATATATTTTGGTAAGAGTAAGAAATTTAACCAGCATGGCCTATATTCCCAAACACAGCTTTAGCTCCTTGAAACTTCCTGCTATGGTAATTGTGGCTTTGTCTCTCAGAGCACTTCACTTACCTCCAAGACACAACCACATAAGCTATCCTTAGTTGTCTCTATTTCATTCTGTTATTTGCCATTCAAGAGACCATTTAGTGGTCTGAATTACCTGAAGGGTGAGATGGCAATCTATATTCAAAAATGCCCTCAGTTTCTGCTCCTTATTTTGTATTCCCAGTCACTTTCTCCAACATGGTAACCCGTATCATTGATGGCTTTCTTTGTCTTGAGCCAATAAGGATGTTCTTATACTCTAGGATTAAAAACTCTGGTAATGATTTACAGGATATGACTCCCCTCTTTCTCCATAAAGAAGTTACATTTTTTTATTCTTTATTTTTTCTTTTTAAAAATAAAGTCTGAGAATTACTCTCAATGTCCTTCTTTTAGGTTGTGTCCTAGAAACCAAACAGAAATTCAGGTTTTTAGAAAACTCACATTAGTCTGCATTTGTCACCGCTCTCCATCTGGACTCTGTTATCCAGATGTTGAAGCATTCTGTGACATCTTAATAAGCTCATTCTTTTGACTGTCACCATAATTCCCCAAATAAGCCTCGATCAGGTTCACATTCTATAGAGGAAACTACCGAATAGTTTGTGACCACTGTCTGAAAATGATCGGCCCCAACTCTGCTTAATGCTGATGTATGTTGCAAAAGAAGGCAAAAACGCTAAAATCACCCAAAATAAAGCTGCTTTGAATTGCTATATCAACTTTAAATTATGGTAGTTTTGCTTATTTAAAAAAAGTATAAAACCAGTCAAATCCATACCTGCCAAATTAGTAGGAAGTCCATGGTCCACAGAGTCTGAAGGGTAGGAAGTCTGACCTCCACTCCCCAGGGAGAGGAGCCTTTCGCTGCCTCCAGTTCTAATGGCTTTACAGTCACTGAGATGATGCTAATGTGCCCTGAGGGGGTCCCTGCCCCAAGCACGAATTTCCTCCCAAGCCAACCTCAGCTGTGTGTTGTTTACAGCACCTCAGGCTGGTGCTTTTAACTGACAACTCTTACAGGCCAATCCCTCAAATGCCAGCTGCCACAGAGTGTCAGAATTAATTCACATGTCCATCTGCAAACTTAAAACTATCTTGCCTTTTCCTTCACTGGGAAGTCTCACCCCAAAGTTTCAGGTGGCAATTCTTTTTTGCTCTTGAAATGTAAAGATCATGACACGTGTTTTTTAAATAAACATTGCTATGTGGTAACCTGTCTAACTACCTGGGGTGTTAATTCTGATTGCCTTAAGGAGCCCTATAATTTCTCCCTCCCACTTGCGCACAAGCATACACACACACACACACACACACACACACACACACACACACACAGTCAGAAAGAGAATGATTTATTTCTTTTAAGGTGGCTTATTATGCTAAAGACAACAAGGTGACTTTCTGGTCATGTAAAGAAAAAGGGAAACAAATCTATAAGATAAATCTTCAATGAAGTATTCTGCAGCCTGACAAATGTGTTGAAATTCTGACAAATAAAAATGAACTTGCACTCTAAAATATTCAAAGTGTGTCATGTCTAATCAGAAGTCTGCTCCTCCATGTTAGCAGAGACTGTAGAAGAGAGTCAATCATGTTATTTTTCTCTTAAACAAATTTGGAGGTTATTCTATTCTCTAAATGTTAAATAACTTCCATATCAAAGGAAGGTTTCAAATGTCTGTTTACTTATTTATTGTGAATAGTTAAGTGATTTGCTTCATAAATGCTAATTCAAGGAAAAACAGTCACTTATAGTGTGTGTTCTTAGGTTACATAAACAGTCTGTGCTGCATTTGGTGTTGGGCGAATTAAGATATGAGTCTACTGGCAACATTTTGCATAAACAATACATGACAGGCAAAGATTCAACAAGCTGTACTATCAATTTACTGCCCAAAATGTCTTAGCTGAAAATGTTCTTCAAATTGTTTTTTTCATGTTTGTTAAATATCTCTGCTTTACTTTCCTGAGAAGGTCCACATATATTTTTTTAAATTGTGGTTCACTTTGCCTCATGAAGAAACTGAATTGTACTTTTTATGGCTTGAGTTAGTCTACATAATAATAAAAAAGAATTCACTTACATACCTACATGATACCTTAAGAACTGAGGTTAATATACAAGTCAAAGTCAGGTATTTGCTATAAAAAATGACATACACCTAGAGTCAAATACTTCACTGATTTGGCAAATAGTTGGCTGTTGGATATCATGGATTTTCTTTTCATATAAGGCTGAATTCTAAATGGTTGGATTTAGTATGAATAATGAATTCATCTTTCCCATATGCTTATTCTTAAAATATATCCAGTCACTAAAAATCCTACATAATGCAAGGATTCACCTCCCACTCCAGTTTCTGATTAAAGCAGAAAATAAGTTTCACTAAGGAATAAGCTAAATACAATTTTATTTTATCAATAAAGAGCCAAAGACCATAGGCTATTTTAAAAATCAACACCACGAAGAAGTTTTAAATGATAGTATGAACAAAGAAGGCAATTCCAAGCAGTGAAAAAAATACAGAGAAAGTAGGAGAAATGATTACAGATTAAATTGCTATGCTCAAATACAAAACAGCAATAGGCTGAACATGACTAACATACCAAATTAAATCTGAATTAAAATTTTCACTCCCTATTAGTAAGTCAAGAGGGATTATCAACCCCAATGTGTAATTTGGGGGAAGGAAGGTAGTTTTCTAAGTTTGAGTGGTGTGGTGACTCTTGCATTCTGGAATGAGCAGTCAGTCTGCTTTCGAAAATGGAGTTACAGAGGTTGTGAGAGTCCAAGATTGGTCCCCTACTGCGGGCAATAGGTACTCCTCCCCAAACATCCTTTACTGATTGACTTTAATATCATGTCTCAGGAAGAGCCATGGTTATTTTATTATCTCTTTTACTTAAATTTAAAACATCACTAAAATCACATTTCAACCAAAGGGCTTGTCTTCTTTTCCTGACATTCACAAACTACCGGATGTTCTTTCAGAAATTCCACATGCTGACTGAGATGATTTATAAGTAACTCAAACTCAAATACCACAGCACTGAATGTATCTGTTCTTTACCGTTCCAGCCCTACTGTCAGTCCCACAAAGTAAGAGAGCTACGTATTGAGCACTTACTAAGTGCCAACCATTGTGCTAAATTCCTCGTCTGTTACCTTATCACTTTATCTTCACCCAACTATATGTGATGAGGACTGTTACTATCTTAAGTTTACAGGGAAGGAAGGTAAAGATTAAGAAGATAATAATGTCCCTAGAAATACACTGTGGAACCAGTTCTTCTCATCTTGATGGCATCGTCATCCTCCATTGAGTTGCACAAGCTGGAAATCTAGTTCTGTCTCCTCCTCCACCTCCTGCATTTAATCAGTCACTAAGCCTTGCCAAATGCCCCAGTGCCCCTGGAACTCATCCTTATCTTTTCATTCCTTGTGACTGCCAAGTTGAAACTTTTATCTTTTTTTTTTTTTGGTCCTTAAGGTTTACAATAATTGAATAATCTCCTAATTGGCTTTCCTATTTCTTGTCTGTCTTTCTCTATTCCTTGAGCCACCCTGACATTTCCTGCCTGCCTTCTTTTTTCTTTCTTCTCTTTTTCCTTTCCTCCTTCTATAAAGCCTTCTGTAATTTGCTGCCTTGTCATTCCTGCCCAAGTTTAATTATTTGCTCATTTCTGCACAAATAGAACCAATGTGTTTATACTATGTCTTGTTAGTATAAAACTCATGCCATTGAAGCACAGATAGCTAGATATTTCTGTTGTCCCTACAACCAGACTATTAACTTTTTATAGACAAGACTCTGTCTCACTATACTTTCATTCATTCATTCATCCATCCATCCATCCAACATTTATTGATAACCCATCTTATGCTAGGAACTTATTTTTTTTAATAATGATAATAATAGTTATTTTTTTTACTGATAATATACTCAACACTCCTATGAGGTAGGTAGGTATTACATAAAGGAAACTGCAAGTTAGAGAGTCAAAGATACCTCTGTCAAGAGAAATAGTTTGATATTGCTTATATGTGGAATCTAGAAAAAAAAGAAGGCACAAATGAACTTATCTACAAAATAGAAAGAGACTCACAGACATAGAGAACAAACTTATGGTTACTGGGGGTAAAGGGGTCGGAAGGGCTAAATTGGGAATTCAAAAATTGTACCTCTTGTGGAGTGATGGAAATGTTAGCTATCTTTATTGTGGTAATGGTTTCATTGATGTATACATCTATCAAAATTCACAAATTGTACATTTGAAATATGTATACTTTACTGTACAGGAACCATACCACAATAAAGGTGTTAAAATTTTTTTAAATAAAAAGCAAAAAGTGTTTAAAAGAAAGAGAAATAGTTTGGTTATATGCCTATAACTGTGTAAGGGTTCAACAAGTGTTAGTTGAATTTAGCTGAACTTAAAATCAAAGAGCAGACCAGCACTTGTCTTGTCCAAGAGCCTAAGAACAGTAGAGTCAGTATAGCAGTGGCTGAAGAACTTGAGGACTTTACAGTCAGATAGATAAACCCATTGTAATCCCTGCTTTGTCACTAGTGAGCTACATGACCTCAAATAAATTGCTTATTTCTTTAAACATCAGTTTACAACCTATAAAATAGAGTTTTTTGTACTACTTGGAAGGGCTATCATATTGGTTAAATGTGTACATACATGAAAATACTTAGTAAGCCACCTGATAATAGTAAATCCATAGTTAAGTATCAATTATTATTATAATGATTGTACAATAACATAATATAATAGAGATTAAAAATAAGCTATTCCATGAGGAATTGTAAATTTTCTAGTTAAAATTTTCAGTACCATTATTTTCATGTGATGTATTTGTTTTTGTTATTGCTGCTGTAATGTTACTATTTTTGTGGAGAGCCAACAGGAGTACAGCATAGGAATGACCAGTGTACATGTGGGAGTGTCAACTGTTGAGTCCCTCCATCTTCACCATAATAGCATTTGAAGCTTTGAAGTATAGTCAGTTTACAATATTGTGTCAATTTCTGGCCTACAGCATAATGTCTCAGTCATAATATATATACTTATATTCATTTTCATATTCTTTTCCATTATAGGTTACAAGATTTTGAATATAGTTCCCTGTGCTATACAGTATAAACTTGTGAAATAGGGCTGTTTTAAATGTCTTAAAGCCTATTCTTCCTTCATAGAATTTCTATACCGGGAAGAATAAATAAAAATTAAAGTAATTATTGAGTTATAAAACTGGATTAAATGTCATAGAAAACATTACTTACACCCTAACTTAACCATCCCCACCATGGTTGAATTAAAGAGCAAAAGTCTTTTTAAACAACCCAAGGAATTGTCATCCTAAGGGAGAAAGAAGCATTTCAGACATCTCAGAACACAAAGAAGGAATTTCTGGAACTTAGAGGAAACTTTTGGCAAGAACGTCAGTCAACCAGCACACTCTAGGCCTGAGACGCCATTTGGTCCAACCTGTGGTTTCTGTTGTGATGTTTGAAACAAAATGGCTGGTTGCCTAGAAGTGGCTGTCCTGTGTGGTGGGTGGGTGAGCACGTGGCCCTTCTTTCTCTCTTCCCATTAGGTATGCCCAACTCTACACTAGTGGTTAGTTTCCCAATGAGTAAATAAGGCTTGCTTTTTGACACACATTCCACAGGCAAGCCACATTTTAGGAGACAAAAAATCAAATGTGTCAAAAGGAAATTATAGAAGTCCGAGAAGCCACAAGAGAATGGGGATTGTGGGAGGTGGTAGTGGAGCCTTTGCTGAAAAGCCAGTGCAAGCATTACTCAATCTTCTCTTTCTATAAACATCCTTAGGATGGAAGCATTAGATTGTGGGCCACTCCAGTAATTCCCAAACAAATATATTGGGCTTTTTGTGGTTTATAGTCTAAGACTTTATTTTGCTGTATCATCTGTGTATTTTTAAATGTTATATTGCCTTTGGTTAATCTTCCTTTCTCCTGGGAAGCAAAACATTCTGCAATAACAAACACTGTCTGTGGTAAGTCCCTAAAACTCCAGCACAACAGATTGCAAAGCCTGCTGTCCATTCTAAATACGCTCGCACTGTTTCCCTCCGAAGCTGGTTGTGTTCATGTCACCAACTTCATATTCCATGTGCGTCATTTTTCTTTGGTCACTTATTACTGATCACTCCTTCCAAAAGATGTTTTACCATGTACAGCAAATGTGTTCTTTAAATGAAATCCCCAAACCTGCTTGGCTTGGAAAAATTATTGACATTTCGATAATATGAAAACTGTGCCCTTTTTTTTTTTTTTGCTGCTTTCATTAAGTACAAGTCTGTAAAAGCATTTTAAAATGTATTTTAATAATGGAATATTTTGAATGCAAAGAAAACTATAGAGAAAAATATAACTATTTAAGTACTGTATATCATCTTGGATATCCTAGTCAGATTTTATTATACATATTTTTGACTTAATATTCACTTACAAGAATGCTGAACCCCCTAAATTAATAAACTGATCCTTGGACTCACTCAAAGGACCAGATGCTCTTGAAAGGAGCCTACAGGTGAAAGGCAAGTGATGTAGAATAGTGTGATTCCATGTGAGAAGCAGTAGGGAGTAACAAGGACCATAGTACAGTTTATGCCAGTTTGCCCAGGGCCAGAGCTGATTAATGCCTGTTTTGGCATAATTAATGATTCCACACCCAACATTTCCAACATATGATACTTTTGACAATAAACTATATGGTTATCCTAACACTGAAGAACTAGAGAGCACATGTTCTCCTAAACACGGGAACTTCTACTTGGCTCCAAGTGGCAGGTAGGAATGAAGACCTGTGCTTTTTAAGAGAAGCCTGATTTGGATTTTAGGTGCTATCACTCAATATTTAATGTTAGTTCAAATCTCTTTTTTTCCTCTTTATTTACTTTATAAGGCAAAATGTGTCTGAACAACAAATTTCCCTACAGGTTACCAATTTACAACTCCATTTGGCCCAGAAGTTCTTCCAAGTGGGGTCTTCAATACTACCATTTTCCTATCTGCTCCATCAGTTGGAATGTCTGGTCCACTTAGGATATTCATGTTTGCTATGGCCCAGGTTAAACATGTCCTGTTTGAAAGCTTCAAAGAGAAGCAGTTAAGCAAACTGACCAAAAGATTGGAAGCAGTGTGAGAACTCAGGCTTAATTAACTGATTTGCTGATACCTGAATTTAAACCATTTTTCATTGCTGAAGATATCATTTACTGAGCACCTACTATGTGCTAGACACTACCCTAAGCATGTTATCTACATTATCGTGATGTTTGTCATCACAATAATGAAATGACATTGGCAGCATTATTCCAATTTTAAAAGTAATTAGATAAGGCTCAGAAAATTTATGTAATTTGACCAAGGTCACATTGCTAATAAATGATTGAGCCAAGATTAGTACATAAGACTCTATGGGCTACAAATCCTGTGTTCTGTCTACTGTAATCTGTTTCACTGAACAAAAATTATCACCTTCATCACTTAGATTTTCATCTTATGGAAATATATTGTCTAAAATTGTACAGTTTCCTTTTGGTGAAAATAGCAGTCTTGTTGCTGAGATTAATTAATGGTCTTTCTGAGAGTAGCATGGACAAATACAACTCCTGGTTTGTGCCATGGTCTTATCAAAAGGCCATGTACCCTAGAGTGAAGAGCCATGGTTTGGAACTAAACCAAGCTCGATATCTTACTAACCTAACTTTGTATTTGTGTGTATGTGTGTGTGCAGTGGAATAAATACTCTATGCTATTTGGTTTTTTAAAGATCAGTAATATTATAGAGTGCCTAGTACAGTGTATAGCATGTGCAAGAAATTTAATAGTTGATAACAATTGTAATTATGGTTATTGTAATTCTAAGAGCAAACTCTCAAGTAATAGAGTGCTGTAAATTTGTCCAACATTACTTGACCTAAGGTTCCTTTAAGTGTGCTATATTTTCTGCTACCACTCCTTTCTCCACCATACCATGATAATTTCCCATATTTGTGGCCCCAGTTTAAACATTAATCTTCCAGGAAGCCTGCGCTGTATCCAAGACTCAATGAAATGTTCCTTCTATGACTCCAGGATTTTGTGTTATTATAACTGTTACCTCTTATGTTGATAATGTTGGTAAGCCCTTGAATACGCTTTGCTTGACCTTGTATCTTCACAGCCTAATATTGTGCTTGAAACATTATGAGTGCTGAATATGTGTTTTTGAATGGATGCTGATATGTAATTTGTACATAAATTCTTATCAGGCTGACAAGATGCCAACTGAGAGAATTATTCAGATCGCCCTAAGAACTACTTCTGGTGGGATCTCTTTCGTTTTGTATACCTTTTCAAATTTGTGAATTTAACTCTTCCTCTTGCTCAGCATTTTCCTAGTTTGGCACGTGCTAGTTAACTCAGGCTTTTTGACCCTGTCTGTCCTCACACTGCTTTATGTATTGGATCATGGGCCAAATCCAACACCTGTTCATGACACCCCTAGAAATGATGCTTCATATACCCTGTTTTCATATACTCTGCCCAATCCTACTTGGAACCAGTTGAGACAACTCTATCTGTATTATCTGCTCCTCCCAAACTCTTTCCAATGATGCCCTTTACTATGATTTTTTAACTTTTACCCCAAAATGACTTTATCTATTGCATGATGCCAATGCCCTTTTCCTTTGGTTTGACCCACATGGTTCTCAGTCATGGTTGTCTTGGCCATGTCTTCTGTCTTCTTTGTTCCTAATGTATTCCTCTACTTGCTACATAAACTCCTTCACAGATTTCTAGTGATTCAATTTGTCCTTGACTCACCATACTTAATGAAGTGTCTCTATTGAAAATGTAACTTTTTCTTTGGGATTTGTGCCATTGAGTCTTCCTCAAGGAGTGTCCTTCTTATACCACTAGTTTAAAAGAACAATATCAAACATCAGATTTGTGGTGTGGTAAATTGTCTGTGGCAATCACCATAATACTTCCTCCCATCACTGTGGACTTTTGTAATGTGACTTGGCCAATTCCCCAATCAAGAGGCAGAGTCTACTGTCCCAGTCCTTAAACTTCAGTTGGCCCTTAACTGGTTTAACCAATAGAGCACAGCAAACCTAATGATAGAGGACTTTTTAGCTTAGGCTCCAAGAGACTTTACAGCTTTTATTCTTACTCTCTTGAACCACTGTCCTGAGATACCATGTGAAGATGCCTGATCTAGCAAACCAAAGATAAAAGGCCTCATGGCACAAGAAGAACCCTTCTCTCCGAAGCCCCTAGACCAACTAGCTGACAGCCAACAGTAACCACCAGAAACATAACCATCTTGTACTATCCAGTCCCAGTTAAACCTCCAGATGATTGCAATTGTATGAGTAACTCCAGATGAGAATGGCAGAACTGCCCAAGTCAACCCAGCCCAAATTGCTAAGCAAAAAAATCATGATGAAATGTTATGCCAGTAAATTTTGGGGTGGTTTGTTATCTAGCAATAGATAACAGGTAGCAATAGCTAATGGATAATCCACATGGATTTCCAAAGAGACACACTTTACTTATGTATTTTTTTATTGAAGTACAGTCAGTTACAATGTGTGAATTTCTGGTGTACAGCACAATGTCCCAGTCATGCATATACATACATATATTCATTTTCATATTCTTTTTCATTAAAGGTTATTACAAGATATTGAACATAGTTCCCAGTGCTATACAGCAGAAACTTTTCTAAAATCTATTTTTATATATAGTGACTAACATTTGTAAATCTCTAACTCCCAATTTTATCCCTTCTCATCCCCTTTCCCCAGTAACCATAAGACTGTTTACTATGTCTGTGAATCTGTTTCTGTTTTGTAGATGAGTTCATAGTGTCCTTTTTTCTTTTTTTAGATTCCACATGTGAGTGATAGCATATGGTATTTTTCTTCCTCTTTCTGGCTTACTTCACTTACAATGATGATCTCTAGGTCCATCCATGTTGCTGTAAATGGCATTATTTTATTCTTTTTTATGGCTGAGTAGTATTCCATTGTATAAATATACCACAACTTCTTTATCCAGTCATCTGTTGATGGACATTTAGGTTGCTTCCATATCTTGGCTATTGTGTGTAGTGCTGCTGTGAATATTGGGGTGCATGTATCTTTTTGAATGAGAGTTCCCTCTGAATATATACCCAGAAGTGGGATTGCTGGATCATATGATAAAGTCTATTCCTAGTCTTTTGAGGAATCTCCATACTATTTTCCACAGTGGCTGCACCAAACTGCATTCCCACGAGCAGTGTAGAAGGGTTCCCTTTTCTCCAGACCTTCTCCAGCATTTATCATTTATGGACTTTTGAATGATGGCCTTTCTGACTGGTGTGAAATGATACCTCATTATGGTTTTGATTTGCATTTCTCTGCTAATTGTGATATTGAGCATTTTTTCATGTGCCTGTTGGCCATTTGTATGTCTTCACTGGAGAATTGCTAGTTTAAATCTTCTGCCCATTTTTGGATTTGGTTGTTTATTTTTTTGTTGTTAAGTTGTATGAGCTGTTTATATATTCTGAAAAGTAAGCCTTTGTCAGGCGCATCATTTACAAATATCTTCTCCCATTCCATAGGTTGTTGTTTTGTTTTGCTTATGGTTTCCCTACGCTGTTCAAAAGCTTGTAAGTTTAATTAGGTCCCATTTGTTTATTTTTGATCTTATTTCTATTGCCTGGGTAGACTTCTCTAGGAGAACATTGCTAAGATTTATGTCAGAGAATGTTTTGCCTATGTTTTCTTCTGGGAAATTTTTCATGTCTTGTCTTATATTTAAGTCTTTAAGCCATTTTGAGTTTATTTTTGGAAACACACTTTATTTTTAAGTCAAATCTGAAAATATATTATTGTTTTTTGAACCTGTAGTGTTATTTAATTGCTGTTTCTCACCCATATCAAACACTTATGGAACATCTTAAAACTCAGGATATATTCTTAAATCTATTCCTTTGATCCTGATACGCACTCTGTAGGAAGGAGACAGAGCAGGGATTACATTATCTTCATTATCTGAAGAGATGAGAACCTAAACTCAGAGAGAGACCCTAACCCACCCAAAGGCACATGGTAGCAAAGCACAAGGTCAGGGTCATAACCCAGCACTCCATTTTGTGCAATACTTACAGCCCCTCTGCCTCAGTGAAATAATATCATTTCTAATATTGGGAGGATTGGATTAGATCTAGGTTTGCATTTACCAAATCTTTGATTCTAAATTTTTAAGAAGCCCACTTTTCACCATTGCTTTTTTTAAAAAAGAAGATTTATAGCCATGTTTATTTTCAGTAAATTTAGCTCTGAAGTTTCTGATTCATTTTCAATCAAGTTTTTATTTAGCAACAATTCTTTGATGTTCTGTAACCCCTTTGAAATATTTTATAAGCTACTTATACCTTTTATCTTTGAATCATCCAGTCACATCTTGCCAAGGGAACTCAAAACTACATTTCACACCTTTTTGAATTAGGTTCAAAATGCAGTGTATTTCTAACCTGGGTATATGGTATTATACATTATGATTTGCAAAATCCCTTAGATATAGTACCATATTGTTGCTTCCTACACTGGAGTAATTGCTTTATTGTACGTTTTACAGACTTATTTTACCCCCAAAAGAGGGGGGCTAAAGAGTGAAAAAATCAACAAAGGATTCTAAAGGTACAGTCATCAATTCACAAGCAGCTTGCCGTGGAACGACTTGTTCATCAAACTGAAAAAACACAAAACAAAATAGTTGTTTTTGCTTCTTTTCCTCCTTCTCCCGAACTGTTTATTAGATGCTTAGTAGAAGTTCATTTACGAAATTAATTGTAGGGCTAATTTAGATGGTGTTAATTTGAAGACCAAACTTAAGCATATACCTAGGAATAATTTATCTTTCTCATCTTCACTTATTATTATAATATTTCTTTCTCAATGTGTCTTGTTTTATATGATTTATTTTTCGGGATGTTAGACTACCCCCACCCCCACCTATGAAGAGACCATTCCACCAGCAAAAGCTTCAGTGAGTTTGGATCTAATAGCAGTTGAGTTTAATAAATCCATAAATAAGACAGGAAGCAAATACAAATAGAGTTATTTCTAAAGCTTTATGGTCCAATATCATTCCAGAGGGACAAGGCATTTAAATACTCAGTATAACTGGATAAGCAAGGTAATATGGTGCAATATGCTTTAGCTATTGAAATGAACAGAACTGACACCCTTGATTCCACCCCCTATCTGACCTCAGGCAACTTATTAAACAGTCAGCCTCATTTTCTTCGTCAGAAAAATGAAGTTAATGAAAACATACCTTGAAGTTTTTTTAGGGAGGACTACAAAAGATATGTAACATTTCCCCCAAAATGGCCTTTCACTTTGCAGGTGTTTGATCATTTTTAATCTCCTTTCCTCTTCCTGTTGGTTCCCTTCTCCATCTCTCATCTCTTCCTTCACTTATGGATAAACTGTGTCTATGAATACAAAAATATGTATGGATTTTCAGGTTTAAGCTATGTATGATCATCTTTCATGTGAGACTTTTTTAGAAAATGAATTAAACATAGTGTTAGTTTCAAGAGATACCTTTAAAGAGCTAAATTAGCCTTTCCTGATTTTCTGAGTCTCTATTTTCCTAAAAATTGCCAAGGTTTGTATACAAGACATAAAATGAATATTTGTACCACTCAAGATCTACAGAGCTTAGGTGGGTGGGAACACTAATCATAGACCAGAAATAGAAAGTATAAAGATGTTAGAAAGGAACAATCTTGGCCTGTTTGAGGACCAGCAAGGTCATTCAGGAACAGCAAAGGAGAAAATGGCAGGATATGAAGTCAGAATGAAAAGCAGGAACAGACTGTGTAGGGTGAGTCTTATAGACCATGGTAAGTAGTTGGAGTTTTATTTTATGTGTGATGGGAGCTGTTGAAGAATTTTGAGCACAAGAGTGACAGATCTCACCTATAAATTTAAAAGGTGCTTTGGCTGCTATGTGGAAAATAGAGGTGTAAGGACAGAAATGGAGGCAGGAAGGCAGTTAGAAGGCTTTTGCTATATTAAGAATAAACAGGATAGAGGTTTAGATTCAGGTGGTAGCAGTGGAGATGAGAAGTGGTCAGATTTAGATAGAAGCAATGGGACTCAATTATGGATTGAAGTGAGGAGTCAGGGAATTCAAGAAACCAAAATTGTGATTTCTAAAATTGTGGCTTAAGCAAATGGTTGGGAACTGTTGCCATTTACTATGATGAGATAGGTTTAGGAAAAATAAAATTTGAGAGGTCTTATGAGTTCAGCTTTCGAATTGGCGATATGGAGATGACTATTGTACATTCAAGAAGAGATGTCAAATAGTCAGTCAGATACTTGACTCTTGAGTTGAGGGGATAGTCAGGGATGGAGATACAAACTGCTTGGCCAGTAGCATATAGATGATTTTTAATACCATGGGTCTTGGCAAGTTCATCTAAGAAAGGAGTATAGCTAGAGGAGGGTTGAAGGTCAGAGACTGGGGCATGCTAACATTCATCAATTACAAGAGGAAGAGTCATCAGGAGAGCTTGAGAAGGAGTGTCTATTGAACCATTGGGTAAAAAGAAAACCAGCAAGGCAAAAAGGCAACCAGTTATAATTCAGAGATAAGTTGACTAATAAAAAATGACAAATACAATCTCAACAGAATGCCAAGAAAATGTAAGCTTATCATTCTTGAAGGTCAATGTTGCAATAGAACCAATGCTGACTTTTTTAACGATTTTGCCAGACTGAATGATGAGTATATTTCAAAAGTTCAGGAGAAAACCTGGAAATCTGAACAGAACTGGTAGAGGGCAAGTGGAAGGAATAAAGGAAGGGAGAAATCAGAGAGAGATGCTTTGAAGACAAGGTCTCTTCAGTACTTCAGGTACTCCCCCTCTCAGAGGCACCAATTTTCAAATGGAAATTGAAGCAGGGAAAAAGATCAAAAAGCTTTCTTTTCTCCCTGATGCCACTGCCCATAGCTGCTTCCTGCCACTTCTCAGGTTGCTTGTCTTCCTTCTGGCTTAGGACCCAAGCCAAAATGTGGGAGTCTAAGCTCTACACAGCAATATGGGTCATGATCTAACCCCCAAGTCAGTTGAACTTTAAAAACATATAATTACCCACCCAAGGTCAAACTGGCCCCATTAGTCAATGATAGATCCCCTCAAATGTTTTCCTTACTGTGTAACCACTACCCATGAAAGAATGGAGACACGTTCTGATCCTTGAAGGAGTGTTGCAGGACATCAAAGTCCCAACTGGATTCTTTCAGAAAAAGCTGATGAAATACAAATGTCTAACACTTAGCAACCTGCCTGGAAGAGGAAGAGAATTATACTATGAACTCTGATAATTATAATTAAGAACACTTTAGATTGAACTAGACAAAAAAGCACAGTCTTTGGAGTCAGTCAAATGTTGGTTCAGTTTCCAGCACCACCACTTATTGGTAGTTTGACCTTATGCAAATTACATGACCTTCATAAACCTCAATTTCCTTTCCTAAATGAGCATTAATGATAACACTTACCTGAATGTTTGCTGTGAGAATTAGATGACAAAATGTCCTTTAGTGTCTTCCAGGCAGTCTTCTTCTCTGACTCTCTCCAGGAGCAGATCTGAGTGGGAAGGGCTGGAAATCCATGTTCTTTCTCCAATTTTCTTAAACACCTTTGCTCCTTTGTCTACTGTCCCCATAATACCCATGAAATACAACTACTCTGCTTGAAATTTCCATTCTTACCCTATTCAAAGTAATTCCCCAAAACTTTCCACTCCTTACTACCTCCTTCTCAGCCTGTTCTGATCAAGTCAGTCCTCTCGTTAACCCCACATCTCATTGCTTAGTCCTGATCAATACCTCTACTTTCATTGTCCCACAGATACCTCATTGTCCTGAGCTTTCCCTCCTTCCCTTTGTACATCAAATTATTATTCATCTTCAAAACGTAGTTCAACTAAATGCAATGGGTTGTCCTGAATTGGGCCCTGAAGCACAAAAAGGACATAAATTGAAAAACTGGAGCAATCTCAATAAAATTATATACCGATGTTAGTTTCAGTTTTGACAAATGTACCATAGTAATGTAAGATGTTAACATTAGGAGAAAGTGGGTGGGAAGTACACTGGAACTTTCTGAATTATCTTTTGAGCTTTTCTGTAAAGCTAAAATTATTTCAAAATAAAAATATTATTTAAAAAATTCAAGCCTTTATCTATCTTGAAGACTACCATGCTTGTAACACTCTCCTTGTCCTCCCTCTCACCATGCCCGCCTGGAGCCCCTGCACATCTTTCCTGGCAATGTGACTTTGGGTTCATCACTTAACTGTCCTGTGCTTTAGTCTCTTTATTTGTAAAATGATGAGAATAAACACAAACCACAGTTAAGAGAAAGTTCAGGAAGAGGTAGAGGTATGATACTTTATGTATGTTTGTGGATGCTAGGGGGTGTCTAGAGGGGGTTTGGAGGAGACCTAGGGAAATAGTGAGCTGGGACTCACCCCAAGGCTGCCTAGTTCAAGAATCTCTGTTCTTAACCATTAAGCTATGCTGCATGTGGAAACACTATAGAATGTTTTTTGTAAACATTTATATAGTATTCACAGAGAAAAACTAAAGGGAAATATATCAAACCATAGGGGTTGTCTCTGAGCGATGGGATCATGAATGATTTTTATCATCTTATTTTCCTTTTCTTCATTTTAAAAATGTTCTACAACAAATATGTATTTCTTGTGATGAATAATATATAATTATACACACCAAACTCATAGTACTAATTGCCTCTAAAGACAGAGTGATAGAAATGACACTCAGATAACAGTTAAGAGGAACCCTCATTTAGTTCTGAAAAATCAGAAGTAAATACCATATAATGCCAAAAATTGGTTTGTTTTTTTTTTCTGACCTATGGACAGGGAAGTATTTAGGGGATGTAAGCCAAAAACAGAGTTTTTGGTGCCACTTCAACCCTACTCAATGTTTTTAATAAAGTAAAAATAACCGATCCAAATTCTAACTATTCATATACAGTGAATGATTTTAGTACCCATTATAAAATATCAAATTATTTCAAAAAAATTTTGCACAGTGCCCATGCATTACTGATAGACTTCCCAAGTGTTTTCTCTGCTTATGGGGTAATTTGGCTCTGCAAAATTACTTCTTCTATTCAAGTTGCAGCAGAGCAGGGTAGCTTAATGTGCAAGAGTGTGTCCCTACTGGGCTTCCCAGTTGTTAAAGCAGATAGTCCATAATAATCTGGCAAAATGAAATAACTGAATTCAAATATCTCCTTGGGAGTAAAATTTTATACTCACAGTTGCTCAAAACCTTTCAAACATATTATTGAAGAACATAGTATCTATGGAAGTTGCCTAGATATTCAGTGATCTACACTGGAATTAAATCTGCCTTATATTGACTCAAGGAAAAGTGCTTTTACCCATTTGCCCTTTAGCACAAAGCAATTGGCTGTATCAAGGGATATTATAAAAAGCAACTCATCACTGTTAATACTATAAGGACATTTGGGGGATTATTGATCACATAATCCAGTCTACAGGAGAGGTTTTACTCTGGCCTTATTGTCAAGAAATTTCCTGAATATTATTTTGCTTTTACTTTATGAACACTATGAATTCTGTACTTGATTGTTCACTCTTGTTTGGTTGCTAAAAAATTCTTAAAAGTCAAATTTGTGGCCTAAAATACATTGTAAGACTATCTGCATGACATTAATATATGCAAAAATTTCTAAACTGAACTCAAAAAGCACAGTGACTTAAAAGAAAAGATTGATAAATTGGACTTCATTAAAATTAAAGTTTCTGTTCATCAAAAGATACCATTCAGAGAATAGACAGACAAGTCATAAACTGGGAGAAAATATTTCTAGCAGATTCATTTAATAAGCAGTCCATTTTAAACATGGGCAAGAGACTCAAAAAGACACTCCACAAAAAGTATATCAAATGTGAAAATGTGCTCAGCATCATTAGTCATCAGAGAAATGCAAATTTTAAAAATAATAAAATACAATGATCCACCCATCAAAATGGAAAACATTAAGAAGATTGCAAATTCAAAATTTTGTTTAGTATATGGAGTAACAAGAACTCTATTATTGTTTAAAGTATAAATTGGCATAACAATTTTGGAAAAATACTTGGTAAGTTCTGCTATAGCTAAAATACAATGTAGTAATTCCAGTCCTAAGGAAATAATACTCAACAAAAACAAATGCTCCTATCCACCGACAGCCATGTACAAAAATATTCTTAAGAGTTTTATTTGTAGTATCCCCAAATGTTAAACAAATATTCAACAACAGTAGAATGAGAAAGTAAATTGTAATAATTTGTATAATAAAATACTACACAACAATGAAAGGAAAATCCAAATACCTGCTAGAAAAATAAAGATGAATATCACAAACACACTATTGAGTAAAAGCAATCAGGCCCAACTTGTATAATGCCATTTATATGAAGTTCAAAAACAAGCAAAACTAATATATCATCGAGTCAGAATAGTGGTTCCTCTTGAAGGAAAAATGAAAAAGCCAAGGAAAATGATGAATATACTCTATAATTTGTTCAGTGGGTTATACATACATACATATGAGGAAATTCATTGAGCTGTACATATAAGATTTATTTACTTATATGAGTTATGATTCTTTATGAGTTAAAAAAAAAAAAGGCCTTTCTCTTGAGAAGGTTATATGACTGTGTAGCATATGTTTGGTATAAGGACCTAATACTTTAGCTCTATTTGACATTTTTGTCTTTATTTTTTCTTTCATCTTCTTTCTTATTTATTTTGAATTATTTTATCTTGCCATTGTTTTCAAATTCCTGAAATTCTACCTAGGATATAGCTTATTAGTAAATACAAAAATATATGAATACAAGTCCAGGTTTTTCTAAATTTAACATGAGAATGTTTGGAATCAAAAGACTCAAGTTTTCATTCTGATTCCACTTAATAAGAGTACAAGTGGAGGAATTACTTAAGATAATATCTACTTCACATAGTTGTTAAAAGAATTTTTAAAGTAGCACAATGATGAAGGGGATAATAGCTCAGTGGTAGAGCACATGCTTAGCATGCATGAGGTCCTGGGTTCAATTCCCAGTACCTCCATTTTTTAAAAATGATTAAAAAATAAATAAATAAAAATTTTTAAAATAGCACAACAGAAATTATTCTCAAATTTTAGAGTGATATGTAAATTATATTTAAAAGCAGCCAACATTAATTTAGGAACATGATCCTGACAGTAAACAAAAAACCCAACAAACTACCATCAACAAAAACAGTCTTACAAGGAAACAGTTTGTTTTAAATCTAATTTCTGTCTTTCCTGAGATTGTTTAGAATTGCCTGAAAAAAATATTTGGTATCTTTTTAAAATTCTGTCCAAGTCACCACTAACATGAATGTAGATGATTGAGAAATTCCTGGTGCTCCCAGGATCAACTTGCGATAAGTTATCAGAAGAGGGGACCAATTTGCCCATATAAAAAGTATTCCGGTCATGCAAAATGATTTGTTGAATTGGGAGATAAATCCGCAGTATACCAAAACTCAAGTTAAATTTGTAAAATAAAATTCATTTTAGCCTCTATTTAAAGGGGAAAATAAGTATTACTGAAGAGAAATAAAGAGGCTGGAGGAATAACTCTCCCAGACTTCAGACAATACTGTAGAGCTATAGTTATCAAGACAGCATGGTATTGGTACAAAAACAGACATACAGACCAATGGAACAGAACAGAGAGCCCAGAAGTGAACCCACAAACTTATGGTCAACTAATCTTCACCAAAGGAGGCAAGAATATACAATGGAATAAAGACAGTCTCTTCAGCAAATGGCGTTGGGAAAACTGGACAGCAGCATGTAAAACAATGAAGCTAGAACACTCCCTTACACCATACACAAAAATAAACTCAAAATGGATCAAAGACTTAAACATAAGACAAGATACAATAAACCTCCTAGAGGAAGATATAGGCAAAACATTATCTGACATACATCTCAAAAATTTTCTCCTAGAAGAAATAAAAGCAAAAATAAACAAATGGGACCTAATGAAACTTACAAACTTCTGCACAGCAAAGGAAACCATAAGTAAAACAAAAAGACAACCTACGGAATGGGAAAAAATTTTTGCAAATGAAACCGACAAAGGCTTGATCTCCAGAATATATAAGCAGCTCATATGACTCAATGAGAAAAAAATAGACGACCCAATCCAAAAATGGGCAGAAGACCTAAACAAGCAATTCTCCAAGAAAGACATACAAATGATCAATAGACACATGAAAAAATGCTCAATATCACTAATTATCAGAGAAATGCAAATCAAAACTACAATGAGGTATCACCTCACACCAGTCAGAATGGCCATCATTCAAAAATCCACAAATGACAAATGCTGGAGAGGCTGTGGAGAAAAGGGACTCTCCTTCACTGCTGTTGGGAATGCAGTTTGGTGCAGCCACTGTGGAAAACAATATGGAGATTCCTCAAAAGACTAGGGATAGACTTACCATATGAACCCTACTTCAGGATGACACCTGCACCCCAATGTTCATAGCAGCATTATTTACAATAGCCAAGACATGGAAACAGACTAAACATCCATCAACAGATGACTGGATAAAGAAGAAGTAGTATATTTATACAATGGAATACTACCCAGCCATAAAAACTGACAACATAATGCCATTTGCAGCAACATGGATGCTCCTGGAGAATGTCATTCTAAGTGTAGTAAGCCAGAAAGAGAAAGAAAAATACCATATGAGATCGCTCATATGTGGAATCTAAAACAAACAAACAAACAAACAAAGCATAAATCAAAACAGAAATAGACTCACAGACATAGAATACAAACTTGTGGTTGCCAGGGGACCAGGGGGTGGGAAGAGATAGACTGGGATTTCAAAATTGTCGAATAGATAAACAAGATAATAGCACAGGGAAATATATACAAGATCTTATGGTAGCTCACAGAGAAAAAAATATGACAATGAATATGTATATGTTCATGTATAGCTGAAAAATTATGCTCTACGCTGAAATTTGACACATTGTAAAATGATTATAAATCAATAAAAAATGTTAAAAAAAAAGGGGGGGGAATAAAAGAGGGAGTGAGATGAATGTAGGAGCTTTTTCATCTCTATGCAGCTAAGTAGTTTGTGGGAAAATAATAGGTGCTATGAGACCATCCCAAAGGAGATTCTGAATATAAATATTCTGACTTTTGTTTTTAGGGATGTCAGCTCTGCCAGGTGATTTTCTCAGGTTTCTTTCCAACTTAACACATTTCTCAACACATTCCAAATAGCTTCTGCTCACAGAATCCCATTGAGATCATACTTATCAAGACAACTTGTGATCCTTTTGTTGCTAGGTCCAGTATTTTTTCAATTTCATTTGAACTTTCCATATTTGACCCTTTCTCCTTGAAAAATTCTTTCTTTAACTTTTGTGGCCCCACATTCTCTTGGTTTTCTTTCTCTGCCTAGCAGCTTCTTCTCAGTGTTATTTGTGAACTCTACTTTTGCCCACCTTTTAAAATTTAATGGCCTTTAAGTTCTCCCCTGGTCCCACTTTACTCTTTCTCCCAAAACAGTCCCATCCAGTTATCTGACTTCAAGTACCATTTGACAATGACTCAATGACTACCAAACCTCTAGCTTCAGTCAAGACTTCATTCCTGGGCTCCAGACCTACGTAGCTACCTACTGGACATCTCCACTTAGGTTTCCTGTAGAGACTTCAAAACCAACAAATCTTGAGTAGAATCTGTCTTCCCTCTCCTCAGCTTCTGTTCATGTGATGTTCTCTCAGTATTTTCACTCTTATCCATCAACTCCTTTCTCTCAACATTCTCCAATTTTGCATAGTCAGCAAGTCCTATCAAAGTTATCTGCTAACAAGTACTGCAATTCATTCACTCTCTATCTCACTTCTTTTAGTTATATAAATGCTTGCCTACAATTAATTCTACCCATAATAGCCAAATCTAATTATGCTCTTTCCTTGCTGAATATACTGTCTTGCCAAAGATATGTATCCCATAATGACTGTTAATGACTATCTACCATGATGGCTCTTGAAGAATTAGATTATTTATTAGAAAACTTATTTTTTAGTATAACAATTTTTAAAATTTTTTACCTCCAGACCCTCTAAAGAAATACATCATATGGAGTGATATTTCGACATTACAATTTAAAAAACTGAAGTATAGTTGGTTTACAGTGTTGTGTTACTTTTAGATGAATAGCAAAGTCATTTGGCTTTACATATATATATATAAACACACACTTTATATATACAATCTTTTTCAGTTTCCTTTCCATTAGAGGTTATTACAAGAAATTGAACATAGTTTCCTGTGCTATACAGTGGGTCCTTGTTATTTATTTTACTTATAGTAGTGTGTATAGAATATATAGTATTGTTTATCTATTTTATACATAGGAGTATTAATTCCAAACTCTTAATTTATCCCTTCCCTGGACACTTTTCCCTTTGGTAACCATAAGTTTGCTTTCTATGTCTGTGAGTCTAATTTCTGGTTTGTAAATAAATTCATTTGTAACATTTTTTTAGATTCCACATATAAGTGATACCATATGATATTTGTCTTTCTCTGTCCAACTTATTTCACTTAGTATGATAATCTCTAGGTCCATCCATGTTGCTGCATATGTCATTATTTCACTTTTTATGGCTGAGTAGTATTCCATTGTATGTATATGTATGTGTGTGTGTGTGTGTGTATATATATATATATATATATATATATATATATATATATATATATATATATATTCCACATCTTTTTTTATCTACTCCTCTTTCAATAGACATTTAGTATGCTTCCATGTTTTGGCTATTGTAAATAGAGCTGCTGTGAATACTGGGGTCCATGTATCTTTTTGAATTAGAGTTTTTATCTTTTCTGGATATTAGGATTTTCTGGAGTGGGATTGCTGTATCATCTAGTAACTCTATTTTTAGTTTTTTAAGGCACCTCCACACTGTTCTCCATAGTGGCTGTACTAATTTACATTCCCACCAACAATGTAGGGAAGTTCCCTTTCCTCCACACCCTCTCCAACATTTATTATTTGTAGACTTTTTGATGATGGCCATTCTGACCAGTATGAGGTGATATCTCACTGTAGTTTTGATTTGCATTTCTCTAATAGTTAGTGATGTGGAACATCTTCTCATGTGCCTGTTTGCCATCTGTATGTCTTCTTTGGAGAAATGTCTATTTATGTCTTCTGCCTATTTTTTGATTGGGTTATTTGTTTGTTTGTTTGTTTGTTTATATTAAGTTGTATGAGCTGTTTGTATATTTTGGAAATTAATCCCTTACTGGTTGCATCATTTGCAAATATTTTCTCCCAATCCTTAGGTTGTCTTTTCATTTTGTGTAGGGTTTACTTTGCTATGAAAAAGCCTTTAAGTTTAATTAGGCCCCATTAGTTTACTTTTGCTTTTGTTTCCATTACTCTAGAAGATAGATCCAAAATATATTTCTGCAATTTATGTCAAAGAGTGTTTTGCCTATGTTTTCCTTGAGGAGGTTTAGCATATCCAGTCTTACATTGAGCTCTTTAATCCATTTTGAGTTTATTTTTATATATGGTTTTAGAGAATGTTCTAATTTCATTCTTTTATGTGTAGTTGTCCACTTTTCCCAGTGCCCCTTATTAAAAAGACTGGAAGCAAGAATATACAGTGGAGAACATTATGCTAAGTGAAATAAGCCAGACACAAACAGACAAATACTACATTGTACCATTTATATGAAAAATCTATAATAGTCAAGTTCACAGCAGTAGAGAATAGAATGGCGGTTGCCAGGGGCTGGGAGAAGGGGGAAGCAGGGAGGTATTAGACAAAAGTCCATAGTTTCAGTTATGCAAGATGAATAAGTCCTGGAGATCTACTGTACAGCATAGAGCCTATAGTTAAGAATACTGCACTGTACCTATGATACCACTCATGTGTGGAATCAACAGAAGAAGAAAAAAAGACACAAACAAACTTACCTACAAAACAGAAACAGACTCACAGACATAGTGAAGAAACTATGGTTACTGAGGGGAAAGACGGTGCAAAGGGATAAACTGGGAGTTTGAAAGAAAAAATTTAGAAAAGATACTGCATTGTATACTTCAAATTCGCTAAAGAGGGTAAATCTTATATTAAGTACTGTTATCACAAAAATAATGATAATAAAATAATAATTAAAGAGAGTGAAAGGCAACTTTTGAAGGTGATGGATGTATTTACGGCATAGATTGTGGTGATGGTTTCACAGATGTCTACTTATCTCCAAACTCATCAAATTGTATACATTAAATATAAATATACAGTTTTTGGGTATCAGTCGTACCTCAATAAAGTAGTTTAAGAAAAGGAAGGATGAACAACTGAAATGTGTTAAGACTAAAGAAGGAATAGGCCAGGCTGGGGGGGTGTAAGGAGTGAAGAGATTTGTCTTGGACATATTGCTTAATTTGTTTATTGGAGATGCAAGTGGGGATCTTCAGCAGTCATTGGAGAGTTCGAGGAAGAATATGTAAATTTGAACGTCATCTCTATATAGCCACAAGACTAGCTGAGATCCTAAGGATAAGAAAGAGTGTAGACAGTGAGCCTAGAAGGCTTTCATATTCAGACCAGCACTGGAGTTAAAGTGAATAGAAATGGACCCTTCTTGGATTAAATGCCAGAAGAAAATGGCATAAAACAGGACTCTATCCCAACCTCCCTCCTCTTCAACTTAACTCATGAAGAATTTGTACACCACTGCAAGTCTTTTTTAGAATGAAATGGGCCTTAAATAAATAATGTAAATCATTTGTTACAGGATGTGTGCCTTCCTGCCATGCGAAACAGGAAGTCCACATTCTTCTCTACACTGATGGTGATACTACTGTGGCATTCTACAAGTGGCGACAAATAGCATGTCCATCTGAATTTATTACCAAGCTCAATACCATTTTCACCAAAGCAAAAAGTGTTTGGCATAGTTTGACACACAGAGGGATAATTCTAAATAAACCCCATTCCACAGAAAATCCACTTCATTGTCTTGCAGTATATTTTATGCCTTGCATTAACCCAAGTTATTAAAACTACTGAAATTCTATTTTCCTCAAAACAAAATATTCTAGAAGAACCATATTCGGAGTCTTTAGACAGTAGGAGCTGACTCCTGTCCTCATATCCTATCAGACCACATTTCATCTCTTAATAACCCAGGGACAGAGCTCTTCCTCAGGATTTGCATAAAAATCTCTTAGGGACTTTGTTTTTAAATACTCATATACAGGTCTCACTCTTGGAGATTCAAATTTGGTGGGTGTGTGAAGAGAGTATTCTGAAAAAATGCCCCAGGTAATTTTGTTGTAGACTCCTGGTTAAGAACTACTGCTTGATGGGAAGGACCTCTGTGTCTTCAAGCGTTTGAGATGAAGACCGAGTGCTAGGAAATGTTCCTTTACCGACCAGGCCCACCTGTCTACCTACAACCCACTTTTTAATTTACATCAGAATAAGGTCAGGTTCTTTAATTTCCATAATGAAATAGATAACTTTGTCAAACACATGCCGAGCATTTCATCTAAAGCAAATAGCTCTCCCTTAAGGATTAAGAATAACTATATTCTAGGCACATATGAGGACTTCTTTATCAAGTTGGTTGCTCTCCTAATTCATGCAAAATCTGGGTTAGTCAGTGAGTGTCCAATAGGCACTGTACTGTGTAAGTGATATTCTTAATTCTCTCTTCCTGAATTATCAGAAAGCCAAATTCCGGGGCTGTATCAGCTTTGATTACTGTTGTCCCCTATGGAAATACCTTCAGAGAATGTAAATTTTAAACTCTGAGTCCTCAAGTTTTATGAAGGTTTATAAAAGGGCTAGCTTCATCTAATAAAAACTACTATTATGGATACTGTCTACATGATCAATTTCTCCTCAGAGTGGAAAGCCAGGGAAAATGTATCTAATATAAATTGATATGCTTCATTTGATTAGTAAAGAGGATTATTTAAGTGCTTTGATATTAACTGCAGCAAGTTTTATGTGCCGCTATAGTCATCATCCCTAAGCAAAGCTTTCTGGTTCAAGCGTCTTCTCACTTCACTTGGCCTTCATTCTTTAATCATTGCTTTAAAGGTGCCATAATGCCTATGCCTTTTATTGTAAGTTACTTCAAATCCTCTTTTGGGAGTGGGTAAATTATTAATAATGAAATCTATCCTAGATTCTATTCTTTCATAAAATGAATACCCACTTATATTCAATTATTAGGAGACCACCTCCAATAAGTCTAGTTTGAAGATTGGCTAAGAAAATTCAAAAACTTTCTCCTTTTTTTTTTTTCCTTTGTAAGGCATGCCCTGCATGACAATAGGCTTTCTCTGGGTAAGATCACATCATAGTCAAGGGTAGTCAAGGGTCACAAATGCTCGTTTCAGCATCTGGAATGGAACTTTTTGATTCTCCTCCCATCTTCTTCTTCTGCATTATCACTACTGATATTTAAGCACTTTATCTGAGCCATGCACTGTGCCAGAAGCTTCGCTTGCAAGCACTCATCTAATCCTCACAAAAAGGTTGAAACCAGCCCTAAATAGTGTCCCTGATTTAGATGAGGACCACAAAACTTAAAAAAGATTAAATATATTGCATTCAATTCATGTTTTTAAATAAATGCATGAACTTATGCAGCCAGATACCCAATTATTAGATTTAGTTATGGCTGATTCTAGAAGAAACAAGTTAAGGAAATGCTCTGGCTCTAGATGCAGGAATAAAGTATTGCAGCTCCCAGGAGCTCTTTGGGGCTTTCTCGATTTCACTGTAGATAAGAAGAATGACCTTGGTCTTGCCCTGTTGCATGGGGCAGACAGTTGAACCTAACATAACATATACAACAGGATTCTTTTTCTTTGACCTGGAGTCAGACTTTTCTCTTTACCTGTGTTATTTATGTCTGAAATTAAAATAAAAGTGTCGGACAGTGGTAGGTCCAACTGACCAAAGGATCAGTTGACTGTTCCGAGGCCCATAGAATCCAAATGACAAGGGGTCGTGGCCATTAGGTACTTGATTGAGCACTGACTGTGCCATGGTTATAAGTCCCCAAACCCGTTCTCTCACAGCACTTTTTCTTTTTCTGCATGTGGGGTGTTAGCCATTGTCTACTTAACATGAGGCATGTATTTAACTATAGCCTTGAGGATGATAAGTGGTAGACCATTTGATTCTTATTCTTTGATTGTCGGAGTCAAAATTAATTAATAGAGATAAGGATTTAGTGACCCAGTGAGTCTTCCCCAGCAGCAGTGGATTGGGAATCAGGAAACCCAGTATTTAGGCCTGTTTTACCTAGTAATGGGTAACATCAGATAAATTATTTAAGTGCTCTCAGCTAGAGTTTCTTAGCTTTACAATGAGAGAGCTGTGTTAGATTGTCTTGAAGGTGATTCTCAACTCTGAAAATCTATGAAGTTACCAATTGTGTTTACTTACTGTATCAAGTGACTTTTCACCAAGATAAAGCTTTGCTTTACATAATATTCTTCAGTTTGGCAAAAAAATAATTAAAAATCAATAGGCAAAAGCAAGGAAGAGCTTCTTATAACACAAGGATAAATTTTGGCATGATCTGTTCTCACATGCCTCATCCAGTCATTCATGAGGGTTTTCTCTCATTATTACTCATTTCCCTAAGTGACTTTAGATATGGGCATCTGACACATGGAGATGAGGTCAAATAATCATTGATGAATTAAAAAAATAAATAAATGTAACAGTTCCTTCCCATTGTATCACACACTGAATGAGGTCATTATTTCCAAGTTATGAGATCCTAACACATTGCGTTTATTTACCTAAGATATGCAATTATAGACTGCTTTCTAAACCTATAAATATTTAAGAACATATTTCCTTACAGATGTTTAAGGAAAACAAACCTTTCCTTTCACTAACTCCGCAATTTGGTGAAGTCAGCTTTGTGCTGAGAATCCTGGCCATCCCTTGGTCCCAAGTCCATAGAAATCTTTATCTTAAAAACATTTAAAAATCCAAACCTCAATGAACAATGATTCAGATTTAGAAAAAAAAAAAAGTAACTTTCTACCATAATCCTTATTTTCTCAACTCATAATCCTTTATTTCAAGGGACTTTACACACAACCCTGCTTATTTTTTAAGTTTTATGTTTACTTTTCTAAAGCCATTCCTGCCTGCAGTTCTTTTCTTATTCCAAAAATGGCAATGAGCCAAGCCCCACTTTCTTCTAAGTTAGTTTTTCCAGACTTCTTAATGGCTATGTCAATTTCCTGCAATTGTTCTCCTATAGGATTTCCTTAGTCCCCTCCTAATGCCTTTAGCAGCTACACATTTATACTGAAATTGATAAAGGTGGGGAAAAGTCATCAACACTGTCCAAAGGAGAAGAGACTGATTCATTATGATGTGACTAAGCTGAAAAGCACAATTTAGTGGACTATTTTGGTAGCATGACTTGAGACTCAGAGGCTATGCTTTTCACTCCATGGAAATGATTGCTTTTAAATGGTACTCCCAAGGTCAGGAAGGAAACATGACCTCATAGAGGAGCAGCTGCCCTGAGGTAGTGAAAAAAAGCTTCTAGAAGCTCCTGTGTTTGAAGGTGCATGTATCATGACTAGCCAGTTGGCTAAAAGATAAGATAAATACTAAGAGTTGGGGCAAATGCAGATAAACTCAGAGGAAAAGAGATTTTTTTTTTTTCAGAATCAGTGAACTCTTAACCTTTGTAAAATACTTTTTAATAAAATTTATTGTTTATTCATTCTGCAAAGAAAATAAGTGCTACCATTTTTGCTTACCTACAAGGTCCAATTTCTAGGACCTAGTTTCTCCCTACAGGCTCCAATGTTAAAACTCAGACATATAGTTCCTATGATCTGTGTTTGTCCCAAACCACATGACGATTTGGACAGAAAAGACGAGAGCTATTTTTAAACTGTCTACACATTGGGCATGAACATTCTGAAACAAAATATTGTAAAATAAAATATATTGTTACTAAAGAACATACACATAGCCTTTAAAGAATCCAAAGAACCTAATATTTCAACATATTTACTTTTCCTAATTGGTAAGAGCTGACAAAATTTTGCTAGGATCAGTCTCATCTGTTATGACAACTTCATCTAGTCCTTTATTTTTATTTAGAAACTATGCTAGCTGCATATCATGAATATGGTGGCTATAAAACTTTAGAGTTAAGTATAAAAATTACATCTCTTGAGTGGGTGTATTAGTTCCCCATTGTGGTCAAACTTAGTAGCTTAAAACAACGCAAATGTATTCTTTTACAGTTCTGGGTCAGAAATCTAGAATCCAAGTGTTGGCAGGGTTGCTGTTCTTCTTGAGATTTGAGGGGAGGATCCATTTTCTTGCCTTTTTGAATTTCTGAAGACCACCTCCATTGCTTGTTTCCTGACCACTTGCATCTGCTGTCACGTCTCCTACAACTCCCTCTAATCTCCTGCCTCTCTCTTATAAGGATACTTGTCATTACATTACACTCATTTGGATAATTCAGGGTAATCTCCCCATCTCAAGATCTTAACCCATCTGAAAAGACATCTTTTGGCAGTAATTTTCAGCCTAGCATAGTAAGATTCATTTATCTAGTAATGTACTTCATAAATCCTATAGTCTTAGTGGAAAATGACAGTGAAAAGTCAGTTAAAAGATATTTATAAGTGGAAGTCAAACAAAAGTTCTACATGATAACAAGATTATGAAAATGATAATACTGGGAAATAGATAAAATATGTGACGGGAAAACTTACTGCAACAGTAAAACATCAACCCATTAACTTTAAGAAGGGTAAAATGGTAAAGGAAAGTTAAATATAATTAATCTGACCTGAGGTCATATTGGAAATCATGGAGCTTGCAATGTCAAGCTTTGAATGGATAAAAACATATTTAGTTTATTAAAATTCTAAAGAAAAAGTATTTATCAATGGATGAATAGATGAGTAAATTGTGGTATGTCACAATTATTCTACTATAAGAAGAAATAAAGTACCTATATATGCTACAACATGGATGAACCTCAAAAATACTATGTTAAATGAAAGGAACCAGACACGAAACATTATCTACTATATGTTTCCTTTTGCATGAAATATTCAGAGTAGACAAATCCACAAACACAGAAAACAGATTAGTAGTGGACAGAGGATGGGGGAAATAGTAACTGGTGAGCAATTTCTGAATGGGTATAGAGTGTTCTTCTTGGGGGATGAAAATTTTAGAGACAGATGGTAGATATACAATACTGTGAATGTTGTAAATGCCACTGAATTGTATACTTTAAAATGGTCATGTGGGCTTCATGAATTTCACCTCAGTTAAGGAAAAACTCAAAAGAAATCCCAACATGACAATTCTCTTTAACAGTAAAGAGTTCAACAATAGATTCTGTGAGGACCATGAGAAATATATAAATCGATCTCAAGAAGTGCTTCCAGAATATTGATGAGCAACCTCTGCTCAAATCTCAACTTAGCCACACATCAGCCATCTGACTTTGGGGAAAACTGCAATGTCTCTGAGCCCATTTCCCTATTCATAACATAAGCTGAGTAAATCAGATAATTTCTAATACTAAACTTCAAAATTTGATGATTCTCTCATACTATCTGTTCAACATTAAGCTTGTTTCTTTGGAAATCAAAAGTTATTATAAGATCTTTTCTGTCCCCAGTTTACATTTCAATGTAAAAACCAAACATAACAAATGTTCTATTTATTTTAATATATATTTTATGCACAAATGTGTCTATAATCATCAACAAATAGAAAGGGAGAGGGACACAGAGAGAGAGAATTGTGGTGCGTATACCTACCAGTGGTTGGTTCTGGATGGTGAGATTGTACCTTTTTGTTGTTAACTTTATCTTCTAACTCTTTAAGAAGTAACATGTATTGTTTGTATTGTAACCCAATAAATTTGTCTCTAGTGTTGAAGGACAGCTAAACTGATAGTTATTGGGAATGCCTAATAATCTGAATAATCAGTAGTATCCTCAAAAATAATGATAAAATTCTATTTAAAAATTAGCATAAAATGTCATAAACCTGTTCAGTTATTTGGCCCTAAAGAAATAGTTCAACAAAAGCAAAAAGTTATATACAGGAAGATGTTCACTGCAGCATTATTAATAACATTTCCAAATAGAAAATTACCTCAAGATTCCAAAAAAGAGAAGTAATTTAGTGAAAAGCCTTACACCCCTGCTTCTTTTGTTTTCTTTAGACATACCAAGTGCATTCCCAGGACACAGCTTTAGGCCTGAAACATTCTTCTATTGGTGCTTTGGATAGTCAGCTTTTCCTTCTAATATCTCATCACTATATTGTGTCACTCTTTCAATTTATTTTATATTATCTTTCATAATCTAAGATTATCTTGTTAATTTACTTGTTTACTCCTTACTGTCTGTCTCTGTCCATTAAGATATAACTCCATGAGAAAAGGCATTTGCTGAATGATCACCACTGTATGTTTAGAGGCTAAAATAGTATCTGGCACACACAGTAAGAGGTTCGTCAATTTATATTATCACTAAAAAATTTATATTATTAAAAATAAAAGAAGAATGAGAAGTACCTGCACCTAAATACCTAAATTAAGAAAAAAGTTTAGTAGGTAATATACAAAAATGATATAATGATCTTAAGTAGATGAGATTCTGATTAATTAAAAGGGTATAAGTATATTATATATGTTTGCTATATTATTTTTATAACACCTTTTCTTTTTAATTAAAATTCTAAAGTGGTATCCTCAAAGGTAGCTGTTGTGGCTTTGGTTTACTATCACTATACACTCAATTCAAATATAAGGTCTATTAGCCACATTTATTTACTATTCTTTCCCTGATTTCTCTCGTGTGTAAGCAGTGATATATAAGAATAACACAGGGTTTATAGTATTCTTGGAAGTCCTGTTTTAACAGCTCTGTGATCTTGGACAATTTACCTAACTTTTATGGGTCTCTTTGTGTGTGTGTGTGTGTGTGTGTGTGTGTGTGTGTGTGTGTGTGTGTGTGTCATAAGGTTGAGCATCTCATAAGGTTTTTATGGGAATTAAATGAGACAATATTTGAATCATTTAGCACAGCTTTTGACACATGGTAGCTCAGTAAATGATTGCTGTTACTACCATTTGTTGGCTCCTTGTAAATCATCAAGTTGATGTTGAATCCTGTTTCCTGTTCTTGGAGTAAGAAGAGCAAAAATAGGAAGAGTTTTATTCATATTCCCATCAATCAGCTTTCCTGATCCTCCCAAGGCCCTTTGTTCCACTCCAAGTCTGGGTTTATCAGATTTGCAAGAAGGAGGGCATCTTATTCTCTGTCATCCAGAAAGCAGGGAGGTAGCACATTACACACGGTGTTTTAATCATGCCTGTGCCATGCAATTCAGCTACATCTATATCTGTCCTACCAAATGAGACTGGACGTGTCTTTACTGGGAAACAGAAAGTCATCAGCCCAATTATTTGGACACTTTTACATGAATCAAGGGACCACTAACAAATGAAAGTTTTAGAGGTTGATGGGTTAAATCACTCCACCTGTCTAAGAGGATAAGGCATGTGGCCTAACCCAGTTAGTGTCCAAACTGGGAACAGGGTCCAGCTCTAGACCTAGGCAAGGCTCTTTTCACCATATGGCCAGAGCTTAATCTCTACCAGATGGCATGTCAGTGAAAAAAAGAAACAAAAACTCAGTTCAGTCAATCATGAAAAAAGATCAATGCCACTGGCTATATGGCCTAAGTAACTGCCAAACTTTTTTTTGGTGATATTTGTTAAATTGCCCATCTGGTTTGGCATGAAAACACAGTATTTTAAAGTTAGGGGACTAAAAATAATAATAATAATAATAATAAATAATAATAATAATAATAATAATAATAATAATAATAATAATAATAATAATAATAATAATAATGCTTCTTTATTTAATTTCAGCATTTCCTGCTGTAATCATTTTGAATTTTCAGAGATTAGAATGGTCGTGTTCTGGACTCTGTCAAAATGCCTGACAAGTCAACTTCCATGTGCCTCAATAGGGTGTGACCATCACTGACAATTATGAGGTTGCTCCTGTCCTCTCAGTGTATAGAAAGTCCTTTGGGGAAAAAAAAAAAGCCTCAAACTCACCTTCTGAGTTGATGGTCATCCTTAAAGCAGAATACCGTGAGGATTTTGTATTCCTTGGCCATTACTTTTATAACTAGATCATGAAGAGCAACCAGGTAGTTAGGAAACATTAAAATGAACATGATAGCATGCAATTAGAAGAGACAACTCACCCCTCTACTAAAGTACTCTGCCCATTAAAGAATTTGCTGGTGTGTCTATAACATTAGTTGCACTTACTTGAATGTATAGCATCTGCCCAAGAAAAAGGTCCCTGGGTGAATCCATAATAATGACAACAACGCATGCATGACTTCAAGATACCCAGTTGGCAAATTGAAGATTGAGCCAAACTCCTATGATTATTTTCTTTTCTAATCAATGCCAAAATCAGGTTATCTCTGATTTTGCCACTGTATCAATTTAACAAATATATTCTTGGCCTTGTGTTGATACTCCCAGAGAATAGTCCCTTGTTTGACCACAGCTTCCTGGATCACAATATTTTCATGTGTGCTAATATTGACAAATATGTCATAATCTATCATTTTTCTTAAGAATTTATGATCCTCTTACACAATATAAGGCGTTACAGTGGAACTAGTTTCACAAAGAAAACTATGTTTTCTTCATTTTTGTCCATATCTACTCAAACATGTACCATTTCATGAATTTTGTTCTTACACATTTGTGATACACATTTCTGATTCAAACACCTTGAAGTGTTAGTCATTTTTTTTTCTAGGAAACAGTATTTGTCAGAATTTGATTACCCCGTAAGTGATGGAAAAGACCTAGTTTTAGCATGAAGTTATTTTAACCTAAAGCAGTTCCAAAAAATATAGCCCTAAAATTCCAGAGTTATAGTCAATATTTCTGATAAGGTCTTTTCATTCTGTGGTAGGGATTATGGGGTGGGGGGAACTTTCATGAAACATATTTTATATTTAATTCAGTTTTGCAACACTCCTTGCTAATTCCCAATTCAGCAAGATGTATCTTGGACTGCTTAGGAGTAAAGGTTCAAAATGGTTTTAGTGCCAAAACTTGAAATCATTTAAAAATAAGGCATAATTTAGTTCCTATACAACCTATAGAGTATTACAAAATTATTTTAAATTTACTCCTTGCTTGATTAACATATAAGCACAGACTCACAGTTCTCCAAGGATTCTACTTGCTTAACACAAATTATGACCAATCAAAATCAGTGCTAGGCTTCTAGGGTACAAGGGCAAATAAGACATTGTCCCTGACTTCAAGGAGATGACATTTTAGAGGGAGGACGGCATGTAAACTAACACATTCCATATAGCAGGACAAGAACCAACTGTATGATGGAGGAAAGTACAATGAACTATGGGAATACATCGAGACATCTAATTTAGTTCTAGCCCATCAGAAAAGAATTCCTGTAGGAAATGTCACGTCAGCTGAAACTTCAGGATGAATAGGATTAGCCAAGGAACAAGGGACTGGGTGAGTGCATACATGAATGTGTAAGTGTATGTGTAGAAGGAAGTCTTCCTAAAACTGAAAGTAGTTCAGTATGCTGGAGCATCAACTGACATGGTGTGTGTGTGTGTGTGTGTGTGTGTGTGTGTGTGTGTGTGTGTGTGTGTGTGTGATAGGGTGGGGGTTAGAAAGTACAAAGCTGAGTCAGGAGTTGGGTAATACAGTTCTTTTTTATTCCATGCCAAGGAATTTGGATGTTATTAAGGGGACAGTAGGAAAATGAAAGGCTTCAAGCCCTGTGGGGAGGGGAAGATGAGGAGAGAGGTGGGCAACACTATCAGGTATGAGTTTAAGGAAGGTCACAGCTGCTGGATTGTGGGACACATGAGCTATATCACCAAGCTGATAGGTACTTAAGCACCACTAAGGGTTAGTTCTGAGGTTGTCCCAATGTGCCCCAAACATGTCCATGGCCTGCCACTCGAGAGACAAGGAATATTTTCAGACGATGCACCACTTTGGGAAGCATCACTTTCCCCCACCGATAGGGCTGTCCTCTCACACAGGGAAGGCATGGCTGTCTATGCAACAGGGCTTAAGAAGCCTGACACGTTCCCAGCCTCTAACCATTTCTTCTTCCTAGGCACCTGAAAAAAACAATCACTAGTTATTCTGTCTTTTGGGTTGTTGTATCTTTGGGAAGAAAGACACCTCGCTTTATATCAAAGGCTACTAGGAGGCACAAATAAAGATAAATGTGTAAAGACAACTATGTGAAAAATGAAAAATGAACAGTGGTACCAAATCCAAGAGAATATCACTAGGGATTATTAGATTATCAGTATTTTTTAAAATGTTCTTTATATGTAGTCCAATTCAGGAAAAATAAAATTTATAGGCCCTGAAACTTGAAACTTGTTTTTGTAAAATGAAAGTGTTTTGATTCCCATTGGAAAGATACATTTTTATAAATGCATCATATCAATAGTTCCTCAAAATAGTCCTCTAAGGTAGGGGACTATTTTTATTTCCATTTCATATCTGGTGAAACTGGGTTTCAATAAGCCAGAGTGAGTTGTCCAGGCTGTTTTGAGCAAATACGGACAATGGCAGAGGTGGGCTAGGATTAATTCATTCCACTTACCACAACTAAATGCTTACTGGGCACCAGAGGTTGGAAAAGTTTTGAAAGATGCAAAGATAAATAAGATGTGGATCTTGAGTTTCCTCCCATGTTTGTAGGATTTGCTGTCTGCTTTGCCCACAATGGGCAAGGAAGTTCTAAACCCAGAACAGCACTCAAGGACTCAAAGGACCACTACATTCCTAGAGAGTGAAGGGGTCCATGGTGGTTTCACTCTGTACTGAGCTCAGTGAATCTCCAACTTCCCAGGACTCAGCTTGGCACTTACTGGCTGACATGGTGATGCCCTGCAACCCACAGCTTCTGAGAAAAAAAAATCCTAAAATCAATTTCTGGAATTTTTATTACACTGTTCTTCATCACAGTGCCTTGTATGAGATAAAAATTGGCACCAGATATTGAAGTTGACACATTGTAATTGACTATACTTCAATTAAAAAATAATGTCTTAGGTTGTTCATCTATGACCTAGATTCCAGACTCTGAAAATAGAATGTAAACTTGATTACCTTGCCTAGGATCTACACTTCAGAAGAAGACAAGCCCAGTCAAGGGTTACTTCAAGTAGGTACTGAATAGCATGCAATTTGGACATATGATTATGAGGAGGATTGCTTTATATATTCCCGGAGTCAAAGGCATATTACAGCCCCACAACTGCTCCTAGGAAAGGCATTTCATGGGATTATTTTTAAAAAAACCTAACATCTTTTAACAATTTATGCCTATCATTTCAAAGTGATTGAGATACACCTATCAATTTTAAAGCAGGTTAATTTGGGGGCAAAGTGGATTTTTTTTAAAAGGCATATCAATCAAAGATCTCCAAGATTCATCTCCAGTCACAACTTAAAATTGATTTTATAAAATTAACCCACTCAGCGACAATTTAAACATCATCTTGGATTCAGCAACCCATCACAGTCTATGTCAGTGGCTTTTTTCCCTGTGAATCTAGTCTAATAGAGCAATGAAATCAAAGGGTAGTTTTCATCTGACGATCAGTTAGGCTTCAGAAATGAGTACCAAAAAAACCTCTCTGAGGTTTAAAGCATAGACTGTCACAGGCTATGAAGTACTAAAGTTAGCAAACCACACTTTCACATCTTCCTTTGTAGTGAGAACCAAGAATGACACAAAATCTATTCTGTGATAATAATATCTTTCAGCTTTTCCATTACTCCCTGAAGACTCAAATATCTGTCATTCTTACACTTGTAAGAATCTCTTCATCAAAGTAAAGCTAAGAAAAATGTGTCCTAGTTTCCACTTTATAATAGTGCTCCTGTAAGTCAGACCCAGACCACTATCACAAATAAATTGACAGCATGTGAAATAAATTGAGTCCTTCAGATAAGAACCAGTAAAAAATATATGTAAATTTTCAACCCAAGAGTGTCTTCCAAATGATCATACACACTCCTTATGAACGTCAATGGAAGAATCTGCAAACTGTAAAATTCTAGTCAGAATTGATAAAAGAGGCCGTATTTGGTGGTAAAGTTATCTTCATGCTCAAAGCTAGCATTTGCTTTCATGGCAAATCTATTAGATTGTTTTGATTTGTTGGCATCTTAAAAATGATTGTTAAGTTCCAAGTTTTATTCCAGGTTATTTAGGTAATGAGGAAAAACACCTAAATTGTTTAAATTGTTAAATTGGTTAGAAGCCTAAAAAGTTACATGCTAAATCCAAACCCTTCTTACAATTAAAGAACTAAGTAAAACAAAAAGAAGATAAAGTATTACATTAACCTAAATTTTTTACATTTTACACTTACAGATGAGTCAATGAAATAAAAAATCAACACAAGCAAAAAAAAATCAATGAAATCAAAAGCTAGATTTCTGTTAAGTTCTATAAAATTGATGAACCCTAGACCGAATTATCAAGAAAAAAAAGACACTGATTACCAATATGAAAAAAATGAAAGAAGAGACATCACTCTATAGATTCTACAACTATTTTAAAGATAATAAAGGAATATTATGAACAATGGTATGCTAACACATTTCACCACTTAAATGGATAAATTCCTTGAAAGATACAAACTATTGAGCTTACTTAAGAAAAAAGAGATATATACACATAGTGACATTTGCAAAGCTGCTTCTAAAGCCATTTTCTTGCATATTAATGATACATTGATTCCAATGTCAGGATATTGCTTCCTTGAGGTGAGAAGTTCTTGTGTCTTCCTGTAACAGCAAGGAGAATTTCAGAGGGCATCTCTCTCTGCCAGTGTTAGAAGGGGGCTGAACTTAAACAATACTTGATTTTTTTTTTTTTGTAATTGAATGGGTTTGGGGTAATGTTTCGAAATTAAAGACAAGAAATGCTCAGTGAAGGGCAAGCTTCCAATTCCACCTGCCCGTGTTGAAGGATTGGAAGAACGCAGTGCTTTGCTGAGGAGAAAAGATGTTCAAAAATGGAAACAACAAACCTTTTCAAACCAGACTGTGATGAGGGAAATGGTAGAACGAATGACATCAAAGGGTTTAAAGAGGAAAACAGAAACATATTTTGAAAAGCAATTTCAAAGGAGGCCTCTATTTTCAAAATAAAATAATTGGTCTTGAGGATGAGCCCATTAAAGAGCCTTAACTAGCTTCTGGAAGTAGAAACCTCAAGACAAGCAGAACAGTCATGAGGAAGGTCTCACAAAGCAGGACGCTGATAACAAATTTTCAGGGCAGAGGTGAGAGAAGAACCAGGAGAAGGGGTGGGGGTGTTAGGACCAGAGGATCGGGGGCGGGAGGACACAATAACATTTTGTCTCTTAATGACCACAGTAAAAGACTTGGAAATATTTGTCACAAATTATAGATGGCAGGGCAAGGTGGAGGAAGAGGGCAGAAGACAGCCAGACTGCTGTATTTATAAAGAAAGGGTCCATAAGTTCACATTTTTTACTATGGGCATGAACTTCACGCTCTGGGCCACTCCGTGTTCACACTCTCACATCCTGCCTGTTTCTCCCCATACCTATGTGTTTTATTCTGTGGCCAGAGACACCCAAATACATTTTTTTTTTTGGTCCCTTCTCACAAGGCATTTCCCTCTCAACTGTCACCGTTTGGAAAAAATTTTTCCAGGTATAGCCTCACTCCAAAATGAATTAAGTTGCTATAACTCATCCAATAAATAACATAACATAATACACAACGTCACCTCTATTGAGCATGTATTGTGTTCTGAAACTGTTGTTGTTTCATACAGGTTATTCCTAATCCTCATAAAAACCAATAAAGTAGATACAGTTATCTTTAAAGATAAGCAAGCTGGGGTGCAGGGAGCTTTTGTAAAGTGCTTGAGGTCACACACCTGGCACTTGTTGAGATCTGAGTCTAGATTTGTCCGTTCTAGAGAACACATTTTCACTCATTTTGCCAGGCCTTTGCACTAGTCTTACATATTGTAATTATTTTTTTTACATGCTTTTCTCTGTCCCTTACTGGACCATGAGTTCTTCCAGGTTGGGACATGACTACTGAGCTTTGTCTCTCTAATGCCATTGATAATATGTGAATGAAAAAATGAATGAATGATGAGTGAATGAATAACTGAGAAGTTTCCATGGTGAGCATGAAAACAAAGCATTAGATGTGATGCAATTTATTTACTTTTTAAACTTTTTTTTATTGAGTTATAGTGCTTTTACAATGTTGTGTCAAATTCCAGTGTAGAGCACAATTTTTCAGCTATACATGAACATACATATATTCATTGTCACATTTTTTTTTCTGCTGTGAGCTACCACAAGATCCTGCATATATTTCCCTGTGCTATACAGTACAATCTTGTTTATCTACTCTGCATTTTAAAATCCCAGTCTGTCCCTTCCCACCCCCCGCTCCCCCCAGCAACCACAAGCTTGTACTCTATGTCTATGAGTCTGTTTCTGTTTTGTATTTATATTTTGTGTGTGTGTGTGTGTGTGTGTGTTTAGATTCCTCATATGAGTGATCTCACTTGGTATTTCTCTCTCTCTCTCTGGCTCACTTCACTCAGAATGACATTCTCCAGGAACATCCACATTGCTGCAAATGGCGTTATGTTGTCGGTTTTGTGGCTGTATAGTATTCCATCATATAAATATACCACAGCTTCTTTATTCAATAATCTGTTGATGGACATTTAGGCTGTTTCCATGTCTTGGCTATTGTAAATAGTGCTGCTATGAACATTGGGGTGCAGGTGTCTTTTTGAAGTAGGGTTCCTTCTGGATATATGCCCAGGAGCAGGATTCCTGGGTCATGTGGTAAGTCATTCCTAGTCTTTTGAGGAATCTCCATACTGTTTTCCACAGTGGCTTCCCTTGCTTCCCTCTCCCACTCTTAATGATTTAGATGTCTTCTTTTACAATTTTGTGTTTATTCTTTATGTAATTCATGGCAGTTATCTCCTTTCCAGTTATGAGTTTCTCATTTTTGTAGCATCCTGCTTCTTTTCTATTTAGAATAGACCTGTCAATATTTCTTTTAGCATGAGTTTAGTGTTGCTAAACTCTTTTAGTTTTTGCTTGTCTGTGAAGTTCTTTATCTCTCCTTCTATTCTAAAGGATAGCCTTGCTGGATGGAGTATTCTAGGCTGCATCTTTTTTTCATTCAGGACTTTGAATATATCTTGCCACTCCCTTCTGGCCTGTAGTGTTTGTGTAGAGAAATCAGCTGAGAGCCTTATGGGGGTTCCCTTGTAACTCACTCTTTGCTTTTCTCTTGCTGCCTTAAGGATCATTTCTTTATCCTTGACTCTGGCCATCTAGATTATGATATGTTTTGGTGTAGGTCTGTTTGGGTTCTTCCTGTTTGGGGCCCTCTGAGTCTCCTGTACTTGGATATCTGATTCCTTTAGGTTTGGGAAGTTTTCAGTCATGATTTCTTCAAAGACCTTTTCAATCCCCTTTGTTCTTTCTTCCCCTTCTGGAACCCCTATTATATGTAGTTTGGCACGCTTTATATTATCACATAGGTCCCTTATATTGTTTTCATTGTTTTTATTTGTTTTTCTCTCAGCTGTTCTGATTGGGTGCTTTCTGTTGTCCTGTCTTGTAGGTCACTTATTCGTTCTTCTGCATTATCTAGCCTGCTTTGTACAGCCTTTAGGTCAGCTCTTATCTCAGCAAATGAGTTTACTAATTCTACTTGGTTCTTCTTTATAGCTTCAATTTCATTTTTGACATATTTTATATCTCTAAACACTGTTTCTTTTAGTTCCTTCAGTACTTTGATCAGTCCTTTTTTGAAATCTTGATCTAGTAAGCCATCAATGTCTATTTCCTTGATTGTGCTTTCAGGGGATTTCTCTCGATCTTTTAATTGGGAGTGGTTCCTCGGCTTCATATTGCTCATATCTCTCTGGCACTGTGGCTTAAGGAGTATCAGTTATCTAGTTCTCCTGGAGACGGTGTGCTCTTAATGATTTTATCAAGAGGTCTTTGTGTCTTCGCCCTGATTCGTGAACTCAGCTTGCTGTTTCCAAGGGCCCTCTGTTGGCACCCTCATCTGTGCTGTTCCCAGTGGCTGTTGGTTAGCAGATCGCTCTCCCTCCCAACACTGTGTCAAGTGCTGAGCTCTTACCTGGTGGGCAGGCGGATCACTCCCCCTCCCAATGGGCAGTTAGATGCTGCGCTTGGGCGAGGCAGGTGGGCGGATCACGCCCCCTCCCAGCACCATGGTGAGGTGCTGTGTTCCTGCCAGGAGGGTGGGTGACCGCCTGCCCTCTCCTGGTGCCGGTCACTCGGCTGGTCTGTGCAGCTGCCTGCTCCACCTCGGGTCGCTGCCCTGAAGGCGGGCTCAGGGAAGACCGCGGAACGGCCCCGCCCCTGCTCTGTGCCAAATCTTAGCTCCTTGTTTATCTTGGCTGCTCGAGTTTTCTGAGGTGCCTGGGCAGAAAGATCTTATGTCCCTTGGGCTGTAAACAAGTCTCAGTCCAGCCTAGGAGGTTGCGGAGACCCCAGTACAGATTCAGGTCTCAGCCCCACCCCTGCCCAGGCGCTGTACACAGGAGGTTATGGCGGCTGTGGCTGTGCCCTGTCTCTCTTCTCATGAGAAGTGCCCGTAATGGCGGTGCAGGTCTGAGGAGACGAAGGCTACAGCCCCCCTCCCCCCAGAGCACAACTGCTGTGTTGCTTTGCTTTTTTCGCAGTTTATGGGGGACCGAGGTTGTTCTGCTCCGTATCCCCTCCCAGCCACGGCGCGCAGCACCCTGCAGCCCCCCGGGGCTGCCTCAGTGCAGCCGCCAGAGTCCTCTGCCCAGCTCCGGGGGCCTGTCCCAGCCCCAGCTGCCAGCGCTCTCAGACTGGGTGTCCCTTTGTGCCCATTTAACTCAGTTCTGTTGGTCAAGGGGTGCACAGGGCAGATCTGAGCCTCGGAGGCTCCCCCTCCATCCTGCTGGCCTCTCCATTGGAGGGGGGAGACCCAGCAAACGAGCACCAGTCCTCCTTTGCTGCTCCGTCCCCACGGGGTTGGTCCTGCACTGTTTCGCTTTTTCTTCTTTCTTTTTTCCTTTTCTCCTACCAGATTTTTGGCGTCTTTGTCTTTCGAAGAGGGCGATGTTCTGTCGGAGTTCCGCAGGTGCTCTGGTTGGCTGAGTAGGTCTGTAGATGAGAGTTTTGGTGTATTTGTGGGAGAGGGTGAGCTACAAGTGTCCTTCTACTCCGCCATCTTGCTTCTCCAGCTGGCAAGAATCCCAGCTATGCAATTTAAATATGTAACAATATCAAGCTCTTAAAATTGAATTCAGTGTTTAATTCTTTTTAAAAACTAATTAAAACAGAACACACAAATGTGTTATATAGCAAAATCCAAGACCGTGTAAAGCACTTGCACATAAACAGATGCCGCCAGTCTGATGTGTTTTGACTCAGACCCTGGCAGAAATTTCTCCTGCCATGTCTGTACCTCTGTTTGAAATTCCCTGTAAATGTGTCATTGGTTCTGAAGATGACTGCTTAGCATATTGACTTGAGATTTCTACTTCTATGAAAATCCCCATTGCTTACAGCAAAAGTGAAGGGAATCACTGGGGCAGTGAATCAGCATTTTGGGAAAATATAGCAACATGATTTATTTAGATGAACCAGCATAATTCTTCATTTTATCTTTATAGGTGAATGCTAGGCTTTTTCAAATGAGCAGCAAACAGCAGCACTTTGTAGGTCATATTATTATTTGCAATATCATTTCTCTTTCCCTGTTAGAAGATTATGTATCTCAGCCAATTGCTCTCTTACTTATAGTTGTTACATGTTTCTCTGCCTTTTTTACTTCGTCTTAGCCATGAGACTTGCTTTGGCCAACCTGTAAGAAAACACTGATGTGTGCCACATCTGTGCAGAAAATTTAGGAGACATAACTTGTCTCCACCAACTTTCTTGCTCTTCCCTCACTGCTATGAAAATGGCATGTCCCATCAAGGGGCTGACAAAACAAGACACATGGAGCTGAGCCAAGCAGAGCTAAACAGATACACAATGCAGCTCACTCACAAATGTGGATGTGGAACTCGAGCAGGAAATAAATGTTTATTTTTGTGAGCCACTGAAATTTGGGGGTTATTTATTATGCAGCAAAGCTGATCGATAGATCAAAATTTAGTAGAATTGGAAAGGCAGTGTTGTGCTTTTTATAAAAGTGGGTAGAATGGACCTCTCCCCAGAGCTATATAGAGGTTTGCCCTTGGGTCTCAAAGGAGGACTGCCTGTACCCAGAGTCTTAAAGAAATCACTCAGCTCTTCTATCAGGACTTAGTCCAAATTCAAGGGGACACTGTCTTTCATATCCTCTCTTGTTCTCAAATGACAAAGGAGATTTGTTGTTTGTTTTGGTTTTGATTTTTGAGCTTTGTCATTTGCCAGAAAATACCAATGCATATCAATTTATGCAAGTAGAAAACAGGAGTGGACACCAGCCCACTAGTCCTGCAGTCAATTCTGAAATCTATCCAGGTCTAATCTAGGGCACTCTGCTCTATCTCTTTTTTATAGATGAGGAAACAATCTCAGAGTGATTACCATGTTGAGTTTCCAAGGTTACTGTTATGGGCTGAATTGTGTCCTCCCAAATTCATAAATTGTAGCCCTGATATTCAGCACCTCAGAATCTTGACTGTATTGGAGATAAGTGCTTTAAAGAGGTGACTATGCTAAAGTGAGGCTGTTAAGATGTCCCTAATCCAATCTGGCATCCTTGTAAGAAAAGGAAATTTGGACACACAAAGAGACACCATGAAAAGACTAGGTGAGAACATAGCAAGAAGGGGACCATCTACAAGCTGAGGAGAGAGGCCTCAGAAGAAGACAAACCTCCTGGCAACCTGGTCTTGGACTTTCTGCCTCCAGAACTGCACTACAATAAATTTCTTTTGCTTTAGCCTTCTGGTCTGTAGTATTTTGTCATGACAGCCCTAGTAAGCCAGTACAGTCACAGAGTTAATAAATAGCTGAGGTCCATTTCCAGTTTGATCTGCAGAACTTCAAAGCTCTTTCCACACTAGTGATTTCCTGCATCTTCTTAACCAATGGGAATTTGTTACTTTTGAAGATCTATGTAGAGATAGGAGTGTACTGCTAATAATAGCTAAATCAGCATGTATCAAGCACTTACTATGTGTTATTGTGTGAAGAGCTTTGCATGCAAACAGGCTGGATTGTACTGTGAGAAGCAAGTAAACTGCTAAGTGAGGGAGATCAGTTGTTTTTCCAAGTCCTACTTACCACTCCAGACTCAGTTAAACATCACTTCCTGTTGGGAAGATTGAGATTCAACTCTAATGTGGATACCCCTTTGAAGAGTTCCTGCGGAGTCTTGTGTTTATCTTTACCATGATTCTTATCAAATTTTTGAATTATGTATATTTGTCCCCATTCTGGAACTGATTTCTTAGATATCAAAGACTGTGTTTTCATCTATTTTCACTACTTTGCATAGTATCTGGCACATCATAAGCACTAAATATTTTGTCTGTGTGTGTGTTTCTTGAACTGAGGCTTTATGGCTGTTTGTTACCATTTCTTGCCAAAGAATATTGACTTGATAAAAGATAATCTAACTGGCTTGAAGTAGTTCTTCATTAAATGTATCCTCCCAGAGTAAGAAAAATTCTCCTCTTTCCTTGGAGGAAACAGGTCCACCTCAATGTGTACCATTTTTGAGCAATTTGAGGGGAGGCACGTTTCACAAAAATACAAAATGTGATAAGTCAGACAGATGACAATGATCTTTTTTCACCACCTGTGTGAACTTCCCTTACACCATTTTTTAGTTTTCATTTAAAAGTCTACCATCTGCACTCCTAGTTGGGAAGCAAGAAGTGGTAATGGTAGGTTAAAAAAATCTCTCAAGGTCTAAGATAGCTTAACGCATAGTCATCCTTTGATAACCGTTTGATGAATGAATAATCAGAGGTAAACAGATTTTCCTCCTTTGGTACCATAATCTTTCCCAGCAACCACCTTATTGCTTTACTTTGCTTCACAGAAATTCTTCTTAAGTAAGTCGCCATCTTCACTGCCTCCATCTGACCGCCTCCAATTTATTCTTTTTCCCACGCTGGATAGACTTCCAATCCTACCACTGCACTGTCATCTTGCAACCAGGTCACCAGTGACTCCATGTTGCCAAATCCAATTAATACATCTCACTTTTTTCAACTTTCAGTGGCTTTTCCCATAGTTGACTAATCCACCTTTCTAGAAACACCTCTTCTCATAGGCTTCTGTAATAATCATGTCTCTTCTGGTTGCAAGTAATAAGAACACAACCCAAACCAACTTGTTCAAACACAAAAGGAATGTATTGGCTCTTTTATCCAGGAAGTTAAAGGAATGATGTTGGCTTAAGGCAGCATTGCATCTAGAGGTTCAAACAATATTATCAGAAACCTATTTATTTTTCTCTATCTCTCAGCATACATTTCCACTGTTATCTTGTTTGTTAGGCAGGTTCACCTTGGGTGGCAACAAAGAAGGCTATTAGCTATTCTAGACATAGATCAATCACCCTTCTCTTTACTGGTCTTAATAGGGGGAAATGTACCTTTCCTGTGAGTATTAGCAGAAGTCATAGGAAAACTTTAATTGAGCCAGCCTGGTGCCACATCCAACCCAGAGTTGCTGAGGAGGGCCATGTATATTAGGAAAGAACCAGCCCCACCTGAACTGCATGGATTGAGGCATAGGGGAAAATATTCAACCTACAAACAAACACATGTTTCAGAGCTTTTGTAACAACCCTCTCTCCCTTGTTTTTCTTAAGTCCCTGCCTGTTCTTTCTCAGCTTCCTTCATTGGCTTTACCTCCAAGTGTCCAACTCTTGAGTTTTGTTCTGAGTCTTCTTTTCTCCTGCCTTTAGCTTCTCTTTTTAGCTGTTGAGTAGAGATCTTCTGGATCCACAGTTTAAATTTGCTTATGAAGCCAATGATTCCTCAAATGTATGTCTCCAGAAGCAATCTCTCCGCAGAATAACAAATACAGGTTTCTAACTACTCACTTGAAATTTCCACGTGGATATCTATATGCATCTCAAAAAGGTGTTCTTGATTTCCCCCCTCAAAAATTATTATTGTCTCTAGTCTTTAACACTTCATTAAATGGCACCACCATCCATTAGTTATTCAAAATATAGAGAACACCTTTGTCACCTATTCTTCAATTCCCTTATCTAATTCATCAGCAAATCACACAATTTATAGTTTTCCAAATACATTCAAATCTATCCATCTCTGTCTAAACCACCTTAATTTCTCATTTGACCACAGAAATTCCTGCTAAATTAAGTTGTCTTCTTGCTTCTACTCTTCCCCTTCTCTAATTTAGTTTTCTGCTTGGCAGTTGGAGTGATCTTTTTAGCATCTCTTACCTCATCTCACTAAACTTTCCATCTCTTTCAGTACATTAGAGCCATGCTGCTCTCCTTTCTGTTCCTCCAGTAGCTAAGGCATTTCCTACCTCAAAACTTTTATATTTGCTCTTTCCATTGTCTGGAATGCTCTTCCCCCTGCTCTTTGAATTTTTCACATCTTAGCTTATATAGCCTCTCTTTAGAGGGACCTTCCTTTACCTCTCTATCTAAGTTTACTTCCTCCCTAACTCTTAATGCATCACTCACTGGAAAGAAGGTAAGCTCCATGAGCATGTGAACCTTGCCTGTTTCGTGTACCACTAAATTGCCAGAACCTAGGACAATGCTTAGACATTCAAAAATCTATTTGAATGAAGATCCCCATTTATTTCCTTCATGGAATTTATTAAGGTTCCTTTTTTACTTACTTTTTAACTTATTCAACAACTGTCTTCTCCACTAGAAAATAATCTTCACAAAAGCATGGTGATTTTACCATCTCTCTAGTGCCTTGTACTTAGTAGGGACTTAATATATATATTTGTTAAATGAATAATTGATTCAATACTTCTTAGTGATTGCTTCCTGAAGTTAAGTGGAGATTATCACTAATAAAGCATTCATATCGACTCTCCCACCTGAAAAGAAAAACTCATACTAATTATGGTATGAAAGCAGACCTAGGTCTTGACCAACATTTGCCATTTTGAAATAGGATTTTGGAAGTGTTCATCATTAAGACTAAATTAGTATATGGTTAGGTGCAAATTCTGTAAAAGGGCATACAGGAACCTTTATAACCAGATTTCCGCTTTCTTGGTCTCTACCCTCCTGTAGGCACCCTAAGCATTTCAGTAACACAATCTCTTGTATTTCTTGGTGTTTCAACCTCAGTGCCTTTTTGAATTTTGTTCCCCCCCATTCCTGTAGTGTCCCTCCCCTCCTTTCTTTACATGTTGAACCCCTATTTATCTTAAGCATAAATGGTCATTCTATGGATGCCCTCCCCCAATGTTTGCTCCTTCTTCTGTTTTCACAATATTTTATATATTCTTATGATAACATTTATTACATTATGTTCATATACACACACATAGATGCGTGAGTTCGGTGTGTGTATCTTGTTTTTTAATTTCTTTTATCTTTCTCCTCTCCTAGACTCTCAGTTCTCAAGTTTTGAGACCCTGATGCACTAATACTTTTTTAACTTCAGTAATTATTGCATCACTGTACGTAGTTGGTACTGACAAGTGTAGGCAAAAATAGAATTAATGCGGCTATTGAATTTTATCCCAAATGGGCCAGTAATATTTGTTGTGGCCAACCAATTGAAGAGGCAAAAACAAAACCAACTTATATTTTTATGTCATTTCTAATTTTTCTTCCAAACATTTACACATCAATTCTCTCATTTTACCCTCATGACATCTATAATAACAACCTAAATATACAACAGTGAGGAATGACTAAGTGATTTGAAGTATGATGGCAATAATTACATTTTCAAATCAATTTTAGTAACAGGAGAATCCTTATCTTATAATGCTAGTTTTAACCAGATATAAAATAATATGGTTTCATAATCTCATACTTGTAGCAATAGTTATAGACATAAAACCAAAAATAAAGTAAAATGCAAATAGTATTTTTCTTTTGTTGGTGGGACAAAGGCAATTTTAAATTTATTCATTTATATAATTGAAAAAGTAAAGTAAAAAATTAATACTTTCAATCTTTTTCAATACATAACAAGCTCTGAAACACCATGGGTAGCATGCCCACTGCAACTAACAAGAAGTTTTGAAGATAAAGAAGAATTTCTCTCTTTTGTCTAAGAAATTTGATGGCCTGTTGAAACTGGTTGTTTCCATGGGAAAAGAAGAGTCAAATAATGGAGCTAGCAGGGGAAAGTCAAGGGCGTTACTGGGACACAGGGAGGCAAGAGGCCATGAGAAAACAGGAAAGAGACTTTGAAGCTGAAGAATAAGGCCAGCATCCATCTCCCCAATATTAACAGATGACATTCAGAACAAAATTTTTTACCTGAATTATATAGTATCCTGTGCCTCTTATTACATTCCACTTTCTCCCATCCTTACTGGTGTTCATATCAAACCTCTTAAATTTTCTATCTCATGAGCAGGTAATGTGATCTTTATAACTTCTTGGTGCCCAACATGGTTAGTTTTTGTCATAGTAGTCTCTTGAGAGTTTATGGAATTGAATTAGGTAAGCATTTCAATAAGTTTTCAAAGCAGAGGAGATGATGAAAGCAGATTTTTAGGAAGGTAGATGTGTGAGTGATACATAAAATAACTCAAGTTCAGAGAGGCTGAATTCAGGAAGTTTAGATGAGTTACAGCTCTAGTAGCTTAGCTACAAAGGGTCCTTTTAGGGGAGCTACAGGAATGAACTAAAGTAAGTGATAAAGAATCTGTTTCACACCCTGTGCAGCATGGATATTGACTAGCCAGAAGAGAAGCTGGCTGAACAGGGGTTCTGGAGGGCCCATGAAGCAGGGCCAGGTGTAAACACTTAGGCTACTGGGTGGTACAAGGTTGTTGGGGAAGGTCCAGGAGACAGGACACAGTGGTCAGGGGACGGGGAAGACCTAAGGGGCTCAGGACAAATTAGAGGGAAAAAATTCAACATTTCAAAGTCAGTACAGCTTTACACACACACTACCTGCTGTCTGCTTGGATAGAAAGGGTGCCTGCACTGGGAAGAATGAGTTAGGAGAAGTTAGCAACTGATTAGAAAACAATGTGAAAAAAAGAAGTATTAAAGAAGCTTCTAGCTGTTGTTGAGGAGAAGATTGTTCCTCTTAACAAAAAGAGGAATAGAGTCAATTTTGATTGTAAAAAATGGAGTTGGTTTAGATATGTTTAAGTTTGAGATGATAGTTGGACATCTAAGTGGAATTGTCAAAGGGAAGTTGAAGATACATGACTTACAGGAGGGACTAGCATTTGAACACACTAAAACAGAGTAACTTTCATCCAGCGGTGTTAACTGGGGAAGCCCAAGGAGTTTGCAAAAAAGGAGAAGAGGAGAGATCTTAGCGGACAGCATCACAGTTTGCTCAAATTAGGGGCATTTGAAGAGTCATTTTCTTCTTTCCATTTTTCTGAAGTTCACATATTTTCTACAACGATTATGTCATTTCTCTTATAAATAGGGGAAATCTTTACTTTTCAATTTGATTTTATTTTCACCAAATAACCTTCTCTAGAGCAGTACACCTCAACGACTGATCTACAGCACAGGGTAGCTAATTAAAGTGATTATTTTTTGGTTCCAGGCCTAATGAAACAAGATCTCAGTGGAAGGTGTCCAGGCATCTGCATTTTTAACAAGCTTCCACGGGAACTCTTAGGCACCTAAAGTTTGAGAAACCAGTGACCCAAAGCACAGCAGCACAGCACTAGGGAACATTTCCTTATCTCTTATGGCATTGATTCTAATCAGTGAGCATTGCTTCCATCTGGAGCCTGGGGCCTGGCTCAGCTTCAGTGAGCACAGAGCTTTCCTGATCTCCCAAATTCTTTTCAGAATTTCTACTGTGTTCCAGCCTGAGAGAGATTACTCAGTAAACCATTCTGGTTAATGTGTTCCAGGTAGACTTAGATGAATCAACTGGCCCATTAAAATCTTTTGCCCGCTTTAAGGGATAGAGTTTTGAGGTTTTTTCCTTTTTTTTTTTTTTCTTGACGTGTTATCCTTTTTCTTAAGTCTCATCTTGATACAGACTCTTCTATTCTTCGATTTTTTCCCATTGACATTCGTCATAGAAGGTGCGAAAATGAGCCTGGTGTACAGAAACATGCATCATCTCGAACAGGGAGATGACCTCCCAGTTGGAGGAGGTCTGCCTGCCTTCCAAGAAAAAATGAGCCATCAGTGCCTAACAAGTATTTACACACACACACACACACACACACACACACACACACTACGCACACCCTTTGTCCAGGACCTATTATCCCTCATAATAATCCAGGGAAAAAATATTAAGAAGATAATGATATTTATTCCTAAAAGCTGTGGTAAATCATTAAAAGCTGTATAATTCCTAGTTGGAAAGAAACATTTAAATTTAGATTTTTTTGAGAGAGTCATTAAAATGTATAAAACCATTCTTATTAGGAAAGGCTTTTGTTGTTGTTGTTGTCGTTAAACCAGGTTTCCCTTTTTTCTCCACTCAAATGTAGATATCCTCTGGACGATTAAAACACTTTTTGAAATTGTATAGTGGGAAACTAAAGGGCAGTATTGAAATCACATATTGAGCTATGCTAGCAAATAGGGGTAAGGGTTATTTTCTCACATCAATGCCCTCTGGCAAGATCAGAGACAAGGTTATGTGTTTCCAAATGGAACCAGTTAGCTGTGGTATCCAGCGTGTGGTACTAATGAGGCTGAGGTCAGGGTTCAGTTCCAAAACAAGCTGGTTAGCATGACAAGAACGATGGCCTCCCCAACCTGGCTGGGCAAAGCATTTAATCACCTAGGACTTTTTTTTCCTAATATGAATTTCTGGGCCTTATTCCAGACCAACAGAATCAAAATTTCTGGAAGTGGGGCAAGCAATCCATGCTTTTAGTGAAATCACCGAGTAATTCTTATGCCAGTTATGGTATTGGAACCAATAATGCCCAGTGGAGCCAGCCCAAGAAGTAATCCAGTGTGACTGCCTGCTGGTCTTTGCAACTCAAAACTGCAAATTCTCAAACTGTTTCAACTGAGGGAGAACCCTCAAAATCTCCAGTGAATTTGTCCTTCCACACGCACAGACAGGGTTTCTCTGGAGAGGCCACGAACACGTGAAGATTTCAAGTCTTAATGATAAAGAGCAGACCTGGTATCTTAAAAATAACCCTTCGAAATGCCTCTTTTCATGTACATGTCACTGAGCTTTTAAATGCCAACCGATGGAACTCATCTTTGTTCACACAACCTAAGACACAGGAGAAGTCACCCCCTACTCTGGGAAATGTTCATTGATTACAAATTCAGTCCTCTGTAACACTCCACTCTGAGAGCAGTGGTCGTTCCTCCAGATATGCTCCCGGAGGAATGAGAGAGCAAGTATATATTCTTTGGAGAGTTTGAAAGATTTCTTTCACTGCTGGAGTATTTCCAAACACAAAAATCAGTGCCTGGCCAAGACCAGAAAAAAAACAGGGTGGTCCAGAGGGCAATCGTGAAATCCCACCAAATGACACATCTATGTCTCTGTTGAGATTTTGTGTTGGAACGGAGGGGAGGGGTTCTGAGGCAATGTGTACGGAATGGGGCAATAGCAGGTGGGCCAGATGAAAAGCCAGAAAAATTAGTAAATGGAGTAGAAAACAAAACACCAGCAAAGTACATGAATGTTTCACTTTCTGATCAGCTGTGCTGAAGTCGAGTATATATAATCTGACTATATTTGTTATATTTTTCAAGTCAGACAGATAACAAATAGCTCCCGGAATTACACATAAATGCATGGAGGTGGGGAAACACAGTTTATCTTAAGGCACAAAATAAAATTCATCTCTCTTTTTTTTCAGTTTTAAGGCAAATTTTTTTTTTAGTTTAGATTTGGAAAAGCTCAGTTTTAAAAGGTTCCTCCCAACTTTGAAGGAAATATTAACTCTCTTTCCCTCAGAAATTGAACACGGAAACTCTTCACCAGCAAAATCTTCAGACCTAACCCAACTGGCTCAGCAAATACTGCCTTAAATGCAAGTAACACAGCCATTTCCACTGTCTTCTAGCTAAATCCAGAGCCAGCGAGATCTACGTTTGCAAATTTTGGGAACTATGGTTGACATTCATCTACCATCCTGTCCGTTATATATTTGCCCCACTACCTTTTTTTTTTTAAAGATAGACTTTGTCTCAATGCCGCCTGTTCTGAATATGTTCAAAAGCTGAAATGGGCCTTGGGGAGAAAGCTGGCCCCCTTCATGTCACACTGTGTAAGATGCCAGGCACCTATTCTTCTTGCGAGTCAGTACTTTTAATATGGTGTTCTTCCCTAGAGAATCTGAACATTAAAGGAGTTTCCACTCTGTTATTAGAGCAACATGATACATCTCTTTCCTGACTTTAGCAGGGTCTTTGACCTGTCAGGCTACAAAGAGAAAAGTTGGGTTGTTGTCATTTGGAGACCATCAGCCAAATGCTTTTGCGAAAAAAGAGGAGACTGTGGGTAGATGAAAGCTCTTCCTATAAAGTGGATGTCCCTACCTAGTAAGTGAGTGCATTGTGATTACCGTCTGCCCAAAGGCTAAAGCACTCAGGTGTAAAGTGGTGTGGCGAGAGTTGCAAGTTAAATAAGTTGTGCTCGGGGGTTTTTTTTTTTTCTTTCTTTCTTTTAGTGGGCCGCAGAAACATGCCCAAGACTCCAGGGAACATTGTGACTAAGTCAAAAACAAAGCATTCAAGCCTCATGTTAAATGTAGCAGAGGAGAGGGTATTAAATATTTCTGGGCAATTAATTACCTCAGATACGCCCTTTTTTCACAGCTTTGGTTCAGGTATGTGGGGGAGTTGAAAATGTTTAACCTTCTTTTACCTTCACTTCTAATTGGTTGGTAGCATCATCTTCAAGCCCAGAGTTGAGAGGCACTAAGACCACAGCCGGATCACGGGAACGGGTGGTGAGGTCAGCCGTGGCCTCTAGGAGTGTGGCAACGAGAGCGGGAGCATCTGTGTGGCCTGCCATCTCTGTGCATGCCTATTTTTATGATGTTTGGTAATTTGGGGAGAAAGATACCATATAAAAGATTACTAACAGGCTTAGTCCAGGCACTAAATCTGATGAGGAATTTCTTCTATCTAAACAGGCAAATTCGTGTTTTATGAGGGGACCTCTCCCTGGGTTTAAAATAAAGTATTTATTTTAGATTTTCTTCACTTTTATTAATTACAAAGGAGTACATACTTGTAACAAGTCAAAAGGCCCAAAGACCTAAAGAGAGTTTGAACAATCTCCTTCTACTCCACCCGTCTTTCCCGCTCTCATCTAAACAAACTGGTGAATTTCTTTCCACATCTTCCTCTTTATCCCTCCCTGTTTTCCATGATCCACACATTCACACATAAATGTAGTTCGTCATTTGTTTTTATAATTACATCATTCTGTCTACTTATCATTTATCAGTATTTCTCACCTAATATTATATACGATGCCACAGTACAAATATACCATAGTTTATTCTCTCATTCCCTTGTTGAATATTCACGTTGTTTCCAGTGCTTTACTGTTTCATATAAAGCTGTAGTAAACATCCTTGTATGCATATCTTTATGCACCAGTGTTGTCATTTTTATAGGGTAGATTATCAAATGTGGAATTACTGGATAAAAAGATGTGTTCATTTTTTATGTAATACACATTGCCGTGTGAATTTCCAAGTCTGTAGCAATTTAGGCTCCTATCAGCAATATATGAAAGTGACATTTCATATATACAGGATACCCTGTATCCTCATCAGCACTTAGATGTTACAACCTTTTTTAAATTTTTGCAATCTGAAGAGCAAAATGAGGTATTTAATTTGTTGCTTTACTTTGGTTTTTCTTGACTACTATTAAAATTGAGCAGCTTTCATGTTTATTGATTGAGTTTCTTCTGAAAATTGATGTTTTGCCAGTGTTTAAAATATATATTGTGTAATTTACCATTTTCCTTGTCAATTTGTAGGTGCTCTTTATATATTAAAGAAGAGTCACCCTTTGTCAGATGTGATGCAAAAACTTTTTACCTGTCAGTCATTTAGTTTTTTATTTTGTTTACAGTATCTTTTGCTGTGAAAATATATTTTATTTTCATGTAGTTAAAACTTTCTTTGTATGACTCTGGTTTTCAAGTCTTGGTCAGTCAGATTTTTTCTTCTCCCAAACTATTTTCCCACAGATATTTTCTTAAAATTTCTTTTAATATATCTGAAGTTTTATTTCTTACATTTAAATTCCAATTCATCTCTAATTTTTTTTAGTTAATTTTTCTTTTAGATGAGGTTGCCAAAGGGAATACTATTTGTTAAGTGATCTAGAAGGAGACTACATATAAAGAGATCATTAGAAAACAATGTAGAAGGAAGTGGTGAGTGCAAGGGATGCTCACAGAGGGAAACACTGAATTCAACTAGCATATGGTAGTGTGCCCTAGGTGAGCTTTAAGTATATTGTAAGCATATGAACTCATATCAATATTATCTCTCTCTCTCTCTTTTTCTTGACTCAATCCAACATTGATCTTTCTGATGCTACTCTCTTGCTCAGTCCTTTCTACCAACAGTCCTACTTCTGTTAGAGGATTCTCAATCTCAATACCTAAAGTGTCGGGTGGGTTAACATTCATGAGTGAATCCAGCTAGCAAGGGCATGCGCCATCTAAATTAGTCAGCGTCCCATCAGTACCTTCTGATTCTTGCCATGTGGGAACGCATTCACTGTGTCTCCAGAGTATCTAACTTTTAAAGAGAGCTGCAAAGTATTGATTTTTATGTAAGCTTCTAATTTTTAAACATTAGCAACTGATTTTATTTAAACATATATGCATGCATATGTACACTCACTCACACACACACACACACACAAAACCAGTATGCGAGCCAAACAAAAACCATCTCTAGTCTTTTGTCTTTCCATGAGCTACCACTTTACAACCTCAAGACTACTCCAAGCTCTGTTGACTTTAATGGATTCTGCACACTCGGCCAGACTTGTCATCTCACGCTCTTAATCAAAAGCTGTCTGTTCTATCCTGTTTAATGAATTCAATCTCAAACTCCTAGACTGACTTTCAACATTGTCAGTGTTTTGGCCTCGGCCTTCCTTGCCAGCCTTATCTCCCACACAGCCTGTGAAGGTTTGTCCCTTTAGGCATCTAACAGAATGTCTCCTGCATGACATGCCCAATAAACATTTTTACACTAGCTGGATGAGTGGCTTTTTAAGGAATAATGTGTTGACAGATTAAGGTATGAGAGTTAGAATGAAGATTGGCAAGATAAATAGGATTTAAATGGGGCAAAGCCTGGAGTAAAGATGAAAGCGCTTGACCATTATTCTATAGGCAGGATGTGTAGTAGAAAGCATACAAGACTGATAATCAGGAAGCCTGGGTTTAAATCTGGCTCTTCCATTTTTAAATTGTGTCATTCTGGATAAGTGACTTACTATTCATCAGTTTAAATTTCTTCATTTATAAAGTGAGGAGGTGGGAGGTTTTAGTTTCTGTTTTAATTAGGTGAAGGGGAATTTGAGAGAAGGAGATGTTCTCAAAGCAGTCTCTTAGATTAATTTAATGGCGAATGGTGAAGCAGAAAGAATCTTGAGGTAGCAAAATCATTTTGGAGATCGTTGCGTTGGTTAAACTATGAAGTGATAAAGTTGAGGGCCACAAAGCAGCATTAAGAATAAAATAGAAGAAAGAGGATGCAAGCAACTCTCTGATAAAGAATTTGTAGGACTTGGTATCCGATTGGAGAGAAAAATCTCAGAAAGCATTATGGTTCTGAGTTTAGGATACAGGAAATACCTTGAGGACAAGGGCTAGCATGCGGTTAATAAATACTGTATTAGGACATCTCCAAGCAAATGACTGATGGTCAGAGGCTCCATCATGACTTTCTTTCCCATGCTGGAAGACTTTGATTAAATAAATGTTCCCCAGACCTTTGATTGGAGAGCTGAAGGACACAGCATTCTTGTAAACACATTGCTCCTGTAAACATGTCACCTCTGGAAACATGTCACCTCTGGAAACATGTCTATCGAATACATTTGGGATTTTTCAGATCAAAAACACATCAAGAAAAAAGGCTATAATTGCAGCATTTATCTCTTTTCCTGATAGTGACATGTCTCTCCTCAGCATTGTTGCTGACATACCCCTCACCAAGCCCCCTACCCTGCCCAGCAACCAGTTGGATTTGAGTAGTAACAGTATTGAATTACCAGGGGGATGCAAATTATGAGGAATGACTTAGAAATTTAATGTTATTTGGTAGCTTATAAAATCTTTGCTGAAGACTTTCTAGAACTACATTGTTCAATATGAGTCACTAGCCATATGTGGCTATTAAGCTATTGATAAAATGTGCTTTTAAAATTAATCTCGCCTATTTCTTTTTCTCTCTTCCTGTTTCTTCTCACTTTTCTTAAAATGTCTCTGAGAAAATGTGAAATGACATGTGAGGTTTACATTTGTGGCTTCAATATCTTTGGGATGGTGTTGCTTCAGAGGTAAGGTTTGTTCAGCACGGAGGGCTGATTATCATGGCATGGGAGAAGCCATGTGCCAAAATTGTCACGTTTGGTCAGCTAAATACCCCTGCCTTCTATTTTCTTATTTAATCAACTCCCAAACCCTAGAGTCCAAGAACACAATAAAATGGGTATTGATGTCACACATACTGATATCATACAGAAAGAAAGAAGCATCTCCATTCAGGAGGAAGATGAGGAGTTCTATTTTGGTTATGCTGAGTTTGAGGCAGTACATTTAGGGAGAAAGTAAAAAACAAACAAACAGTAAAAGAACTGGAGAATGGAATTGAGGCTCAAGAGTGAAGGTAGGGCCTGAGATGTCACATTAGGTGAACTGAACCAAAAATGGTGAGGGATTCATAGAAGCCTGTGTTTAAATGTCCCCATCTCCCAGTACTCAGTGTTGGGTCATAAATAAATTCATTTTCAATTGCTAAGACTCAGTTTCTTGGTAATAAAGTCAGAATAATAATTTTGATCCCTCAGTAAATATGACTAAGCCCCTATCAGGTACCAGGCACTGCTCAGGTGCTAAAGACACAATGATGAACTAGGCCCATCCTTGACCTCCAGCAGCTTTTGAGCTAGTCAGGGAAGCACTGGGGAAGTGGGCAGTAAGGAGCCAATGTCAGAGATGACCCCACTGGGTAAATATTGGGGAGCAGCAAATTCAGTCTCAAGGGGATCAAACCTCTACACCCTGATTTCATATTCAAATTTCTACATTCAGCACAGCTCTTCCTCTTCTGGGAACCTTCACAGATGCCTCTTCATATCCCAGCTATTCACCTGTTAACTCACATACCTGCCTTGACTAGCATCTAACATCTGTAGAGTCATTACCTTTTTTTCTCTCTGTCTCCACTAGACTACAAAATCTTTGGAGGAAGATATTGTGTTTTCTATTTCTAGATCCTTATAACACTTCAAGTACCAAATAAATATTTTCTCTTTCTCTTTCTTTCCTGTTTCTTCAATTAGAGGTGAGAGTTGAAGTCCTAAAAGCAGACAGGGCTGAAAGACAGAATACAGAATCCAAAAGGTGGAGGACTCAGGACCATTCTTTGGGAAAATCCCCATTTTAGGAGAAGAAAGTTCTATATCATGAAATGAGAGAATTTCTCAAAAAGAGGGTAGCAAACAACACTATCAAATGCTGCAGAGATATCATAAGAACGAGATTGCACAAAGACTGTTGGATTTAGCAGTTGTATTATATTTATTACCTGAATTCATATAAAAATACTGTAGAATGATTTTCCCAGTGACTTCTTCAGCTTTAGCAAGGCTACCTCTTTGTTTTTTTATCTGTGAGCATGACAGAGATCTTAGGAAAAGATGAGATTCTTCTGCCAAATGACAACAAAACTCTTTTGATGTCTGGCAGATGCTTTCGGTGAACATACAGTGAGTGGTGAACTCCCAGCAACACGGGAAGCCAGATGAGTCTCTTGTTAGCATGAACTATGCATGGCCTGACTCAAGCATTGTTAAGAAAACAGCTTTAATATCTCCTTTCAGTTGTTTCTAGCAGGTGTTTGAAGCGAAGATTCAAGAGCCTAAGAACCTCAGTGAATCATACATCCTCTCTTCCTCCTCATAAACTCAATTCTGACCCAAGGGTCTTCACCCTTCAGACAAAGGGCTGTGGTGGAGAGAGGCCTGAATTCAAGAATCCTGGCTTTGCTATTGTCTAACCAAGAGCAAGTCATTTCTGAGGGTCTCTATTTCCTCACCTGTAGAACATGCTTCCTGCTAGATTATAAGCTTCTTGAGAGTAAGCACCAAGTTTCATTTCCTTTTATCCCTATCACTTAGCATAATATTTTATAGAAAGTGTTCATTGCATAAGAAGGATTTAAAAGTGAGTTTAGACTCCTGATTTCAGTGTTCAATATCTGAAGTTTCTATATTTACCTACAAATTTAAAATGCTTTTTGACCTCAAACGATGGCCAGATATATTTGTTTAATGCTAAATCATCAGCAAACTGTGATTCAGGGGCCAAATCCAGCCCTCTTCCTGTTTTCATACAGTTTCACTAGCACACAGCCACAGCCATTCTTTTACATACAGCCTATAACTGCTTTCAAGCTACAAAAGCAGTGTGGAATAGTTGTGATAGAGATTGTCCATCCTGCAAAACCTTGAATATTTACTACCTGTCCCTTTCTGGAAAGGGCTTGCCAACCCCTGATGCAGACTGTGGTTGATTTTGGATACCAAGAAAGCCTAATGAATAAGATCCAGTTGGGACCTTGAAGGTAGTGCTGAAACACTGGACATTCTTCTTTTTAGAGAATCCTGAGCCCACCTTTCACTTGGATGAGCTGTAATGGTCAGTGAATGTAACTTCACTTGAGAACCACCTTTCTTTAGAGTGTCTGGATGCTCAGGGAAGCTGCCAGAATGAAACAGTGAGAAGTGAAAATCAACCTTCAGTCTTGAAAGTGCTGGCAAGTCAGTAATGTCTGAAAAGTAGGTCAAACTGCACATATGGCAAAAGCTATTTTTACCTGGCTAATTCCTCTTCACATTCAAGGCAAACTATAGCCTCAGCAACTGCAGGAAGCACTCCTAGAAGCACACCTGGCGTATTTAAATGGTGTATTCCATGAATAGCTCTCCTTATGACTAGGGAATTACCAAGGAATCCTTTTTCTATTCCCTGCTTGCAGTACAGTTCTTGGCAAGGCTGTAATAGATGCTCAATAAATGCTTTTGGCCCAAATTGAATTGAACGTATGGGTTCAGGTTAGATAAAGACATCGACCTTGGCTTGAGTTGTTGCATTAATACCAAATGAATTGAAATCTTTCTTTCCAGACTTAGGGAATAAATGCTAATTTTCCCAGACTTTTTTTCACTCCTCACTTTCCAATCTGATAAAAAGAAGTAATAAAACCATACAAAGATCAAATATTTGCTAAGTACCTATTCTGTACAAGGCAAATAGAAGCAGCCAATATTCCTTTTGGTCTCAGGATAGACTTCCTTTTCCTCCAGATTCCCTTGAGGTCAGTCAAGATCTCTTGTTTGGCTGAGGGCATGCAAACCTGCCCTCACCGACAGGGCCAGATAAACATATAGGCTGAGTAGTAATAAGAGAGAGAAGGCTGTTCCCGTCCACATCCTGCAGTCTGCACCAGAGGAATCAAAGGGAAATAGCAGTTGCCTTAAGTTGGCTGCACAAATTAATGATGTGCCAGCTGGTTCCGATAAAAGCTTCTAATTAATGAATCATTAAGGCACACACTTTAGGAACATAGAAAAATCTTGAACCATGCAGCATGCCCAGAAGCAATCTTCCAGTTATGTGGCTGTGCTTAAATGCAGTGCTCATTTCTGAGGGCCTGCCATTTGTAATAGTGCTGAGATGAATCACTATGAATTTATAAATATGATTCTGCGTCGCCATTACACAAGCGCTCCCCTGGGGAAGAGGACCATCCTGAGAGCAACTCCTAATAAGCAGAAATTAAGTGTTACGGTCCCTTGCCACCAGAGAGGGAAAGAAAAAAAAATGCCTCGGGGAGGGGTGGGAAGGATGGATAATTCAGTTGTACATAAATAGTGAGAAGAGAGAGAGAGGCATCTTTTCTGAGGCTCTGTGGCCTGGGGAACCACCTCCCTGTGCTCAAAGCCAGGAGCCTTCTTACATGGTAAATTCAGAAATCCCACAGCCAGGACCTGGCAAGGAAGCCTGCTTCCTGAGAGCTGCCTCCTCGGCTAATCTTGGAAAAGCACTGGGTCACCCTGTGGCTCAGACAGAATTCCTGCTCTCCACCTCAGGATTCTGACCAAGACCCTCAGCCAGAGTACGTCAGGAGGAAGCCAACACAATCCTGTCATTGTGTTATTTATAGCTTATTGTTTAAAAAAAATTTGGAAATGACTCCTTAACAGCAAACTTAAGATCTCATACGTGAATCAGGCAGGCACTTCTACTGGAGTAGATTTTGAAAACAAATTCAATAGATTGTACATTCTTTGAGGGAAATGATAAGCCACAAACCCCTCCTTTCTGATAGTATGTTTTCCCCTCTGTTCCTCCAGTGTCTTCTCCTAGCAGTCACTCAGAGTAATTTGTGATAAAGGGCCAACTGGCTTTCAGTTTCCAACTAACCCCCATTTTCCTGTGCAAAACCTAAGGAAGCAAAAGCTCAAATATCTCCTGTTTGACTAATCTCTCTTTTCTTTTAATAGAAGTGTAGTTGATTTATAATGTTAGTTTCAGGTGTACAACAAAGCAGTTCAGTTATATATATATATTTTTTTTCAGATTCTTTTCCATTATAGCTTGTTACAGGAAATTTAATATAGTTCCCTATGCTATATAGTAGGTCCTTATGGTTTATCTATTTTATATACAGTACTGTGTATCTGCTAATTCCAAACTCCTAATTTAGTAGTTAATCTCTGATTTTATTCTGATCTGTGTAATGCTATTTATGGAAAAGATTAATGAGATATGGTCAATATATAATATACAAAATACAATAATGTATAAACTATAAAATGTCATTAAATGCTACTTTATGATTATGGAGCAAGACACCCCTGCTCCCAAGTCAACTAAAGCTACATTTTTTTTTTAAGTAATGAAAATAGTTTCCATTTATTAGCAAGGTTCAGTTCTAAAGCTACATTTTTGAGTGGGTGGGGTGTTTTGTGTTTGTTTCTCAGACCTCAGCCCACAGCCTCTGAAAAGTCTCATCTTTTAGGATGTCTTTTGTCAGTAAAGGACATTGGTATGGTAAAGGTAGGAGAAAGATGGATGGAGTGGGTAAAGTCAGCGCTGACATATGTATTTTAGTGTGAAGGGTGATCTCTGCAAAGTCTGAAAATTATCCAAGGTCACTGACACACAGTTGAATACCAGGGTGCTATTTATTACATTATTTACTGTAGAATGGAAATGAGACAAAATTCCTTTGGGCCTTGCAAATATATCTCCCCACCCCCTGAAATGTCTCTATAAATCTGCCAGGTAGACAGCAGTTCTTATCCCTTACCCTGACTCTTCCACACGTTACCTTAAAAAGAACAGGCAGGAAATATCCTCTTATACTTTATATTTACTGGTTCTGCCAAACACTTATTTGCCTCTGGGGGGCATTTCTAAAAACTGCAAAGGAAAGTATTTCAGCTCTTAGGGCTGTCAAACCAGATGGCTCAGGAATAGGAAGAGAACAGAACTAGTAACAGAAAAGAAAAAAAAAAGTCACTTTAATCAAGTCAGCTTTTATTGTCATGAGCAGGAAAAAAGGTCTAACTGGTTTCTGAATGGAATTTGGGAATGAAAAATGTTGACTTTTTAAAATGTATTTAAAAATTTTTATCTAGCTAATTTTCTTGGACAGACAGTCTCTGACCTTTGACCTAGAACAAACACTATAAAAACAAAATAAGTATCTTTAGAGTGACACTCTCAACACCAACGGTTAGTATGAGAAAGGTCGCATTAATTCATTGAAGAGTGTAGAAAAGACTTAACCTTAATTGAGGTAGGCATCGCCCATTTTTAAGGTCAGCATTTATTTGGAAAAGAAGGAAAGTATTGCAGTACTCAGAAATTATTGCATATCCAAAAATATTCTTTTGAATGAGCTCTTCAAAACCCTAGTATCAATATTATGACTTAGTGTTACACCAACTTAATATTATCTTCCAGGTTCTGTTGCCCAATCTGTTAGTTCCATTGCATCCTCAGTCACTTTGAATACCTTACTTTGTTCCTCCTTAATATACTTTATATTTCCATAGTGCCTTTTATCTTCTAGCATAATGCAAACATCAATTAACTAAGCTGCTCAACATCCCTGTGTGGGTAGAAGAGTCCTATTATCCTCATTTTGAAGCTAGAAAAAACAGGTTTAGTGAGATGAGGTGACTTGCCCAGCTGGCCAGTGGCAGAGGCAGAAATGATCTCTCAGTTTATGATGCCTGGTTATCTGCTTTAACCAGCCGACATAACTTCTGACCTCTGATTTCCTTATAGCCACTCATGTGTGGAGTGAGGACATCAGTACTGACGTCCATTTGAAAAACCAGTCAAATTTCCAAATCCACTTCTGCTTCCAAAACCAAAAAACCCCAAATTGATTTCAATTGAAAAACTTCAAGAGCCGCTTCCAAATACATGCCTTAACTCTTATGTCTCAATGGGCAACTTAGCACCTAAAAGTGGTTTGGTGAGGACTGAACTGACAAAACTGTTCTTAGATCGAAATGAAATGAATTTTTACAAAGAAGGAGCCAATGAAATTGAAAGTAATCTTTGCTAATAATAATCAAAACTGCCATTCATTGAGCTCCTGAGTTTCTCCTGTGAGCTAATGCTCATGTGTGTTTTCTCTTTTAATGCTGATAGCTTGATGGGGGAGGACTATTCTCATTCCCACTTGAGACATGAGAAAAGTAAAGCACACAGAGAGGTTAAAGTAAATCGTCCGAGGTCAGACAGCCAGTAAGCAGGGCAGTCCAGACTCACATTGAGGCATACTATTCCCAGAGTCTGTGCTCTTAACTGCTTCTCTCTAATTATCCCATTGCCTGGATGTGAGGCCATGTGCTTTTTCCTGCACATTAAAAATTGCATACTTCCTCTGACTCTACAGTAAACGTTTGTGAGCATCATGCCTGCTTTTTATATCACAATGGGTGTTTTAAGGAACGTAAGAATAAGTTGCCCTTTCTCCTCAATAAAATATATATCCATTTGCAAACAGGGGGCTTTTTTTTTTTTTTCTCTAAACTTCTACTCCCATATTGTAATGTTGAGGGGAGTGAGTAGGTCTTCTCTTTTTTCTCAGATCTCCCAAGAAAGCTTCACACATGTTAGACACAGAGTAGACACTTTTTTCAATTGGATTGGATTTGACAGTTTCTTTCTTATTTTCCCTTAATACTCCTTGAAATTCTGAGGATTTTTTTTTTAATTCTTTGTTGTGGTGGCATTGGCAAAAAGAGGATCTATGCCTCATCTCTCCAAGTTAGAATTTCTATGACCCCCTATCTGAATAGCTGTGGTGGGTACAGAAGCCAGTAGTGCAGGTAAGGACATCCCAGCTGAGGATGAGTGACTACGAACACCAGGATTCATGCACTCCAATTCAGAGCCAACTCATCCTTTTCTACTTCTTTATTCCAATGGCCAAAATCATCACCACTTCTATTGAGTGTTTATATTGATTTTGACACTATGCTCAGTGCTTCATCTGCATTATCTCATTTGCTCCTCCTCCAAACCCTATAACATGGGGCTATTATTCTGATTCAAGTATGAAAAAAACTGAGCCACAGAGGCATTATATAACTTTCCGAAGATGGCATTGCTGTAAGTGTTAGTGCAGGTATTTGACCCAGGCAATCTGACTCCAGGGCCCAAGAGTAGAATCTGTATGTTACTGCTTTTCTATCTTTAGATTCCTAGAAAACATCCTACTATTTAAGACATTTGTACACCGAAATCATTTTTATAATGTCTTAGAATAACTGAAAGTATTACAGGTGTTTTACAACTAGTTGCTAAAGCAAACACTAAAAAATAGCTTTTAAAAAGAACCAGGTTTTCTTTCACAACAAAAGGTTATGGGGCTGCATTGTGTTGGATGAAAGTGGCCATACGGAAATCCACACAGTGCCTGGGAGGAAGGGGAGAGGAATTAGGTCATCTTAGCTTGCATCTTGAGGAGGATCACAGACAAGATCTCTTATACTGTCAAAATGGTTTCCAAACTCTTTGTAGGTAGAACTCATTCCCTGAAAGACAAGAAAAAAAAAGTGGGAGGGGATCTGATTAAAATCTATATATCTTAGATTTGTGGGTTCAACTGATTAGCAACTAAAGAGATGGCTTTTAAGGCCCCAGGGGAGGATTGAGTTTATCCTGGGTTATCTTTTCCTCCTGAATAGCAGTGTAAACTCCTGGGGAGTAGAAGAAAGCTGCCTTTCGAGACAAAGGCACAGGAGTTGCTTCTTTTCTCTATCAGATGGAAGAAAAGGAACTCTAGGAATCCTTTATAGTTAACTATTAAAATTGGTTTCTCCTTTTTCCCTTTTAAAACTTCTTTAACCTCGGTCTCTAAGAGCAATCAAGCAATAAAACTTCTCCCCAGGTAAGCAGGAAACACCAAGGTGTCTCACCTTATCCTCCCCTCTTCCAAAGCCAGCATCCAGAACAATGGCTTAAAAGAAAACTAGCTTGCATTCATTTGCCAAAAAAAGGATCTCAGGACTGGGTTATGTTTTCATCTTTGGTGTTGACCCCAAAATGTTAGAATTTCTTTAGGGTCTATGAAAGAGGGTTCAGAGTAAAGCGAGATGAGATGTGTGTGACAGTCTTTATCCACTATCCAAAGACCCTACCTACTGCTAGACCCCTACAGTTTAGGGTAGAATTTCCTGGGGCAACAAAGGGGATCAAGGGATAGGAGAAATAGATGTGGGTGAGGGTAGGCCCAAAAAACAAAACAAAACAAAACAAAACAAAACAAAACAAAACAAAACAAAACAAAACAAAACCAGACATGTGGAGAGGTACTAAAGAAAAAAAAAGAATCATGGAAATCATTTCAGAAGAGTAACATGTATGGAAAAGGTAGGAGGAAGAGAAAAGAAAAGTGAAGCAAAATGTCTTAAATAACAGTTCACTTGTGTCAACTATTTATTCAGCGAAAAAGACCATTGTTCAGGAAATATGCTAAACATTAGGGCTTCAAAGATGAATGGGACATAGGTCTAACCCTAAAGAATTCACAGTTAGGTAGGAAGACAAACATGTAAATAAATAATGGAATATATACATTAACATTATTCTTAGTTGCACATTATTTCTTTTTGTCCTTCACATGGGGCAAACTGGATCCCATGAAGGGGCTTTTGACTTATTGGTCCTCCTGTTTGAAATGCTCTCCACACTTACCTCTACATGCCTGGCTACTTCCTATTATTCACATCTCATCTCCAACCACCTTGTTGAAACAGCACACCTAGTCTCTCTCTATACTCAACCATTGTTATCTTCCCCAAAATTCTATTTTCAAGATCTGAAATGATCTTAACTTTTTGTTTTCCCACAGATTCAAAATCTATCACCCTCCACTAGGACGTAAGCTCCTTGAGGAAGGAAACGTCAACAGTAAGTCATTGATGAATTCATAAATGTTTATTGACTATTTCACTAACAGACTGACATAAGAATGTTATAAATGGTGTAAGCATAGGATTCTGTGGTGCCAAAAGACATACAAAACTCCATTATGTGAACATTAAGGAAGGCTTCTCAGATGAGGTGATTTTGTCGCTGTTGAATGTGTGAGGCTGAATAGGTGTGCAACACATGGGCAAGGGAAGCAGAGCCAAGGGTTCATGTGATAAAGTCATAAAAGAGCCTCTACTCCTTCTGGGGAGTGCCTTTCCCTTTGTATGTCTGGAGTACAGACAATGCTGGAAGAATGTGACAGCCATGGTAGAGTACAGTCGTCCCTCCGTGTCCATGGGGGATTAGTTCCAGAACCCCAGTGGATACCAAAATGCACACATGGTCAAGTCTTCTATAAAAATGGCCTAGTACAGTCTGCTCTCCTTATCCATGGGTTCTGCAGAAATTCCATCAGTGATTGGTTGAATCCGTGGATGTGGATTAACTGGATTTAACTGTAGTTAAAAGCACAAGCTTTGAAGCTAGTCTTTCTGAAAGGACAGGCATACCTCATTTTATTGTGCTTCACTTTATTGTGCTTTGCAGATACTACTTTCTTTATACATTGATTTGTGGCAACCCTGTGTTGATCAAGTCTATTCATACCATTTTTTCCAACAGGGTATAATTTAAGGCATGTAATTGGAGACATGCTATTACACACTTAACAATCTACAGTATACTGTAACATAACTTTTATATGCAACAGGAAACCAAAAGATTTGTGTGCCTCATTTTATTGCGATACTCGCTTTATCACTGTGGTCTGGAACTGAACCTGCAATATCTCTAAAGTATGCCTATACATCCTGGTTGTTCTTCTACTAGTAATTAGTGATGTTAGGCAAGTTATCAGTCTTCACTGTGCTTCGGTTCCCTTATCTGTAAAATGGGAATTTATTTGATTTATGTCATGTCTACCTCATGGGATTCTTGGGAGGATTAAGTTAGTTAACATATGTAAAATATTTAGAAGAGGGTGAGTGCTCAAAAATGTTATTATTGGCAGGGGGTGATGAGAAAAAGTAATTATAACTATGTTACAGTCTTATTTTATTTTAAACATTTTGTATTTAACTAATTTAATCTATATTCGCTTATAAGGAAGATACTATTATCACCATCTTATAGACAAGGAAACTGAGAGACAGAGAGGTTCAGTAATTTGTCCAAAGTCACACAGCAATTAATAGCAAGGCTGGAGTCTAAATGTAGGAGGTCAGGTTTTTGAATCTTAGCCTTTCATCATTATACTATGCCACCTCTTTGGACACTTAATTCATAGAGATCCTGTGAGGAAAAATAAAGTATATAAGTGGCTCATCATAGGGCCTGGCGTATGGTAAGCAATGTGATATGTATTTTTTAAAAATGTCCACAGACCAATGGTTAGGGAGCATTTTAGCAATAACTGGTTGAATTACTGCTGAGCAGGCAGTTGAAAGGTGGAATAGCCATAATCACTTGTCTGACCTTGATTTCTGATGGGAGTACCAAAGCCTTCTTGTGCCCAGCTGTACTTCTTAACTAATTAATTTTTTAAAAATCTAAGTCAATTAATTATAAAGTAATGGGTTGTCACTTCCAGCTGCCAATTTTTCTACATCGCAAGCTGTATCAAATTAGTTAACTTAGTCTATCTCTTTCTTGGAAACATACTATTTGCCCATTTTATGTTAATTTATGTATATAAGTTCTGTGAATAACAAGTTATACATTATGCTGTGAGAAATTGTGAAACTGGTCCTTGTGGACATTCACAATAAAATAAAATAATATAATATAAAAATATCAGAATTTCAAAGAGAAATCACCTTTAACATACCTAATCAAAGTTGATAAATAATCAAGCAACCAAATTAGACAGGAATTCCATAATGGAACATAATAAATGTCTTTAAAATGCTAAATGCTTTGAAGTGCATAGAAGTCTGATGATTTGGTGTTGTCAAAAGCGTCTTGATGTTGAGGAAGATGGAATAAAAGCAGAATTAAATGTGTAATTTCATCTATTCCACATAAAGTGTTGGACAGCCTTAACACAAATGTAAAGAGATGTGTTTTCTTTTACAAAGAAGCTATCAATTCCCTGTCCCATTCTTCCTTTCTTTCCTTCTATCTTTGAGGAAAAGGTGTCCCTCTTATCCAAGGCTGAAACCTCCATCAAAGCTCTGAGTCCCATTCCCTCCCACTTCTGAGATTGCTGCATAACTCCCCTATTTTCCTTTGCATTATCAATTGCTACCTCTCCTGGCCTCTTTTCAGCCTACAAAGAGGCTTATATCCTTCTGCTACTGAAAACAGCTTCCCAAGGCCAAGCACTGCACCACCACCGCAAACTATGTTTCTAGCCTTACTTCACTCCAAGGGGAGTCTCAGCTCTTGTGTTTACTTCTGTATCTGTGTAAAGCCTTTCTAGGAAGCTAAACTGCTATGCTCTATATGGATTATGCACTTTGCTCATCATCCACATAAAGCCCTTTGCATAGTAAGTACCTAGCGAGAATTAGCTTTTGTGGTTGTTGTTATGGTTATTTTGAGCAATGGCGTATCATACTACTTCAGAGAGCAGGTTCCAGAATCAGACATTACAGCTCAAATCCTGGCTCCACCTCCTTGTAACTGTGTGACCTAAAGCAGACTACTCAATTTCTGAAACTTTGACCTTAAATATAAAATGTAGATAGTAGTTGTAACCACCTCATAGAGTTTATGAGAGAAACAAATTAAATGAGGTAAAGCATTTAAGTGCTTATCACTAGGTCCAGAACATAGCAAGTACTCAAACATGCCTTTTAAATACCCAGTATAATACTGTAAGTGTATATTTTATTCATCCTTCTCTCTTCTGATAAGTACCATGAATTTCCTTTGGGGGTTAACTTTCCTCAATGCTCAGTTTTGGAGGTTGGTCTCTACCCTTGACTTCAGAGGTGAAACATGTAACTCAGGTCTGGCCAATCCAAGCACCGAATTTCCTTCCTAAGAATGTTAACCAGGCCTGGTTAACCAATACTGAATTCACTTTCTGAGCAAGTGTTTTAGGCCTGGCTAATCAGATCACTCAGCCCTCATTCTGGGCATATGACCCAGGTCTGACCAAATCAGAACACTGAATCCCCTTCCTAGGTCATGTGACCCAGCCTCTCCAGTCAACATAATCCCACTACTTTGGTCTCCTTGTTCAGTGTACAAAAGGGACTTTGTGAAGTTGTTTCCATTGGAAGGAGTTCCCAGATTTTTGTAGGAATTATTAATAAGAGATATTGTCTCTTTCCCACCCAAGAGGATGTGATATGGAGAGTTTCTGGACCCATCTTTCCGTCATATCAGTCTGGGAAGGAAGTTAACCCGTAGGGGGGAGCAGAGCTAATCCAACAAACCTGACACTGTTTGAGCCCCTGAATCCATAACCAGCCATGACTGATGCCAGCCCTGCCCTTGTGTTTTTAATTCATTTATCAAAACATTTATTTCCAGTGTAAGCTACTTTGCATTTTTCTGTTACTTGTGAATGAAACCAATGTAAGTGCTTATCATGGTTTAGCATGGACAGTTGTTGAAGATAAGGACCCTTTCACATATTAATCTAGGGCCTTAGAAGAATTCAGTCAATGTTCAATAAATAGCTGTTGCACAGAGGTGATAATAATTTGATGAAGGTGATAGAGGGGTATATTCTGCACCCAGACCTCATTATCTAGCTCACCCTTTAGGCAAGGCATGTACTGCAGGACTGCACAGATTAATGTAATGGCCAGCCTAAGATGGTAATGGTCACAAAAGCCAGGAGGGAAAAATAATCCTTCATAAATTTGTAACCTCCCTGGGGTCTAGAAAAGTGTTTGCATTTGAATTCCGTCTCTTCCAGTTACTAAAGAAGGAAACAAGTAGTTGGTTTAGCAAAGTACTTAAAGTAGCAGACTAGATTAATATGTCAGTAAAAATTTCCAAAGTATAGTCCTCCCTTGCTATCCAGAGGCAATTGGTTCTATGACCTCCTCCCTTCCCAAAACTTTCGGATACCAAAATCCAAGATGCTCAAGTCTCTTACATAAAATTGTATAATATTTGCGTATAACCTATGTATACTTGAAATCATCTCTAGATTATTTACAATACCCAATACAATGTGAACAGTATGTAAATAGTTGCTGGAACGCAGCCAATTCAAGTTTTGCTTTGGGGAACTTTCTGAAATTTTTTTTTTCTGAATATTTTCAGAACCCACAGATGTAGAGGGCCAAATGTAATACCCACCCTGACAATGGAAAATTGCACACCTCTGGTTTTTAAATTACTTATTTTGTGACCTTTAAAAATTATCTTTTAGAACTGATTATTTTCTCCAAAAGCAGCATTTTCCCAAGTTTATAATGGGAACCCATGGGGTGAAAGGAATTAAAAAAATTCAATTTTCAACCAACTTTTATAATTCTGGAAATTATCTAGCTTAACTGTGCCTAAAAATAATTTAATGATTCTATAATTTGCAAAAATTACTCCTATTCTCTCTGCTGGACATAAAGATGAGGAAAAAATGAGGCAGCACACGAATAAGTAAAAAGAACACAGGATTCAAAAAGAAGGTGTATTTAGTTGAGAAGTCTGGGGCAGCTAGGGAGAGGTGAAAAACAAGAGACATTCAACAGTTCTTGTAAATTGTTTATGTGAATTGAAGACATGAGAAGTGAGTGTAAAATTAAAGAAGAAAAAAGTTACTTTGATACAGATGGCCACAGAAATAAATTCAGAGAAAAAAATTTAAAAGCCTTGCAGGCATTGTCCCATTCCTTCTGTTGCTTTGCAGCACAGGAACACAACAAAGAAAACTGGAACCAGTTAGAAAATCACAGTAACCGGTATAACCAGAAGGGTCCTTCCCATGTTTGGCACACTTTCCAGGCCTAAGAGGGTTTTCATTCGAAAAAGGGCAACTGTCAGACAATAAGCTGGCTCCTCAAGGGTGAGAAAGATTGCTGTCTTTTCAAAGTGGCATCTGCAGCTGCTGGCCCTTCAAGTCTTTGCTAGTCAGGGCCCCTCCTCTTTCTTGTAAAAACTGGCACCAGTTTAATTATTTTTGTAAATTTTGTCCTCCATTAGCTCCACCGTGCTGTGATGTTAAAATAAATCTCTAATTTGAGGATTCATTAAGCAGCTGTTGTTACTTATGTGATACAATAGATGCTTGAAATTTGCTGTGTTGCTACATTGGTATAAGAAACTAGAATATCCCAGCCAGGCTGGTTTGTATTTGTTTCACACTGAGGTTATGACATGAGGGAGCATAGACGTCTAGCTTGAAAATGCGTCAGTATTTGTTTCTCATTCATTCAACAGATATTATTTACTGTCTATTCTGAGGGTACTCTTAGAATACTGCACAATTGCCATTTCATGGAGAAGACATTGCAGTGAGAAAATCTACTTTTTCTACGATTTTCCTAGAATTAGTGAAAAAGCCTAGAGTCTGGTTCCTTTTAATGTATGTTTTAAGTGTATGATCTACATACATAGGTACTAGCTCTCTCCTTTTTACTTTCCAGATTTTAGCAGGGAGATAGGAGACGGCAAATCTGAACAGCATAGCCACCCAGTGTTGTATCCACTGGGTATGCAGTGTGTAAAGTCAAACATGAGCAAAGACAATGGCTTGTAGGAAGTGTGAAATCAGATATCCCTTCCCTACCCCTCCACAGTTTTTTAATTAAGTGAGTAATTTCGACTCCACTATAGCCAACCTCTTCTCTCTCCCTTTTTGAAGGGCAGGATAATTCTATGTACAAAAACATCATCAAAAAATTATTACCTTTCTGCTCAATCTCTCCAAGTCAAGAGAAAGTTGAGAAGTAGTCTCTCTGGTCAATTTTTAATGAGTAAATCTAAGATTTTGTTTAAAAGAAATAAAGCTCCTTTCTGATTTTTAAATATATTAAAAATGTCTCTATATTGTATGCTGAGCCCTAAATGTCAACTTTCTAAGATAATACAAGTCAGATTCATTTATGAAGAAAAGAATGTCATGGGGGTAAGACTGAACACCACCTAGAGCAAAACATCTTCACCAAACATCAAGTGGTGATCCCCACAAAAGATGCTGAAATAAGGACTCAACCAGAGAACAAGAATTATCTCCACTGGTGAGAAATTGGCACCAACTACAAGCTGAAAAAAGAATCCTTCTACAGTTTCTTTTCCCAAAGGTCACTCCTGGCCACATTTTGTCTCTGAAGACAGAGAACTGAAATATTATTTGTTCTCGTGAATTATTTTTTTGTTCCTTTATGAAATTCAATAGAATAAAAATAACCGCTGCCCATTATCCTTTGCCTCTCAGCTCTACCTGGGCTGAGGTGGTGGGAAAGGACAGGAAACACTGTTACAGATGTTTAATAGAAGAAAGCCCTTTTTGGAATGTGTTTGCATGACTCATAAAGAGCAGTTATTCTTAGCTTTCCCGTCACAAGAGATAAAGCTCTTTGTCCTATAATACAGACTTCTACTTAAAAGGAAAACCCAAGGTCCATTCAAAGCTAGAGCCCAATAATAAGCTGTCTTTATAGTACCTGTCCCAAACCCCTGGAGTTATTTTATATCACTCTTTGCAAACCTAGAATGTAAGGCAAAATTTTATTCTGTTTGACTTTTCAGTTGTCAGGGTTATGTGACCTGGAATGATAGGAACTGCTTAATGTAGTAGCTGTGACTCTAATTCAGTTACAAGAATCATCAATTTAGCAGTACAATTTAATACAATTAAATATGGTATATTATACAGAAAATTCATCACCTTTTGGATCACCTCTGAAGAATCAGATCTCATAATCAAACTTCAGTCTAATATGGGTTATATTTTGGATAAGCTTGTCTTGATTCCCAGAACCTGTAAACCAATAACATTTTGAAGCAATTTACTAAAGGCTGGCATCACTCCTTGATGGATTAAATAGCAAGAGGTCAATGGAGCCTGAAAGGACTTTGTTGGAATTAGAATGTATCTTCTGTCCAATTTGCTTCTGAACTTGTTTCTTGCACATTCATAGATTTCTCTCCTTTGGGATATGTTCAATTCACCAAAATGCATCTTTTCCCCCAGACCATTCTAGCCTGTTTTTTTTTTTTTTTTTCCTCAATTCTTTCAAGATTCATTTAACATTTGTTAACACATCTTTGTACCAAACTCTGTGTTGGGTTTCATGGATAAAGTGATAGAGGTCCTCAGGGAGTTCTCAGTCTAGAAGGGAAGACACATAAGGAACATGTTGTAATACATAATGATAAAAGTCGTGAGGGTAAGAAGCTCACAGGGCTGGGTGGAACCAGAGACGAGGTGCCCAGATCTCATGGGCCAGCATATGCCTCTAGTGGAGGATTTCCACTTCCATTCAGAGAGAAGTAGGACACCGTGGGTATCTAGCAATTATTCCCAGGGTCAGTGGATGATGACAAGAGGGTGAGCCTTCTATGTGTTCATTCTCATCTCTTAGGTCTCACTTTGTTACCTCCTTCAGGAAGCCTGCCCTGACCACCTCTTTCCCAAGTCTGGACTTGGGACAGTTTCCTACTGTGCTGCAATTTCACCTGGAGTTTACCCCTGTGGTACTTCTTACGAAATTGGAATGGCATGTACTTAATGACTTAGTATAGTTTTATTTTATATTATGTACCTCTGGAGTCCCTATTCTCGTTGATGATGGTGGGAGAGGAGAAATTTGTCCGAAGAAAATTCAACGTCTTTCAGATTAAAACGGTTCTCTTTGTGGAAAGTGTTTTCTCGATTCCAAGCTCAAATTCTGTATTGGGGCTATCTCTGCCTTTTTAAAAGGAAGAGGTCTTCCTTGCCACTGTCTTCTCCCAGAAGGCATCTATAGAAAGTGAAGCCTATTAGGTTCACAGTGTCAGGGCAGAACTCTTGTCTGCACGTTGTGCTCTGGGTCTTCACTGCCCTGAAAGAGATGCCTAGCATCCCATCAGGTCATACATATTGGTGATCCCACAGGTATGACTACTGCTTCTGTGTCTTGCGTTCTTCATTGTTGTTTTATAATGGAATATTAAGTAAGTATGAAATATTTATATATATACATAATTATAAAAAAGTGTACGACAACTTCCGTTTACTCACCACCCGGTTTAACAAAGAACTTTATCTTACCTTAACCGTCATTGTGTCGCAGGTGCCTTTCATCTTACCCAGCTCTCCTGTTGTTCAGGGGAGCATGATGTTGCATTTTGTTTTTATCACTCCCTTGGTTTTTTTATAGTTTTACCACATGTGTTTTCATTTTTAAACTTATTTTTTTACTGAACGTCACGTTCCTGAATTCATCCAAATTATTGGGTATAACTGTTTTTTAAATTTTTCTCAAAGACATAGTATTTTGTTACATAAAGAGATCAGGATTTATCAGTTCTACTGATAATGGACATTTAGTTTCTAGATGTGTGAGGTTTGTTTGTTGGTTGGTTGGTATTTATAAACAGTACTTCCTAGTGAATATGGGCAAGAATTTTCTAGAATATATAGCAAAGTGTGAAATTGCTATGTCATAGGTTATGCACATTTTCATCCTATTAGAATGTATTCAATTTTTTCCAAAGTTGTTGTACCCATTAAAATTCACACTATCAGTGCTTAAGTGTTCTGGTTTACCACATCATCACCAGCACTTGAAGTCAAACTAGTAAGTGGACATGAAATGATATCTCATTATAGATTTAATTTGCATTTCCCTGATTGCTAACAAGGCTGAGCAGTATTTCTTAAATTAATGGTCATTAATGATTCCTCTTCTGCAAAGTCTTTTCTTCCTTTTTGGATTGTTTTTTAGGATGGAGGTTTTGTAGGAGTTTGTTGTATGTTTTGTGTCCATCTACTTTGCATTTTATGTTTTGCAACTATATTTTCAAATCTGTGGTGTTTCATTTCCCTTATGGTATATTTTAATGAGCATAATTTCTAATTATAATAAAGTCAACTTTGTGAACCATTTAGTAGGGATAATTTTAATGTCATTTAATACATATTTTTAAAACAGAGTACGTTATATGATCTTCTCAATGTTTTATTATTTTGACTTTTACATTTAAATTCTTAATTCACATAGGATTAAGTGGATTCACCTAATCACTTAATTCTTATTTGGGAGGAAATGATTTTTTGTAAGCTGTGGGGTAAGGAATACGATTTCTTTTTTTCTATATGAAAAACCAATTGTCCCGCTCTACTTAATTAAAAAAAAAATCTTTCTCCCCAGATCTCAATACTATCCCTGTTATAAATCAGTTTTCCATACTGTCAAGAGTATGTTTCTGGACACCTTTTTCTGTTCCAATGGTCCATTTGTCTTTTTTTACACTAATATCACACCATTTTAATTATTAAAGAGTTATCAGTCTTCATATCTGATAATGGAAATTCAGTCACTGATCTTTTTTTTCAGGAGAGTTCTGCCTACTTTCAGGTTTTTCTTTTCAATTTAAAATTTAAAATTAACTTGCCAAGTTTCACAAAAATACCTATTGGGATTTTGAAATTCATGTATTTATAGTATTGAGGTTTTGAATTCACAAAAGTGATTTACCACTTTATGCAAGTTTCTTTAATATCTTTCAGTAAAATTGAATTTCTTTTTTGTATTATGGTCTGACACATCTTATGTTACACCTGCTCCCAGGTACTTAATATTTCTTGGGGATATTATAACTGGCATATTACTATTATTATTGCATTTTCTTCTTCCTTGTTGCCTGTGCCTAGAAGTGATTTTTATATTTCACTTTGTATCTATAATCATCACCAAACTTTCTGTTGCAAATGATATTTCTTTCTTTCTTTGCAGTCCTTATATCTCTCACTTCTTTTTCTTGTCTTACTGCCTTAGGCACAAAATTGAATAAAAGTGGTGCTAGAATGCAGCCTTATCTTTTATGATCTGAAAGGAAAGATTTTAAATAGTCCATTATTGAAATATTTTCTGAGTATTTGTCTGGATCCTGCTTATTAGTTAGAGTTCTTTTTTGTTCCTAACTTACTAGGTGTGTATATCAACCAACACTGAGTTTTATCAAAAGATTTTTATGATTCTATTGAGATAATAACCTAATTTTTTTAATTTAAGCTTTTTAGACTTGAAGTATAATTGATTTACAATATTGCATTAGTTTCAAGTATACAAAGTGATTAAGTTATATATATATTTTATTATTGTATATGTTAATCCCAATCATTTAAACATTTTATATTAAAAATTACAATAACTGACGTTCAAATGTTAAACAAGACTTGCATTGCTGGAATAAATCCAAATTGTTCAAGATATATTAAGCTTTTAATATAGTCCTAATATTTTTTGCTAATATTATATATAGAATTTTAAAATTTATGTTCATGATTAAGATGGCTCTATAAATTTTCTTTCTGTTTCTGTACATGTCAGGTTTTGATATCCAATGTTAGCTTAGCCTTCTAGAATTATTTAGGGGAAGATGTTTTCTCTTTTTTTTATTTTGTATTCCCTACAATATTTTGTGTAAGATCAAAGCATTTGTTCCTTCATTGTTTGATAAAACTTGCCCATAAGACTATCTGAATCTGGTGTTTTAACTTAGGGTAGATTTTAAATTACTGCTTCAATTTCCTTATGGTGTCTTTTAGGTATTTACATTCTGTACAAATGGTTGTGTTAGCCAAAGAGTTCTACAAATTTGTCTTGAACGTCTATCTTCTCTGATCAAATTGTTCATCTAATTCTCTTATTTGTCATCTTTGCTGCATCTCTGGTTATAGCCCTCTTTTCATGTTTTGGCCTCTTTCATTTTGTTTGATCAAGCTTGCCAGAGGTTTCTGAGTTTTTTAGTTTAGTTTTTTCTCTTTTTAAGGATTTGGTTTAGTGAATAACTTTTTGATGTTGTTTTCTGTTAATTTTTTTCTTTTTTTTTTTTCTGTTTCTTTCCATTTTTATGGGGATAGTTTATTCTGTGCTCTCTTTCAAATCATTTGAGCTAGGATCATGAATATAAATTTCATTAATATTTGCATCATTCATGTGGTCCTTCTCTGTATTTCTGTATTTCTTTGCCCTCTGATTGTAGTCTGAGCTTTGTAATTTGCTCTGGAAAATAGAATGTGAGCAGAAAGGACAGTATGCCAGTTCCTTTACTTCCCAGTCTGAGTGGAAGCATTAAGAGGCATTGTGAATGGCTGGCACAGAAGCTAAACTTTCAGTCACAGAGTGAAAGGACAGCAGAGCAGAGCCCAGCCTATTTAAAGCATCCAGCTGAACAGCAGCTGACCTGAGATTCTGTGTAACATGAACAATAAGTTAATTTTTGCTGTTACAGGCACTAAGACTTTGCGCTCATTTGTTATCATAGTAAAGTTGACTAAAACAGATATTGGTATCTTAAAGTGAGGTGCTCTTATAACAAGAAGCTGAAAATCTGTGTATTGACCTTGGGTCCAAGAGACAGGTTATAAATAAACTGTTATTAGAAGCTGGAAAATTGGTGACCCACAGTATGCAGCGGCAAAATATTTAAGTAAAATGTCACCTGCAACAATTTAGAAAGCAGATAGTCTACCTAATGAAGAACTAGCTTTGGGGGAAGAGGTTTTAAAACAGAATGTTACTAGTGTGACTTGGTTATTTTCTTCCCTAGAATTGTCAGGCAAAGTCAGCAAAGGTTGGGCTGCTTTGCAAGCAGGGAAGAAAAGGAAATGAGTGCAAACAGGAATTATTGGCGTTGCAGAGCCAGAAAACAGAAATGTTTCCAATTAGTCAAAGAAAATTGAAAATGCTTTGAGCAAAGAGGCATTAAAAATTCAGATGAAAATACATTCCCAAATAAAGGGCATTCATAATCTTTTTTAAAAAACTCAGATTGGTTTAAGGTGACCACTAGACAGTTGGATAAAATGCCTTCGCAAAAAAGAGACGCCCACCATTTCCTTGAAGCCTGGTAGCTCAAGTAATCTGTAGTCTAGAGAGAAAGGCATATCTCAAAAGAATAGGAGCATGACTATTTGCACTTGTTGCTGATTGAAATCAAATAATTTTTTAAAAGCTACATTTTGGATAGACTTTTTACCAAAAGTTCTAATAGCCCAGGTTGAAAGAGACTCATTATTAAAGCATAAAACATTTTTGAGACCCCCAGTTTCCTACAAATAGGGAGCTGTCTTAGCAAGCTGCTCAGCCTCCAGAGATGCATACTATCTAATGCACTGATAAGATGTGGCTGAGGAGTGTGATAGAAATAAAGGCTCTTCCAGAGAGATGATTCCACCACCTAGAAAAACAATGGATTGGGAAAAATTAAGGCCACATCTAGTAACATTTCTTATCTTATTTCCAGTGAGAGTGTTTGTTGCAGTTATTATTCACTGTCCCACGATTGTATCTTGAGAGAAGTGCACTTTTATTTGATAGATCTTCAGATCTTCAATCTATGGAAAGCCTGTCATGAGACCCTAGGTTTTGCACTTTGTGCCCAGGTTGGGTGAGATATTCAGAATTTCTTCCTTAGAGGTGGGAGTGAATATATTTTGATTGCAGAAGAAAGGAAACAATATGTTTGATCACGAAAGCAGACAGTAGAGTATTTCCTTTAATACATCTCAACTCATTGACTTTCGGCTTCAGTGTGGACTTCCTTTGACAATATGTCAGTTCTGAGTAGAAGCTTTGAGATATAAATGAGTTTTCACCAGGTCACTGGTTCTTCACCTCAGTAACAGCAAAAGTGAAGGCTGTGTGTAAAATTCAAGTTCAGGTTCACAAACAAACAGAGATCCCTTTAGGAAATTGTCTGATAAATTATTGTCTCTCCTATTTACGTGAGATTACTTTTGTTTTTGATTTACGTCAGTGGGTTTTAAATTGTCTTGTTTACAGGGTGGAGAATTCTTAATATGGCATTACAATAGCAAAAGCAATGACTTTTTGGCCTTGCAGAGAGGAAATCCAATACTATACAGGGCTGCTGGACTTCAGGGTGGTGCCTTGTTATTCTGCAGAAAAAGCCTGTCAGATTTGTCAAGGCTTAATTCAGAGCCAAAACAAAAATAAGGACTGCTTGGGAAAAAGCTTTATGTGCCTGAGAACAGGACATGTAGTTGATCAAATCACAAACTATTTATTAAGCACCTGACAGATTCAATGCATTTTGTTATTCCCTAGGATTAGTCCTTCCCTAAACCAGTTACACAAACCAGTATCTAATCCACAACTAATCAAAGTATTCCAGAATGTTGTCAGCTTTTTTTCTTTTTAGGGAGAACTAAAGAATAAATCAAGTCCCCTGTGGCAATGAGCATACCAGCCTTCAAAGAAGGCAGAATTATTGGGAAAAGAGTAGACAGAGGTAAAGGAAACATAATTCTATGATCTCTGTGCTGTAAAGTTTTAAGCAAAGTCAGACTCTTAACAAAGGATATGAGAAAGTACTGGAATGTTTGACAGAAGGGCAGACCCAGGGACGTAGATTTATGTGAGCCACGTAATAAAGGAAGATTTAAATTTAGATTGTTTGAGCTTTGAATCAGTAGTCCTAGCCTACCATCCCAGGACGTTCTTATTCACATCTCAGCCTCACGTGGGCCAGTACTTTTCATGCTCAAAATACTATCATTATTACTTTGTTATTATTATTCTATGCTTCATGCACTGAGAATAAGATTTAATAGTTAATCTTACAGAATAAAACAAATAAAAACAAAAAACAAGGCTCAAACTACATCTAGATATTTTAAAATATAACCTAAAAATGCATTTGCCAACCATCCTTCTAGGGTTAGCCGGCTCATAATTCAAGAATGACCCTTGGAAATCAAAGGTTCCAATTTATTCTCATTTTATAATAAAAAATAAGTTATAGTCCATGATAGATCTTGGCACAACATTGCCAACTTCTACTGCACCCAGAATAATTGCTAGAGTGACCCAAATGGACCTCAGTAGCCCTACTTAATGATAAAACACAGAAGTCATATGCAAAGCAAGTGTAAGAAATATCCCCTCGTCTGTGCAGTAGTCTGCAATTCAAATAGCAGTATTGAAATTGCTGTCATTAATGAGATGAAAAACAAAATAAAACAAAAAGTGTTGGCAGTCTATGGTGTCCTTCTAACCACCATATAGTATGCAGTTTGCAGAGTGAGCCCAGCTTTACATACATCCCCAGCCCCTCTTACTAATTATTCATTAAGCTTATTTCCCAGCTGACTTCTCATTTCCATAACCTATTTTCCTCTTCACCTTTCTACCACTCTGCTGTAGTTTTAATTTTTTTTCCTTTCTTACTCTCTAATGCGAAAGTACATTATGTCCCTAGATAACACATTTTTTATATTCAGGTTAATATTATTAGACTAAAACATTCCCCTATACCACCATTGGTCCCTGAAGCGATCCTGAAATGGCAGTCCATTTACAGCAGAACTCCAGTCTAGATGCAAAGGCACAGATCCCTCAGCTATAAAAAGAGTACAGATTTCATTGTATGTCCTATTCGTGTTATTCATTCTAGAGGCGATGGAGCCACTTGCTTAGCTATATTTATAGTATCAGGGAACATGAAATCCAAAAGGTAACCTCTTCTTTTACCTTTATGGTAAATCAAGTACTTGAGAAAGGTAACAGCCTGGGCAGGGAATCTTAGTTCTCAGGAATAAGCCTCCAGCTTAATATTGACGTGGTATCATGAGCGATTCATTCAATTTTTGTAAGAGCCTCTGTTTCCTCATCTGTAATATGGAATTACTAAAGCACTTATATTAGCATTTCTGGGAAAGTAAATGAAATAATACACAGTTCCTCACACATAAGGAGGGTTCAAGAAATTTGTTATGTTATTATCATCACCACTATTATCATGAATAATACATCAGCATTATCATAATGAAGTCTTCACCAATTGGAGAACAAATCTCCATGGAGTCCATTCAACGTCCAAAATACAGATTGAAAAGGATGATCAGAAGACATGTGCTCTGGCTGGGGTCTGGGGTATATTGAATAGGAAACAGATGAATGCTTGACCTTTCCCTTTATTCATCAGTTTGGTGCATTAAATTTGATCGATGAATCTCTTAAGTCTATTTGAATCAATAGTCTCCTCCATATTATTCTCTTGATATTTATTTGTTAGAAATATTGAGTCACTTGATCTTTAGAGGTCTCTAGAGTTTCCCTCAGTCTGAATTTTGTTAATTGCGTCCCTGTGAGTTAGTAGGTCCCTGTGTTCTCTATGTTTCCTGTCAGTTTTTAAATTTAAGGCTTGATCAGATTCAGATTTGAGTTCTTACAAGACTTCTCAATGTATGATGTAGTATTGTTCATCAGGAGGCATACTGTCTCTCCTTTAGTTTTATACCAAAATTGATACTCAGTGTCTTGATCCCTCATGGATATCAGTGGTGGGGCAGGGAGCAGTGAAGAGATAATACTGCAATGCTATTATTCCTTCATTTATTTCCTAGAATATTTCTATAAAAGAAAACTTCTCCTCTACCCATTAATTACCAATGGTGCATTATAGGAAAGGCATTTACCTAATGGTTATCCAATAGTACAATGGAAGGAAGGTGAGGTAAATGCTTGATTCCTCCCTATTTTTTTTAACTAGTTTTAAAAATAAATAATTGGTTCCCTAGAATTCTGGAACCAATACATTTGGTTTTGGTGATTATTTTTCTTGTAAGTATTATTAAGAATCAATTGATTAAAACATATTTTGTATTAAAGTCACTGCAGTTGGCATTCTTATTGATGATCAGATTGTTCCATCTTCTTTCTGATAAAGTTGATTTTATTGTAATACATGGCTACTTGCCCAGTAACTGAAAGAATAATCAAACCCAAATCAGTAAATATGAAGAAACTTTAATAATGACCAGCAGAGTTATATCATTGTACATACAAAGCACTGCTCAAACAGCTATAGAACTTTTTTTTCCTAGCACAATTGGAATTATTCCATCTTTTGCCAGTGGGATCCTCTTTAGGTTGATTCCTGAATCCTTTTAACATAACCTTAGTAGTCCTTGATAGCTTCCTTGCTAACTCTTACAGTAAAATATTTCAAACTCACCTGGTACATTTCCTATATCAAGCACTTTGGTTCATTTTAGTGGGAAACAGAATTTTAAGACCAAACTCTGAAGTGCAAGGGGGCTTATTGCTCTTTGGTTAGCCATGGGTTTTAGGCCTTTTCATCGGACTAAGTAAAAGTTCTGCACCCAGTTCTACCACTGGAGTAGGGTGTTCCCCCATACATCCAACAAGCAATTCTCAGACACCACCTGGGTGTCCTACAACTCAACTCAGTTCAGGCACTAGCTACTCAGAGATAGCATCCAATTCCACAGGTTAACGGTTCAGCCCTACAAGACTGTCCCCGACACATACTTCAGATGCCACTTGCAAGCCCAGGTTGTCCTCTGTGCTTCTGACTCTGCTACATGTTGAAGGTTCCAACAACCTCCTCCTTGGGTTCTATTAATTTGCTAGAGTGACTCACAGAACTCAGAGAAATATTTTATTTACCAGATCACTGGTTTAGTATAGAAGGATATAACTCAGGAATAGCCCACTGGAAGAGATGCCTAAGGCAAGGTACAGGGAAAGGGCATGATTTAACGTGCAGCTCCTCTCCCCTCCCTTGAGGTTGGGGGGTCTTGTAGGACTGAAAGTTCTAAGGCTCTAGTCACAGTGTTGGTTTTCCTGGCAGTCAGCCCCGATCTTAGGTGAGGATGTTGCCTCATTAACATAACAAATAACCCCTTTTGGGGTCATCACTTCAGAAATTCCAAGGATTTTAGGAGCTCTTTGTCAGAAACAGTGGGTGGAAGCAAAATATGTATTTCTTATTATAAACCGCAATATCCTACTAAGCTAAGATTTAATTTTAAGATAAATTACACCAAAATAAGGTATATTTAAAGAAGTTTGGCTTATATTCCTGTCCTCTCTACCCTATTCTCTCCCTCTCCCTAGAAGTAACCACTTCTTTTAATGTTACGCTTTTTCTTCATTGTTTTATTTTTATATAGCATACTATACTTAGATAAATATATATACATTTTCTCCGCCTTGCTTTTCTTCACTTCACAATATATCCTGGGCGTATCTATAGTAGCACACAGAGATTTTCCCCATTCTTTTTTATAGTTGCATAGTACCTCCATTGGATGGTTAGGCCATAGTCTACTCAACCACTCCTTATTGATGTACATTCAGTGTGGTTCCAGTATTTTAATAGGATAAAAAGTCCTTCAATAACAGTCTTGAGCAAATGCATTTTTGAATTTGTGCTAGTGTACCCTTGAGACTGACTCCTAGTGGAATTGCTGGGTCAAAGGGTAAATACACATGTAATTTCTAGATTTTTCCAAACTCCCACCATAGACCTTGTACTGTGTTGCCTTCACATTGACAGTGTATAAGAGTACCTATTTTCCCACAGCCATCCAACAGTTCACGTTGCGAAACTTTTTGATTTTTGATCATCAAATATCTTAATGGGTTTTAATTTGCATTTCTCTTACTATAAGCAGTTTTGATTACCATTCCATATTTTCAAAACCCTTTGCATATCTTTTTTTTGGACTATTCATTTTTCTAGCTCAATTTTCTGTAGAGTTATTGGTCTTTTTATTCTCCCATTATATCAAATATTAGGAATGTTTGGGAGATAAACTGAAAATATGTTCCTCTGTTTGTTATATTTCCTGTCTTGAAAAAATTTCATATAAATGGATATACAAACATACACATTTTTATCTACCCTTATTGCTTTTGAATTTAGAGTTATATTTAGGAAAGTTTTTACCTATTTCTATCTATAGAGGAATTCACTCATATTTCCTCTAGTACTTGTATGGTTTTGTAATTTTACATTTGAATTTCTTATGAAGTTGACCCTTGAACAAACAAGGAGTTGGGGACACTGGCCCTCTCAGCAGTCAAAAATCCAAACATAACTTATAGTCAGCCCTCCGATTCTGAGGCTCTGCATCCTCAGTTAGTATAGTACTATAATAAGTAGTTACTGAAAAATTCCTATATAAGTTGACCCATGCAATTCAAACCTATGTTGTTCAAAGGTCAACTGTACATGTGAAATTTATTCCAGTGTATCATGTAAATCTGCTTCTGTTTTTTTTTTTTCTCATAAACGATTTATCTTGACATCATTTATTTTATAAATTCATTTTTCCCCTCATTTGAGATGCCATCTGTGGTAGGTAGACTAATGCCCCCTCCCCTACAAAGATATTCAAGTCCTAATCCCTGGAACCTGTGAATATGTTTATATGGCAAAGGGGAATTAAGGTAGCAAATGGAGTTAAGTTTACTAATTAGCTGTCCTTAAAGTAAAGAGATTGCTTTTATCTAGGTAGGCTCAATATCATCACAGGGACCTTTAAAGTGGAAGAGGGAGGCAGAAGACAAAGACAGAGTCAGAGAAGGATTTGAAATGCTATGCTGCTGGCTTTGAAGAGGAAGGGAGGCGCCACGAGCCTGTTGGGGCCCATGGTGGGCCACCCCAAAACATGCCTCAGTAATTACTTAAGGAACGGCCAACACAAGAGGGACACCCTGACCCTCCTTTCTGTCTTCCTAAAAGTAGGAAATAAATCTCCTATGTGAAAGGTGCACTCCCTGCATCTGGAGGTAGAAGGACACCCTTATTGCCAGAGAGAGGGAATTTGGGCCCAGCAGCCTGTATAAACAAACCTTGTTACTTCCTTAATTTACTACCCCAAGCTCAATCTCTGTTTAGATTCTTTTTCACTAATTGAGCATCCAAAACCTAAATTCTTTGTTTTGTCAATTCCTCACAAATTTATTGTTTCTTTTTCTAAAACATACAAAAGCTGCAGCTTTGGCCACTTCTTAGGACCCATTTCTGTGAGACCTCCATGTACATGAATTAAAATTCATTTCTTTTTCTCCTGTTAATCTGCCTCATGTCAATTCTGTTATTAGTCCAGCCACAAGAACTTGAGAGGGGTGGAGGGGTAGAGTTTTCCCTCCCCAACAAGCTGTGAGCCATTAAATGCAGGGGGGTCCTGTTGAAGGTAGAGAAAGCAAGGAAATGGCTCTCTCCTAAAGCCTAAGGAAGAAAAGCACCCCTGCAGACACCTTGATTTTAACCCACTGAGAACCATTTCAGATGTCTGGTCCACAGAACCAACAGATTACTAAACTTGTGTTGTTTTAGTCATTAAGTTTGTAGTGATTTGTTAGAACAGCAGTAGGAAGCTAAACACCATCTTTATCCTAAACTAAATTTAAGAATTAATTTGGATTTGTTTCTGCATTTTCTATTCTATTCCATCAGTCTGTCTTTCCATGTGCCAATATAACACTTTTAATTAGAGACTTTATAGTAAGTTTAATTTATCTGCTAGAGGTAACCTGCCCCCAGTATCTTCCCTAGGGTTTTCCTGACTATTCTCATTTATTTATTTTTCCAAATGAAGTTTATAATCAATTTGTCTAACTCTAGGGGGAAAAAAAAGAACTTGATAATATTCTTAGTCTTTTAACTTTGGGAAGTCACACATTTGCTTTATGATGGAGACTCAGGGATTTATACAAGGAAAGAGGAGACAGGAGTACCTGATATAATACTCCAGGAACTATCGTTGAAAAAAATGAGAAAAGTATTATCAAAAGCTACTTGGAAATCAAATGTATAAACAAACAGTTCCTTTATTATCAAGACTTTTTAAATGTCAGGAGACAGAAACCACATTCAAACTAACTTACAGGGAGGAGGGGGAAGACATTAATTGGCGCACACAATTGAAAAATCCCAAATGAGGTTGGGTGCAGATACTCATATCACAAACAGGCCACCTCCCCACCACAAATAGTCAAGTAAGGCTCATTCCTTCACATTTCCCTGCCCCCAGTGGTAACCAGCCTCCAAGAGGGGCCTCGTGACAATGATCCTCCAAGTGATCCAAGCCAGTGAGGAACTGAAGCCTCTTGCAAATGGCCATGAGAGTGAGCTTGAAGGCAAAACCTTAAGCCTCAGTCAGGCGTTCAGAGTCTGCAGCCATGATTGATACCTTAACAGCAACCCCAGGAGAGACCCTGAGCCAGACCATCCAGCTAAGCTGCTGCTGGCTTCCTTACCTTTCAAAACCTAGCACGGTAACAGAAAGTGCTCTCTCAGCTATGCCTAGATCAGGGGCTCTCCCAGGCAGCTCTCTTTATCATCAGTCTAGGCTGAAATCAGTCTCATAGCTCTGCCATCACAGGACTTCCATGTTCATTGTTGGGGGGAAAGCAGGATGTAGAATCCTTCAGAGATATCCATTACCTCAGGATTAGTTTCCTATTTCTACTAATAACAAATTACCACAAGTATAGTGGCTTAGAACAACACAGCTTTAATCTTGTAGCTCTGAAGGTCAGAGGCTCAGTTGAATCTCATTGGGCTGAAGTCTTAAGTGTCAGCTGAGTCTTTCTTAAGGGTCTGAGAGAATCTACTCCCTTATTTTTTCTAGATTTTAGAGGCTGTCTACATTCCTTGACTCAGGGGCCATTCCTCCATCTCCAAAGCCAGCAATATAGCATCTTCAGAGCCCTCTCTCTCTCTCCACTGCCACCACCTACTTCCCTTCTTCCCTCCTTCCATTCCTCTCTCCTCTCTGCTTCTGTTAACACATCTCTTTTAGGCCCTTACAATTATGTTGGCCCATTGGATAATTCAGGATAGCTATCCCAGCTCAAGATCCCTACCTTAAACTCATTTGCAAAGTTACTTTAGCCAGGGAAGGTAACATATTCACAGGTTCTGGGAACTAGGACATGGGTATGTTTGGTGGTTGACATTGCTTACTGCAGTCCAATAACTACATAGATTGTATTACCAGAACTAGTTCCATTCCCCCAGCTGCAAGTGTTCTGAGAAGTAGAGTTTTACATATGACTAGGAAGGAGAAGAGAACAAGATATTGGTGAGCACTAGTAATGTCTACCCCAAGTTCCCTCTGTCATTATGAAATCTGAACAGTTCACTTGGCTAACTAGGCTTGGCAGGATCTGCCCCCACCTCCCAATCTACACTCTGTCTGGTCAGGACTAATTACAGTTCCTGAAAAGCACTGCTTGTTCCTCATCACCCCAAGATGTTCACACAAACTACTTCTTCCTCCTGGAACATTTTTTTCTCTCATCTAATTTTTATCAAGTTTTTCATCTAAATTTTCACAGATTGTTATAAGCACTTATTTCACTAATTTTTAAATTTAATTATCAATTTCTTTTTGTATTAAAAAAATGTCTAAATCTCTTATATTGTATATGGAAAAATGTGTGGGGTAATATGACCTCAGTCTTTCAAGATTAGCTTTGGATTTCAGACAGGTTTTTCTCACTACTATGAGCTTTAATTTTCTCATCAATAATAATTTGAATTATCTCATGGTAGAACAGGCCATGTGGGAAACTAAAGAGATCTAACCTTCTAAGTGTTTAAGTAGAGGCTAGATCTATAATCTGTCCAAATCAGCCTTGTCCCATGTTGTTCCACTTCTGTTAATCATTCTATCAAACTTCTAGTCGCTGAGTTTCAAAATGTTAGAGTCACCTTTAGTTGTTCCCACTCTCTCGTGCCCATGTCAGTCACAAGGTACAGCTTTCTTCTGTCTCTTCCTTTGTGCAGTAGCAGCCTCTGCTCTAGCTGAGGTCTTATTACCTCTTAGTCTGCTACAGTAACTCTCCAACTCCCCTTGTACCCCTCATGGCCATTCATTAGCCCTTTTGCACACTATTCCCAGGCTAGTCATATTAATTTTAGCCAGTTAAACAATTTTTGTACTTTTTCTCTTTTGGGGGGAGTGGAGTAATTAGGTTTATTTATTTATTTAATGGAGGTACTGGGGATTGAACCAAGGACCTCATGCATGCTAAGCATGCACTCTGCCACTTGAGCTATATACTCTCCCCCACCAGCCAGTTCAACATTTAAGGCCATACGTGCTCTTACCCCACCTAAGTTCTCAAGATTTGACAGTGACAAGAGCTAGCTTTGCAGGGCTCTTATTCATATTTACTTATTGGCCCTTGCCTGCATCCACTACTGCTACCATGCCACTTTAAATGTTATATACTAAGTGAAAAAGTGTGCTTATTATGTAAATGAAACATCTGAGTAAGACCCTAAGCAACTCCCTCACGAAATTCCATCTTAGACCTTTCTTCCACTAGAAATTCTGTATCTGTAGCTGTCTCTTCTTTCCATTACTTCTCTTTTCATATACTATGTTTTAACTAATCTGGACTCTTTAGTGTATGAGTTAGGTTCCACTTTCCTCAAAGCTGGATACAGTTCTTTATGTTTCTCCATAAACAGTGATGTGGTTAAGAGCGTGGGTGTGCTATTCACACTGCCTGGGATCAAAGGCCTGGCCTGCCATTTACTTGCTTTGTGGCTTTGAGCAACTTAATTAACATCTTTACATCTCCGTTTCCCCATTTGTATAAAGGAGATAATAATAAACCTAATTTATAGAATTCTGTGAGAATTAAATGAGAGAAATGTATGTGAAGCATTAGTACATGGTTGTTACTAAGAAATGTCTATTTCATTTCATTTATTGTAAGGGATTTCCTTCTTCCTTCTCTGTTTCCAAACTCCACCTTTTGAAAATCCTCCTTATCTTTTAACATTTAGTTCAAAAACCTATTAACCTGATGAAGATATAAACCTCAGTTGGATACTTTCTCTTGCATATGCACACATCTACACATGCACACACACACTATTGTCGGTGTCAACCAAATAAATGTGACAGCCAAGTAGAGTCTAGAAAGGAGTAAGGCAGTCACAGACCTCAAAATGGGAATAACACCAAAGGAACAAGGAACTGTCTCAAGATTTTTATTGGCTAGAGTTGATCTAATGGGAATACAGGATAGCTGCAGCAGAAGATCTACTCTGTGATGGCCAAGAAAAAAGTCATATAGTGGGTGCTTTGCAAAATTTAATGGGCATATGAATCACCCAAGTATCTTGTTAAGGTGCAGATTCTGATTCAATGGGTCTGAGAAGATGCCTGAAATGCTGCATTTCTAACAAATTCCAGAGTGATACTATGCTACTGGTCCTCCAATCTCCCATGAATAGCAGGGCTCTATGGAAGAGAATAAGGTGCAATGCAGGGAACTCAAGAAAACCATCACTAAAGCCTATGGGTCAACAAGACAAAGAGTGGATTTATTTAAAGTGATGTCAGCATCATGGCTGAATAAGATGTCCCTCCTTCATGTTTACCTCTACCTCAGCAACAATAATTTGACATGCATCCCTGTTCATCTATGCCTGTCTGGGTCCTGTGGTATCTAGCACCATATGCCAAGGCACCCAGGAGAAGTCATGCCTACCAGTGCATCAGGTAATAGGCATACAGACCCTGGTCCTGGCTGTGGAGCCTTCAGTGGACTGTGAACTGTCTCCAGCCTCTCTCAGCCATGGTCCAGGATCCTCAGAAAATCCTAGACAATAACTCATGAATGAGAAAGCCTTTGTTGAAGTCCAGGTTTCCAGCAGAGAATGTCTAGCATGGCACTGGAGAAAACAAACACAAGTTTGGATGCATTGGAGAGAGAGAGAGGAACCTTTGACTTTACCCACGTTATCGCTCCCCCGAGGGGCAAATTTAGAGCCAAAGGAGATCTTCTCAGCTCATGATTTCTCCTACAGAATTAAGCACGAGAATGTGAGTGAACACTTAGTTTCCCCAGCTAGGTAGGAAGCTGCCAAAGAAGCTCATTTCTCTCTTATTCCTTCCTAATTAGTGAATCATATGCTGCGTGACTGGGGGGTGTGGAGTGGCTGGGAGAGAGGTAAATAGGACTCTCAGAGAAAATTAAAGGAAGGCAGATCCTACTAACTGTGTTGCAGACTCCATCAGGAAGTCCACCCATGGATTTCTGGGGACATCTCACCTGTGGATCGCCCCAACTGACTCCTGGGCACTCCCAGCACCCTGTGCACCTCACACACACATTCTTTCACCCTGTGACTATCTTCCTGTATGCAGTCCCAGTTATGGCATTGAGAACAAGCTCTGGCAGATGGCTAGTGAGCATGTACAGAAAGCCAGCCTGGATCTGTGGGCCAGGGAGAGACTACACACTTGAGCTTTAGTGCCACCTTTGGGAAAACAAAAGAGAGACTGTCATTACTGGTAGTGTTGCAGGAGTAAGAGAATTCTGAACAAGGAGCATGGAACAGAAGTTCTGAGAAAGCCTCAGAATTCCTAGCGGAGTTGATGGAAGGTGTTTCTGTCTTGAAGACATTAAAAACTGGAGGAGGTGACTATTACTTCAAATGTAAAGACAGCAGCACAAAACCTCAAGGCACGTGAAAAATGAAGGAAATATGAGACTAGCAAAGGATCACAGTAATCTTCCAGTAGATGATCCCAAAGACATGGATATCTGGGATTTACCTAATAAAAAAATTCAAAATAGCTATTTTAGGGAAACTCAATGAGCAATAAGAAAACACAGAATGACAGTTCAGTAAAATAAGGAAAACAATACACAAACAAAATGTGTTTAACAAAGCGAAATTATGAAAAATAGCCAAACAGAAATTCTGGAGCTGAAGAATACAATGAATGAAATGAAAAATGCAATAGAGAACATCAACATCAGAAAGTATCATGCAGAAGAAAGAATCTGTGAATTAGAAGACAGGAACTTTTAAATTATTCAGTCAGGAAAACAAAGAAAAAAGAATAAAAATAAAGAAAGAAACCCTGTGTGATATATGGGATATCATCAAAACAAACATATTCAAATTATTGGAATCCAGAAGGAGAAGAGAAGAAGAGGATAGAAAGCTTATTTAAAGAAGTTTAAAAAAAAATAATGGCTGAGAACTTCCCAAATCTGGGGGCAAGATTTAAATATCCAAGTTCATGAATCTCATAGGTCACAAAACAAACTCAATTTAAAGAGATCTTCTCCAAGATACATTATATAAAACTCAAAAATCAAAGAAAAAAAGAGAGAATCTTAAAAGCAGCAAGAGAAAAGAAGCTTATTTACAAGGAAACATCCATAAGGCTTTCAGTGAATTTCTCAGAAGAAACCATACAGGCCAGGTGAGAGTGGGATAATATATTCAAAGTGCTGAAAAAAAAATCCCAACTAAAAATACTCTTATCAGGCAAGGTTTTCCTTCAGAAATGAAGGAGAGATACAAAAGTTAAAATAGTTCACCATTAGTAGACCTGCCTTACAAGAAATGCTGAAAGGTGTTCTTCAAGCTGAAAGGAAAGGTTTCTAATTAGTAACATGAAAACATATGAAAGTGTACAACACATTGGTAAAGATAAATATCTAGTCAAATTCATAATACCTTAATGTTATAATATGGTGGTGTGTTAACCACTTAACTCTAGTATAAAGTTTAAAGGACAAAAGTATTAGAAAATGACTATAGCAACAATAATTTGTTAATAAATACACAATATAGAAAATAAGAAAAAAGCAATTCTAAAATTCATACAGAATCACAAAAGACCCCAAATAGCCAAAGCAAACCTGAGAAAGAACAAAGCTGGAAGCATCATAATTCCTGACTTCCAGCTATACCACAAATCTCTAGTGATTAAAACAGTAAGACACTGGCATAGAAACAGACACAGAGCTAATGAAACAGAATTGAGAGTCCAGAAATAAACCCTCCTATACACAGTCAACTTTGATAAAGGAGACAGGAATATTATATAATCACATGCAGAAGAATGAAACTGAAACCCTATTTTACATCTCTCACAGAAGTTAACTTGAAAATAATTTAAAACTTAAACATAAGACCTATACTGTGAAATTCCTAGAAGAAAACATAGGGAAGAAGCTCCTGGACACTGGTCTTGGCAACAATTTTTAAAATATGACACCAAAAGCACACACAACAAAAACAAAAATAAATAAGTGGTACTACATCAAACTAAAAAGTTTCTGTAGTGAAAAACAGTCAACAAAATGAAAAGTCAACCTATTTAATGGGAGAAAATATTTGTGAAGCATATACTTGATAAGGGACTAATATCCAGAATATTTAAGGAACTCATACAACAGAACGGGAAAAAAATAAACAATCTGATTAAAAGATGGATGGAGAAACTAAACAGACATTTCTTCAAAGAATATATACAAATGGCCAACAGATACATGAAAGTTGCTTCACATTACTGATTATCAGGAAAATGCACATCAAAATCACAAATATCTCACACCTGTTAGAATAGCTATCATCAAGAGGACAAGAGAGAACAAATATTGGCAAGAATGTGGAGAAAAGGGAATCCTTGTTCACTGTTTGTGATAACATAAATTGATACAACCACTATGGGAAACAGTATGAAGTTGCCTCAAAAAATTAAAAATAGAAAATTTAGTAATTTTACTCTGGGGATATATCCAAAGGAAATGAAATCAGGATCTCATAAAGATATCTATGTTTTCATAGTCTCAATAGCCAATTAGTGTCTGTGTACAGATGAATGGATAAAGAAGATATTATTTATATATATATATATATATATATATATATATATATATCTCCATTATTATTAATATATAAATGGATACTATTATTCAGCCATGAGGAGAAAAGAAATCCTGCCATTTGTAACAACATAGATGTACCTTGAGATCATTATGCTAAGTGAAACAAGTCAGAGGAAGCAAATAATGTATGAGATCACTTATATGTAGAATCTTTTAGATTCTGAACTCATAAAAACAGAGTAGAATGGTTGTTGCCAGGGGCTGGGTTGAGGAATGAGGGTAGAAATGGAAAGATGTTGGTCAAAAGATATGCTCTTTCGGTTGTAAGATGAATAAACTCTGAGGAATCTAATGCACAGCATGGTGATTATAGTTAACAATACTGTATTATATACTTGAAAGTTGTTAAAGAGAGTAGATCTTAAATGTTCTCACCATGAAAAAAAATGATAATTATGTTGCAGGTGTTAATTAATGCTACCATGGTAATCATTTCATATGTAAGTATCAAACAAACACACTGACGTCTTAAACTTACACACAATGTTACATTTCAGTTATATCTCAATAAAACTGGAAAAATTAATTTAAAATCTATATTTTATTTAAAAATCTGAAAAAAAGAAAACAAGACATGGGGTAAACAAACGGAAGAATAACAGTAGCAAGGAAGAAGCGTGAGTCAGGAGACCACAACCCAAATCAAGGGCTGGCACATTACATGGTTCTTGAACCAGTGACACAGAGGGTCCAGAGGGTACCTGGAGTCAAAGTCTAGGACAGGGATGCAAACTCAAGAGAACTGAGCAAAGATACCTATTGGCTCTTGCCAGACTCTCACACTGGCTACACACAAAGTCAACTATCGTGTAGTGAAGCAGTATGGTGGAAACAGCTCTAGACTTGAAACAAATTCCAGTGAGATAGAGCCCAGACTCTGGCACTTACTAGCTGATCCAAGAAGCAAGTAATACCTTCTTCAAAAGATTGCAAAGATTAAATAAAATAATTCTTCCACTGAGAGAAAAGATACCTGGATGATCTCTAATAAATTACTTTCTAAGACTCAGCTTATACATCTATAATTACCATAACCCATTTTTTTTAAGTCACTACCTCCCTGCCTGTAAGAAAGCTCAGAAGTCTTATCTAAGTTGCTTTCATCAAATCCAGTATTATGTGAGAGATGATAGTAGCCTAAAATGAGAGGTTTCAAAGTGCAGACAGGTACCCTCCCTGAGTGTCATGAATCAGGTGGGGACTGGAAACCCCTGGAGGGTACTTCCCTTTCACAAGATTATTGCCAAGGGAGAAAGTCAGACTGATTTCAACACAAAAAAGAAATATTTACTTGAAAACCTCTTAATTTTTAAAATGTTGGCAGTAGTACAAATACTTAAACACTTGTTTAGGCCACACAAAACCTATGCACAGGCCCAATTCCTGTTCCCCACCAACTGTTTTTCTCTTCCATCTTTGCCTTAATCCTTCTAGGAATTCATGCATTTTAAAAGAGGACAAAGATATCCTTAAAAAGACTCAAAATGGTAGACTTTCCAGCAGTCCTCCAGTGAAGAGTAGGCAGCATTTAGAGCACAATACATTTTCAGCACCCTGCACTTGGATCATGCAGGGTTTCTTTTACTTTGCCTCTTTGTATATATGGAGAATCTATTTTGAACTGGGTGGTCAAGAAGGTCTCTTTGAGGACCTGACATTTAAACGGAGACTGAAGGATCTGGAGAAACCATCACGTAAAGATCTGGAGGAAGACCGTACCAGAAAGCAGAACCCTAAGGTGGAGGAAGCATGGTTTGTTCTAAGAAAAAGAGGAAGGCTAGTGAGACTAGAATACATGAGTGAGAAGAAGGGAGCTACTGATATGAAGAGGGAGGGACAGACAGCAGGCACGTCATGTAGGGACTGGCAGGGGAGAAGCTTGGATTCTAGTTTGAGTGCAGTAAGAAGCCAGTGGGAAGTTTTAAAAAGGTGAAAACACAATTTAATTTTATTTTTGAAAGATCACTTAGGCCACTGTATGAAAAATGGATTGGAGAGCAGCAGGAGTAGAACAGGGGACCCATCTTTCAGACTACTGCTAAATGCAGGCAAGAGACAATAATGACTCAAACTAAGATGGTGCCAGTAGAGCTGGAGACAGGTAGATCAATTCAGCATGTGTTTTGGAGAAAGAGCCAATATAATGTAATATATACATAATAACCAAACGGGGCAAAAAAGGAAAGGAAAGGGCTGCCAGGTTCAAGTACATTTAGGAAATGCAGGACTAAATGAAAGAGTGCATGTGTATGTGTGTGTGTGTGTGTGTGTGTGTGTGTGTGTGTGTGTGTGTGTGTGTGTGTGTGTGAGTGAAATGTGTTGAGACTGGCAGCAAGAGCGTGAACGTGGGACCATTTTCCCTGTAAAATATCTCTTGGAACTTGTATATCCCAGAATACACTTTGTAAAACATCAGTCAAAGTATAATTTCAGAAAGTTAAAAACTCAGTGTTTATAAATTCAACTCATTAATTGGGGAATCAGCAGTTGGTAAAACTGGTTCAAAGTGGGTATTTGATGAAGTGTGGGTATCTATAGATATAGATAAGGGAGTATATAGTGTGGGTATCTATAGATATAGATAAGGGGGTATATATAACCTTTGAATACAACAGCTATGTTAGATGCAAAATTGATTAATATCTTCCAGGGCAGTAATCTTTGGAACTTTTTATTCTGTGGCTCCAAAATTATTTGCTTCTCTACTGGTCACTATTGTCCAAGTATAATGATTAATAGCATCCTGGTTTTGAAGACAAATTATGTGGTGTTTCTATTTATTAAGTGAACATGAAAACTCACAAAATCTGGACCTTTTATTAAGAGTAAATAGCAAGTCCAACAAAGGTACATTCCCCTAAATCAGGTAATGATTTTTGGGTAAACCTGTTAAAAAATGTACCCATATAACATTGAAAATAAATACTAACTTCTTTTTGTCTTATTTTCAAGTTTAGGATAATTTTTCTTAACAGATACCTTTATACTCATAAATAATCTCCAAAGTTTATTCATGATCACTCATGAATATCACTCATGAATACAACACATACATACACACACAAAATGATGGTCGTACTGTGTTCTGGTCATTTCATTTATATGGACATAACACAGGTATGAATTTGAGTGTATAGAGCCATTTGGTGTTAAGAAATTACAAATGTCAGAGAGTTATCTTTCATCTGGAAATATGCAGAAGAAATCTAGGATTGTATTTTCAAAAGCCTCTATGTTGTTTGCTCTTTGATCCAGAGGCTAAAAAACCAAGCCCAAGAAACTTATCTCCCTGAGTTTCACTTGCAAATTCCCTTGGAATTTCCTGGGTGATAGGAATTTCTTTTATTCTCATGAGGTGACACTTGGCAGGCTCCTGGGTGGAGGCTGGTCACCAGAGAAACCAAGCCATGATTAGAAGCTTGGAAATTTCAGCCTCACCTCTCATTCTGCAGAGAAGGACTAGAAATGAGTTAATGATTTATCATGCCTATGTGATAAAGCCTCCATAAAAATCCCTGAAATATGGAGCTTGGGGAGCTTCTGGGTTTGTGGACACATTCAAGTGCCAGACGGATGAAACACCCCGACTCCACAAGGACAGAGGCTCCCACACTTGGGACCCTTTCAGACCTCACCCTGTGGATCGCTTCATCTGGTTGTTCATCTGTATCTTTTATCATGTCCTTTATTATATAATGAACTGGTAAACCTAAGTTAGTACTTCCTTAATAAGTTCTGTGAGCTGTTCTAACAAATAACTGAACCCAAAGAGAAGGAAATATTCAGAAACTCTGATTTGTAGCCAAGTTGGACAGAAGCTATGGGTAACCTGTGGACCTGCTACTTGCAATAGTGGTTTGCACTAGGGGGGAAGACTCATGGGACTGATCCTTAACCTGTGGGGTCTTTCATGACTTCGGTTAGTGGCAGAATTAAATTGCCTTGTAGGACACCCAGCTGGTGTCACAGAGAATTACTTGGCGGTGAAAAAGAAAAAAATTCACACAACCCATGCCATGAATATTGTGAGTGTAGTATTAGTGTGAGAATAAAGGAGAAACACAGGAGGAAGAGTGAGGTTTTCCTTTACAATTTCCATTTTAATTATAAGTTTTAGCCAGATTAACTACTTTTACACAGAGAGAGCTAGGAGATAGGTAATTGCTAACTGTGTATCATCAGCAAGCATTTTAGCATGCTAACAAGTGAATGGAGACAAGTAAAAATTTCCATTGGAGTAGTGTAATTCCCTCTCTAAAACCACATCGATTTCTTTCACACTTTCTTAAGGTGGCAAAAACATCACTAATATAATCCAATGATAAAGCTACTTCCTAACATATAAAAACAAAAATGGGGCAAAATAATATACTTATTAAAATAGTGTTTGATGACAAATGTTTTAGTATTCTATCTCACTTAAAAATTATCTATATATCCAAAAATAATTACCTTAATATAATAATACTTTGAGAAAAATTTTAAAATGTATTATAGATTTCAGGAACCTTGTTAAAGCTGATACACTATAGAACATAACTACTATTTATATGAAAACATCTGTCAAAAGTATAATGCAGTTTATCTGAGCAGATGATTTTATCTTTTTTCTTAATTTTAAGTGTTATGTGGAAATAGTAGTAGGAAGTAGTGTTGACTTATCTAATGGGTAAAGCAGTGTTAGAATGTTAAGAAGTTGAAATTAACTAAATTCTTCAATTAAAAAAGCTGCAAGTTCTATATAAAATAAAATTGTTTTCTACTTAGATTCTAATCCACATTGATGAAGTCAGGAACAGACATCACTTTTTTAAAAGCAAAATGATTTAACGAGCTTATTTTGTCATAAGTTTCACTTTATTTATATAAACTTGGATTATGATTTAAAATATAAGATACGAGAATTTAAAAACATGGGAACTTGGAGAATGTTAGATTTATGTAAGCATTCATAAATCCCTTTTAACCAATCAGAACAGAGCTCTTTTATTTGAGATTTTATCATTTAATTTATTACTATCGTGTAAAGATAGGAGGATACTCCACATTTATATGGTGAAAGGAGTTTCAGTTGTCTATTGTTGCTTAACAACCCACTGCAAAACATAGTAGCTGGAGACAACGGCTACCAGTTATTGTATTACAAAGCTACAGTTTGGGCAGAAGTTGGCAGGAAGGTTCCGTGCAGTGTCAGTTGGGGTGGCTTGGCTGGGAGTTGGAGGGTCTAATTCCAAGGTCCAATCCCGCTTGGCTGCTGGTTGTTGACTGTAAGCTTGACAAGGGCTGAGGGCTAGGGCCTTGGTTCTTCTCCATGTGGGTCTTTCTACATGCATGGTGTGGGCTTCCTCACTGCATGGTGGTGGGTCCTAAGCATAGGAACAAACTCTATCACCTTTTATGACCTAGCTCCAGAAGTCACATAATGTCACATCATAGTGCAAAATCTGCTTCAGTTTGTACAGAACATAGATCTTGCCTCTCAGTAGGAGGAGTGTCAAAGTCATATTGTAATAACATGTTGGATGGAAGAAAGTGTGGTGGACATTTTGGGAAAATACAATCTGTCAAAGGCAGTAAAGATTATTCTCAAATACAGTCACAGAAACTCACAGAGAGCTTATTCTGCAATCTCAGCCATGGGTCAAAAGGAAAAACAAAACACAGAAACACACTTGCTTAGATTTCCGTGTATTCGCCTCCTTTCCAAAGGGATTGAAATGTTCTCTTAAATAATTTAAGTTTACAAACAGACAACCAACCAAAAAACAACAACAAAAAAAAAGGCCAACAAACCGGATTTTCTTCCTCCTTCCACGTAAACAAGATGTCTGAATGATTAAACCATAAAACTGGATTCCCCATCATTGCTGCCATCAGGAGAAAAAACCTATGCGCCATGTGCCTCTGACCTACAAAAAGTAACAGTTAGCCTGTGGGAATAATAGTTACTTCCTCAGGAAAATAGAGTGTGTTTGAATTTTGCAATTTAGCTTTATTTTCACAAATGATATTTTCTAACAAGAATTCAGTTTCAGGAAACAGGAGTTTTAAGCTAAAACTTTTAATCAATATGAAACATACCTGGCCAATAAAAAGCTAAACAGAAATGACATTGATTCATTTTAAAATTTTTCTTTCACCTTTATGGCCAGTGATAAACTTTTGGCGTTTAGCAATAGAGTGCTCTAGTTGTTTGGCGATGGATACAAGCACTGGGTGTACTGCGTACTTGCTTTGAGTCTTGGGCTCTTCTCTCATCCTTGGTTTCCTCACAGGTAAAAAGGGAACAATAATTGAATAGGTTCATGTGAATATTAAATAAATAAATTTACATAAACGCTTAGCATGGTGCCTGGCACAGAGTAATCCCAGTAAATACAAGATATTATTACAACAATTACTACATGATAGTAATGTAATGTATTATATACATAATATAGTATATCTATAACTATGTATATTACATATAATATAGTATGTATAAATAGTTATGCCATTATACCTGTGCTAATACAATTATAACTATAACTCCCCTTCTTCATACCTCAATATAGAAGCTAATGTGACATCAAGAGGGCTATCTGTTAATTTGACTCTATTATGACTTGGATGGTCCAAACATTAGTGATAATAATTAGTCACCACAAACTTTCAATATTTTGACCATAAACTCCAGAGAAGAACATACTGTCATCCAACACTTTCCTTTTAATCCTGGGATACATGTGATACATTTCACTGTGTTTTTGCATAAATCTGAATTGCTGTTTGTGTGAAACTACTTCAGAAAGACCAAATTATTTTTGCTGCTGGGAGCTGAGGAATTCTTATTATCTGAAAACAGACACCTAGATACAGGCTCTTATTAGACATGTCATTCATTTATTCCAGAAGCCATTTTGGGGTGTTCAGATTTGCAGCCACATAAATGCAAATAATGATCCCCTGCCCCTACAGGCAGCTACACATACAAGTAAATTCTAGTTCTTTCTTCTTGAGGTTTCCTCTTGTACTTATGCCCAGAAGGGGGACACATGCATTCCCAAGCAAAGGCAGCGTTTTTCAAACTCCTCTCTTTAGAAGCCATAGACTCTCATATGTCAAGTCCCTCTCCAGGTTCACGTAGCCATTCAGATGGAGACTAATGAAAATTCTCTCCTGTGAGAAAACAGTTAATAGCTAAATACACTGAAGCCCCATCACTAGCTTAGTCCAAATATCATTATCTTTATAACACAGAGCTCCAGACCTATCTACAAAGAACTCCCAGAAGAAACATAATGATAATAGGAAAACAAAAACCAAGCATTTTGAAGGCCCATCTTACATTTCTGATAAATCACCAGCTAAACTAAAAGCACCTCAATCCAACATCCTCATATTCTGCACAAGAAGGACGACTAGTGGTGAGAAGACGTACTCATAACAATTTCTTCAGGCCCTGAATTCATAGAATCAGTATTTAAAATTAAATTTACAGATTATTTAGTTTAGGTTTATCACTGAGGAAACATGAGGCCATGAAAAGGAGAAGCGAATTAATTACGCAAGATTTCCTGACTATTTAGTGCCAGATCCTGGTCTTTTTCCAATATGTAGCCTTTCTTAGGTCAAGTTTTCTTTGGCTGGGAATATGTAGTGTAAAATAATTAGCTCAGATTCCTTTCATGTCATTCAGAGAATTTGGTTCTTTGTGTAAAGGCAAGCCATAGCTGGTCTGCTCAGTAACTTGGAATGTTACTTCATCTTCCTGAAGAATTTTGGTAGAGATTTGTCTTAATTTCTGACTAGTTTGGAATCCTCTGAAAAGGAGTAGGTGTTATCTATTTATTTTGGTACATACGTGGGCACTGAGACTTTTTCAATGGATTTATTGTTGAACAACTAGATGGAAACTTGAAAGGTAGTACCAGAACTAAGTTCCACATCCCTCTGTCCACATACCTAAACATCTCAGGAACCCATTCACCAGAGCCCTGCATTCCTCAGACTGTGACTAAATGTTGACATTCTTGCCCAACTGTGTGTCTAGGAATAACTGTGTATCAACAAGTTCATAATTTTTAACTAAATTTAATTGTGCTTTGGAAACTTGGAACAGTAATTAGGTAATGAATATGTCTGGAAGTAATCATTTCAATTCGAAGCTTGAACAAAGATCTTTGAAAATCATCTCAGCATTTGCTTTTCGTCACTTAATCAAAGTATTTCTTAATTTTAACACAAAATTTTCCTGTGGGCAGATCACTCCCACACAAGAGGGAAAAAATCTTCTTAGAGGTGGCTAATAAAACAACAAAACAGAAAGAAAAAAGGAAGGAAAACTAAAAAATATTCTTTTGAAAGTGAACTGACTGTACTGGATTTATAGCCAAGAAGTGTGTGGGGATGAAGTAATTCTGCCCTTTCTGATCCCCTACTCAAACTCAAGATGCTCTACATTTCACATGTTTTCTTGTGCATATACTCTCTCTCAGCACTGCTCCCCACAGTCACCACATTCTCTGGTGTGATGAACAAACACACGTGTTCTGGGGAATGTAGTGTTCATGAGGGTCTTTGAAGATTATGGGAGATCACAAAGGCTTACATAGACAAGAGAAAAAAGAAACTTCTTGGAAAAGACTATCATATGAATAAAGGTTAACGGTACAGAATACCATGATTCCTCTTTTATGAAAGCATTTTTTTGTACACTATACTGAAAGTGCTCTTTAAAAAAATTTGTTTTGAATCATCAATAGCTACCAGTTCTCTCCAGTCCATAAAGGGTGAATGCTGTTTCCAAGGTGGTAGGTGAGAGCATGTTCTTATTCATTTATTCAACATCATGAAGCACTTACAGTGTGCCATGAACTATACTGGGTGCTGATGTCATTAACTAACTCAAAGTCTAGTAAGAAAACCAGATTTTTTAAAAATTCCAATGCAACGATGTATATATTCTGATAATGTATACATATAAATCCAATGGTATGTATGTATTAACATACATATGGGAAGATCATATGTTCCAGTTTGCCCACCTTACATCTGTTGTTCCAATGGGATGGTTAATAGCATTCTAGTTTGGGAGGCAAATTATATGGTTGCCCTATTTATTAAGCAACTCATACATACTAAGCACTAAAGATATAAGAACATCTCTACCTTGAAGGAGTTAAGTAAAGTAGGAGAGAAAGAGAATTAACTAAACAATTTTAATACATGTGATAAGTGTTATGTATTATAGATATATACATAGAGGGTCTTCAAAGATTATTCATAGTATAGCTGGTCTAGACCTAAGGTGAGGAATATTTTATAAAGTCTAAGGAACATGCAGTTGGTAGTCTCAAAGGGAAAATAAGGCTTAACTAAGTGAAAGAAGAATGTTCCAAGCAGAAGGAGGTATATTTGCCAAGGCAGAGGAAGAAGAGAGAGCAGAACAATTTTTAGAAACTAAAAGCATTTGATTTGTCTGGAGAATCACATGCAAGCAGAAAGGGATAGGAGATAGAGTTGGTGAGGGTAACAGCCAGATTATGAAGGAATTCACATGCAGATTTAAGGTTTGAACTGAATCTCAAGGGCTGGGAAATTATTGATGCATAACATACAGGATTACTTTGGCTACAGCATGGTGCATGACTATAGGAAAAGGTAATTAAAAGTTTTGGGGGTAAGACTTACATTAAGTGAGCTTAATTTGGTATGACCCTCTTTTTTCTCTTGTCCCTTTCTATTGCTTTCTACTTGGAATAAATATGTAATAGCTGGATTCCAGCAAACATTTTGAGACCTTAAGGAAAGAAGTGATACGTTGTGAATGAGCAAAGTGGAAATAATGAGTTTGGATCCCTATGATGTTGTGGATTCATTTTACTCTAATTATAGATCACTTCCTTAGTATCACTCCATCCATTCTTGTCTCTTCTTCCCCAGAGTTAGCCATTACCCTAAAGTTGATGTGTATCATCTTGCTTGTATTTTATGTTTTATTGCATAAATATTTAAAAATAAATGTATCATCACAATAATTAGGGACATATAAAGCTACGTAACACAGTGACTCAAAAATACCATGGGTCAAGTCGAGTCCAGTGATAAACTAGCAATCCAGGCCAGATGACTTTACTCACAAGATCATCTGAGATGACCTAGGTTCCTACTCACAGTGTTGCATCGTCACCTTGGGTGTCCTAATACTTTGGTTGGTCATAATATTTGAAGCTGGTATTTCTGTATACCAGCCATCAGAAGGGGAAAGGAGAGGTAGTGGTGGGTATGCAGCACCTTTATACATTTAAGGATGTAACCATGAAATTACACCCATAATTCTCCTTATATCACACTGGGCAGAATTTGGCTCATGACTTTACCTAGCTTCAAGGGAGGCTAGAAAATGTCTACCAACATACCCATGTACTCGTATACTCTGCTGAATCTTAGCTGAGTCGTTGTTCTTCTACTAGAAGAAAGTAGGGATCCTTCTTTTTGGATCCTGAGTAACAATTTGTCACTCATGTGTTTTTGGTTTTGCTTTGCTTTTTTTCAAATTGAAGTACAGTCAGTTACAATGTGTCGATTTCTGGTGTACAGCACATCCGTGTGTTTTTAACATTTATATAAATTGGTCTCATTGTGTGTATCCCTTTGTAACTAATTTTTTACATTCAAAGTTGCATTTTTCAGATTTATCCTTATTATTATATATAAATACATTTTAGTTATTTTAATAACTGCGAAGATCCCATTATAGATGTAAATCATATTTTATCCATCCATTTACTAGTGGATATTGAGGTATTAAAAATCTAGTAAATAACACCCATCTTCCTTAACAGTGGTGAACTAATTGAGAATCAGCTTTATCATGTGGGATCTCCTTAATACAATCATGGCCTTTACACAGAGCACCAGGAAATTTATCCCAGAGGCTGTGGAAGCAGAAGGTTCTCAGACCAAATTAAGACACTCAAATCATATGGTTTATTAAATCAATATAAAGCACACAGTGAGAAGCAAGAGCAAAGAGAGGTAGGTTAATACAGCTAAGACAGAATACAAACAGGATGGAGGGACCACAGAACCTGAATCTTCTCTCTCTCTATTACATAAGCCTTCTCTGCTGATGATGTGATTGTGAGGACCAGAGTTGAGTTTTGAGGCAAGGGGTCTACAGACAGAAGATGGCTGAGCTAACACAAGTCTTGCTTCATTGAAGAGACCCAGGGGCAGTTACACTAATGAGCAAGCATGAATTTTATCTGCATTTGCTGGGCAGGGAACTTGTGGTGCCAGAATGGGTATTACCAATGGGTGGTTAATTTAAATCTTCATGAGTAGTGAGTGCTACTCTAAAGGTTGAGTTTTCTGAAATGTTTGTCATACTCATCTGTATCATCAATATTAGATGCTTCACCGCCTTGTGTATGTTTAATGAATCATGATTATTTGTATCCTCTTGGTGCTTCTTCCTTTCTATCTGTTTCTAACACTTATATGCTCTATTTACTTTATCCATGTCTATCCTATCTTATAGATTGCTAACTTGTGTATACTTCAGCACATCCTATGAGTCTCAGCATCCCATCTGTTTTTCTTGTTCTCTACAGCTGAGTTGAATATTCTCAAATAATACAGAAGCACATAATATAAGTTGAGGGTGGACAGCTGCAGGCTTTTCCTGTAGGTGCAGGGCCTTTACTACTGGGTTCATGATATGGCCAAGAACAACTGGCAGACTTAGTCCAAAATGGAAGAAAAGATGAAGGCATGCCCAGTTTTTTTCCCCCAAAATAACTAATAATATAAGTTTTTTCACTTCTCCAAGTGGTAAGTGGGGATATAGAAAGGTCAGGAATATGACAAAAGTGTACATCATTCCACATGGAAGAAAATATCAGGAGTGTGGATTATTTCCCCTCTGAAATAAGAATAGAATTGTCAGATGAAGAACCAAAATGTCACCATTATAATATACAGATCTGATACCAGGAAGTATAGCTTATATCTGCAGAGAGTTCGGTTTCATAACATTGAACCTCAGAATCAGACTGACTTACTCATCCACAGTCAACCACCTACAGTCAGTGCTAGACCAACAGACACTTCACCCACAGGAGAAGACCTTCACCACTAAGATGAGGGCATGACTGAGACTAACTGGGAGCAATGCCACCTCCCAAACTGTGCACATGCAGTCCTATACCCAAATCACCAGTTAGATATTTCACTCCTCATGGGGGGACAGTGAGTGAGGATGGGTGGAAATGAAGCATCTGTAGTGGGGGAAAAAATGTTCTCCCTAACAATTTCCAGTTTTTCTCTTAACCTATTAGGTCTAACCATTAAATATAATCAAACAGGGAAGAAAACCCTTCATCATATTAGGGTGGTCCTGTTCCTACCGTTTCAAAGCCTCTCTCCTTATACCAACCATTAGTCCTATGCATTCTTCGTGGAATCACTGCCAGTGAAGAAAGCAGCCTCAAAATCAAGTGTAAAATGTCCTCTCAGAAGGCTCTGCGTATGTCAGAGTAGAAAATTAGTTACCTTAACTCTAAGACCACGTCATTCCAAGGCTAAAATTTACCCTTCATGCCATTTCTCATTGCAAATTTTGTTCAGCATAATTGTCAAATATGGTTCATGAGAAGTTCCAATTCAAGGGGTTGAGTTTTCTAAAATGTTCAAGGTCAATGACATCAAAGTAATAAATCAAATTGTTTATTCACTGTGATTTGAAGTTGAAACAAATGAGAAAATATAGTCAAAAATTTATCCTCTCCAATTTCTCATTCTGCTCAGTCTCAGCTAGAGGGGTTTTAGAAGTGTCTTCTTGGGCTGAACTCACAAGAGCTAATGCTTTCAAGATCTCAAAACTTAGATAATTTCAACAATGCACCTTACTTATTAAATGTTCCAAAGGATTAATAGGATACAAAATATTACCTCAGCACCAGTACCACACCTATAAGATGCAGAAAATTTAAAAAGCAACTACTAAAGTAGTTGTCCCAGACAAAATTAAGTTCCCAAAACTTCTTAGTTAGTGATGTCAAAGGTCACAGCAAAAATCTCAATGGTGTCCCAGGTAAGGAAAGTACAGAGAAAAACTTGGTTTCAACCTCACCAGAATACCAGTAAATCTATTCTAGTTGTTCAGTGTCAATGAATTGTGAAGTTAAATTCAAATGGGAAAGATATCCCAGCATGTGCCCCATGTTTTTGGTGTTTTAGTGCTGTGTTCAGGTAGGACTCTGCCCTGTGAAAGATACGCTCATTCCAGTGCCCTCATGGCTTTTTTCCATTGCCACTTGCAATAGAATTGCTCAAGCTTGTGATATTTACCTCCTAAGGAAGATTTTCCCCAACTCTTGAAATTTATTCATCTAGGGAATCTGCCCTCAGCAAGTTATTTTATTTGTTTGTTTGTTTATTATTTATAAAATAAAAATTATACATACATAAGGTGTACAATATGATGATTTGATATACACATGCATAGTGAAATGAAATGATTACTACAGTCAAGCTAATTACATATCTTATCATATAGTTACTTTTTTTGTATGAATGAAAGTACCTGAAATCTACCCTCTTGGCAAATTTCCTGTATTCAATACATTTTTTTAGTAGTCGCCCCATATCTGAAAGGGATGTTCTAAGACCCCCAGTAGATGTCTGAAACTGGGCATAGTACCAAACTTTATGTATACTGTGCTTTTTTTTTCTATACATACATGCCTATGACAAAGTTTAATTTATAAATTAGGCACAGTAAGAGATTAGCAATAACTAATAGTAAATTAGTTAGGATAATCGTAACAATATACTATAATAAAAGTTATGTGGATATGGTCTCTGTCTCTCAAAATATCTTCTTGTACATATGTAATGCATTCTCCATCCTAACTAAGCACTTACCATGTACTGTGGCCATAACTTGCGCAGTTTGAGGTGCAGCAGCAACACTGGCACAGATTTCTTTGTCCTTCCTCACAATTTTATGAATAGAAGATTCATTCTTACCATAGATTTTAGTAACCTCAGCATACAATTTTTTTTCTTTCCTTATGAAGTCAAGAAAAATAGTTTGAGATGCATCTCCATTTGTCTTTTAATATTTTTATATGCTCCATCCTTAAATTTTTAATTACCCTTTTATAAAAGACTTACCTATTCTCTAAGGTCTCCATTGTTTTCCTCAAGAAATTCTTCCTCTTCTAGTTGAATCAGCCTGTCTGTATTTATTATTGTGTTTTTATTCTTTACTATGCTGTGTGTTTCAAACCTCTTCAGTTCATCTTTGAATTCCTACACAGACCAGACTATGAGAGATAGGTTATTCCAGGCATGGGATTCTTTTGTTGTCTTTTTAATTATTGGTTCTGCAATAATTTCATTGAGTTCTCTACTTCAATCTCCCCAAAATGGTATGTCTCTTTATACTTGGTGCCCTGGTCCTTCTTTGTTGTTGTTGTTGTTTGAAAATAATAAAATCTACTACAGATTGGATCTCAATTCAGGTCTACACTCATGCAATTTTCAAGTCTGAAGTGCATAAGAAAGCACATAATGGAAAAAGTTTAACAATTGGCTGGGAGTAGGAATGGAAAAGAACCCTGAGGCTTAGGGTTTACTGATTTCAAAAACACAAAGGCTCCCATCTTGACCAGTTTCCAGCTACCCATGTGACATCAGCCACCTCACAAAATTATGAAAATTTAATAGTCAGCTCTCATAAGTTAACACAAACTAGCATTAGGACACCAACTGGGTGACCCCTTTGCCTGTGAGCGAGCCACATAAATCCAAGATATCCAAGGCTAGTTCCTCTGAAGTTCTCTATAGTCTTGGAAGCAAAATGGAATTTGAAACACCAATTGGGGACTTCCTAGCTAGGCCAAGTTCTGAAAGTTTAAAGCTAGAACCTCTGCTAGTGTTCTGTACTCAAGTGGAATTCAGTTCTTCCTGGCAGCTTAAAGTTTGCAAATGCTGTTTTGTTCAAGAATGGCACAGATTTACTCCTGCCCCATCCTGACCTCTGATACCTGATCCAAGTATAGGTTCAAGTTGAACTGACGATCTGCATTTTCACGTCCCCACCACTTAATTCTGATGTCACTTTGGCCTGTGCCTTTGCTGAAACTTACAAACTGCAGAGCAGTTGCTTTTGCTAAACAGAGGGCAGGGCTAGATGACATTCGTGTCTAGTCTTGCTTTTCTGAAAGCAATCACACATGTGCATACAAAGCCCCTGTGGGCTGAAGAAACTCACCAAGCTAAGAATCTCCCAAGGCCACAGCCTAGCATAGGATGCCCAAAGCAGAGATCCATCCACCCTGCTCATTTAAGAGGTTCTCTATTCATATGTCATTTGATCCTAAATTATATTTCCTCCTTGTTTCCTAATGTTGAAATTCAAGGGACTCAGTAAGTAGCATATGTCGTACTACCCCATTCAAAAATGAGATAAAGAAAGACGACAGATGGGAATCAAAATAGCATCTTTTTACTGGTAAAACCGAACTGAATGTGGTGTATATCTGTGGGCGAATGGGCTTCCTAATTCTGAACCCCAGAACCTAAGACATAGGCAGCGGTCACCCGGGGCCATCCTCCCCACACAGACAGGGCAGGCCTATAAAACTTGTAGAACAAAGCAGAGCACAATGTGGGAAGTACTTGCGGGGAAGCACTCTCCCAAGAAAGGAGAGGAAGGAGCCAAATGATGCAAGTTCATTTCCTTATGTCAGGCTCCCCAATAATTTGCTCCTCTTCCTGTGGAAAGAACACAAGAAGCTGTGCTAATTAGTGTCCCCTGTTGGAGCAAAACATCATTATAAAAGTATAAATGTTTTAACTTAACAATAAACAAGGTATGGCTTCCCAGTTTTCCTACTATTAAAAACAACGCTGCAGTGCAAATCTTTATCCCTATATCCTTATGCAATATGCAAAAGAGTATCCTTGCAACGTACCCAGGAAAGGATTTGCTAGGTCATATTATATTATATGATACGCACTGTGAAGTTGCTCTCCACAAGAGTTGAACCAGTTTATATGTCCACTGTTAGAATATCAGTTCCCATTGATCTGTGTCCTTGCCAGGGACCATCTCCGGGGGTTAAAGACCATACTGCAAAAAGAAAAACATCAAGTCTGTAGTACCAACTCCAGCTATTGAAAGCCATTTACTTAAGAGTTATTCTATGCTGATTATTCTATATCAGGTACTGTGTTAGACACTAGTGATGTCGAGTGAATTAGAAAAAGTCACTGATTCAAACCTCATCTATTTGGGGGTCACAAGCATATATGAACAGTGCTTAAAATATCTATGGTCTAAACTTTAACTTTTCCAAAACAATTAAAAATTTTAGTACACTGAGGAAATAAAGAATAAACATACTTTCCCTTAATAGTTAGAATAGAATATTGTATGTATTTCTATTCCAACTCTAACTTCTAAATTTCTTAATTTCCCGGGTTTGCACTACTGACAGTTGTATCCACTGTGAATCCATTTTCCAGTAAACTCAATTTCAAAAAGGAAGTTGGCTTTTTAAAATGTAACATCTGTTGTATTAAAAAAAAGTCATCTCTGTGGTGATACTGATAATGATTCTAATTGTGGACCATAGACATTTTACTAAGTAAATGACTTTTGTGGTTAGGAAAGCTTGTATAATCCAGAGAAAGCAGATCTGAGTACTTTCCACATTTTTATACTGGCCAGAGAATAGGATTGCTGATAAGCATCTCTGTAGGTCTCACACATTTACACAGAAATTACCAACATAGATTTAAAATAAAGAGAGAAAAAAAAGTTAAAAAATAATAAAATAAAATAAAATAGAGAGAGAGCCCTGCAAAGAGTAATAACACAGAGTGATTAAACAGGAAAAAAGTGTGTCAGTGACACCTTCACATTATTTGAGCTTTTGAATTTTATATACTTTTATCACCACCTGCTCTTTCTTCCCCCAGACCAGACCTCCAAGAAGGCAGAGTTTCCTCAATTGTCCTTGAGGACCTTGCTCCCCATATCTGTGACCACTGGAGGGCTGGAGGTCCCTTGAATATTCTAACTCAGAGTCTCTGATAGTTTTCTCTCAGCCTTGTAGTTGGCGATAATTCTAAAACCTGCTACTCCCTTTCCTGTGAGGAAAAGCAGCCTTTCTGAACACAATTGAACCTTTCTTTGGTTCTGAAGATTGGTGCCTCAGGGACATCCTCTGGAACAACAATTTCCTTTGCCCAAAACCATAACTGTAGAAGGTATGGGAGGTTGACCTTCTTAAACTTAATCCTTTATGCCAGATGGTTTTCTTAAGTTTACTTCTTGCTTCCAAAAGAGGAACACAAAAAACCAAAGTGTCTAGAGGCATTAAACCATGGTCAATTTAAACTAAACATTCCATAGGACCCCAGATTGTAAATGCTTGTCATCTTCTCATTCTGGGTTCTATTTTTCAGCCTACATTCTGGAGTTAGAGTCCCAGGCATCACCTTTGTTAGAGGATTAGCGTGTCTGTTCGCCACCAGCTTCTCTCCTAATATGGCCAGTTACTTTGCAAAAGCATGGACTAGACTCGGGTATGGATGGATTCACGTACATCCATCTTTGCTGAAAAAACTAACAGCTCAGTGAGCAAGTACTTCTATTGCTTTTTCATCGTATGAAAGATTCCACTAAATATTTTGCCATCTACTTGGCACTGAGCCATTAGGTAAACAATTTAATTCAACCAACATTCATCAAATACTAACCTACCGCAGCAAGTGCTTCCCATTTGTTCTCAGTGTGTCTGAGAGAACTGAGAAAATTAGGTTACAACCCAGCTCTACAGCCCTAACTAGCAGTATGCCTTGGGCAGAAGGAAGGACATGGAGCTAGAGCCATGTTTGGAGATCAGGGACAGCCTCCTCTCGGTGTTCTGAGGGATGCTTCAAGGTCTCTCTGGAGCCATCTTCTCCCTAAATGAGTATAAAACTCCTACTAATAAAGCCCACCCCCATGGGGCAACAATAAGCATGTATCTATTCAATTGATTTGCTTGTTTTCCTCTAGGTAGATTGTAAGCTGCTGACTAGCTGTATAAAGATATTCATTAATGTTTGCCTAATTAATTACTTGAGTGTATTTGAGTCAAATTATCTCTAGAAGCCCCACTTGAAATGTTACCTGGAGAATGAGGAAAACTTTAAGGCTTATAGTATTTCTTTCTTTCTCTCACTGAGCCTTTCAACTTTTGACACTTCATAGCCTGAGTCTCAGGGCATCTGTAGTTTGAATCCATATCTTCCCTGTGCATTCGGAGCTGACAGATCTACTGTTTCTGAAAGCAGCAACAGCCAGAGGCAAAAACTGTGATGTACACAACGTGTGTCTATGGCAACCATTTGCTTCTTTTCTCCTTCACCTTCCAGACTCCCATCAGTGTTTCCAGAATTCTTTAAAATGATGATCAGACAGCCAACGTATTTGGGCAAAAAAGGTTTATGTGAGTAACTACGATGCACAAGACTCTGTGATGAGCATTCTATTTATTTCCTTATTAATCTCAACAACTATTTAGGAAGGAAGATGTAGTTAATCTCGTCCTGCACATGAGAAATGTGGAGGCTCAGAGAGAGGTTGGCTTGCTCACCCTAGGCCACAGAGCAGACAAGTGACCTAGCCAGGCTATGCATCTAAAATGGTCTGACTTCAAAGTCCTTTGCACTTTTGTTTTTGGTCAATGCCAGTTTTATCTGTACTTTGAGGACTTTAGATTAAATGACCTTAAGTTTTCTTTCTGGGCGGACCTTTCAAGATAAGTATTTCATTATCTCATTTGTCAGTATTTTGACTTGGCCCATGAGTAAATGGAGATCCAGAAAGGTGAACTCACTTGCCAGAGGCCACCAGGAGACCTTGTAGCCCCAGGACTAGAGCCCAGTTTCTAATATCCTTCCCAGTGTACTTAACAACCAACATTCTTAACCTAGCCTGCTGATCTCTGATCTTTCTGGCTTTTTCTCTTTTTCTAACATCAGCAAATGCCATTTCCCCCCTTCTAAATTTTCCACTTCAGTACATGTGCTGTTTCTTCTGTCTGTCTGACTGGCCCTTGCCCTGTATTCCCTTCCCTACACCTCTGAACCTGGAAAACACCACAATTGCCCTTTAGGTCTAAGTTGAGTCATCACTTCCTAAAAGTAGCCTTCCTGAACTACTCCCTCCCAAACCCACATAGACTTGCCAGATAAAATTTAGAAAACTAGTTAAATTTGAATTTCAGATAAGCAACAAATTAGATTTTAGTGTAAGTATATCTCAGATACTGTAGAAAGCATACTTATACTGAAAGATTTCTTGTCTATCTGAAATTCAAATTTAACTGAATTATTCTATATTTTTATTTTCTCAGTCTGGTAATACTACATACACTTCTAGATGAGGTCTGTTCCTTTTGTTGTATACACTTGAGAGTACAATTGAAAAATGGACAAAGAGCTTGAAGAGACATTTTTCCAAAGAAAACATAAAAATGGCTGACAGATATATGAAATAATGCTCAACATCACCAATCATAAGGGAAATGCAAATCAAAACCATGATAAAATATCACCTTACACCTGCTATTTTCAAAAAACAAAAGATAACAAGTGTTGGCAAGGATGCAGAGAAAAGAGAATGCTTGAACACTGTTGGTGGGAATGTAAAATAGTGCAGTCACTATGTAAAACAGTATGACGGTTCTTCCAAAAATTAAAATTAGGACTACCATATGATCCAGAAATCCCACTTCTGAGTATATATCCAAATAATTGAAATCAGGATCTCAAAGAGATATCTGCACTCTCATATTCCTTGTAGCATTATTTATAAGAGCTAAGATATGGAAAAAAACTAAATGTCCGTTGACACATGAATGAATAAGGAAAACATGGTATATACATACAATGGAATTAAGAAAGAGGAAATCCTATCATATGTGACAACATGGCTTTACCCAGAGGAGATTATGCTAAGTGAAATACGGCAGTGACAGGACAAAACTGCGTGATTCTATTTATATGAGGTATCTAAAATAGTCAAACTCATAGAAACAGAGTGGAATATTGGTTGCCAGGGACAGAGAGCAAAATGAGGGAGTTGCTGTTTAAGGTGTGTCAAATTTGTTACATAGGATGAATAAGTTCCAGAGATCAGCTGTACAACGTTGTGCCCATAGTCAACAACATTGTATTGTGTACTTAAAAAGCTCTTAAAAGAGTAGAATTCATTTTAAACGTTCTTACCATAAACACACAAAAAAAGAGTACCATAAATTTTTCCTTCATTTTACTTAAAATTGTATTTAATGAATTTTTTGCAGTGCTTTGTTTACAAAGGGTCTCTATGACCCTGGACTCTAGGCTCTGTGACAGACAAGACTGCGCCTGTTTTGTTACCCACTGCATTCCCTGCCCTTAGCTCACGATTCCCCCGTCAATATTCAATGAAAATTTGTTGTGTGAAAGAACAATCAATGAAAGAAAAAGAAGGAAGGAAAGAAAAGAATGAAGAAAGGAAGGAAAAGAAAGAAAGAAGAATTATCTCAGTTTCTTCCTCAGATAGGAAAAGTTCACATTAATATGGGTGTAGCATCATGATTGCAATAAATTATTACAGCTGTCGTTTAGGGCTGGTAGATCTAGGGTCCAGGCACAGCACGTATATGCAATCTTTATTTCTTCCTCACTCTCTCTTTGCCTGCTTTCCTTACCTTACCCCCAGGGGCTATTTGCATGTATTGATGTACTTGGAAATGTCTTTAAAATAAATAGAAATATTTTGGCTTATCAAGATACAGCAGTTTTAAAAGTCATCTCCACTCAACCTCTTGGGCAGAGGATATGGACAAATGGGAGCCTGATCAGAAGAGGAAGAACTAAAAAGACCAATGAGATGACTGCAGTGGACAACTTAACTTGTGGGCCATTGAGAGACACCCCTTTGGGTACCCATAAATACTGAGAATCCTTTGAGTGGCCCTAACATAAGGCAAGCAATCTTGACATTTTTAAGAGGGATTTGAAGCAATGTAATTTGAGTTTTAAAAACAAACATGAACATTTATATCCACAGGCTAATAAGGATTCTTTCCAGTTGAGTTATTGGCAGAAGTAACATTTCTAGAAACTTTCTAGGTTTTTCTTCTTACCATTTTCAGCCTTATTTTGCTGAAGTTCCCTGTTCGCGAAGAATAGTTACCTCTTTACACCTAAAGCTATCCGAGAGGTTGACTCATATAATGTGTTTCCTGTGTATCTTCTGAAGTTCGCAAAGCTTACTAAACCCCACTAAACCAGATCCTGAAAATCTATCCACTTCTGTCTCACATTCTCACATTTCAAATACCACCCCACCCTTCACTGCAGAACTTATTTATCAACCAAATTTAATCTATATGATGCCTAATCCTTTGGTCTTCTGATTTCCCCCCACCCTGCCTCACGTATAAATGATGATAGGTTTGCCTAAACAGATGCCGTTACTATTACTTTCTTACACAACCAAACCAGACCAAACTGCATCATGATACAATGGACTCTGACTTACACTGGGAAAGACAGATTCCAAGAGGTTGAAGCGGAAAGAATAATAACAGAGGGAGGAGGAAGCACACAAAAAATGAACGTTAATATTCCAAATTACAAGTTGGTCTGGCATCCCCTTTTGTCCCTGGAGACCAAGTACAGTCATTTAATTCTTCAATTGTTTCCTCAGGCCCAGCCCCAAGTTGCCTTTACAAGTGAATTGGCTCCATGGCAACTGGGAAAACATAACCCCGGGAAGATTTTGCAAAGCTAAACCCAAGAGAAGCTGTGCCAAATGAACATTAGATATTTGCAGAAGTATTTTATTCTGCCCATGGTGGTTTCCTGTGTACACATTGCAGGAATATATTATATTAGCTTCCTAGTGCTGCTTTGACAAATTATCAAAAACTAGGTGACTTAAAACAATAGACATTTATTCTTTCACAGTTCTGGAGGCCAAAAGTTCAAAATTAAGGTGTGCGCAAGGCCATACTGTCTTCCGAAGCTCTAGGGGGAGCATGCCTCCTTCAGCTTCTAAGATGACTCCAGGTACACTTGTCTTGTTGCTGCATGACTCCATTTGCTGCCCCCATAGTCACATGACTTCCTCCTCTTTTCTGTGTGTCTCTCTCCACTTATCAGGACATATGTGGTTGCATTTAGGGTTCTCTCTGTCCATCCTGGATAAGCTCCTCCTCTCAAGATCCATACAGGTTAGTACTAACTCTTGAGAGGCCCACTACAGATACTAACTGATGAATGCTGATAAATACAAAATTTTTATCTTTAACTGAATTCAACTTAATTCTACTCAGCAATCACCTAATGATGAAATAATACTATGCATAATGATAATAAATCTCAAGCACTTATCACTACACATAGTATTATTCCATTGTCATGTCTATCTACTCAACCAGGCTGCCAGTTGATTAAGGGTGGTGACCGGGGCTTGCATCATGTCATGATCTGGCCTAGGACAGTGCCTGGCATGTACTAAAAGCTCATTAGTTGAGTAGAATTAAATTGAATTGAGTGTATGAGTTGTAATCAGAGCAGAACCAAGGAAGCAGTTAGCTCCTTCTGGGGAAGTAAGGAGGGCTTCTCAGAGGAGGAAATTCTTCAGCTGGGATTTGAAGGATGAGAAGCAATTTGCCAGCCAAAGCAGGAGGGGAATTCCAGGTGAAAGGAACACCAAGGTCAAACACACAGAGGTGTAAAATAACATGGCAATTTGAGAAACTGTTGTGAAGACCAGTTGAGAAAATGCATTTAAAGCAATTTGCATAGTACCAGATACTTAGTAGTGTGACTGCTTTTTCTGGAGTGAGGAGAGTGGATTCAGGAGATGAGTCTGAAGACATAGACAGAGACCAGACTGACCGGACTTGTGCCACTCTAATCATCTTGAACTTCATCTCAAAGGCAATAGAGAACCATTGGATTAATGTGGGAATAATGTGGTCAGATATTTGTAAGGATTTTCATGCTGTATTAGATACATACAAATGGAAAGTCTTGAAATTTGTATTATAAAAATATATCTCAAACTTATTTTTTAATGGCAAGATTTAAAATTGCAAAGTGAAAGGCAGCAAAGGAAAAAAAGAATATTTGCAGAACATTCTTCATGAAGACAGCTATGCATGTAGCTACTTAGAAAAATTGTCCTGTATGTAAGATATTCCCAAGCAACAGGAGCTCTGGTCACCACCCACCACAAATTCTCTCCTTCAAGAACCTGAGGCTCCTTTGGGTCCATATGCCCTAGGTGGAAGCATCCAGTAGCCTTGCATTTGTGTAGACATTAATACAAGTCACCTATTTGAGAAAATACCAGATAAGCACATTGAGGGTAGACAGGTACCAGCATACATTTTCCAGAAAGTGCTCTTCTTTGAAAGGCATGTGTGTTTGTGTCATGTGCATCCACATGAACATGGAACACAGCCAGCATGGAGGAAACTGAAGAAGGTTCTATAAGAATAGTCTTTAGGACATTATGTACACAAATAAATAGAAATAAACCAGTTACCAGCCAAATCAGTAAGTTATTTTGGAGAAAAAGAATGAAATTAGTCTGTAGCTAGATGGTCGGTGTCCAACTTTGTTCGTTGAACAAACACACACACACTAGTCTGTAGAGACCCCCATGATAATTGGGGAGCAACTGCACCATTTAAATGGGACTTAATTTCTTGGATATGCCTCAGTACATGCCTTCAAAAGCCTCACTGAGTGTAATTCCCAGTTTTGAGAGCCTGGCTCTTGAAGTAGCACGCTAGAACATTTGTTTCTCATAATAGCCTCCTCCTTGATGTGTGGCCTCGTTTTAATGATATTGGATGTTGGCTGGGGCTGAATCAGGGCTTGGCCTTCCAACCCCTCTTTCTAGTAAACATTTCTCACATGGTAACCTTCATTTGTAAGGGCTTAGAGTTCACGAAACTGAATTTCAATGGAAATGATTGAGTTTTCACATTGCTCCTGGGTTTACTCTTTAGAATTCAGGTCAAATTTCATTTTCTCATAGAGGTCTTCCTTGACCACTTAATCTAAAATAGCCCACACTCACCCCAGTTCATCTTTATCACTGCACTCTGTGCCTTGTCCAGACAAACGCTTACCACAGACTCTAAGTTCTTGTTTATTTTTGTGGCCATGTGGAAATCAATTCCATGAGGTCAGCACCTTCTCTGTCTTGTTCAACTTTGTATTCCCAACACACAGAATAGTAACTGGCATAATTTTTGATTAATAAATATTTTTTAAATGAATGAATGAATGGATGAAGAGTAGAGTGAGAGACCTACTAAACTGATGAAGGGGCCAGAATTAGTGCTACCAGGAAAGAGCAGGTAGTAAAATATTCCCTTTTGGGAAATGGGCCCATCACTTCAAAATAAGTAATTTACCACAGGAAAATATCAGGCCTAAATGGACACCTGTAGAATGAGTTCTTATTTGGATTTTTGATCCTTCAAAGAGTTATTCCCCCAGTAACTTTTACCTTTGACACTTTACCCCCAATAACTTTGCCACTTAACAAATGTCCATACACTGGTCATGAGGAATGTTCTATACAAGGAAGAGCCAGATTGGATCCCCCAAGACCTGATCTTCATAATGCGAATGAACTTTGGTGGGTGGGGCACTTTTCTAAAGAAAAGGGAGGTTCTCTTACTTACAGAAAGTGAACAGAATTATTACCCTTAAATATATGTGATATTATCATATGTGATACTGAGATTCATAATAAGAAATATATATCAAGTCTTTGTCGGGTTCTGGCACAAAACTCCTAAAACCCTTGGAATTTCCTAAGTGCTGAGAGCAATAAATATGTTTTTGTTATATTAATGAGGTGTCTTGGGGGCTCACCTAAGGATGGAGTCTGATTACCAGGAGACCCAACCAAGTTGAACCCAACAGGATTGAAACTCTCAGTCCCAACCCCATCCACCCCTACATCTCCAGGGATGGGAGAGGGGCTGGAGATTGAATTGATCACCAATGGCCAATAACTTAATCATCCATGTCTATGTAATGAAACCTCCATAAATACCCAAAAGGATAGGGTTTGGAAGAGCTTCCAAATTGGGAAACTGGAACACTTCCACGTGCCACTATGCTGGACTCCAAGCTCCACAAGGACAGAAGATCCTTGTTTGGGATCTTACCCCATATATTTCTTCATCTGGTTATTGATTTGTATTCTTTGATATCCATTGTAATAAATTGGTTATCTAGAGAGTAAATGGGTTTCCTGAGTTCTGTGAACCATTCTAGCAAATTAATCAAATCCAAGGAGGGGGTCACAATTTGATTTATAGCCAGTCGGTCAGAAGTACGTGTAACAACTTAGGCTTGCAATTGGTGTCTGAGGTGAAGGGTGGTCTTGTGGGAGTGAGCCCTTTACCTGTGGCATCTGATGTTATCTTTGAGTGGAGAGTGTCAGAACTGAGTTGAATTCTTGGACACCCACCTGGTATCTGAGAATCACTTGTTGTGGGGAAGCCTCCATACAGACATGTTGGAATTGGGTCCAGGAACCAAAAGATCATTCTTACTTCTTGAAATTCAAAAACAGAACTAATAAAATAATAAAAACATCACTGAGCTCTTCAAAATGTGTCTGAGTTTCTGACCCAGAGGAATTAGTCTCTAGGAGACTGGCATTTCAACAGTGACTGCTTTAGCACTGGCAACAGCACTTGAGGATCTTGGAGCTGCATGGGAGGGGGAGGAAAAAAATGGCAAACCTTGCCTTGGGGACAGTAAGGTATTCCAAGGACAATTCTAGAAGATTATACCAAAGTATGGTTTGTGGGATATCCCAAACATGGTGGACAGTTGAAGCCAGAACAGACTGATCAAAAGTAAAGTGATGGCAGAGAAAGACAAATACTGTATGAGATACTTATTTGTAGAAACTAAAAAATACAACAAACTAGTGAATTTAACAAAAAGGAAATAGTCTCACAGATACAGAGAACAAAATAGTGTTTACCAGCAGGGAGAGGGAAGGTGGGAGGAGCTACATAGGAGGAGGGGTGTGAGGGGTACAAACTACTAGGTATAAAATAAGCTACAAGGATATATTGTACAGCACAGGGAATGTAGCCAATATTTTATAATAACTATAATGGAGAATAACCTTCAAAAATTGTGAATCACTATATTGTACACCTGTAACTTACATAATATTGTACAGCAGCTATAGTTCAGTTTTTAAAAAGCAAGAAAAAAGTTAAGTCATGGGAGTTTGACTTCCTTTCTGTCTTTATGAGGGCTACTTGGGTCTCTCCTGAGCTGCATTTTTAATCCACTCAACTTGACCCTATAAATTTGACTCAGGGCCAATGGCTGGGTTCAATGGCTAAGAAAGGAATCCTTGAGATAATCACACCGGAAGGTCAAGCCTCTTTTTCAGAGGAATGTCAGCAAGACATTTAATCACTTCTCATAGACAGTTTTAGGCAAAATTAAGACACGTGGATTATGAGTGCTTATTTGAATTTATTTCTGTTGAATAAACTCATCCTCCCCCCAGTTAAGTAGTGCATCAGGTTTCAAAACATGTGGAGATCTCCAGCATGGAGCCTCAGCATCTGAACTGGGCCCTCTACTATCCACTAGTTTTAATGAATATTTAAACAAAGACACAGAAGGCATGCTTACCAGTTTTTCAGATACCAGATAATTAGAGTGATTTCTTTGATGATAATCAGAATTCAGAAAACTGACGGAAGAGTCAAAACTGAAATATCCAATGCTTCAGCGCAGGGGAATAGCTTAACTGGCAGGTTAAAGAATGGAAGAGACCAGACTAAGCAATGGTTATTGTAAAAAGATGAAGAGTTTTAATCACCTGCAGATTTGATATAAAGTAGCCCCAGTGAGGTTTCCAGTAGAGGTAACACATTCACATCTATCTAGGGCTATAATTTCAAAGCTGAATGAGACAACAGCTGGCTTAATTAGCATTTTTGAATGAATGAACAAATGAACAACTTAATGAATGAAACAACTACTAAATGATTTTGGGGCTTTACTGGGCCGAACTGGTCATTCCAAGAGTTGTATAAAGTATTTCCTCATAATCGTAACTGCAAATATTTGATAGGTTGCTTTGTAAAGTAGTACACTCCCCAAATCTGTCCTTATTAAAGGGAGTGGCAGTCTCCCTGACAAAGAAGCCTTGCATTGCATGAGAGAATTGAGCCAGAAGACTTCCAAGTCTCTCGCCACCTCTAGGATTCTCTTGAACAAATTTTTCATGGAGGAAGAGCAAAGATGATAACCACGAGAGGGATCCTTTTTCCAGACCAGAAGGGTAACTGCTGAGCTGTATTCTTCTCCCTAGGGCAAAAAAAGAGAATATATTGGTTAAGAATCAAAACGTCCTTGATAAAATGCCAGCTCTTCCACAAAAGAACTGTAGACTTTGGGCATGTTAGTTAATCTCCCTAAGCCCCAGTCTTCTCATCTGTAAACTGGGGGCAAGTGATGTCCTTACTAAAGAAGATAAAGAACACAGTGTCCTGCATTCACTAGATGTGCAGTACATTGTGCTCAAGGTGGAGCATGTGTATTCAAGCACATTCCAAGGCTGTGTCCCTGGGAGCAGTCCCTTGTCTGTTGCTCTGACCGTCTAAAAAATAACACATCAAATTGCATTTAATTATTCTGTTTTCTTTATGGTCTCTTGTATATGGCTCTTTCTTTCTCTCTAAATTAATGATTTTGCTTTTCCTATTTACCATTTGTAAAGTTACTGCTCTTTAAGACACATATATCCATATAGAGGACCACACACACATACACACCCCAATGTATATTTTTATTAAACCTTGAATAATTCTATTTTGAAAATAAGTGAGTTCACCAAGTCAAGCCAGTTACAGATAAGCACTTCCCTTAATTACTTAGAACTAAAATTTTCTCGCACAGGGATTCAGACTATCTGCAAAGCTGTGACAATATGATTTCTCTTGGGCACACAGATCTTGTAATCCAACAAGAATTTACAGGAATATCTAAGAGTTAAAAACATCTCGGATACAGTTTTGCATTTCTTTTGCATGAATATTATATGTTTAAAAACATGGATCTGCAAGTTTGCTATGTAAAAGACAAATATTTGTGGTGTTTCCATAGTTTTTGTCAAGCATATTATAAAGGCTTCTGAGATTACCTTCAGAGTGATGGGGAATTCCTCCTGTGGCAGAAAGGATAGTCATCTTTCTAGGGGTCATTTTGGGAGCTAAATTCCACACACCTCACTGCTGAAAGCCACAGAGGGGACAACATTGTCATCATGCCAGCCAACTCCTTAGATCAACACTCCAACTCCCCTTCTGGTTCTCAGAGACCATTTTTGCTGTGAAAGTGCACACAGTCCTGAAATCCCAGGGGAGTGAAATCAGCTCCCCTGAGAGGAACAAAGGAGAAGGTTGACATTTAAGCACCTGACATACGTTGGCACTGTCCAAGGCACTGTTTCTAATTTAATCCTCAAGACAAATCTCCAAGGTATGTTGTGTTGCTCTCACAGTAAAGGTGTTACCTGAGGCTTACTCAGGTTAATTGACTTGCCCCAGCCTTGCCGCTAGAGAGTGGTGAACCAGTGTTTCTCAAAGTGTGGTTTCAGGGACCCTCACACAGGATGACAGAGAGCTTCTTAAAACGACAGATTCTTCCCACACCCAAACCTCTAAATCAAAATGGGGACTGCAGTGGAGCCGAAGCTGCATTTTAAAACAATCACCTCAGGTAATGCTGACACTTTTAAATTAATTACTGTGGCAGATAATATCACTGAAAAACACACATGAGAAAATGTTCATTCTTAGATCCATTAATGATTCTTTTTTTCTTCTGTTGAAATAATTTGTTTTACTTTGCATCAAACAACAACTTTAGCTCCACTGTCAGGTACTTCTCATCCATTTCTTCATCTTAAAATCAAGGGTAATGCGATTCCATTCCTAGGTATTTCCCCAAAAGAATTGAAAACAGATACTCAAACAGTACGTAGACACTCATATTCACAGCAGCACAATTCACAATTGCCAAAAGGTGGAAACAGTCCCAATGTTCATTGACAGGTGACTGGATAAACAAGTTGTGATATATACATAGACTGGTATATTATTGTCATAAAAAGGAATGAAATACTGATACATGCTACAACGTGGATGAACCTCCAAAATATTATGCTAAGAGAAAGAAGCCCATTGCAAAATGTCACATACTCTGTCATTCCGTGTACATGAAATATCCAGAATAGATAAATCCGTAGAGGCAGAATGCAAGTTGGTGGTTTCTAAGGGCTGTGGAGGAGAGGGTATCAGGGAAAACTGCTTAATGAGTAATGAGTTTTACTTAGGAGTGATGGAAATGATTTGGAACTAGATAGAGGTGGTGGTTACACAACATTGTGAATGTACAAAGTGCCTCTGAATTCTTCCCTTTAAAATGGTAATTTTATGTTATATAAATCTCACCTCAATATATTTTTTTTAAAATCAGGACTAGTACTATTAGTGCCTAACTTCCCTTTGCATTAGGTCCAAGATTGCTGTTAACAGTATTTTCTTTGTTGAGGAAAGCAATGGTGATGATAAGCTTCGTCAGTTTTCCTGTATTGGATGCCTAGAACTCTGTGGCCAACAGATGGTGCTCTAGTTTCAGGTGTCACAGGAGTTCTCTGCTCATTCCACACAAAGGGCTCTGTTTCCATTAATGAAAAGAGACTATAAGTATATTCGTTTTCATATTCTTTTTCACCGTAAGCTACTATAAGATATCAAATATAGCTCCCTGCACTATACAGTATAAACTTGTTTGTTTATTTTATATATACCAGTCAGTATCTGCAAATCTCAAACTCCCTTCGTATGACTGAAGCATGGTGCTGTATACACACCAGAAATTGACACAACGTTGTAAACTGACTATACTTCAATTTTTAAAAAGTAAAAAAAAAGAAAAGAAAAAGAAAGAAAGAGAAAAGGGAACAAACACATGTACTTCAACTCTGTTCTGTAGTTAGAAAAACTGGTGAATATTCCTTAATTTCCCTTAGAAATCACTCAAGCTTATCACGAACTGAGCGTAAAGCAGGGACTTTGAGTACAAAAGCGACACGTGAAAATGTTATCGGTGACCAAAACAGCAAGATTGTTAGAAAAGCAGCAATTTTACAGGCAGATAGACCTGGATTCTAATTCAAACCCCACCATTTGCTGGCCAAGTGCCCTTGAGCAAGTTTTTTATTCTCTCTGAATCTCGGTTCTCTCTTCTGCAAAATGTTGATGATACCTACTCCTGAAGATAGTCGTAACAATTAAAATAATATACTTGTCAAGAGCTTTAAAAAGCATTTAGTATATAGTGGGGACTTTATAAGATTTACCTATTCTAATTAGTGACAGATAAAATACACACAGGTGGGAATTCTCAGCCTTAGGTCATCCGAACTTAAGTGCAGCTATTAATGTTATTTGCATATTAAGGGCACGGAATTTGAAGCACCAGAGAGCCATTTGTAAATTGTCAGCTGAAAGTTTTAATTCCTCATATACTGCAGTGACACCACATTAATATAGCAGAAATTTCATAATATATTTTTAAGTGGAGGGGTAAAACAGATTGCAAAACAGTGTTATAGTACAGTCCCAGTTGTGTTTAAAAAACTGAATATATCTGATAAGCTATACACTAACATATTAGTGTTGGTTATCTCTGGCTCATGCAACTGTAGTTGATTTTGTCGAATGAAATAAATGCACAGCCTAAAAGTTAAGAATTATGTTTTATTTGGCGGGAGGACTCGAGCCGGGATGACAGCCTCTCAGATTGCTCTGAGGGACTGCTCCGAAGAGGTAGGGGAGGAGCTAGGATATATTGGAGCTTTACAACAAAGACCAGATAGTTGGAACAATAAAAGATTGCTTGTTACCTAAAGAAAAACAGGCATCTCTAGTTAAAGAATTTAGTGCTTTTCTATGTATGGGAGGAAGCAAACATTTGGGCTCACTGAATTCATTCCTTTGACAAGCACCTAGCTATCTAGGGCCAGTATCCTGTCCTTTCTTATTCTGAGTCCCCTCAGGGTGCACCATTGTGAGTGGCTGCAGAGGCTGGGCTGCAGGCCTGTCCTCACTGGGGGGTGAGGGCCGCTGCTAATGACTTGGTTTCAGCATTCTTTGTTTACTGATATGGTTGCAGTATTTTCATTCACATTGCAGTATTTTGGTTCACAGTTTCAATGTTCTTAATACTTTTCTGCATTTTAAAATATTTTCTATAATAAATATGTATTAATTTCTGTTCACACACACACACCCTTTTTCATGTACTACTATGAAAGATAGGCATGTATAAGAAATGGACACTTCAAGATTTCCTCTGTGAACCAGTTGAATCCATAGAGAGAGCTCAGAAACAGTGCTCCAGGCTCTTCCTCCTCCTTAGAATTCCCCATAGGGGAAAAAAGAAAAAGAAAGAAGCCCCGCTGTGCTTCTGTTTGCCAGCTTTTCAGGCCAGCACACGAGAACAGTACCTAGTAGGTGTACAAATAATTGGAAAGCAATTGGCCTCATAATTTGGAATCATGTTAAATACCCTCTCAAAAATAAAGGCATACCAATTTCAATATTTCTCACTGACCTTAATTCATGAGACAAGGCCTTTGTCTGCATAACAAATTTGAGGATATTTATATGAAATTTCAAACACACATATACTTTGGATGCAACAGCCCCATTTCCAGGACTCTGAGCTATAGAAAAACATATACAGGTGTCAACATTTATAGTCAAGGATTGTACAAGGCAGCATTGTTTGTAAGAATGAAAATTTCCACTAATAGGGAAATGATTTGAACATTATGAGACATTCATACTACGGAATGCTATGCAGCTGTAGAATAGAATGCTACAGAATTCTAAATATGGACATGGAATGATTTCCCATACACATTAAGTTGGGGGGAGAAGAGTAAGAGAACTAGAACAAAAATAAGATCCCATGTACACTAAAAAAACTATATGTGTGTGTGCACGTGTGTGTGCATGTGTATGTGTACATATTTGTATATATATATATATATATATATATATATATAGAAATTTTTTAAGATCTAGAAAGATAAATACCTAATTGTTAGCAATGATTGTCTAGGTTTTTTTTAAACTTCGTATTTTCTAAATTGTCTTAATTCCTATATCACACACATACTAATAATATACATGCCTACTATGTGCGGGTTCTGATGTAAATGCTGAGGATACACGAGCAATCCACAGCAGACAGCCCATTCTTAAAAGAGCTCACAGTGAAGAGGTTTATCCCTGCGGATTTTCACAGGCTATATGATCTCAACAGACAGTGAGTAATTATTTCTGCACGTTGATCAGACAGTGTGTGTTCCCAGTCCCTCCCTTATCCTTAGAATTCTCTGTAGGGGAAAAAAGCAAAACACAAAACAAAACAAAACCAAAAACAAGCCCAGGTTGAAATGCAAGAAATAAAACTTTGAAATGTTTCGAAGAAAATATAAAAGATTTATTCAGTGAATTTTTTAAGACAAAAAAGCATGTGTCATAAAGGAAAATACAGATAAATTTGACCATACTACAATTTAATAAAGCTGTTCTTAAAGACATCAGAGAGAAAGGAAAAAGGAAATGTTATAAACTTGAGGAAGATACTTGCAACACATAGAATCAATAAGGGAATAGAAGCCAGAATGTGTTTTCAAAATACCTACAAAAAATAAGAAAAAAGTCAAACAACTCAAGAGAAAAAAAAAATGGGAAAAAGTCACAAACAGGTATTTCACAGGTGAGAATCACAAATACTGTATACACACATGAAAAAAATGTTCAACTTTATTAGTAATCACAGAGATGCAAATTAAGACTACAATAATATACGAATTTATAACCACTAAATGTACAAAACTTCAGGTCTGACATTGCCCAATATCAGTAAGGAATTGAATCAGTGAATACTTATACACTGCGGGTAGGAGTGTGAATTGATGTAATCACTTTGGGAAAGAGTTTGACACCTTCATGTTAAGTTTAATATTCTATACCCAAAAGCCAAACAGGTCCTCTCTTAGGTATGCACCCTAAAAAAATTCTTGCACATGTATAACAAGAGAATTGAATAAGAACATTTATGACATTATCATTCATATATGCAAAAAAATGGGGAAAAAACTCAAATTTCCAATGACAGGAAAAAGACTAAATGAATTATACAATAATCATACAATGGAATATTATACAGACTAAAAATGAATGAACTATATAGCTCTTTGTAAACATGAATACATTTTAGAAACATAATGTGAAATAAAATAAGTCACAGAGGACTACCTATAGCATGATACAAATACTACATTGCTCAAACTCAAGAAAAACCAAACAATATATTGTTAGGGAAAAATAATTTTAAAAAACTATACTACTTTTTAGAAATGTAAGGGAATTAATTCAGGAAAGTAGTGACCTCTGAGGAAGGAAGCATGGAGATGAGTTTGGGCAGAATCACTCGGCTCCAAGGGTTGATCAGCTGAGGATTTTCAGGTATTTATTTTATTACTATGATACATTTTTTTACTATTATATAAATGTTACTGTGATTTTTATATATCAATTGTTACATCTTAAATTTTAAACATATTTATTAATAGAGGAAAATAAATCCAAAGGTTAGTTATAGCATGCATTCAGTCATGTTTAGAGATTTGTTTCTCTCTTGCATTCAATTTTATTTCCTTTAGCACTTTCTTGAATACACAAATTTTAAACATCATGGTCTTCAGACTCTTTCTTATGGGACAGCATTTTGTCAAAGGAGGACAGGAATAGATTAGGAATAGGAGGGAACAATCAAAGAACACTTCCAGGTACAATGGAACCCTGAGGAGACAACCTTTGATCTGTCACTAGATGATAAATTTTACTTTGTCTGATTGGAAAATACCATAATCATAGGTTTTGATTGTCCAGTCTAGCCTGCCATTTTGAGTGTAGGTTATCAGGTCCTGCCATTTCTAAAATTCTAAGTTGAAGCAAGATACATCCACTAGCCTTCAAGGTAAAATATTATGGTAGATTTGTATGTTATGGTAGAGTTTGTAGCTGTGATTTACTACTCCTCATGATTTAACAAAACTTTCTTAAAATACTGAAGAGCTCTTGAATGAAATGTGCTTATCTTCGGATAATATAAAATTTAAATTCTAATTTTATTTTTGGTACTTAGTAGGTTCATTTTTTATGTTTGACACACTAGGTTCTTCCAATTTATGCAAAGATCTCTGTAAATTTGAATAAAAAGCAGTTCAGCAAATTCAGTATTTTGGTATCATATCCTCCTCAGCTAGCCACATTTGATCTGTTTCCTACATCATGTTCTTTTCCCCTGAGTGTCAGACCTCTTCAGGAGATGCTAAAGATCAAGGTAGTAAAAAAAAAACACAGGATTTAGAGTATTAGGACATGAGTTTTAGTCTGGTTTACTCACTGGCTAAATCAAGTTACTTAACTTTTCTGAGCTTCAATTTGCTCATCTACTCATCTGGAAAATGGAGAGAATACTTGTATTAGGGGTTTTTGTTTTTTGGGGTTTTTTACAACTTAATTCTTGTTAAACCCAGTGCTCCAAGAAGAAATTCAGGAACATAACATCTGGAAGTTCGAAAGTCAGCATAATTAGATCCAGAATGTCATAAGTCTTTCCCCATCCCTCTTCTCTGCCTCTTTCTAAATACATACTTCCTTATGTAAACAAACTCTTATTGCTTGGTGGGAAAAACTGCTTCTAATTGACCCAGAGTCACATTCTTCCATTTTAGCAAACACAGAAGGGAAGGAGGGGGCGGGATTCTATCATCCAGCACATGATTAGTCTTTCTTAGGGCACATGCTCATGTCTAAGCCAATCACTGCTTCTGGAAGGATAGGCTATTAAAAATAGTCCACCTGGGATCACATGTTCACACATAAGAACAAAGGAGCAGACATGGTGATTGACAGATTCCTCACCAGAACCACTTGTATTGGATAATAGCAGAATCCCAGGGCACATAAAGGTGGTGTCCAGACAAAAAGATCAACTTTCCACTACAATAATAATTCCTCTAAGGTACGGTCTTACGAAGGCTGAAAATTTGGGCCAGAGTCCATTGTATATTATAAAATACATTAAATCTTGGGTTAAAATAATTTTTTGTAAAAAAAATTAATAGGAAGAAATTGAAAGAGAGGAACACAAGATCATGTTAGAATGAGGCATTTGTTCAAAACAAGTCATTTCTTGTGTCAAATTGGGGAAATTGTTATATATCCTTTACAAAGCAAATTATCTACAAAAAGAAGGAAATAAATATTAGTTTTATGTGGAATATAGATTTTTTGAGAAATGAAAGCTGCAATAAAATCCCCAGTGTCTTTATGTGCCTAGAACAATCCAAATGTCTCATTCTGTATCAAGAACTAAATGTGCTCAGGGGTGTGAAAGTGTCATGATCGCTTAGCTTAATGTGTGTGAAGTAAATGCACTCTCTTCTAGAGGGAAAATCTTTTTCTAAAGATCATTGCAACATTTACAGAACCGGGCATTTTTTTATAAAACTGGACAGTTGGAAGTGACCCGCAAAGTTCATCAGATCTCTACCACGGCTTTAGAATGACAATCAAAACACTCCAGGGAAATAACTGTCTTGAAATAGATTTTTTAAATATCTTCCAGGGAGAATCTCTCTGGGGAATCTATTGGATTTCACACAATAAATCAAGATCCACCTTCCGTTCTTACTTTCTGGCTGCCAGGGAATAACTGTGTTACACTACAGCTCCCAGGGCAGCAGTTCCCAAACCTGGTTACTCATCAGAACCACGTGGGAAACTTGGTAAAATACAGATTTCTAGGCCCCACTCTAGACTTCTGAATCAGGGCCCAGGAAGCTGCTGCTGCTTTTTTTTTTTAAAGCTGTTCCCAAGGTGTCTTAATACAGCCACTTGGATCCATGCACTGGTTTTGGGGAGTCGCAGAGTTCAGGACTAAGGAGATATTTAATTATGACTCTAACATGCAATTGCCGAGAGAAATGTATCCTACTATTGTATCCAGCACTGCAGGATTTTAGCTTTTGAAGCTCTAATTATTTAAAGGAAGTTTGTGGCTCTCTACATTTTCTCATTTCACCTTCAGAATATTGATGCTAATATTCTGAATATTTATTGATTATTAGATCCAGTTCTAAAACCTCTGTAGGCAGAAGCAGTAGGTTCCTGATTATATGCTCTGGATGTTGGAAAGTGCTAGAAAGAGAAATGAGATTATGGTCAGGAGGAGAAAATAAGTAGACAAGCTTCCATCATTTTGTATTAGGGAGAATTTTCTGAACGTATTAAGAGCAGCTCCATTCTTTCTGAAAAGGTTATCAGATCACATTCAAATGATGAACTCTTATGCAGTTGTTAAGGTGCACTTGTGAATAATTTTAATGAGATCTGACTGTATAAAGAGTTTTGCATCCTGATCTCTTCTTCTTGCATTACATCATAAGCATTTTCCATGCAGTTATAATTCTTCACATATATATTGGCATACACATGGTAAGTATTCATATGCATATACATAATCTGTATATAAATGCAAAAATATTCTTTGAATATTTTAATTCTCTTTTATTGTGGTAAGTTATATCTAACATAAAATTTTCCATTTTCATCATTTTTAAGTGTACAATTACTGGCATTAATTAAATTCATGATGTTGTGCAACCATCACCACTATCTATTTTCAAATATTTTTCATCACCCCAAATAGGATCTCTTTACCCATTTAAGCTGTAACTCCCCATTGCCCCTCCCTCTAGTGTCTGATAAACTCTAACTGCTTTTTGTCTCTATCAATTTGTCTAAGATGGTTCAAATAAATTGAACCATATAATACTTGTCCCTTTGTTTCTGGCCTCATTTCAATTAGCATATTTTCATGATTTGTCTATGTTGTAGCATGTATCAGAACTTCATTCCTTTTTATGGCTGAATAATATTCCATTATATGTATCTACCAGCTTTTATTTATCCATTTATGTTGATAGACTTTGGTTGCTTCCACTTTTTGGCTATTATGAATAATGCTGCAGTGAACATTTGCATAAAGTATCTGTTTGAGTTCCTATTTTCAGTTCTTTTGGGTTTAGGGGTGGAATTGCTGGATCATATGGTAATCATATATTTAACTTTTTGAGAAACCACCAAACTATTTTCCATAGCAACTGCATTGTTTTACTTTCTTACCAGCAGTGTATGAGGATTCCAATTTCTATACAACTTCATCAACAGTTGTTAACAAATGCAGAAGTTTTAAAACAGCTTTAAAACCCAAACTCTGCATTAGAAGGCATTGTTTTACACTGGATATTCTATTACTGGGGATGCACATCACAGCTGCTTTTGCTCTGACTCTTATTTTATCTCTTGATATGATTCTTACAGTTTGCTTTTACTTTATCATGAAACTTTCTCTCCTTGAATCTGGGCATAGTCTTACTGGGGTCTGCTCCAGGATACAAATCTGTGCCCTGCATTTAACATTATCCATTCTCATTGAACTTAACCAGACACTCTCCTAAGTGTTCCTACCCCATCACTATCTAGAATGTTAAGGAGGTAGCTCTTGTTCCTGATGACCAGCCATCAACCTCAATGTGCCTACCCTCTGATCACACCTGATCAACAAATTGCTTAGAGTTCTACCACCAGAAACCCTTCAATATGCCCAGATTCACACCAAGTGCTCTAGGTAAGGTACAACTGATGGGAAATGTTTATTACCACACCCAAATGGACCAAGTGGGCTTTCTTTATCATCATCACATCACCAACACCACCATCAGCATCATCTGTTTTGCATATAGCTATGTCCCAACAACAAGAATAGTATCTGGGCAGTATAGGCACTCAAAAATATTTCTTAAGTGACTGAATGAGTGAACAAACCACATAGAAATTTGAAACTGAAAATAGAGAAATAAGTTCTCTTCCCAAGGTAAGTTCTCTTCCCACTGGTTTTATGCAGTGACTCATCTGGGAAGTTAGATTGACTAATAAGAACCATCATCCACCCATTTTCATGAAAGCAATTGATACAGCTTAAAGTTTGAGGAACTTGTTTTCTCATGTCCTTCAGTTATTTTTCCTAGCAAATACTTTTTTTTTTTTTTCTAGCAAATACTTTTTAAATGCCTACTCTGGTACTTAACCAACTGCCTGAGGAGGAAAGGGGACATCAGGAAAAAGATAATGCCTATGAAAAGCAGATTGGAATGTACGAATAGACCAGGATGCAGATATTTCAGCTATTTAGAAGAAAGGGGGTGTGATTAATTGAGGAATGAGGATATTTGGCATGGTTTTCTTTGGGCAATGAAATTTAAATTCATCAGAAAGGGTGGGACTCAGAGAAACATGAAATGAAAAGAAGAAATTTCCTGCTGGGGGATGGAGTAAGTTAAGATTTAAAATCAGAAATCTGCACATTCAGTTCAGGAATTGCTAAAAAAAAGTGTAAGGAGGAGGATTTGGATTTATAGGTGGCAATGAGACTATAAATTTTTCTTTTTTAAAATTTTGTTTGTGTTTTATAAATATGAAACATTTCAAACATAAAAAAGTATAGAAAGTTATGTAACATGTCTATGTGTCTATACAGACTTTAAACAGATGTGGAAGTTTGACATATGTGCTTGATGCTTGGACATTTTTTAACGGCATGGTTTTGAATGTGGATTCTGTAGGCTTAGCCTGCCTCCAGTAAGCACCATGGGATCAACGTGAGGTGTTTTCCTTAACTACGAACTCTACTCAGAGCTCAGGGAGGTATGAAAAAGAGAAGTATAGTCATTTTCCCAGGAAATAATTTTAAACATTTTAACACTCTTTCATACTGATGCATTACTGAAGTTAGTGAAAAACTGATATAACTGTTTAATAATTAAAGTAAAAAATACCAAAGAAAAACTTCACCAGCTATATTCAACCCAATGGCTACATTCCCAAAACCTATGCCAAGTGTAAGCTCCTGCCTCTCCATCAGAATACACATTTTTCCTTCTTTTGCTATTAGGAATGCTTCTCTGAAGAAAATGTGAGATGTTCTCTTTCAGATCATAGGGATCCACTGAAGTTTTAACTAATATGGGGCTTGACATTCAAAATACTGATTTTATGTTGTTTGCAACTTAAATAGACCATTGTCAAAATAGTCAATTAGTTTATTAACTAAGAATGAACAGAAACCATGGGCTCTTCTGGAGTTTTCATCCAGAGGCAGGGAAAGATTGCCTTCACTGTATAGAATATAAAAGAATGGCGAAAGATAAAAAGAATGTTGCATTTTGATTCTGTCATGTGTTCAGTCAACCAGTTTACTTACATGAAATTTCCAGTAAGCAGTGTGACCCCTGGTCTTTTCCCCCTGTAGGCAGACCCAACTCCCCAGGATGATGTGAAGGGCAAGGAGGGAAATCTAAGCAGTAGGCTGCTCAGAGGGCTCCAGTTGTGAGTTAGCTTGCTCATAGCATCAGATAAGGACATCTGAGTTTCTAACATCTCCCTGTCCACAGTGTCCTCCAGACCCTAAGGTCAGCCATGCAAAATAAATTATACAAGGAGAAACTACAGTCACATGGTTTATTAATGATGTGCCCTCACCGGAATCAGTGAGAGAAGGAGGACCTCAAAAATTATCCAGTTTCTCATACTTCGATTTACTGGGATCACAGGGTAATGATTTTGAGATCTGGGGCCTCAATTCAGAGCCCTGCCTCTGCCACTTACTCTGTGCCTCAATATCTCCTTTGTAAAGTGGGTATATCTTGCCGTTAGAGGATTACGATGAGGATTAGATAACTTAATACATAGAATGTATTCAGAACAGTGCTTGACATTTTGTGCTCAACTAATGCTAGTTTTATTATATGTAAAATCAAGTACCCTTCCTTCCAGGCTATATTTCTTGTTTTGAATTCTCTCAAATTCCTACCCACAAACACCCCCTGAGCAGCCTTACCACATCACCTACTTTCATGCCCAAATTAGGTCTCTACCTCCACCTCCCCATATATCCAAGTCCTTGTAACTTGGGGTGGCCCGGTGGCCTGGGCTATCTTGTTTGTGCCCATGCTCTTCTTCCTTGGTGACAACTCTAATAGTAATTGGTCCTCTCCCAAGGATGTGTAAAACACATGTGGAAGGTTCATACCTTGAAATATTAGCCTTGTTCTTCTGTGCATTTTCTCTTGCCCTGATACCCCCTAGTGAACCCTGAAACCGAAATAAAGATTTAGACAAATTGCCGACCTCATTGCTAGATGCAGTTTCCCTTCTAAGAGACATTCTTTCAGGACTGAGTTTTTACCTTGGGGATGATCCATTAGATTGGAGAACAAGAAGGTGGAGGAGCAATTTTTAAAAAACTATAGAAGGAGGTTGGCTTGGATGGCCAAGGAAAGAGTGCCTGCTGCCACACTGTGCGAGGAACATCAAGGATGCCCTGTCTTAGAGCGTGGCTCATGTTCATTTCTTGTACACCGCCTGTCAGGTTACAATCCTGGATACTTATAAGCACCCCCTTTCCCTTAATAGAGGAAATCAAATATGTAGGGAGCAGCCTAAATCTTGCATCCCGATAAAGGTGATACTAAACTGATTTAGTGGGGATCTTTCCTGTGTAAAGGAGATACATGTTATACTTCTGTGATTAAATTTATTTTTTTAACTGAAAAAGCCCAAAAGTTTATCATCCACTGTATCATATGGAAACCAGTTTGTATTAAACTGACCTCTTTGTAAATTTCACCATTGTGTCTATTTTGGGGGCACAGCACAGTTTTTCCCAGAGATCAAGTCTTGTTCAAATTTGAACATACTAATTTCATTACGTTTTTTCTTCTTCAACTGCTCTTTTTTTTTAAATTTATTTTTATTGAAGTATTGTTGATTTACAATGTCATGTTAGTTTCAGTTTTACAGCAAGGTGATTCAGTTATACATATACATATATATTCTTTTTCAGATTTTTTCCATTATAGATTATTACAAGACATTGAATACAGTTCCCTGTGCTATACAATAGATCCTAGTTTAACTGTGTGTATGTTAATCCAAAACTCCTAATTTATCCCTCCCTCCTCCACTCCTTTCCCCATTGGTAACCATAGTTTGTTTTCTATGCCTGTGAATCTATTTCCAGTTTGTGAATAAATTCACCTGTCTCTTATTTTAGATTCCACATATAAATGATATCAGTATGATACTTGTCTTTGTCTGACTTACTACCCTTAATATGATAATCTCTAGGTCCATCCATGTTGCTGCAAATGGCATTATTTCATTCTTTTTTTATGTCTGAGTAACATTCCATTATACGTATGTATGTATGTATGTGTGTATGTATATATATTTATATACCACATCTTCTTTATCCAGTCATCTGTCAATAGACTTGAAGGTTGCTTCCATGTCTTGGCTACTGTAAATAGTGCTGCTATGAACATTGCAGTGCATGTGTCTTTTTGAGTCATTGTGTTTTATATGTCAATATTTTGCTCCTAAATGGGCTGAAATACACTAGGCTGAAAGAAGCAGAGAAAAGTCAGGTCTGGGGTTCAGATTTTGGAATCACCCATATAGAGCAAATACTTGAAGCCATGAGAAAAACTGAAATCTTGGAGGAGAGAGTAAATGGGAGGAAGAGCAGATGATCAAGGACAAAGGCTTAGGAAATGCGAAGTGTATCTGCATGAGAAGAAGAAAGGGAGGTCTCCTAGGAGAGAGAAAAATTAACCAAAGATGGAGAGAACAAGAAAACATTGGAAGGAAGATATCAAATAAGGTGGGATCGGCCAGTCAAGTTCACTGTTTGAAGAGAAAGAAAAGGGGGAGCTGAGAAAAAACTTCTGGATTCACTTAGTATGAGCTGCTAGTGATATTCAAAGAAGTAGTTTCAAGAAGTGCTGGCAGGAGATGCCTGATTATGAGAAGTGGAGGAGGGTGAGACTGTTCTGGGTCTCGGGAGCAATGAGACAGCTCTGGGCAGAGACCCATGGACTCTGTCCATACATCCTGCCTTCCCTGTCTCATGAGCTGCAGGTACTGAGGCCCTTTGCCCAGATTTATTCAGGCCATCCTCTCTACTGAGCCAGCCTTCACCAGGAAAATCAGTACTTTGGGATTTTACAGAGAAGGTTTTGGCATTAGTTGTGGGTCCATAAAGCCAGGTGTCTGGGCCTCACCGGAGTGTTTGCACCAGGCTATAGACGCCCTGAACTCCCACCCTGTGGCTTTCACTCTATTACTAGGCTTGAGCTTTGACTATGGGATTGGCATTCCCATTCACCCATTGGTGTTAAACCTGCCCTGAATCCCAGCACCATCTGTTTGGGAAATTGGCCCTCACACTAACCTTTGCAGCACCTTCTTCAAGGATCTTGATTCGGTCCCCAAGTCCTGGTGGGAGTCATGGTCTAAAAGGGCTGGCCACCAAGAAGGAAGATAGTGCCATCCACCTGACTTCAATTTTTATCATGATTCCCTAGAATTTCTTGCTGACTGTCCAAACAATAGGATTGGTCCTACTTGGAGATTAATCATTTCTTTTGCATACAACATATTAACATAAAAGAATCCTCCTGTCCCCTACCCCACCCCTTCTTCACTGGTGTGATCTGTCACCTGTAGCCCTACCACTCTGATGGACTTCAGTCCCTGGGCTTGACTTCTAGATCATCATTTGTGCTTCTGGAGCTTTTCCCTTTTTTGGAGATTGGGTACTCTTCTCTGGCTTACAAACTCCATCTTACTTCCAAGACACACAAAACATGCACATGCACAAATACACACATGAACACACACCCAAACTCTGATCTTAGACAATTTTTTCATTCATATGGTTCCCAGAGCTTGGGGACAGCCTATGATCTACCGAAACTCCAAAATTTGGGCTAAACCCCAACATAATCTCCTAACCCCCTAACTTGTGAAGAGGGACTCAGACACAGCCTTGGGCTCTACTAATAGAAATCTATTGCCCAGATAAAGGAAGGCAAGAATTTCACTGTGATGGATACTGGGGAAAAGGCAGCACTGAGCACTGAGTTCAATTCTGAATTCATTTTTACCGTGGTGTTGATTCTCACAAAGTTCTAGTAATAATTACCAGACAGGAAATATGACAAAACCAATGTCTTAATTAGGAATACATTTTACAAATATTTATTTTGTAATAAGATTATATTTTAACTGTGAAGTCTGCTTGAGAAGGGATTGTAACAAATCATATTAAAAAGCAATTAGATATCACTCATATTTTAAAAAGACATAAATGAACATATTTACAAAACAGAAACAGACTTACAGACATAGAAAACAAACTTATGGTTACCAGGGGGGAAAGGGGTGGGAAGGATAAATTGGGAGTTCGAGATTTGCAGATACTAACCACTATATATAAAATAGATAAACAACAAGTTTCTACTGTATAGCCCAGGGAACTGTATTCAATACCTTGTATTAACCTATAATGAAAAAGAACATGAAAACAAACATATGTATGTATATGTATGACTGAAACATTATGCTGTACACCAGAAATTGACACAACATTAGAAACTGACTATACTTCAATTTAAAAAAAGCAATTAGAAAAACCACGCTTGAGATCAACTGTCAATGTTATCTCTAATATTCCTTCTAGGTCTTAAAATCTAAGGCTTGGAAGACATTACACCTTCCCTCTACATCTCTCAGGTCCTAATCACTTTTCACCAATTTTTCAAGTCTCCCACATATATTTATAAGAAAAATATAAACCATTCCATCTTCTAAATTCAGGAGGTCTGCATCCAGTATCTGGCTATGACATACTCTGCATCAACTTGATAGCTATTCATTAAATTTATTCAGATCTCACTTTTGAGAATCAAGACTGTTAGAGTCAGGCAAGTCTTTCCTCGAATCATGGCTCTGTCATTACTAACTGTGTACTCTGGGCAAGTTATTAAGCCTCCCTAAGTCCCAACTTTCCCATTTTTAAAATAAGCACACCTACTTTAATTCATCCAATCAGGACTTTCATTTGAAGGATGACTGAAGGAAGTAAGACATTTTGCTGGAATAAGAGTAAGTATCGTAGAGAATCCCTCCCGGGTTCCTCCAACGGGTGGCAGAAGAATCAAATAGAAATAGCAGCAAGACTGATTCCATGTCAGGAAAACTGTGCACATCTGAAGTCCCCTTGCAGTGAGCAGGATGTCCTGTCCTAGAAAATATTTTAAAAGGAGCCCCTGGACCACAGATGAAATTTTGTGCAAAACAAGTTCCTGTACTGGTAACTAGGTGAAAAAGAAAGGAAATTTCCTTCCAACTCCTTCAGTGATTGCATAAGATATAAATCCACTCAAAGTATATAACTGATAGTCTAACCAATCAAGATATGGGATTGTTCTCATATTATTTACAAGTTTCCAGTTTTAGTTTACCTGCACTTCTCTTCTTTCCTGTAGTTGATGTTTCAGCCAGTGCGTCTGAGAATCTCTTTACTGTGGCAGAGAATTATCCTTTGAAAGACAGTAAATGACTAAACCAGTGAGATGATGGGTTGGGCTGATAGTCACATGCAAACAATTTCTGTGGCAGATAAAATGTGATGAGGACTTAACAGTATTAAATCAAATTCCCATCAGGCATTAGATGCTGGATAATTTAAGAAAAAAAAATCACTTTCAGTAACTCTGTAACTGTCACTTCCACTATGTTATAATGTTATACACGGTGGTAGACAGAATGATGCCTGCCTCTCCACGAAATGTCCACAGAACCTCTGAATATGTTACCTTATGTAGCAAAAGAGACTTGCAGATGTGATTAAGTTTATGGTCATTAACTTGAGGGAGGAGAGGGTATCCCGTATTATCCAGATAAACCAGCCTTATTACAGAAATCCTTAAAACTGAAGAACCTTTCCCATCTATGGTCAGCGAGAGGTTGAACAACCAAAGGAAGGCCAGAGAGGAGCAACGATGCTGGCTTTGAAGACAGAGGAAAGAGATCTTGAGCCAAGGAATGCAGGTGGCTTCTAGAGTTTGGAAAAGGCAAAGAAATAGATTCTAGATGCTTCAGGAAAGATCATAGCCCCAGAGATGCCTTCATTTTAGCCCAGTGAGACCTGTGTTGGACTTCTGACCTATGGAGGTCAGAATATAATAAATTTCTATTGTTTGAGCCACCAAATTTGTATTAATTTGGTATACTAGCAATAGACACTAATACACATACGGAGAAATTTCTTACTTAAGCTCTGTTCTCCAGTACAAGTTCTGCCCAGCGTATACTTACAAAGCCCATGTATAAATGGCTTTTAAATTGTGTTAACAATTGTATGTTTCATTTTAATAGTGTTTTATCATGTAAGATAGGCAGACTGTGGGGTCAGTATTCTCATGTCATAGGTGTGGGAACTGTTAAATTGTAAAGTGCCCTGCTCAAGGCTGCAGAACTGGTAAGCGAGTGGTTGGGCTGGGATGTCAATTCTGGTCTTCTGACTTCTCCAACTTGATGCCTCATACAAACCATTTACGGCAGAAAGAACAGATGCCAATGCCTTGATCTTTATTTAATGGATGTAAAAACTCTTGCTGCAGAGGAGTTAAGTGATCAGTAGTGACGCCAGGACAAGAATTCCTCACTTTTCATTTGTAATTCATTGCTCCTTCTGATTTTTATCTCCACCTAGAATATAAGCTGTGTACATCAAGGTATAGAACCTACAAGATTTTTAAAGAGGGGAAAACATAAGGTTTAGATAAAAAAAAAAACACTTGATTTATAACAGTAGTGACTTATAATAAGTTACTTAACCTCATTGAGTCTCAGTTTGTTCATCTGTAAAATGTAAATAGGACAATCTATCTGACAAAATTGTGAAAAATACTGAATGGGAACACTGCATTTAAATGAAGCCCCTGGCATGTGTGCATATGTAAGCACGTGTCAGTATATCACATCAATTTCATGAACACTTTGTGTCCTCATACAAACAGAATCCAGATATTCAGTCTCAAAAGTCACTGAATCTTAGCTCCAATCAAATTAATAAATCCAATTTAAGAAAGAGTTAAGGGAGAACAGGTTTCTTTCATACCATTGCTAATAATCTGTAAAGGTCCCTTTGCCTTCCTGAGCCCCAAAAGAAAACTTGTATGAATGTGAAGATTGGATTTAATCTTCTAGATTTCCACTTATTGGAGACACAAAAAAAGATGAACCCTAACCTCAGTGAACTTTCCCAGCAAATATTGTGATCATGTTCAAATCTGTTTTCTTTGTACGTGTCTCATCAAATCACTTGAAATTAAACAGAGAGCCCCCAAAATGCTGGGCAAATTCATTTTCACAATCATTTAAAAATAAAGTAATGTTTGACATAACTCAAGAAGGAATTTTGGCTCAGCACAAACCTACTCACTCTATATACATGCAACATTATAGAAATAAAAGACACTTTTTTAAATAAAGTGACTTTATTTACCTGGAAATGGGACTATAGATTGTGTTTTTATTGTAGTGTAAAGATCTGGTTATTTTGGAGTATCTTCTGCGTTCCTATAATGAAGAATGGTAATAATATATTACAGCAATTTTGAAGAAAAAAGTTTATTTCTTTACCAAAAGTCATTCTTCACATGGACTGTCATTTCAGCATTTTGTGAATAATCATCAAAAAGATTTCTTCTTTCTGACTTCATGATTTTCCTTTGTGATAGAAAATTAGGGAAATTAGGACTACACATGCTGTTTTAGTTCCTTTGATGTATAAATCATAAAATGCAGCTAGTGCTTTCCCACTAAGTGTTGAAAACAGCATATTACAACAGACATGCTGATGATATCTGCCAAGCACTTCTCCAGCCCTTGTAAGTACAAGATACTTATTCTTACATCTTCACGGGTAGATAAGAAAAGCTCGCTAGCTGTGTGACTGAACTGAAACTGACATAAAATCCAGGACTCCCAGAGCTAAACAGAAGCTTTGGCCCTCAAGGATTTCTCTACCTGAGCCTCCCAAAAGTGATTTTAGTTCAAGACCCCCCACTGCCTCTTCCCAACCTACTCCTCCTCTGGTTTTTTCAACTCTGGATGTTAGCAGCCCTCCCTTTTCCTCCTGGTTGTGAGTCTGGGATTTGGCATTTTCTCTCCACAATCAACAAATCAGTACAGCCTGACAAGTCACCCTCTAAATATCCCTTAACTCCAGCCAGAGCACCATGTCCCAAGTCCAAGCACGCAACCCCTGTCACCTGGATGCTAGAAATGATTTCTCAGCTGATCGCCTGCTCCGCTCTCACTTCCTTCTCCCTTGTTGACACCCTGTTTCTTAAATACCAGTCCTGAGCCTCCTTGGCTCCAAATCATCCTACTGTACTCACCATCCCCTCCGCCAGCCTTGTAAGATGAAGGCACATTCTTTAGCATGACATAAAAATACCCTTTGTGCTCAGATCCTCAGCAGAGAACTTGTCTTTGTTTGTTGTCTACAAGTGCCCTGAACCCTTGAAGTCTGCCTCAGATGCAGCATATTCCTCCACTGCTCTGCCCCTTTATATCTGCAGTCCTTGGCCACCAAAAGAGCTCTCTCAACCTATCTGCCAATAAAATCCTACTTGTCCTTTAAAAATTCTTAAGATGTCCTTCCCTATGAATCTCTCCCCCCACCAACCTTTGCCCCAGATAGGAACTTTTATCTTCCCTGTACTACTGCACCCAATATATATGCTGTGTAACTCTACTTGTCCGGCTCTCTCATTAGATGACAAGCTCCCTAAGGGCTTTCTGTTCATCCCAGGGTGTGGCATATGGTTAAATATTTGATAATTGCTTTCTGGATGAAAGAATGAATCTAGGCTAACACTTTCCCTTGTTAAATCAGATCATTTAATTCCAGAGAGCTTAAGCAAGTTGCTCAAGGCCAACATAGTTAGGTATCAGAAGCAGCAATAAAGACAGATACCATGTGTTTCCACATTGCCACCTGGTAATTACTCTGTGCATGCAGCTCTTTCGCATTGATACAACCATGTTCTATGGCAGATATTTCCCTGAGTTTCTATCTGTTTTAGCAGTCTTTTACTTTCAGGCATGGCTTGCTTTTTTAGTACCAATACCTTGACTTTCCCAAGAGGAACCACCCTGGTGTATTCTCATTTCTGCAGTGAGAATGGGGCTGGCCAGATACCCTGATTTCAGGAGGAGATGAGGGACCCCAAGCTGCCCAGTGAGAATACTCTGTTCCCCAGGGTGAATCAGAGACATCGAGCATCAGCCCAGGACTTGATAGAAACTGAGAAATAGGAGCTCTTTCCACTGAGCTTAAAGGAAAGCTAAACTGAGAGAAAAGGCTCTTTAAGAAAAAAGTCCAAACAAAACTGAGAGATTTCCAGACGTTATTCGAACACCCCGAGCCGGACTTTCCTACTGCCAGTGTGGGAGTTGCTTTGTAAGGCGTCGGCTGGGCTAAGCGGCAGTACCTCTCCAAGAATCCCCTTCGCTATGCGCTTCTGGTTGGAGTGGACGCTAAAAGACGTTCTGTGTGGGATTCAGAAGGTAGACGTGAAGGCGGGCACGTGACTTGGATGTCTAAAAGTGCTGGGGAAGGCGCACGGATCTTGCCCGGCGCACGCGCACTGTCGCTCATCTGCGCCTGTCCTTGCTTTTGTGTGGCAGCATCCAGGTTTGCATCATCTCCACCTTTCCTCCAATTCTCTGACGGCTTCCTTGACTCTTGGACCACATGCATAGTTAGCTTCATGACCAAGCACACTAGTGCCCTACTGCAGGCCTCCCACAGGGGTCTGATGTGTTCTGGAGGTGGTGAGAGACTGACGTGGGTTCTGGTCCACCCGCATAGGTCCTGGCTCACATTCAAGGGTGCCAGGGTGTCCTGCTCTTCCCCACTTTCACTGTAGCTTCCCTAGGTAGCCCTGAGGTCTTCAAGCTCCAGCGTCAGAAACAAAGACATCAGCCTGGTAGAAACTGGCTAACCTGCCTCTACAATTGCATGGGTCAGAGTCTTGTAATAAACCCCTTAGTGTGTGTTCATGGGTGTGTGTGCACACTTGTTTGATTGGACTCTTCTCTGTGTGGACCCTGACTGATAGTACTGATACACAGTACTATCCCTGGACTTTTCCATTGTGTAAATCAAGACATTCTCTTTAGTGTTTAAGTCAATGTGAATTTCCTTTGTGTCACCTGCCGCTGAAAAAGACTGATGCAGGATTATCATATTGTGACTAAACACTGTGATATCCTGAGGGCAAGATCTACACTTTACTCATCCTTAAATCGCCAGCATCCAGGAAACTGCAGGGTACATAGTAGGCACTTGACAAACATGTGTTGAATGAACTGGCAGCAAATGGCTGCAGAATAAAATTGCTCTCCTGGGGACCCAGAGGTAAAGCCTTACACAGTGTGAATCATGTGGCAGATGAAAAGCAGGATGAAAGGGAACTCCAGGCCTCTGGATAAAGCCATGAAGATCCTGGTTCTGAGAGCAGCTGAGTCCCCCACCTGGCAGCCGGAGGGGAAGGGGCAACACATGTTAGGCATCTCATGTTCATTACTAGCACAACAGGTGCCCCGGGGCAGCCAGCCCTTGCCCGGAAGTGAGCTTCCTGTCGCTTCTGACCAGGATTCCCTACATGTGCCTAACAGAAGTGGTGAAGGAAGGTATTTTTTACCCAGAAGATTTGAAAGCATATCAGGTTCCTAGAAGAGGAAGCTTCTAAGAAAGATAATTTCACAGTAAGAAACCCCATGAATCATCTAAATAATTTATATCTGAGGTCAAACATAAATGCTAACCATTCTTTGTTCCTGCCTAGGACACTTTAACAGTTCATAAGGCAGTAAGGGGTTCATGGGAACCCCAAAGACAGAAATTTTTAAGCCAAAATTTTCTGAATAGTTTAACTGATATTCAGCATAAGTGAATCAGGTGATGAATCAGTTTATTTCCAAGTACAAACATTCACAGGGAAAAACACATGATATATATATATTGAATAAAAATGGTGGAGGGGGATGGTAGGCTGATAATGGCTCCCAAAGATATGCAGGTCCTGGTCCTGGAACCTGTAAATATTACCTTATATGGAAAAAGTACTCTTTTATAGGTGATTGCATTAAGAGTCTTGAGATGGAGTATCCTAGATAATCCTGGGCCCTAAATGTAATCATAAATGTCCTTATAAGAGGGAGGCAGAAGGGGATTTAACTGCAGAGGAGAAGCTGATGTGAAGAAGCAGAGGAAGTTTTGAAGATTCCTTGAAGACTGAGCAAAGGACCATGAGACAAGAATGCAGCAAGGTGTGCAAGATGGAAAAGTCAGGAAAGGCATTCTCCCCAGAGCCTCCATGGAGAGAACCTTGATTTCAGCCTTATAAAACCCATTTTGGACTTCTGACCCCCCACCCCGAAAACTGTAAGAGAATAAATGTGTGTTGTTTTGAGTCATCAAGTTTTTGGTAATTTTACCATCGCTAACGTGGTCTCCACTTGGATCTCTTGAATACAACTCTTTCCCTCAGCTAGGGGGCCTCAAGCTATATATCCAGGAGTCATAACAGTGGCAAAACTCTCCAATGTGGGTTTTTTGTCTGACACTTTGAGTGGATTATGAAAGTGGACTGTGAAGTCAGACATCCTGGATTCAAATCCAAGCTCTTTTTCTACTTCTAGTTATGGCACTTTGAGAAAATTATTTATCCTCTCTGTATTTCCGAGTCCCCATTGTGAAATAGAGATAATAATAGTGACCAATCACCTAATAGAAAATTGTGGGAAATCGTTGAACAGACACTTCACGAGAGAGCATATCCAAATGGCAAAAAGTATAAGAAGAAAATGCTATATACCTCGTTGACCATCAATTCACTCACAATGTGATTTCGCTACTACCCAGCAGAAGGGCTAAAATAAAGAAGACTGACAAGATCAAGTCTTGACGAAGAAGTGAAACAACTGAGACTCATACACAGTGAGCGAGTGCAGCCCTGTCTTCAGACCCAGTCAAGACGGGTCTGCCCCGGCCCTCCCTGGCCCTGCTCCACCCTGTGGAGTAAGGAGTCCGTGGAGCCCAAGAACTCGCCCACCCAAGACCCACACCCCTTCCTCCCCTGGACAATAGTCTAGACAACCAGGACTCCAGAATTTCCTGCCTGAATGGGCTTCTTCTCTAAGCCCATTTCTCAAAGGCAAGCCACATTGCTGGTGTGTGCAAAGCTTGATCCAGGGGATGGTGAAAGGGTGGCTGTGTAGACAGAGCCTATGCATATTAGACTTGTTGCAATGCAGGACAGAACCAAGGATGGGGAAGAATGCCAGGCCTTGGACTAGGGAATGAGAGCCGGCTCTCCCCATGCTGAGGATACCTGGCACAACCACTGTGAACAATGGTTTGGCAGTGTATGTGTATCTCATGTTTACACACACACATATATAAACACACATACAAAAATATGTTGATTTCTGTTGGTCCTGGAGATATATATATAGTATATAGTTAGACACATGCATATTCTTAGACAGAAATAGCACCACTATTCATTATAGCCCCAAACTAGAAACAACCAAAATTTTCTTTAGCATTAAAAATGTATAAACAAATCACAGTATAATCATACAGTGGAATGCTGACACCAATAAAAATGAATAAACTGCTGTTACAAGCAATAACGTGGACAAAGCTTACAAATACAACATTGAGCCAAAAAGGCCAGATACAAAAGGGTATGCACATATGATTCCACTTATATAAAGTTCAAAACCAGGCAACACTGATGTATAATGACAAGCCAGGATAGTGATAGCTTTGGGGAGGGGGAGGGTAGTGACTGGAGATGGGGGATGCCACTGGGGTGCTACCAGTGTTCCACTTCCTGATCCGAGCTATAGTTCCACAAATGTTCAATTTGTGAAAATTCTTTGAAATGTGCGTTTAGCACTTATGTATGTGTTTTCTATGTTCTATGTTCATTTTTCTTCAATAAAAATATTTTAAAACAAAAACTGTATCTTATCCCATAGGCTTGTTGTGGGGATTAAATAATTCAATAGTCACAAGCTCCTGGGACAGAGTAGGACACATGGTGAGTGCTGTGTTCTTGTTGTCATCATACCTAAGATGTCATTGCTCTCTAAAACAACCCTGATTCCTTCAACTCTTATTTCTAGGATCTGAAGCACCTGCTGATGATCCTCAGAGCAAAGTGGCTGATCAGATGACCAGCAGTAGCCCCATTTGGTTGTCAGCTACTATGCTTGGTGCCGTGTGTGAGATGTGGTAGTCACGCACTCCAGTCTCCGTGTGAAGGAAGCCGAGGGTCTCCCACCCCAGATCAGCAGAAGAGCCACTGGCCCTAGGACACTAACCCAGAATCCCCAGAAGTCTTTGCACCCTTTTGATATACTCCTATTGCATTGTGTGTTCTTCTCAGTAATTGTTGCCTTCAATAGGTGTCTTCCAATGTAGCAGGGGCTAAAGTGAGAGCAGAGACTGTCTCTTTTTTTTCTTTCTTCCCAGTGCTTAGCACTGGATCTGGCACATGAATGATTCTCAATAACTCTGAATCAAAGAAAGAATTCCTGACCCACAGCAGGCATGTAACATGTTAATCACATCCCTCCCCATCTCTTTCCTCCTCTTTTTAATTTTTTTCTCTCTTCCTCTAGTATTTTCTTTCAGCCAGGGGAACCTATATGAGACAGAAGCCTTTGAGTCTCTTCCTATGAGACCCTTTATTTATTAGCAGTCTAAACTAAACAGTCTACATGGTTTAAACTGAACCAGTGGCTGAACCCACCTTAAAGTGACTGCATACACCCAGTGAATACTGTGATTTTACTCTCTAATGGGACAAATGTTTCCACTGAAGAAATTCATCACTAGCTTATCATTTAAGCAGCAAACACCTGCAGTAGCTGGGGTCTTTCTGGATGGTGGGTGAAGCTCCCAAAGAATCATTCATCCAAGTGAAGTGAAAGATTAATACATTCAACAGCTGACAGCAACACAACCCACTTTATCTGAGGCCAAACATTTACAGCTAATGCACTTTACAGGCTACAATGAATGCCTTAAAAAGATGCCTCCAAGAAGGGGTAGAGGGTCCAAAGAGAGAACTCATTACCCGATGAGCATTTGCTTGTGATGCACAAGTACTGGTCCACATTTTTTTGCACATGGTATTTTATTTAAACAAACTGGAAAAAAAAAAAAACACTGATGTGTAATTTGTGGGCAAAATTAATTTCTAGGATTTTTTTCTATGTCGGTACTCATTTATGTGCACAATAATAAATGAAAAGAAAGTTCATGGAATAATTGTTTGGAATAATGAAAAATTAGAATCATTTGAAATGTTGATTGTTAAACAAAAACTCAAATTACAATACCGCCACACTCTGGAGTGATTTGCAGCTGATAAAAGAATCTAAAGTGTCCCTAGATGCTTTGGAGTGGAAAGACACCCAAGTTATCAAAGGGAAAAACACTGCAGAATGGTGTGTGTTTGTTTATACCAAAATTTAAAATGAAGAAATATGCTTATAAAATGCATAGAAAATCATCCAGAAGGATTTATGCCAAAAAAAATTACTGGTGATTACTTTAGGGAGGAGCAATTAGAGAAATGAGAAAGGGGAGGAGTCAGGGAGAGAGAGAGAGGATATTTTACTTTTTTCCTATTTATGTTTCCTATTTATACACTCAAGATTTGCTTGAATCTTTCACAGTGATCTTGTTTGTATTAGTTGAAAAGTTTTTAGAAACTTTGAGGTATTGAATTACTTCGGAAACAGATTTGGAATGAGCTCCATCGCTGATGTTGGGCATTTACTTCATCTTTCTATCAGTTTCCCCAGCCATAAAATAATAACTTTACTACTTCATGGCATGGTAGCAGGAGATGTTCTGTGTAAAATTTTTAGTCCACCGCCTGATTATAACAAAATTTATTTCTATAGGTTATAACTATTGCTGTGTAATAAAGCATGCCAAATTCAGGGTTTCAAAATAGTAAGATTTATTATTAGTCATGCAAAGTACAGCTTTTCTGATAGAAACTAATATAGCTGTGTCAGAGAAAGACTGATATAAACTGCACTTGGCTGGGCTGCTCTGCTGAGGTCAACTCTGCTCCACACACCCCTCCTCCTCTTTGGACCAATGGGATAATCAGGGCATGTCCTTCTCATGGTGATGGCAGAAGTACAAACAGCACGAGCATGCAAAGTCTGTTAATGCCTTAGACTGAGAACTGACACATTGCCACTTCTACTTCATTCTATTGGCCAAGTAAGTCACATGACCAAGCCCAAAGTAAAGGGGTATGAAAATATACTATGCTAAGCGTGATCAGTAATTCCCAGTTGCCTAAGACTAAGGTGCTTCCCCAGGATACAGTAATTTTCATGTGAGAACCAGGAAAGTCCCAGGTAAACCAGGACCAGTTGGTCACTCAATACCTCTCTAGTAGGATGATCTTCAAAGTCACCCAGCAAAGAGCATAGTATAGGTACACAGCGAAGAATTGGGGCCAATGATGCAATTTACTACACCTTTAATAACATTATTCTTTCCAACAACTAAGAAGACAGGCAAATAATAGGTAGTCAAAATTATTTTTGGTAGATTGGTTTTAGGTTGACCAAATAAAACCAGATCCTCCCAAAGTCTCCATAAACAGAATATTTCTCACAATAGTCTCCTCAAATAAAATTGAAGATATTTTGGTAGCAAGGGGTTATGTAATCAGATAGCTGATTAGGCTAGATTTTCAAAGCGAAGCTTAAGATGCTTTCAATCCATCCTTTTTTTTTTTTTTTTTTTAAATTGAAGTGTAGTCGATTTACAATGTTGCATTACTTTCTGGTTACAGCATAGTTCAGTTAGACACATACACATACACACACACATATATATATTCCTTTTCACATTCTTTTTCATTATAAGCCATTACAAGGTTTTAAAAATATGGACCACTTTGTGAATTTACGTGTCATCCTTACACAGGGGCCATGCTAATCTTCTCTGTACCGTTCCAGTGTTAGTATAGGTGCTGCCAAAGCGAGCTCTCAATCCATTTCTAACTTAATTTGACAGAGAATAAGATGAGTCTCTGTAAGACCAATGAGACTCCCTCATATCAAACTTTTTTTCTTCTCGGGAGAATGCTTATAACAGACTCTTAGCAAGGAAATGTTGCTTGACTTTTAATCATAAGTTTGTGCATGAACATTAATATTGATTTAGTTCCCCCGGCTTCACTGATCCTTTCCCCAAAACCCATAGTGTGTGGTTGTTCAGAGGTTAAGTCCATAGAGCAGCAGGGAGCTCTGCTCTGCCTGCTGCTTCCTGACCCCCGCCACTTCCCTCTTCCTGTCTAGACTGTCTATTTCTCATCTGAAGACAGACCCTTACTGGATAAACTCAGTACTCAGGCACAAATCACAGTGAATGATCTCTCTCTCTTCACAACCATTTTCTTTATCTGAAACATGCCAAAAGGGGAGGCCTCTTAAAGCTCTCAGGCATTCTGGTTTTCAAATCTTAAAAAAAATAATTCTTTAAGGAAAAGCAGGGTTCTAGACATTTCTGTTGGGAATGGGCTGTTAAAATGCTTCAGGGTTCATTTTTGTATGGATTTGGAGACTGACATAAAAATATTAATTTGCTAATTCAAACATGTTCAGCTGAGACAGCTGGGAGCTGACCGTCAAAAGCATTGGCAAGTCAACTTGTAAGTGTTTTGCAACTTTGGAGAAAGTCAGTGTTAGAGTTTAAGTGCCTCTGGGGCAGGCATCTGGCCACTAAGCTCTTCACAAATTCCAATCCAGGTGTCAATACAAGTGAATTAAACTGCTTACAGCACTTTTAATGATGAGCAACATGATGTTTAGATAGATGACCTTTAATTATAATCCATAATTTTAAAGGGACCCAATCATCAGCTTTATTATGCTCTACCCAGATTAAGTAAGTGGGCTTAACTAAATAATAAATGCCTTTCTAGCTGCCCATCCTCCCTCACAAATGGACACTTCACCTCTCTCTGACATTCCACAGCCTAGAGTTCTGAACAGACCACCTGCTCTAAAAGACCTAGAAGCAATTTAATCTAAAGATTTAAGAGGCTGTTAACCACCTGGGGCTGATAAGACACTGACAGCATCTCTGTCTTGCCTAAGATTCCAGCACCGCCGAGCACCCGGGCCATTCCCAGCTCATGCGTAATACGGGCAAGCTGACCCCCGAGTTGGGTTTCTTCTTAGTCCTTTTGATCTGTTTTCTTTCTTGTTTTCATTTGATGAGACAGGTGTTCAAGAAGTATATCATTCCAGGAAGATGTAAAAAGGCGTGGGGTAAACGATAATCAGCAGTTTGGCTCCCCCCAGTCTTTCCCTAAATGATCTCAGATGGCATTATGACCATAACAATAAACCAGAATGCTGAGCTTACCAGTTAACCAAGACATTCTCTGAGCAGGGTGGACCAACCAGCATTTTATTAGAGCAGGCTGATGAATAAAGAGGAATAAGACAAAGTGATGATGTTCTCTCAGCATTTCAAATCATCAAGGGAATTTTTAAAATTCAAGACAAACACGTACCTTGAATTGAAAGCTACTCAGGGGATAGGAAATAAGGAAGAATCTATTATGCCATAGAAACATTCTCCAGAGATCTGGGGCAATTTTTTTTCCCCTTAACATGAGCTGTTGATTAATGACTTGGGGAAAAAGAATGTTTAGGGAGTTAGAGACTTGTAATTTAATTTCCTTCTGAGAGTAAAAAGTGTAGAAGGAGGGAGATCCACCTGAGTAATTAGAGTTAGAAGATTTAAGTCCAGGAAAAACAGAGGAAATGAAATTAAGTTAGGGATTCTTATAGAAAGAGATGGAAGCATGTAATATAAAGTCTTCATAGAGATGAAAATGATAACTAACAGTTTCTAAGGGCTAATTCTGTGCTAGGAACTTCCCATCTTAATTCTGTTCTCTAGGGCAGGCACTACCACATAGTCCATCAATTCTAAAATAAATGCATACAGAGATAGATTTTATATATTTAAATTTAATATACACATATAATATCATATATATAGCTCATATGTGCCATAATATCACATAGATAGATTGATAGGTAGGTAGATAAACACATATATATGGAACATTTTAGCACAGAATTGATGTCACCTTACAATCACCATAGACCAGAGGGCAGACATGATGTAATTCTATCATTGTCTGTGAATGTGTAAACTCATAATACTGTCACTTCAGTTTGACTTATGCACATTATTGGCACTGCATATGTTGGGTTTAATTGCTGTTTAAAAATCTTTTACACTATGATCCAGTATTTAAACTAAGGATTATTTTACAAGCAGAACCAGCATAAAAACTGAGTAAGAAATTAGATTAAATTTTGTGTTTGTAAAGCAAGTATTCATCATAGGAAATAAAGACTCTGAGTCTATATTTTCTTACAAAGCAACAACCAGCGTTGGTGGTGTAGTGGTGAGCATAGCTGCCTTTCAAAGCAATAATCAAATGTTTTATGGGACCCTAAGAAATGAAGCTACCAACGAATAGATGAAGCTGTGATTTTTCTTACTGAGATTTATGCAAAATAATTTTCTATTATATGCCAAGCAATGCAAATGAAGGCCGGACAAATGACCAAATCCCCAAGAATAGCTTAAAGACAATTCCACACTTGGAGAGCCTAGTTTGACTGACTCATACATGATTAGCAGATTTGTTTTCTAATTTTCTTATTGGTACAGAAAATCATGGTATGTCTTTTGTCTATGGCACTTAGATTCAATTAACTATTCAATTAACATCTTTTCTACAGATAAGAATTGAGAGGCTCAGATAAATTAAATTACTTGCTCCAAAGCCCACAGGAGGCAAGTTCATAAAGATATCCTTTAGAATGATGTTGGTCTGATTCTGGAACTTACAGTCTTAACCATTAGGATAAATTACTTCCCAAATCAGGGGAAGTAGATGGTTCTTTGAAAAATTATCAGGTCATGGCAATTCTCTGCTCAATAAATACTCATCTCACAGTAAAAGTCAAGAAGTCCTTTTACCCTACCAGATGAACCTCAGGGCATCTTTGGTCCTCCCCCCTCCACCTACTACCACCTCTCTATCTCATCTCCTACTGCTCCCCTCCTTCACTCTGCTCCACTTCCACTGGCTCCTTGCTTTCCCCTTGCTATACTAGCAAGCCGCTGCCACTTCCAATATGCTTCTACCTCAGGGCCTTTGCACTTGCTGTTCTCACTACTTGGACTACTTCCCCACCACCCTATATAAAATAGAAGTACCCCACCCCATCCCAGACCCTCTCTATCCCCTTTAATGTGTTTTGTTCTCTCCATAGCATATTACTATGTGAAATATTATATATGCCTTTGTTCACGTGCTAATTGCTTGCAACAATGTAAGTTCAGAGGGCAGGGGCTTTGTTTTGCACATTTCTGCATCTGTATGGAGAGTGGGTATCTGATAAATAAATGGAAAAATAAATCTTCCTCTGACAGTGTTAGAGGATGACTATCTTTACTTTCTGTTTTGTCGATTTCAGAAAATTATCTTAAATTGGCAGCTATGCATTATTATTACTTAATAAATCAGTATTTCTGTTTTTCACTCTACTGGGGGCTTAATAAGGAGTTATGATTTTGTAGTAGAATGTTTACAAATGCAGATTCCAGAGCCAGAGGACCTGGATTTTAATGTTGGCTTTACCAACTTGCCTATGTGACGTCATGAAAGTTACTCAACTCCTCAGAGTCTTAGTTTCCTCATCTGTAAAATGGAGACAATAATAGGACTGATTTCTAAGGATTCTAAAAAGGACTAAATTAAGTAATACACGTACATGGCCTGAGTCATGCTAAGTATTCAATGAAATATTTATTTTGATTGGCAAATTATTCCAGCTTATCTAACAAGAATTGATAAGATGATTCTCAATCAGGGGAAGTTTTTCCCCCAAGAGACATTTGGCAATGCTGAGGATGATTTTGGTTATCACAGCTGGGATGCTACTAGTATCTAGTAGGTAAGAAATCAGGGATGTGGCAAACATCTTACAATGCAGAGGGCCCCTTCCCAACAAAGAATTATCGACCAAAATGTCAATAATGTCACTGAGGTGAAACCCTCAGAGAGAGAGAACATTTGTTTCAACATACTACAAACTCCAATATTTCAGAAGAAGTAAGAAATTTAAAGGGGGACTTTTTTTTTTTAAGCTACCACCACTCCTTCTGTCATTCCTGTAAAATCAGCTTAGTGATAAAAATTCACACTTAACATTGCGCCACTCTAGGCCTGGCCTTAAATGTCTTCTTACTGTTGCCCTTTAGAATTCATGGCCGAGTACATGCAGGTGCTGCTGTCCAGACCCCAGAATTCTCAGGCAATTTTCCTTGGAGAGTCTTGTGTTGGTTATCTCAGTTCTGGATCAGACCACTAGAGGGTAGAGAAACACCATCAATCATGCAGCTTTTAGGTGCCAGACTCGGTTTTCAGTCGTGTAAATCTTATAAAATTCTAAATTCTTCCTGGCCCCTAAGATAAAAACTACCCAGAATATATTTATTAAGCACCTCAATAGACACACAGTTTAAAAGACTGGATTCAACCATTTCACTCTGTCCTCAGCCCCAAACTGTGAAGTATGGTAGTAATTTAATTCAATGTCCTATGTTAAATGGAAATGTAATAAATAACCTCTGGTGGTATTGTGATGAGTATGAGACTATTATGTTGCTATTATGATAATATTTTATGACTATATTGGTAAAATTCCCTTTGATGAAGATTTGGTTATACTATGAGTTAAATCATATCAAATATATATATATATTATATTTATATGATCTTACTGACCAGGAATTGAGCAAAAGCTAAGCAGGAAGTGGAACCTAACTATGAACTCCTAGTTGGAATAAATAGCATTATTGTGCTGAACCTGAGCCAAACACAAACCAACACATTAATGATTATTGTCCTAAAAATAATACATAAGGACAAGCCTGAAGGACTGAAATAATATTATGACATCACAAAATACTTCAATATTTCTCAATTTCACACATTCAGGGTTAGAATAGAGGCACTGAGGAAAAAAACCAGAAAGGTTGTAAAAAACTTTAGGAAGAAAAGATTAAAGAATTATTTTAAAGAACAGAGTCCCCAGCTGTTTCTCCTTTCAACTAAAGATTAACAGAAGTGTGGATACAAATATTGCACAAGTGATTCCTAAACGTGTTCTTGTAGTATCCCAAGCTGTTCATAATTATCTCTAAAGAGATTGTGAAATTCTGGGCAAAAATAATTTTAATTTTCTTTGACTTACACACCCATGCACACATACAAGCATAGATAAACATAAATGCCATGTATTTTGACACAGAGCTGAAGAGCTAAAAGATCCTGTCAAATCCAGTAATTAAGAATAGGGATCAAGGATTCAGAAATGTTTAAGTATCACCCTAGAAAACGTCAGGCTTTAGAAGTCTGTGTAGAACAGTGGTTAACTACAGAGGTCTGATAACAGACTATTTGGGTTTGAAATCTGCCTCTACTGGTTGATTGTTTTTTTCTTTTTTATGGAGGTATAGTTGATGTACAGTATTATGTAAATTTCAGATGTACAACCTAATGATTCACAATTTTTAAAGGTTATATTCCATTTACAATTATTATAAAATATTGGCTATATTCCCCGTGCTGTACCATATATCCTTGTAGCTTATTTATTTTATACATAGCAGTTTGTACCTCTTGGTACCGTGTCCCTATCTTGTCGCTCTCTTCTCTCTCTCCACTACTGCCACCCCTCAAGCCAGACACAAGAGTAATTATAATCTATAACAGAAAAAGCCTCTAAAAACCTTGTGAGGCACCCTTTTAAAAGGTCAAGTGAAGTAGTGGGAACACCACTTTTTCCTTTTATCAGGTTCTAGAAAGATTTACTGGATGCTGAACTTTTTTTTTTTTCTGTCTGTTAACAACTGGTTATCATTAACTTGTGATAAGACCAGATCCAGGAGGGAATGTATCCAGGAAGCGGGGAATCTAAGGAAAGGAAGAATGTAGGGTAAACGCAGAATCAAAATCTTACCATGTCAGCACTGAAACATGATGACATGACATTTCCATGGCAGCAAGACCTCCATGTCAGAGTACATGGATTCCAGGGTGGAGAGCACACCGCCCCCCCCACCCCCCACCCCAGCACTTCATTCAACTTCAGTTTCATTTCATTCAGAAAAGTCTTCATTTGGGAAAGTCAGTTCCAAAACATAGAAAAGCCAAAATGTCAGATGCTCAACGTAGTAAGGTATAATTCCATTAGCGAAAACTCACTAACCCGTACCACAACCAGCCATATAATGCATCAGTATATTATGTATTCCGTCATAGCAAGACCACGTTGCTCAGAAATAAAAAATATGCATGAAACTGAAAATGAGTACAATGATGTCTGTATTAATATTATCCTCTTTATTTTTACTGGATAAAGCCTCTCTAGGTGAAAAATGCCTTTAAGTATTTTTTTACACCACAGAGCATAATTGTGAAGTGACCAGACTCTAGAAACAGGTGGGCTGGGTTCCTGGCCTTGCCACTTATTGTATAACCTTAGTCAAAATACCTAACTCTCCATGCCTCAGTCTTCTCATTTGTAGAGTAAGAACAAGGATAGTTCAGACCTCTTAGGATCTTTGTAAGAATTAAATGTGTTAATATACACAAAGTACTCAGTGCCTAGCACATTACAAACACTGTATAGGTGTTTGTCATAATAAAAATAATTATTATAAATTATAATGATCTGATAAAAGAGAAAATTTCATACTGTCTTTAGATGCTCAGTTTTTATTCTGATTAAATTTGAGAAGTCCTATTTGCCATGCTTTAAACATTAAAAAAAGTATACTATTATTATATGCAATGGCTACATGAGTAAAAAGGACTTTAAAAGAAGGGAAAAGTTAGTTCAATTAGGGTTTTCAATTTTTCTTCATTTTTTTTTTTTGTTTTGGGGCACTGTGCAAAGCATTCTGCTACATCCAATTACAGTTCAGGACAACCCCTAGTGAATGAATGAATGATGAACAGAGCAGTTTCATGACCAACCAGCAGCCAGGCCCATTCATTCTAATTGTGGGACTGGATCGGAAATTACTTAGCAACCACTTGAGTAAATGATGGGGAAGGCTCTGCAAAGCAGTTTCATAATTGTAATCAAGCAAACATCATTAAAGACTTTCTCCTGACCGTATTTCCTGAGCTTTGCTTATCTGCAAGTCATCAGAATAAACAGATCCAATTAAAGAAAACAGAGACATACTCCTCAGATCATAGATGCCCAGAAACATGTGGTTTCAAAGCCCTGGGAGGAATGCTTGATGGATCCTTTGGCTCATGTGAGGACAAATACAATATTACATGTGCTGTAATGTTTTGGATGGTAAATCTTTACCAGGACATAAGATTAATGTCTTGTACGATCATATTTAATCCCTGGGTAGGACTGCCACTTAAATATTTCTTCTCTATGCCACTCATTGACACAGTTCTAGCTCCTTTCTACCATCTGCATCTAATCTTCTAAGAGCCTAGAGTCAGAAGAATCTGAGAAGCTGAGTTCAGCCTTCCAGGGATTTTCCTATTGGTGCTCATGGACTGTAGCATGAACACTTCAAGCTGAAAATTCCAACTCCCCTCAGGGCAGTTCATCTACTGGATACACCTTTGTAGAATACCTACTATGTTACATATATTGGGCTTTGTGTTAGGAATACAACATTAGATAAAATTAAGTTTTTGATTGCAAGAAGCACATTATCTGCTGGAAGAGAGGTGTGAGAAAACATATAGTGACAAAGCAGTGTGAAGTAGTCCTATAGGAGTAAGTACAGTGCGCTGTGTTTGTGTAATAATCATTAAAAGAGTTTCTATCAGGAACTGTTCTAAAATTCTACATGCAGTAACTCTTATACCCATATGATAGTCTTGCAAGTAAACTGAGGTGCTGATAGGTTGAATCACTTACTCAGAGTCACATGGTGAGTGTTTCGGTCAGTTTAGTTGGAACATGAACCCTACCCTGGGAGAATTAAGAAGACTTCTCTTCGAGGAAGGAGGAGGAATATGAGGACACCTGAGAGCTGAATTTGGGTCAATTAGACAAAGTAGAGGAAAGAGCATCCTAGGCAGAAGGGAAAAATGTGTACCAGCATCAGCCTCGGACCCAGCACTGAGACCTGGTGCTCTAGCGCTCCTCCAGCTCAGTCCCTTCCTGTGCTTACAGAGTCTGCAGGGCCAAGGGCTTCTGCCCACCCAGAACCCATTCCCACACTTTCCATTCTAGACAATGCTCTAGAAACCAGGACCCCAGAAGTCCTTGCCCCAGTGGCTCCAGGCCCCCTTGCAGAACCTGTGTGGCTTCTGTCCTCCTAAGAGAGGGCCAAATTTGCTTATGTGCTCGTTGCTAGGGAATGGTCATTTGCAGGGGGTGTGGACGGCGCCTGGTTGTGCAGGCTGGGTTGTCCAAACACTCACGTGCAAAACATGTCGTGCAGGACAGATCAAGGTGGGAAGAGAAGGCTGGTGGGCTGGATGCTGAGTGCTCTCCTGCTCTGTGTCATTCTGATGTGGAACTCTGAAGAGTCTGAGAATTCAAAATCTAAACATAGCTTTCTAGGTAGTTATAAAGGCATTTTTGTCAAAGGTGGAGAATAGAACACATTTTATGTAACGTGGTGGAAGCTTAATCTACCCATTTGAAGAATTTAGAAATATGGCCTGTGACCTCCATCTGTACTCAAGTTCTGGGCCCTACAAATGCTAGAGGTAAACTTCCTGTGTGTGAGGGATGAAGATGAGAGAGAGCAGAGGTTGCCTGGGAAACTAAAAGTAGCTTGGCAAAGCTCAGTCCTGGAATGGGAATCAAATAGCTCAGGGATGTTTTGCCTGCCTAGTGACTTGAAGTTAATTTGGAAGGCTGCAGAGATCATTGCAGAGTTTAAGCTGGAGAGTAAGCCAGCATTGGGTTTGGAGCACTCACATCACACGGGTCAGTCTGCTCTGTCTCCAAAGGAAACACACGATGATGTTTTTATTCTTGCTTCTTCCCTTTGCCTCTATCCAGCAGCAGGAAAGAAAAAGAATCGCAATGTGTTATGGCTATAGGAGTCCAAATAGGAAAGTGTGGTGTAGTTAGAAGAACAAACATATGGGAGAAAAAATACAGCAATCTGATGGTCTTACCTGACCTACTCAGTTGGAGAGAGCTTGAAATCACATATTCAGAGAGGCCAGGCAATCAAGACAAAGCCCAAGATCCCACAGACATCAAGGACAGGATGTCTGGGAATGAGTCAAGGGCAAGGATCAGAGCCAGGTAGGTAAATCAAAGAACTAACATAGACCTAATGCACATAAAAGATACAGAGTCCTTGGAATGAGGCTTGCTTCACCCCTGGAGTGCAGCAGGGGACTCCCTGTTCTTGATTGACTCCCCAGAGCAAGGCCAGTGGTGCTGGGTGGGGCTTCAGATTAACAGGGTAGGTCTCTCATAGCATTGGCCACACAAGACTGCATCTAACCACAGTTGATGGACATTGACAAACAGAATCCTCCTTCAGTAGTTCTTATCAAATTTTATTGCCAAAAATAACCTAACTTCCTCATGGGGAATTATCCTTCCACCACCATATGTGATTTGGGGGAAAGAAAAAAACAACTCCAACTGAATTTCCATCAACAGGGCAGAACTTTGGATGACTGTCCCCATCCCACCTTACAACCAGGTGGTAATGATGTGACCTAAGTTCAACCTATCAAGCACTCACCCCAAGACTTGAAAATGAGTCAAGACTGATAAGAGCTGCGGTGCAGATTGTTGCAGCAGAAGCCTCTGGGGTGTCAAGAATTACTGCTGTGATGGTAGCAGGAATGCTAGGGTAGGTTCTTGACCAGATTGATCCAAGACAATGACCTTGTAGATAGAAGATGCTGCCCACCCTTTCCCCAAGCCTCCTGTGAGCTCCCTTCATCCTGTCAATAAATCCCCAAAGGCTCCCATAGAACCAAAAAACTTCCCATCTATGCCATGAGCAGCTCTTGCCCCCAGACCAGCAAGGTAGTTTGAAACTCTGGAACTTGCTGCTCAAAATTATTTGTGAAGATACAGATTTTCAACCATAGTTTAAACTGGCCAACCAGTGGCTTCTCCATTTTTAGCAAAGTGCATTTAACACAATGCTACATTATGTTTCTAAGCTTTCTCCTCAAATTCTGGGGAAGGCTAATTGTGACAGTCCCACTTGGCTATCAGCTTACTCTGGGACAGTGGTCCCCAAAGGAAGAGGAGTTATTTTTTCATTTCCCTAGAGCCCCATGATTCCTGATACTCTGGTGAAGAGTGAGAGGATGCTGACAGGGCAGTCAATTTCCTGAGGCAGAGAGGGAAGCCTCCACTGGCCCTGCTCTCTGCACACAGGAATACTGACAAGCTTGAACAGGGAATACAAAGGAAGGGAGAAAAAATAATGCATGGGGGGGTCTGGACCTTAGCTACTGGCTACCAATCACATTTGAGCAGATAGATTTTCATTAAAAATGTCATCTTGAAAATTAGAAAAGCATACACACACATATGCAACTAAACAGATGTTCCTATTCCTCCTCCTCTCCCTTGCAAAGTACTCACAGGAAACACATGTCTGTGTTGTCCTAAGTCCAGTTACTAATTAGCACGTTTCAGTAGCACATTTCACGGAGGATAGGGAGGATTTCAAAGGGATTCCTTCCTTTTAAGTTGAGACAGCTGGTGCTAATTACCAAGCAGGAAAAAAATGTGCAAACAGATCATTGAGAAGCCATCCATGGAACAGAAGGCTGAGGGGTCTTTTGGTCCTATGGTAGAACTCCTCTCCAGTGGCTGGAAGGGGCTGCATACTGTCTGCATCTTCACCTTAGCCCTAGGAAGCAGCTGTCCAGTTTCATCACCCTGCAAGGAGGTGGGAAACACAGTCCAAGAACATGAAGTCAAAGGTCATTTCACAGTATGCATGTAAATTATACAAGCCCAAGCACTTGTAGTAAACCATTTCCTTCTCAAAGATGCACGGCAAAATAGAAGCTAAGCATGGCCTTTACTCTTTCAAACAAACCCAAGGGAGTTTTCAATTCAAAATTCATCTTTATAATTGTGTTGCTATGAAAGAGGGTGATCCAGACACCCCAGAGGATGCCTGGTAAGGGAAAAAAAAAATCCTGATTCTAAATCAGTCACACCTCTAATGAGAGGAACAGTAGACCAGAAATCAAGAGTTTTCTGATAATCATTGTGAGACTTTGGGAAAGTTAGTTTTTCTGAGCCTCGGGTTTTCATCTGTAAGATGGAAATAATGGGACCTAACACATGACTATATGTGAACATTCTGGAATATTATAAAAGGACAATGCATATTGAATTTGAATCTCTAGAAAAGTTATTGGGTATCTTTGGAATGTGATTTCCAGCAAAAACCAACCAAAGTTATCTCAGCCCAATGGAAGTATATGATTACCTTACAGAGGAAGTTAGTTGTCCTGGGTTCTGAGGCTATCTGGAGAAGACAGAAGGAAGGAGAAAATTCCAATTTGTTTCTAGAGAAGATAGAAACTAATGGGATTTTAGGAACTGGCTTCACAACTATGGACAATTATGCAGAGACAGTGTAGCAGAGTGACTAAAAGCAAGTTCTGAAATCATACTGCCTCGGTGTCAAATTCTGCTCTACTAAGTTCTACCTGTGTGATCCTAGGCAAATCACTTGACTCCCCAACTGTAAAATCAGGGGAACAGTAATGACACCACTTCATGGAAGGCTTCCTTGTGAGGATTAAATAAATTGTAAAATAGGCACAATGCTTGACAGATTGTAACTTTCATCTCAAATAGTATCAGTATTACGAAGAAAATGTTAGTGTTATTATAGTCACAGAACTGAGTAACAAGTTCATTTTCCTTTATTTTTATTTTATGAGTGCTATCAGTTAACATATAGTGCTTACATTGTGCAGCTTTTATGCATATTGATTTATTCAATCCTCGTAACAACCCTATGAGATATCTTAGTGAATAGCAGAGCTGGGATTTGAACCCAGGCAGAAGCTTGCTCTTAATCATGGCACAAATTGATGGGAGTCAGTGATCGAGATGGCAGGGGTAGTTTAAGGGTGAACTACTTGTTACAATAGTAGTTTGTACAGCTGGATTTGAATCTGAAAATGTTACACATGCTTGCTAGGCTGATTGTCCCCCTGCACATCATAACAGAAAATATACTTAGCTGTTTTGACATTAGAAAGTAGTCATGCCTTGACTTATCCAAAGCTTTACCGTTTGTTCTTTTCTCTCCTTCATTATTTCTATTTTCAGGAAACTGAAAAAATTCTTAAAAATAAAGGCAGTGTTCCCCCATCCCAAATATTCTACTTTTAAAGACAAAAATAATAATGCAAGATAAATTTGATGAACCAAATACCATTGAAAACCCACTTAACACCCACATTCACTGTCTGTCTGAAAAGTTCCAAGTTCTATCATTTTTAACAAAGCCTAAAGATTTCACTCAGCTCTTTTCATGTCAAAGAAAAAGGAATTTCTGAATCATTGTGCATGCTTTTTATGAAACACCTAATTTTTAGGAATAGGGCCTTGACCCATACCCTGCACATCAAGGAATTCAGTAAAAGCTTGTTGATTGCTTAAGTGCCGATGCACAGTGTCTGACTGATATGATGTGATATTTCCATCAGTGGGAAAATGTAGCAAATTTTTTATGCATAGGCTCCTTTGAACCTGGGAAGGCATACCTGGGAGATAGTTAGTGGCTGGCAATGAAGGCTGTAGATTATGTATAAGTCAGTTCTATGAGACTAGAGAAGGAAATTGTTTCATGCTTAAGACATACAGAAAGTCTGAGGAATGATACAAAGACAGATAGTGACAAACAAGATGGCCTGAACAATGCCTGGGGTCATTGAAAGAACAGAGTTTGTCTGAACACGCTGAGGTCATGCCAGCTGGTCCAAAACCTGCTCTCCCGGCCGCTGGCTCTGTCACAGATTCCGGTTCTAGTCATGCCCATCACTTGCCAACCAAGTTGCTACATCCTGCATCTGTGCTTTTATTTACACTTGGCTTCCTCTCCAACTTTTCTTCCGTCTCTAGTAATCTGTATCTCAGAATTTTCAGACACTTCATCAAAACTCATGTGCCAGCTCCTCGAGTAGTTTTCTTTGCACTCAGTAGACCTTTACACAGTGAACCAGTACTTACAACTCCTTTGAAATTAAATTCTTGCTATTTAATTATTTACCAGGTCTTTCACACTTAAAATGTGTTCTCATTAAACTGCTTAGGAATAGAGTCCATCATTCGCACATCTTTTCTCTTTGCCAATGGACTGCTCCTTGTGTAAGGCATCACGCCCAGTAGATACTCCATTACTGTGGTAAATTGTCCAGAATCGCACTGCCTTCAACTTGTCCATGCCACTGCAGTGGCTCTATGGAAGATGTATAATTAGTTCTTGGTATTGTAACGAGAAGTCAGAACCATCAGTGTTGACTCTGCCAAAATCTACAGATAACATCTGCTTCAATTCAAGGAGCAGGTGGAAAGCTGCATGATCACAGTTCATGCATGGAAAGCCAGTTAACATGATGGTTATGAGCATGGTTTTAGGTGGGAGTTAACGCTCCATCCTCTGCCGCTTTATAGTTGGTTGAGCTAATTGACCTCTTCAACCTCAGCTATCTCTTCTGTAGGATGAAGATAACCGTAGTATCCCTCTCAGGTTTTTAAAGAAGCGCTGCACCTGGGACAGAGGAGGCCCTCAATAAATACGCACAATTAATATTGTGATCAAAACAGCCAAACTCTCAAATGTTTTAAAGACACAAGAGACTATTGCTAATGATATGCAGTGTATCCTGTTTTTTGAGGTTTAACTTTTACAAACATACACATTTAGTATTTAAGTTATTCATAATTAATAGTTTTTAATCCTGAAAGCAGTGCGGCATCTAGGCATCACTGTGGCTTTATAGTCATTCAGATATGGATTAGAATTCTCGCTTTTCCACTTACTAGACAAATCGCAAAGAACAAATTGGCTAATGTCTTGAATCTTCAGTTTCCTTATCTGACAGGAAGGAAAAAACAGTAATTCCTACGTTGCAAGATGGTTAAGATTGCCTGTAAATACTCTAGCAGTCAATGAAAGACAGCTGTCATGACTTCTGAGCCCTCTGTTTTCCTGATTATCCTAAGGGACAGCAGCAGTATAATTTTAAGATCGATCTGTAGCAGAAAGCTACATACCACAATGCTTCTCAGAGCTCTCCCTCTTCATCTTCCTAGAGGCATTCTCTCAGAATTGAGGCGAGTATTTGGGAACAGACTCATGTGGAAAAGCTTGGAGTAGGCAATTTGCGGACTCATTTTCTGTAGTGTTGGCAGAATGTGTGTTGTCATCACAGGCTGGGTATTGTCTTGCTTCTTGCAGCCTTACAGTTGTCACACTGTGGCATGGTGTTATTTTCATCTCCATGATGGGCTGATTATAAGGTAATGCTGTACTGCCTGACCATTGTGCCAGGTGTCTGCTCTAATAATTCCAAGTGTTATTCCTTTAAAAAAAAAAAAAAAAAAACGCTGAGACATGGAGGGGAAACAAGGAGCCACCAACCAGCCAGCACTTTAAACCACACCGCAAAGAGACCAGATGTTGCTAGGCTGTATTTTGTTTGAACAAGTTCTGCTTAATCTTCCCTGGGATCAAGTGAGGAATTCAACCAATGCCTTCCCAGAGCAATAAACTTGACAATTATTTAGCAACATCTGGAACTGAGGGCAGTTTCTTTTTCTTCTCTCCACTGAGCGGGGTGGTGAGAAGGCAGAGGGAAGGAGTAAAAAGCTAACCAAAGACCAAAATAAAAATCTAGGTAGTTCAATTCATTTTTTCCCTCCATAGTATGCAGAATTGAAGCCACTCATTCATTAATCCAACCTGCACCAGGGACTGTGAAAAATTCAGGGGGTATAATAATTATGACAAGGGCAAACATAAATAAAAACCTAGTCCTGACCTAAAGAGGGTCATATTCTAGAGTTTTAACAAGCAAAAACGAAAAAAAACATAATTACAAATTGAAATAGTAGCTTTGAGCATTTAAAAAAAATGAGAGAGAATAATCACAGGGAAGGGTACTTATTGCAGAAGTAAGCACCTGCAGAAGTTGTCATTTAAGCTGAGACCTGAAGGATGGAATGAGGGATGAATGTTTTCAGCTGAGGGAAGAGGATGTGCGTAGATCCAAAGGCAGGAGGAAACAGGGTGTTGAAGAGCCTGAGGGAAGAAGTCACCAAGAAGAGTGAGTAATGGGGAGAGTGGCAAGATGAGGATGGAAAAATAGTCAAGGACCAGCTCATACAAGGCCTTTAGGTCATGACTCATGTTGTTAGTAGAATAGGAGACTATTGAACAGCTTTCAGAAGGAGGAAGACATGACGTGATTTAGACAATTGAGTGTAACAATCAGAGGAGAGGCTAATGAGACAGACTTACTGAAGCTCAAATCATGGCTCAACCATGTATTAGCTGGGAGACCTTGAGCGAATTGCCTTGTTTGCTCATCTGCCAAGAGCAATAACAGTAGTATCTACTCCACTGTTTTGAGGTTTAAATGAATTATTTCATAGGAAACAGAACAGCAGCTAAGACATAATAAGTATGCTGTAAAAGTTAGTTATGTATGTAATATGCATATATATATATACACATACATACATACATACATACATACGATGGACTGAGTATTTGTGTCTCCCCCAAATTCATATGTGGAAATCCTAATTCTCAATGTGATGGTATTAGGTAGTGGCTCCTTTGGGAGGTAATTAGGTCATAAGCAGCCCTCATGAGTGGGATTAGTGCTCTTATAGAAGGGACTTTCTGGGGTGAGTACACAGTGAGAATATCTCAGTGTGTGACCCAGAACAGAGTTTCTCACGAGAAACTTGGCACCCTAAACTTGGACTTCGGTCCTCCGATACTATGAGAAATAAATTTCTATTGTTTATAAGTCACCCAATCTATGGTGCTTTGGTATAGCAGCTCAAACTGACTAAGACAATATCTAAAATGATTTTCATTTTTTTAAATGTTATTGCTCCTGCTGATGGGTGGACAAAGAATGGAGAACATGATAGAGTGGAAGCAGGCAGACACATTGGGATAGTGTATTTAGTAACATAGAATAGAAATACTGAAGGCCTGAAATAGGAGGGCAGAAGTAGGCATGGTGGGAAGGAAATGGATTAAGATAGAGTCTGGGCATAAATAAGCTGGATTTCCTGATGGACTGGATTGGAAAGTGAGGAGAAAGTAGATCAAGAAGGGATCTGAAACTTTTCAAAATAGCCAAAAGGTAGCAATAACCCAAATGTCCATCAGTGATGAAGGGATAAATTATGGTACATACATACAGTGAAATATTATCTAGCCACAAAGAGGATGAAGCATTAAAATGTGCTACAGTGTAGATGAATCTTCAAACATGCTAAGTGAAAGAAGCCACACACTGGACTGGGTTGAAGAGTAGAAGAAAGGTCAGGAGGCAGAAGCAATTTGTTGGGTTATATATTTGGAATTTGGTTATAAAGGAGAACAGAAAAATAAGGGAGGAACTGACACAGTATGTATGGTTATGTGGGGGAAAAAAGTCTTAGGGAAATACTGCAGCATGCCTGTATGATAAAGGGGGTGATTAAATGAACAGTGAGATGTTCCTGCTGAGGGGAAGTAGGAATAACTCGAGGAGCCAAGTCTTTGATAACACAAGAAGTAACGGAATCTAGAGCAAAAGTGGAAACATATCCCTCCTTGGTGGAGGAGGAGCACTTCCTTCATTGTGGAGGAAGGAGAATCGGGATGCAGATGCACCAAGTTGGCAGGTTTCGTGGTGGGAAGATGAATGAATTCATTTTCACTGACTTCTGTTTTCTCAATGAAGTATGAGTCTGGGTCATCAGTAGGAGGAGGATGCGTGGGAGGTTTGAGGAAAAAGGAGATGCTATGGTACCGTCATCTCAGTGATGGAGAAACTTAATAGGATTCCCGATCAACTCTGAGTGCCTGCTTGAGGTTTCTGAATTCTGAATCAGTCTTCTTGCCTTTGTGATTTTTTTCCCAACGAAGTTGTGTTTTGGGTTTGGACAAGGGAAAACAGGGAAAGAATCTGGCAACCTTAGAATAGCTGTCATGATTCACCCTGGACCTGTCGTATTCCGCTTCCTGCTCACTGGCTAGTGGGTACTGAGGGAAGTTCAATAAGCCTATCTGTTAAATATAGAAGGAGAGAAACACCAGCATCAAGATATTTTGTGCCTGGACAGCTGCCAGCAATACTAACAAGGTTATGTCCAAATCCTTGGCCCTAACTAGGCATCCAGTAAGAAACAGTCTTGTAACCACACTTGCACTGATGATTGGAAACAGTTGCCATGGAAATTGCCATATTAAAAAGGCCAAAGTTGTTTCAGGAGCTTCAGTGAAGCCTCCTAATTGGTATGAGTTATATCTGAATTAAAAGATAAAATATAGAAGAGATGGAAAGCAATGCAGTTGTGTTTCTTTCCAAGTATACTGCGATCTATGTGTTTGAGCTAACTTGTGTCACAATCAGTTCCCAACGAGTGGGGTCTAAATTAATTACCTGATAAAGGAAAGTGAGGAAAAAAAATAGAAACCCTGTAAATCTTAACTGCAATCACTAAAATAAAAAGTAGGATACGAAGAAAGGATGGATTTTAATGGTGTCAGAAAAGGCTTTCGTAGAGATTTATTGAAGAAGGAATATTGTAGCAACTGACACTCTCATTCTGGATCAGACGAATCCTATGCTATCCTTTGGGACTTTTCTTGTCTGTCTTTCGTCACTTCATTTAGCGAGGCTCATATGTCCTCCCCTGCTTCTCACCATCTGTCCACACCCACTCCTCCTTCAGGAATCTGCTCTCTCTTCTCATTGTGCTTCAGGTGTCGGTTTAACAGACTCTCCAGGAAGATTTTCTAGGTGCCACTCAGCCCTTTTTATGCCCTGTCTTTGGAGTATGCTTTCTTGAGAACACTTATTACTACTATAATTATATTTGGGGGAAAATTGTTGAATAGCCATCTATTTCTGTTAACCACAATAACTTCTTAGCATACAGAGACCAGTACATAAGTGTAGAAGGAAAGAAAGAAAGGAAAGGGGAGAAAGGAATAGAAAAGGGAGGAAGAACAACAGGGATGTCGCTCAACCTACAAACGTTTTCTCCTTCCTTTGAATTCATAGGAAATTGTTTCTGCGCCCTGTGCTTACTACTTAAATACGTACTACTCTGATACATCTCTGGTGTTTTCTGACATACAAATACTGCACACATTGTAAATATTAAATGAACAAGACTCATGCCATTTATATGTAAGAATATTGAAAGTACCACATGCTTAGAATGGCATCAAACATGCCCTTGAACACGTGATAACTTATGTGAGTCTCCGAGTGTTTTATCTGAAAATATTCTTGAATGTGAACTTTCCATGGAGTAATATAACCCTTAAATACTCTAATTGCCATGTAAAAGTAGCAAGGGGTTCCTACTTAACTTCTTTGCCTTCGTCATCTATCACTGTCTGCCTTACACGTTAAGCTCTATTAATTCTGGACAATCCGTAATCCCGCAGAGGCCTTTCCTTTCTTCTAATTGCAATGTTTTCTTCTGGGGACCAATGTCTACTCACTCAAGACTTACTACATCCTTCACATCATCCAGGAAGCCCTCTGGCATTCCCACCACCACGTCTGTCTTTCCTGAATTACTGTATGGGTCCCCAGTTCATTGTAGGGCTGTGTCTCTCTTATCTTTGTATTCTTAGGGCTTAGTGCATAGGTTGTCAATAAATGTTGATGGAACCGCACTGTTTTTAATAATGAAGCTACACCTTTCATAGACTTCACTCAGCCCTCCTGAATATTCTTTTGAGGTCAATTATTGTCATTTAAAAGATGACTGCATTATGAGAGGCTTAATACCTGCCAGAAATAGATTTTTCACAATAAACCACCTTTAAAAAATGTGTTTTTTTAATCTTGGTTATACAATCCTGTGCCAGAAATTTCACAAAATTATTCATTCCTGTAAAAATTACTTTCAAGAGTATCATACCAATTTTGTCCACAGAAAGTGGCATTATCTTCTACCACATTGTAAGAAAAAAATGGTATGAGGGAGACATCTTGAAGATAAGAATGCATGCTCTTAGTACAAGTAAGGGTTCTCAGCACTTTCCTCTTTCTTCTTCACCCCACTCCCTTTGTCCTTCCATTTTTCCTTCCTTTGTTCTCTTCCATTTCCCCTATGCTTTCCAACTGCCAGTGACATATGGGACTTACTTAGACCCACTTAGAGCAATCGTGAGTTTTATGTTTGCTGATTGCTTTTCTAGCGTGAGGATTTAGACAGCAAGGGAGTACAGACTGGGATGTGGGCTTATGTTCCCAGGGTCTAAATGACACCAAATCAGAAAAGAAATGCATTGGTGAAACTGAAAAGGGACTCTTTTTTACTTTTAATAACCCCTTATGCCATCCTTAGCACCAAATGCAAAAGACAAGGTGAGAGAAAGTGCAAGGTAACTTAATAGCAGAGGGACTTTCTGCTGGGATGTTATAAGTAGCGTGAAGGAAGGGTGAATTCAATTTTAGCAGACCGTGCTGCACCTGCAATGGAAAGGATGAGAAAAGGCAATACAGAGTGGTGATAATGCAGACTGAGGATCTAGCAAAAGGACAGAGTGCCCTCCTTCTGTTTGGATGGTGTGGGCTGAGCCATTCCTGGGGGACGGGGAACGGGCCATCCTCAGGGAAGCTTCTGTGACTCAGTGACTCTGCCAGCAATGATGTGTGGGCAAAGCCAAGAATTACAGTAAAGAAAATGACTACCCAGAATGTGGTGGTGACAGCAGCACTTACCAGTACCTGCAGTCAGAAAAACTCATTCATTCACCTTTTCGAGTGTTCTTTATGAGGCAGCTACTCTATGTAAATCAAAGTCCCTAAATAAGCAGCCTCTTCCAGATTCTTACAACTTCACATTAAGTCTTCCTAAGTGCTTTCCTTGTCTCTAGTCCCTCTCTGTTCCAGTCTATCCTACACATAAAGTCCAGGAAATTCTTCCTCCTACACAAGAGGGGCTATATGCAGTTTCTGAAATTAGTCTTCCTGAATTCAAATCTTGGCTCCACAACTTATTAGCCTGTGGTCTTAGATAAGTTAGTGAAACTCCCTGAGCTCCCAAACATCAGTCAGCTTGGGCTAAACAGCAGAAACAAATGTGCCCAACATCTTCATAGGTTCGACAATAACTGTTTGCTTCAGGCTCATGTTTGTGTCCATCCTAGGTCTGAGGTTGTGTTCTGCAACCTTCTCAGTCTGTGATCAAGGCTAAAGGTGCAGCCTCACCTGGATCATGCCAGCCCATGGCAGAGGGAAATCACGCAGTACCACTAAAGCCTTTTCAGATTCCCCATCGGTAGAATAACTCCCTCCCCCTTTCCTCCTTAATACCATACTCACTTCCCTCTCAAATACAAAAAAATACTCATTCCAACAAAAACAAAATACAATTTGCCATCTCCTGCCCAATAATTAAGTTTGACATTTCATATACAGTTGGTTCAATTAATATAAAGTAATGGACACACCCACGAAAAATAAGGCTTTCTACCAAAAAAAAAAAAAAAAAAAACAACCAAAAAACCAAAAACAGTTCTGCTTACGAAATGAAACTAAGACACCAAGCCTTTATTGTTACTTGAACATTGAAGAAGTTACCTCCAACACAGAAATGTTGTGGAGGAAAACGACAGAAGCTCCTTTATACTTTCAGTGAATACGCCCGCACATCTTCACATTTCCAAACACCTTTATAGCATATCATCTATTCCATAAAATACAGCAAAGTATAATGTTGTGAAAGTTATTGCATGTGTGAAGATGATGAATAAAAATTAGCAATGTAACAGAGAAGAATGGCCATCAGTGCACTAGTCAGACTAGACTGTTAGAACAACCTCAAAACTCAGGGACTTAATAGATGTTTGCTTCTTGTTCTCGTCACAGAGTGTACAATGTGGGTTGGTGGCCAGGATGGGACAAAGGATCTCATCACAGTGCAGTCTGGGTTGGTGGTGGTGGGAGGTCTGCTACACATTCACATTCAGGAACCCAGGCTCCTTCCATGTCTCCCTCCTCTAAGTCCTCAGAGTCCTCTCTATTCCGCTATGAGACGGGTAAAGAGGTTAGAGGATTGCATTTGGGAGGGTTTTATGGCCTAAGCCTGAAAAAGGTGTATACCACTTCTACCTCATTCCTTGACCACAAAGACACAAGGCTGCATCTAACTGCAAGGGAGGCTGGGAAATACAGTCTAGCCATGTGTCCCAAGGAAAGCAGGTTGGGGAAGAAAAAACAAGTCAATCTGTTCCACAGTAACTTAGGCTCACTTTCCAGCTAGGTGACTTGACCCAGTACACAAGCCTGAAAAGCAATGATTCAGATATGTGAATTTACAAAATCACAAATTACAACATGTTCTATACATTTGGCATCATGTGCCATGTAACTTTGGAAACCATGGTCTGTTTTGCTATTACCAAGAACCATTCTGACACAAATTGTGGAATCATTATGTGAAATGAAGGAGTCTGATTACTGGATTAGGCTATTATAAGCTAACAGGTAGAAGACAAAAGCCATTCAAGTGTTCACCCACAGAATAAACATTCAGATACAGAATACCATCATGTAAGCTTCGTGCAAACACACAAACTCCTCCCACAAAGGTTGACATAATGGAAGAGGAAGAGAGAGAGAGAGAGAGAGAGAGAGAAAGGATATGTACACAAGGAATTGAACCAAATCAAATATTTTGGAATACGCTTGACTGCCTGCCCTGATAAGGAATAAGATGAATTTATAAGATTTGCCTGGCCTCACAGTCAATAATTGTTAGAAAACTGTCAGGCCCAAGATGGATGACATCATTTGTAGGGCAAATGAAGATCATTTCCTTCTACATTGATTGGTGCTTGGGTTTTGTTTATACCCCAGCTGCCTGGGCCTTGTTGTGAGTAACCAGATATCGTAGGTTTGAAACAGGCTTCCCATTTGCATCACTGGGCAATGAATGCAGCCAACAGGAAGCCCAGGGACTCAGATTACTTGTTTTAATTGAAATCAATACCAACACAAGCAAAACTGCCTGGAATGGCAGTTCTGTGCTCTGGTGGAAAATTTTCATGGTCTCTGCCAATGACAGCCTTTATCAATAATGAACTATTAACTTCAACTGTGACACATAGTGCTTTCCAAGAGGAAAGAAGAAGTTTTTGGACCAATGACAGTTTCCAATAAGGAAAAAAATTTTTTTACCTCTTCAGGTCTTTATTAGGTTTCAGTCCCAGACACAAGTTCAACTCCAATTTGAGTTTCCATTAAACGGAAAGAGACAATTAGCCACCTAGTTCCTCCCTCTCCTGACAACTCTTCTCCATTCTTTCTTTTCCACTCTCACCCAGATTAGGTCTGGTGAAAAAGAGAATAATTATGACAATATTTCTTGAGTATCTTCCAGGTACAGTGTCATGTTCTGGTCCAGGGATCCGCAAATGTTGTCTACAAAAGGACGTTGTCTACAAAAGACCAGATAGTAAATATTTTTGGTTTTATGGGCCCTACTGTCTTGACAGTGACTATTCGGCTCTGCTGATGTTATGCAGACACATAGATAATACATAATAAATGGGTGTCCCTGTGTTCTAATAAAACTTTATGAACAGCAAGCCAGATTTGGCCTACAGACCAGACCACAGTTTATGGACAGTATTCTAGGATTTACATTTTACTCAGCTTCACTGAGGAGGGTATCACTATTCTTATTTTATAGTTGCAGTTCGCACCCCACCAAAGCTTCCCCTCTAGTTATGGGTGAAGCTGTGTCTAACACTAAGGGCAAGTCTAACACCAAGGGCAAGTCTAACACCAAAGGAGCATATACTTTCCCAATTTGATCCTCTGAAGAAGGCAGTCAGGCAGCCTGGGAAATAGGAGACGCTATTACAAATAGTGTCTGGGCCTGATTACAAATGCAGCTGCTAGTTTGAAGAGTTGCCCAGTTCTTCTGTCTTGGTGATCCTGTGTTGACCTAACTAAATTTCTCATGATGCAAGGTAAAGAATATGATGCCACTGAAAATAAGCATTGTCAGAGCATTTAAACTAAAACAATTGTTCTGCATGGCCCCTGGAGCTTCCACTCCAACATAAAAGGTCAAGGATTGGGCCATACTTTGGGCATTAATTTTTTATCTCACAAATACCATACTTACAGAATCCATGTGTTTAATGCTCATCACAAGGATGGGAAGTGAGGGTGTCTATATCCCCAGAGCCTTGCACAGCACCTGACACATGGAAAGTCCTCCTAGAACTTTGACACAAGAAATATTTGTGCTATGCCTTCATGGATTATTGATGTAATAAAACTTATTTATTAAAAATAAAAATATAATATATAATTGTACTTATATTATTATAATTATGTATCATATTATAATTAGTATATATTATTATAATTATAAATAATATTATAATTATATTACATATAATTATAATTTCATAGTATCTAAATAAATAAAAAGTTTTTATAAGCAATGTAATAAAAGGTATTAATCCTGCTTTCTGTAAGCCGACATTACAATAGAAAAAGAAGAGAAATATACACAAGTATACACAAATAGCCATGCATTATTGCTACAAATCCAAAAAGAATTAAAAGGTGCTCTAGTTGTCCAGAGAACAGTAAACTTAACTGTCTCTTCAGGAGACACATCTTCATGAAAGAGCTGGCCTAGAAGCTGGTGCTTGGAACTGAGTAGGATTAGGTAGGTGGAGATGTTGGAGGAAGGGCTTCTGGGGCAAAGACATGGTGAGCAGAGACAGGGAGATGGAAAGCGTGGGGCATCTTAGTCACACAGAAGCTGCTGGTTTTGACTAGAGCACTGAGGAGGAAGTGGGGTATAGTGAAAGATAAGGCCAGAAAAGTAGGTTGGAAGAAAGAATGACTTAAATCATAATAGAAGAGTTTTGAGATAAAAACAAATGATGGGAAATATATTTCCAAACAGAAAAATATTTCAAAGATTTCCATTTTCTCCAAAAAGTAGAGTTATTTTCTTAATTCAAGAAGACGTTGGCAGGGGAAAAAAGATCTTGAATTGTAATAAAGTAGAAAAAATTGTAGTCTTAAGGTAGAGGAAATGCAAAAAACTAAAAACAGATTTACCCTATGATCCAGCCATCCTGCTCCTGGGCATATATTTCGAGGGAACTCTCATTCAAAAAGATACATGCACCCCAATGTTCATAAAAGCACTATGTACAATAGCCAAGACATGGAAGCTACCTAAATGTCCATCACAGATGACTGGATAAAGAAGTTGTGGTGTATTTATTCAGTGAAATACTACTCAGCCATAAAAAGGAATAAAATAATGTCATTTGCAGGATGGACCTGAAGATTATCATTCTAAGTGAAGAAAGCCAGAAAGAGAAAGAGAAATACCATATGATATCACTCATATGTGGAATCTAATTAAAAAAAAAAGAAGACACAAATGAACTTATCTACAAAACAGAAACAGACTCACAGACCTAGTAAACAAACTTGTGGTTACAGGGAGAAGAGGGGTGGAAAGGGATAAATTAGGAGTTCAAGATTTGCAAATACTAACTACTACAAATAAAATAGATACACAATTTTCTTCTGTATAGCACAGGGAACTATAGTTAATATCTAATAGTAACCTGTATTGAAAAAGAACATGAAAACAAACATGTATATGCATATGTATGACTGAAACATTATGCTGTATACCAGAAATTGACACATTGTAAACTGACTATCATTCAATTAAAATTTTTTTTTTAAAAAGTAGAGGGAATGATGTCACTAAATAATCATCTGTAAAATTATTATGTTTGTTATTTGCTAAATGTTGAATTTGCATCTATTCTAATTTATTACATCTTGAGGGGTACTCTAATAACCTCATGAGGTAGGAACTGAGTCTATTTTTTCTCACTGTTGTATTCCCAGCATCTAGCATAGTGCTTGGTATGTGGCAGATAGATGCCAAATAAATGTTTAAAGAAGAAATGAATGAAGTAATACTGCCCCTCATATTAATAAAAACAAACATCTTTTTGCTTATTTCCTGGTTTGGGTAAATACATGTCAGCTATTTGAAAGCCAGTTAAGAAATTCACACACAAAAAAGTCCTATTTAAACACACAATAAAACAACAAACACTGCTGTGGTTAAGACCCTTGCCTTGATTTTAATGTTGATAGATGAAAGAGTCAATTAAGCCTGCATTCTGATTCTTAAATCAGAGCCCTTTGAATTCACCCATTTGTGAGAAATCCATAGAGTGTATTATTTTCTGATGACTACAAATAATTTTAACATAGAAAGAATCCTACACTTAAATCAAAATAATGATTATCAGTCTCCCAACTGTCCTTCCAACCCACTCCCAGTGCCCACTCCTGTCTGATCTACCCTGCTCCAGAGTTGTCTTCTTCAAGTATGACGGTGTTTTGAGCACTTTGTCACGCCAAATTTATGGGTCATTTTTAAAGAAAACATTTGCAAAATCTTACTAGCAATATCCTAGTAAGAGTATTACAGCAACAGAAAGTAAATTATGGCCCGCAGCCTGGAGGGTTTTCATGGGAATTCCTATGTCTGTCTGGGCTAGTCTTTGGGGTCTAGACTGAGGGAAATCATTCCCTACATTTGCTAATCACTGAAGCTAAAGCAGGATTTCCGTGCCAAGTAGGCAAAGCATAATCCTTAGAGACACTCCTGCCTCCGAGTAAGATGATGAGACCCCCAGATGGTGGCTTGTTATTTCCATACAGCACAGGCAAGTGTCCAATGTCGACCAGGCATGAAACTGAAGCATGAGAATGGTCCAGAGCAGTGCAACTTACACAGTGAAGAGTGAAAGGGGTGGGGGAGAGGGTTTCTTTTTCTTTTCTTTCCTTTCCTTTTCTTTCTTTTCTTTTCTTTTTTTCTTTTGTCATTCTCTATTGTTGTGTACTTAAGAAAGCATTTCTTGGTGGTAATGGTTACAGAGGTGGTAGATGACACCCCACTGCATTGCAAGAAACAGCGAGCTCTAGGGGTTATTGCTGTGGTCCTGTCTGAGCACTGCGGCTTCCAAAAGTGGAGGTGGAAATTAAATGGCATTTACGTAGCAAAGCTGTAGGGATAATTAGTAATTCGACACACAGCCATCCAGGGCAAGGTCAACAGGAGGAGTAACATAGCATCATATGATAACCGTTTAATGGGCTGTGTGAAATGAGTGGGTGGTCTAGGCTCAGCTCTGCCCAGGTAGTAGTTCCCACACTCCCAGGCTTTGGAGAGGGTCTAGAGTTCAGCTGCACACAAAGAGTCACACATACAGCCCTGGCTGGATAGAGTTAGCCACGAAAGCCCCATTAGACCAGAGGTTGTCACACTTTCTGGATAAATAAAGTCGTTCAATGAAGCTACAAAAGCATGACATTTTAAGTGTACTGACCTAACTAAATTATACTAGTTGGTATAATTTTTCAACTTGAATAGTTTTTCCATTCCTTTGCCACAACATTGTGAAAAGAGCTGGGCAAAGTCACGCTAATCCTGAGGAAAATGAGATGTTTGGATAGAGGAAAGGCTTCATGTTGAAGTTTTACTAGCAGGAGAAAGGAAAAATGGTGTTCCATTCGTGAGTGATGCTTCACAGTGGCCTGACATCATGGGAATTTACCAGACACTTGGGTGGAGCTCAGCCATCTCTAGTTATGATGTTTTCACCCTTCCTTCACCCCAACTAGATTCATGAGATTGTCCATCTTCAATGATACCAAAGCTTCCTTTAACAATGTAGATCACTCTTCTGTGTTCAGTGCAAACCAGCTAAACAAGAGAAGAGTAAAAATGTATGTCACATTATGCTAAGAATTGCTAATAACATTTTTTAACACTAATGCTTTGTAGATATTTAATTCAACTGATCTTTGTTACAGACCTACAGTGTGCTATTCTAGAAACCATTTGTCCTATGCCCCAAGCTCCATCTAAAGAGAGCCCAAGCCTAGGTCAACACATAAATATCTTTCAAATTCTTTACAATAGGTGTCCGCAAACTTTTCTTGTAAAAGGCCAGATAGTAAATACTTTCAACTTTGGGCGCCAAACACAGGTTATCTTCTGTACAACTACTGACTTCTGCCTTGCAGCCTGAAAGCAGCTATGGACAATATATCAATGAATGAGTGAGGCTGTGTGCCAATAAAACTTTATTTTAAAAGCAGGCATCAAGACTGTGGATTGTAATATAAAATCATCAGACTGAGACTGAGTTTTCAACTGAGAGGGAAAAGAATTGACAAACAAAGCTTACTATTTTTTTGAAACTATAATCTGACTTCTTTCAGTCACAGCTATGGAGACATAAATTAATCCCCTTAGTCAGATGCAGAAATTGGCTCACTGTCAAAGAGTATTTTATTGATTCATGATTTATGTTTCACCTACTTTCAAAAAAAAAAAAATAATCCAAGGTGGCTGTCACTGGGAATACATACATAAATCTCACTTACATCAGTATAGATGAGGAGCCTTCCCCAGTCAATGCAATTCTGGGTAGAATTAGATGTCATCACTTAGAAGTTCATCTAAGACAAAAATTTGCCTTCCTCTAACACTTAGTTAAGATGCACTGTGTCAAGCTTGAGTAGGCACAGCCAGCAAGGAGAGAGGGCTTCTCAGGAAATGACCAAATCAGATCATGAGCCAGCAGAGAGAACACTCTTTGGGATAGGGTGTGAGCTAAATTTAGAGTGAGTGTCAAATCATATTATTCATCATTAAAGAGGAGAGAACAGGAAAGAAAAAGAGCACTAACTTTTTTTTTGAGAAAATACTATATGCCAAGCATAATATTAATGAGTACTTTAAAATGAACTATCTATTAAATCTTTTCAATACTGCAAAGTAAGTATGCTTACCCACATATTACAGGGGGAAAAAAGGAAAGAAAGAAAAAAAATATTTTCCCCAAATTTATACAACCGGTAACTCTTAGAGTTGGAATTTGAACCCAGCTCTCTCTAGTTCCAAAGTGTATGGCTTCCTATTATCCACCACTGCCTTTGAGCACAAAATATCAACATTTTGCCCATCTCAAGTCAAGAATTCTCCTACTTCCTCCTAATTTCTTTAACCTACAACAGGGTCCTACTGTTGGTTCATTGTTGAATCAAATTGTGGCCAATATGACTGTAGTCAAAACCCAGTCCTATGGTTGGTATGTAGTTCTTCAGATCTGAGGTTAACTAGCCCACCGGAAAGCAAAGAATAGGTCATATATCAAACACTATATCCCCCTCCTTTCTCACTCAGTTAGCTGGGGCTGGCTTCCAAATAGTCCATAATTCTTACACATTTTGCCACAAATCAGGGCCTGGTAGTACAGTAAATAAGAAAAAAAAGAATAGCTAACATCTACTGTGTACTAAGTATGTGCCAGTCAGTGTGACATCGTTCAGAATCCTTTGATGATCCTAAGGAGGTAGTACTGCATCTCTCTTCTATGTAATCTCTCACTAAGAGTTAGGATAATCTGCTCTGGGTCACCCAACTAGTAAATAGCAGACCTGAGATTCAAACCTGCACCTTCTTAAATTACTTCTAAATTCAGACCTTCGAGAAAGATCACAAGGAAGCTTTCCCTGCGTCTCAGTGACAAACTGCCAATGAAGTAGATACTTTCTTTCCCTTCCCAAATGTACTTTTGAGCCCCAGGAAAGGCATTTGAGGAAGAGTAAGCAGCTGTCTCACTGCTGCCTACTCACCCTTCCTGCTTCCTCAAGAACACCTACAGAATTCGGGAGCTGAAAGAGGGAAAAAAAGAAGGGGAAGGGACAGGCATTTTTGAAGGAGAAATAGGATTACTTTAGTGAGAAAGTCCTTTCAGGAATTTGCTTTGGAGAACTTAAATGTATGTGTGTGTTGGTCCAAAAGTGATCAAAAGTGAATTCAAACACTGTACTTGCCAGGGCTTGTATTTTACCCACATAGAGATGGAATTTGTACAACACATAAAAGAAAATGAATAAGAGCTCTTTCTCTCTTTTTTATTTCTTAACAGCCAGCTACCCAGAGCACCCCATGAGAGATTTTCCAATGCTACAAACCTGACTTTACAAATGTAAATGTAATTTACATGAATTTCAAAAGCCCACATTCTATGTGGGTGCACCTAAGGCTGCAAGTCAAATGACAAACTGTGCATTTTATTCCCAAGTAGGAACATTCCAGTGTCTCTGACATTGTTACCCATATATTGTCCTTTTAGTCTTTCCTTGCCATAGAGTATAATGATAAATCTCTTTGCCTATATGGAATCAAGATATGATTCTTAAGCAACAAAGACTGTAATTGTATGAGCAGCACAATGAGTCACCCTATCACTTATATCCCGAATAAATGTGAGATGCATCTGTTGAAATGGAATCCGTGGGCTCCCTTTAATGGGCCAAATGTCTCCAAGGACAGAATAGTGGGAGGAAGTGATCCAGCTGCTCCGACTACAAATCTTTTGTCCTTGAAAGAAAAATCAGGAAAACATCCAGTAAAAAAAAAATAAATGTATTCACTTTACCTTGGGAAAAGATTAACAAAGCTTAGTTAGAACGCTGGTCGTTTGACTATTTATATTTTTATTTGTTCCTCACAGGAGGTCTGGCAAGAGAGAATTTTCCTCCCTGTTGTGTTTTTCAAATTGTAATTTTTAAAAAAACATTTTTGAAGCAACTTCAGGGAAGCAAGATAGCATATAACCCACCTATCCTACCCACTCCCATTGCTCCTACAAGAGAAACCCTCACCAAACGAATGGAAGGGACAGTGTGGTTGTGGATAAGGCACCAGGGGAAGAGCTGAACCAAATGTTCCTTAGTGTGAAAATCAAAGATATAGCATGATAATTGCTGTATCAAGTGGGGACATCTTAGCATTCTAAAACTCTTCAGGGCCTCTCTGAATGGCCCTGGGTGATCTGCAAATGCCCTTGGACCAGGACAAGGCTACTCTGTAAGAGGAAAGAGGATTTTCTTCATGAGAGAAAGTGAGCCTAGGGGGTTGGGGGAGAGAAAAAAAAAGTACACGTTCTAGAGTTGAAAGGGAGCTTGCACAATACTTGCTCAAAGTCTCCGGGAGTTGACCACTCCTTCTTGTCACCCTCACTGATGTAGTGTGAGAGGGCCACCATCTAGAATCTCCAGGAAGATCACAACATTGCTTGCCTCAGCCCTCCACACGTACCCTGGAGAGAGGAAACTTCAAAGCACAAAGGACATGTTAGAAAAACTGTGCCTCACACATCAGTCATCTTCTTGCTCTGAGGGGTCAGGCTTCATTTCTTTTTCCATTCTGCCAGCGCAATAAAGAAAAGAGGGATCCCAGCCCTGCTGCAGAAAGGAAGTGGCAGGGGCAGCCCTGAAGATGACAGAGTAGTTCTGGCAAAGGCTGTGGCAATTGATGGATATGCATAGAGGAGCATGCCTTTGTGTGAGCAGCAGAGGATTGAAAAAAAGAACAGAACAAAAAAACGCTAGGCAAGCTGAGCAGCTTGGATCAGTGGCACACAGCAAGGGTAGGCAAAGAGGTAACACAAACTCTGACCAGTGTGTGCAGGAGACATCCTGCACTCTCCTTCCTGTAAGTAAAGATGGGATGGATAATGGGTCACTTAGGGATTGAGTTGTTGAAATTAGCCACCGAGAAGACTGGGGACCTCTAGGGAGTTTTGTTAACAGGAGGAAGGTCATTATCATCACATCATAATGAACACTTACTGGGCATTTGCTTTGGTCCAAGCATTGTGCTAAGCCCTTTGCATGCATTTTCTCTTTAATCCCCATAGCAACTCTGTGTGATAGACGCTGTACTTCCCTAGAGTGGTATAGCCATTTTACAGGTGAGGAAAGGAGCCCCTTGAAAAGTTAAGTATCTTGCCCAAGAATAGTTGGCACACAGCAGAGTGAAGACGGGTCCTCAGGTCTGTCTTACGTCAAAGGTAGCCTCTTTAAATAATGGTGAAGTACTGCCAGCAGCCCAGCTTTGGCTCTCTCCTTAGGATTTTTATGTACATTCATATCTGTTCATCATTAATGTAACAGAGATTTATGAGAACCTACTATATGCCAGGACCAGTGCTCAGCATCAGGGAAACACTGATGGAAATATCAGCAGAGTCCCAGATCTTTCGGAGCTTTCAGTCTAGTGGAAGAGACAGACATTAATCAAATAGTTGTACAAATAAACATAAAATCATGACTATAATAAATGCTATGCAGGATTTTGAAGCACATAAAAGGGGCATTTGCTTAGTCTGAGGGTTCCCTACAAAAGGGACCAGTGAGTGGACAATGGAAGAAAGAGTAGAAAAGAACTAGGTTAAAGGGTGGGGTTAAGAGAAGAATCTTATCTTGTACTAAAGTCCTTCCCTGGGGGGGTGGGGGGAGGGTGCGAAATGGGACCTGTTGGAAGAAATAAAAAGGAAAGGAGATATTATTGTGACTACAGAAAGAGATAAAGGGTCTGTAAAGGATAATAGGAGAGTCTTGCATATGTTGATAGGAAGGGAGGGTATTGATAGGAAATAATGAAAACAGCCAACGCATATCTTGTTGGTCATACGGAAGACAGTGTTCTAAATGCTTTACATATATTTACATATTTAGTCCTTCCCATTAGTCTCTGGAGTGAGGTACTCTTATTATTCTCATTTTACAGATAAAGAAATGGAAGCACAGAGTTTCAGGAACTGGCCCAGAGCTCCAGGGTTCTTGATCTTAATCAATACAGATTCCTATTTCTATATCTTATAGCGAAGGGGATGAATATATTAGTGGAAGTATAATCAGTAGGTTAAGATGGTAGTTCTTAAATACCAGTGCACATGAAAATCAAGTGTGTGCATTAAAATTCAAATTTCCATGCCCTACACATCCCCTGGGTTTCTGAATCAAAAGGTCTAGCCTTTTTCCAACACGCAGTCCAGATGATTCCAATGCAAGTGCTCCAGAGACAAAACTTAAAGAAATACTGCTTTGCTTTAACAACTGGGGAGGGTAGATGCAAATGTAGGTAGATTAGTATATTTGGTAGACGAGCTTGAGGGACTTTCCCTCCAATGGCTTCCATATATTCTCTGAAGTACAAGATAGCATACCCAAATAGTGCAAGACAAATGTGGGTGTCATCTGAAAGACACTCGTAAACTATGGAAGGATTGAGAATAACCCATCTCTGGCTTTGAGAACCTCTATCCCAGTGAATTGCCCCATTATTTGTCCACTCTTGCCCCAGGAGTGGCCAAAGAAGGCTCCTTGTCTGTTACTCAAGCAGCTGCAGGAAGGAGTGTCTATCCTAAGAAAGCAAGAGGAAGGCCCGATGATAGAGGAAAGACTAGATGAAGAATGGAGATAAACTAAATCTGCCAAGGATGCTGCAAGCTAGAAGTCCTGTAAGAGGGAACCAATAAAGTCCAGAAGGGGAAAGATATATTTACGGCTGAAAGGGAAGTAAACGGGAGACTCCATTTATTTACAGTGTCCTTGTGTTTGCAATGGGCATTGTTTAAAACTTCTGTTATCCCAGAATTATTTCCCAGAACTTCCTACCAGGCCTCCCAGAACACTGAGATTCACATCTGAAAAATTGACAGGGACGGTGTGGGGGGAACATCTGTGGTCTTCAAATCACACAGTTAATGGCCTTTCCTCAACTCTTACATCACTGGAGAACACAAGCCAACACACACTGTAAGGATGTAACCAGCTGTAGGGAAAACATTCATTACAAGGGAGAATTACTGAACTCCTAAGGATTCAGCTGTGGAAGAAAAAAAATCTGCTTAATGGAATTATCAAAAGTTGACTGCTCTTAGTTCTTTTTTTTTTTTTAATTTTTTATTGATTTATAATCATTTTACAATATTGTGTCAAATTCCAGTGTTCAGCACAATTTTTCAGCCATTCATGGACATATACACACTCATTGTCACATTTTTTTCTCTGTGAGTTATCATAACATTTTGTGTATATTTCCCTGTGCTATACAGTGTAATCTTGTTTATCTATTCTACAATTTTGAAATCCCAGTCTATCCCTTCCCACCCTCCACCCCCCTGGTAAGCACAAGTCTGTATTCTCTGTCTGTGAGTCTATTTCTGTCCTGTATTTACGACTGCTCTTAGTTCTTTCATGGGTCATTCTCATTGCCTATTTCCATCGCCCCCAAGACGCAAATCCACAATTGGAATCAGACTTCATGTTAAGGCAATTCTCAACCATCTGCATCTTTCACAATTTATAATCCATATGAATCCAAATGCTTCACTGAGCTAACAGCTTCCACTGCCTCCTCCTCTTCACCCATAAATAATTTGCCTGTCACCTTTAACTGGAGGAAATGCCTACTTTGAGTTTAACCTTATAACCCTTCAGCCTGCTACCATGAACTGAAATAGTCAACATTCAGGTGTATGGAAGTAAGACTTCCAGTTTCTGTTTCCGCGTGTGAGGAACTTGGAAATCACCATCCTGTCCTAACAACAAGTAAAAAGCTAAACAGGCTGAAAAATTAACAACTCTTCTTGTAACCATAAGAGAGTGGAGGACAGAGAGCAAACCAAACAGTTGCCCCCTAGATTGAAGAGACAGGCGAATACAGGAAGTCACGGCTTACAGGAACAGAAACTCAGGAGCAGACACCACCAGGGAACCAGGGCTGGGGTAGGAAAACCAGAACTGAGATTGACGGATTGCTGAAGGCTCAGCGTGGACACCCCTGAGAGTTAAAAACTCCAGGAGGATCCAGTCTTAAGGGGGACCCCATGATGTGAGAAGTAAAGGGGACACCTCCTACCCTATGAAGGTGAACTGGGCACAAAATGTAGGATCCCTACCTCCCACTCCTCCTGAGTTTGGTGGACGAAGACATAATTCACTTACTAATTAAACTAGATGCAGAACTTCCCTAGGTAGCTAGGGAAAAACGTCCATAAACTCAGGCTAGTCCGAAGCTGCCTCATGGAAAGTGCCTCAGACAGGACTCCTTTGTGTTTCTCCAGCGAGGAAGCTTCCTGTAGGTCACAGTGTCTCCTGCCCTGCCCCCAGGAGAACAGCCAGAGCTCAGTCATCTGTGTCCCTGGTCCTGGCAAGGGGAAGAAGAGTCAGAGAATTTCCATTTAAACAATCTCTGCAGAGCTGATGGAAAACAGGAGGAGAAAGAGAAAACTGCAGGACAGTCCAAAGGGTTGCAGAAAAGCACTTACATATACATACATAATGCATAATTTATATTTATGTATAATAGAGATATATCGCTCATGCATAATATACCTCGTGTTATAAATATATTTGGATATATACATTTATACATATATGTACATACATATGTGGGTACACACCCATATACATACATGCATGTATATGTATATATGTGGGCGTGTATATTTTACCTATATTATATATACATTTTATAGAGGAGACATACATATATAAATACATATATATTACATATGCATATAAAATATCACCCTCCCTTCCACCCAAAACACATTGGCTTTGATTTCACAGTACTTTAGTGCATAACCAAAAGACTCAAGAGTTAAAATTACAAACACAGAGCAGGTCTCTAGCAGAATGGGTGGCTGTTGTCGAAACTCGATTTTCAAGGCCAAGCAGAAAAGTTGATACAGCCCACAGCAGACGGGTGCCTCAAGAAAGAAATGATTTGGCAAGAGCCTCCAACATCCTTCCATCCCCAAACACACAGGTTCAGCAACCCACGCTGTTCCCTTATTCTTCCTCCAAATAGGAAGAAACACTTCTGGTAAGACATCTGTTTTAGCTCCCAAATGCCCTCCAAACACACTGAATGATCTAGGATCTGCCTTCTGGGAGGGGGCTGGGTTCAGGGTGGGGGTTGGAGGGGGATGCCTGGGACCACTTGGGTGGCAGGCAGTTCCTTCTGTGCCTAAGGGCACGTGGCTTCTGAAGTTTGGAAAACTTCATCCATGGCACGTTGATTTTCATATACTTTGATTCTTCAAGAGCTATGAAAAGGATAAACTTCCCTCCCCAAAGGAAAAGGAGAACTGAGGAGGGAGGTAGAGACGTGCACATTTTCCTGTCACCACAAATAACCTCTTGTGATCAGAACAGCTTGGAGCGAAGTCCTGTAAGCCTGCAGCTAAAAAGAGAAAAACTCTTTGCTTTCTTTATGATAAATAACATTACTAATGAAAGTGTGTTTGCATAGTACAAGCCCCTCTGAATGACTGAAAAGATCCTTTTCTATATAGCACAGGGAACTATATTCAATTTCTTGTAATAAGCTATAATGGAAAAGAATCTAAAAATATATGTGTATTTATATGTATGTATATGCATAACTGAAATACTTTTCTGTACACCTGAAACCAGCATTTAAAACCAACTACACTTCCATAGAAAATAAAATTTAGAACAAACAAACATCCTTTTCTAAACTGCAGAATGGCATTGCCTATCCCAAACCAAACATGGCAAGCACAATGTAATTTTTCTTCTAGCTGTTTTTGTTATTTTCTATCACAGAGGAGCCCAACCTGGTTTCTGTCTTCACTGGCTAGACTGTACTGTTAGAACACACATTTAACTAAAGGCAAAAGTCTTTAATACCAGTGCAAATCTCTGGTATTTAAGCAGTTCTAAAGGAAAGACTTCTCCCATGGATTGTATGGGAGAAGCTCAATATGATGTAACTGAAACCAGCTGAAAAGAGAGAATATAAAGACCTTTTGCTTCTGGAAAGCTCATCGATGTCTGTCTAGCTGAGATTTGAGACTCTTGGCAGCCTGCCTCCAGCACCTTTTCTAGGCATTACACTCATTTCTTCAAATCAGGTTCCCTTCTCCAGTCTATCAAGCTTCTGGCCCCCTATTCACCATGAATTTATTGCCTCACTGGCTCTTCTTAACTTGTCTCCCTCCCCTCAATACCACAATTCTAAGCAGCATCAGTCAGGAACCTGGCTTCTTGTGAACTTGAGAATTTAGACCACTGGATTTTCCCTTTTCTAACTTCTATTGCACTCCCTCTTGCATGCAATTCATTGACCTTTCAAACTATGCTGATCCTTAGTTATCAACACTATACCAGCAATTGTTTCCCTTGAATATAGGATACTATATTATACAAGAAATTGTTTCCACAAATATATGTAAACAAATATGTCAACAATCAAAAAATATTATATGCGGTATAAAAAAAGATAAAACATGTTAATGGGTAAAGGGAGCCCAGAGTGGAAGTGACATTTTTTATTGGTAATCAAGGAAGACATTGTTGAGGAAGAGGGATTTGAACTGAACCAAGGAAGCCAGCCATACAGAGGACTGGGCATAAGTGGAGAAGTCCAGGTGGCAAGTCAAAAAAACACCTTGAGGGGAAACTAGTTAGTGGTCCTGAAAGGAGCAAAAAGAAAGCTGGTGCATGAGAACACGATAATGATGGGTTCAGGAAGGAAGGCAGAGGGAAACTGTGGGGGTCCATGCTGGCTGGATAAGTAGCTTGGGTTTCATTTTAAAAGCAATGGAAAACCTCTGGAGGACTTTCTTCAAGGATGGAGTTTCAGCTGGTTTATGTTTTTAACAGCTCTTTCAGTCTGCAGTGTGGAGAATATTCTGTAGGAAGCTAGAAGCTGGCCAGCTGGATTCCTGGTGAAAGGTGAGAGGGGCTTGCCCTACTATGGTAAGCTTGAAGATAAGAAGTAGTCCAACTGGGGACATATTCTGCAGATAGAGTTGGCAAGATTTGGTGATGGATTGAATTCAGGTGATGAGGGAAAAAGAGCAATGGAGACTAATTTCTAGACTTTTGGCCTAAGGAACTGGATGTCACATGGCCCTCATGGACCAATGTTGCCATTACCTCTCAGTCAATAAACTTTACTACTCCCTACCAGTTATTGAATACCTCTTGTATGTTACGTATGTTTAGCCGCTATTCTTAATCACTGACTAAGCTTGTGAGGTAGGTGTTGCGACCAGCATTTAACAGATGAGGAAAGTGAGCCCCAAGAGGTTAATTTGCCCAGAATCACACAGCTAAGGCAGGTTGCAAACAATGCCCCATGTGACATCAAAATCTATATTGTCTTTTTTTTTTAATTGAGCTGTAGTCAGTTTACAATGTTGTGTCAATTTCCAGTGTAGAGCACAATTTTTCACTCTTACATGAATATATGTATATTCATTTTCACATTCTTTTTCATCATGAGCTACTACAAGATCCTGTATATATTTCCCTGTGCTATACAGTATAAACTTGTTTATCTCTTCTATATGTATATATATATGTCAGTATCTACAAATTTCGAACTCCCAGTCTGTCCCTTTCCACCTCCCTTCCCTCTGGCAACCACAAGTTAGTATTCTATGTCTATGAGTCTGTTTTCGTTTTTTATTTAAGTTCATTTGTCGTCTTCTTCTCCTCCTCCTCCTCCTCCTCCTTTTCCTTCTCTTTCTTCTTCTCCTTCTTCTTCTTCTTTCTTCTTCTTTTTGAGATTCCACATATGAGTGATATGTATGGTATTTTTCTTTCTCTTTCTGGCTTACTTCACTTAGAATGACATTCTCCAGGGACACCCATGTTGCTGCAAATGGCATTATGTTGTCAGTTTTTTATGGCTGAGTAGTATTCCATTGTATAAATATACACAACTTCTTTATCCAGTCATCTATACTGTCTTCATTCAGTTGTAACCCCTTTCCTTTGTCCACTGATTGCTAGAAATGCATTTGCACTAAAGTCCCTACTTCAACTGTGTAGGCATAGAAAAGAAACTGAGCAGAAACACAGCAGATGAGAACTTTACTTCTTTCTGGATAGTGGGATTACAAAATATTTTTTAAACACATTTTTGGGAGTCTTTTTTGCTTGGTTGGTTACTGTTTGGTTTTGTTGTTATCATTGTTATATTTCTTGTAAGGCAAGTTGAGGACTATAAAGCCAGGTCTGAAGGCAACTAGCTTCAAATTCCAGCTCTACACCTTAATAGCTGTCTGTCCTTCAGCCAGTTTCTTAGCTGCTAAGAATGTTACTTTTCTTATCTATAAAGTGGGTATAATAATATTTACCTTGGAGTGGTATAAGGTTTAAACTAGAAATGTAGGAAGCATTTAACATAATATCTGGCAAATAGCAAACTCTCAATAAATAAATGGTATCTATTTTAGTGGCAGCTTTTGAAAGTGGACACCAGGACACAAACAATTATCCAAGTCAGTGTTTTATTCTCTGTAATTTACTTTTACCTCACTAGATGAGGCAACCCTGAAAAAAGAGAAAGTTGACTTGTCTAATAGCTAGAGTAAATTAGAACCAGGACAAGAATTCTTTTTTCCCCATTCCCTGAACACATCTACTAAATCACCCTATGTCTTGGATATCATGTCTTTTTTAAACTGCTACCCAATTAATTGATCCTGGATTCCGTAGGCGTCCAAACCATAGCTGCTACAGACTAGCCATTCAAATGAATAAACTATAAAGTCATGTACGCATGCTCAGAGAAGACTCCCTTTTCAAATGTCTATCAAGAATACACACTGCTGAAAATTCTATTGTTAGCAGGAAAATTGTCAATGTGGCCTTCAGAAACATTTTCATTTGGAAGATCTACAATTTTTTAATCTGTGTGTCTCAAAAGAAATACATTTTCTAATCTACTTTATCAAGGCACATGACAAAGAATTCTGAAATCACTTGTCCTTAAGGCTAAGGTAAGGATAATTGGAGATACCCTGGAGATAACTGCTAGGATGGGACACAGTTCAGAGAGCTGGTTATTAAAATCACCTGAAGAATTTAGTATAAATTACAGATCAATCCAAATTCTCAGAGATTCTGATTCAGTAGATGTGGAGCAGAGTCTAGGAATAAATGTTTTTTTAAAGCTGACCATTAGCAACCAGGGACATGCAAATAAAAGTCTCAATGAAATACCACTGTCACAACCATTAGGATAGCTATAATCAAAAAGGCAAGTGTTGGTGACAATATGGAGAAATTGGAATCTTCATACACCACTAGTGGGAATGTCAAATTGTATAGAAGCTTTGTCTGACAGTTCCTCAAAAGTTTAAACAGAGTTACCACATGACCCAGTAATTCCACTCCTAGGAACATACATAAGAAGACTGAAAACATATGCCAAGACAAAAACTTGTATATGAATATTCATAGCAGCATTATTCATAATAGCCAAAAAGTGGAAACAACCCAAAGATCCACCAAACAATGAGCTGATTAATAAAAACGTGGTCTATCCAGACAGTGGAATATCATTTGCCCATAAAAAGTAAGGAAACACTGATACATACTGCAACAAGGATGAATCTTGAAAAAACTGTGCTGAGTGAAAGAAGCCAGACACAAAAGACCACATATTGCATGATTCCATTTATACAAAATGGCCAGAATAGGCAAATATAGAGAGACAGAAAGTAGATTAGTGGTTGTCTAAAATGTTGAGAGGGGTGGTGCTGGTTGAGGGAATGAAGGAATGCACTTCTAATGGGTAAAAAGTTTGGGGGGAAGGTGATTAAAATATTTTAAAATTGCTTGTGGTGATGCTTGCCCAACTCTGTGAACTAAAGCCACTGAGTTGTGCAATGTAAATGAGTGAATTTATGGTATATGAATTATATCTCAATGAGGCTGTTAGAGCAAACAAAAAGAAGGAAGAAAGAAAAGTTGCCCCAGTGATTTTGATGTGGAGATGGGTTTGAAAGCCACTGTTCTAAGTTCTTGCTACTCCAAAGGTGGTTCATGGACCAGCACTACCTGCATCACCTGGGAACTTGTTAGAATTGCAGCATCTCAGTGTGGTGAGAACCTGAGATTCTGCATTTTACCAACAACTCTAGGTGATTGAAGTTTGAGAAGCACTGCTTTTAGGTACTACTAAGAATCTTCTCAAACATGTCTACTCAATTACAAATAACCAGACCCAAGACTTTGACCTCCTTAATGCCTAAACTGGATAAGCATGCTAACATCAACAGTTCGTTCAACTATGGGAAAATTCACCAAGGCAATCTATGGAGAAAGCCCCAAAGAGAAGACCTTCATAAATAAATTTCCTTAGTATGTCACAGGAGTTTTAAGTAGTGTTGTTGGAATCTTCCTGGTGAACATAAAAGTGTTTCTGATTTTACTGAAGGGGGAAAAGAGGGTTATGGTAGCCTGAGAGTCAATCAGAGATGAGGTAGAGAGGTTTCAGTAGTTGGAGTTAGAAGAGAGATAGATGCTTGCATCACCTGATGTGGAACCTAAGTCTCTCTCTCTCATTGTTTTTTGTTTGCCTTTGGTTATCTTGAAAATTGTGTGACCTTTCTACCCTGATAAAAAAGAACTGTGACTTTTCTTTCACAGTCTATGTAGGTCATTTCACTCAATTTATCTTATCTCCAACAGTTAGGATGTCTTTATATTTTATTTAATTTTTTCCAGCTTTATTGAGGACATCACGCCAAGTGAAATAAGCCATATGCAGGATGGATGAATACTGTATGATTCCACTTATATATGGAATTCAAAAAAGTCAAAATCATAGAACCAGAGAGTAGGGTGCCTTTTTAAAAATTTAATTCTGCATCACTGAGATGCTATGTTGAACCCCAGGGGCAGTGTTTTCAAGTAGCCAGGCACAGGATGTTCACTTGACATTCCAATTAACAGCACAGGGTCAACTTACCTCGACTGCAGTCCATCACGCAATCACATGAAATTGTAAAAGCCATAAAACATTGCAATAAGGGACCATTTTTATGTTTTTCTTCTATTCACAGTGGCTGTATTGTACAGTTTTTAGATGAACAATTGATAAACCAACTTAGTTTGAGCCTCAGGAATACTCTTTAATAGCTGTATGATTTTGTGCCAGCTATTTGAGCATTTTAAGCTTTGGCATCCACTTCTCTAAATTGATATAATAGGGTCATAAAAGTGTTATAATAAAAAATGTCATAATGCACATAAAGTACTTAATATGCTTCTTAGAACATAGTAAGCTCTCAATAATGTTAGCTATTATTATTATCATCAAGATCCTAAAACAGGGGTATCAGCAATGTTTGACAGCATTTTTGCTTTTAAGCCATTTTATAATCTGACTACCATTTAGTTTAAAAAAATTAAATGTATTTACAGTCAAAATTGACCATCTTTAAAGCAAAATGGATTCAGATGTAGAGCTCTAGGATATCTGGTGAGATGTCTGAAAGCCTGAGTTAAAGACCTTTACCAGGAGACAGAAGAGCTTGCCTCTGTCCACCTTCTATGGCAATGGAACAAGTCAGCTATCGATAAAAGTGCCTGTTGTGGGCTGATGGGTTGAATTGTGTCCCTCTCAAAATTCGTATGTTGAACTCCTAACCCCTGATACCTCAGAAAGTGACCTTATTTGAACACAGGGTCATTGCAGATGGAACTAGTTACGTTAAGATGAGTTCATCCTGGAGTAGGGTAGACCTCTTATCCAGTATAACTGGTGTCCTTATGAAAAGGGGAAATTTGGACATAAACTCACAAGTAGGGAGAACACTATGTGAAGATGAAGGCAGAGATCTGAGCGATGCTTCTACAAGCCAAAGATTGCCAGTAAACCTCTAGACACTAGGGAAGAAACATGGGACAGATTCTCGCCTTCAGAAGGAACCAACCCTACAGACATCTTGATGTTGGACTTCTAGCCTCCAGAGTTAAAACAACAGATTTCTGTTGTTTAAGGCATGCAGTTTATGGTGCTGTGTCATGGCAGCCCTAGGAAACAAATGCAATGCCAAATGGGTGGCTTGGTAGGAAATAATGCAAGCTAGTGGTTCAGCATATTTAGCATAATTTCAAATCACTTGGAAGGCTCCTTAAAACATATACAGCTGGGTTACATCTCCAGCATCTCTAATTCAGTATATCTGGGGTGAGGTTGAGGAATTTATATCTCTCATCTGTTTCTAGATGATGCTCAGGCTGCTCTTCCAGTAACCACATTTTGAAAGCCATGGATGTAAGTTTTCAGAGAAAGGAGAGATCCCTGGGGATTGGAGAGGGAGCAGTAAAGAACCTGCCAGAGCAGGAGAACACAAGAGCTGAAGTCCTACCTCCTCAGAAAATCCCCCAAATCTCCCCACCATGCCCCCATACCACATTCCTGTAACAAATCGAGGAAGCTAGTTTATTTTTAATCAATAGAATATGTTGTTTTCATATTAGTGGATCCAGCTGCATCAAATCTATCAGAATTAGGAACTGCTACTCTAGATCCTTGAAAAAGAATTTGCCAATGAACTCTCAGGAGTGAACATTTAAGACTTCAGGGTGCATCAGAATTACCTAGGAGATCTGGGACCCATTCTAGACACAATGAAGCAGAATGTCTAGGGGTGAGTTCGAAGCAACTGAATTTTTAACTGGCTCTTCTGTTGATGGACACCAAAGTCTGAAAAATACTCAGTTAGCTTTAGATCATCCCATAATCCACTCAATTTTTTCTCATATGCACTTGAACTCATCTTTGTATCAAGGTGTCGCTCTGAGACAGTGAGATATGGTGAAATGGATGTGAGCTTTGGACTCAGGCAAACTTTGCTCATGTTCTACCTCTGCCCATAAAGAGCTGAATGATTTGGGATGAGTTATGTAGGCTCTCTGGGTCAAGTTTATTCATCTGTCTTTTAGGGTGAGCCATACTCTTGCTCTAATTAGTTGAGAATTAGCACTAACATACATACATGCTTTTTTACAAAATAACAGATATTTATTAGAAATAAAAGACATTATCTGCAGTGCTTCTGGGGACTGTGCCTATAATCATTAACTCTTAAAATAGTATCAATAGATAACAATTAAATTCCTTACTATATTTACAAAGTTTTACAGATACTAATTAGCAGGCTATCCCAGATATCTAACAATGCCTAGCACAGAGGAGGCACTACTACAAATTTATTATTGTAATAAAATCATACTTTGTAGCACAAGTGTTAAGAACACAAAACTTGGAGCCATATTGTCTTTCAAATCTTGGATTTGCTACCTAATCTGTCTATGACTCAGTTTCCTCATTCACAGCATAGTAATAAGACAAACTACAAACACAGAGATGCCAGATATATTAAATGAGTTACTATATGTAATATAATAGTAAAATGCTACCTGACACAACTAAGAGCTTCCTTTATTTTTCTTATTCTTATTAATTATATTATTAAGAACGTCAGTATTAAGGGAATGCTAATAAGAGGTTGGTAGTATCAGAGAAATGCAAATCAAAACTACAATGAGGTATCACCTCACACCAGTCAGAATGGCCGTCATTCAAAAATCCACAAATGAAAAATGCTGGAGAGGCTGTGGAGAAAGGGGAACCCTCCTACACTGCTGGTGGGAATACAGTTTGGTGCAGCCACTATGGAAAACAGTGTGGAGATTCCTCAAAAGACTAGGAATAGACTTACCATATGACCCAGGAATCCCACTCCTGGGCTTGTATCCAGAAGGAAATCTACTTCAGGATGACACCTGCACCCCAATGTTCATAGCAGCACTATTTACAATAGCCAAAACATGGAAACAGCCTAAATGTCCATCAACAGGTGACTGGATAAAGAAGAGGTGGTATATTTATACAATGGAATACTACTCAACCATAAAAGCCGACAACATAATGCCATTTGCAGCAACATGGATGCTCCTGGAGAATGTCATTCTAAGTGAAATAAGCCAGAAAGAGAAAGAAAAATACCGTATGAGATCGCTCATATGTGGAATCTAAAAAACAAAAACAAAAACAAACAAACAAACAAAAACAAAGTGTAAATAAAGGACAGAAATAGACTCACAGACAGAGAATACAGACTTGTGGTTACCAGGGGGGTGGAGGGTGGGAAGGGATAGACTGGGATTTCAAAATTGTAGAATAGACTACACTGTATAGCACAGGGAAATATACACAAACTGTTATGATAACTCACAGAGAAAAAAATGTGACAATGAGTGTGTATATGTCCATGAATAACTGAAAAATTGTGCTGAACACTGGAATTTGACACAACATTGTAAAATGATTATAAATCAATAAAAAATGTTAAAAAAAAAAAGGTTGATAGTGAGAAACAAGAAAAACTTTTTAGGGAAAAGTGAATTTTGAGAAATAAAAATCAACTGTGTATTATCACACACTGGAAATTTTTCCAAGTCATTATAGTAACTTGTCAGGGAAAGTGATTAGGAAATGAAGTCCTCTAACAAGTCTCATTCGTATAGAGGATCACCACTGGTTACTTGTGCCCCAAGCCTGCATTTTAAAATAAATGAAAATAATGGGGATCAGGGAGCAAGAGAGACAGAGACTGTCTTTCTTAGCCAAAGTAACTACCATATTCTTTACTATCTGTTTGGTTATGAGTTGGATCTATGTGATGAATGGGTGAATATTCACAAATTACCTTAATATTCAGATTTCTCCAGGCAGAGCAGAGCCCTTGTTTAATATTGTTCATTACACCATGGTTTGGGAAATACTACAAGTTTCCCCCTAATATTAGGACCAATTTGGATGCTCGTTGATTAAATTAAAATGCCTGGGAAATATCTAGCACTGTACCAGGCACATGAAGACTATTCAATAAAAGTTAATAGATTAGAAAGAAAACCATACAACAGGGGAAATTCCTACCTATGTTTAGAACCAAGCAACTCATAAATGGAGCCCAGGGTGCAAAAAAAGACAAGCAAGAAGGACATAGAAAGGGAGTTCATGAGTGATGTCATTGAGTTTCCAGATTTGCCTAGAGCACACTCTGCAGGGCAGATGGATTGTGGGGGGAATCCCAGATTTTGCTCTGTTTATGCCTTTTACCCAGGAGCTACACAAGAGCCAGGGAAGATGGACTCAGAGCCTGAGCTGAGTAAATAAATGATCTCAAGGAAGATGTGGGGGCTTCTCTTTGCTCTGCAGAGGAACATCAGAGTCCTACTGAATCCAGCCAGTCTGAGTTTGGTTTCTGGTTCTGTCATTCACTCTATACAATCTTGAGTAAACTTGACTTCTCAAAATCTCTGTCTCCCTATCACTAAAATGAGAATAACAGTAGCTACCTCAAAGGGTGTTCATTTACTCTACACGTAACTTTTTTTGAGTGCTTCCTTTTTGCTGGGTAATGTTTGAGGTCCTAGGAATACAGTAGTGGTAAAATAGAAAAGTCTCTCCCGTGGAGAACAAACACATCATGGAATTTGTGTCCTAGCTGGGGAGACAGTGGCAGAGCAGCTCCCACAGAAGTCTGAACCAGTTGGAGAACCCTTCCTTGTTCTGGGTCCCACTCAAAACTAGCAGCTTTCTCAGTTGATGGAGCACACGCATATGAGGTATACTTTGCCTGCGTTAATCCAAAAAGGCCTGTGATAAGTCACTTTTTCACTTGTAGAAACGGAGAATTTAACCTTAAAAGGGATAACCTGACGCGGCTCAGACCACTGTAAACCCAGAAATTTCCTTGAGATGGGATACCCCTGAATTTTTGTGGGATTTCCCACCTCCTAGCAGACAAGTGTCTTACCAAATGGCTAGAAGAGCTGCTACTTCCTCCTCACGAGGTCCAATCAGCATAATACCATCAATACAATGCAATGAGCCAGCGTGAGGTCTTGTGGAAAAGATTCAGATTGCTTCATGACGTTGGGGTGAGGGTAAATATTCAGTGATACATGTGCAAACGGTGCTTTAATACAGTTCTAGACCAGAGCAAATCCTTGCCGAACGTTACCTGTTGCTGTTCTGCTGAAAATCGATCTTGTACATCAGGATGCTGGGCAGGGGCCAGCGGCAGCCGCCAAGGAAATCTGCTCATAGAATCAGCTTCTTTTCTACAAACCACTCTGGTATTTCTTCTCCTTATTTACCATAAAATTGTTTTTCACATAGATATGAATGAATGTTACACGCTACATCCCGATAAATATTTCTCAAATTAAAGCACCACTTAATTGCATCTCAGCAATGCTCCCTTGTGACTGCCCCATTAGGCTTAATGAATAATTCATCAGCTTCCTGGGGTGCGTTCCACTGATCTTAAGAACAAGAAGAAATCATTCTTTGGAGTTTGCTTTTAGGCTCCACTTTTTCCTCTTCGCAAGGGCAGGCACACAGCTGCCTAGCGGGGCGAGAGATGTCGCAGGCGAGCAGACGATGGAAGGGCAGGCCTAAGCTCGGACCCGCCTCTCAAACCCTCCTAGTCCTGGGACAGGAAGGCTGTTTGGGGACCCCTGCCCTCCCCAGACTCTTGAACAGCAGCTGCCTCCTAGGCGTCGAGGTTAACCTGCTCCAGGCCGAGGGCAAAATAGACCCCGGCCAGCAGGCGAGCTACAGATGGCCGGGACTTCGCTCACACAACCGGAGGCAAAGGGAGGACCGTTTGGGATCCACAGGCTGCAACTGTTGGGCTCCAGAGGGAGCCTGTGGTCACAGTGGCAGCGAGAAACCTCCTTTCTCCCCATGGAGCTATGGTGGATGGAGAGAGGGGTGGGATGATGAAAGAACTTTCTTTTTATCTTTCTACTATCTTTCCTCCATCCCAGGGCATCGCCTGTTTTGCAGGAAGCAAATTGGACATATGTCCATTTGACATTTTTTCCTATTTCCATTAAAGGCCAAGAAATTCCGTCTATGACTTTCTCCCCTTCCAGAAAGGAAGTCCTTAGAACTTGCCTGTAAGACCCCGAATGCACCCCAGATGGAGAAGAGGGATTGAGGCTCTTCACACCAGAGCCTGCCTGCTCCTTTGTGTAAAAACCATAATAGCTATCATTTATACAGAGTCAGCTTATGTCTGCAAGGGTTATCTCATCTAATACCCACGATGTAAATACTACTGTTACCATCAGTTTACAGATGAAAACACTGAGACTTATAGACGTGAGCCAACTTGCCTAAGGCCACATAGAAAGCAATGAGGCTGGGTTTAAAACCCAGGTAATCAGGTTCCAGAACCAGAATTCTCAAATTTCCATAATCTCCCCACCCCATCCCACCCCTTCTTGACTTGTGTCTTCTCTTTTCCATTCCTTTCTTTTTCTTTTAAATTTTGACCGCAGTTTGTGATTTGACCTACGTGAATGACAAGCTCCTATGTCTTTATTTGCTGTTTGGTGATAAGAATAGTGAATGTATGGGATTCTGTAAGCTTAGTTCTTTTACCCTTATAAGTTTTCCTTGTTTTTTATAATTTTCTTGGGAGCTATCTGAAATATAAGGAGCATACAAACCGATATGGTCTAGATTGCCAAGAAACTTGTAAAGTCACATGCAAGAGTTGTATCCAGGCAATATACTGGAAAACTCTGCACTGGAAGTGAGATACTTGGGTTATTATGCTGCCTCTGCTCCCTGCTGGCTGAGTGACCCCAGGTCCATCACTTAACTCTCTGAGCTTAGTTTCCTTATCAGGACAATGGGGGAAAGGTGTAATACCCCACCAGCATTGTTTTGAGGATTACACACAGTAAGATATGTGCTGGGTCTCTTTGCTTTCTGTGTAATCCTTCCTTCTGTTACCTTTCATCAATGCTGTGTCACCAAGGGAAGGAGGTGGCAAAATGAGAGGAGAGGAGACTAAAACAGCTAAAGCTGTGGTTAGGAAGAAAAGTAAAATGACTTTTCTCCATTCTGCAAGGACCCTCCTGGGAGGTACCCTCTCTCTCCAGGACGAGCTCCAGCAGCTCTTCTTCCTAGCCCTCTTGAAGGGCCCAGCTTGTGGGGAAAGTGTCAGCCTGGTTACTGCAGTTTCCAGACTCAGCTCTAAATCATAAGCAACCACCCTCATTTCCCTGACACAGGCAGCCTATAAACCAGAAAATGCCCTTTGTCAGTTCATCAGTGACATGAAAAGAAATGTGCTCCCTGATTGAGCAGACAATCCAAATTTGGGGGGTAGTCACCATGCCTTCCTCTTGGCACTCCAGAATATAATGAGAAATGGAGGCACACAATGAAATTATGCCTTCATGGATTAGTTTGTTGTAGATTGGTTGAGAAAAGAAAAGGAAAAGAAAAAAAAAAAAAGACAAAACTTCTGGAAATGATTATAGCCAAAGAGGATGGATGGTTTTCTTCTCAGTTTGTCTCTAGGGAACAACTTTGACCTTTGTTTCTTCATCATTCTCCTTATTCTCTGCAGAAGAGTCATTGCACTGACCTGAAAATCAATATTGAACCCCCAGCCATCTTTCCCTGTCCATCCTGTAGGCGTGAACAGCTTGTGTAGCTGCCCTCAGATCATCTGTCTCCCTGTTGCTGTCACTCTTCTCCCTCTCTCTGGATTTCAGTCTTCTCATTATTGCAAATCTCCCCCAGATTGTGACTACCCTGTTTTCAGGTCTGTCTCAAATAAGACCTTTCAAGACTTATCAGCACCCTCTACACCTACCTCAGGTCCTTTCTTTTGGGGATGTGGATATCTTTTTAAATGGGAGAAAGAAGAGAAAGAAGCCAGACAATTTGTGACAATAAACACAAACTAGAGCAGGACAGGGTTGAGGGTTGGCTAGGGATGTGGGAGAGAAAACCTCAAGCCACCTGTTTGGAATAGATTAGTGAGGTTTAAACAAAAACATCCCCTAGTCACCACTCAACCTCTGGAAAAACGGTGCATTTTCTAATTTCTACTCCCACACTTTGCCTGGAAAAGGGAGAAATAAAAGGAGGGTGACTTGAGAGAAGATGGGGTAAAGCTATCTCAGAGAAAGATGGAGCACTGGGTTCGGGCTCCTGGGGTGGTCCACACTCTGACATGGAGAGTGGGAGACAAAACTGCAGCCGCAGTAGGCTACCTCTGCTGAACAACTGCCAGATCCCAGAACAAAGGTTTCATTTTATGGGGGTGCCCAACCCTCCTGAGATGGGACATTATCTGCTCTTGGATGACAGTGACCATAGCACAGTGATGGTATTTCCTGAGTTAAAAGGCAAAACAAGTAAACTGATTAAAATCTTTGTAAATTGGCAAATGCAGTTTTATAGGGAGATTATATATCTTATATAAGTACATTTATTGAGAATTAAATGATTTTATTAGAAAATAATAAAATTAAGACTGTTCTAGAAAAAGCTTGAATATATGAATGTACCAAACCCATTCTTGTAATCACTGCTGTTCCCTTTAAGCTCCCTGCCTGCGCGCGCACACACACACACTTAGACACACACAGGCTTACTATGTGGGTGTTCTGAAACCACTTATTCTGATCATTGATGCTTTTCCATCATGTTCTCCTGGGGAAAAACTCTAATTCCTAAGAAGGTCCTTATTAGTGAACTTGTAATACCTGGCTGATGCAGGTGACTGTACTCAGTTACGGTTATGCTGACATTTAGACAGGTCACCTTGGCCTCCAAATCCCCCTTGTGTGGACCATGGCATTGGCACTCATTGTTGTGCTTTGTTTTATTTTTTATTTTATTTTTTAATTGTATAGTTGATTCATAATATGCTAGTGTTTTATTAATTTTGCAGTTATGTTCCAAATGGATTGAGCCAGCAGGGACCACTAAGGACCCTCTAGTGCTGATCATTCTGCAGTGTTAATTGCTTGTTTACGTAGCAGCCTGCACACTAGGATGTTCTCTATTTAGTCAAGGACTCTGTTGTTTTTCTATTATATCCTCAGCCCCCAATTGTCATTAGATATTTAAGGAATAAGTGAATGTGTTTCTTAGAGTTTCTATAATTCAAGGTGTTTAGAAGCTGCACTCAGGGGATAGCAGTGGCAAAATACAAGTATTTCCCATGAGGGTCCTCCCAAGAGGATCAGAATGGGATCATACGTGAGCATGACGGCCTTGTAAGAAGTCTGTGACCCTGGGCACCCGACACAGATAAGGGCCAGGGTCTGCCAAGCTTTCAGCCATCAGGTATAAGGCATAAAGCAAGAGAGAACTTTTTAAAAGGAAACAAGCCATAGACTGTACAACAGCAAGAGTGAACCCCAATGTAAACTATGGACTTTGAGTGATTATGATATGTCAATATAGGTTCATTGATTGTAACAAATGGACCACTCCAGTGGGAGATGACAGGGGAGACTACGCATGTGTTGAGATAGGGAGTATATGGGAAATCTCTGGACCTTCCACTCAATTTTGCTATGAACCTAAAACTGCTCTAAAAATAAAGTCAATTTAAGAAAAAAAAAAAAAAAGAAAAGGAAAAGATAAAGAGAGGAGGAAAAACATAAAGGAGAAAGAAGAGAGAACATAGGAGGTCATGTGCAAATCAAGTCTCGTCCTTCCACCTTAGTGGCCTTCAGATCACAGGCTGGCAAACCTGACCCAAAATATAGGGACTCCACCATGAGCGCAAACAGGCTGATAGTCTTGACTTGCATTTAACATAGTGTTATTGGGCATACAGTGAGAGTGTCTGGGCGTTAATGTGCATTTTCTTATGCACGGAGAAGAGGCAATTTGGAAAAATCTAGTTAATGTATTTATTTCCATGCCTATCATAATGAGATTTTTCTGACCCAAAGCTCAGGGCACATAGTCTGATATCCCTCCTGATGTAGAACAGACATTGAATACTTGAACTATTGCAGATTTAAAATACATGTTTTAAATCCATTTTACTGAAACTCCAGACAATAAAAGAAATGAAAGATAAAAGTCACTCTAATATTGACCCTAACCCTCATCCTAATTCTCCAATTCAGACTCAAGGTTGTTTATAGAACTTATCGCCAACCCTCATATATGAACCGTAATTAAATTCCACAAATGTAAAACTATAAATATACATTCTATTATTTCTAAGTTATATTATTAAAAAGTAGTCTCTCGTGAAATTTACATATGCTGGTTTGATAACTTAAAAGTAATTTTTCTCTGAATTTTAATTTTAAAGAAATATTGGAAGAGATGTTTTCATTAAATCATTCTTTCATGCTGAATACCAACTATATAAATGGAAAGCTGGAGTAGGGAAGATGGCCCCCCCCTTTTTTTTTATGTCATTTATTTCTCTTGTAAGAATGTCTTCCTAATATGAATCTTCAGTCTGTTACGTGTGGTAAAAATATTTTCTTCCAATCTACTAGCTACTTTCTACTTTTTATTGATTATGGTACATAGTTTATAAGTTATGATTAATGGAATTTATCAGTATTTTCCTTTGTGATCTTTGCTTTCGTGAATATCTTTCCTACACTAAAGAATTTTCTTTTGTTAATAGTTTTAGTATTTATGTCTTTCATCCAACTGAGATAGAAGTCTGATTTTTTCCAAATGGAGGGCCAATTTATTGAATCACCCATCCTTTCAACTCTAATCTAAACACCAGAGCCATAAAATACCAAATTTGTATATAACATACTTATATTTCTAACCTCTATTTTGTTTCATTGACCTACTTGGCTATTCCTGCATCAACAATGTATTGTTTCAATGAATACAACTTTATTTTCTTTTCTATTGGGAGCTGTTGGCAGGTCCTTGCTCTGTATTTCCTTTCTAAAATTGCCTTGGCTATTCTTGGACATTTTCCCTCATAAAATTTGTAGATTCATCCTGTTGAATTCCATTTTTTAATCTTTTTTATATTTTGACTAGGTTTACATTGAATATGTAGATTATATGGAGGAGAATTGACATTGAAAAACATTGAGTATTTCTCCATCCTTCAATGGTCAAACCTATTTATTTGGTGGTTTTTTGTTTGTTTGTTTGTTTGTTTTTGTATCTTTCACAAAAGGTTTGCAATTCTCTCCACAAAAGTCTTATGGAGACTTTTTAACATTATTTCAATTTTTGAATGAGATCTTTCTTTTTGTATTATATTTTCTAATGAGATATTACTGGTATATAGGTAAGTTTTTTTTTAACATAGTATTTTCTAGTAAATGCCTTAATGTACTTTTTCTGTTTTCTTGATGTTGCCAATACTGGTGAGAAAGGTGAAGGAAATATGCCAATTAATACTATTCTACAAAATTAACTACCTGTAGAGAACTCATGAAAACATACTAAAATATGTGTTACATCATGAATTCAGTATAAAAATGAGTCACTATTAAACTCTGGTCAGGAAGTATGGTTCCCAAAACTATGTGCTTACAATGTAGATGTTGTTACCTATAAAATTATCCAGCATCATATTCCATCCCCAACACCCCGCCAGCTCCTCCAGGTTCCTAAAACAAGTGATTACTATCACTGCTTCCCTACTCTTTTCTTAGTCAGAACCCCACCCCCCACCCCACCACCCAACCCTGATATCTTAGCTCAATGGTGTGAATCACCATACCTACCTCTTGCCTGTCCTTTCTATCCATCACCTCTTCTCTCCTTCTCTCCTGGATCAGCAGTCCCATTAATCCAATAAGAAACTGTCATTTTTTTTAAATGGGCAAAACAGGAAAGTAAGGTTACATTGACCTTTCCCATCCTAACAATGTCTAAATGCTAACTGCATCATGCATGGAATTTTTGAAAGAGGGAGGAGGGAGAGCCAGAGATAAAAAGATCCTTTCCTCCAGATTTCCTCTGGTTTTGTCTTCAGAGTAATAAAAACCAACCACAATAACTAGCGTGTACTGAGCACCTACCAAGTGCTGCGTCCTGTACAGGGCGTTTAGATGGCCGTACCACTTGGTACGCACCCGATCTTGTCTATACAAAGTATTTAGTACACATCATATCTAAGTCCCCTCACAAGCCTGTAAGGTAGAGACTATTATTATGCCCACTGTGGAGAAAAGGAAACACCAGTTCCTTGTAGGATAAATAACTTTCCAAATTGCGTAAATAGTAAGTTTGGCTAGGAATTAACCCCAGCAATATGACTCCAACCCTTATGCTAACCCACTAACAGTAGGAAGAAAGTATGGGGCACAATAATAGCAGAGGTTATTCTATCTGACGTATATATCTCTGCATTTGTGACACTAAAGCTTAAGAGGTTTTACAGTATTTCACTGCTCAGCACAGTCATCACTGTTTTACCCATGAAGTATGCCCATATTTCAGGCTAACCACAGGACAGAAAATAGAGTCTCTTGGCTACATTGAAGCACAGATTTGGGGTTACGGTCCCCCAAAATGCTCCTGGCCCCATGACTGCAGAGAAAGAAGAGGACAAATGGGATTATATTTTACCACATCCATCTTTTGCAGGATTCTATGAACTTCAGGCTGTGTGATCGTGGGCGTGTCTCTTAATTTCTTTATATTTCAATTACTTCAAAGGTAAAATAATGATAATAATAGGACTGGTAGGGTTGCTGAAAGAATTAAATGAGCACATATTTGGTGCTCAGAAGAGTGGCTGGCACATCTTGAAGCGTCATATAAGGGTTCCCATCATCCTTAGATCTTTCTTAATTCAGGGTAATAATCTCAAATCAATTTTTATTCCAACATCTCAAACCAATTTCCAATTGGGGAAGTGGTATGAAAATCCAAATATTTGGGTTTTTCAAAAGATTTTAAAAGGTTTTGGCCTTTTTGTTTTCAGATTGTGAAATAAAATTCATATTTTATGACAAGACAAGGGAAAATTTAAACATAAAAAATTCTTCTCTGCCCTTTGACCTCCTCTCTCCCCACACTGTGCATAGTGTATCTACATTACACATGGACCAAACCTCCCCCATCAGCAGGAATACCTGCTCAACCATAAAGAGCAACATTCTCCCAGCATCAACAAGACAACTCCTTAAAAGATAACTTTCCTTCTTGAGTTTGTAAGGGGTCACATGACCCACTGGGATGATGCTTAGGTGTGGATTATGGAAACTGTCAATTAGATGTTATTTGATGTATGGCCCCCATCTCAGAAAACTTTTAAAACTGTGCCCTGATTTCTAACTGGTGAAACAGGTCTCAGAGCTTTCTGAGGGGCTCTTCCCAGGTTATAATCCTCAAATAGACTCAAATAAAATTTTCAATTTATTTATTAGTTCAACTGATTAATTTTTCGTTGACAAGATCTATACGCTTTTCAAAGACAGCGTGATGTATATGTTTCTGATTCACTGAAAAGGGTATTAGTTTGGCTTCTTCTCCCCTTCCCCTCTCTGAAAGCCACTTACTAGTCATCTACTATGAACCGTTTTGGAAAATGAACACCTTTTAAGGGTTTTTCCTTTGAAGTAGAACATGATGTTTTGGCGAAGTACAAATCTTCAATAGTATACACATGCTTCTGAGGCTGGCCTCCTGTGTGCCTTTGTTACCATTCTAAATCTCCCTGTAATTGACTCATGAGCACTAGGCTAACTCCTGCCTCATTTCAGCCAGTGAACCTTTGCTGGTTCTCATCTGTGCAGTCTAGACTAACTCGGCTGTGACAGACTCTGCCAAACTATTGTTGAAGAAAGCCTCAGAAGTAGGAACAGGAAGCCTATTCAGGGATCGAGTTACCCTGATACGGATCTGTCCTTCTGTGTTGCCCTCCTGATCCTTCACCCACTTTTTATATTCCCATTCCCTGTGGCCTTATCTTGACTCTGACTCTTTGACTTTGGGTCCTCTTGAACTGAGCCTCTCTCATGGTAGTAGATTTCTAATTCTCCAGCACCCAGCCTGTTCTGTGACCAACCCCAGCCTGCCCCGCTGCCTACCACCTGAGCTTGCCTTTGGATTTGGACAATTAACCTTGGCTCCAAGCACTCAGGGGTGACTTCAGCCATCCTGCCCCAGGGCTGATATAGCCCTACCTTTGTTCCCTTTATGTCCCTGTGAAATGGCTTGGCATCCTAGTTGAGGAAGCTTGCTGAATAAGGAGACTCAGAAAGATTTTTTTTACTCTACCAGGATGTGGGTGATGTATTCTGGCATTGCAAAGCCAAAGACAACATTCAGAGAACCTTGTTTATTCTTTTTCTGCATAATCTTGGTATGTCTGAGTTTCTAAAACCCAAGTATACAACTTTTTAGTATTACTTTCAGGAAAGGACCTCAGGGGTTCTGTGCCCGTTAGTGTATGATTTCGTCTAGTTTTAGAACCATATATGTAATGAACAGACTAAAAACCATACATAATTGGTTGTATGGTTTTTAGACTGGGGTTGTTATCATTCTTGTATCATCAGCTGTGTGACTTTGGCCAGTCCTTTAATTCTAAACTTCAACTTCCATTTATGTAAATCTGGGACCAAAAACTCCACTAAACTTTATGATTTGAGATTATAAAATGTGTCTTATTTTTACGAGACTCTTCTCCTACAATTAACCCAGGAAATGTTCTCCAAAATATTGATTTCACAAGGCTGATAGAAGATTCAAATAAATTAAGATATGCATAATCACTTTGAAAATTGCAAAGCACAAAATAAGTGTTTTTGTGATTGTGAATGAGTTGTATGCCAAAAGTTGTTACAGAATCCCTTTGCTCCCCCTCCTTTGTGACTTCATCAGGCTTGTCCTGCCCCCATTACAGTATGTCCTTATCTCAACTTCCCACTAGACTGTAAACTCCTTGTAGAACACTGTGGTCTAGGCCTGGGTCATTATCTGTACTAGTAAAATATAAACCACTTAGTATAATCCAGGCTACATCATAAGTGCTTTACATATATTAGCTCATTTAATTCTCACAAAATTGTATGAGATATAAATTACTATTGTATCCATTTTATAATGTGGAAACTGAAGTATAGAGAGTTTAAGTGACCTTCCCAAGCACACAGGGTCTGTGAGTGGCAGAGTTGGGATTTGAACCCAGATAAACTAATCTCAGGATCCATGCTGTTAACTGCTACATTATATTGCCCTGGTTGGGTGGATAGATGGGTGGGTATATAGGTGGGTTTTTACATTTACTATTGTTCTTTATTATCTTGAGACACAGACAAGACTATAATATAAAAAGCATGAAGATTGTAATTAAATATTCATGAGGTATCAGAGTGGAATTCTCTAATATACAAATGTTTCCAGTGAGAATCAAACCTGAATGATTATCTAACCAATGCTTTTTTTCCATTGTAATCAACAGAAAAATGTTGAATTTTCTATATCTAAACAGCAATTATTGGCTACATTTTAAAGTACTTTTTTCCTGTTTTTAAATCTAGTGTTAAATTCACTATAGAAAATGTGTTTTAAAGATACACAAACATTTATGTGATATGTATAAATAATGACAGGAAAGGGGAATATGAAAGGATTATATTTCCCTCTCCCCAATTTATCTGAGGACTAATGGTGCCCAAGGTCTGGGTCCTTCAAGGCTGAGTTTTTAAATTCTACCCTAAATAAGCTACCCACGGGACTCTAGTGAGCTTGGAAACTACAACTTTAAAGGAAAAATGGCTTCTGCCAACAAAGACACATCCATCCTCCACCCTGTCTACTTACACAACCCCCCCTTCACCCCTTCTCCTCATTCATACAGTAACTATCCTCTGGATACATTATCATTTTTGTCTAGCTGGTTTGCTGTTGTGTATTTCTCCCCTTCCTTATCTCGTTTACTCCTATGTTTCAGTATCCTCGAAAAAACATCAACTCTCATACTTTTTGTCCAGTTCAGATCTGTGTACTGAACCGCTTGCTCATCAGACATTTTTGTGTGGATGTTTTACAGGCATCTCAAAGTCAGTATATCCAAGCCAGAACAAATGAGCCTCCCCTGCAAATGTGTTCCTTCTAAGAGTAAATGGCACCAGCAGAACCAGAAAACTGGAAATCATATTGATCAGCCTCATCTTCACAGCTTATGCTTGCTTGATCCACAAAGCCTAAGTCCATCTATTAAGTATCTCAAAGCTCCATTCCCGTTCCCTCCCACCTCTGTAATCAAGCATTATATCTCATCTAGACAACCATGGAAGCCTAACAGATATCCCTCTTCCATTCCTGCATTTCCCCAATTTATTCTAACCCAGCAGATTCAAGAGGAAAATCTGACTATATTATTTCCCAGCTTACATCCTTTCAAAGTCTACCAAGTGCTTTTGGGAGAAAGGAAAATAACCCTTACTGTGGTCCCAAAGACCTGGTGGTTCTGCTCCCACCGACTTCTGCAGCTTCATCTCATGACCCTCTCCCCCTGGCTTTCTAACATATGGGCCTTTCATGAATTCCTTGAAATGTACCGAGTTCTTTCTGGCACCTTGTAGGCCTTTGAACATGCGATTCCCTCTGTCTGGAACTCTCCCTTCTCCGTTTACTAATTAGTCAATCCCACATTCATCTTTTGGACCTGAACTTAAATGTCACTCCAGTGGAGAACTCATGCTTGCCCACCCACTCCTGCAGACCAGATCAGGTCCCCCCACTATACACTTTCCTGATACAGTGTCCTTTTTCTCCACTGCACATGTTGCACAATGTATTTTCCTTTGTTGTCCTCATTATGGTTTATTATTTTTACAATTATTTGTTTTCATCTATCTCTTCTGATAGACTGTAAGTTCCATGAAGTCAAAGACCAATCTTGTTCACGGTTCTGTTTATAGTGAGTAGCACACATCCTTGAATGAATGTGTGAATGGACTAATGCTATTCTGATAGTTTGGAGGAGAATAATAATAGATAGATGAAGCACCCTTTTTATTTTATCCTCGTAACAGCTGTGTGAGAAGATATTATTATCACGTTTTCATAGGTGAGGAAGCCAAAATTCATAGACATAAGGTAACTTGTCCACGCTGTTCAGGGCAATTCTACCAAGAAGAGGGACCAGAGGGTTTACTACATATTTTAAAGAATATGTAATTGCTTACTAATAAATTTCTCCAGCTTCTTTGTCATTTGTAAAGGCTAAGTGGTATTAGTATCTCTTTGGCATTTCTACGTTGTTTGTTAGGATGAGCAAAACCAGTTACCACCACCTCCCATTTAGGGCAAAACCTACTAAAACCTTTAGGGAAAGTCCTGATCAAAGAAGAAACATTTCACATTCATTGAAGTGGAAAATACACAGGGAATGGAGCTGAATGGGTTAAGGCAAATTAGGTAGAAAAAAAGTTGGTGTGATAAAAGCAGGAACAAAGAAAATGGATGAGATAAAGGAAGAAAGAGAAGGAGAGTTAAGTACAAGGACACAGGGAAACAAAGAAAGAAAAACAGCTTTCTCAAGTCCTTGGGAGAGACCAGAGGAGCACATAGCGAGGAAGATACTGTCTGAGCTTCTAACAAAAATAGTGGTGTTTCTGAATACCCACGTGTTTAGTAGTAAATAGACAAAACATCTGATGACTACCTGGATTGTGCATGCCAAGATTCTAGAGTATTTTTGATGACTCAAGATTAAAGGAACTTTTATATTTATTCCTAATGTATTTGAATACAGGTGCAAGTGAGAGGAAGTTAGAGGAATAGGATTTCCTCCTCTATCCTAGCCCAAATTAGACGTCGTGTCCCCGTCTCCTATGCACTGTTCCCCCTCTGGCACCAACTCTGACGTTTGCCCTGACCCCTGTTGAATTAAACAAGGAGGTCATCAGGCTGAGGTGACTTTACTGCCATAGTAGCTTATGTAAGCAAACCAAAATCCAAGCCTGCAAGTGCCTCAAGGTTACGAAATCAAAATGCTAAGGACAAGCAGTCACAAACAGCCAACCAGGCTTTACGCTATAGCCAATTGAATAATTTCCTTTCTTGCTTCTGGTGCTGCCGGACTGGAATCAGTTTTTGCTCACATAAACTTAACATTTTTAATATACCTCAGTTCATCTTTTAACATCTCCTGGGTTATTCCACAGACCAGCATTGATGGGAAAATCATTTTACTCTTCTGAGTCTGTTTCCTTATCTTAAAAGTAGAGGGAATCATTCCTGGCTGGTTTTTCTCAGTGTCTTTTGGCTCATAAAATTCAGTAGCAGAAAGGACTTGAAGGGATAATGTCCAGAATAAACTCAAACACGGTGTATGAATCTCTACTGCATTGTCTCACCCACCCACCAAATGTTCTTTATTCTTTCACCCTTCCCTTAGACTCCAGCACTTTAAATTTTAGACTTTTAGTATCACTTAATCTATAAAATAGTTTTTCTGGAATTATGTTCATATACATGGAAAAATGTTGTAGTCTTTAAAAACTAAGGTGATACAGATTCTGTTTTATGCATTATATACAAAGACACATAAAGTGAGGCTAAGTGAAAAAAACATCAGTTTTAGAAAATATTTTTAAATAAAATCTAGATTTTAAATGTTGTTTTGGAGGCCAAAGAGGGGAAAAAAGTAAATCTTGAAGGTTTATCTTCGAGGATGTCATTCCTCTATACCAGTGGTTCCCAAGGTGTGATCCTGGACCAGAAGCAGCAGTATCACCTGGTTATTTGTTAGAAATTCAATATCTCTGGTGCCATCCAAGATGTACTGAATTAGATACTCTGAGGTTAGAAATGAGCAATCTGTTTTCTAATAAGCCTTGCTTTGAAGTTTGAGAATAATTCCTTTATGCTGCAAAGTGGGAAGCTTGGAGGGGAATCCAGGAGAGTAGACAGAGAACAGAACAAGTGTGTGTGGTGTGTTTTTATGATTAAAAAATGAGGATAATATTAGGTTGAAGGGTGTGAAAAGCCAATCGTCAACCATTTTTGACCTACATAAAATGCACAATATGATTCAATCTAAAAATGTGTAGTTTTAGGAATTATTACGAGGATAAGGTAATTCATGTGAAAAAACCTTGCACAGAGCCTGGATGTGAAAGTTTGATAGACATTAGTTTCTCTTCCTTTTTCCTAATGCTCTTAAACAGACTCATCAGGGGCTCTATTCTCAGAGTAGTACTCTAAAGTAACTGTCAGCTATGCTTTCCACTGCCCAGCGAAGATCACTGGCAGGCGACTCACCCCCAATTCCCCAGAAGGAACTGTGTTATTAGAAGAGTGTGCCGCCAGCTCACGCTCCTTCTAAGAAAATACGTAGTTCCCACTCTCTAGTAACTAAAACAGTCAGAGTAAGACAACGTCTAGATGTTGGGCCAAAACAGCAGCCAGATTTATTCCCATCTCTTGCTTCTTTCAGGTATATGTGTACATCTAACCCTTCCAAAATGTTCTTTCCTTCCAGCTACTTTTTTGCGGTTACATTCTTGTAAAAGAACTGGCTTCCAGGAAGAGAAAGAGATGAGCACAGGGTCCAACATCAATTCTGAAGCAAGCTATAAATACAAAGGTAAGACTCTGGCAGATTTCTTTGGTCATTTTGGGTTTGTCAGTCAGTGGGGTGCAAGAGGTTGTGTTATTGGAAATGGCCTAGAAAGAAAAAGAGAACACCTCTGATCAATCTCTGTTAACTAGATGAGTAATGTTGAGTCTGGATGATTAAGCTAAATGCACCTTGTAATCTTTGATAGCTTCAAAGGAGAAAGGTGGAGATGAAGTTGGAGGAGGAGGAAGAAAAAAGGAGAGTAAAGGGAAAGGGAACAGAATGCTTTTCTTGGGTGTCTATGCCCTTTCCCCAAATTAAAGTCCAATGCTTAAGGAATCAGAATGCTGTCATATCCACCTTTAATTCGTGCTCCCTCCCGTGAAGGAGAGATGGACAGTCAACCATCAATACTTATGAATGGCCTCAGAGACAGAGTAAAGGATCTATAGATTTCCATTTAGTAGGTGGTTGACGGGATATACACTTTATCAGTTGCCTCAGTTAGTGAAGACTTGCTATGGACTAAATCTTTGTGTTCTCCCAAAATTCAATCTTCAATGTGATAGCATTTACAGATGAGGCCTCTGGGAAGTAATGAGGTCATGAAGATGGAGCGTAGTGTCCCTAGAGTAAGAGACCAAAGCTCTCCCTCTCTGTGCCGTATGAGGATACAATGGGAAAGTGGCTGCTTATAAACCAGGAAGAGGGTCTTTCCCAGAACCTAATCATACCAGCACCTTGATCTTGGACTTCTGGTCTCTAAAACTGTGAGAAATAAATTATTGTTTAAGCCACCCAGCCCAAACTAAGATAAGACTCTTTAGCCATTCAGATTTAAAAATAATAATGCCCGTCTTTACCAGCTGCCCCCTGCTTCAAATTGATGTATTATATCAAAGCACCTGTCCTAGTTGGGAATAATCCAGATGCTCAAGAAACCACATTCTATGTGGAATATTAATACCCTGCATCTTTGTTGGCTCTCACTGACTTATTGGGGGGGAAACAAATCTGTCCTTCTCAGTTCATTTCCCAAGCACACAGTCAGATGGATAATAATCTCCCAGCTCAGACGTGAGTTTACGGTACATCTGCAGAGCTTATAATGATGTATTTTCTTCTTAAGATAATCTCTATCTTGCCTCCTAGTCTAAGTCATTTGACCCCAATCTTACAGATCTACCACCTGATAGATGAAGGCACGGCCACTTTGCAACCCAGTCAGGGTGTGATATGAGTACTACAACTCATAAGGAGTCTAACAATCTTGAGATAATTGGAACCAAGTAAAGGCAATGTATTATGTATTATTCTTTCTTAATTATTCTTGTACATCCTCTATTGCAGGTAATCTTGTTCTGAATATATATATGTACCTGATCATAGGGGGAAAAAACACCTACTTGTCATTTACTGTGAGCTAGATACCTACATCAGGCTTCTCTGTCACCTAATCATTAAACTTATATTCTACTCTAAATAAGACAAAAATCCTATCAACTATAAAAGCCTCAATGTATTTAATTTTTTTTCCTTTCAACCTGGCCTTTCAAACCTAGTCAAAGAAGATGTTAAAAAAAAAAGGATGAAATGTGCTTGACTTATAGTAACATGAAGTCAGCATAATACTTTACACACACACACACACACAGAGTCTTTATTTCTCCTGAGGACTCAGTGGCTTGTTTCCTTTATTTTACCTCACTCTTCACTCTCTTATAGTGGCCCCTACAGAATTGCCAGCCCGAAACACAGCATGAGAGGATCTTCTCAGAGGTTCAAGAGAGCTCCTCTCTGCCAGCTCTCAGCAGCACACACTGTATTCTCCCCGCTTATGTCAGATTTATTAATGCATAAGCGCCCTTAGCCCTCCCTTTGCCCTCCCCCTGTGTTAGTTTGCTAAGGCTACCATGAAAAAGTACCTCGGACTGCGTGGCTCAGACAACAACAATTTATTTCCTCACAGTTTTCAGTTTTGGAGGCTAGAAGTCCAAGATCAAGGTGTCAGCATGGTTGGTTTCTTCTTCTTTCTCCTTTCCTATCTTCATATGGTCTTCTCTGTGTGTATCTGTGTCCAGAAAGACAGATACTGTATATCACCTATATGTGAAATCTAAAAAAAACCATACTCATAAAAATAGAGCATACTGGTGGCTGCCAGATGTTGGAGGGTGGGGAAATGGTTGCTCAAATGGTACAAACTTCCAGTTACAAGGTAAGTAAACTCTGGGGATCTAATGCATAGCTTGGTAATTATGGTTAACAATGCTGTATTATATACTTGAAAGTTGCTAAGAGAGTAAATCTTAAGTATTTTCACCACACCCACAGACACATACACACACAGAGGTAATTATGTGAGGTGATGGACAGGCTAATTAATCTTATTATGCTACTTATTTTGCAGTATACATGTATCAAATCATCATGTTGTATACCTTAAACTTACACAATGTTGTATGTCAATTAAATCTCAACAAGCTGGGGAAAAAAGGCAAGAGACTCAGGCCATGAGGTTAGAAGGTAACCAGGGGCCCGACAGAATAGGGCCTTTTGAAAGTCTGTGTTTTAGTCCAGGTTAGAGCAGGAACCAATGGAGAGCTCTGAGCAGAGAAGTGACAAGATCTAACTTAGGTTTTAAAAGGATCACTCTGTCACCTCTGCTGAGAACAGACTGTAAATGTTGTTTAATGTGGACTGTGAGTATAAGTTATTATGTCTGATTTCATATGGGCTAGATCCTTTATAAGTAAACATGCCTAATATTTCAAAAGAGCTGAAGATGGCCAAGGGATGAGGAAAGGCCAGTATAGATAAACAGTGTTGATTGGTGTATAAGAACGAAAGATGGCCAGGAGTTTGCTGGTGCTGCAAAATAGAGAGATGACAAGATTTTAATGAGTTGTCGTAGATGAAGATCTTCGACCATTTTGAAAGTTTGAGAATGAAATGAATAAAGGTTGACCCTGTGTCAATAAGTAAAATACTTTTTAGGTTAGATTATGATGAATCGCGGCTTCATAAAGTGTTCAATTATCAAATGTAATACTGTCACCCCCAAATTAGTAGTTTAAAATTACAGAAAAATTTTGCTCGTGAAACTGCAATTTGGGCAGGGCTCAGCAAGAACTGCTCTATTTCCACAAAACATTAGCTGGGAAACTTCGAAGGCTAAGAGTTGGAACCATCTGCATTCTTCCTCACGTGTCTGGTGGTTGATGCCGAAAGACTCAGACAGAGGGCTGCATTGGGCTTCTAGGATATTATGATTATAATAAGAAAAATATACTTGGTCTTCTTCCCATTCCTGACACAGAGCTCCTAAAACCCTTGGAATTTCCTATGAGGAAAGTAATGTAGAGGTCTTTCATTATGTTAATGAAGTGACTTTTGTAAAGCATCTAAGGATGAAGGCCAGTTGCTAGGGGAACCAACTTTGTTTAGAGAGAGAGAATTTTCAGTCCCACCACCAACATCTAGGAGGGGAGAGGGGTTAAAGATTAAGTTCAATCACCAATAGCTAATAAGTTAATCAATTATGCCTGTGTAATGAAGCCTCCATGAAACCCCAAAAGGACAGGGTTTGGAGAACTTCTGGATTGGTGAACCAATCGGTCAGAAGCACAAGTGATAACCTGGACTGGTGATTGACATCTGAAGGGGGAAGGAAAGCAATCTTGGAGGACTGAACCTTTACCCTGTGGACTCTGATGTTATCCCTGGGTAGACAGTGTCAAAACTGAGTTCAATTGTAGCATACCCAGCCGGTATCACAGAATTGCTTGGTGGTGTGGGGGGAAAAAAACTGACGCATCAGAATTGGTGATCAGAATCTTAGCTTCTGTATGTCTATGTGGACTCTCCATGGACTCCCCAGCATGACAGTTATAGGGTTACTGAACTTTTTACATATTAGCTTGGGACTCCCAAGGTGAATGTCCTGAGAGATGGAGGGAGGCTGGTAAAAGCTGAATCACCATTTATGACTTAGCATCTGTAGGCTTGCAGCATCACCCCTGCCACTCTCTATTTGTTGGAAAGCTAGTCACTAAAGCCAGTCTATATTCAAGGGGAGGAGGATTCAACTTCAAAGATACATAGGAAAAGTTTCAGATAATTTATGTACATGCTTTAAAACCACTACATAAATGTTTTACTTATGGCTCTTTAGATACACGGAACACACTTACATATGCCTCTGACCCTGATACTGCCAGGCCCTCCCAGCCTGGCCCCTTTCACAGGAGCAGCAGACTGCCAATCCTCTTCGCTGGAGAGGAGGTCTGAACATAGATGAAGCTCTGGGAGTGAGAACAGAGAAAAAGATCCTCCTATTTGTGCCCACAGAGGACAACAAGGGATAATTAAGTTTCAAGAAACTATTTTATTTTCTTGCAATGATGGAGAGGTAGTCTAACGGAGAAGATGAATAGACAGGTTGAGTTGGCAATCAAGCAATAATGAAATTACTGACTCCTGAGCATCTTCACCTAGATATTCAGTCAATGCCTTGAGCTCAGCATGTCCAAGGCAGAACTCAGCTCTATCCTTCCTCAACTCTACCCACTTGTATTCCCTATTTTCATTTCCCTACCCACCACCCTACTTGGCAATCAAGTGGCATCCCCTCCCTCTCTTCCACAACCTATATTTAATTCAGTAAAAATCCACCTCCTAAATATCTCTTGAATCCATCTCTTTCTATCTCCACTGCTTCTTCCCTAATTCAATCCTCAGCATCTCTCATTCATAGCAACTAAATGAACTGGCTATTTTGCCTCTCCTTTTATCATTTCACCTTCCACACTGTCAATTATTATCTTTCTAAAACACAGATCTAATAAGGATGTTGTCTTGGGTAAAACCATGTCTCTTCATTACTGTAATGGTTCCTCATTACTTACAGGTTGAGAATTTTAGTTTTCAGCAGGGTATAAGTTTAGGTTTTATATTTCATCTACATGTGCACTCAGCAATCCAATCACTCCTTCGTTCTTACCTTTTTCCAAACACACCATATCCTCTCTTGCCTCTGTACTTTTTGACCATGGTGTTTCCTCCAGCAAAGAACTTTACCTCTTGGGTTCATCAGTGAAAATACTTTTTCTTTCAAATACCAGCTTCAGTGTCATCTCTGTTGAAGAATCTTCACTCTAAGTCAGTGTTAATTACTTTTCTGTGTTCCATAGAATCTTGTACTCATTTTTAAATAGTTCTTACTAAATTATTTTATAGCTAGCAATTTCCACACCACTACACCATGGAATCTGTAAGTTCATTAAGCATACAGAACACTACCTTATGTATCTTTATATCTTACCTGTGTCTGTCACATAAAATATAGTAAATAAGTATATAATAAATTAGTAAATGAATACATTAGAATTAGTATGTTTTAAGTTTGCAGAAACTTTACACTTGCTCAAGAGGTTGAACTACACAGTGATCATTTAAAACAGAAGAGAGAAGCAGCAAACTATTCTTGTTGGGTCATTAGCTGAAACACAAAAGGGCCAGATCTGAATAAGGTAAAAGCATTGTAAAATGCTAGCCCTTTTGAAAAGAAACAAGAGAGAAATAAATGTAGATGATAGATGAATGGATGGATGGATGGATATAGCACTAGATACCTTAAGCTGTAACAAAATTATTCTGCTCAAGAAAAGATGACTTCTCTACCTAAGACTTGCCCAGAAGGGTAAGCCATGGGAAATGTGTAGCAGCCCTCCCAGCCACAAAGTTTCACAGAAAAGAGAAGTGGTCAATAACTTAGAACTCACCAGTACTAGTAACATACTCATCAACACTGTCAAAAAAACAACCAATTCCTTTCATAACAAAGTGTAGGATTTAATAATTCTAGTTAACAATGGAATCAATAAAAATGTACAGAATTTCCCAGAGCTTGTATATTAGATCTACAAATAAACATCTTATCATTTTTACCATATAAAATGTGACCAGTTTTCATTGTAGCCACCTTTCATGCTACATGCTTATGCAAGGTTAACATCTTTAAAGTAGTACAGTGAGAAGAGTATGGATAGAGTTCCTCAGCTCTCTTCCTGTTATCCAAAAGGAGAAGAAACTGGCATTCATAAATACCAAGGTTTAGTAACATGGAGAGAAAGTTTTTTAAAGATCTGAGCAGAGAGTCATGGCCACTCAAACCAGAGGGTCAGAGAACTGCACCTCCATGTGTTTCTCATTGCAACACTGATGGAGGGAACCAACTTGGCATATAAGAGACATTTTGCTTTTATTTTTCTATTTTTTGTCTTCTTTCCCTCCTTTTGCTTTGTATATCTTTCTTTTATTATTTTTTTCTCTTCATCTCTTCCTTTGTTATCTTTTTCTTCCTCCTTTCTCTTTCCTCTTTTTAAAAAAATGTCACCAGCAATTTTCTTTACTCACTGTCAATTTCTCCCTGTAGAAGGGGCACCCCTATCTCCCTGAATGTCACAGATTCAAAATATTATAAATGTGCCAAATAGTAGAGGGGAAAAGCTGACAAGTCCTGATTCCACAAATGGTAAAGAGTGAAACTTTCTCTGGGAAAAGAGGCACTCAAATCTTCCCCAAGTTGTCACCACCCATGATGACCTTCAATCAATGACAACACTATCTTCTTACGTTGGTGGTTAGCTTCTCAAAGATTTTCCAAGTACATTATGAGAAGCAATCTTGGGATTGAATTTCTCCCTCACCTCTCAAAATGATGTATAATTAACAATTATTGCTTTCCATTGACTGAATGAAAATTTTCACGTCTGAAGATGTTCAAGCAAAAGCAGGCAACCACTAATGAAAGATGTTCTAAAGAGGATCTTATTGTGGAAACTGCGATAAAGTACCCCTTAAAGATCTTCCAAGTCTGAGACTAAATCGCCTCATGTAACCAACACCATAGTGGGAGTAAAAAAGGCAAAGCAAAACCCACTTAAACTGAAACGTAAATAAGGTGTTTATTCATTGACTAATAGGGCTACATTCCAGATCTCCAGATGACTTGTCATGTGTTCTTTTTTTACAAAAGAATGATACCTTCATACAATATTTTCCAATTACTTCAGAAAATAGAAAAGAATAATGGCAAAGTAAATGCAAACCAGAAATGCAAACAGAAACCAAAGCTTTCCAGTTCAGTAGCGCCAAAGAATTTTACTGGAGGACCTAGTGATCATTTACCCCAATCAGGAGGAAAACTGTTGGACTGAAACCAATGAGAGAGATTGTGAAATTGATGACATTCCACCCTATCCAAAGATTAACTAAGTTAACGGTGTAACTGAAAGAGTGTGATTTGAAGATATGCCTTGTAAATACTGAAACTTGATGTTTTTCAAAGAGATTAATATCTAATTGCATAAAGGTAAAACATGCTTCTGATTAACAGGGAAAAAAGCTAATCTGGGAGATGCTCTTGATTAGATTGGCCATTCCATGCAAAATGTCACAGTGGCAATCAGAAAACGCATCCTTGAAATGCACAATGAAGAAAGGTTTTAAGAACAGAATCGTTTACCTACAGAGACTAGGGGACAATTCAGTCTACTCCTTGTGTACAAAGGCTCAGCCAGAGGAAATGATGCAATGTCTTTGAGAGGTTCCAGAAAACTGAGCAAAGGATAAGAAACAGATTACACTGCTGCTTCATCCAAGTTCCATCACCTCAATGGCTACTCATCCTCCTTCCTATTCCCCACAGTCGTGAACAATCTGGAACCAATGGCAGAAGAGGAAACAGAGTCATCACCCTAAAGGTTGCACTAATCAAGTCTAGTCTGGTATTAATTTGAGGTAAATAAGGCATGTAATGGCAGGAAGTGGATATATTTCCATAACATATAAAAATTAGTAACATTTCTTAAAATAGAAATTATTTTATCAGTAAAATTAGAAAGTACTTAATGTGCATCATTGGAGATGGGTGTGAGGACAGACAATGGCCAAGGAAAAGGAAAACTATAAAATGAAAAAGAAAAATACCTGATAATGAAAATATTAATAGTATATTATATTAAAATTTCTAAAGAAATAATTATTTTATTGGTATGATAAATATGAATGATGAATATAAAAGATATTTGATCACATGAAAAGATATAAAAGATTCTGAAAATGTAGGTTCTTTTCTGCATTGGAATGACGGGCAATTTCCAGATTAAAACTGGATAATGTTCCAACAGTAATTTGAAAGACACTTATTTAGAGTTTAGAATATATGTTCCCATAGAAACATTGTTGAAAAGTGTGAATTGGGTTCCTAGGTTACCTGTGAATTCTATTTAAGCCAAATATGTAGAAAAATGATATTAACTTATATTTTGAATCAGGAGAAAAATAAAACTTTCACACTGGAACAAGAATTAGTCATAAGCAGACGAAAAACATAAGGAAATAATTTTTTGGTGCTCCTGGGAAAGGGCTTCTGGGAGATGTCAAAGAATTTAGCTGTTGATTGTAGCAGATCATTACTTAGATTCACTTACACTTCTTTCTTCTCTAACTACCCCTTCCCTTTAGTAATCATATCTAGTTTGTGGCTTTAAATATCACCTATAGGCTGAGATTTCACAAAGTTATAACTCCAGCTTAGACCTCTCTGCTTAACTTCAGTCACATATACCCAACACCTCCTTGTTTGGCAGGTGTCTCAAATTGAACAATCTCAAACTGGATTTCTGATCCCTCCTGCCCCACCCCACCCCCAAACCTGACTCACCCTCCATCTTTTCCATCTCAGTTAATGGCAATTCTGTTCTTCCATCTCTGGCTCCTTTTTCCTCTCATACCCTAAATCCAATCATGTAGTATATACTATCAGCTCTACCTTTAACATACATCTAGAAACCTACTTCTGTTTCTCATTTTCTTTGATCCAAGACACTATCACCTCTTAGCTACATTGTTGCAACTTCCTCCTAGCTGAACTCCCTGACTTACTCTTGCCCTCAAAAGTCTATCCTCAGCACAGCAGCCAGAAAGATCCTGAGGAATCACAAGTTAATGATTTCAAGATCCTCCAACAACTTCCATCTCACTCAGAGTAAAGCCAAAATGCTTTCCTCGCTCTGTGCTCCATCCCCAACCTCTCCAAGCTTATTTCCTACTCCTTTTCCCCTCTCTCCTGCCACTCCAGCCTTCCTGGACCCTTCACTCCCTCGAGCATTCCAGTGATGACATTCTCTTGGTGTCTGTGACCCTGATGTTTTTTCCCTACCTCTTGAAATGCTCTTCTCTGTATAACTACACAGTCGCCTCTCCACCTCACGTCTACTGAGTCTTGGCTGAAATTTCACCTACTTAGGGCTTCAATGACCATCATACCTTTTTAAAAACTTCTAACCTCCCCAGCCACTATTGCATGCCCCACATTTCCTTTCCTTTTCTTTTTAGTCATTATCACCATTTAACATACTATACATTTAACTTATTTGTTTACTGTCTGTTTCCTGCATTCTAGAATATAAGCTCCCTGGGGTCAACAGCTTTTGTCCCCAGTACCTAGAACAATACCAGGCACATAGTGGGCATTCAAATATTTATTGAATAAATTGAATAAATAAATAAATAAAATAATTTCCTTTCACAAGTGCTCTCTTGGCACTGTTCTCATCTACCTTTATCCATCACAGAGATTTCTTTTTATAATTAAAAATGGAGAAAAGAGAAAAAGTCACTAGCATCCTATCTGGTCTCTCCATCTCCATTCTTGCCAGTCTTCAATTAAATTTCCACCCAGCTGCCACGGTGATCTCCCTAAAACTCAAACCTGCTCAAACGACATCTCTGGAACTTTATGACTTTGAAGATAAAATCCATCCTGTTAACCTGGTTTATAAGACCTCTCATCATCTCCCTCTTGCATATCGTTCCAGCTTCATAGTGAGTTATTCATATTTCTGATGAGGAAGAACTTGAGGCAGTAAAGAGATTTTGAATCGGGGATTTCTCCCATAGATCAGTGGCTGTTGATGCGGGGTCAGGGCAGTTTGGTGACAGCTAATTTGGCCACTGTCCATTCTGACACATGAGGCCATCCGCAGGTCACTATGCACTACTCATGGAGTCTCTATACCTTTTAAGAACATAGTGAAGTTGGCTTATCAGCTCCTTTTTTGTTGAACTAAATGTTATATAAAACCCTAGCACAATAAAATATTTTAAAGTGAAGCTCTTCTACTTAAGATAATGGGAATTTAAGGGGGTAGAAGTCAAGCCCTGACCGTTCAGCTCCCACACACCTGGTATGGCCCCAGAAGCCCCTTTGAGCAACCACTGCTGAGGGGCTCCGAGTCATAAGTGTCAGACAGCCTCACAATACAGTGACACAGAAGAAGAAAGCCTTTCAAAACAGCCACATCTATTGGTAATTTACAAAAATTGTCCAAGGAACTGAAATGCACTTTGCTGTCCTCTCCTCCTCTGCTTAGTGTATGACAAATAGCAATCTCTCCAAATGGCAGGAAACAACAAAACAAGAAATATGCCAGCATCTGCATCATGCAGGAGATAGAACATTATGCAGGTTTTCGCCTAATGACTAGCTCCTAAGGGAGTAATTAGGATTTGGTGCACTGCTAACTGAAGCTACCTCAGCTTCTCTGCCAGAGGATTCTGAGAAAAGGTTTGTTGTTTCAGTGTCTAAATTGCATTTTAGACCGACTGTTTGAGTAGAGTGCATATAGGGACAAATGACATGAATGTTCAGCAAGTAGTGTTTGTGTTCACATCCTGTCTCTGTGCCTCAGATCTATGACAGGTTTATTTTTCAGAAGCCTAATAAAAATGATATAAAAGTGGAAAGGAGAGTTTTTAACTGCCAGAAGGTACGATTTTCATTTTTAGATATTAAGATGAGAGAGCTTAAAAGGAGGCTGTCAGGGGTATTTTGTCAAGCCACTTGCGAATGGACATGTTGATTTTCAAATTGAGAAGTAAGACCCTATCCAATTCTGAAGGCCCAGTTTGAGCCAGACAAAATCAACTGCAGTATTAGTCCACTCAGAAGAAGGGCTGTTGCCAGTGCAAACCTCATGGTCTCTCCGACTTGCAATGAAACACATACATAAATCAACAAGTAACTCTATGTTTTTTTTTTAAACACTTCTACAGTGGCTTGCCCTTCCCCAACTTTCTAGCAACATAAGTCAGCTCCCCAGGGGATGGGGGGCCAAAGAGGCCTCTTGGAACAAATAGATTTTCCTGTCTGAAACCTATCATGACTTTGGAAGAACCAAGAAAAAGGAGCCATTGTTTCTAAACTTTATGCAAAAACTATCGCACTTAGTTTATTTCAAGACTGAACTAATTGCAATAATGATTTTGAGTAGCCCTTCAATAAATCTGGGACAATTAAGGGATAAATGGCTACCTGTAGCTATACTGCACACCCCACCCCACACATGCACACATACTCAGCTACAATGTGTGCATGCCACCACACATGTACACATACATCATACACACAACACACACCACATACACCACATACAAACATGTTGCACACACTCATACACATCAAGAGACACCACACACATATGCAAATACCACATACATACCCCACACACAGGCACACACAACACATGCATACACAGGCTACATATAAATACATAACACACACATACATACGAATGCATACAAGTACACATTATACACACCATACTTCCCACACCTATATGCACACAAAATGCACATGAACATACAACACTTGAAAACACATACCACATACCGCAGATATATATACACACTGCATATAATTTACTGCAAATATACACAGATGCACACCCATAACACACAGAGACATACCCCCCACACCATTTACAATTGCACACCCCACACCTACACCACATTCCACAAATATACATATACCGCCTACAAATTCACCACACACACATATACACACATACCACATGCAAATTAACCACATACACATTTATATCACATACAAACACACCTCCGTGCACACACATAATGCACAAATCCCACATTCAAATGCATATACTTACACATCACAAGCATATACACACTATGCACAAATGCATATCCCACATAAACACCACATACCCATATGTCCCATGTACAAATACCACACACACGCTGCAGACAAATACATCTTATAAACATATATACATACAGCACATACATACACCGACATGCATGTACATACCACACACATTACCATACACCATAACACATATCACACACAAAACACATATATACACACCCCAAACCACTTACAACAGAGGTTCTGGGAGAAATCCAGGAAAGACAATTCAAAGAGAATTAAGACTATAGGGCACAATGTGGAAGTTGGATTCAGCTTGAATTGACTTAAGAACCATGTTAAACTGTTGCCTACAGATCACTGCTGCTTTACCCCATGTAGGGAAAGAAAGATAGATAAAGTGCGGCCAGAGGTCATGGTGGAACTTCACCTCTTCTCTGCCCAATACAAAATGTTCCACTTCTTCCACAGTCTGGTAAGAGCATTCACTGGAGAAGGGGTCAGGGTGGTGCTAGGATCGCTAGGAAGGCCAGAAGAGGAGCTGGGGTGACAAGGGCCCCATCTCCCAGGACCACAACCCTTATCAGTGAGATTCTGGGATTTGAGCACCTTCCCCAGTTCTGCAGATCATCTGACCTTTAATGCTTTCAGATCACAGAAGAATACTTGTTTTCAGTTCCAAAAAGGCCAGTGCTCTCATAGGTCCATTTTCCACCCGTAAAGCAGATGAGATTGTGATGATAGGTCCATGTTCATGCATTTGGGAGAGAGGCACTGCTTTTTCAAGAGCCAGGGAAAAAATACCATAAAGGAAACACTATTTACAAATGATTACAATGCATGGACACACACACACATGCAGAGGAGCAGAGAACAGACTCAACCCTGTGGTCATGGAGCCATGCAATGAACAAGACAGCTGAAAGCCAGGAAGGTGAACTCACGTTCGGAACTGATAAGAGGCGTTGTTTAGCTTTCCTTTATTCTTTGTTTTGATCTAAGGCTGCCTCTCCTATCACTTTCTCCCTTGACGCAGTCTCTCATTGTCAGCACGGAGACTAAAGAAAATGCTCATTCCATGTAAGAGCAATACACTCCCCTCCTTTTGTCTTTTTCAGGAAATCAGTAGCTCATGTTTCATTAACCGGAGTGTTTTGCCTTATCTCATTCCTATAAGTGAAGTGGGAACTTCAAGGCCGTAATTTAGAATTATTCTGTCCAACTTATCCTAAATGGATTCTGTTCTCATTGCAACATTTATCTCTAGACCTTTACTAAAGATTAAATTAAGGCTCACCTACAGGCCCACAATTGTCCTCTCTTTGGAGCTGAGGTCTTTAGAAACATAATGAAATGTGACAGGCTTTTGAAGTGGGCTCTATCCTTTTATGGACAAATGGATTCCTTGCCATTTTAGAAGTCAGTCTCTACATTATTTTCTACTTTATTTTACAGAGGACCTGGGAGACTCTGGGTTTCCTAATCAGATGATACTTGCTCATTGTTCCAGAACAATCTTACAGAGATTTGTTCCTTTTTCTGATATTTATTTGAAATTTGAGGCCTAAAAATAAGTCATTAGGTGGAAGCTTCAAAATATTCTTTTATCACATAAGTACCAAAAATGAGGATGAATAAGGTTGCAGGCTAATGTGGCAATTTTTCACAGTGTGCAATTAAACTTCCAGAGAAAACTCATAGTGCTAAGAGCTGGGTGACATTCTTCTAGGATGCACTAGTCCCCTGGTCGAGTTTTTCATGACTGGCATCTGTTCTAATTACTTGGATCCTGTGTTATGCCAATGGTTAAGTAGTTAACCATTGAGTTCAATTTCAGTCCTGTTTTAAAAATAAGACAGGTCTCAAAGAAGTTAAATGAGTTCCTCAGAGTCATCTAGATAGTAAATAGCCGAGGCTAGGTCTTGTCATTGAATTCTACTTCAATACCCTTTTCACCAACTTGTATGGTCATCCAAAGATGTGTAATTATGAACTGTGTTCTAACAAGACGCCACTGTTTCAATGACTGAAAGGGGGCATTACAATTCAATATACTAGCTCGATTATTCTACAGCATCTAACAGTACTCTAAAAATACATAAATCGTTATAGCTTATAAAAAAACACAAGTATCTCTTCTCTGACTGTGGTATGATAGAAACCAAGCTCAGAAGGGTCTATTCAGGAGCAGTAGAAGGAAAATTAAACTTACCAGATTCCTTAGATTTTAGTCTTGATTATCACCAATAATTCTGTGTCTTTCGACAAGTCCTTAATTTTCACACGTAATATTGGGCAAGTCTGAAAAAGAGGTGCTTCTGTTAAGATTCTCAGGTGCATGACTGGGCTACATAGTGACTGAAATCCCTTTCAACACTGAGTTTCTATTATTTCCTGATCTGTTTACCAGGAAATCAGTTTAATACGCTCCCCTTATTGGCCCTTTCAAGGAGTTTCACTTCCAGCACAGATGGCCACAGTGGAGTCCACCCACAAAGCAGCTCTGATATGCAGAAAACCAACCCACAATTTCAGGGAAAACACTGTAGCAAAGACTGCTAGCTATCCACCAATTCCATTTGTTTCTTCTTTCTGGTATTAAAATCCCCCACCCAGATTTTCAATGGGTTTAAGATCTTCCAACTAAAGATGACAATTCCTGGCTTCCCTTGCAAGTAAGTGTGGCTCTGTGCCTAAATTCTGACTAATGACATGTGAACCATGAGTGGTGTGTATAACGCTAGGTTTCATTCCTAACTAGAAAGGATGCACTTTCCAATTCCTCTTTTCCCCTTCCCACTGTCTGGGGGAGGATTGTTATAGGCAACATAGACAGAGATAGGGAAGCTGTGTATTAAATATAACAGAGTTAATATACCAGCTCTGCATTGCCTGCTTCTAGACAGGCTCATGAAAGAAAAATGCCTGTGAGTCTCTTTGTTTTAGCAGTTTAAATGGTTCATCCAATGGTACAGCCATCCATGAATGCTACCATGGAATAAAATGAAGACTCCGAGCAGGATGCCCCAGCCTTGGATTCTGTTTGGTAGTGACCTGGCCACAGCATCAACTGTCCTATTTACAGAGAAGTTGTTTTAGTTGTAGACTAAGACATGTCTAGTTCCTAGTTCATAAGAAGACCTGCTGATTACTAAGACTGATGATGTTTTTGTCTAACATATCCTGTAAAATAATGATAGAAATGAATCCTTATCCTTAACATATTATAGTCAATATACTTTCAAAAATTTCAATTTCAATAAATAATTTCACATTACAGAAACCTAGTATAAACTATAAACATAATATAAAATATAAGCCTAAGGGCCACCAACAACTAAATAATCAGCCTTAGGTTGTAGCAGCCACCAGATTGTCTTTAGAAAAGTGTTTCTTCAAATGAAAGATCTTTGTGAATCCTTAAATCCCAGGAACACAAGGACTAGACATCATTAAGTTTTCTGCCAGTGTGCTAGTAGAATTATTTACAAATTTTTCACTTTTCTTGTCAGTTTGCTACAATCTCTCCTTTAACACATCTCTCCTTTAACACCAGACTAAGTCCTAAATCATTATGGGAGTATGTAAAACCAAGATCTGGTATTTTATCAGCATCTAGCTTGAGAATAAAACTTGGTCATGGTAACTGTGGCGGGTGTTGCAGTGTGATTCACTCAACAACCATCCCGATCTCTTCCAGCATGACTTCCTGTAGAGTAAAGACTGGAAAAACAAAACCATGTTCACCAGAGGGTTCTGCATGGGTCCCAGTTTCTTCTAAGCCAACTCACGTTCTGTAAACTACCTGATACCTTATATTAAATCTCTGTGTTTGCACTGGCTAACCTAAATTCTATTTCTGTATCTAAGAATCTTGACTGCTACAGGGATATGATAATCCTCTGCCTCTTTAAGGGTTGAAGACATGAGGAGGTTCATAAAACATATTTTTATGGCTATCCTCTTATCATTGGCACTTTTAACATTATTTATTTTGTTGAGAGGAAGAGAAGGAAGCACCAGCAGGAGACTGGGTCTTGGGAGCTCTGAGGGCTAATCAGAAGTGCTAAGTAGCTCCCTTCTTATTCCAGACTCATTCACTAGCCATCTGCCCAGACACACAGTCATTTTCACACCAGTCTTGATATGAAAGCCAATGCTGGGAGACAATAGAGAGCCACTGAGTTTTCGGACAGGGCATTTTGATCATTTATTATATTTTTAGAGGCCAAAGGAGTGAACAACAGAAATTATAACCATTAGAAACCCTGTTGATAGAAGAATTGTTAAGCCTGCTTCATGCAGATTTGATGTCTCAAAGTGTGATTCCCCAACCAGCAATATCAGCATCACCTGAAAACTTCTGAGAAAAATGCACATTCTCACATACCTACACACACCCCGGACCTGCTGAATCAGAAACTCAGGGCTGGGCCCAGGAATCTGTTTTAACCAGGCCTCCTGGTGATTCTGATGCCTGTTCAAGTTTGAGGACCACCGGTGTAGGTCGCCCAACCCTAGCTGAGGAGTTCAATGGATAAAAACAATGTTAGAAAGAGCATTGTGCTGGGAATTTGAATCATAGGGTTTGAATTTTGGATTTTTAACTAATAATTAAGTACCTTTGAACTGGTCACTTAACTTTTCTGAGATTCCATTTCCTCATTTGTGAAATAAAGTAATGGGATGACATGTTCTCCAGCACTCACAAATTCTGTTTTCTATCTGTTCTGGACAAAATTAACACTATTATCCTTGATTAGCATCCCATTGCTTCCTGATCATCATGACCTTTTTAGTATAAATCTGATGATAGAAATTTCCCAGCACTCTATTCCTTCAAGCAGTACTTGAAAGAAAATGAACAAAAGATACATGTAGTTCTCCACCCCAAGTCAATAGTCCAGGAAGACATTCCAGCCTAACTCAGGACTGGTAAAATCCACTGGATATCTGAAAGACCAATGCAATATTTAAGATATATTGAGAATTACCAATATCCTAGAAATATGTAAAAATTACTTATATGTGTCTTTTATATAACTAATGATTTTGATCACACGTGAGACTTGAATGTTAAGGACTAAAGTTTCACACTTTAAGATACTGTGTGTGTACGCGAGTGTGTGTGTGTGTGTGTGTTGTGTAAATTAAATGCCTTAATCTTCTTCCAAAATTTAAGAATTGAAACTCACTAACATTTCAGCTAAGACTGAGGCAGTTAGTAATTATACTTGGGAAAACTACAAAATTACATCCCTTAACAATGTGGAAACACTGCAACACTGACAGAAGATTGCATTTACTCAGAGAACTTGGGAACTATAGGGAAAAAAGTCATGTGTGTAATTGAAGTTTACACAGAAGAGAGGAAGGCTTGGCCTACCTATGAAGCAGTAGGGACCAAGAGTTAATCAGTTAATAAATTTGCTCAAGATGTAAATGCAAACTCTTTGCAAAGATATAAAATAATAAATTAATAGACGGTAGAAGAAGGTACAGCAGAAATGTGTGTCCCTTATGTCAGAGGAAAGGCCAGAAAACTCAGAAAAATGTACATATACACAGACTCAGTTTTATATACAACATCAAGGGCCCCAAGGGCCTTGGAATCCCTTCTACCAATTCCGTATTAAGAATCCTTGGTCTATATTCTGTATAGTATGTCCCAAATTCTGTTAGGGTATTTGAGTGAAATTTAAGATTGAAAACTAAATACTAGGATCTTCCTTCCTGTGTCTTCCTTCCCACCACCTATCTTGGCATATAGTAGGTACTTAGTAAATATTTGAGATTGAATGAATGAATAAAGGTTGAGGATGAGACTATTTTAATTCTTTGTGTATAATCACACACAAAAAAACCCACAATATTTTTGCTGTGTGTTTCAAGCAAGAGCAAGTTACTTTACCTTTAATGAGCCTAAAATATAGTATTTCATTCCAATTTTTGTAGTGCCAGTGGAGCGAGCATGAAAATTTCATACAAGTTTCATTATAAGTTGAACCTTGTGAAATTACACATATTCACTGCTTATGGCCCACAGAAATAGTAAATTCAAAATGGCTCAAACTTTTTTTTTCTTTGGTCTAGGAGATATCACCTACATTTAAAAAGCTGATTAGTGCTCTTTGTAAACACTGAGTCACAAAGGGTTAATCCTGGCACTATAGAAGGGATGAAGCCAACATATGTTATCAAGACCCCCTCTTAAAACCTGGGACTATCAATTATCTACAGGGGTAATTTCAGAGCATAGGTCTTCTTTTTAAAAAGTAAGTGAAAAATAATGTTGTTCCAGAGATATTAGAAGGAAACACTTAGAAAAGAAGCTTAAAAATAGAAGGTTTTAAAATTAGATAGTGGTGATGCTTGCATAACTCAGTGAATATACTAAAAACTGTTGAATTATACACTTAAAAATTGAATTTATGGTATATTTATTACATCTCAAAAAAGGTTCTTTAAAATTAGAAGAGACTGGGCTACAGAGAATGGAAATGCAAATGCACTATGTGGACCACTCTGCAGCTAAGGAGGAGGAGGAGGAGGAGGAGAACATTACTGCCATACCCCAGACATCTGCCTGGTTGCTAGCCAACCTTCACAGTAGCCTCTCTGCGAAGATTGCATGTCGCAGCTCACACCCTTGCCAAGTCATGAAAATAAATATACATGCAGTATTAATAGCCTCTGGTAATTTCAGCATGATGCTTGAATTCTGGAAAGGGATCCCCTGAACAGTCCTAAATTAAAGCATGGTGAGAACTGTCATCTTTGCCCAATGCCCTTTGAGTCTTTGTGGGCAGGATCTTTCCCAAATCTGCTTGTCTGGTCAAGTTCACATGGCTGGTTCTAGGACACAGAATAAATGTAGAGTGATTCTCTACCCTGGAGGAAGAAAAGGTCAGGAATCCCAGAGGAAAGGCCAGAAAACTCAGAAAAATGTACATATACACAGACTCAGTTTTATATACAACATCAAGGGCCCCAAGGGCCTTGGAATCCCTTCTACCAATTCCGTATTAAGAATCCTTGGTCTATATTCTGTATAGTATGTCCCAAATTCTGTTAGGGTATTTGAGTGAAATTTAAGATTGAAAACTAAATACTAGGATCTCAGAGAAGCTCTAAAGAGGGCACCCTTTTCCTTTACTATCACAAGTTTGTGGTGGGGTGGGGGTGGGCTTTAATTTCTTGACTAGAACCAACAACAGCTTCTAATGGGAAGCAAATGGCACTGGACAATAAGGGGCAGACCCCGATAGACTGAAATCATAATTACCTTATATTTCTTTGTTTTTGGCCTCTCTGTTTATATTTCTTTGTTTTTGGCCTCTCTGTTTTTGTTTTTGTTTTTTTCACACTTGTCATCACATACAGTACTATCCTTTTCTCAGTGTATTTTTGACATTGCATTTTACTCCAATACCTTGACAGGCATATATAGTTTAAAAATTAGTTAGTAGCCCTATTTGTAATAGTATCACTTAAAGCAATTATCACTAACAATTACAATCTGCAGCAAAAGACTCTGAAGAGACCAAGAACTCAGTCATTTCCTACAACTTACTGGGCCCGGACCATGCTAAGGAAGAACCTCAAGACAGGGATTTAAGAGTATTTTTTTAAATCTCTTTTTTTTAAAAGAGATGGAATCAAAAGTGGCAAGAATTTATTAAGCACCTCTGTAGTCTCAGCATCATGTTTAAGTGCCGTGGAGAACACAAAGGAAAACTGCTTTCCTTCAACAAACTCACCACCAGTTGACAAATGTGGGACAGAGAAACAACGGAAGGACAATTGGTTCTAAGTATTCACATTCAGAGACCATAAAAGGAAAAAAACGTTTCAGAGAAAGAAGTGATTTATGTTCCTCCATCTGACTTGCATATACTAAAAACTGAGGACTTTTGTCAATGCTGCACCAAAATACCAAAATTTATGGGGCAGGGTAGGGGAGATATATCAACAGTTACCAAAAAAAGCATTCATTTCCTGGTACTCTACACAATGCCAGGGTATAAAATATGTACTTAAAAAATTAGGAAGTCATGGCCTTTGTACATAAGTCACTTACAACCCAAGTTTGTCTTTCCCAATTGATGAGAAAGAAAAAGTTCCTTTCTTTTTTTCCTACTAGAAGTTCCAACAGGAAGTGTCAAGGGAGAAATCTGTTCTTGCCAGAATCTCAATCAGAAACAGAAACATTGCCATCAAAATTATAGCAAATAGGACTGTTCTCCTGAGATTCCTAACCTAATTAGTCAGTTGAAAACATCTTTCAGATATTCTTTTGCTCATGTGTTTGGAGATGATAAAAAAAAAATTGTTGAATGTATTTTCTCCTTTGCTATCTATGGAACACAGGCTGTGTCACTTGAGGTAAACGAAGGTTGACAAAAACAAATTTGCAGGTCATTTAGAAAGGGAGCAGGGCTGGAATGAAAATAAAGAAGCCCAGACTAATTCTCAGAGATTCCCAACCAATTCTCATTTAATTTATGATAATACCTAATGATTTTTATCCCTAAACCAAGTTGAGATAAGACTAAGTAGGTTGTTATGAGAATGAATGAAGTTAGTTGAATCAAACAGGGTTTTATTGAAAGGTCTTTTTGTGTGATAACAACCCAATCCCGGACCACAGTCAATCAATGACTTCACGTGAAGGAGTGGCACCTTGAATCCAGTGCACATTTGGCTCAGTTGCCAGCCCTGAACTACCCTCCAGTCCAGCCCCGTTCAGCATATTAGATGTTATCTAGTCACATGCCATGGACAGTGGTCTTGGAGTGTGTGGAGTGTGGAGTGTGTGTTTTACTTTGTATTGCAGCATATAATATACACATAGAAAAGTACTTAAAATATACATGTACTCTTTGACAATTATTTAAACAAATAGTCCAGTCCAGATCAAGAAATAGAATAGCATCAGGACGCCAGAAACTCTGTGTGTGACTCTCCCCCAGACATAAACACTATCCTTATATGTGTTGATAATTTTCTTGCTTTTCTTTATAGTGCTACCATTTGTGAATACATTCCTGAAAAATAGAGGTTGGTCTTGTCTGGTTTTGAGTTTTAGAGGAAAAGAATCACAACATAGACATTTTTATGCCATAATTTCTTTGTTTCACCTTACAATTGTGACTACTTGTACAATTTTTACATGTTGCCTATAACTGTCGTTTGTTCATTGACATTACTGTTCAGTATTCCAATTAATTTTTTCGTCATCCATAGATCCTAGGGCCCATATGCAAGCATTTCTTAAAGGTATATTCCTAGAATTACTGAGCCATATGGTATATAAATTTTCAGCTTTCCTTAATAATACCAAGCTTCCTTTAAGCATGATTTTTACATCCTAATTTTAGCCAATTTGGTAAAAGGTCATTGCCATTTCAGTTTTCATTTTTCTAATTGCTAATGAGGTTAAGCACTTTTTCTAAATCTAATGCCTCCACCGTTTCTTAATTTAATAATCAACATCTCACTAACTGGGGTTTTTTGTACACCACATTCCCGTGAGGCAAGTAACTTGACCATTTTCCAGTCAGTGAGGAATGATTTCATCTATGTGATTATAAAAGTATCATTATCAACTCGGCCCCAGTTCTCATCAGTCATGGAAATAGCCTGCAAAAGATGGAATGCTTTTTTGTTAAATCTACTGCTTCATGTTATAAAGCAACATTTTAAAATCTCAGCCTATATCTAGTTCTTACAGTGAAGTTATACAGGATAAAAGATGAAACTTGAGCTCTTTCTGCCACAAAAAAGAAGCCTGTTTGGTACAGAAATTGAGGACTTAAGATCCATCAATGCAGGGCATTATAATAGTAGCTTATTGAATTGGTCTATTTTCTGAGTGGAATTACAGACTTTGATATTTAGGGTAACACTAGGCTTTTCTCTTCTTCTAACTGAAAGAGCCCTAGAATTTCAGAGCAAGAAAGATGTAATATGCTATTATGTTTCTTACAGAAGCATTCATTAACTATGTCTCTCACGTGCCCCAAGTGGGGAAAGGCAAGCTACACTCTCACTGAAAAAGAGTATTTTCTGAAAGAGTCTCTATTTGGCAGAAAGGTGACCTGCTCTGCATAACCTTGTGTGTGCAGAGAAGCCAGCCTCCCTCTGCCTGGCATTAATCTTTTAATCCTCTTAGATCATTTGAGTTCTTTTTGTCCTAATCTACCTGTATTCATTGTCTTTCTATTACAAATCAGAAAGAAAATCTTTCCAGCAAAAGCCAGGAAATACTTCTATATAGCGCATTTTAGACTGCTAATTTTGGTGGATATAAAATTAAATGAAACTTCTTATTTTTTTCTCAAATTCCATAATATACATCCATCTTCTAGTTTTTTCACTTTTGTGAAAAAAATATTTCCAAGACCTAGCCACTAAATAATTATATTTTTAAATGTGTAACTACAGAGGACACACATGAATGTAAAACTATTCAAAATGCATAATTGGCACAAACAGCAAAGAAAGCTGTTGAAAAGGCATACATCTTCCTTGGGCTTTTTTTTTTTTTCCCCCTGTCTTTTTCAGAATGAATATTAGGCTTGCCAGAGAGCACTAAATTCAGTATATGAAGGGAAAACAACTTGTGTGAAATGTTATGTATAAGCAGCTAACGAAGCACCACTCAGATGAAAACAAAACAAATTGTTTAACCAAATTGACTGACAAATTCATTCAGCACAGTTGCTTTATCTGGCCATTGTCTTAGTGTCTTCAGGAAGCACTTCAGAGAAGTGGAGTTGCCTCAGATGTACTACCTCAATTACTCTTTATCAGAGGGATGTGTGTGGGGCAATTTTCCTAAGTAGCTGCTTCTAGATTTGTAACAAACATTGTTGACCAGCCAAGTTTTACTCAGTTTTACATCTCAATATATTAAAATGTTCTCTCTCTATTGAAATGTACTTCATATTTGTATGAGACATTGTATTCAATATAATATACCTAGTACCTAGCAAAGTGGCCAGTACTTAGTCAACACCCAAATATTTGTTGAATAAATAAAGGAAACTTTTTTGTAGCCTACAGTGTACTTCATTTTGAAGGTTTAACTTGAAAAATAGGGCCTACTCCTCATTTTAAATAAAGGCATATAAACTTTCCAGTTTAGGCAGGTTAAATCTTGGTAGTCAAATGAATTTAAAAGCAGAGCAATAGAATTCCTCATATTCTTTCTCTCCAGCAGCCAGCATAAGCTTCAACAATCCAATCAATAAATTTTAAATTATGAATTGAAAAATTGAATGCTTAGCTTTTTAATTTGTTTGAGGGAGGGAAGAAGTCTTTATGACATCATCAGAGGAAGCAAAGGTAGCCCCCTTTCCCAGATCCAGCTCAGTATGATGGAAAGAACATGGACATTGACTCCACTCATAGTTGTTCAACAAGTATTCCCAAAAACTGCAGGGGAAGGAATCCTTCTGAATTCATGCTATGAGGCGAGCATCACCCTGATACCAAAACCAGACAAAGAAATCCTTCCTCAACCTTTTTTCTTTTTCTTTTCTGTTTTTTCTCTACACCAGAGGACTCTGGGCATTTTTGTTCCTTCCTAAGGTGACAGTGGTTAAGAAGTTGTTATGGGTAACTTAATAAACAAAATGTAGAAGGAAAAGTCTGAACACATAGGTAGTAGATCTGGTATTATAAATTCAGTACCCCAAAATGCGGATTATGATACTTCATTAAATATCTACTCTAAAATAATTTTGTGCATATGTATGTGTGTGGGGTGGGTGTTGTGGTGAGCAAATCAACACCATGATGTAGTGTGACGTGGAGAAAAAGTAGAAAAAAGAAGAATGTTAAATTTTAGTTCTACTAAAGTCTTAGGAGTTCACACTCTTCCTTGCCTCTTTTCATGAACCTCTAATTATAAATTAATTGAGATGTTTGGAACTCTTACAGCTACTTCTCCCTCTTTATGAAATCTACTCTGAATTTTATGAATTTATTAAATGATGTCTAAGAAGGTTTTGGTGGTTCTAAAAAAGTGAATAAATAAACACCAGAAGAACATCCCAAAATCATTTCCATATACTCCAATCCTGATGTCAAGCTTAATTGCTTACTTGATAAATGGGGCCCTGTGGTGGCAAATTTTAATGTGGCCACATGACTGAGATAAGGGATGCCCAGATAGCTGGTGAAACATGCTATCTTTTGTGTCTGTGAGGGTGTCTCTGGAAGAGATTAGCATTGGAATCAAAACACAAAATAAAGAAGATCATCCTCACCAATAGGGGAAGGCAACCCCAGGAGCCAATTCCTAAAACAAACAACTAAATAAATCTTCTGTGGGTTCCATTTCTCTTTCAAACCCTGACTAATACAAATTTCAGTATTTTGATGAGATTAGCATTTGAATTTGGTGGACTCAGTGAAGTAGATGTGCCTCCCCAGGATGAGTGGACATCATGCAATCCGTTCAAGGGCCTGAACAGAACAAAAGGAGGAGGAAACAGGACAATGCCTCATTTTTTCCTGTTTCACCGATTGGCCTGGGACATCTCATCTCATCTTGCCCTTGGACTCTCATTTATACCATCAGCTCACCTGGTTCTCAGGTCTTCTGATTCAGGCAGCATTTTGTCACCAGCTTTCCCTGGTATCCAGCTCACAGACAGCAGATTATGGGGTTTCTCAGCCTCCATCATCACATGAGCCAATTCTTCACAGTAAACAATCAAACAAATAAACAAACAAGTATCCTGTTGGTTCAGTTTCTCTGGAGGGCCCTGACTAATACATGAATACAGGTCCTTTTCTGAATTAAAGTAAAAATTACAAATTGAACTGACCCTGTCTGGCCAACCCAGGGAGTTTGCCGATTTCCTGTCTCCCAACTTGCCTCATGTTGTCACTGTCAAAATTGCATCTTCGAGGGGGTAGTAGAGCACATACTTAGCATGCATGAGGTCATGGGTTCGATCCCCAGTACCTCCATTAAATAAAAAATAATAAATAAATAAACTTAATTACCCCCCCCCAAAAAAAACCCAAAAACAAAAAATTGCATCTTCATCAATGTTTCACTCCCACCATACTATCTTTTTAAATCCTGAATTAATTTCTGGTTTAAAACGAACATGTTTACAATTCTTCTTCTTCTAATTCCAAACTCCTTTTTTATACAGATACATTTAAGTGAAATCTGGCACTCAACTTATCCTTTTTAAACTTCAGTTCGTTCAATGGTTAACTCAACTTGACTACTGAAAGGACAATACTAGCAAGAATATCCATTCGAAATCCCTGGCCAACTGTTTAAAAAAAATGCAAAGGATCTCAAATAAATGATCTGTAATGAGGCTTAATAACTAGGATTTCTGGCAGCTTACAAAGAATAAGGTTTCTTTTCTTGGTAATTGCACTACCTCTGTATGATGGTGAAATGGGATGGGTTTAAATGACTCAGTTTTGTAAAACACCAAAGGAAAAGGAAAGACAAGTGAGCACAAGGAAACTACACAAGACTTACAAACTTCCTTTATTTGAAATAAGTAGAAGCACTGAGAAACGGAAGCGAAAGTCCATACCACCCAGACAGGGCTTTCGACTCTGATCTTCCAAGTCAGTGTTAGTGTTTTGATACTGATGAAATCATTTATTAATTTCCAGTACAGCAAACTCTCCATCATAAGCTCTAAAATGGAAAGACCAAGATTATATGGATAAATCAAATGGGAAAGAATCAGTAGAATATTTTTTAAAGTATATGTTGGCTTTGGCACGAATGTCATGCTTTAAAGTAGTAGCATTATATTTCTGTTCCTCATCAAGTTTGGGTTAGTTGAAATCAAAATTAGTTTCTATTTCCTGAGCCACTGAAAGCAGGGAGAGATGGCTGAGAACACTCTTCTGGCCAAAGTGATCTCCACTTAACCAAGGGCAAGCCACAAAGTGGGATCTCACCTTCTGATAATCTGAAGCTCAACTGAACACACATTCTGCATAGAAGAAATCCAACATTCATGACTAAGAGAACCCAGCTCAAAAGTAGGAGCATCTCCTTCCTTCACTCCCACCAAGTATAGATACACTGGAGAATGGCTAAGCTCCAAGACAGTGAGCTGTTCATCATCATAGTTTTCATGCCTCTTTTAGAGGAAATGAATGTAATCCAACGCCTGCATAGGCCTTTTCAGGAAATTGCTCATCTGTCTAATTAAGCTCTTCTTTCTTCACAGGTCTGTGGATACATTCTGCAGACATATGGCTTCCAGAAAACCTTTGTGCCCTCTTTGGGTCTGTCATTGGAAATTTCTGATATAATGAAACCTCCTTAAAATGGAGATTTGGGGAGATTAAAATCCCCACTTTAAAGAGATTCCATCACCTTATAGTAAACACTGTCTAAGCTTCATTGACACGTCATTAAAGAGGGTCATTTCCTATTGGGAAGCACTTTTTCAAGAGTGTAAATTGAAAGGCCTAAGAGACAACACAGATGGCTTCATACCTTGTCACTAGCATAGAGCACCTAACTGCGCACTGACTCCAAGTTTGTAAGTGCTTGGGCAAGAATGTTCCAGTTCCTTTATTTGTTTTCTCAGTGAAATAGTCATTGTACTTTGGCCTCTGCCCCTTTCACAATACACCACAGAGAACCTACCCTCTGTCCTACCTTCCACCAGTTAACCTTGTTTTATTTCCTGTCCTTGCAAAGTTAGTACAACCGCCTTCATTTCCACAACAATGTACCATTTCCTTCCTTTCTAAGCCAGGTTCTTCATTTCTAGCTTAATTAAAGAACAAAGAACAGACATTTATAGAGTCCTATGTCAGATCCTGGGCACGTGAAACAAAATAAGACAGAGGTTTTGCCTTCAAGAAATCTGCAGTTCAGCAGGATGAAAAATACAGAATTAATCAAAACCTCACATCCAACTATAATAGGAGCAAAAAGGGAAAAAAAGCATCTAAACAGCATGTTAAAGGAGCAAAAAGGAAGTGGCAAAGAAACCATCATTATTCTCCCTACCTATGGAAAAAATGTTATTACTTTGAAATGTTTTTGTACTTGGCAAAAAATACTATTCAAATATGTGGTCATATTTGTGAAGTTAGAGAAAGATGAAGGGCAAGTGTGTTCATCCTCTCCCACTGACCTGTTATATCCAAAATACTTAAAAAAAAGAAAAAGTGGTTCTTCTTTATTAAGTTATACCAACACAGAATATGACGATAAATGAAGTTAAAAGAAATAAAGAGCACAGTATTGAAATCTATTGAAGCTAATGTGCCTCCCCACCTACTCTACCCCCACCCCCCCAAAAAATAGCAGCAATAGAAAGGCCTGGATCCTAAGTCTCATTCATTTTTGACCATCCTCTTAGTGCATCTTGAATCAAAACTACTCAACTTCTTAGATCTGTTGAAAGGCATCACAACAGAGATAATTATGGGCCTTTAAGCAGATCTCTAGATTTGAGATTTAACATTCTAGGAGTTCTGGAATGCTTTCAGCTCTATTCATGCACACCAAAATAGTTGGGAAAGGATTTAATTCATCTCTGTGCAACCCAAGCCTGTAGGCTTCTAACATCTGTTACATTTATAGGTTGAGAGCAGATCCAGGCAAGGTCAGTTCCATTCCATTCAACAATTATTTGAGCCGAGGGAGTCCTTATTATTTGAACATGCATTATGCCCCATCCCACAATTACATGGTTGCTTAGGGAAGCAAAGAGGCACCATAACACAAAAATACTCATAAAGGGGCTGATTGATTGCTTGTAATACTAGTCACCGCTTATCCCACTGTATTTAACACCCAGCTTGTATCTCCACCCATCACATCAGTACCAACTCTGACTGATGGTGTAGCTGTTATAGGTACTCAATCAAACAGTGCAAATGCAGTGCAATAGGCTGCCAAGCAAAATGACAAGCATTGCAAAAGTTGTAGCATTTCATACGATTGATGAAAGTGATGTTGGAAAACTTCTTGGACCGCACGTTCACGTTCACACACAAAGAATTGGCAAAGGTGGACCTATTAAAAATTAATGAAGAGGAAATCAACAAGGATACTGATGTGATAGCCATGGCCAAAAAAAAAGAACTATTTGATAAAAAGAATTAAGGAAGACCCTAGGAAAATTGAGAAAGCCCTCACTTAAGGCAAAAATAAACCCTATTTGATAACACTGCAAAAGGAATATATACATTAAGTAAAGATTTCAATGTTGCTTTCATACAATTTTATTAGAAAAATTAAGCTGAGAAGAATTATCAGCATTTGATTTACCTTTGTGCTAAATACCTTACTTTGTGCTAAATAGCTTACCTCAAGTGCTAAATATAATTTAACTTGTTTATTTTAAAGTAAGAATAAACTAATTATCACTATGAGATTTAATTTTCCTTAAGATACAAACCCAATTATGGTTCTTTTAATTATTAAAAGAAAATATTTAAGTGTAAGTGGATTCATTTTCAGGAGTATTTAATTAAAAAAATATATATAGTATGTTTTCATTCCTTGGATGTCCATTCTGGGTATAAGAAAGACTCATTCACTGTTCCACCTATGATCCTTGCCCTGAAGAAACTTCCAAAATCCTGCAAGATTGCATCACCCAGTAGGTCACAGGTGCGCACCACGACATCAACCTGTGCAGAGGGATTCATCTGAATGCTGCACACAAACTTCCGTGGTCATTTAACTTAGTGCTGATGGGAGGGTTTTGCTCCTTATTTTAACCCAAGCACTTCCTTTGATTAAAAGGAAGAACCTAGCACATTAAATTCATTTTCTCAGAACCAATAAAAGAATGTCCATCAAAGAAAAAAGTCTCTAAATGTTGAATTCTATGTTATCTATCTCTGGCATCTAAGGATTCTTAGCTGGAGATACCAGGTGCAATGCTATGGAGCATGTATAAGGACAAGAAGATCCTGCCCAAAGAGAAAATATAGCCTCCTCCACCTCAAACTTCCTGACCCTCTGCCCATGACAAATCTGCTAGAGCTTTACTGGAAAAAAGTTTGTGCTCTCTCTGCCATACACTACAAAGCCCTCAGTGGGAAACAATTTTATATCATTCCTCTCCTTCTGATGAGATAATTTTGTACAATATAAAGAACCCAGAAGTTTTGGAGTCAGACAGGCTAAACTTTAAATTCCACATTTGTGTATACAAGCTGTATAATTTGGACAAGTATCCTATCCTTCTAAAGCGTCTGTTTCAATCTCTGTGCTAGAAAAATAATAAAATCTACCTTTTGGAGTTGCCAAGAGACTACAAGTGAAACAGTGATGCCAAACACCCGACTATGTGCAGGCTTAGTAGTAGGCACACTTAAAAAAAAAGAAGATTAGTTCCCACTACTTCCCCCATGACAAGAAGGATTATGGGGAACCATAACCCCTCTGGCACCTGGTGGGAAATGGGGAACTGAAAGGCGATAGAGGGAGTATAAGAGGAAATGGAGAGGGTGACACAGACTAACTTCATCCGCACCTCCCCCACTCTCCCGTTTCACCCAGGCCCCAGCCTCATCTCACATGGAAGTGAGGGATAAGATATCTGTGTGTCAGAGAGAAAGCACAAACTCACTGCATCTGACTTAGGCCAAAGCTGCCTAGAGCAGATAATAAATATAATCACCCTGATCTAATTCAGAGGCTCCTGTCCTTGGAAGGAAACCTATGCTGGCCTACATGTGACCGTTGCTAATCATTTTCTAATCTTAGTGTCAAACATGATCTTTTCATGAAGTTTGTTTTGTTTTGGTTTGTTTTTTGTTGTTTTTTTTTTTTTTTAAGATAGTTTATGAAAGGAGGGCTCTTCTAGCCTTTGGCAAACAGAGATATTCAACAAAAACTGGTCAATGTTCATGTTAGTCTTCATCGTCAAGATCTGAGCACTTTCATCTATAATTAGTCAACAAATATTTATTAAGCCCTGAAAATATTTGCTGTGTCAGGCACTATGAGTGATAGAGAAGAGGTGGAGGGTGCAGATTCCACTCTCAAGGAACTTGCAACTAGCTAAGGCACACTGGACCCACCCCTCTCTCAAATAACTGGCCAATGGGACAAAACAGAAATATCTATCCTTGAGTGATAGTGTGCAAGAGTGCCTCCTGCCCCAGAGAGTGGTCATGAAGCTCAAATACATGATGCACAGAAAGCTCCTGAACACAAGTGTGTTCAACAAATTAATTTTCCCCTCCCTAGAAGAAAATCTAGGGAAGAGCAAAGTCAAAGCCAAGGCAGCAGGGAGTCACAAGAAGGAGGTTATCAGCAAATGCTGCTGAGAGATTTTGACAAAAAGGAGGTCACAACTGACCTTTGAGAGAACTATTTTTGGAGTGTGATGAAGATCAAAGTCAGTTAATTGCAAACAGTTAAGAATTGAAGTCATATCTCGAAAGCGTAGCCAACTGGCATAAACTATACCTTTGAGAGGCTTGGGTGGGAAAAGGAAGAGAGAAAACCAAAAGATCTAGTGATGGTTGTTCTGTTTCTTTTTTCACGATACAAAGCTCTGTTTAAAAGATTTCTTTTCAAAAAGAGAAAGAATTAAAAGATTCTAGAATCTTCCATGCCTTTAATCTGAAGCCAATAAGATAACCATATGGGCTTGTGACTCCAAGGAACTCAAAGGGAGGTAGAATTAATTTCTTTTTTTTTTTCCTTTTTAATCAAAAAATTCTAAAATAAAAATAAAATAGCTTTTCCAGATTTTTTCCAAAACATAATTAGTCTTGTTTGTTTCATCAGCATTTTCCATAGCAAAGTAAAAGAAGATACAGGTTAATTAGTTTTAACTGGAAGAAAGTTAAAGGACTTTTGCTTAGGATCTTGCTAATCTCTGTTAAAATTATTGAGTTAGTTTATACTTTAAGTTGATAAACATTGACATATCATATTAGCTTTTTATATCCCTCATATCACTGAGTACATGTTATAGGAAACATAAGGATGTTTATGACAAGCCTTTTGCCCTCTGGAGACTTCAACTCAGTAGAGACAGCAGGAAATGTATAAATAACTTGTGTAGAAAAGACACTGTAACCAATTTAATTAACAGCTAAAAATATTAGAAAGAGAAAAAGATTAAAGGTGGCTTTGGACAACTAAGTTTTCTTGGAAGAAAGATGGCTCTAAGTTGGATTTTAAAGACAGCACAGGAATGTGAAGGCAGATCTAGCAGGGCCAAAGAGAGTGGAGGTGCAGCTCCACTGGAATCCAGGCAGGAAGAAGGAATGAACAAAACCAAGGGTAACAAGGACAGTCGTAAACAAAAGACCATACATAACAGCCTGACAAGATAGTCGAAGTATCATGGTGCCAAAACGGACTTGACTAAATCCAAGCCTCCAGATGAAAATCCGTACCTCTAGGCCTTTCGGTCTAATTCGTTATTGTGTTATTTCTCATGGCACTGTTTCCTAACTTCAATATTTCAGCTCTAGGGTCTGTTTTTTTTCCCATTGTACTCATACAGCAGAAAGAGGAAATAACTCATCCAGTGGTGGGGATTTCTTAGTAGGGTTTTGAAGAGAGATTCTGAGGGTGGCTGACTCTGCCAAAATGTTTCCTTTTTCTCTTGCTGTTTGTCAGATATTACTGTTGAGCAACCCTGGTGAGTGTCAGCAACATGCAATCTCATCTGATTTATCTTCCTTTGCTCACTCAAACTCAGCCCTTTACCTCTCCCCCCCCCCCCCCCGCTCATTTAGAGTTTCACAACCTCTTACCTTTAATTGCTGAGTAAGTGCAAAATATTTTTCTCTGGCATCACATATTACTATCTCCAAGAAAAAGGACTCACGGTCACAGAGATGGCCGTGGCCACCTAACAGGCCTTAATATTTTGCTTTGCCTTTATTTCACTTTAAAAGTTCATTTCTATTTTTCTCACAGATTTAGTTTCAAAACAATACATTTTTGTGGCTGCCTTTTCCTCCAAGTCCCTCTCTTTTGAAATGTGGATGACTGAAATAAACATTCTTATGAGCACTACAGAGCATCTAGTGTCAGTCTCTCCAGAGACCTATAAAAAAAAAAATTCCACATCAATAAGCCACTGATGCAAGTACAGGCTATGGAATATTTAGGTCTAGTGAGATCCTAAAACAGATTTTCAATCACATAGATAGAGGAAATTAACTTCATTTGTAGGTCAAAAGCTTTTACAAGTGTCCTAGAGGTAGGGCCACTGTGATTACTGCCTCCACCCAGCTAACACAGACACGGAGTCCTTATAGTTTATCCCCAAGTCAACTCAACTTCCCTTGGATCAGCCAAGAAAACTTTGTTCCCAATTTCTCTCCTCTGCTTCCATCTCAATAGGAAGAAAAATGGTTTTAATTTTGACAGAGGTTTCTGGAGCAGAACTCCAGCTCTAACTGATAAATAAATACATACAGTTTGACAAACTATGGTTACCAAAGGGGAATGAGGGGAGGAAGGGATAAATTAGGAGTTTAAGATTAGCAGATACACACTACTATATATAAAACACTAAGAACCTACTGTATAGCACAGGGAACTATATTCAATTTCTTTAAAAAGCTATAATTAAAAAGAATTTGAATATGTATATATATAAAACTGAATCACTTTTCTGTACACCTAAAACTAACATAGTATATCAACTACACTTCAATAAAAAAAAAATAAAAGTTTTTAAAAAATCCATGCTTGAAAAAGAAAATCTTAAAAAGAAAAATATGTATATATATACAATTGGAGTCCAGTGAAAAATATGATCATGTTAAAATGGCTAAATAAAGCAGGTAAGAAAAAACAGGTAGTATGTTGATACTTTCAACAATCTGTAGCTTGTAGAGATTCTGCCATTCCACACCTGTGCCTGGACTCATAAACTTGGGGGCAACAAGCATTTTTAAAGCAGTCAGTTAAACTCAGAAGGACAGCAAAGTTTTTAAACAGAGTTTGCCATAGTTAGACCAGTTCTGCAAAACGATGTTTCAGATATAGAGAAGGAAACAACATATCTGGCAGTGAATAGATCTAGAAATTCCTTTGGAGAAATTAAATGTTTTGGGTTTACAATAGTTGTGGTTATCATTGATGTCAGTTAGGTTGATGAAGCTGCACTTTTTCTGAGGTCTTGGAGCCACTGAAAATAAGTCTATGTATTAAATTATCAACTATTTAGCTTAATGCAGTTGCATGAAACCCTAGGTTTCATGCCTTTTTGAGCACTAAAAGGAATTCTTTTCAGTTTTCTTCCAAAGCTTTCTTCCCAAGCAAGCTTTTATGCATGCTACAGAAACTACTCATTCTATAGAAACTTCCCTCAGAAGGAGGGAAAGGATTAAAACATTATACTTTTTAAATTATTAACCATATTCCTGCAACTTTTCCTCTTCTCTTTTGTCTGGTTACCTGAAGATATCCAGAAACCAACACAATCTGGTCATTTGACGAAACTAGCAACCTATGATGAATGAGTGTGTGGGCTTTTATGATGTATAAGGTAACTTCAAGTAGCTAAATCAAACATGGACTCAGCAAAAGAAGAAGATTATAAAAGAACATACAAAATGTAAAATTAAATGTCATGGAAATGTCAAGGAGTTGGAGATGGTTCAACTGGGTTGATACAGGAAAGTTTAATGCAAGGATGTGGCATTTGACCTGAGCCATGAATAGGAGGCTGTATGAATGAAGGGAAGTGTATACCAGGCATCAGGAACAGCAATATGAATTCTCAATTTTGCAGAGAATCAGAAACAACACACATGTCTGTTTGTAGCAAAATTAGCAGACGCAGATCTTAGTGACTACATGGAGTAGTGGGAAGAGCACAAGGTTTGGATATAATAAGACATGGACTGAGGAGAGAGGTCCAGTCATCATTTGGTTACTTACACTTTATTACCTTAGAAATATCACTTAACATTCCTGAGCCTCAGTTTAACATTCTACAAATATCAAAACTGATAGAAACAATTTGGTGGCCACCTTTGTCTTTGGAAGCAAGAAGCATGGCTCCTGATACAACATGTTATGTTTGAATTAAATGTTAATTGTTTTATTATTACAAAGTTTCTTCGTAACAAAGATCACACAAAACTAAATACTTCCTTATATGTAGATAAATTTCCTCTTTTGAGATTACTCTGCACTTAACTTCTAAACTCTCTTTCTAAAATTAACTCTGGGATCTGGAGACTAGAATAATAGAAATCTCACATGACTTTTTTCCAGGAGCAAGCTACTGAAAAACTGCTAAATATAGCATATACAAAGAGGAGGAATATGGAAAATTCTGGACATATAGGAAATTATGTCCATAAAATTTCAATGTCACTTTGCAGATTGCCAAATGCTGGAATTTCCTATAAAGCTTAATTGTATTTATTTCAAGGAGAAATACTTTGGAAACCTGGATTTTAGAAGTTCCTCATATTTTGGCCCACTATTTCCAATTATGCTGGCACCTCACTATCAGTCCTCACACTGGAGATGTATCATTATCTAAACAATCATTTCCATTGCACAGAAATCCCAGGGCTGTTTTTCTAACAACTGAGCCATAATAGTGCTGTTCCCATGGTTACCAAGAGTTCTAATTTCAGTTCCTCCATATGCATTTTATCATGTAAGACTGAACAGTACTGCAGAATATGCCAGTCTTACTTCCACATGCTCTTTCTATTATTTTTCTCCAAGTTTCTCACACTCAATCCCCATTTCAGCTTCCTGTTTTGCTCATTTTTTGGACTAGATAAAGCTTGTGTACCCAGCCTATATAGTAATCATGTTTCTAGCCAATAAATCCAAGCTAATGGAGCAACGTTAAGGGACAGGAATTGGGCAAAGGCTAGAAAAATCAGCTTCTCATCACTCTCTGTGGCCGTAGATTTTAGCACCATAATCATGATGGTAAGGGAAAGAGCAACATATAAATCCCAGATTATAGTACCTCAGTGAGTCAGTGATTCCATTTTGTCTGTTTGAATTTCTCAATAGCAAAGGAATTTGGTGCTCATGGTCTGAAAGGCACTTTCTCTAGAGATGTGGTCTTACACAAGAGTCCATTGAACAGGGTTCAGAGGAGCTCATCAAGTGCCTGAAATTAAGTGTAGAAGGGTGTGTGTGTGTGTGTGTGTGTGTATGTGTGTAGGTATGCACATGCATGTCACTCCATGGCTGAAGGAATTCACTTTAATGGGGAAAAGGTCCATAGGCTTAATTAGATTCTCAGAAACATGTGTACAGCAAAGACAGTTCAAAAGAACACTTCTCTAGGACAAGATCTTTGTTTTAGGAAAGAGCTCTGAAGGGCCAATTTGTTAATAAAAATAAAATTGGCAAAATAATCTTCAATCATTAAGAAGGTATTAAAATTTTGTATAAAATTTTTGGAAAACCAATACAGAAATGTATAACAGGCCCCATAAAGATGTTTTTCCTCTTGGATTCAGTCATTGTCCTGTAAGGAATATATTTTTAGGAAAAGAAAATCAGGAAAGGCAAAAAAGTAGAGAGATGTTTGTTTTGATATTATGAATGATAGGGGAAAAATAGAATTCAACATTAGAGACTGACCGAGTGAATAATGTGACATCAACACAATGAAACATTATAAAGCCATAGCTGCAAATTTCTTATAGGAAAATATATAACATTTATGATGAAATAGTAAATAAAATCACAAAGAAAACAGATGTAAAATAGATGAAAGTATAAGTAAAATTATGACAAAATATGTAAACATTTGAATAATAATTTTCAAAATAGTTATATTAAAGTAATGGAATTTTGTGTGATTTTGTTATTTTTAAATCCTCCCAAATTTTAACATCCTGTTAAGTAAATATTTAAAAAATGAAACAGAGACTTCTGTTTCAACATGGCAATTTGAGCATATATATATATTTTTTAATTTGAGCATATATTTTGATCTTCATTCCTTTCCCACACTTAACTAAAATGACACTGGAAGGAAATATGAAAAAAATAAAGATACAATCTACAAGGAAAATGACAGTGAAGGAAATGACAGAATCAAAATTTTGGAATCTATAAAGCCAATAAATGAGGATGACTGACTGATTAAAATGGGAAAAGTTAAACATACACCAACAATGTAGTAAAATCAGAAATAAGGTACTTACATCAAAGAACATTGGAATGTTTCAAAATCAAAGAGATCTTTTACCTCTAAAAGAGAGGTAAAGATTTGGCTGAAACAGATTCATAGTTGAAAGCAACTTGGAATCAAAAGCCAAAATCAATTAGGCCTGCTCCTTGCCCAGATTCACTTTTCCTAGCCTACTCAGGCAAAGAACTCTCCCTTCCTCACCAACAGAAAAATGCTCTCAGAAGGGATTGAAACAGGGGGATCTTATATCATGAACAGCTGAATTCAGAGGTGATAATTGAAAAGAAAACATTTAAGTCACGATGGACATACTGAATAGGGAGTCCTCCCTTTTCCCTCTCTCAGCTCCCAGAATAAACCAGCAGCCAGGCTAGATCCCTGAGAAGGGAATCTCAAGATGACTAGCCTGTGAGAAAAGAGCTACAGATACTGTGGTTGTGGGTCCCCCAGTGAAGCATCTGAATCCAACCATGCTGGAATAAAGCCCATTGGAGTTCCCAGCCAGCCTTTAGTGAATTAAATTTAAGTATGAGTGGACACCCAGAGGACACAAGACATTTGAGGGAAACCTCAAATATGGGGGACAACAACCAAAACAAACAGTAAAAGAAACTGGGAGGAATGAGACAGGATAGAGACAGAAAAACTCTTCTCCAAATAAATTAATATCCCCAGAGAAATAAGAGAAGGTAATCCAGCTATGGAACAAAAACCAAGATGTTATTTTTAACAGAACATTATGAATAGGAGAAAGAGTTCTTGAAATTAAAAATGGGATATCAGAAATTTGAAATGCAATAGGAAGATTGGTGGGTAAAGTGGAGATCACAATCTACACAGTAAAACAAAAGACAAAGAGTTAGAAGACAAGAAAAACAAGACAGAATGTTCAACATTTAACCAACAGAAGTTCTAGATGAAAAGAATAGAAAAACAAAAAGCAAGATTTTGTCAAGGAGATAATCAAGGAAAAATTAAAGCTGAGCTTGAAAGTGCCCACCAGATTCCCAATACAGTGAATGAAGAAAAATACACATTTAGATCATGAACTTTCAAAATACCAAGAGAGGAAAGATTTCAGATCTTCCCAGATCAGAAAGAAAAGTAGATCAGAAGCCAAGAATCAAAATAACATCATACTTGATTTTCCAATGGCAATCCTGGTGGTGAAGTAATGCTTTGAAAATTCTAAGAGAAAATGACATCCAGTATTAAAGTCTGTACCCAGACAGATTATCCATCAAGAGTGGGAATAAACTAAAAATATTTCAGGCATGAAAAGTCTCAAAAAAATGTGCTTCCCATGCTCCTATTCTCTGGAATCAGTAGAGAGGGTAAACCAAGAAAGGAACCAGGAGACGGGAACCAGGAAGCAGAATCTCCAACACAGGAGAGAGTTGAAGGGATTTTCCATGATGATGCTGAAGGAAGATCCCAAAGAAACAACAGTGTATCTAGATCCCAGAGGCAACTGCAATGCCTTTTTAAAAAACTGAAGTAGAGCTGATTTACAATATTGTGTTAGTTTCAGGTTAACTACAAAGTGATAATTTAAGAAATTATTTGATACATTTGAATGCATTAAAAGGAAATTCTGGCAAAAAGTTTGGAGTTGAGTTGTGATAGGTACTTAGGAAATTAAACAAAAGCAAAAGAGGTAGACTCCAGGAAAAAAGAGTTTATATAGGGAAGGAAATGAAATTAGAGTATATTACATAGTTCATCTGTGAATAAAGTCTATATGGTTATAAACACTAAATTATGACTTAATTAAATAGAATGAATAAGGTTATATCTGGAAAATGGGGAAGGAAAAGTGTTTCAGTGGAGAGGAGGGGGAAGCATGTATTACAAAATTAAATCCTTGGCTTCAAAGTAAGAAATTAATAGATAGTATCTAAAATGGAAAAAAAAGGTCAGTGTAAGCATGTCATTTGGAGATGTGGAAGCAGACACTAAAAGAAACAAGTAGACGGATTTAAAATAGAAATGAAAACTGAGGGTAGAAAGTTGAAGAGGTTACTGCTCTTTTTAGAAGTAAGTCTTATTAACTGTTTGCTTTTAAGTCTATTCACATGTATAACTTGTACAGAATGAAAAAATAAAATTAAAAGAGGAAAACAAGCAATTATGAAAAAGTAAATCTGAGTGCTCTTGTAGACTCAGTTTATAAAAGTTGAGTTACTCTAGCCGACCTTCAAATTGCAGCTTCCATTTATACTACAAAATGAACCAGAATAAAAAAATAAAAGGGAGCAGGGATAAATGATTTTTTTTTAAAGACTTATAAAAGGAATTTTCCAGGACTACTAAAGAACATTAGTATTTTGATAAAAAGTTTCTACTAAGTGCCTTGGACAATGAAGACAAAAACACTCCAGAATACTCCAACTTAAATACAGCATTATAAAATTTTAGAACACAAAGGGTAAATAAAAATCCTAAAAGTTTCTTGTTAGAGAAAAATACAAGCGAGACTAGGACTGGTATCAGATTTCACGTGATCAACCCTGACTTTATTTCCTTCATTCTGTTCTCCTTAGATTTGCTTTGATTTTCCTCCTAACATTGGTATAAATGTTAATTTTTATCTTTATATTTAAATAATGAAAACATTGCAAAGTTACACATGTAATATGTATTTTTAAAAAGCCAATAGTTAGTAAGAAACTTTAAAAAGCAATAGTCACAATGGGAAAAATGGCTTTAATGTTAGGGAAAATAATTTTAAGCCCATATAACTCTATATCTAGACAAATTAGCAATCAGATTTAATATAGAATAGAAGCAATTCAGACAAAGACTCAGAATGTTTACTTCTCACACACCCTCTCTAAGGAGCTTACTTAAGGATGTTTTCCAGGAAAACAAGGGAGGAAATGAAGAAAGGAGAACTTCAAGCCAAGAAATGAGGGGCCTGTGCCAAAAAAAAAAAAAAAAAAATCAGTCCCTGGTTGAAAACTGCAAACATTTTAAAAGAGCAATCAGTCCAGACGGAAACACCCGGGAAAAATAAGAGTTTCTTAAAGTTGGTACTTTTCTTACTAAGTTGAAAGACGTTAAGCATTTACTAAGGGGAAATAATTTAAATTAAAAACTAAGAAAATAAGAAAAAGAGTTTATTTAAGAAAGGAAATTAGCATACTATTTGATAGGCTATATTAGTTTTTAAACTATAAAAATATAAAAGCATTTATTTGTTTACAAACTTTAGACCCAGTCTACACACAAAAAGTCACAAATTGGTAGTTCAATGAGCTACATCCAACTAACAGAAGTGTTCTATTTGACCTGCTGTGTGTGTCAGTGCATTTTAATTAATGAGCTTCCAGCACTTTAAAATCGGACAATTGCACATAAGAATTTGGATTACCAGGCTTTTCTTAAAACACTAGAATATTTTGCATCACTGTGTTCATATTCATGCAGGCAACACTGAGCATGCACTTGGAAGTGTCATTCTATTTAACTCATGCCTGCCCTACCCAGTCCTACATAGCTTTTGAAGTTTCAACACCTCCTATATAAAGAACACTAAATGTTTAGTTATGGTTACAAAATAATAAGAAACATTTTCAATATTTCTTGACAATATTGTCAACTACTTAGACAATATAAAAATTACCCATGACTGAAGCTAGCAGTTGAAGGGTGGGATGAAATGAAGGCAAAACTAGAAATGCTAATACCATCATCTTTCAAATTTGAAGATAGGAATTAATAATAAAATATGAGTTTCCCAGAGTACTGTGGCAGGGCACAAATGTGGACCCTATGAGGGAACCTGGCCATGAGCCTCCAGAAGTGGATTCCATACAAAAAGAGGTCTGAGTGAGTGAAGCCACCCAGTAACGTGTTGGTCTACAAGAAGCTGAGGGTCAGCAGACATTTGATCTTGTCCACAAAATCCATAAGACATTTGGTCCACATCAAAAGGTCCTTGGAATTTAGTCCTGTCCAAAATGTCCATAAGCATATTTGGTCCATGCCAAATGGTTTTGGACCAAATGTCTTATGGACATTGTTGACAGGACCAAATATGACCAAATATCAATCAAGCACATTATGGCATGGACTGAAATGGACATTTTGAATAGGACCAAACGTCCTGTAAGGGAAGCAGAGGCCTGAGCCTAAGTCAAAAATAGCCAGTTGAAGGGCCTTGCCTAAACCAACAGAAGAGAAGCTGAGTCTCCCAGGAGAAGGTAGCTGAAGAAACCAAAGCGACCCACAAGAGAAATATTACCTCTAAAATATTTTAACAGATAATATTTCTCTTAGCATTTTTATGTACCAAGCATTGTTCTAAACATATTACATATATACATTAATTTAATCTTCACTACAACCCAATATGGTAGAGTGTATTATTATCTGTACATTGCAGATTATAAAACGAAAGCACAGAGGGATTAAATAAATTGGCCAAGGACACACAGTTAGCTACTAATAGAACTGTGATTTGAATCCAGGGACTGGCTCCAAGGTCTTGGCTTTTAATGACTACACTAAATGATCCCCTTTTAAAAAAAAAATAGACTTGTTTATCAACCACACAAAGGACTCAATGCCAGGTTACAACTATCCCAGCCTCTCAAATTCTTGTCATGTTTCACTTACTTTCTATACATTTTCCATACAATGAAAACAGACCTAAGATAGCCTGCTAGAAATTGGAAATGGCCCAGTTGCCCAATCACCTCCCAGCTAAGAACCAACCAGCTGACACATGTGAGCAAGTTTAAGAGACACCAGAATAGTTATCCACATTAAATGACTGGCCCACCAACTCATGAGTTAAAAGAAATGCTTATTGGTTCAAGTCACTGAGTTTTTAGATAACTTGTAACAATAGATAATTGATACTCTCTAAAGTCAAGAATTCCTTCCATAGTCACCAAGGAAATAATCACGGACTCAGGTAATGAATGGGAGTGATAGTAGAGAGGAGGTGTCCAGATAGTGGTCACCAGTGGTATCAGAGAAGCCAGAGATCCACCTTCATGGTAGATACAGGATCCATTGACTGGCCAAAAAGCCACATGTGCAGGGAGGGCTGCCCCAAAAAAGAAAGCCTCGTGCTCTAATGTGGGTTTTAGACTGTATCATCCACAAGGGTACTCAGTGTGTACTTTTATCCAATCTTAGCAGATGACCTGTTAAATAATCAGTCTCCAATTCAATGCTTACAGGAAAGAATTTCAACTGTATTTTATCTATTAAACAGTCTGCCAAGACATGCCTTTGATGATGCTCATGAAGGGCTAAATAAATGGGTACAAACAGCCTTTTTGGAAAAAATGTTGTGAGATATCAAGAACAGCAAACATAATCATAGCCATTGACCTAGGAATCCCAATTCTGACCATTTATTCTAAGAAAATACAAGAGCATTTTAATTTTTTAAATCATGTACATTTTGAAATTTTCGACCACAAACTGCAGAATCTGTATGGCAGGTCAAGTAGCATTAATTACCAGAAAGAGGACGTTCTCATTCTCTGGTGGTTGATAATAAACACACCTGTAGTGAGAGAACGGGGCAGCATCTAATGTCAACTTTTAATATTGTATCATCTTTCAGTCATTAGTCAGCTTCTGTGAGTGGAGTCCCATTTCCCACGATCTGCCTTCCTCTTTCTTATTTTTATCCTTAAGTCACCCTCCAAAACCTCCACATATACCCCACAGTCCCTGCTCCATGCTGGCCACAATCCAGGAGGTCAAAGCCTTGGAGCCCTTTGCCTCAAGCTCCATCATGGAAGAAAAGAAGTGAACTTTGTGGTGGCTCTCCAAAGGAACAGGCTTAGGACTTCAGAGTGAAGCATCCACAAGAAAACCCAACTGATTCCATGCTAATACAATCATTCCACATGACATAATAATGATGATTTATTAAAAGATATTTTTCTCATTTTCATAAGAACAAAGAGGGTGAGGAATACATATAATTGGATTTTTTGCAATATTGTTGATCTTAAAAATTTTGTGAACAAGTTAATTCCCTAATCATAAGGGAATTCTAAATAAATTCTAAATAGTTGTTCTTCCCTGCTAGGTTTCCACATGGCTGACTCCTTCTATCATTCTTTAGAAAGACGTTCAGAGATTACCACCCACCACTGTCCTCCAGCAGTTCCTTATTATCCCATTTCTAAGTTTTATTTTTATCATAACTCTAATCACCATTTAAATATATATTTTTAAGAATTTATCTCTACATTTAGGTCAAGGACCTTATATATATTGTTCTGTAATATGGACAGAACATTGCACATAAATATTTACTGAATAAATTTCTGATATTAATATTATAAGTATAAAAATGTATAGCCTATTGAAAAAATCATGTGTTATTATTGCTTAAACACATACAACACAAACTATAATTAGAACAGTGTTCAAATGCTTTACATATGAATTAAAGAAACAACTACAAGAGCTTAATTTACTTTAATCATGAATAACATTTTTTCTTATTTGTATTATTAGTTACTTTAATGTCATTAAAATCGTGTTCATGAATTTTTAATCATCCAGCCTAATCTTGCTCATATATACTATATAACATAAAGGGACATCTTGGTATTCCTCGTGAAAAAAGCTAGTGGACTGTAACATAAACTCTTGAAATGGGCTGAGACTAACTTAGCTATAAGACTTAAACTGATGGCCTTAACAATTACATAATAAATCTTAGTTGAAATTAGCATGTTTTTCTAAAATGTAGATCTTAAGGTCTGAGTTAATCATAGAATCGTTTTTGAGCTTGAACATAGAGGACACAAAAGCACCATATTGCTTATATGCCTTCAAGCTTATCCATAGAAATTAATGACTATCCACGAAAGATTTGTGTCTGTATAGTGACCTTACCGTGCCAATGAGGATGGTCATGCAACAGCATCATTCCTTAAAAAGGTCCAGGCTGCATGGTGTATGTACCTCCAATGTGACAACTGCCTTGTAGCTTTGTCATTACTTGTTTATGTATCTGTCTCCCACATCGGACTATACACTCCAAGGACAGGAAAATAGATATTTATAAGTTATTTGTTGAATTTAAAAAATCAAATAGTCTATACTTAAGATTAAAGCACCTTAGATACTGAAGTTTGCAAAAATCTGGGTATTCAGATGTAAAAATAAATCATCTATTTACTTCATGTATTTACTCTCAAATATGATAAACAAAAATTTCAGTCAGTTTACAATCAAGAATCACAAAAGAGAATAGTGGATTATAATACAAAGCTTTTAAAGCGAGGGAAAATTTAATTTGATACATAATCAAAGCAAGGACAATTATAAGAAAGAAGGGAATCTCACCTCTAGAGAACATAAGTGGCAGTATGATTGCTGTAGTGAAGCTCAGATTTGGTGTTGATATTCCTGGTAGCAAAAGCAAAACACAGAGTTAAAAAAGCAAAACAGTCAGTTATAGTTTTTATTGCCATAAAAATCAATTAGGCAGGGGAAAGAATAAATTATTATCTTATTATAGATCTTATCTCTGGAAGAAATACTTTACATAGAATACTGATTAATTAATTAAATAATACTGCCATGTAGCATCCCCAGAGCAAATGTAATAAAAGATTTCATAAGATTGTTTATCAACTTCTCCCACGAAAGCCTAGAGCTAAACACCACGAGGTAAATCTGCAAAAGCAATTCATTAACAATTCATAACAAGACAACATTGTCCAAGGATATATTTCTCTATCTTTTAAGTCAGAGGTGAGCAAACTACGGACCCCAGGCCAGATTTAGCCCATTGCCTATTCTTATTTATAAAGTTTTATTGGAACACAGCCATTCATTTTCTTAGTATCTATGGCTGAGTTCATGCTACAGCAAAGTAGCTGAGTAATTGCTACAGATGGTATGGCCCACAAAGCCTAATATATTTACTCTCTGGCCCTTTCAGAAAAAGTTTGTTGACCTCTGCTTTAAACCAAGTCTCCATTATTATCACTTTAATCCATGGAGCTTTTGAGAAGGGTTAGTTAGCAAACAGCTTGTTGATTTGAGTTGCATTCATACATTAGGCAGAACCATATGAAACTACTAATTTTCATTTTTTTTAATCTATAAAATATCAGTTGTATATAGCTCAGTCTAACAGTTTAGGAAAAAATAAGATTAAAATCTTCTTATGAAAATTAAAGAGCTAAGCAAGTCTTTTACTTGGATGGGTAATAACTCTCCTATGTAAGAGTGGGACATGAAATATTGTTAAGCAAAGCCAGAATATTTCTGAAGAAGGAGTTTTAATGTCCCCACAACATAAAAGGAGATCTAAGAATATTTTAGTTTTAGAGTACTGCCATTCCAAGTGAGAGAAGAAGAAAACACCATCCCAATTAAAAGCCCAATTTAATGACAAACTCAGCAATGACAGCTACCCATTTTGACATGATGGTATCTACTGAATAACTGCTTATATTTATAATATGTGAAATAGTTGCATGAAAGACTTGCCATTGTATCCATGGAATTATACCAGTGCTGGGGACGTAGTGGATGGTCAATATATATTCCTTTTATTAACTGAGTACAAAAATTTTTTTCATGAAATTTTAAACAAAAATGTGGATAGACCCATCTACACACTGAAAATTATACACATCAAGTAAATAATCAAAAATAGATGTTTATATGAGAATAAGTGCATTCATTTCTTAATGCATAATCAATATGTTATTAATATCCTACTATGTGCACATTGTACTAGTGGCTATAGAAAAAAAAGTATGGCTCAGTTCCTTTAGACAAGGGGCTTTAAATATAGCTGGTAAAACATACATTAAAAAGATAGGATGGAAGCCCAGAAGGCATGTCCTAATAAAGAACTAAAAGAATAAAACTGACAGTAAGTGAACCATTACCATATTGTGTTGAATTCGTTCTCAATGAAAATCAAATAGGAGAGAAGTCAAGAGGCCTGGAGTGCAGTCCCATCTGTGGCGTTTCCCAGCTAAAACGTAAATTATTTTACTTAGCAGTGTTAACCTGGTGATTGCACATGCTTCACTTCTAGTGAAGTCTAAAATAGTTATTACACCACCACTAAAAAACTAGATTTTTGTGGAAGAGCTTCTGTGGGAAAGGGTTTAACGATATTGGACTCAATTTGCATTTTAAGGGTTTGGGAAACATTTTAAATATCCTAATATTTAAAGAACTCCAAGGAGTTGTATGCCAGCTGTCAGCACATTGGAAACCCCTGTTACACACTGGAAACTAATGTGTTAACTCCTGCTTCTGGTTTGATTCATTTTTGGATGGGCCTCAGAATAAAGGCTTCTACAAAAACATCCCGAGATTGTAAAGTGATCTGCTAAAAACCTCCCACTTGCAACTAGTTTTCAATGTGAATCAGGATTTTTTTGATAGTGTGCAAACAAAAATACTAAAATAAATGAGATGCTAAGGATTACATGACATCACAAGTGGCACACACTAGCTCTGATTCCAAGTGTTTGTATTAATCCAAACAACCCCATTGGTTTCATTTATTCACTATATAAAGAGTAAATATGTTCAGTTTGAACTTATAAAGTTACTTTTACAAATAAAATACCATCTTTTTTATATCATAGAGTTCCAGTTAAGATTTTATTTAAAAGGAATTATTTCTGCTAAAAAAAAATCCATTAGAAGAGATGATCTGAAAAGTCTTTTCCAAATCACATAGTGTATGGTTCTCTGAACAAAACTCTGTTTCACAACAGAAATATAAAATAATGACTGTGTGTCCTAAGATTTTATAGTATCATACACTGTACACATCATTTGTAAGGCAACTGCCAGAATCTGCTTACTAGTTATAAAATATTTGCTCTTCCCACAACACCTGCAATTTAACCAGGATGTTTTTGGGTGTGCCCACACTTCCCTGTCAACATTACAGTTTTGGGCAAATGCCAACCTGTAAGAGATTTTCATCTTGAGACTGTTTCCCTTCTTGCAACATCGGTTGTACTGCTGCCAAAAACATCAACCTACTGAGGGAACGTCCCCTTTTACTCACTCCCATCCATTTCTGGACTCAAATAATAAACATTAAGTACTTACATCTGGATCAAGCTTTTTCTGTCCTCTTTCTTAATAAGTCCCCTAAAACAACCCTCACCAATCTCATGGGTCAAATTTTTTTCACGTGTTCTTAATACCCTATGTACTAAGCTACTCCCTATGTTTAATTTTTGTTTTTTTGTTTTTCCTGTGGAAGAGATTCTCATATCATTTAGGACTTCCAAAATATCTCCTCCATCATTGTGCAAGAACTCAGTTTTCTAATTCTACTCAGGAGAAGAAAAGTCATTTCTATGTAAATCAAAACTACAATGAGGTATCACCTCACACCAGTCAGAATGGCCATCATTCAAAAGTCCACAAACAATAAATGCTGGAGAGGGTGTAGAGAAAAGGGAACCCTCCTACACTATTGGTGAGAATGTAGTTTGGTACAACCATTATGGAAAGTAGTATGGAGATTTCTTAAAAAACTGAAAATAGACTTACCCTATGATCCAGCAATCCCACTCCTGGGCATATATACAGAGGAAACTCTAATTTGAAAAGATACATGCACCTCAGTGTTCATAACAGCACTGTTTATAATAGCCAAGACATGGAAGCAACCTAAATGTCCACGGACAGATGATTGGGTAAAGAAGATGTGGTGTATATATATACAATGGAATACTACTCAGCCATAAAAAATAAATAAATAAAATAATACCATTTGCAGCAACATGGATGGACCTGGAAATTGTCATACTAAGTGAAGTAAGCTAGAAAGAGAAAGAAAAATACCATACGCTGTCACTTATATGTGGAATCTTTAAAAATGAGACAAATTAACTTATTTTAAAAACAGAAACGGACTCACAGACGTAGAAAACAAACTTATGGTTACCAGAGGGGAAAGGAGAAGAGGAGGGATAAATTGGGAGTTCTGGATTTGCAGATACACATTACCTTATATAAAACAGATGAACAACAAGGTCCTACTGTATAGCACAGGGAACTGTATTCAATACTTTGTAATGGCCTATAATGAAAATGAATATGAAAAAGAATACATATATACTGAATCATTATGCTCTACACCAGAAATTACAACATTGTAAATCAAACATACTTCAATTTTTTTTAAAAAAGTCATTTCTGTCATTTCTACCCACTGTGGTATTTTAGGATGTTAACTTCCTTAGTACCAACAAAGCTTTGTCCTTGCTTTCTGGTGGCCATTATGTCTTAACAGTAATCAAACCTTCGAGCCAGTTTCCTAGGGGGATGAAATGCTAGGGGAGATAATTCTGATCACCAAACAATGACTCAATGTGTTAAAAGGATAAACCTAAACTGAAACAATGCTGTTAAAGATAGGCATGGCTTCCTGAGAGAAGTTTATGGACAAGAAAGCTTTGTTTATCTAGATTTAGGTCTGTATTCTGTTAGAAAGACTTTTTTTTCATCACTACTGCATTTTTAATATCAGAGCAAACAATGATTGCTCAAATTGCTCAAAGATGTTAAATATTTATACTTTCTCGGAAGTCCTAAGAGGAAAAGGCAGCTGATAGAAACAATATGTTGGAATGGTCAATAAGCCTGGTTTGGACTATAGAGAGTGATATTATTCAATCTGGTGAATTATTTAGACTTGGATGTTTTAAGAAAGGGAAATGTTTGATAGCTAAATTTTGTTCACACAATAATTGTCTGTATATTATCGAGGATAAAAGATATGCATTTTTAAAGAAAAACTATCCTGTGTCTGTTCACCTGGTACACTCAGGTTCATTGCATAGAGTATAAATTAGAAGCAAGTTTACCTTCAAATATCTAAAATATAATGATAGTGAATGAGGTAACAAGTCTTAAGACAAGAGTGAAATAAAAACTCTTTCCTGTGGCCACCAGCACACTTCCTCACAGGTGTAAATCCTCCTCCCTCCCTCATTCCTCACAAGCCGCTCTGGACTTCTTGTTCCTCAACATCCCTGGCTTTGTGGCTGCTTAGAGACCCTCTACCTACCATTCCTTCTCCTGAAATATTTTTCCCCAATTTTTCATAGGACTTAACCACAGCAGCAGGGACTTTTAAAAGTGAGGAGTTGGGAGTGTGACTCCCAGGACACAGTGAATTAATGTATTTAAATGACTAGAATATAATTAAGCACTCAATAATTAGAGAGCCTTATTGTGTGGGTTGTCATCGTTACCCTTCTGTTCTTGGCTCAAGGATTACCTCCTCACACAGACAGGCATCCTCTGAACATTGAATGTAGTTTCTCCTGCCTCTCTTCTCCAAATAGTCACTCTGCCACAGCACCCTTTCATTTTCCTCCATGCAAATGAGGATTGCCTAATGAGTAGCATTTTATAGGAAAGCTAAACTTGGGGTAGATAGTTTTATTTTTAATGGTCAGAAATGCTTTCTCTAGTTTCAACAGGTAGAAAATATGCTAAACCTGTCAGTGATAGTGACAAAAAGTCAGCACTTACTTTTAAATGAGTGGAATGATAGTGTAAGTGTCATGACAGCACTGTGGTTTGTTGTTTATGGGAAAACAGACCAACTTAAGAAAACCCATGATTATGTACACTCTTCTACTTCTGGGCATGTCAAGATGATACTATCTACTGGAGACAGTGACTAAGAAGTTACTAGGAAGAGTCCCCATTCTTATTTTCAAATCTAAGATACTTACATTGAGTAATCTATACTAAATTTATGTGAGAAGATTGGGTTGAGAAAAAAGAGAATCTTGGGAGTGATATTCCAGCTTCCTCTTAGAGACCGTTATTCTTATCTATCCTGTCTAGAAATTTATAAAAGTATTACTTTATGAAAATCATCACCAAAAATATGTTAGTGGGAAACATATGTCTGTTTGAGAATATGTTAGATAAACTCTTGCACAATAGATCTAGTGAGTCATTAAGTATAATGTTTATTCCTTAACTTTGGAAAATTGTCCTTCTTGGAAACAAACCAGGAAGACAATGTCCTTTGGTACCCAAGGAGGAAAACTTTAGGTGGAATTAACAGTTGCTCTGCCCACTCCATTCCCAGCATGAACACTTGTATTCTGATATACATTCTTCCCATCCCTTTCTCAGGTCATCCTTTTACTTCTTATCTTCAGATCAAAAGAGAAAGAAGAGAACACATCGCCAGTATAAGGTGAAACTGGGTCAGGATATTTTCGAAGAATCAGTTTTCTCTTCTTCCCACTCTTTAATCTCCAATCTAAAATCACTCTGTTAGAGATACCAAGAGTTCAAATGTCTTGATTTCTCTGACAGTGATCTTTCTACCAAGCCCTTTCCCAGTATTATTTCAGCATACCACAGCTCCAGTCATCAAAGGCAATCCAACATTCTCATTTCACAGTCATCTCTTTTACAAACAAGAAAGCTTAAGCCAAGAGACAGTGAACAACTTACCAAGTTTATTTCAAATCAGTAAAGAAGACCACATTGAAACTCATTGCTCATACCTTTCTTGACTCATGGACAAAGTGAGAGACAAATTGCCTCATTTCATGCTTTGAAATCATCAAGTATTTATTCTCAAGTTTGTTCTTATAAATATATATTCTCCAGAGCAACCTGATTCTTGCATAATCACTTGGAGGAGGAGAAAGGGAAAGTCCTGTGAGGGAGTAGGGGAGAGGGAAGGGTGGAGTGGGCGGGAGGCTAAACCATGGAAGGACGCTGCATGGACTGTGGAGAAACCAAGGGTCCTTGAGCCAACTTGTCTGACTCAGCCCCAGGAAATAAATCATTGTCATCAACTTTGCCTTTGCAAAGGAAAGGTTGGAGCCACTAATGAATGTGCAGGCACTTGTTGGGCAAGTGGAATAGACCTTCATGTTTACATATATATATATATATATATATATATATATATGATTTATTAAGCACTCATCATACGTATACTAGGAGCTTTGAATATATTATTTAGTTCTTATAACAACCCTGGAATGAAGGTATCATTATCTTTATTTTAGGTCTAATGCAAATAAGGCTTGGAGAAATTAACTATCTTGCCCAAGATCACATAGGTACAATATGAAGAAGTCAAGCTGCTAATCCAGATCTTCCTGATTCTAAATATCAGATGGCTAAACACAGATAGCTAAGCCTCTCCTAGGGAAAATCTCTATTTCCATTGTGAAAAGATGTGTGCCTGTATAGACACCTGACTTTGGGACTGCATGCTCTTTGTGAACATAGATTTGTTATCATATCTATGTCAAAGTAGCCTAGCCAAAATCCTGCCATACATTAGATGCTCAATAAATATGTCTTTTGCTTCTGTATAAACACTCACATTAACAAGGAGCCCACTGTGATTAATAACAGCAGCAGGATCTGGTAGACAAGTGACAACAGTGAGATCTCCTGTCCCCACCCTCACTTAAATGTCTCAGGGGTGGTGGGCAAATGAAGCTGTAAGAGGCTACTTTGAGAGTGATCCAAGATAAAGGAACAGTCAGAGAAAGAATCCATCAAAAACCCACAGGTTTAGCATGCCCTGTCCTACTTTCACCATGAACCATGTGGCATAGGAGGTAGAGAGTATGGGTTGCACTCTTACGGGCATCATTTTAAAGAGGTTTCTTGGCCTCTGAGGTTACATCACTTTTCATATATTCCCTGGAACCACATGGTATATGTATTTTCACAAGTTCTCTCTCAGCCCTCTCCTCCCATGCCCACCATCACCTTGTTCTTCCAAAGGCAACCAGAATCACTAATTCATGTGAGGGACAGTGAATTCAGAGACTTAAAAACCAATACATTGAATTATCTCAAACTTTCTTTATTAAAACTGTGTACTGTGATAAATTATAGCCATCGTAGATTCTTCTATAGTTCTTTATAGTCTGTCCTCATGAAGACATTTCAGAAATTAGGTTACACACATGATCTTTTTTTTCCTCTATGAACAGAATATGAGAGGGGAAATCACTACCAATAACATATCCTTCTCCAACTTCCTCTCACAATGATATTTCCAATTAAGTAGTCAAAAAATCTTTAGTGAGAACTTGTTGTGTACCAGACTCTACTTAATGATATCAGAAATTCAAAGTCATATAAGAAAAGGTCCCCTGTCACTGAGTTTAAAATCTAGGTGTAGAGAGAGGAAGCATCATAGATCAAGATAAGCAGAATAAGGAACAGACGTGCAAACTTCAAGTGAAGTAATAAGTGCTCCAGAAATGAGAGAGGAGAGCCAACCAACTTTTGCCTCAGGTGATCAGAGACGTTTCCATGAAGACATGACCTAGAACTTGAAGGACTGGTTAGCAGAGAGGAAAAAGTAATTATGTATTAACTGCTCTAATACTTACACGATGCTGTGTTTCTTTCCTGATTCTTGATACTTTTCTTAAATCTCTTCTTCCTCTCAGTTGCCCCCTAAAATCTATAAGTCAGCTATAATACCTCCCTCTCCCGACCTCCCCACATCTAGTCGGTCGAGGAAGCTGGTTGATTTCCCGCACAAATGAATCTCAAATGCAACCACTTTTCTCCATCCACTGCTAACACCCTAGCCTGCAATGCCATGTATTAGTCCCCTTCCTGTTCTCTGGAAGCTGTTCTTTCCTCTCTCCAACACTTCTCCCAGTAGCCAACGTCATCTTTTAGTAAACCTAAATAGGATGATTTCTTTGAGTAAGCTCATTCAATGGCTCCTCATAGCCCTTAGAATTACATAAAATGTCCTTACACTTTCAAGGCTGTGAGTGTCTCTGGTCCTCATTGGCTTCTACATCCTCATAATCTACTGTTCTCTCCTGGTAACAAACACCAACCCGACAGAACTCTATTGCTGCCAAACTCAACAAGTATTACCTGACCAAAGTATTCTGGAATATCCTTCCTCTGATTTGATAGAATGGAATAGAATGGATGACTTCTATTCAACCAATAGCTAAATAGATAAATAAGGAAAGAGGAGCACCAGAAACACTAATAGTTGTATCAGGTTTGCCCAGGGAGTTTGGCAAAGCAGGAACAAACTTGTAGTGTGGTTTGCATGATTAATCTTTGTTCGTATATTATAAACTACAATTAAGTTTAAAGTAGATTGAGTGAATGTCTTACATGCAAAGAAAAAGAGCAATGGCCTCTCAGAAAAGATGTTGGCCTCTGAAACAGCCAAGAATGTAGAAGTTGAGGGTGTGGAAGGGAATGATTGGCGCTAAGTCTGGGGAAGTAGATTGAAGGTAATTGTAAGCCATGCTGTAGACTCTGAAATAGATCCTGAAGGACTTGGGGAGTCATTGAAGAGTTTAAAGCAGGAAAGAAATATGATCATAGCTGTATTTTAGAAAGAGCATTCTGGCTATTTTGCAAAGGATGCATTAAATAGAGAAAAGTCCTGGAGGTAGAGTCCCTTAAGAAGCTGATGCAATAGCCATGTAGGACAAAAAAAAAAAAAAGGTCTGAGTTAAGTGTAGTGGAAACAGGGAGAAGATATATCCATCAGTTAGGATCTGTAGACCAATTGGGACCAATCTCACCTGTGAATCATAAGGGACAGGAACAGAAATACAGAAATCCTACATAGAAATCAAACATATGGTGTTACTCTTGGGAACGTCATCCTAACTCGCCTTTCCATGGAATCTACTGCAAAGCTCTCCAAAAGAGGTTTCTATTACCTCAACAGATCTATCATGCAATCTACCCACTGCAGTTATTTCTTGAATATTTTAAGTGAACATTTATGATGAATGCAATCACACTTTATTCTAAATTACTAAGTGGGAGTGAGTTCCTGTGAAGTGACCTCTTAAAGGAAGAAATATTTTTAAATGCTAACTCCTCCTCATGCGACATTTCTTCCCTATAAAAAAAAAACTCTTGCTCTCACTCATACTGAATGTGCTGTTTATGGCCAAATCATCTCAGTCTGCACGTCAGTATTTCCCCCTCTTCTACACTGAGCAGTTACAGTTTCTTTTCCTTTCATTCTGTCGTGCACACTGCCAACAAGTTTCTCTTCTAAAATCCCATTTTAATTGTATTATTCATTAATCTGAAATCTTCAGGCCTTGTTGTTCCCTGTGGAATAAATACACGCATGCTGTGTCGTGTACTGTCTACATCATTATCACCATTAATCATCTCAGCAAGCTCGACAGTATAATCATTGTTCCTGTTTATAGATAAAAAGAGTAAAAGGGAAAAAGCAATTTCTGAGTCAAAACTGACTGTCTTTCCACTTTTTCCCCTTACTTCTGTTTAGTTTGTTATCTAAGGTCCTTCAAAATCTACACACTCAAGCGTTGTCTCCCCACTAATCTCTCTTGAAACGTGGTTCTTAAGTGGAGGGTCATGAACTCCACTGGGATCCCTTCTTGTATCAGTGGGTAGGCTACATGTACACAAACCCCTAAAAATATATATAAGATTTTGCATTCATTTTTAGTATGGTCATTTTTTTTGGAGGGGAATTCAATGTATTTATCAAACTCTTCAAAGTCTCCATAATCTTAGAAAGGAAAGACCATTACTGTGCAGGAAACCCCAGCTCTAGGAGACCAGACTGCTCTCTCCCCACTCTGCTCCTTCTCTTCTTCTTTTCTACCCTGGATATCTCCACTCACACAAAGCCAAGTTCATCTCTGATATCAGCTCACATCTCTGTTCCTCTGTGTAGTCTTTGTCAATCACCGAAAGCCAAATTCTCCTCTGAAGTGTTAGCACCCATGCCCTACATAACAAACTTAGTGATTAATGAGACACCACCCCATGGCATTGCCTGAACTTGTGTATGTCTGGTTATTAGGTAGCTCTGTTTTATTGGCACCTGCTTCATCATTTACATTTTTAGACTCTAGAATTTCAGACCTCCTGACAGTCTCCATTAGCATGCTGCCCAGAACACCACACATCTTAAATGTTCCATAAATATATGCTGATATGGTTTGAGGCTAGCATCTTACTTTTCATAAAAGTCCAAGCATTATTCAAGGGTTTATTAAGTGTCTCTAATGCACCAGGCCTTATCACGGAGGTAGGCAGATGGGAACACTTCCCATCCAAGGCAGTGAGAGAACCATTTGTCCACGTCCCTGTATTCACAGTGAACTGAGGGTGGAGGTAATGCTAGAGGAGTCACACCCCATGAGCTGTTTAAAAGGTATGAAAGACAGAACTCAGTGACCCATTGGTTGAGGACAGTAAGGGAAGAAGAATGGAGGGTACAAGGAACAGAGGGAAGCTGGTTGCCCCTCAAAATGATTAACCCCATGAGGGAGGTGAAGCCAGTCAGTCTTCCTTTATTAGATAGAGACAAATTTTAAATCTGTACACATCATTGGCATATGATCACTCAACAAGGATCCCTGTAAGACGTAGGAACACACTGAGAGGATTGAAATTTTTAAAAATATCTCAATTTTAACATGCTGGTAAACTAAACAAAGGAACCTCTGAGAACTCCATTTCTATCTCTGTGAGGGCCACATCAGCTGGCAGGTACCTCCCACGCTAGCAGCTGTGGTGAAGAGTACTGCACTCCTCGCCTTCGAGATACTTCAAATACAGTTGGTGAAAAAAGTTAGATACACAAACGCGGACGAACAAGACAGCAGATACCAGAATGCAGAACAGAAATATTCAGACACTAAATGCACTTCCTACCCTTTAATTATTAAAGTTCTGATTTTTAATGATGTTATGGCAATATTATCACAAAAACCAACTCCAAAATATTTATTTGATAATACTATGAAGCATTCTCTTCCAGATGCTGAGGAGAAATTCACCAGAAGCATTTTGACTATTGATTAGCATCTGTGCATCAAAATGGCTCAAAAATGAAAACCAGAATCAAATCAGCAAAGACCATAGCACAAGCTATCTGTATTGAAGCTCCCAGAGAATGCTAATGTTCAAAAAGCTAATTTAATTATATTTCAGGTTAAGTGAACTTTTAGAAAGTCTTATGTAGCAATGTTTTCATTGGCTGAGAACCAGAAACATATAATTAGATAGACTAATTTCATTGAAAATGAGTATTTTGGATGGCATTATATAAATAAATTTTTAATTTATTATCCTTTGTTAAAGTTATCTTTTCAGGAAAACTTTAATGTTCCCAGTAGACTTTTATCAAGAGATTTCCTTCAGATAAAGACATCTTTTTATTCTTCTTTTTAAAAAGATTAATTTAAAAGGTAATACATGTTTGGTATAAAAACTTTAGATATGGCCAAAAAGCTTAGAGTATAGAGTAAAATGTATCCCTCTCTCCAGCCCCACCACATGATTGCTGCTTAAAAACAACTCCATAAAAGTAGTCAAGGTTATGTTCTGTTCTTAGATTTATTATCTATACAAGTGCAAGCACATGTATGTATATTATTTTTTTCTACTTGAATGGGGTCATAGTGTAAATATGCTTTTATAATTTTATTCTTTTTCCTACTAATAATGTTTCCTGATCATCGTTCCATATCAGTAGACTCAGAACTGCCTCACTCCTTTTAAGGGCAGCATGATATTCCCTTGTTTGAAGTGCCATGATTATTTAACTAGTTCCTTACAGATATTTAATTCATTTCTCATTTTCACTATTACAAATAACAAAGCAATGGCAATGCTGTATAAATATCTGTGCGTTTTTACATACATATATTTTTAGGTAGATTTCTAAAAGTGAGTTCAGTGCCTTTATATGCATTTTAAATTTTGATAGATTATTGAAAAATTGCCCTTCATAATTATTGTGCCAATTTATAGTTCTACCAATAATGTATGAGAACCCTGAATAATAACAATTCCACCGAAAATATATGAAAGGCTCCTGATAATACCTTTGTGATAAGGTAGCTCAAAAAATCTTCAAAGTTACCCAGTTTCTAGAGAATAAAGTTTGAAATCTTTAGCATAAATTTTGTGTCCTCTCCAATTTCACCCCAACGTAGTTTTTTAAAAAAATTGTCTCCTCCCACTTGGTGGAGATGAAATTGATGAGGATCATGAACCTTATGCTTTGAACTCTATTCTCTAGGAAAAATGCACTTTTTCTATAGCCATACCCTTCCAAGAAAATGTCATACTTTCTTGCCTTCACAGCTTTGCTTATGCTACTTCATTTTCCTATACGTCACTCATTCATTCATGGCTACAAAGCTCTCTGTGATCGGTGCCTGGCTACTCTCCAAACTCATTGTTCTTCCCCTCTGTTCTACAGCAAGCAATACATGCTTCCATCTCATGGTCTTTGGACTCGCCATGTTCTCTGCTTAGAAATTTCTTCCTTAGATAGTCACATTGTTTCTTCCTTAGATAGTCACACTTAAATTAGTCACATTGTTTCTTCCTTAGTCACACTCACTCTGTCACTTCATTCACACCTCTTCTCAAATGTTCCCTCATCAAAGAGACCTTCCCTGACCAACCCATCCAAGATGGCACTCCCAGTCCTTCTCTAACCTCTTACTCCTATCTGTTTTCTGCATGGCACTTGCCGTTACTGGAAATTTAGTTTATCTCCTGACTTAATTATTACAGCTCATATATAATCATGTATATTAACTGTGTTAATGTCATAATCTCTTATTACAAAGACAAACCCAATGAAATGTGTTATGAGGACATACGCTTTTTGATTTGATTCATTGCTCTTTCTCAATGCCTAGAATAATGCCTGGGATATAGGAAGTGCTCAACAAAAGTTAAATAAGTAACTCAACAAATTTACTGAGCTTTGTATTGTCCCAAGCATTCTCTTAGGATGGGAAATAGATAAATAAGGTTGATCATGGTTAAGGCAAATATGTAAACATTACTGTGTAGTGTGATTCATGTCATAGTAGAGACAAATTAGAGGTGGACTGTTAGAGGTCAGAGGAGGGTGAGTAATCTCTGGGGCCAGGTGGGAAATCAGGGATTGCTTCAAAAGTTACCCCTTACCTCTTCTTTATGCTACCTCATATGTCAACCCCTTTATTCTGATTCCCCAAGCTCATCATCCCACCTCCTAGGCCCCCTCTTGACTTTATTTTTCATATCCTATCCAAGCAATATTTATCACTTCTCTGTATTCTCATATTTATCTTGTTCATAGAAATAGCAGAATATTTCACACATATAGCTATCCCTTACTGTCTGAATTCTTACCACTCGTATATTTGTCCAGATGAACTGCAGACATTTTCACACAAAATTTACTGTCTATGTTACAAATCCACCTTATTAAATATGCCCAGCACACTAATGAAAATGTGAAAATAGACAATAATGCAGGCAAGAGGATGTATCTCACCTGGCTCTCTGCATACCCTTTGTTTGAACATATTATAATCCATCTTCCCCACATTTTAAGGAAAAATGTTTTTTAAGAAAGTGGAAAAGGCTGTAGAGAAGTGAGATGAACCTAAGAGTTCAAGAGCAGGCACGTATCTGAAGGAAGATAGAAATGTTAACACATATATCAAAACAAATTCTTGGGCACACATGTGCCACCATTACCACATAATAATTTTTAATAATAATTTTTCTAAATATTATTAGTTTTAGAAAGTTTCATCATGTTACCCAAGCACAACACATTATTTTTTGAGAAACTAGAGATTTCTTGGGGGTAATGAATTAATAGTTGTCAGGGTATACCATTGAGCAACATGTTAAAGTAGAAGGCATTGAATATCCTCAAGGACTAGGAAAGAAGTAAGGAAGCAGGGAATTGATTCAGTGAAGAAATGGAACTTACAAGTCAACAATAGGGCAAAAGATTTAAGAGTATGCAACACTGCAATAACATAATTTGAAGGTCATGGGTAAAACAATTTCCACTAATAGTGCGGTTGCAATTAAATGGTTTATTCTATAGGCAAAATTCAATGGTAATAAAAGTGGGATAACTACTCATTTAGGAAATGAGTGCCACGTTTATCTCAAAAGAAGAGGAAAATTTGCAAGAACATTCAAATACTTTCAAAGACAGGATTTTAGATGGATATTGTGAAGACAATGTTAAACTAATACATTTGAAAAATCCCAAAGCCCTTAGAGAAATGTTGAAGAGTGAGTTACTTACATACAAATCATAAAGGACGATAAAGAAAATATTTAATGATTACTTGAAGAGGGAGCTATCACTGTCAATCAAAGTACACACAAAGAAGAAAAATCTTAAAAACAAGATTACTTTGATACTAGACTAGGTTCTCAGGCATTCTTTTAGTGCTGTGATTACAGTAATAATATCTTAGTGGTCTTTTTGTCTTCCAACAACATGTCACTTTTATAACCTGGTGGTCAGTGTACCATCTCACCATGCAATATCTTGTGCAGAGGACTGAAGTAGGTAACAGAGCTTTGATAGAGAATTTATGAAAGATATTTGATATCTCCATTGGCCTGGATTATTAGAAAACAAAGTTGAAGCACAGACTAAGTGCTAATGGATGTGTAATACCAGGGCAGCATGAGTAAGGGAAAAGGGAAGTGAGGGATCAAAAGGAATACAGGTAATATAGTACCATGCTAGCCACTGATGTAAACTGTGTGTACTGTGTTACAAGAAGACACATTCAGTTTCTAGGCAGATGAATCCTTTAGGATACATTATATGACAGGACATGATGGGACTTCAGGCTGTACATAGAAATCTTGTCTTGGAGCAGTCCACTGGAAAGAAGAAGGGAGCTAAAACTTATTTTTCCAGGTCCTTCCCATCCCCTGCCTCCCAGTGGAGTTTCATCACCTGTCCTTATCATATGTTTTCTCATATGTTTATCAAGTCCTAACTTTTTATTAAGACATGTGGTTGGCCGAGTTCAAGCAGAAGAATAATGTAGCCCATGAGAGGGAGGAAGTGCCAAGAGGAATCTGAGGAGGCACATGAGTTGTGTCCTCCACAATATCGAAAAGGCTCTTAGATTCATCAGCCAGGCTAGAAGATAAGAATCACAATAAGAAGGAGTGAAGATTATAAGAAACTGGTTTGGCCATTTGTTGCTGACTTGGAAGGTTTTGAGGAAAAGGTATAAAGACAGAATCTTAGACTATGCTAAGGTATAAAGACAGAATCTTAGACTATGCCAATGAAGATACTGAAAATGATAAAGATATTGTTAGCATCACCAGTACAGGACTTATACCTGAGGAACTCGTTCAAGTCAGTGCTCATTGTTGGTTGTTGCTTGGGGAAAGAGGAAGAAGAGGAGCATGAATATTCAATACCAAACTTTAAAAGAACAAAACAATTGCCATGGCAACTGCTGAAGGTGGCCAGGACATGTGTAGATGCATCTCATGCAAAAATGCAGTTATCAGAGCAGCTGCAGGGTAACAGTGTATCAGGGGTGTCCACATTAATAGCTGTCTATTTTGAATTGGTTGGTTGTTTTGTCCCACTGTTTCATTTAAGACCTCAGACGGTGGTTCATAGTCATCCACTTCCAGTGTCTCGACAGTCAAGGGCATGGTCTGTCCACAATTTCCTGGACCCGGACATAGATCATAGATAAACCTCAGGCACATTCTTTTCCACTAACTCCTCCCCCAGCACATTCCTTCACCTTCACTCACCACCAAACAAGAGTAGTGACCACACCTCCATTTTCCTCCTCTCCTCTTACCACCAACCTCACTCAGCAATTCTTTAATCAGTAAGTGTCTATTTTTAAATGAACTCATTTTATTTTCCTAAGTGTTATTTGAATTCACTGTGTATCTTTAACATATTATTTCATTGTTTCTCTACAGTGTCTTGCATATTTCCAGAGGAAATTATAAGTCACATCTGATTCAGCATATTATTGCATTTCTGCTTTCAAATATACTCATTAATGACTGACTAATTATTAAGTAATTAGACTAGTGGTTTTTAAAATACTTTACATTGTATAAGAAATCACTTAGAGATTGTTATGTAAGTATTTAAAATTGTGATAGCATTATGAAATAGGATACACCGGTAATGCTTTAGTTTTTTCATTTAAAAGAATAAAATTTAGGTTCTATTTACCAAAACCTTGTGTAACACATAAAAAAATGCATTTGATTACCATATGATCCCGCAATCAACACTCCTTAGTATGTATACAAAGGAGTTGAAAACCTACGTACAAGAAAAAACCAGCACATGGATGTTTACAGCAGCTTTATTTATCATTGTCAAAACTTGGAAGCAACCAAGATGTCCTTCGATAGGTGAATAAATAAATAAACTGGTATATCCAGGCAATGGAATATTATCCAGCTCTAAAAAGACATGAGTTATAAAGCCATGAAAACATGTGGAGGAAACAAGTGAAAGAAGCCAATCTTAGAAGTCTGTATACTGTAATATTTCAACTACATAACATTCTGGAAAAAGCAAAACAATGGAGACAGTAAACAGTTCAGTGGTTGTCAAGGTTTGGGGAGATGGGTGATAAATGGGCAGAGCACAGAGGATTTTTATGACAGTGAAAATATGCTGTATGATTCCACAGTGATAGTGACATGTCACCATACATTTGTCCAAACCCATAGGATGTACAACACAAAGAGTGAACCCTAATGTACACTTTGGACTTTGAGTGATTATGATGTGTCAGTGTAGTTTCATCAATTATAATGAATGGACCACTCTGGTAGAGGATGCTGATAATGGGGTGGTTATGCATGTGTAGGCGCAGGGGATATATGAGAAATCTCTGTACCTTCTCCTCAACTTTGCTGTGAATCTAAAACCACTCTAAAATCTAAATTTAAAAAGAGCTTTTTAAATACAACAAATGCATGTGATTTGGGTAACAAATACGTCCGTGTATGTGTATGTATGACTCTTATACATATGAATGCTTGTACATGTTTGTGTCTTTGTGTGTAGTGTAGATATAAATATATACACACTTATGTATGTGTATATAAATTTATGTATGTATGTATGTGTATATATACATCTCTTTCCAGCATCCTGGGATGAAAAGAATCAGAGCTTTGGAGGCAGACAGACTCAGCACTGAATTTCAGCTCCCCTACTCACTAGCTGACCCTCCAGTTAAAATGGCTATTCGATACAATATCTACCTTGTAATTTTTCCATAAGGATGAAAAGTAATTAAGTATATAAATGCCCTCTCAAAAGGGCTAGCAGATAGTTCTGTGGCAATACATTTTAGCTTCCTCTTTATATATCCATATGACTCTCACTGAACTGTGAATTCATTGAATCCAGGATTAGGGCACATTTCTTTTTGTGTTTTTAGTACCTGTCACATGCTAAGTCCTGAGTAAGTTTTTGTTGAATACAATAGAATTATGATGAGAGCTATTAAGAATCAAAGTACTAGTCACTGAAAGATTTTGAAGAGTTTTCTGATTTCCTTCCTATTACATGTAAAGTCACTGTGGGAATTTTAAGGCTGTCTAGAATTTTTTCAAGATATTACAGAGAAAAGTTTTCCTTTTCTTGGGCTTTTCAAGTTTATTTTCTATCTGACAGTTTTTTGTTTTGTTTTTTACTATTGCTTACACAGGATTTTGCTCTCACTGTTCTGGGAGGCTAGAATACTAAGATTAAGATGCTGCAGGTTTGGTTTCTTCTAAGGCCTCTCTCTTGGGCTTGCAGATGGCCGCCTTCTCCCTGTGTCCTCGTGTGATCCCCCCTTGGTCTGTGATGTCTGTGTCCTCTTCTAATAAAGCCCCCAGTTATACTGGATTAGGGCCACGCATATCATCTCACTTTGCCTTAATAACTTCTTTTAAGGCCTGTCTTTAAATACAGTCACATTCTGAGGTACTGGTGCTTTGTAACTGAACATACAAATTTTGGGGGGACACATTCATCTCATGACAGGGGAGTACTGACATTTTTCCAATACCTAATCTTCTAAGCCACAAACACAATATATCCATCTCTCCATTTATTTTCATATTCCTAATGCCTTTCAACAAAATTTATCATGCTCCGTAGAAGTCTTGAAAATTAACTGAATGTTCTCCCTTTACTTCATCAGATCCTCTTTTTTTTTTTTTTTTTTGCACTATGGTTCATGTCTCTGAAACAGTTTTGTAAATAAAAGTTAACTACTCTTTATGGCAGTTTTATTTGGAAGTGGCAATTTCTGCATGCTTTGAGAGAGAATGATCTGTTTTGTACTTCTACAGGAATAGAATACAATCAACTGTAAATGCAGACTAGATCTTAGAACTAAATAAAAATTTTCTGATTCAGTCTTTTACCTTTGTAATTTACTTACAGGAGACTTTTTTCTTATTTGGCGCTCAAAATTTTATGTTATCAATTTTCATCATTATCATTGTGTTTAACAAATTAGACCTTTTATCCTTTTCCTATTTACTACTTTTTGGTGCATCTGGCTTCCCACTTGTTAAGAAAATGGGCAGAAGATGCCATTGAACTATTATATGTTTCCCAAACATAGACCTTAATTTCAGTTACGCCCGTGCAAGGACAAAATATAACCCAAGTAAATGTGAAACATCTGATCATTACAGCTTTGAGATTGGCCAGATCTCAATCAACTGGAACTTCCTTCTACCTAATTTTAATTCCATTTGAGCATTACCCATGATAATTTGACCCAGGTCTCTTCACAAAGTAACATTATCCTAGAGTTTACAATTTCATTAACCTCTTGTGATTAGAAACGGGAGTATTTCTAAACTCCCCCTTGATTACTCTGAGCTGCGACAGTTTCCTTTGCATGGGTGAAGCTTGTCTTACTTGTGTTTAACATGGCAAATTCAGTGTGACCAATGCAACCCTGCGCAATGCCTTCACAGAAAAAATACCATGAAGGAAGGAGACTTATTGAAATCATACTCTGTAGCAGATTGGCAGAATGGTAATTTTTAAAATCAGAACTACTAAATAATTGGGAGGCTATTTTGAACAAATTCAAATCAAAAAATGAACTAAGAATCATTTAAAAACCTACATGATGCTGACTTACCTGATTGAATAACCCTTAATAGCTTACTCCCTTATAATCAGAGAATGAAAAAAGATTAAAATTAAATCTGGTAATAATGTTTAAAATCTGAGCTAGAGCTCAGAATAATGAAATGGGAAGTTTGAAATATCTTTTCTAATCACAAGAGGTGGATAAAATTGCAGACTCTGAGATAACGTTGCTTTGTGAAGAGACCTCATGTCAAATTATCATGAGATTAAAATCATGTAGAAGCTTGAGTACCATCTTGCTAAGTCATAGTGCCCTGGGGTATACCTAAAAGTTATCACGTGTGATTTTAAATGTGATGTTAATTTGATCATCAGGATGAGAAAAAATATTTAACTCATGAAGTCCAATCACTGGGGGGATATTTAGAACTCTTTTCTTTCACAGGTTAAAAAAAGTTAGAAGACAATTTGCTAATTCTACCCTAAATACTTTTTGAAAATAACAATAATAAATAAATAACATAATTTTTTAAAGTTTGGGGATATAATGTTGAGAGATTCTGAAAACTTCAGTTAAAGTTCATACTTAAAGTTATTATGAAAAAAAAAAAACTGTGACCTTCCCACAATTAGAAATATCTACTCAGTGAAATTCTGGTAGCTTATGGGACCATACGCTCCAGGAGGACAGGGCCATGTCTGTCTTATTTCTGGCTCTCTCCCCAGCAGCTGGTGTAATCCTGGCTTGTGTTATATGCTGAATCAATATTTGATGAATGGATGAATAATCATGTGCATGTACTGATATGAAGAGATCCCATTAATTCACTACTAATGGCTCCCATGTGTTCGGTCACTCAAAACACACTAAACAAATATCCGTTTAGGGCTGCTACATACCAGGGTCCGTTTTAGGCACTAGGGATACAGCTATGAACGAAGCAGGCAAAAAGAAATCCTTGTCCCATTGGCGCTTACCTTCTAGTGGGGGAAACAACCAATCAATGCTACAAGCAAGTAAAATATAGAGAGGGTTAGTTGGTGAGACTTATTCGGTAGAAAACTAAACGGGGTGAGGGGGCAGACAATGGGTGTTGGGTGATGGGGAGAACTTTCTCGAATGTTTAAGGCACAGCATGGGAAGCCAGTGAGGCTGCAGTAGGTAGAGTCAAGGTGGCAGGAAGAGGTGAGAGAAGACTGCCGTCTATTAGGAGGCTTTAACTCTGAGTGAAACTGCGACGGGGTCGGGGGATGCCTGGAGAGTTTTGAGCAGTGACACCAACTAACTTATATTATAACAGGACCAGCCTGACTGCTGTGTTGAGGACAGAATGAGGCTGAGCTGGAGCAGAAGCAGGGAGACCAGTGAGGACTCTGTTTCCACCATCTGGTAAGATAATGCTGCTGAAATGTATAGTTCATCATGCGCCAGGCAGTGTGAGAATGGCTTTATACATTTAATACTGACACATTCTATTACCTAGTCCCCACAAACTTCTGGGGTGAAATATTATATTGCCACTTTCTGGATCAGGAAACTGAGGCTAGCAATGTTTTACTTGCCCCAGAGTCCCTCAGCTAGCACGTGGCAGATGTAGAATTCAAACCTAAGTCTCTCTGTTAACTTCTCCACTGCAGTGCCACCCTACCTTTTCATCCATACTTTCAAATGTCCTGTAATAATTAGCATTGGTGTATCCAGAGATTGAGATGCCACCTGACTGAGGGGTGAGATGCCATTAATAAAGAAACCGAGGCATCCTTCCAGCTTTGTGCTCAATTTCTCTATGCTGTGAACCCTCTACACCAGTCAAACCAACTCATGTATTATCTCCTACATATTTCTTGAACCTTCCCCTTCTTACAATTTTGAAATTTAAAGAAAACTTAGCCAGCCTAACACTCAAATCAGAAGCCCTGTCTACAGCCAGTCTGATATTAGGTCATTTGGTCTCTGAGTGTTTTTAGGTGACAGACAAGGTGTTCATTGCTGGCTGTACCTACTTATTCATGTGCTCCTGTGAGACATCACGTGGGGAATCCCAGAGATTCTTGGAACAGATCTTACAAAGAGTTGGCCACATTTACTGTTTGGTTATAGGGCAACAATATTCATAGTATAGAACATTTCTCATCCACCAGGCCTCTTATTTAAAAAAAGAAAGAAAGAAAATGTGCTGCTAATGAAAACTGGAACTCAGGGTAAAAATAGACTAAAAAACAAAATTCTGCTTCTCTTGATATTGGAATGTTAAGACTACTTGGCTCAAAGTCCCAAATCCGATATTTAATTGTAGTTAATTTTCACTTTCATCTATAACTTGTAAAGGAAGTCACTATTTGAGGTATGGAAAATAGAACCATGAGTTATAATATTAGAATCTCAGTCCTGCATTGACTACCACCCAGGTGTGGGTTCCAGGAAGTGGCTGACACCCATATTACCATGGCAGACAACTTGTCTATTCTGTGGCCTGACACTTTAAATTGAATCCCATGTGATCAATTAGGATAGACAAGAGAGGAGAAAAATTACAGTAGACAGGACACTTTGAGAGCTCTGACCTGGTGCTGGGGTCCCTGGATGATGATAAACAAACCCTCAGCTATCAAAACTATTATCCCAGAGTTTGGTAAAAATACAACACAAAAGGCAAGAGACAGGAAATACAAGATTGTTTTTGGCTCTTCTACCTTTTGCAGTGCTTCAGGCAGTGACAGTGGGCTCATGGTAATAAAAGCCCCCTCATTTCTTTAAAAGATGCACCTTGTTCCATCGCTTGGCTCCAATGCCTGAAGGCCAAAAACTTAGGAAGAACAGGATCAGAGCTTGTTTAACAGGTGAAGTTTAGCACAAAAAGCAAGTCAGCTACCCATTGCCTTCATTGCTTCACACACACGATTAAAAGTAAAGCAAGTCTGCTTACACCTAATGATATTTAAATGTCATTTTGACACTTTCCTGGTGTATTGGCATGGAAAGTTTTAGGCTTGATGAACAGAACTGAGTATCCTGACTAGACATCTACATTACCAAAAAGCTTTGTATGGTGGCTTCTCACTGTAACAATAACTCTCTCCTTAAAACTTTATCCCAGGCTACTGCCTGAGTCATAAGTAAAAATCCCAGTTAGAGTTCTCGGGCCAGCTCGGAGGCAACTTCTTTAGAACAGGATGTGCTTCTTCCTTGAGGTGACAGGTTACCTACTGCAAGTTTTTTTCACCCCTGTTGAAAACATCTCATTTGCTGCCAAACTATATGTAAGGGGATGAAGCACAGTCTGCCCTCAGAGGCTCCTCGGAGACTGAAACCAGAGAATAGCCGGACATACACCGCAGAATGAAAGTCTAAATTAAACAATGGCTTTACAAGAGCACCTTCCCATGTGACTTTGAATCAGAGTAAAGGGAAGTTCACAAAAACCAAAGCAGTAAAAGGGATCTTTATTTGGAAAGTACTCATTACCTCGGCAAAACCAAGCTTTAAGAATTAGAGCTGTGAGGAAAGTCCTCCTGGCAAGGAAACCAGGGCTTTGATTTCTCCTGGCTCATAAAATAAATAATAATATCCACTTACAGCTCTATATTACCTTTCAATTTACAAAGTGCTTTCCCATACATTATTTTATTTTATCTTCACAGCATTCTTCTGGGGGATTGAGGCTTGATTACTCTCTTCCATGGGCTGGGAAATCAAGGCTCAGTGAGCAGACAGGATTTCCTCCAGGTCACATAGTTATTAAGAAGCAGAGCCCAAACTGAAGTGTTGGTCTCCAGACTCCTAGGAGCTCTTGCTCCTAAAGTTAATATGCCGTAATTCCAGATTATCATATCTAGTTATATGTTAACTGGGGAAATTTGAAAAGGCCACTGGTTACCCAATAGCTTGGGAAAAAAAAAATAGGCCAGACTGAGAAGAAAGCAGACTTTCAAACTGCTTTACGTATGTTCCCTATGACGATGGCGAGAATCCAAGGTACACTTTGAGGTCAAACAAAATGAAAATCAGTGTTATTTTTGAATTTCATAATAATGATATCAGAGGCTGAAACTACTGCATATAGTAGAAACTCTTCCAATGGGGGCAGGGGGAGAGAAAAAGTTCCCTGACTAATTTATATACTTGAAATAAGTTTTCTAAGGTTCTCTCTCAACTGAATAAAATATTCTGATTTAATGGGGAAAATAATTGAAACTTACTTTTGGTAAGTGGAGCGGAGTTTTCTTTTTCTTTTCTTTTCTTCTTTCCTTTATAACCACGAGACTTTGTAAGGCAGAGAACTATGGTGGAAGGAGAATGGTCGGTGGTCAGAGAGACAGGGCTTTGAATCCTGGCCCCAGCTGCGTGACCTGAGCAGCCTGTGTAACCACCGAGGGCTTTATCTATAAAATGGAAGCAAGACCATTACCGTTGGTGGCTTAGTCATCCAGGGCTATGCTATGACAGAATACCACAGCCTGGATGACCTAAACAGCTGACATTTATTTTCTCACAGTTCTGGAGGCTAAGATCAAGGTGCCAGAAGGGTTGCTTCTTGGTGAGGACCCTCTTCCTGGCTTGTAGAAGGTCACCTTCTGGCCGTGTGCTCACTTGACCTTTCCTTAGTATGTGTGCACAGAGAAAGGAAGTGAACGCTCTGGTGTCCCTTGTAAGGGCACTAATCTTATCATGGGACTCCACCCTCATGACCTCCTCTAAACCTGTTTACCTTCCAAACACCCTACCTTCTAATACCATCACTTTGGGGGTTAGGCCTTCAACATATGAATTTGGGGAAAACAATCGTGCAGTCCATAGCACTTGTTTCCCACCCTAGTATCGAAGTAGACTGTAAAAATAAGGAAAGAAAGAAGCAATATTTTTAACTAAGTAGAGGCACAAAATAGGGAAGACCACTGAAGCCCAGAACTGCTGGGTCACTAATGTAGGTCACAGTCTGCTGGGTAGCCTTTCTGAAACATTTGAGAACATGGATGAGGCTGCTAGGAGAGAATGCTGTACTTGAGACACCAATCATGGCCAGCTGCCCACAACCTATTTGCAGAGAATCCATCTGGTTTGTACCCAGTGAGCCCCACCACCTCATGTGTAAACATTTGTCCTAAGGAGAAACCATCCATAATTCAGCTGAGCAAATCAGATTCTCCAACCAGGGAATGAAGCATTAGGCTTAACGAATGAGATAGTGAGATGATGGTTGGTTGGGGTTGGGGTGGAGAGACATTGACAGGCATAGAGCCAAAGCCAGGCCTGGACCCATTTAAAGAAAAAGCTATATCCAAGCAGAAGTAAACAGAGCAGCCACGAGGAAGGTGGCAAATCTAAAAAGCAGATAGGAGCAGGAGGGCAAAGAAAAGTACAGTTAGGAGGCCAGTCATTCAGTGAGAGAAGGTAACAAACTCAGGTACTGATTTTACAACCTCAGGGCCTCCTGGAGCCTGGTTGTACTTTCTTTCCTGCCTCCAAATATTTCCGAGAGTCCCTGGTATCCTTTCAATAAATTCTGTTTACTAGAAATAGTCTGTCTCTTGCAACCAAAAAGCCTTGAACATAATAAATACAATCGATCAATTAATCAATCAGCAGAAGATTAATTTGATTGATACAAATCTGTGTGAAAATGCCAAAGAACAATCTAAGTGCAACATAGGTGAGGGCTGGGAGAAACACAGAATAAACTTTGAATCAGAATTGGGTGAGGTTAACCAGAGATCCTCCTGAAAGACATGAACTGAGTCAAGTTTGGAAAGAAGGGAGATACTGTGCTTGCACTGAGAAAGACATCTAGGAAAATATCTGCAAAGAGACATAAAAAGCAAACCACTGAAGATGAGTTCAAAAGCAAGCTAATACAATAGTTTGATCTTTCAAAGAAATAATATTTTTCAAAATTAATTTTAATTTGAATGTCTTTTAACCTAATGAACATTTAAAATTATTAGATGGCTTTGAAACTTACATTTTCTTCAACTCAAAAAAAGGTAATGTTTTATTAATTTTACTGATCTTAACTCCAGAATCAAGCATGTCTTTAGTTTCTGGTTAGTTGCTAACTATCAATTTTCAGTGAATTAAGTCTTTACACATTCAAGTTCTGCTTATGGGACTTACACAGATCTCCTAGTTCTTGGCTTAATTATGAAAGGGAAGAAATTTTCTTAGGATAAATATTCAACAGATTTTAATGCTATGACTCAACAATTTAACTTAATATTAATCATCAGTTCTAACATTTGCAAGTGTTAAGACCTTTTGAAATAAAAAGATATTTATATTATTTGCTTTAAATTCCAGACTAAAGTAATAGTCTCAAAAAATGCTCTAAGCACCTCTTATTAGGAGAATGTCATGAAGGATTATCTGAAAGAGTTTATGAGAGTTTTAGTGCCTGACCATGTTTGACACCAACGTGTGTGTCACCGGCATGACCAGAGAGTTGTCAAATCAATCAATAATTACTGGCCAGGGAAGAACAAGTGAGTCTAATGAGAATGACAGAAAATGGATGGGAATAGCTGTTATATGGCAGTCTGTCCCTTTAGGGACAGCAAAAAAAAAAAAAAAAAAATCATAAAAGTGTTCAGAAAGGCCAACTACAATTGCTTATATCTTGCTGTCATATTTTGGGAGGAAAAGTTCAAATTTCTTGACTTAGTACTTGAGGCCGTATGTTTGTTCCACAGGTATTTATTGAGCTCCTATTAGGTGCCAAGCTCTGGCTGTACATGGCTGAATAAGAGAGTTCCTCTTTGCAGCACTTGTGATCTAGGGAGGACACTTCACGTACAATTGCTCCAGTGTGTCATCCTCATCGACACCTCTGTGCCCTCTACTACACAGTCACTCCTCCATGGAAGGTGTTCCCAACACACAAACCACATATGTGCACATGTGAGGACACACAGACAAGCATACATTCTGTAGCTATTTCTTGCTCCTCCAATTTCAGTCCAAATGCCACCTACACTGGAAAGTTTGTTCCTAATTTCCCTTTCTTTCTTGATTTAAGCGTCCTACCTGCCGTGCTCCCATTTATTCTGTTTGTGCACTTATCATTTATCATAATATGTAATCTGCTGTCTTTGCTGATTCACTGTGGGTCCCCCCTAGAAGGATTGCGGCCTAGATCTAGCATACATGATACCCAATGGGTGCCCTATAAATGTTTCTTAAATGAACAAATCATTGAACTGCTAAGAAGCAGTGGTGGCAGATGCGCTAAGAAAGGAAACAATCTTGGACATTGAAAGCAATGATTTCAGTCAAAATCAAAAGCTTTTGATGACAGGGAGAAAGGACTGTTCATCTTACATTGTCTTAAGAGCTTGGGAACAGATTCTGTTTAATACCTGAATCTCTCAGGAATGTCACAGCCCACCCTTCACCAGTTCAGCACTGCGATTTAACAGACATCTGCAACTGCAGTCAGTATTTGATATTGATGGATCTAACACACATGGCAAATACACACACACAATCACACTTCCTCTTAAGGTGAATTCATTGGATGAATCAGCTTACTGGTCGGGTCACAGCATACCCAAGGTATCACATAAACAGATGTTCTACTGGGGGATTAAATAAATAAATAAATTGTCATTTCAGGGGGGAAAAAATCATTTTCATAGTTCCACCAGTGTGAAATTTTAGCAGATGGTGCTAAATGTATTATCACATCCTGGAACCTGGCTTCTGCCACATCACGTTGGGCCACAGCTAAACAATCTGGCCTCCTGATTTAAACGCAATCCAGGGATAGATTTGGCATTTCAGTGACACTTGAGTGAAAGGCTTTAATTCATGCTCAAGTTGCCATTCCTCAACCTGAACCAGAAGCAAGCTAGAGAAGACATGTAACATGCTGTCACTCTCACTGGAGCAACTGGGAGGAGAAAACCCTACTTCACCATCTTAATGGGTCCTTCACAGATTCTGAGCATTTTGGATTTGGATTATGGGTCATTACCATGAAAGGGAACATGTCTCTGTACAATGGAAAGTGAGCCAGGAAGGGTCCGAAGGTCACAAAGCCTCCAGCAGAGATTGGCAGGTGGAAAAGGGTGATGGACCCTTTATACCTGGGCTTTTTAGTCTCTGTACCAAAGGATCAGGACGAGATTAGGGAACAGCTCATAGCACTTGCTACCCACCACCTGAGGCCAACAGCATCTAACAAAACTGGTCCATGTTGGATGGACAAGCCCACTGATTGCACCCTTGGAAGCAGGAAAAGTCAAATTGCTTTTCTGAATTCTTGCTTTCAATTGACGTACTGGCTTTATTGCAGACAACGAATAGTCCGGTGTCAGCCCAATGGCAGTCCAAAGGCCACACTTTTAGTGGCACTGGTCTGAAACTCTTGTAGTTTTTCTCTCTATTTTCAAAGGTTCACTGCAAGGACCAAGCATGGTGGTTGAAGGTGAATGGTGATGATATATTGATTGCTTGCTAGTGATGGTCAGCTTCTGAAATTGAGTCTAAATGAATGCTGAGAGCAAAAGATAGTTGAACAAGGTACTGACTTTAAAAATGGGCTGCTTAGCACCCCCAAATGAACCAGTAAGCAGACCTGCCTGTCTGCAGCAGCTGTAGCCCTTTTTAAAGGATGTTATCTAGATAGGGAGTTCCTAAGGAGGACAAAACTGTAAGTACAAGTCCAGTTGAAAAACCATTTTTGACCAGGATGTGTGAAAGCTGCAGGGATTCTGTCAGCAGTAGCAGAAAATTCACCCCACTCTCCATTGCTTCTCCTCCCTCTCTGAGCCTTCAGCTTCCTGAATTCAGATGCTACAGATAGTAATTACTGGTTCACAGGATTTGAAGGAATACGTATGGAGAAAATAGACTTAAAATGGGTTTTTCAATCTATCCTAACTCCCCACTAAAATACCTAGGATGACACGGAAAATGACTAAAGGGAAAAGTTACTATTATCTCCAAAAACTAAAACTGGTAGCCTATCCTAAGAATCTACTAGGGATTTTTATCAAATCTAACAATGCAGCTGAATTTTAAGAAATTCAGAAACCTGCCTGTGCTTCATCTGTTGAAAAAGAATATCTCAGCCACCTATAAATACAAAGAAAAATATAGTAGGAGTCCCTGGAAGTCCTCTTTGTTCTCCCTCCAACCTCTTCACTCTGACTATGGATAGGAGACTGTAGTCCTGCTCTTGGGTGGCATTTTGAGGCAGCCAAAATCCGTCAGCTCTCCACTCAGCATCTTCTGAAAGCCATTTGGAGACTAATTTGAAGACAAAAATAAGTGAAGAGTCTAAAAATGAATGGGTACAGAAAATATTCTAGCCATCGTTCTTGGCATTATAGATTTCCAAGTACTCTGTTCTATTACAGAAGTTCCCCAAATAAGATTCACAGAAGAGTGGCACCATGAAATGGCTTTCTAGAAGGTTTTGTGAACAAAGAATTTGAGGAAAGTATGCATAACCTCTCCCTGGGTATTCACAGTACACCTAGCAGTTTTGAGATCTGCCTCAGGAAATACGTATGTTTAAATTTGTATCCATCATGGGCTAAATTCTTTTGCCTAGATAAAAGCTTACTAACATAACTCTTAATATTCTACATAAAGATTTTGCAGAAAACACATTGAGGAAAGCTTGTTCAAAAAAGAAGAGAAGCAGAAAGTAGCAGGAAACCAGATCCCTTTTCTGTACACAAAGCTACCCTAGATGAAATCCTGGTCAATGAGGAAAGGTGGGCAAGAAGACTTGCCCATCAATTACCTAATGTAATGAAAGTATTCTCCAGTTTTGATCCTAGGAGAGAATTCATCTGGCACCAGAAGTGTCAATGAGGAACAATCTAGAAGCCCTAGATGATCATAAACATGGAATTACAAAAGAGACTTCTCTCTATTCCAGGATGAATTCTTTTAAAAAAGCCTATAAATTAGTGCAGAAATGGGATAAAGGAACATCCTCTGGAAGACTCCAAAGGAGAACATTCTCTAGAAATAATTCTATGTGTCACTCAATGTTATGAATTTTAAAATAACAGTGAAATCACAATTTCAATCAAGTGACAGTATAAAACTTACAAACAAGCGTACACAGACTTAATATACCCAAAATAAAGTGAAACATTCATTTTGAAAACTAGCCCTAAAAAAATTATCCAGAGTTAATTTATTATATGGTTGCATTCTTTTAAGAAATAAACGCTTGCCACACTATATACGCAATTCCAGGATATAAAAAAGACACAAAACTTCCTCATTTACATTACAAAGCTGGCATTATCCTGACACTAAAACCACACAAACCACACAAACCACACACACACACACACACACACACACACACACAAACTCCTACTGCTACTGATTCAGTTACTAACAGTTACCAGAATAAGCATGAATGCCAAACTCCTAAATAAAATTCAAATATGTATTAAAAGCATAATCCAGCATGAATAAGTGGGTCTTGCTCCAGGCGCACAAGGATTGTTGTAGTGATAATCCCCAGTGATTGGCAAAGAACAGTAAAACTAAAACTCCAGTATCATATGTGAAGAGTGGGATGATAAGGTTCCTTCCTGCCCTGTTTCAAAAAAGTTGTTAGGACCTCAGTGACTCAGTTCCAAAGTTTTCTTCAGAGGAGAAGACAGAAGCTCCTTGAAGACAAACCTGCTTCTTGGTGTCTGGAAAAGCCCAAGTTCACTGAAGCGAAGATGCCAAAATTCTCCGAGAGACAGAAGTGGCCCTGAGGACAGAGATAGAAGGAAGACATTGATTGCTTTACCTTGGAAAGAAGCAGGTGTCAACAAGTTGGAGGTAGTGGGGCCAGTGGGCCCCTCTGATGGTTCCCCAGGGAGACAGTGGATCTTGGGCTTGTAGGCAACACGAAGGGAGGCTGGGCCTTCAGCAAGGGGCTCTGACCACCCCCAGGACTCCTGTGCATGAAAAGTGAGACCAAAGCAGCAGAGTTGGGAAGAAGCCATTCCAGCCGAGACATTCAGAAGTTCTAGGGGGGACTGATGACAAAAGAGGACTGTCCTCCAATGCACCATCATTGCCGGAAGAGTTGTTGCAACCCCTCCCTCAGAGCTGGGGTGGGAAAACAAGATCCAGAAGAGACATGTTCATTCCACTAAGAGTCAAATTCATTAGTCAGCTTACAAATATTTATTAGGTTGCAAGTGCTAGAGATACAGAAGGGATAAACACGACTATCTAGACCTCAGAAGCTTACATTCTAGGTTGAGGAGATAGCAATAAACAATTAATACAATAAGAAAGTAAATTATATCGTATGTTAGAAGTTGCAAAATGCTACAGAATAAAGAACAAAGAAGATGTGTTAGAGGCATTTTAATCTAGTTAAGAAAACATGGTGGGAGCAGTAGAGGTGATGAGAAGTGGTCAGATTCTGGATATATTTGAAAGGTTGGGTCAACATTACTTCCTGACAGACTGGATGTGGGATATGAGGTGAAAAGAGTAGTCAAGGAAGACTCCAGATTTTTTCCACTGGAGCTATTCCAAGGATGGAACTGCTGTCATCTGCTCTGGGAGAGACTGACCTGGGTAGAGCAGCTTGGGAGGAAGAGTTGAGGAGATCCAGACCTCCTTTTTAAAAAAAAAAAACAAAAAACGCATTGCATTTCAGTTTTCTATTAAACATTCAAGTGGAGGTGTTAGGTAGGCACTGGATATAAAAGCAGGGATTGTGTGGTTTAAGTTAACTTTAGTTTCTTGTCTTATCTTAGTTTAAGTCTTTAAGCCATTTTGAGTTTATTTTTTGTGGATGGTGTGAGGGAGTGTTCTTACTTAATTGATTTACATGCAGCTGTCTAGTTATCCCAACACCATTTGCTGAAGAGGCTGTATATTCTTGCCTCCTTTGTCAAAGATTAATTGACCAAAAGTCTGCAGGTTTATTTCTGGGCTCTCTATTCTGTTCCATTGATCCATATGTCTGTTTTTGTACCAATACCATGCTGTTTGGATTACTGCAGCTGTGTAGTATTGTCTGAAGTCTGGGAGGGTTGTTCCTCCAACTTCATTCTTTTTCTTCAGTATTGCTTTTGCAATTCTAGGTCCTTTGTGATTCCATATAAATTTTAGGAGTATTTGTTCTAGTTCTGTGAAAAATGTCCTGGGTAATTTGATAGGGATCACATCAAACCTGTAGATTGCTTTGGGCAGTATGGCCATTTTAACAATATTAATTCTTCCAAGCCAAGAGCATGGAATATCTTTCCATTTCTTTAAGTCATCTTTAATTTCTTTATTCAGTGTTTTGTAGTTCTCCGTGTATAAGTCTTTCATTTCCTTGGTCAGATTTTAAGTTAACTTTAAAAAGTAAGGCAGAGAGGGAGGGAGGGAAAAGAGAGGGGCAGGGAGGGAGGAATAATGTGTCCTTCACACAACTAGCTTTTAGACCAAAATATTTAGAGCAAAGTTCAATTTTACTACATTATTAACAACAACATGGAGAGTGATATTCTAAGGTTTGTACAGAATTGAACCAGGGGGATGTTGGGAGTTGTCAGGGAGATTTCACAGAGAAGGCAGCAATCAAGCTGGGCTTAGACAGATACATATGAGCTCACCAGTCTGACAAGAAAGACAAAGCTAAGAAGAGCAGGAAGGTAAACACAAAACTTCAGAGATGCTTGAAGCATAAAAACTCAACCGATGCCTGTATTCAAAGTAAACTGTTGAATGGACCAACTAAACAAGCTCCTAGTAAAGAGATAAGTCACATATATGATATGCACAACTTTTATGGCTATTTCCCCTTTAAACCCTTAGGTTCTATAATTATAAGGGATACCTCTCAGCTTGCCAAGGATTCACTGTGTCCTAAAGGCAAGAAGACCCAAACAACCAGACCCATTTTCCTCTAGGTAATGAGAATAGAATTAGGATTAACTTGCCCTTCCATGTCAACCACATGCTTCTCAATTGTACATCTCACATGGAGCCATTGTCAGGACCATGGAGGCCTGGTGCAAGGTTCAGGTGCAAGGCTACCTACTATGAGAAGCATGAACACTCATCACCTGGATTCCACAGTGCTCCCTGGGGTTGCTGCTTTACTGGTGCATTTTCAACACTGATGAGCTCTGCATTCCACTTCTTTTTTTTAATCAAAGCCCAGAAATCTTTTCCAGTGGTCTCAAGATTGGACCTGGCCATTTTCAATGATCAGTTTAATACTTCAAATAATGTTCCTCTGTCCTCTGACCTAGGCTTCTACTCCCACTTCAAAACCTAGGTTGGACAACACCTTTTTTCCTTAGTGGAACTAATTAAGGAATATTTTTAGGCAAAATATATCCAGTATAAAATAGGTAAGCAATAAGAATATATTGTATAGCACAGGGAGTTGCAGCCGTTGTCTTGTAAAAATATATAATGGAGTATAATCTGCAAAAATATTGAATCACTGTGTTGTACAGCTGAAACTAATAATTTGTAAATCAAATATACTTTAGTTTTCTTTAAAAATCCATTAAAACATAAAAATTACATAGATGGCAAACAGTAAACATTTAGAGAAAACCATGAAACGAAATCCTATGTTGCCCATTTGTAGGTATAGTTTTAGGCATCCCACAAAGTAATTAAATTTGGTAAAGTTTTATAAAAATCCTGAGTGACTGACACCTCTAGAAGTAAAGCCATCTTCAGATAATCGAGAACCATGAAACTAAGAGATTCTCCATTTATGAGCATTGGATACCTCTGGATTTAACCCAGAGTTTGCACTGAGTCATCAGAGAGCTGCACTGTCTTTCAAAAGAAATGAGCCAAATTATCTTTACTTTGGTGGTTCATGAATGTGAGGGAGATAATTCTTTCTCTTTTGCTTTTGATCTCACCATGAAATGAACATTCAGTGCTATATATTCCCTCCCACAATACAGGCTAAAAGTTTAACCAAAGAGACCTAATTATCAATTTATACCATCAATTCTAAGTTAGTCAATGTTTAGTTATGTAAGTTTATGAATTTTTCAAACCCAGACTCAACTAAAGTTTCTCCTTTTATATCTTACATTCCATTTTGTGTTCTTTAACAAGGCTGTATTCTTTTATGTCCCCAGTACCTTTTCCTTTTTTGGCAAGCTCTACACTCCCTCCTATTTCCATCTCCTTTTGGAAAGTACTCCTCCCTTAAACCACCATATGATCCAGGTAAGAGCTACCAGTTACAACCACCCATCCACTGATCAACGAGCCTATGTCTGGCCTGAACTGGACCTTTCTTAATCTTCTGAAAATTGGGATTTAATGAAAAGGGACAATCCCTCTCTGTTATCATGGCTTAGGATCTGAGCCCAAAAGCATGGTGACCTTGTGGAGGAGGCCTGTAGGAAAACACATTGAAAGGAGTAGAAATGAAAGCTAGAAGAGAGAGAACACTTGGAGATCCAGGGGGTCCCTGTTTCCAGTAATCCTGGAGACCCCATCCGAGCTTAACTCTTCCCTTTTGCCTAAGTTAGTTCAGGTTGCATTTCTGTTACTTGTGTGAAATGGGTCCTACTTAATATACACCCTCTCATAATTCCTCCATTAATAAGAATAGAGAGATGAAATCTCACCCTCAGTCTATTTTTCATTTGATTAGCAAATCTGGTAAAAAGTTTAGTTTGGGGAGAATCTGGACCACTAACTAACTGAAATTGGGAGTAGGGAGTGGGCAGAGAAAGTGCCCATACACTCCTGTGGCACCATGCCTATGGCACCAGGGCATCCAGCAGTCCATGTCGTGGGCCCCACAGGCAGATCTTCACGTGCTAAAGCTCTTCTGGCTCCTGAATCCAGATGAGTTCATCAGTTGTGATCTCACTGAGGAGAGCGTTTGTATGAAACGAAGTGTGGTGTAGGTGAGTCAGGACCAGAAGGGAGACTCCCTCTTCTCAACTCAAGTTTCCAGGCAGAGAAAAGCAAAGAGCAAAAAGATTCCAGAACCAGCTCACTCTTTGGGCTGGTGGCCAATGACTTGGCTCCCTGTGGAAGATGAGCCTTGAGGCCCTGAAGTCAACTTCACAAACAGCTCAGCTTATGCTTTCATGCTTCCATAACAGCCACTCCTTTCTCTGGTTTGGGTCCAAAAAAACAATCTCTCCCTTCTTTTCTAATACCAGCTTCTCTCTAGTGAGCTCATGTCCCCCCTCTCTCTTCCTCTCCCTCTGACTCACAGTGCTCAAAGCTTTGAGAAATAAAAACCTGTTGGATCAGCCAGACCAGAATCATCAGCTCCAAATGGCCCAGCCCTTCTGTGAAAGGGAATCTCACTTTCATTGTTAGCACCAAGGCTCCGGGTTACTTAACTTGGTCATGAAAAAACCCAAAACCCAACTCATTCTTTTACCAGCAAAAACAATCATGTTATATGTCTTTAAAAGGAAAAGAAAATACACCTTTAGTAAAACAAAATAACTCTGCCATTTCAGCATCTCAAAAGAGAGATGTCATCCATGTGGTTTTAAAATTAGACAGTGAGGTGATCCCTTCACCTGAATTTCTGTGTTTAAACATAGTTTTTTGGCCAAGATGCAAAAGGTTTTAAGGAAGCAAAATTCAGGCAATAAGTCTTATCAATAGAAGACTTGAATTCAACTTGATCATCTTTGTTTTTATACATGAAACACCAAGCACAGTGCCTGAATCATTTAATTTTCAATAAATATTTATAGAGTTTATCATAAAGTGATTTGCTAGTACAGAAATAAGAATCAAAAATAAAGATGAGTCACCAAATATTTTAGAATAAGGGAGTTTGCCCAAATCAGACACCACTTTGCTAGATGTGAAATTTTTCAGAATTTTTCATGAAAACCTGAATTTTTTTAGTCACTTTTGCAGAAAGGAAGAAAAAGATGTTTGTCCTAGGTATCAGGACAAATGGAAAATATTTTATGAAGGGCCTTTCTCTCATCTCCAGGCAGTGTTCTTAAAATCAAATTGGTGTTTTATTACCTGCCTTTCCCAGACCAGAGCCGATAGAATCAAGCAATTCTTGACAAAGACCAAGGTCAAGCTCATTTTGTTTCCGACTCAGTTGGTGTTCTTTTGAAGCCTTAGTACACTCCTCTTGTGATAAATATCCTTAGATTTGTGCAAGGGAGCAGAGAAAAAGAATCTATTGGGGAAAAAAATAAACCCTGGCCCTGAATTTGAACCTGCACTAATCATCAGACAGTCTATAAAGCAAGATATAATCAAATAAATTAAGCATAGCAATATTTTTCAGCATGACGATCCTAACTGACCAGTGAGCGATGTAGATGGTTTTAAGTGGCTTGGCTTGTTCTTTCTGGAGAGTAGTTATCCATGAAAAGATGATTAGCTTTCAATTGCATGTAATGAATACTCTCTGGGGTTTCTTTGCCCCACCCCTTTGTCTCTTTGGGGGAAAACCTACTCAACCTCTCAGACAATTAACTCTCTGTGAACTATCCCAGTACTCCACCAAAGGAATAATGACTAGGAAACACAATCCCATGGCCAGCTCTGTCGGTCTTTGGCTGAGTTCTTGGGAAAATGATCCCCACTAAGTATGATCTCTTTATTGAATATGACCTGCAAACTGCCAGCTAAAGAAAGACCCAGAGAAATGTTATGTTTCACAACATACCTTGAGCCCCTAAAAACAGATATTGTAGAAACCTGCTGTATCAGCCAGGTAACTGAGGGTAGGGCTTTTCTGCACTCTGAAATGAGAGGCTCTCTAATCATCTTTAGTTATTACTTTAAAATTCACTGGCATGGTCCTTTCTGAGATCAGTCACTTATGAAAATGCTGCTTATAAAGAAAAACCAAGCAAAATCACAACTGAGAATCAGAGACATTAATGTACTTAACTAAGATTGCACAGGTAGTCAATGGTGGACATAGAATTTTAAACCCACAGGTTATTTTGTTCTTTTGCCTCTCATGTGATAATGTGAACGAAATGCATATACAAGACTTCTAAATTTTCAGCTCCTCTGATATATTTTTTAAAATTAGTGAGTGTTTCTATAGCCAGTGCTCAGTGTGTTAGTCAAGGTCATAGTGTGACCCTTTAGATGAACCCAAGCAAACTCGTTTCTAACTCGACCTGAGCCATTCAGCTCTCAACTCTCCATATCAGTATAGAGAGGCAAAAGTCTAACAATTCTTTCTATTTGCTTCTGAAATGTGTTTTTGTATTTTGAGAATGAGTGCTTCTCATGTTCCGGTAATTCACACCAACTCAAATGTTTTCAATGAAGCCAAGCTGTAAGAGAACTCAAGAGGTAGTTAAAAAAACAAAAACAAAAAACTTCCCACAATGGCTCCCAACTCATCCCCACTCACTCCGTTCCACAAAGAGTTCACCTGAACATAAAGCTCTATCCCAAATTTAGTATAAATTCCTTTCTAAAAAGTCTTCATGTCTTACAATTTAGCTGTATAGCATTATGGACTCTAATTTCCTTTTCTAAAGTTTTACACTATGCAAAAATTAAGTCAAAATATTTCCTTGAAATCTCCTGGTCTTGATTTTATTTGACAAAGCTAACTAACAGCTGGTTTCTACTCACCAAAGTGGCAAAAACAAGATGGGAGATGAGTTTGACCACTACTGATATACAGCATCACAACATGAGCATGTTTTCTATGTCAGCTGGAAGGGATACAGTCTCAGTCGGCATTAAAAATGTCAGCTGCTTTCAAATTTCCCAATACAAGTTTTCTGTATGTGATTGTCTTTTGAAGAAAAAGAGAAGACTTCGATCCCAAGAAAGCATTAACTTAAAATGTTTACATGTAACTTTCTAGGAAATTAAAAAAATTAATACAGGAATAGTATACAACAATAAAAAGGCACAAACTATTGATAAAACAATAACATGAAAGCATCACACAGCCATTTTGCTAAGTGAAAGAAGCCAGATGTAAGAGTATATGTCATATGGTTCCATTTATATGAACTCACGCATAGAACTCAAAAGAGTGGTTATCATCGCGTGGGAGCTGGGAGGAGTACTGACTGAAAAGGAACAGAAAAAAATTCTGGGTGCCAGAAGTGTTCTGTGTTCCATCTGGGTGGTGGTTGTGTAGGTACATATGTCCACGTGAAAAGTCATTTGGGCTGTGTGCTTAGATCAGTGCTCTTTAAGTTCTTATTCAATGTATGTCATCCTTCAACTAAAAGAAGTGTCTTTTTTTTTGAAGTTTAGCCCATATATAAAAGAAAGGTTATATAATTCACACCTTGAACATTGTGGACAATTCTGTTTTCTGTGGTATACAAACTTTCTAAAATGCTACTTACAGTCCACAGTTCTTTATCTGCAGTTATGAAATCCACATAGCTATGAAAACCAGTTTTCCAACAGATCTGAACTGATACGAAGCTATTTACACCTCTATTCATTCCACATTCTATCTTGCGCAAATATTCACGTCTCTCTGTGGAAGTGTTGTTTGATTATAATATGTTACCCATACCCCCATTGTGGCATTACATAATTTTCAGTACATGCACCTTATTTTTGTTGTAAGACCTAAAAATGTTCTAAATGTGTAAATACTTCTGGACCCAGTGGTTTTGGGTAGAATGCTGTTAAGCTTTATTTATTTGAAGATACATTTGAAAAGATTTATTTAACTAGTACACTAGACCTGTGATTTCACAGATATCTGTTGCTTAAGAGGAGGCTGAATTTAAACCATGGGCTGAATTATTTAAAGAAGTAAATAAAATAAGGAAGTAAATAATAAGGTGGCTCACAGTCAAAATTGCAAAAGTGGCAAGGAAATGGCTAAGGTTTAAGAAACATCTTCCCAGCACAAAGATGTTAAGGTGTCCATACAGAAGGCCAAGTTGTCTGCATAAGACAAAGAGTGAGGACAGGGGCTTTCTTTACATCCTTCCAGCACCACGCAGGGACTTGCACGCACCATCACTTAACAAAAGCTTGCTCGGTTGAGCTGAATCTCCAACATCCCTCATCCTTTGACTTCTGTTACACACCACCCCTGAGAAGAAAAAATGAATCTTTCTTTGAAAAATAAAGTTCAAGATCTTTGGGAAATGATACTTTGGTCCCTTTTAGTTGATTGTAAGAAAAGATAGAAGCACATTGTGGTTTTTACCTTTTAACTTTAGGATGTGTCTCTTCTGGAAGCCTTCAAAGACTCAAATCAGTCACTAACTCCCTACTGTTTATTCTGTTCATCCAAGAACAGGAATCTCACAACCCAAACCATAAGAAATCCACCTCTGAATCTAGGAAAAGATTTGCTTTACCGTGTGCTGGCTCTACTTTGCACCATCACTTCTGAACGGCAGCTTTCATATTTTTTCCCTTTTTTCCTTTATACTTTCCCCAAGGAAAAGAACTCATTGTCTGTATTCTGCCCAAATAAATTCCGGAAGCACCATAACTGTTTGCCTCACACTTCTGTATCAGTTTCAGGACTGTCGTAAATCATCAGTCTGCGGATGGAGGTGCTTAGACGGAAATCATGCCTTTGAAAAATGCATAGCATTATTCTCCTTGAGCAGCTGCAGCCTTTTATTAATGGCTCAGGAGTCTTTCACACCTCCTTTTAAATCCAGTGCATTTGAAGTAATAAAACAGAGAGCAGTTTATAGGCAGGAAATATTAAAATATTTAATTGCTTTTTTTTTTCTTGGCACAAGGCAGACAGCCTCAAGCGTTCTCTAACACATGAAAAAAAGGACACCTGTCCGTGCTTGAATGGACATGAAACAGGGGATTGCTAAATTGAATACATCTGTGACCAAACAGCCTTTAAACCCACATCAAGCCCATTTTTTTTTATTAATTCTAACCATTTCCCTCCAACTACTTTTCATTTTCTTCTTCCTTCTCCTTGTCTAATTATAAGAAAATACAGAAGAGAGCAAATTGATACTATGCCCAAGGTGATTCCCTAATCTACCTCAGACAGAAACTGCACAAACTGAACCTGAAAATCTTTCCCATTGTCTGGTCCTATAGTTTATAATCCAGCCCATCAAATCCTTCTCAGAGAAAATGGGATCTAAATGTGTGAGTACTAATGCAATCGCTAGACCTTTTGACAAGTCTGTCTATATGATGGAGTAAGGCAACCTGAGGTCAAGTTCCAGATCTGCCAGCTGCTGTTTGAATGACCCTGGACAAGTTGTAGCTTCTCTGAGCTTCAGTTGGTTCATATATAAATTAGGTATAGTCAATCTCACTTCTCGCAAGGCAGTAGTGAGTGTTAAGTGAGATGTCCATTGTCAAGTGTTCAACATGGTATTTGGTACTCTGTGAGGTCCTAGTGTTTGCTACCTTTGTGTTACAATCTGTCTAAAAAGACTTGTTTCTAAAACAAAAGATGTGGCTAAAACTCTTCCATGAACAATGGACAGTCATACGAGAGTATCTTGCTGAAATTTGTATTAGCTTGCTACTGCTGCAAAACAAAGTTCCACCAACTTAATGGTTTAAAGCGCCTATTTATTAGCTCATAGTAATGGATAAGAAGTCCAGCATGGCACAATTGGGTCTGCTTCTTCAGTAGGATAGGGCTGAAATCAAAGGGTGGACCAGGTTGAGTTCTTATTTAAACTCTGAGAAACAATCCACTTTCATGCTCACGTTGTCACTGACTGAATTCATTTCCTTGCAGTCATAGTGCTGAGATCCTGCTTCCTTGCTGGCTCTCAGCAAGGGACCTCTCTTAGCTCTTGTAGGTCACTGGGTTCCTTCCCTCAACAGTCCCTTCATCTTTGGTGTCAACAAGAGAATTTCCTTCATGTTGAATCCCTCTGATGCTTTACTTCTCTCTGACTTCTGCAATCAGCCAGAGAAAACTCTACTTTTTAAAGAAGTTATATGATCTTGTTAGGTCAGCCCAGATATCTCACTATTTTAAGGAAAACTGATAAATCAACTTAATTTCATCTACAAAAACCACTTTTGCCTTGTAATGTAACATAATCAAGAAGTAACACCAGGGAGCAGAGGTCCTGGGGGCCATTTTAGATTTCTGACTACCATAAAATTTTAACATTAGAAGTTAGGATGAAATTTCCTGATATTAGTGATGTTGAGCAACTTTTCATGTTCCTGTTGGCCATTTGCATTTCCTTTTTTGGAAAAATGTCTGTTCAGTTCTTCTGCCCATAATTTAAATGGGTTGGTTGTTTGTTTGCTTTTTAATTGAAGTACAGTTGATTTAAAATGTTGTATTAGTTTCTGGTGTACAGCATGAATGGACTTGGAGGGCATTATGCTAAGTGAAGAGTCAGACAGAGAAAGACAAATACTGTAAGATATCACTTACATATGGAACCTAAAAAAATACAACAAACTAGAGAATATAACAGAAAAGAAACAGACTCACAGATATAGAGAAGGAACTAGTGGTTACCAGTGGGGAGAGAGTAGGGGAAGGGGCAAGATGGAGGTGGAGAATTAAGAGGTACAAACTAACAGGTACAAAATAAACTACAAAGATGTACAACATGGGGAACATAGCCAATATTTTATAATAACTATAATGGACTATAACCTTTAAAAATTATGAATTACTATATTGTATACCTATAACATATAATATTATACATCAACTATACTTCAATTTTTAAATGTATTGTAAAATAAATGCATAAATAAATTTTTAAAAAAGAAAAATTAAAAATAATAATAATAATAAAAGCAGTTGGGATGAAAAACCATTTGTTATATTTTAAGGCAGAGGCAGAAAGCAATAGAACGCCTCCTAGCCACTCTTTCTGGTCTCCATTCTTGCTGCCCTCAAATTCCATCTTCATAGAGCTGCCCACATTAAATATCTAAAAGGAGACCTTGTAAGCTCCTCATTGTTTCTCATACAAGAGCAAATCTAAACCTCTTAACCTGACCCACAAACTGCCACAATTTGGCTGGTCTCTCAAAACTACCTCTGAAGTTCCTTGCTAATTCCATAATCAAGCTAATAACCCAGAAACACCGGATTCATTCACCATGTTTCTCACTTGTGTCTGTATTCAAGCTGTACTTTCAGCTCAGAACACTCTATTTTCACCGCCCCTTTGTCTGGGTAACTTGTATTCATCTTTTAATTTTGCTCTCATCCCACTTCATTTGCTCATTCATTCATCCAAGAAATAACTATCAAACATCCACTCTGTGACAGAGATGAGACTATGGGGATAAAATGGACTCATGCAGTCCCCACTTTCACAGAACACACACTGTTGTCAGGGTACAGGCAATTAAACAAATGAGTATGGCTCAGTGACAAGTACAATGACTGGAGGAGGGCTGATGCATCTAAAACAGACACTGAACCAAAGCTGGAAGTTTTCTGGAGGAAGTGACATCCAAGTCAAGACTCGAAGTGTGAATAGGAGTTAGCCAGGTAAATGGGAGTGAGGGAGGGGAGGACACTCCAGACAAAGGGACTAGCATGATAACATCGAGGCACACACGTGTTAGAAGGAACATGGTTCTTCTGAGGGATCCAAAATAGCTCTGTTTCACTGAAGTATGGCATGCTGGGGGCAGTATAGGATCTTTTCCTGTAATAAGGAGCCATAGAAGTTTAAAGTTAGGTTTCTGTTTAAAGACATCTCCTCAGCTGGCCTACAGATAATAGATTGGAGGAGGGGCTCACAAGATGAGAGGAAACCAGCAGGGAGTCCAGGGCGGTAATCCAGATCAGAGATGACAGTAACTGGTTTTATGCGGAGGAGACAGAGATGGAGGGAAGTGGATAGATTTGAGAGAAAAGGCCACCTACAGGAACTTGGTGATGAATAAGCTATTGGGGGTAAGGGAGGGTGATGCCTGTGTTTCTGGCTTGGGCAACAGGGTGGATGACAATCCCCGTCACTGTGGGTGAGAACAGGGGTGGAGGAGGGGTTTTGTGGGGGAAGATAATTGTTGCCAAATGGCTTCTGGGATAGCCAGTAATTTACAGAGACTATTTCAATTCTTCCTAGCCCACCTGTGTGATTCAGCATCATGAAGCAAGAAAAGAAAGAGCATTTGTTGAGTATAAGGGGAAGGAGGAAAAATATAGAAGTGACACTAGTCACTTGTTCCCCCAGTGACCCACCTCTGGTCCCCAGTAGAAGAGTCTCATCATCTGGGATGTCTTACTCACCGTAGGCAATGATGATGGAGAATGATGGTAACAACCCTTTCGTCTTGCTCTTTCCTCTCACAGTTGAGCTCTTCCCCCAGTTATCTGCATTGGCTCATCCCCTGCCCTCTCTTCATTCAACTCTCTGCTTAATTATCATCTGCTGACTCCCCCTAAATAATGGGCAAAATCTTCTACTCCAGCACTCCCTAGTCTCCTTATTTTTCTCCATTGATAGAGTATATGTGTGTGTGAGAGAGAGAGAGAATTATCTTTTTTACTAGAATACAAATACTACATAGGCAAGGACTTTGTTTACTGCTGAGTCTGTCACTCTAAAACAGTGTTTGGTCACAGTAGGCACCAGTAAATAATTGTTGAATAGATAAAGAAATGCAGAAATAAAAGTCTGTTGCTCAGAACATTGATCCTGGCTGGGGAAATTTACCGGAATCATCATGATAAAAATAGTACTAGAATCATAAGAGTAGACAAATTTTCTCAAGAAGACAGGAATTCCAACAAGTACCAACCTTTAAATGATACTCTGTAAGGAGAGGAGTCTGTTACAGAGTGAGAAGGGGCAGTCAGGGAAGCAGAAGGAAAACCAGGAGAGTTGGGGGGTGAGAGAAGCCAAGGAGGATCATGAATGGTGTGTTGATTGCAGCAAATGTAACCAGGAAGACAAATAAGAGTTCTAGAAATTCTCCATTGGGTTTAGTGACTAAGATGCCACTTTACTGAGAGCAATTTGAGGGAAGGGTGAAGATGAGGGCCAGAATTCAGTGGATTTGGAAGTGAAAGGCAAGAGAGAAGGAAAAAGTAGGTGAGAAAAGTAACTAAAGGGATGTTGGACCAAGGAGAGTTGTTTTTCTCACGACAGCAGAAGCTTGAACAAGTGTAAAGTTTGGTGGGAAAGACGCACTAGAGAGGAAGAGGTCTAAGATAAGAAAGAGCAAAAAAATAATCAATACCGGGAGATCTCTGAAGTACAGGAAGGGAGGCTTCCTTCTTCCGGAAGCCTCCTCTGACCTCTCCCTGCCCCTCCTCCTCTCCATCCTCCCCACTACAGCCCGTGTCAAGTGTGCATAGATCTGTGATTAAGCTGACCCAGTGGAACTTAACTCTGTTTGTCACTGCTGTGCCACTAGGTTATGAGCTTCATTAGGAAAGTAACAGCTTTGGATTCATCTTTTTGTCCTTAAGAACTGGCACAGAATCTGGTACATAATGAATACTCAATAGATATCCAATAAGAGAAAGAATGAATGAATTGATGGAGAAGTAGACTTTGACCTGAAGGATTCAACAGAATGTATTGAATGTTCACTCTGTGCCAGGCAGGGACCCAAACAAAGCCCATGAACAAGTGAACTGAGGAAAGAACACAAGAATGTAGAGGGAAAAATTAAAGCAGGGAAGGCAAATGAAACACCATGAACCAGCACTTCATAAATTCAATAATGTTGATGCTTTAGAAGGGACACCATGACTCTTCACAGCCAATTTTTGCCACCGGTGAGGGGAGGATTCACTTACCATTTGTTAGGATTGATTATAGTGTTACTTCCTTGTTTCCTGTTTTTCATGATACTTGTAATCTATGAATCACTTGCTTGAATTTGTCTTCCTCCATAACCTCTCCAAAGTGGATTGAACTGGTTTTCCAGCTCTTTACTAAGAGAGGGACAGATCCAAGCTCTCAGAGTCCAGTGGGGTTAAAGTTTTGACCGTGCCTTATCCCAAAGTACCTTCCTACTCGGGACCCCAGACATCATTATGTTCTCCTCCAGGAACTAAATGGAAAAGATGAGGGGGAAAAAAGGCAGGGCTTTTGGAGATGTTGCTCAAAGATTCCCAAACAGGAGTGCCTCTGTCTGAGTCATCAGTGCACATCCAGAAACACCCCAAGCCTCATAGATACGAGGGACTGAGGCATCAACACATAGCAACACTATTGTGATGCCAAGGAGCCATTCTAGGTCACATATGCAAATAACCCAAAAGTTATTCAAACAAACACACGAGAGAGTATGGGAGTCACTGTGGAACATTTAAAAACTCATATCCTCAAGGCTCTTGGATATTATTGTTAATTAAACACTTGTTTTCTCTTACTGTGGCTATATTTTCAAAAAAATAAGAATTGAATCATTTGTTGGCTCTTTTTACTCTGAAACCCAGTGCCTAACCTTGGTTGGCCCTTCCATCTCTTCCCCCAATGATATCATCCAATTGAACAGTCACCTTTACATGGATTGCTCCCAGTTCTTGGGCCAAGAGCTCAGACCTGCAGGGTAGTCTTCTAGCTGGATATCTGGATGTCCCTCCAACACCTCAAAGCAAGCATCTTCAAAACCAATTTCATTCTCTTCCTCTACAAAACCAGTTCTTCCACCCAACTCCTCAGCTTCTATTAAAGGCGCCACTGTTCTACTAGGTGAAAACCTCAGTCATCACTGACTTCTTCCCCTCTTTTATCTCTCCTCCCCTCCACTCATAAATCTCATTGAGAGGTTTCCCAGGACCCATTTCCAACATATGATTTCGAACCATCTTCCTTAACATTCATCTCCTTTTATTCTCATTGCCTCCAACCTCATTCAAGCTCTTGTTTCTTCTCACATGGATGATTGTAAACACTACTACTGGGGAAATAAAATTTCACAACCAGATAGATTTATATTCAAATCGCAGTTTCATCTCTTTCTAGTTGTGTGATCTGGGGCAATTTTCCCAAACCTTCTAATCCTCAGTTTGCTCCATATAATGCTGGTTCATTTCAGGGGTATATAAAATAATGTAAGTTAAAGTACCTAGCACATAATTGCTCAAAGGATCAATGACTCTTCCCTCCAGAGAAGTCCTCTGATCATGCTTCTCTGTACTCATAAACCTCGAATGACTTCCCTTTTTCTACAAAAACAAGGCCCAGCTACTTATTTTCCTTCCACAGTATCACCCAGCTTTCATCTCTCAAACTTGGCCTCTCAATCCTCCCCAAACACACCCACATTTTTACCATGCTTCTCTTTCCACCGGATATGACTTTCCCATCTTCACCAGTCAAAATTCTACCTGTCCTTTGAGAAGCAACACTACTGCCACCCCCTCCATTAGGCCTAATTCTGATGTTCAAATATCTGTTCTGCTTTTGAAAGCCCACTTCACTCTCTTAATATCTACATTGTAGAATTTATCATATTCTGCTTCATAATATACTTGTAAGCATCCTTGTCTTATTCTGAGCATAAGCCTGTGAACTAGCTTCTTATTCATTTTTGAAGTCTCCTGCTTTTCACTTATTTGACACTCAGGAAATGAGTGAAATTGATTGTAAGTATATGTCCGTAGAAGAGTAACGTTCATCTGTTAGACTATACATTCGATGAGGAAAATCATTTTTGTCCATTTTAATCAATGATGTATCCCAAGTACCAAGAATAGTGCTTCAAATATAGTCAGTGCCCCAAAACTATCCATTGACTGACTTTATAATCCAAGATTATCCTTTGAACCAAGAAAAAAATCCCATATAATACAATTTTTTAAAGGTATGCCAACTGGTAGCACCTAAGCTCTGCAAAGTCTCATCACCTCCTCCGAGGGATATCATATCATGTATGACTGACACCACGTCCACCCAGGGAGAGCACTCAGAGAAAGAGGGCCCGGCCATACGTGCTCACACCCTCCAGTGCCCTTCATTAAACAGGCTTCTGTACTGCTGCCTAATAACCCTCCAGCTGCCTGGTGTGCACCTTTCTCTCTGGCTTAGACACCAGGGCTACAGTTTGGCAGGGGCATAAATTAAAGCCCGAGAGAGAACAATCACAGGAACACTGGCCTCTGAAGTCAAGGCCAGCCAGCAGTATGATTCAGGCCCTGAACGTCACCTTCCCCTGCTCTAGTCTGAATCCTGACAGAGATCACTTGCCAGCCCAGCAGAGCCAGAAAAACATTGGTGAGTTGCTGGCCAGGATCTCCAACAAGCCAGCCGCAGACCCTATTTTGCCAACTCTGACAAAACTTTCAGAGCCAGCTGGGGGAGGTGGGAGGACGGAGGAGGTTGTGGGAGATGAACCTTTAGAATCAGACAGACCTGGTTCTGCATGCTGGCTCCCCCACTGACTGGCAGAGCAGCTGCAGGCATTTCATCAGCCTCCTGGGCTGCAGAGTCCTTATCTCTAAAATCAAACCCACCTTACAGCATTGTTGTAAAATGAACGATGATATATGTAAAGCACCGGACTCCTAGCATGGCTATTGGTGGGATTGCTGTTCTTAAGATTAGAGAATCAAAGAAAGTAACTACAGAGAAGAAGCCAGCTTTCCGAATGCAATCCTAAGAATTCATTTTTACTTATTCACTGGACTAGGGCTCCTTCTGTGCCTTAGATTTCTAAGAAAAATAATCAAATGTCAACACAAAGCATTCTAAAACCAAACTGACAAAGACTTGCAGATGAATTTTTGGAACTTGCCCCTGACAGAAAGTTCACTAGCTTGACCTCATTCTCCGTCATCCCCTAAACCTCAAGACTCAGCCAAATGTGCCGTTGAGTCCCTATGCCTCTGAGTCCCTGTCACCTACAAGGATTGCCCCTTTCTCCGGGTCTGCTCTGTGTCCTCTCATCACCCTCTCCCCTCACCCAGCACACACACTCCAGACTCCCTCAGTCACCCTGACCTGTCCTCAGAACTCACTCAGACTCCTTCTCACCCTCAGTCCCATGACTACAAGCCTCCAGAGAAGGGAAGTGCCGAAGAAGGAGCTTTTTTCACAGCAGCCACAATGTGACAAAATGCCAACACACTTGGGCAATCACAGAACTGCACACTCACTCAACTGTCACCCATTGTTCTCAGCCACTAGGTAAGTAAAGTCCTGGTCTGATTGCATCTGAAATGCATACTTTCTCGGGTTTGTCTTGTCTCCTAGATCTTATACAGATCCTAAGTACATAAATCCCACAGATTACTAAATGCTCTATTTCCCTTCTTGGGGGCCACCCTGGATGATGTTGTCATTTGCTGAATTGTCTCATTTTCTGCTGAGCTCCTTATCTCATTCTGTGAGCCCTAAACTGACACAAATTCTGGAATATTCTCCCCACTGGCTATGGAAGGCAACCTCGTAGCTGTTCAATTGTATGACCTGAAGTCTGGTGGAGTTGGACTCTGGAAGCTAAAACTGAAATAGAGAAATTGTTCGAGAGTTATCTTACCCACCATGTTCTCTAAGCATCCACCTTACTTGCTCATTCCCAACTTTCATGGAAATTCCTCAAAATTGCTTAGTTTCATTCAGTCATCTCTTCTCCCAGCCTCAACCTACAGCTATTGCAACCCCACTCCAGCCCCATCTCCCTCCTCCAATGCGCTCTTCTTAGCAGAGTGATTCTCAGAATAATCAGCAGCTTCCTCCTAAATGATTACATTACTCACAAGCATTTAATGGCTCCCATTGCCGTGAACAATCCCAACCCCTCTGAGTAGCACATGAAGCCCCAGGTGATCTCATCCTCCCAGCCTCTTCTCTTGCCACAGGCTTGCCCTGTCCTTTGCCAGCTACTGAACACATCATGCTGTTTCACGTCTCCATACTTCTTATTACGCAGTCCTCTCAGCCAGGAAAAGGAACATCCTTTCTCACCTACCTTCCAAACCTGGAAAGCTCTGAGTCCTTTTTCAAGAATCTGCTCAAAGCTGACCTCACCAGCTAGAGATGCTATCTTCCTCCTTTCCTCCCTGGCTCTTCCTCATCCTATTCTTTGTGCTATTGTATCTGGTGCACTGAATGAGCTTCAGTTAGTTTCTGCTTTGACTACTAGCCTGTGAGCTTTTTCATAGTAGGAACCACATCTCATTTATCTTTGGCTCCGAAGTGCCATGCCAAATGCCTGGAACATAGGACATGTTCTAGAAACATTTCTGACATTGACCTTTTCTGATTCCTTTGGGGAATCTTTTGACAAGAATCTCTCCTAAAATGACATGAGCTTGAGAACACCAGTATTGAAAGATTTCTTCCAAGTTAATTGGTTAACTGGTGTGTCATTTCATATTCCAGAAACACCTGAAATGTATTTTCCTTTTTTCCCCCAAATAGTTTTTCTTAGAAAGTCTCATCTTATTTTGCCAGTTTGAACAAGGCTGGAAACTTTGGTGTTTGTTTTGAGGCTGAAAAGTGCCTTAAGAGGTACTTTGTGCACTTGGATAGGGTTGAGAAGAGACCCACAGAGATGATTAAAGGCTGGGAAACAGACGAAGAGAGCTGGAAGGAAAAGCTAAAGGCGATTTAGTCATCGAAGCCCAGCATGTGAAGGGCCGTTATTACCTTGGAGGCTGACAAGGGCATAATGCCCACATCCTCCAGCAGGAGAGCAACAGGAAGTGAGGTGAGCTGCCGCATAGAAAATGTAGGTGAGAGAGAGAAACTTTCCTGGCCAGAGACGTCGCTAAACACTGAAGGAGCCAAGAGGCATGATACCACTTAGTCTTTTTTTCTTCAGAGGCATGGAAATGTAGGAAATAACCCAACTGTCTGGAATGTCCTACGTGCAATGTTACCTCATGCAAGGATGGAATTACACAGCTTTAAGGGACAGCCTCCAGATGGCACATAGATTTTTGGCCACTTCAGGTACACAGAGTCTGACAGAGTCCTTCCCACACTAAAATTTTGGAGAAAGTACCTCAGAGGAACTGAACTCAGCTGTCATTCTTTTTCACTGAACATTTACGAAGCCCCTTCTCAAGGTCAGTCTCCGTATCAGGTACCATCACCATGACTAAAGCATAGTTTCTGCTGGTAGAGGAAAGAGCTGATTATCATACATCTCTTCCAGGACGTCCAGGCCTCAGCTGTCACACACGCACTACTCAGCCACCACCAAAGCTATTTGCATTTCTTCTGAGAAACATCTGCTCCCAGCCACTCTAACCTCCAGGCCCTACATATGCTCTTTCCTCTACCTACAATGCCATTCCAACTCCCTTACTTAGGAAACCCCTTCTTGTCCTGAAGGCACAGCTCAGGCATTAGCTTCTCCAAGCTGCCATTTTGTCAAAGCTACTATTCCTTTCACCCCCATTCTAGATTATGATACTGATTCATGATTTCTAAATGTAAGCATTAGAAACAGACTCAAAGTAGCTTTAATAAAAGAGAACTTCCTGAAAGTCTATCAGAAGCTCAACAGTAGCTGGAGGAACAGGCTTGGAAATACCCCAAATCCAAGGGAGTTAGAGGCAAGAAGCAGAGGGCATATTTGCCTCTTAGCCAAAAGAGTCATGGAAAATAGTCCCTCCCTCTTGGTGTCAAAGTTCTAGAACAGTGTCTAATTGGCCAACCCTGGATCCCAAGACCAGCAGCCCCACCAGCCTGCGACCACCCTAGTGTGGGAGAGGAGGATCATCCTCTTCCATTTTCTCTCATGGGAGATGGTCACTAGAAATCATCCTCACAGTGGATGGAAAGGTAAATCCCCTCAAAAGAAATCAGAATACAATGGAAGAGGAAATTCATGCTAGGCCGTTCTCTTCCACACTCATCCCGATGTGGAGCGATACTTAGTTTTCCGGTCTATATTCTTAGCAAGTCTGTGTGCTCCCTGAAAGTAGGAATTGAATTGTAATCCTTATCTCATATGCTGTTGGGTAGAGTCAGTGATCAATAACCTCTTACATATCAGACTCCTGATCAATATTTGTTGACAATGCATGAAAAGGTCAAGAGAGTATTCGTTCCTGTGCCTGCCAACTTCAAGCTCAGTGTTTTTTTTCTACTGTATCATATTGTTAGCAGGGATGATATGGTTAGCTTTAATCCAGTCATCAATTTCTTAACCTAAGGAGCATGTTGTTGGATTTCTTAATAAATTCAGATCGCTATAGGAAGTCTTGATTATGACTGGCAAAAAATAATTTCTCAAAATATTTACTGAATTTAAGTCCATGATGTACAAATGCAAGTTTTGAAGCATCCATTTATCTGTAAGTCAAACTGTAGTATCCTTTAAACTTCTCAGACAATGTTACTCAGAGACTGATGTTTCCCTAGTTAATGGGGGCTATCAGAAAATAAAATAACAAGAAAAATAATACCATAAGGTTGGAA